>NC_086225.1:16152457-17459678 GCF_035770615.1 Melospiza melodia melodia
GCTTTATTGTAGTTAAGCATAAATCACCATACTATAGTTCTCCTGTGTAAAATGCTACTCTTGTTGCAAACAAAATCTTAAAATCTCCACAAACACTACTATACAATCTGAGAATCAAATTACCACAATGCAGTGGAAGAAAATCACCACACAAAACCACAGGGAATATCCATCAAAGTGCCCACTCTTCTCAACACAACACAGCATACCATAATTCAGCATTTACTCACATCAGTTTTTCCTGGACACAATCAAAATAACAGCACACAGTCTAGAGATCAAGTACAAACATCCAGGGCAAAGGAACTCTCTGAGCTCGTACTCACGGTTAAAATATACCAAATCTACACAAATCACTACATTTAAACACAATAAATACCATCACTGACGTTCCTCCACTCGCTTCTCAGCGGGGCACTTCTCTCCCTGCCCCCACAGCCTGCTGCAGCCAGCAACTCAGGCCTCACTCGGCTGCTTCAAACATGGGTAGTACACACCCCCCCGCACTGTAGGGCACTGTAGATTTACTCTCTTTTATACACCATACACTTAGACACTTGCACGATTAGAAACACAGTGCACTGACCACACAATGCATTAACCATACAGCAACACACTGTCCGGACACCACACACACACACACAAACAAAACACGCACGGGTTCAGCAGTTCTGCTCTATCAGAACAATGAACCCCCAATACACACATACATGGGTTCACCCGACCCACCCCAGGGTCACTAGGGGTCTGCTCTATCAGAACGATGAACCCCGTCTCGAATACAGCTGCTTCATCAGCTGTACCCAGACGTCTCTGAGTGACTTACTCCCTAACTCTCTTTTCCCCCCCAGGGGCCCCTCAGTACATCCCGTATCTTCCTCCGCAGCCAGCAGGTCCTTGTCAGTCCTCGCAGGAGGCAAGTCGAGATGAGCGGAGCCCCACCAGGAAAAAGAATCCTAGGGCGCGCCTTGGAGGTCCATCTATCCCCCCTGCCCCTGTGGAGACAGAGAACTCCTGGCTTGGCTCACCATAATGTTTTGCGGAGAAAAGAAGAAACCTCACAACTTTATAAAAGTTGTAAAGCTTGGTATGTTTATTACGGCTCCGGACGCATGCGGAGGATGCTCTCCTTAAAAGGCATGCGTACCTCTGAGGATATCAGGTCTCGTTTTATCTCCCCTTCCAAATACATATGCATACAGTTTCACAATAGGTTCATACATATTCATTCCGCATGACATTTATCGCCAGTTCCTCTTTATCAAAAGAATTTGTAGGTCAGGGCAGATCGACCTTGTGATGGTTTCTGTTTTTTCTCTCTGTCTCCTCACTATCTCTGCCCTGTAGTTTTTCCCTTCAGCTTTGGCCTCACAGACTTTTCACCTCTCCTAGACATTTTACCTAATTCAAAATGGATTTTTACTCTGTCTCAATAGGACCTTGGGGACTTCACCTCAAATTTAAGGATAGCCAACTGGACAGAAGCCAAAAAGTCCTGCCTAAGCAATTTACTAGAAAAAGAAGAGAACAAAAGGAAATAATTGCTTTTGTCAGGTGTTTTACCAGGAGCAAGAGCCTCTTTCCCTGGCTTGGGTTTTCTCTGTAAAGAGCTTTGTTATTTTGCCTTTTATTAAAACTTTTCTGTTTCCAACACTACCTCAGAAGCCATCCTGCTGATTTTATGCCATCTGAGATAGCTGAGCTATCTCGGGTGTGGTATAGATCTCCAAGAGCTGAAAAGACCTGGTTCAAGGACACCCTTATATCATACCTTCCCCCAGCAAGTGGCATAATCTTTTTCTTCTTGGCTGGCAGCTTTCTTGTCATTTACATAAGTATTTAAAGCTTGGCACATTTCCTTTCAAAAGACCCATGTAGGGGCCAAAATAAATGGTCTGATCTTCTGTCTTCTTTGGTCCACTCAATCATACAATAATGTATCATTTTGATCTTATTTTTATTCTTTGTGTGAGGGTTATGCTCCCATTGTTCCAACTTATACTAAGGGGGCTATGGGGAGGTATATCTATGGATGCTTTCTTTTTGCTTGCTTTGTGTCCCATTCTTATTAGTTTGTCCCAGCACCTCCTGCACCACGCCGGTGGCCTTCATTTTTCTTACCTTCCAAGTGAATCTAAGTATGCACTCTTTATAGGTTTTCTCCCAATTCTCCTCAGATATAGTCTAAACCCTAGGAACTAAATACCGTTTTACACACACTAATTTAACGATCTCTGCCTGTCGCAACTCAGCTTCTGCTTCCCTCCAGGCTTTTCCTATTCTTGGGATACCTACTTGTTCATGTCCTACAGAAATTAAGAAATTTTTTGTCTGAAATTTGATTCCAAATTCTACCCTACAACACTCCCGACACCAGGTACTCCTGTATGAGGTGGTACAGTCCCACCTCTTATGACAGGTTTTACACTCACACAAGACTCAAGGCTCACACCCGGGTCCAGAACTCAAACATAAAATTGCACTCATACACAAACCACAAAAATTTTATTATAAAATACTACAACAAGCACTTCGCTTTTCTCGGGCCAGTCACATGAAACGAGGGACATACACATACACCTCACACACATTTACACAATAATAAGCTACTCTTGTTGTTGAGTTAGGTTCTGATATTCCTTTAAAAATGCTTATTAGTTACACAATGCCCTTCTTCCCAAAAATCATCGTAAACCCCTCTAAGATTCCCCAAACTTAAAATTTTCTCCCACTACTGGCCTACTTATGAAACCCACAATACATACATGAACTTCAAAGGCTCTGCTACAAGGTTCTTAAAAGCTCTGTTGTCAAGCAGACCTAATCAGTTTTTCACATCTCTCAGGCAGTGTTTCTCTACTTAGCAACTAAACACTCCAGATCACCCAAACCAGTCATGCCTCAAGGATATATTGGGGCTTAGGCCCTCATCCTCTTGCCTTTTGCAGGCTCTACATCAACCTTTTAACTATCCTAACCCTCCAATATAACCTAGATTCCTATGGGATATCAGACATGGGTCGACTGCAGTACTACCTTGGAATTTGGATTTCTGCAGTTAAAATTGCAGGCAATCCCTCTCCTCTTCAATCCCTTAATTCCCATTTCAACTGCAAAGTGGCTAAAATTTCCCTTATTCCAGGTTCGCACTCAGCCTCCGACATTTACTGTGTCTCTTTGCCGACCGCCCAAGTCGCGCAAGACCGAAAATTCGGTTTGATCGGGATTCCTCATTTGCTTTGTGGTTAGGGGCTGCCCTGTCCATATCTCAACCACACACACACACATGTGGATTTTCCCCTGACTCTTTTTTTACTGTATACTCACCCGTCTGAGTCTTCGATCACAGATTTAAAACTTGCTGTGGTTTCTTTGGGAGTTTTACCTCCCTTTTCTAACTTTGTGTCTTTTTATCCCACTGACTGAGGGTTAACCCACGGTCCTTTGGGACAGGAGAGCGGTCCACTGGAACTCAGTGGGGTGCCGACCACCCAGGACCCCCTGGAACCTCAGGGACTTGGGATCTTATCTCGGTGGAACCTCCAAAATTTTGAAAAACAGAGTACAAGATAAAGAATTTTTGAAAAGTTTAGTAAGGGATTAAAAAAAGGCAAAAGTCCAGCGCTGGGATGCTCCTGGCGAACAGCCAAAGAACACACCAGTGCATACAGACAGTGTTATCTTTACACAGTTGCATAATCTCTGAGGTACATGCATATTCATGGTTTCATACATTATTCAAACATTCTTTCAAACTTTGTGATGTTTTGAGAACTCCTTTGTTTGGCTTCTTCACACTCCGGCTTATCTGCATGACATCCTGTGTGTCAGGTCATATTTTATTCCTTCTTGTGTCTCCATCCTGCTATTTCACATCCTCTGATAAGGATTTGGTGTGTCTTCCTTAAATTTAATATGGTGTTTTCTAATTGCCCTCTGGTTTGTGTCACGGTTATTTTATCACTTGGACAATTCAGTCAACCGAAAGGGGAATAACATGATCACTTTACACCATTTGTTTGGTTACATAGAGGTATTTTAACACCTAGTGTTCAGCTAAGGCCTATAATATAGTATATTCACCCCACTACTATTTCAGTAAACTATGCAGTACCTACTTAAACTTATAGATTTTGTTATACTGGCAAACAGCTAAATAAAGGAATACATTATATATCTGAATCCTTATTATCAGTGCAAAAAAATAATATATAAAGGCAAAAGCCAATATCATATTGCAGTTCTCTTTTTAACATAATTATATTAATTATAGAATCACAGAATGGTTTGGGTTGTGTAGTGGTTTTGGTTTGTTAATTTCAGATTTCCCGAATTTTGAGATTTCTCAGCCAATGCGCTTATGAGTGTGGTGGGCTTCAGTGCTGGTTAATTACCAAGGCACTCACTTCCTGCTGTGAGATAGGATTAGGAGAAAGGTAAAGCAGGTTCAAAACTTTAAAGGGCTATAAAAAAAAACTTTAGTAAAGGTAACTACAAGAAAAAAAAGTAGTAAGAATCAAAACAAACGCTTCAGAACACTTCTCCTCCCCCTGCCTTTTCTTTCCCACTGACAATGTAAAGAAACAAAACCCAAAATTTCCAGTCAGTTTACCACCTCTAAAATAGTCTTTCTTCAGTTCACTTAGGGAGAGAAGTCTCTCTTGTTAAGGTTATAGAGACTTTTCCACAAGAGGAAAGAAAAGAGTTCTCTCATGGTTCTCAATTTCATCACGAGTAACAACCATTCAGGGAACCCTGCCATGGTGAAGTCCTTCTCATTGCCACAAGCCTTCCCACAGCTTGTCAATGGGCCATGTTGATTTATGGGGTATTGTTTTAAAGATGAGCTGTTTAAATGCAAAAGTTTTTATTATATACCTCTATAAATCATCTTCATCCCTGGGAACAGAGATCTTCTTCTCCTAGGGGCACAGGACTACTCTTCTCTCTTTCTCTGTTCAAACTTCTCATGGGATCACAGCTACTTTAACATAGGCTTATTTTATCATGGAGGCCTTTGCTCAATATTAATTTTAACTTTTCATCTCCCTATAGTTTCATGCGTTATTGGGGAAAAGAGTCTTTTCTCCATAGCTTACAAGAGGATTTCAGCCCTAAGATCAAGGTATCTTCTCTTCCCTCCCATCTGGGACTTAACTTTTTCCTCACTGACCTTGATGTTTTCATGTTGTTTCTTTGCATGCTTGCATCTTGTTCATTTCTTTTACTTGAGGGAGGATTGAAGTATTGAAAGGGTTAACATCCTGCCTGGGGCCTACCTGACCTGCCGGATAACTAGTGGCGAGGAGCTGTGGCTGGGCTGTGTCAGAATCGGCCTCATGGTTGGTCTTTGGTTTTCTCTGTGTTCAATTCCAGTTGCAGGGTCACTCTGCATGGGCTGCAGGCTGCGGGGGTCTCTGGTTTCAGCCATACTGGGGGAAGGGACCTGACGGCAAGATCTTAACAGCCGCGGCCAGCCCTGCTCCAGCCTGGACTCCGCAGCCTTCTCTGTCTTCCTGCCTGGCAGCTGCTGGAGCCTGGCTTGGCCAGAACGGGGCTGATGGGGGGGCCAGTGGGCAGCCCAGGGAGGGGGAAGGGGCCTGGCCTGTGGCCCGGCTTGGCCAAGACAGGGGCCCGGGCCAGGGCCCGCCACCTCCTCACCGACTGGAAAAGAAAGAGAGCTTCCTGGGTTTTTTTTCTTTAACATATGTCTTTCACAGAGACGTGTCCAGCTTCTCAATGCTTCAACAGACTGTCAGTTACACAAAAAGCTTCTGCATCACTTCCCCAAATTTTCCTCCCATTCCAAACCACGACAGTTTGAAAGGGACCTTAAATCTCATCTCATTCCAATCCACCTGCTGTGGGCAGCAACACCTCCCACTAGACCAGGTTGCTCAAAGCCCCATCCAGCCTGGCCTTGAACACTTCCAGGGATGGGGCAGGCACAGCTTGTGTGGGCAACCTGTGCCAGTGCCTCACCACCTGTCACGATCCGTCCTAGTGAATGGATAACGTGGCGGTTCGTAGGAAGTGATCTCAGGGTGCAAAAACCGACACGGTACAAGGGGGTTTGCAGTGATAATCAAAACAAATGTAGTTTTATTGAAATAACCACAGCAAAAATGTGATAGAGGGATTAAGGGAGAGAAAAATATATTGAAAGAGAGAGAAGAGAGAGAGAGGGGGATATAGCTACCAACATAGAGATGAAGTCCTTTGGTCCAGTCCAGTCGAGGATCCGCCTGTTACGTCGGGGAGATCTCAAAATCTCTAGCTAACTCAGAGGTTTTTATTATTGAAAATTGTGAGGGGGGGGAGGGAACAGATACAATAGGGAATAGATGTAACAGGTAGTCTATGTTCTCAGCAGTAAATGAGACCCATTGTTTTCTTGGTCCAGTGGTCACAACCTGCAGGCAACATCTTGCTTTGGTCAGCTTGCCTCCCCCCACACACATTCCCTGGGTTGGGAGTTTCAGTCCCAGTCCTTGGAAGGAGGAGAGGGGCCTTTTCACATAGGAGTTTCATGTCTCAGTCCTTGATGGAGAGGCTTCTTACATCTCAGTCTGTCTGTCACGGTGGTTGCAAACAAGTGAGAGGGGTCTTCTGCAGGGAACCACCCAGAACTCAGGAGAAGTCCAGCCAGATCGAGAGGTGGGACAGCTTCCAAAGCTATTGTTGCACAAAAAGGGCACGGTGCCCCCTTCTTAGTGTACAGCAAACAACACCTGTGAAAACAAATAGCTTAACACTGTGCCTTCAGGTCTCAGGGCCTTTGGCGTGTGACTTTCTCCTTCAGAGCCAGAGATTCTAGACAGGGGGGGTCTTCTCTTCAGTGGTCTCCCAATGACAATCGTGAGGCAGATGAGGGAAAATTCAGACAGACTCTCACACCACCCTCACAGTAAAGAATTTCTTCCTAATATCTAACCTAAATTTCTCATCCTGCAGTTTGAAACCATTCCCCCTTGTCCTCTTACTACAGTTCCTGATGAAGAGACCCTCTCCAGCTTCACTGTAGGCTCCCTTCAGATACCAGAAGGTTGCTATGAGGTCTCTACTCAACCTTCTTTTCTCCACACTGAACAGCCCCAGCTTTCTCAGCCTGTTGTCCTAGAGGAGGTGATCTAGTCCCCTTATCAACTTCGTGGCCCTCCTCTGGACTTTCTCCAACAGTTGCATGTTGTTGTGATGGGCAGAGGTGATAAAGTGCCGTGACCTTCCCAGAGAAGTGTCTTTAAAAAGACGTCCTGGATGCACAGGAGCATCCTCACTCTCACCGAGTGATTTCAGATCTTGGGTGATTTTAGCCATGAGTGACGCAAAAGGAAGGGACAGAGTCTTCGTATGGGGTTCCATGGAGGGTCTTTATTGAGCTCCTACCGCAAAGGAGTCCAGGGATGAAGAAGGCTCTCAGGCAGAGAGAGCAGGGGTTTATATAGGGATAGCGAGGGGTGGGGCAGAATATCAGAATGAATGAGATAAGGGCACAGGGACAGAACAAAGGGGAAGGGCCAATGGCATACATAGTATCAGCATACAGCAACATTGCATTCTGGGGGAAGCTTTTTTCCTCACCATGACCAGGGATATTGTTGCTCAAAGGTTGTCCCTCCAGGAGAGTGTGGTAAGCTTCTCCTCAGCCGGTTTACCAGCCTTCACAACTCCCCCTTCATTATTTATTAAACTGGAGGAGAGGGGGAAGGGATTGGAGCACAGGGGTAAGTAGGGTTTTTTAGGACAATAGGGTTAGAGGCAACTGGGGGGAGTAACTTTTTAAACTGGCTGCAACTCTGTTAGAAAAGTTCCTGGTTAGGAGCTTTGTCTTGTTTGGGATCTGGTGACTGTGCAGGTAAACTTGCGTTGGTCCCGTAGTCGGCACCGCCTTCTTTTCCAGGCTGGTACTATAGTAAATAAAAGACGACCCCAACGTCTGGGAGGAATGATGCATCTGACTCCATTGATATCAGAAGGCTAATTAATTACTTTATTATATGAAATTATTCTATGTTACACTACATCTAAACTGAAACTGCACAAGCACTCAACCAAATCTCATGACTGTCTCCTGACCGACAGAACACAGCTTGCAGAGATTGGTCAAGAAAACAAAACACTCACACCAGAATCCAATTACCAATTCCCTTCAGGTAAAAAATCTTCCACAATGCATTCCACTTGTGCACAAACACAGGCACAGCAATTGAGATAAGAATTGTTTTTTCTTTTTCTGAGGTTCCTTGCTGCTATTCCCAGAAAATATCCTTGGGAAGTTGTGCCTTGCTTTTCTCTGTGAAGAGAAATGCGGCCACGGTCTACCTCTGGCTTTTTTTGCCTGTCTTCTTAGACTCAGAAGCAGTCTTGTTAGTGTCAACATTGGTGGTGTTTGTTGGCCCTAGGTACAGTTTGATGTTTTTTCCTGGGAGACATTTTGGGCCTGATGGTGTAGAAACAGAGTCACAGCCTCTCCCCCATGTCCCAGTCTCCTGCTGGGCAGGATCACCCCCAAGCAGGCAACACGGGCCAGATAGCTCAGTCCTTTATGGGGACAGAGTGTCCAAAACACAAGCAGCTCTCAGCTGCTGGCAACCTTTAGCAAGCATAAGGGATATCAGCTCTTTAGTGATTATCAGCTCTTTTTGTCCAGCTCTTTTGCTTGCTAAGGCACCACTGCAGGCCAACTGAAAGGAAGACGTGAGAGAGGAGAAGGCAGCTGGAGTTCCACAGCGATGGCTTTATTGGGGTCTGTGAATGGTTCCAGTGACGGCTCTTCTAACCAGAATGGGTTAAAATAGCCCAGTATATAGGGTATAGGGGGATCAGAAATTGTCCAGTAGGTTAAGGGAAAGAGAGATAAGCAGGGGTCTGAAAGGTAGAAGACAGGGGCTTCTTGCTATGACTTGGCATTTCCTATCTTTAAGCCTCTGTTCTCCACGGGGCCCTAGCAAGCCCATGGTCTGCTACACCCCCAAGTAATCAATTGGAAAGGACCTGATATCTGTTGGGTTTCAGGATCCTTAATCAGCACTGGAGGCTTCTCACTGAGCTTAGCTCTGGTTGAATTTGAGAAGTGCTGGAGTATGGGGGAGGTTTGACTCTGAGGAAGAACAATTTAGGAAAGTAATAGTGAAAAGAGATTTTCAGAGCCTCTCAATGGGAGCTATAGTCTCTGTTTCTCCCCGCTGCTGATCAAGGATCCGCTTGTGTGGAGCCTTCCCATTCTGAGGAAGCTGTAATCTGATCTTAAGACTCCTCCCATGGGACACCTGATAAAACCCCATGGCCCTGGGTCTGCGTCCTCTCTGCTCTCTGGCTCTCTGGGCTTTGCTCGGGCTCCCAGGCCTCCGCCTCCTGCCCCACACAAGGTGGGGCAGGGGGGAATAAAATGGACTCTCGTGCTAACAACAAAGAGACTTGTCCTGTCTGTTTCCCCTGCCATCGGATTGTGGCCTTCCTGGACACGATCGTCACTGTAGCCACGTGCTGCCACGCACTTGAGGGTGCCACGGGTCCTTTCTACAATTGACTGCCCTGTGGCAGAGTGTGGTATGCCTGCAGGGTGCTTCACTTCCCATTGATTAAAAAATTCTTTAGGTTTGTTGGAAGCTTAAGCAAAGCCATTATCTGTTTTAATGTTTTCAGGGACTCCCAGGGTTGCAAATGCTAGGAGAAAATGCTGGATGGTATGTTTGATATTTTCTCCTGCCTGGGCTGAAGCAAACACTGCACCGGAAAATGTATCAGCAGATACGTGGATGTATTCCAGTCTACCAGAAAGTGGGAAATGGGTGACATCAGTTTGCCAAAGCTGGCAACTGTTGAGGCCCTGGGGGTTGATCCCGGGACTCATGGATGGTATCTGGTATGACTGGCAATTTGGACAGGTTGCTACAACTACTCTGGCTTGCTCTTGAGAAAGTTGGAACATTTTCATCAGAGCAGGAACGTTCTGATGGAAAAATGAGTGTGACAGCTTTGCCTGGGTGAAGATGTTAAGCACTTTGGCAGCTTGGGCAGACATGGCTAGGGCGTTCGCTTTTCTATTTCCTTCTACAATAGCACCTGGAAGGTCAGTGTGTGATCTCACATGCATGATGTGAAAAGGTTGCTTTCTGTGGGAGATAACTTAGAAAGCAAGTGATAGAAATTTGGGTTGGAGACCTCTTTTAATAAAGAACGTTCAGCTCTCATAGCTTCGCCAGCAACATAGGCTGGATTGGTTACTAAATTAATAGGCTCTTGGAACCTCTCGAATGCTCTGATGACAGCTGATAGTTCTGCAGTTTGTGGGGAACCTTCCATGACTTGGACATCAGACTCTCACTTCTGTGTCCTGGGATCCTTCCACATTACTACTGATTTGTGGGAAGATCCTGAGCCATCAGTAAAAATGGTGAAAGCTTTGGGAGGCATTTTACTTAGCATTAATTTTGGAACTAAATGGAAAGCTGAATTAAACAATTTATGACCGGGAAGATGGATAGAAATCTGACCTGTGTAGCTATTGAAAGCAAACTGGAGGCTCTCACTGGTCTGGAGCAAATTCTCCAGATCCCCAGTAGTCAATGGCAGGTAAACACATGTGAAATCATACCCTGCAAGAGTGCAGAGGTGAATCCTAGCCTAATGAGGCCTGCTATCAGCTCTTGGGGCATTGTCATTGTTTTTGTGGGCTGACTGTGGGCAAAGGTCCATTCTATGATTAAAAGAGGGTCTTTTAATTGGGCGTCCCACTGAAAAATCAAGCCATGGAAATGCTGCACTGTTGGAACCCAGGGCACAGGGAATATTTCTCTGCTCTGAGGGGTTCTGATCCCCAGAGAAGCACTGTCTTTGACCTTTTCCCATGGAGAGGGCTTCCAAGACTTCGAGACAGAGTCTACCAGAGTGTGAAATAGATAATAGACAATAGTGTCGTTGGTCACAGGGTGAAAAATTTAGGTTTTGGGATTTTTTAGTATGGAAGTTAATAGGAAACAAGATAAAGGATTTCAGGCATTGTCTCCGGCTTCTTCTTCATCTACTACATTTTCTGCAATGTTGGTGGCACATAATGATTGGGTGAGGAAAGCCGCAGTGCAGAGGTTACATGGACAGACAAGGGATGAGTTATTGGTAGAAAAGTGGAAATAAAGTACATTTTAAGAGTTAATTGGATGAAACAACTTTAAAAGACCTTGAAACTTTACATCTTGTAGCCATTTTGCGGCGCTTTCCTGCACGCTAAGTCTGGTGCAGATGGCATGCCAGAACTTTTGATAAGATAACAATAACAACCTGAAGACTGAAAAAGTCCCATGTCTCTCTATCCTGGCACAGAACTGTTACAGGAGGGTTTCTCCCATCAGGGGAGCCCCCTGTGGGGCCCAACAAGAGGGGCAAAAACCTATACGGTGCCTTACCAAGGATGGTCATGTGGAAGGGCAGGCTAGGTTTGAACCGGTGAGCTCACCATGAGGACAGGGCTTCTTGGACCTTGGAGATGGACTCCCGAGCTTCTGGTGTAAGGGGACATGGAGAATTGAGGTCTTCGCTACCTCATAGGAGATTGAAGAGTGGTGCGAAGTCCTCAGTTGTGATCCCCACCAGTGGACGAACCCAGTTTATACTTCTGCAGAGCTGATGGAGGTCTCTCAGGGTCTTGGGTTCATCTATGATGGAAAGCTGCTGGGGCACAACGGTCCGTTCCCTGATGTGAAGTCCCAGATAGGTCCAAGAGGAGGCGTACTGGATCTTGTCCTCATGGATCTCGAATCCTGCTCCTTTGATACCTCTGATAGTCTCTTTTAAAATCACATTTAGATAAGTCTGTTGTTCTGCAGAAATAAGAATATCATCCATGTAATGCAAAATAATTGACTTGAGGGAACAGCTTCCTCTCAGGGGACAGAATGAGGGCCACATACCATTGGCGAATGGTTGGAGAGTTTTTCATTCCTTGTGGAAGGACAAGTCAATGATATCTTCATGGGGGCTTGTCTGTTAGGGGAGGAAACTGAAAATGCAAATTTGGGGATATGTCAGGGATGAAGAGGAATATTAAAAAACATTCTCTGTTATCTATGATGGCTAGTTTCCAATCCCAGGATAGCATGGATGCTAAGGGCAAACTGGGCTGCAGAGGACCCATATCTTCAATAACCTCGTTTATGCATCTGAGGTCATGGAGGAGCCTCCACCTGTCTTTTCTGGGATTTTTGAGGACAAAGACAGGGGAGTTCCAAGGGTTATTGGTCTCTTTAGTGTGGCCCTTGGTAAGCTGCTCCTCCACGAGGGACTCTAGAGCACACAATTTTTCGGAGGAAAGGGGCCACTGGTCAACCCACACTGGATGTTCTTGTTTCCAGGTGAGGTGGGGGATGGTGGGTTTTGCACACTCTTCAGTGGCCCTGACTAAAAATCCCAACAGCTGATGCGAATGGTGGCCCCCCATTGAGACAGTAGATCTCTGCCCCAGAGTGTAATAGGTGCCCTCACCACAAATGGCCTTGATAGCTGCCATTTTCCCCTCGGGTCCTTTAACTATGATGTTTCTTTTACTCTGCATGGAAACTGCCACACTTCCAATCCCCGAAATCAACCCTGCAACAGGCTGCATTTCCCAATTTGATGGCCATTCAGAGTAGGCAGTGATAGTGCCATCTGCCCCAGTGTCTAACATTCCTAGCTGAGAAATTTTTCACCTTTACCAAACAAGCTACACCTTAAAATTGGTTTGTTGGACCACACAATGTGAATCCACATAACAGTAGAAAGGAGGGGGATCCTCTCTTCTTGGTGGTTTGGGGGTAATATAAACACTTGAGTGAATGGAGTCCATTTAGCGAGGTAAAATGGTGGGTCGTTGCAACAAATGGAGACTAAGATTTCATCTCTGGGACTCTCAGTCTGCACCTCAGGTGTAACATGGATTTTGTCTGGTCCATTTAAAGTGTCACCAATAATTAAAATGTCTCAGGGACCATCAGATGGCTCATACTTTCCTGTGAGGATCCTATAAAAACATTCATCAGTAAAGTCAATTGGCAACGCAGTTGCCAACTGGCGCAAGGTTCCCACCTGTATCTCTCCGTATGCTGAATCTCCTGCATCTGGGGTGGAACACTGTCCTGGTTTAGGGCAAATTTGGTAGAGAATCTCCAAAGGAGGGCCCCTCCAGAAAGCAAACCCACACGGCCCCTCCCCCCAATTGGTTCGGGAAGAATTCCTCAGAGAGAAGTGGAAAGAACCTGTTAATTTAACAGGCACAGCACCCCCCAGCACACAAAATGAATACCGGATGACACCGCTCTGAAAAAGGTGACAAAATCAGAAAGTCTCTTTCGGGGGTGGTTGCTCTGTTAGTCCCTCCGGTGTTGGGGCAGCCGCTGCAGGCCAAACGGTGCAAACCCTCGGTGTTCCCAGGTCCCAGTCCGGAGCAGGTTCGAGATGATCGAAGAAAAAGGAGAGGAGAAACAGTCCAGGAAGGAATTTGGACTGTTTAGCTAGAACTAGCTAATAAGCAGAAACAAAAGCAAACAGAAGCGAGAGCAGAGAGAGAGAGAGAGAGCAAAGCAGAAAGCCAAAAGCAAAAAGCAAAAACAGCCCTATGTACTGCCCCTCTCTGTGTCCCTGATAAGAGAAACCCAAACAAAACTTTCACTCTTCAGAGACAGTCTTAAAGGCACAGAACATATGAATGGGGATACAAGCATCATAACGTCACCCCAGGACAAACACTCAGAGATGGTGCCTGCTTTCCCTGATTTTCGGGAATGGTGGGGAGACCCTACCCCTTGCTTACTGTTGGTAAATCAGTGATGACATTGTGTCATCGGGTGTGAGGACCAGAGATGTTTTGGCTGCTGTGGCAATGCCAAGTAATGCGGCCTCTGGTAAATTTTGGGCTTGATCTGCTGGTTTTTGGAAGTCACCTTCTCCTGCCATTTGTTCAACTGTTAGATTTGGTCTGTTGGCATTGTTGGAAAAAGTATCCGATAGTGTTTTAAGGTGTTTTTTCCACAGCCTTTCCCACAGCACACACTCAGCTAGGGAGAGGAGGCAATTCATGATGTTCTTAATGTCATGTGAGACCAATGTGTGGGCAGAGAAGGTGGCTTTGAGAAGATTTTTGAAAAAGTGTGATCCCCGACCATGCTCCTTGGTTGCCTTACAAAGTTCCTTAAGTTCCTCATAGGGAATAGACTTCCGAGAGTTGCGTGTTGATTGCCTTCTCCCCCCCTTATATACAATTGGAAAAGCTGAGATTTTATTTGATAAATCCCAATCTCCCTCCCAGGTGGCCTTTCGTTGGGTTTTGGCCCAGTGATCCTCAGATCCAAAACCAGAGTCTGAGGAGTCACTGCTCTCATCCTCTGAGGAAGATGGAGGGTGTTGTATTAGAGCACAGGGCTTTTTTGGGTGATCCAGATTTGCCAGATGCTGAGTGGCAGTGGAAGTCAAGATGGCTTCCTTCCAGTCGCTATCATTGTCATTTCCGGTCCCAATGTTATGGGGACCAGAAGGGGGCTGGCCAATGGGGGGAGGGCTAACAACCGAAGAAGAAGATACTGAAGGAGGGGTGGGGTTCGCAATAGGAAGGAATTTTCAGTGGAAGGGGAGGGTCTCGATGCAGTTACACCTATTGACGTGGGTGGAAGGGAGAAGCAGAGTGGGATGGAGGGTGCGGGAAAAGGCAGAGGAGAGGTGGGAAAGTGGCCATTTTGAAACCCAAGGGTGGGAAATCTTGGAAAATAAGAATGGCAAAATGGCAGGGATGGCCACATTGCCAGCGCTGTTTTGTGGGATAATAGCAGCATGGGGAGATGGAGCAGGGTACATGGGCATAGGGAGAAGGTTGAGGGGATGGTCCAAGGTGGCATGGCCAGTGCCATCCTGGTAAGGGGAGAGAGGGGATTGGAAGGCATCAGGGAGATGGTAGCAACCCTGTGCTGAGTAGCAACATCTGCCTGCTGATCGCCCCTCTGGAGGGAAAGAGGGTTTAGGGGCTTGGGGAGAGGATGAAAGGGAAGGGGTTTTGAACTGGGGACTTGAAACTTTTCCCGAATCATTCCCCAAATCATTCCCCATTTTTTCCATTGACTTAACAACAATGTGAAACAAAGGGTAAAACTTCCCAAAATGAATTAGAAAGAACAGAGTTACGGTTAAGGTTACAAATCCCTTAAGATTCCCTTTAGAAAACTTAAATTTCCCTGCTTCAAGGGCACCCACAACTTGGAGATATATGTCCCTTTGAGGAGGGCTAAGTTTAGGACGGCTAAGTTGCTTGCCCATGCTCAGGCTTCTCTCCCACACCCAGCAGTAAAAGGGGAGAAAGAAGTGAAAAAGGTGACCCAATATATATATATGAAACTCACTGTCTTTCTTCGGGTCAAAAAAAACTCACTGGATGGGTGGTTGCTCGTCGACCAGCCTCCGCTTCTTTTTCTGGCTTCTTTGGAGGGTCTCGGTCATCCTTCAGATAACACTCATTGGAACACAAGTGTTCTCAGGGAAGTGGCTCGTGTCCAGCAGCACAGGGCTGGTGGAGATGCTTCTCCAGGGACCTCCTAAACAGAGTTCCTGTTTGGGCACCAGTTGTAGCAGCAGGCAGAGGTGATAAAGTGCCATGACCTTCCCAGAAAAAGACGTCCTGGGTGCACAGGCATGTCTCGCTCTTGCCAAGCAATTTCAGATCTTGGGTGATTTCAGCCATGAGCGATGCAAAAGGAAGGGACGGTGTCGCAGACATCTTTTGTGAAAAATCCTTTCTTTGGGATTTTTCCCCTTTCTGGGAAGCTGTGGCTTCAGCAACAAAGTGTAAACGGTGGTTGTCTGCTGCTGTGGAATGCAACAGGTGCGTCCGTGATTGGTCTTGGGTGAATGTTTGGATTTACTGACCACTCACGGCAGAGCTGTTCTTGCTTTCTGCCTGGACACAGAACTTTGTTATTCTTTCCTTTTCTATTCTTAGCATAGCAAGCTTCTGAGAACTTTCTCTCTATTCCTATTTGTATAGTTATAATGTAATATATATCATAAAATAATAAATCAAGCCTTCTGAACATGAGGTCAACATTCTCGTCTCTCTCTTCACCCTGAAAGACCCTTGCAAGCCCTGTAACAGGACGGAATCTTTGTATGGGGTTCCATGGAGGGTCTTTATTGAGCTCCTACCGCAAAGGAGTCCAGGGATGAAGAACTCTCTCAAGCAGAGAGAGCAGGGGTTTATATAGGGATAGTGAGGGGTGGGGCAGAATATCAGAATGAATGAGGGCACAGGGGGGGAACAAAGGGGAAGGGCCAATGGGATACATAGAATCAACATACATCAACAATGCATTCTGGGGGAAGCTTTTATTCCTAGCCATGACCGGGGATATTGTTGCTCAAGGGTTGTCCCTCCAGGGGAGTGTGGTAAGCTTCTCCTCAGCTGCTTTACCAGCCTCCACAGCATACCCCTACGTTGGGGGCACCAGAACTGTAGGCAGTATTCCAGGTAGATATTGGCTATGAGATAATCACCTGATGTAATCTCCCTGAGAGAACCTTAAACCTTACTTAATATATGTGGTATTCACATGCCCTCTGAACAGAGAGAAGCTATGAGAGAAGCAGAGAAAGAAAAACAATTCTTATCTCTGCTTGCTGCTCCTGTTGATTTGAACATGTGGAATGTGTTGGAAGATTATTTACCTAAAGGGATTGCTTGATTGGATTCTGGTGATGGTGTTTTGATTCATTGACCAATTGGATCCAAGTGTGAGTGTCGGGACTGTCGGCTGACAGTCACGGGTTTTTCAGTAGTTAGTTAGAAGTAAGTATGATATAGTATAGTATAGTATCTGTCTTTAATATAGTTTAATGTAACATAATATAGTATTAATAAAGCAAGTGTTCAGCATTCCAAAGCCATAGAATCAGATGCCAATCATTCCCAGAGTTGAGGTCACCTGATTTTACAATAAATATAAACCAGGTATTTCTTCTTTATCACAGTAAATTTCCAATGCCTTTATTAGTGAACATCTTAATATAATAAAGTCAGCAAGTTTCATGAGGAATTGTTTTACTGATATTACACTACATTGATCTCTAGAGTTTAGGGAAATTGCTTTGTCTTGTGTAATGCCAGTCACTTTGCTTCCTCTCCTGCTTTCAGTTCAGTAAAATAAAAGGTAGCTACTACATTTACTATTTCATTACAGTTCCCTTTGTTTTTTTGATAGATCAGGGTCCTTTTAAAAATTCTGCTTGTGTGCTTTGTGTTTGCAATGTAGGTTTTTCTTTAATTACAGTATTCTTTTTTATTTCCTCTTAGTATGAAGATCAAGATTATGGCACCCTCAGATCTGGAAGACTTTTACTTTCACATCAGCACAAAGATTTTAATTATTAAAAAGACTCTTCAATTAAGAAACATAGGTAAAAGAAATTTAGAGTTGGTTTTGGTTTGCACCTCCTTGCAGAAAATGGGAATGCTCCAATTAGACAAGGAATGTAACATGAAGTGGTAATCAAGGTAAATATAGAGAACAAGAACCAAGCGAGCAAAGATGGTGTCCTCGTTTAGGGCAAATTTGGGAGAAAACCTCCAAAAGGGGGCCTCACCAGAAAGCAAACCCACACAGTCCTTCCCCACAACCAGTTCAGGAAGGATTCTTCAGAGAGAAGTAGAAAGAACCTGTTTATTTAACAGGCAAAACACCCCCCCAGCACACAAAATGAACAATACCGTATGACAACACTCTTTCACCGCTCTGAGAAAGATGACAAATTCAGAAAGTCTTTCCTGGGAGTGGTTGCTCTTTTATCTGTCCCTCCGGCACTGGGAATAGTTGCTGCAGGCCACAAGTTGCAAACTCTTGGTGTTTCCCAGGTCTCAGTCCAGAGCAGGCTCGAGTGGTTCCAAGAAAGGAAAGAAAAACAGTCCAGGGAAAATTTGGACTGCCTAGTTAAACTAACTAACAAGCAGAGGCAAAAGCAGGAGCAAAGCAGGAGCAAGAGCAAAAAGCAAAAGCCACACTATGTACTGCCCCGTCTCTGTGTCCTGCCGACTGTTGGGGAAGTGAGCAAAACAAAACACAGCTTCGCTCTTCAGAACCAGTCTTGAAGGTACGGAACATAATATCCGGCATAAACAGAACAACAACTGGGAGTACAAGCATCATAACATCGCCCTAGGACAGATGGTAAACTGGAAGCATTATAGGGGAACTAAGTGTCAAGCAGAGAACATAGGCTAAGTGGAAGTATCTTCTGAGGGACTTGACTGGTTGTTTATGTATCCTATACTCTATATAGTTGGTGGAGAAAGCTCCAGATAGAAGAAGAAAATAGAACTTGATGAGTATGTTAATCCTAATTACAAAAATTGGCAAAGGCACTGATGGTGGTTTATACAGGTGGTGCATCCTTAAATTTCAGGAGTGCCTGGCTGTGATGTAAATATGCAGTGTTGTTGCGGTGTGATGTCATAGTTTGCCTCAGTTATCCCTGTCCTTCTCCATGTGTGTCAATCACCTCTCCTTTCTCCCACCCAGACCCCTGCTGAGCGCTGTCTGTCATTCCTGGTATTCCAGAAGGGCTCAAGTGATTGGCAGAGTTCAGAAGATGCCTTACACCCCTGGAGGACATTGGGCCATCCAGGTATCCTTTGTCCCCTGAGACTTCCCACCCCCCACCTGGTTGGTGGGATCATTACCCCTTCCCTCCCCCTCTCCCTGGGGTTAAAAGGAACAGCAACCACGCGGTTCAGGAAGTTCTGTTTGAGCTGTTATTGCATTCAGAGGCCTGTGGGCCAGGAATAAAGCTCTGGATCGAAACCCTCCAGCAGAACCCGACTCCTTTTCCTTCATCCTTGCCTTAAAGCTTCTCCACCAGAGGTCAACCTGAGCTCCTGCATGTCTGGAATTGCTTCCATGTGCCCAGCTGCAACATCCAGATAGTCAAAAAGTGTCTCTGAGGTCAAATCACCACAGTTGCCGCCTTTGGTCAAGCAGCAAGGGCCAGACAAGCCCAGGCATGCCCCATCCAGCTATATTGGTAATTATTCCAATACAGTAGGACTCCTGAAGGTGGAAGAAAAATGAGTGCTGATTGCCACCTCCACAATGCACCATCAACAGCACCAAACGAATCAAGATGACTTGATCCCTATAAAATCTGTGCCTGGCAGGCTGTTCGGGTCCAGTCTGGCTAGCTATGGACCCCAGCCCACACAATCTTACATAGGACAAAAGGCAAAAGACGAGAAGTGCTCTTCTCCACATGGGGACAAAACTCCTAAATTTATTTCCTTGATAGGAGACACCAGATCATCCAGGTGACTCACAAGGTGAAGAAAACAAAAGCCATGCCTCATGGCGGGGGACCTTTAAATCTGGGGGAAGAGGGGGCGGAGGAGGAGGACCACAGCCAGCGGGATACAAGTGAGGAAGGGGAGAGGGGAGGAGTAAACCTGGGACAAACCATCACCACTGAGGGTTTTTGGGGGAGGGAAAGACCATGTGATATAAAAGGGGAATCTCATGAGTATACAAACATACTATTCTGTGCAATAATACAGAATCCAGTGTAAAACAACTAAATAACTATTTAGTGCAATACAACAGATCCCCATCCACAAAATGATACGCGAGCTGGAGCCAAGGGATGGTCAGCAAGACTCACTCACCCTTCAACAGCCCCATTTGGCCTGTGCGAAAATCTGAAGGAGAATGGAGATTGACAAGTGACTATCACGCATTGAATGAAGTGACTCCACCCCTGAGTGCTGCTGTGCCGGACATTCTGGAACTCCAGTACGAGCTGGAGTCCAAGGCAGCAAGGTGGTACGCCACTACAGACATTGCCAATGCATTTTTCTCCATTCCTCTAGCAGCAGAATGCAGGCCTCAGTTTGCTTTCACCTGGAGAGGCGTGCAGTACACCTGGAATCGACTACCCCAGGGGTGGAAGCACAGCCCCACCATCTGCCATGGACTGATCCAGAGTGCACTAGAAAAGGGTGAGGCTCCAGAACACCTGCAATATATTGATGACATCATTGTGTGGGGGAAGACAGCAGCAGAGGTTTTCGAGAAAGGGAAGAAAATCATCCAGATTCTCCTAAAAGCTTACTTCGCCATCAAGAAGAGCAAAGTTGAGGGACCTGCTCAAAAGATCCAGTTTCTGGGAGTGAAGTGGCAAGACGGACGGAGTCAGATTCCCACCAATGTCATCAACAAGATCACAGCAATGTCTCCACCATCCAGCAAGAAAGAAACACAAACTTTCCTAGGCGCCATAAGTTTTTGGAGGATGCACATTCCTGAGTACAGCCAGATTGTGAGCCCTCTCTACCTGGTCACCCGCAAGGAGAATACTTTTCAGTGGTGCCCTGAACAGCAACAAGAATTCACCAAGATCAAGCAAGAAATCACCCATGCGGTAGCCCTTGACCCAGTCAGGACAGGACCAGATGTAAAGAACGTGGTCTACTCTGCAGCCGGGAACCATGGCTTGTCCTGGAGCCTTTGGCAGAAGGTCCCTAGGGGGACTCGAGGCCGACCACTAGGATTTTGGATTCGAAGCTACAGAGGGTCTGAATCCAACTATACTCCAACAGAGAAGGAAAATTTAACAGCCTATGAAGGAGTCCTAGCTGTCTCAGGTAATAGGCACTGAAGTACAACTTCTCCTGGCACCCCGACTACCATTACTGGGGTGGATGTTCAAAGCAAAGGTCCTGTCTACCCACCATACCACCTGTGCCCGTATTGGTAAACTGAACCGTCCTGGGATTCTGGAAAAAATTATAAACTGGCCTGAAGGTTAAAAATTTGGTCTTGCTGATGAAGAGGAACAAGAAGTGACATGTGCTGAAGAAGCACCACCATATAACCAACTGCCAGCAGAAGATACACGATATGCTCTTTTTACTGATGGTTCTTTCTGCATAGTGGGAATGAAACGAAAGTGGAAAGCAGCCGTATAGAGCCCCACACAACAGGTTGCAGAAGCTACTGAAGGAGAGGGTGGATCAAGCCAATTTGCTGAACTCAAAGCTGTTCAACTGGCCCTGGACATTGCCAAAAGAGAGAAGTGGCCCAAGCTATACCTTTATACAGATCCGTGGGTGGTAGTCAATGCTCTGTGGGGATGACTGGAGAAGTAGAACAAGGCTAATTGGCACAGTAGAGGAAAAGCAATTTGGGCTGCTGAAGAGGGGAAAGACATTGCTACCAGGGTAGGGAAACTGCCTGTGAAATTCCGCCATGTAGATGCCCACATCCCCAAGATTCAGGCCAATGAGGGGCACTGAAACAACAAGCAGGTGGATCAGGCTACAAAGACAGAAGTGTCAAAGATAGACGTAGATTGGGAACACAAGGGAGAGTTGTTTGTAGCTCAATGGGTCCATGATGCCTCAGGTCATCAGGGTAGAGATGCCACCTATAAGTGGGCACAAGACCGAGGGGTGGATTTATCCATGGACAGTATTTCTCAGGTTATCCATGACTGTGAGACGTGCTGCCATTAAACAGGCCAAGTCAGTGAAGCCCCCTATGGTATGGTAGGCGGTGGTCCAAGTACAAGTATGGGGAGGCCTGGCAGACTGACTACATCACATATTCCCCAGACATGCCAATGCAAGTTCTACATACTGACTATAGTAGAAGCCACCACAGAATGCTTAGAAACCTACCCTGTGCCTCATGCTACTGCCCAGAAGACCATCATGGACCTGGAAAAGCAGGTCCTGTGGAGACATTGTTCCCCTGAGATTATTGAGTCAGACAATAAGATTCATTTCAAGAACAGCCTTATCAACACCTGGGCTAGGGAACATGCCATTGAGTGGGTGTACCATATCCCCTACCATGCACCAGCTGCAGGCAAAGTGGAGAGGTACAATGGACTGTTAAAAACCCAGTTGAAAGCCTTGGGTGGGGGATCTTTCAAAAATTGGGAGCAACATCTGTCAAAAGCCACCTGGTTAGTTACCACTCAAGGCTCTACTAACTGAGTGGGCCCTGCCCAATCTGACCCTTTGCATAGAGTAAATGGAGACAAAGTCCCAGTGGTGCACGTCAAAGGTTTGTTAGGGAAGACAGTGTGGATCAATTCTGCCTTGAGTACAGACAAACCCATTGGTGGGGTTGTTTTTGCTCAGGGACCAGGTTGTACATGGTGGATAATGCAAAAAGATGGAACAACATGATGTGTACCTCAGGGAGATCTGATAGTTGGGTGAGAACTATGTGTAAATATCACTGTTTGCTGAATGTTACTGCCATTGTTTATAGCTGTATATTGTAAGTATAATGTATGTGCTTGTAGAGTTAGAATATATATTAGTTTTAGTAGTAAGCTGACGATATGGGGATAAGGGGTGGAATGTCCTGGGGTGACTTTATGATGCTTATATCCCCAATCATCTTTTTTGTTTATGCTGGATAATAAGCTATTATTACTTGTAGGAAAGACATTTTTGTGCTGTTCTTTTGAGCCAGAGAAGGCTTCCTGAAGATAAAGAAAGCCTCATATCTCTCTCAAGGAAGGTACCAAGGCTATCACCATGACAACATGAAGAAAGAGAGAAAGTCAAAAGATATGGGCTTTGATTGGCTCACAGAGGTCTGTGGCTCCTTTTCACATATTGAGAGTTTTGTTTGTTTTTCATGACCAATGGGCAGTGTATGTGTTGGTTAAGTAAATGTAAATATCCTGTAAAACTATAAAGGCAACATGTTGCTTTAATAAAGGAACCTATACAGCCTTCTGATCTGAGTCTTGGTGCTTGCGCCGTGTCGCACTCTATAGCGACATTACTCATATATTATTCATTATTCGTACATTATTCATTACTCATGTCCGAAAACCGGATATGTATAACTATTACAGCAACCTGATGAGGTCTCAGGGTGAGAGAAGTGGACGAGAATCTTGTTTAATGATCAGAAGGCTGGATTTATTGATATATGATATATAATACATTATAACTATACTAAAAAGAATAAGGAGAGAAGTTGCAGAGACTGCTAACCTAAAAATAGCATAGAAAAGAATGAATAACAAAGTTCTGTGTCCAGCAGAAAGCAAGGACAAACTCTCCTTGTGAGTGGTTAGCAAATCCAAACACTCACAGAAGCCAAATCACCGCTGCACCTGTTGCATTCCACACCAGACGATAACAATTGTTTACATTCTTCTTCTGGGGCCTCAGCTTCCCAGAAGATGAACAAATCCCAAAGAAAGGATTTGTATGAAAAAATGTCTGCGACATATAACTCTGCATTTCTTCTTTCCCCCCTTCGCTCTCGGAACCAGTCTTAAAGGTGCAAAACTTATCTAGCATTAACAGAACATATGAGTGGGGACACAAGCATCATATAGCCAACCCAGGACATGCAAACAAACAACAAAAACTATGGCATTAACAACAAAAAGAACCAGGAACCCAGTAACAGCCTTTCCCCTTTGGTGCAGTTAGGGTCACAGATGGCAGGGATGCTGGCAGGCTCCCGGTGGACAGGGCAGGTGCAGTGATCCCCACGTGGCTTCAGGGGGTGCTCTGGCGCAAGTTGGGGAGCATGTGGCAATAGCGGCTTTTGTCCGAAGATGGGAAGGGGTGGAAGAGAGGCTTTGCTTCACAAATCCCGGGGGCAGCCAATGCCAGTACCTCCAGCAGGACTCTCAGAAAGCAGCAAGCGGAATCAGCAGGATGTCTCGGCAGGGAGGGGGTGAGGGGCTCCCAGCAGGGCAGGGAGAGCTGAGCTCAGGATCCCAGGTGATAGGTCTCTCTTTTAGTGAGGTAATTGTTAATAAGATCCCAGTTCAGTGGTTGTTCTCACAAGCAGAGACTTACCCCATGGCAGAAGAAACAGCTCTGGTCTGGGCTCTGGCAGCAGCAGTGGAAACTCCCTTTCCCCAAGAGCAATGGCTCCGACCGTACAGAGAAGGATAGGACCTGTACCCAGCCCCTTCCCCCAGCCCAAATCTCCTCTCCCCACGGAAAATTTCAAAAAATCCACAAACATCAGAGGTTTATGTCCAAAAAGGAGACAGAGGAGTCCTTTTACTTAATTCTAATAAAGGGAGAGGCCATGGCACATTCCCCTGGGGGTCTCTCATAGTTTTGGAGGACACAGCCTCCTTTTTATCCTAATTTCCCGGCCGCGTTTCCCTTCTCTCTTTCCTCATTGGCTGAGGTACTTGAGAGGTACAGACTTCCCGATACGCCTGATACCAAAGATTTCCCTCTAATGTATAACCCTCCCTTTAAATTTTTAATTCTTTTGGAATGTAGGAGTTTTTCTTCCCCATTGTTTCTTTCATCTTTCAATGTCTAATTTCATTTATCAGCAAACCTAAAGTTTATTTGTAAAAGCAAATATGTTTTTCCATTCATCAATCAGTGAAATTCTTCCCATTGTTTCTTTTATCTCCCAGTGCTAGTTTTATCTACCAGCAGACCCACAGCTTGTTTGTAAAGACAAATCCGCTATTCCTCTCAATCCCTCCTCTTTTATTTTTTCAATAATTTTCTTTACAAAGTTTAGTTATCGTTGAATTAATTTTCTGTTCCTGGATCTTTTTTGGTTTTGCAATTATTTGCAGAGACATCAATTTCTGTCCTTTTGTAGCCATCTCTGGATCAGTAGGCATGGCTACTACCTGCATCCCTTTGATCACATGTTGAAGAAGTTGTACTAAGCAAGAGATCATACATGGTAAAAAGATTAGAGTTGCTACAGCACATATGAGGAAAAAACCCAGTTGTTTAACCCATAGTCCACCAGGTAACCATGAAAGCATGTCCCCTTCCCATTCCCATCCTTTCCATGTTTAGACCGGTACATGAGCTAACTTTCTTATTACTTGTGTTAGTTGTTTCACCCCCTTTCCATTGTAATATATTTGCAAACAGCAGTTTTAGTAATTTAATTTGCCACACACTCCCCCTTCTTCTCCTAATAAATAGTCTAATACCATCTGATGCTGTAATATTGCATTTCTCATCTGAGTAAATTGGTCAAGCGATGCACATGTCTGGTTCATTATTACTTCAAAGACAGATTGTAACTTAATTATTCAATTTAAATTATAAATGGGTTCTCTGGCACCTGATATTAATTCCTTAGGATTCCATGTGGCTGATCCTTAGTGTTGTATAATTTGTTCAGGCAGCCATTCATCTTCACCCCACTTTTGGGTGCTTCCTCTAGCCAGGGATGCATCAATTGACCGCTTTTCTCTAATTAGATCATCATATACCTTGATTCCTAACTCATTTCCCTGAACTTGTGGTAGCAGAACAACAACGGTCTGATATACCCTACATAACATATCCCGGACCACTTTGGGGGTAACCTGTGGTAAGCATATCAGCCACAAGTCAAATAATGCCCTTTTAAAGCCCAGGTCCTGTGGGGAAAGGAACCTTTCCAATTTTCATCATCAATGGGTGGGTCAAAATACAGCTTGATTCCTGGGCCTAGCGGTCCCCTGAAAATGGTTGCCTCACCATCAGAATCACAGTATTTGCATCTCCAAGCTCCCACCTGAGGTTTCCACCTGCAATTAAATCCCAGGCCTGTTTTGTTACATCCGGACCAGAACCTATTAAAAAGGGTTAGAGTTCTGTTCCGGTGTTTCCACTTCCACTGATAGTCACAGACAACAGCTGTTCTACCTGTGGAATTATCTCAAGAGGAGCTTAAAAATAAGGGGTCAAAAATCTTATCCTTCCCCACTGCACTACAGCCTTTAAAATCCTTTTGGAATTATGGAAGAACACCTTACCCAGCTGCCATTAGTAAGCTTAACATGTGTTTGATTCCATCTGCCTTGATATCTGGAACAATCATAAGGACAGCAGTTGGGGGTCCAACAATCTAAACCCAAAGATAAAGTCCAGTCACAAATACTTTTCCCCACACATATGTTTCCTGTTCTATTTAGACAATAAATGCCTCTCTCAGAAGAATGAAGCTGCCATGGACTTCCTTCTTCATCCCAAAATCCTGTTCTATTATGGACCTCACTCAGGGTACTAACCCACCATTTAGGCTTGACTGGGCTGGACCCCCATGGTCAGCTTCCAGATCCCCCTGGCCCTCCACAGACCCAACAATTGCTAAGGTTAAAGGTTTTTGCTGCTTCTTCTCCCAAGGTTAAAAAATTATTTTCCCACTTTTGGCCCCAACCTAACTGAAAATATAAGGGAAAGATTATTAAGAGAAAAATTCTAACGGTGTAATTGAATCTCCTAACCTAATTTTCACTTTTATGTTGTCTTCTGCACCACCTGTGGCAATATAAGGCACAGAAACAGCTTAACATAAAGAAAACAATGACAGCAAGGATTGGTCGCCAATGACTGCATGTGAAAAACACCAATCACTTGTGTAAAAATTTTAGCAGTTTAATAGTAGAAAAATAGTTATAAAAATTAGGACAATTAGAATTTGGCCAATCAAAGTTAGGACAATTAAAGACAATAAAAAGCAAAGTATTACAGAGGTCCGGATGCTCTTGGGCACTGAGCCAGCAAATCATATCCACTAACAAAGGATTAACCCTTAAAATCAATAGCCTGTAGCATATTCATATATCTCATACATGATTCAAAAATTCTTTTAAAACAAAGGGTGTTTTCTAGTTATTGTCAACTTCCCCCCAATCTTGTAAATCAATGTTTTGGCTCCTCAAAGTCTGGTTCTTCCTGATAAGGAAGCAATAATTCTACTCCTGGGATTTTGATGCCTTGTTGCTGTTATCTCTGTGTGAAGAATTTCATTATTATTTTATACATCTCTTGAGCTAGTTAGAAAAAGTATCTTACATCACACATTATTTATTTTAGTATTATGTTATAGCCTAAAACTATATTTACCACACTACTTAAAAATTATTAATACAGTACCACAAATTAATACAGCATAACTTTCCAACATAAAACATATAGTGTTCCTTTTTAATATTTGCAAAGAGCCAATCAAATAATATATATTTTTTACACTGGAGATCCAAGAGGAGACATGTCCAAACAAACTATTTCAGCAGGCAGTCCGTGGGTAGGCACACAGGGCTTCCCCCAATGTCAATGCACTGGATACTGCTCCAGTCCACTCCTGCGGAGTGTCAGTCATGGCTTCCCATCCTTCTCCTCCAGCTGAGATGTCCAAATCTCTGGGGCCCCAGAAACCTTGACCCGAGTGTGATGGGTCCACCCATGTGCAGCTGACTTGATGGCCGTTTCTGTGGTCAGCAACACTTGGAAAGTCCATGCCACTTCACCACCAGGGGGCTTCTTTCCACTCCTTAACTAGAACCCAGACTCCTGGCTGGATGTTGTGAACAGCAAATTCCAAAGTTAGGGTCTGTGTCAGTTCAGTTTCCTGTCAAAGATTTCACAAGCGACAGTATCCTGGCCACATATTGTTTCAAATATGCATCACTTATCTCTGCCCCCCCACTAGGCTGAGAATTACAAGGGTAAGGAATTCCAAACATCAATTCAAAGGGAGATAATGGAATATCTCACCTGGGTCTGGCGCTTATTCTTGCCAAAGCCAGTGGCAAGAGCTGAACCCACAGCATCTTCATTTCTATCACCAGCTTCAGAAGGTGTTTCTTTATTTCTCCATTCATCCTCTCAACCCGGCCCGAACTCTTGGGGTGCCAGGGGGTATGGAAGTCCTCTTACATTCCTGAAGCAGTCATAACCCCCTGAAGATTTTTTCCTGTAAAATGAGTTCCCCTATCTGAATCTACTGCTTCCACAATCCCATATCTTAGAATTATTTGTTCCAAAAGTACTTTAATAACTCATCCTGTAGTTGCTAAAACAGCTGGAAATGCTTCTCCCCCCCCCCTTCCCCCCCCCCTTCCCATTAACTGACATATTATTACCAGAAGATATTTGAATCTTGCCACTCATGGCATTTCAGTAAAATCCACCTGGCATCTCTGGAAGGGACATACAGCCCAAGACCTCCCTCCCCTGGCAAGTTTCTTTGTAACTCTGTTATTGGTTTAAGCACAAATCAAACAACCCTCAATAGTTTGCTTAGCCAGAATATAAAGACCCACAACAGGATACGTTTTGAGGAAGGCTTCTGCCAGTCCTCGGGAGCCCCAATGACTCCTTTCATGAAGTTGTTTTAACAATTGCAAGGCCAGAGCTTTTTGGTATCCACTGCTTATCGTCCCTTGTAAACCAATTATCCCCTCTTTCCTCTGCCCCACTCTTTTTAATTGTCTCAAGTTCTTCTGGTGGAAAAGACAATTTCTCTGGCAGTGGTGGGGTTACTCAGAACAAGGTGAGGATCTTGGAGATTTCTGGACACAATGCAGCTTTCCGAGATTCTTCATCAGCCAGTCGGTTTCCTATTACCTCCTCCGAGCACCCTGCCTGGTGTCCCTTGATGTGTATTGTTGCTAATGTCTTGAGTAATTTCACCACCTCCAATAGGTGAGAGATTAGGCTCTCATGAGCTAATGTCTTTTCCCTGCAGGTTAATAAACCGCTTTCTTCCCATAATTTCCCAAATGCATGTATCACCCCATACGCATACTTAGAATCAGTAAAAACTGATTCTTGTTGTCCTGTATTGTCCCTGTATACTTCACAGGCCCTCACAAGGGCATACAGCTCTGCTGTCTTAGCTGACCAGGTGGGAGGTATCCTCCGCCCTTCCTTTAATTGCTTTCCATTCACGATAGAGTATCCTGTAAATTGTTTCCCTTCTATCACACTGAAAGACCCATCAATAACCACATTTTCTCCCTCAGGCCAGGGAGTATCTCACACATCTTCCCTGGCCCATGTCTGGAGATCAAGCACCTGAATACAGTCATGGGTTTCTTCCTGGACCTTCTCTCCAGGGCAGTTCAAAGCGGAGGTTGGGTGGAACCCTTCCCCACTTTTAAATTCTAAATCCTCCTGTTCCATTAAACAAGATTCATACTGTAATGACTGATTGCTGGTCATCCACTTAGAGGCTCTTTCAGTTAACAAAGCTTTAATATGATGTGAAACTTTAACAATCAGATAACTTCCCCTTGTCAGCTTTCGGACCTCAGCCACTATTACAGCGTCCGGCATGGGGTCGCTGCTGGTGAGAGAGAGACGGTGAATCTTGTTTCTAGATCAGAAGGCTGGATTTATTGATATATGACATATAATGAAATAAACAAAAAGGGCCAGGAGACTTCTCCTGTGTAATGCCTTTATTAAAAGTGATCAGCTCAGGATTGGGCGGCTCGACGGGTCTGCAGCGTCCGTCGTCTCCCTCCCAAGGCGGCTCAGAGGAGGAGGATAAGCACAGCTCTGTCCACCAGGGGCAGAGCTGGGGATCAGATCGTCTCGGGAGCCTTTAGGGTCTCCTGATCCCATTAGATAGTGCCCTTCCCACTCTGTCAGCTTGGTCTCACCGCCGGGGTCGACTCCCGTGGTCAGGGCGAGAGGGTCCGAAGGTGTTCCGCGTCTCTGCAGGCTCAGCACTCGGTTCCTCACGTCCAGACATCACTCCAGTCTCTCAACTCTTAAGTGGCTCGTTGTTTTTGGGGTTTCTCCATGAGTCTGGAGATGGGGGTCCCACAAAGCATTCTGGTCTTGCGAGTCACTTTGCATAACCCCCCCCACCTTCTCAGGTGTCTTCCCTATTCTGAGAAAGGTAAAACTTAGCTTCGGGCAAGGTCCCCACCCAGGAGAAGGGCCATTACCTCGCCCCAGCCAGGGCTTTTACTAATACAAAAACAACCATTAACGACAACGACCCGTGATTACAATAACAAAGGCAGCAGCCCAGCAGTAGTGGTAACTTTTTAAAACAAAAAAAAATATTAACCAAATTTTTGTTCATAACATATAATACATTATAACTATACTAAATAGAATAAGGAGAGAAGTTTGCAGAGAGCTTGCTAGGCTAAGCTAAGGATAGCAAGAAAGAATCTATAACAAAGTTGTGTCCAAGGACTCTGTCCCTAGCTTGCACTTTGTGATTGACCCTTAATTATAAACTTAGGAACATGAGCCAATCAAGATGCCCCTGTTGCATTCCACAGCAGCTGATAATAATTGTTTACCTTCTCTTCTGAGGCCTCTGCCTTTCAGAAGACACAGAAATCTGAAAGAAAGGATTTCTGTGAAAAAATGTCTGCGACAAGCCACCATCAGAGCTGTGGCATCAGTGTTTTACAGACAGTGAGGCCAGCCTCTGGCCACCGGGTCTAACAATTTTGAAAAATAAGCAACAGGTGAAATAGAGATTTTTGGAGTTGTCTTGAGTTAGAAACATGATTTAGGCATTGAAATTTTAGCTTGTAGGTTATATGTTGAAGTTTTACCTTTTACTTAAGCAACTTCTGCCATGGTACAAAGGGCATAGGAAAATGCAAATTTCTGAAACTTCTTGCATAAAGAACAATACTGGGAGAAGACCAAGGGATGCAAGAAACCCAGATAAAGGGGCTCCTGTGTCTACAATTTCATCAAGACCAACAGATGTACTCAGATAAGCACCAAAGGACCAAAAGCGCACGTGCAAAGGAGAAAAGTTCAAAAGTTCAATCACAAGGAAGACCACAATCTTCAGACTCAGAGACCACCAAAGACCTCCATGTGACCACCACAGCAAACAATCGCTCCATTTGACGACTACGAAGGGACAACTCTGCTCACCCGCTGATCCAGTTGGGGGCAGACACCCTCAGGTGCCGCGGGACTCTTCCCCGAGAGGGACTCTGTGCCTCGACTGTACACTGCAGGGAGCAGACCACAACCCATTGTGACTGCGGACGGAAGCGGTATGTATTAATTTCCTTTTTTTTGAGGTTGGCAACTGGTAAGTCACATTGAGACATCTTTGTGCGCAGTTTTGTCCAGGGGCCTTGCAATCAAACCGCCTGCCGTGGGTGAGACCGGGGGCTGGGGATGCCCAGCTAATAGAGCAGCTGGTGAAGTGGAGGGAGAAATCCTGGCTTTGTTTTGTTGTGTTTGATATGTCTGGACGTGCGTGCTTGCGTGTGTGTGTGTGTGTGAGTGATGTTTTGCGGAGATAAACAAAACACCACAACTTTATGAAAGTTTTAAAGCCGGTATGTTTATTACAGCACTGGACACAGGTGGAGATTACTCTCCTTAAAAGACACATGTACTTCTGGGAACTTCAGGTCCTTTTTTATCCCCCTCTCAAATACATATGCGTACAATTTTACAATAGGTTCATACATATTCATTTTTACGAATTTCACGTGACATTTGCTGCTAGTTTTTATCAGAAAGAATTTCTAGGTCAGGTTGACCTGCTCTCACAGCAGTCTCTCTGTCTCTCTCTATCACCCTCTGTCTCCCCCTCCCTTATCTCTGCCTTTCACTGAAGCAGTTTCTCTGAGCATAGGCTTTTTGCAGTCAGGCTAAAGAGCTATGTTTTCAAACTACAGACTTAACTCAAACATGTGCATTTCACCTAAATCAAAATGGATTTCTACTCTGGAGAATTTCTACTCTGTCTAATTTTCTCCCTTTTCTAGAAAATAAGTAAATTCTTTTACCTAATACAAACCCCTATGACAATAAGCGTCTCTTAATGCTTTACCATGTACGTTTGATAAGGAGGTTAACACAGCTACTTGCTGTAGTATTCTCCAATTCCAAATTACCAATATAATGGATAATCCTAAACTTATTCTAGCTAATATTAACAAAACTACAATAGGATGACACAACTTATTAAAGATTCCATTTGCAGTTGGTGACCACCCAAAGATTACATCCCACCAGTGATGATCTGCATTTTGTTTTATGCTTTGCAGAATTCGGGTTATTTCTTTTGTATCATGTTGGACAGTAACTAGGCTTTTCTCTCCTCTTTCTTGGATTTTCTTCAAGATCTCCAGTAGGTCTTGGTGTTTAACTAATTGTTTTACCAATGTGAGGTCCATTCCAATAGGAGTAGGTGATAGTCTGTGATACATTGTGTAATTTGTTTTAATCAAGTGGTGGGATGTCACAGGGGCCAAGCACGAAAACTCACACCCGATAATCTTAACAAAATTACAAAAATTACAATGAGTTCTACTAGACAAAATAAGATCGTTGTTATCAATCTTTACAGCAGCACAAACAGTTCTCAGGCACACACAACCTTTACCAGTATATACAAGCACAGTCTTCTGATCAGTGACTGGATGAATTTCAAAGTGGCAAATACTCTGTTCAGAGTCTAGACACACATCTTGGCATTAATAGTATTGCTTTCACAAATTAATCCCAGCTGTTCTCTAGTAATGCAGGATTCTAAGTTTACTGTTTGCAACTTTTCATTCACCTTTCGTGCCCTCACCATATGTTCTGAAGGGTAGAGCACAGTTTTTTAATGATTTAATCCTAGTGCAATGATGGGGCGGATAACGTAAACAGTGGCATTACGTATGGTAAGCACAAAGGCAGTGGCCACATTAGAAGCAGGATCATAGGTGACATTTACGATAGTTTACCAGGATTGAAACTTCTTTTCAAAATCAATCACATAATCCCAGACAATCTTCCAAATTTCAGCTGGAAAATCACTTTCATCCCCTTCCTGTATGACAAAAGCTGCTGTTGCCTGCATCCATAACTCTGCTTGTATACAACTGAAAGCTTAAGACACATTATCTTGAACTGTACTAAGTGCTTTCACTACTAACTTGTGGTCTTGGTCCTTGGCCTTTTCCCACTTTGGCAGTACTTTTGAAATCTGCCACTGGCTAGTTCCTAATGCCAATAGAAATGACTGTAAAGGCTGTTTCAATTTTGCCAGGCCACCTGCTGTACTGGCCAGATTATTCATCAGTATTTCTGAATTAATTCTATTCAAAACTCCCAATCCTGTCTTTTAAATTCCAGATAGATCTTTACTTATTCTGCTCCTGAGGAATACTTGTCTTTGTAACCACGTTGTCTAGCCTTCAAAGGATGTTTTTAGGAAAGAGGAGCAGGCTGGTTGGAGTTTTGAGATGTTAATTTGCATCATCAACTCCACACTTTGAGAGACCATTCTGGATTGAACGAAAGTGGTTGTTCACCCACATTCCTCACTACGTATGGGCCTATTTCATACACTTCAGGTTGAAGTTTGGGTTGAGTCTGAACTATTTGAGTACTATTGTGGGTTGTACAACGTCCTGCTGTTGTAAAAAGTGCAGTGTCTATTTTAAATTTAAATAAGAGTCCGATAGCATCACGAGCCCAAAGGCAAGTCACTTCTACAGGCTGTATCAAGGTGAAATTACACCAACAGTATGATTCACTTAGGCTATCACAAACTTCCTGGTGCCTGTATATGGGAGAGGTTGAGACAGTAATTGCATCTGGTCTCTCATGAGCCGTCCCATTGACCAGCTGGCACGCTACCTTGATTTCTTCTCCTCTGATCCCTTGATGTGTCCACAGTTCCCATTCCTGCCACTCCTGCTCCTCATATACCTGATCTCCATGAATTACTGCACTGGATAGGTTTAAATCTTTTATCTCATAAGGTTCTCCCATGGATCCAGTATACTGATTAAAAGCCTGGGACCAAGGCCAATCAGCATCGCTTTGGATAGAGATACTCTCTAGTTCTCAGACTTCAGTTATAATTATATCCAAAACAAGTCTGTTAGTGAAAGTATGAACTACCCCCGAGCGCAATATACTCATTTTGCCTGAGTAAGTTTTAATCTCAGTTCATTGTCTCCTGGTGTCACTCTCCAATGGGCTTCTGGGGCCTTCTTCACTCATGAGTGATAGATCCAGGCATTCTGCTCCTTGATCTTGACTGCAGTGAAGGTGGTGAGATGCACCTGGAATGGTGCCTCCCACTGTGGTACCCAAGTCTTCTCTGTAAGAGACTTAACATATACATAATACCCAGGCTGTATGTTATGTACTGGCCCATCTAACTCCCTGCTCCGAGTTTCAGCCACGTGTTTCTCAATTTCTCTGAGCTGTTTGCTTAAAGCCACCATGTAGATGGCCAATGTTACCTCCCCAAAGTGGGTGGACATTCCCTTTTGCATTCCATATGGTCTTCCATAAAGCATTTCAAAAGGGCTCAGCTTTTCTTTAGCCCAAGCTTTAGTTCGAATTCGCAACACTGCCAGTGGAAGAGCTTGGGGCCAGGGTAGATTAACTTCCTGCCCCATTCTTACAATCTGCTGCTTAATCAAATGATTGATTTTCTCCATCTGGCAGCTTGATTGGGGGTGGTATGGAGTGTGAAGTTCCTAATCTATGCCCAGGTGGCTACTAATCTGTTGCACTATTTTGGAAATGAAATGTGATCCTCTGCCTGAGGATATTGTGGCTGGAACTCCGAAGCGTGGTATTATTTCTTGTAATAATACCCTGGTCACCTCTCGAGCCTTGACAGTTCTGGTGGGGAATGCTTCTGGCCACCCTGAAAATGTATCTGTCAATACCAGTAAATACTGATACCCCCCTTTCCTTGGGAGTTCTGAAAAGTCAATTTGCCACTGCTGTCCAGGCCCATGGCCTCTCCCAATATGACCGAGTTTTGGCCTGGGGGTATTTTTGGGTTTAGTCTGCAGGCAAAGATCACACTGTCGGGTCACTTGAGCAATAGTGGCATATAAATTCCTAGCAACGATTCTTTCAATCAAGTAGGTGTATAGGGCATCTATTTCCCAGTGTGTTTTCTGGTGTTCTTCCCTTACTAGTGACCACAATAAATGGGAAGGGATTACCAGCTTCTTTTCAATGGTAGCCCACCCTTCTTGGTTATACGTCCCTCTTTGATCTTCAATTAATTTTCTATCTCTCTTATTATGTTTTGGCTTACCTTCAAAGGAAATTTGTCCATCTGGAATTAGGGCTCCTTCAGTAGTTACCTCACCTTTTGCTGCTTCTTTTGCCTCTCTATCCGCCAGCTCATTATCTTCCACCAGTTCTGAGCTCACTCTCTGGTATCCCTTAATATGCATAGTTGCTACCTTTTCAGGTAGCTGAACTGCTTCCAGCAGCCAGATTATCTCTTGTGCATGTTTGATGTTCTTTCCCCGTGAAGTCAGCAGTCTCCTCTCTTTCCAGATGGCTCCATGTGCATGCATGACTCCGAATGCATACCTCGAGTCTGTGTAGATGTTTATTCTCTTTCTTTTTGCCATTTCCAAGGCCTTCTTTTGGCTGTTGCATCTAGTTGCTTGGAGAAGTAAGCAACTGCCCTCCGATATGGACCCAAGTCCTGAGCCAGTATTCCCAGAACAATTCCCTGTCTTTCATGGGAAAATAGAAAGAATGGTTTGCTTATATCTGAAAGTCTCAAAGCTGGAGCTGACATGAGGGCACTCTTTAGCTGGTGAAAGGCCCGTGTAGCTTCTTTTGTCCCCTGGAGATCTCTGTTTCCATTGGCAATAAGAGCATAGAGGTGTCTGACGAGCAGTCCATAATTATAAACCCACAGCCGGCACCACCCTGCCATGCCTAAGAAGGTTTGGAGTTCCTCTATTGTCTGGGGTTTTGGGATTTGGCATATGGCTTCCTTGTGAGCCTGCCCTAAAGTCCGTTGCCCAGCACTGACCTCGTACCCCAGGTAAATTACTTTCTGTTTCATTACCTGTGCCTTTTTCTTTGATACTCTGTATCCTTGGAGTCCTAGGAAATTCAAAAGGCTTACCGTCCAGGCCACACATGCTTCCCTCGTCCAAGTGGCCACTAGAAGATCATCCACATACTGCAACAGCCTCCCTTCTTCCTGCGGAGCTTCCCAGGACTTCAGATCTTTTGCAAGTTGCTCCCCAAACAGAGTGGGGGAGTTTTTGAAGCCTTGAGGCAACACCGACCATGTGAGCTGGGTTTTACGCCCACTTTTAGGGCTTTCCAATTCAAATGCAAAATTTTTCTGGCTGGCTTCATGGATAGGGAGGCAAAAGAAGGCATCTTTTAGGTCTAAAACAGTAAACCAGATTAGCTCAGGTGTTAGCCAAGTTAATAAAGTATATGAATTGGCTACTACTGGATACAAATCTTCTGTTACTTAATTGACAGCCCTCAAATCCTGTACTATCCGGTATGACCCATCAGATTTCCGAACAGGTAAAATGGGAGTATTGAAATCAGATTGGCATTCTTTCAGTAATCCTAACCGCAGAAAATTTTCAATTATTGGGCTGATTCCTTCCCTGTCTTCTTTCTTTAGGGGGTACTGCTTAATTCTCACTGGCTGTGTCCCTTCTTTGAGCTTAATTACTATTGGGAGAGGCATTTTTCGCCCTCCCTGGTACATCAGAGGCCCATACCCCGGGAAATACTTGACTTCGTATTTCTTCATCAATTTCCTCCTCAATTTAAATAGCTGTTAAGGTTAAACTTAATACCTCTATGTACTTTTGATCATTCACCTCCAGAGTAGCCTCTACATTTTTGAATGCAATGGTTGCTTGTAACTGCTCCAATAAATCTCTCCCTGAAAGTGCCTTTGGTGAATTGGGCATGTACAAAAATTTATGAATACCCCATTGTTTTCCCAATTTATACCTCAAAGGATTTCAAAAATATGCCCTTTCAGACTGGCCAGTTGCACCCTGCACTAGAACATAATCATTTTCCACAGATACTAAAGCTTTATTTAAAAATGAATATGTGGCCCCTGTATTAACCAAGAATTCCACCCTTTTATCTTCTTCCCCCAGCCTCATTGTTATAACCACTGGATCCGCTGGGGCAGAATCCTCCGGTCCTCCTCAGTTGTTTTGTACTTGTGCAGCCACTTGTTGGTCACCTCCTCTCTGTTCTGGGCATTGATCTTTCCAGTGACCAGTTCTTTTGCAGATTGCACACTGGTTTCTGCCCAGCTGAGGTGGTCCTTGTCTGTGTGGTCCCTGGTTGCGTTTTCTTTGCCTTTCTTCCTGTACCACTGCCACCAACTTTTTCATTCCTTGTTTATATCCTTCTTCGCAGTTACTAAATACCCTCCAGGCCTCCTCCAGCAAGACTTCGAGATTTCTCCCTTCTGGTCACTGAATTTTCTGAAGTTTACGTCTAATATCTCCAGCAGACTGCCCCAAAAATGAATTAACTGGCTGATTCATCATTGTCTCAGACCCTGGATCCAATGATGTATGACGACGCGTAGCATCCCTTAAACGCTCTAAAAACTCGGATGGAGTCTCAGAAGGCCCTTGCTTAAGGGAATATAAGACAGACCAATTTATGGTTTTTGGAATAGCTCTTTCCACCCCTGTTCCTATCCAGTCTTGATAATCTGTTAATTTCTTTACCTCTGCTGATATATTAGGATTCCATTCTGGGTCTTGGAGGGGGAAATGTTCCTTTACATCTAGCTGCTTGCTCTTGCAATAATCCTCTGCCAAAGTCCCTGTTGTCTTTAAGATCAACTGTTTTTCCGTTTCAGTGAAAGCCTCCAGTAGTAACTGGATGTCATTGCAATATGGATTTTGTTGCTTGATAACATATCGTAGATGTTTGGCAGCAAGTATCAGATCAACACGATAATTCCTAGCAATCCTTTCCCATGCCTCTAAATCAAGAGTGGTAAATGGAACTTTAATCATTAATCTCCCTCCTTCTGGTCCCACTGCCTCTCGCAGAGGGGCCTGTAACACTGCTTGCCTCTTAGTTCTAGATGCAACTGGACTGTCGGGGGGAGGGTGGGTTCTAGTTCAGGCCTTCCCAGCCTGAGTCCTCCTCCTTTTTGGGGAAGTCCTCTTCTTCCTCATCCTCATCCTCAACCTCCCTCCTCTTAGGAGGAGCTTTCATCCACTCAAATGTATCTTGTTCTTGCTCCTCAGAATGATAAACCTTGTCTGATCTCATACACCATTGTTCTATACTTCATGCTGAACAACAACATTTGATTTGCCCCCTCTTTGCCTTGTTTTCCTTTTCAAGGGCTATGACAAGTGGGTCCGAGGATGGTCTGATCCCACAGTCCCTTTGCCATTCTTGGTGATTTCTTAAAATAAAAAACATATCAGCACACAAAACCTCATCCCATTTACCTTCCCATCTTAAAAACAACATTAACTGCAGTAAGGTATCATAGTCTAAAGTTCCAGTGGGTGGCCACTTCGCTCCATCCTCTAATCTGTATAATGGCCACCAGCAGGTGCAATATTGGATCAGATCTTTTTTATTCTCAGAGCCCACCCTACTGGTGACTTCTTTCCAGTGGGCCAAGATGCACCCCGAGGGGCTAGCCTGAGGAACTTCGTTGCTCTGGTTAGTTCCAGCTATCTCCTTCTCCTTGCCCTATCTCGCTTCCACCCAAACCTCTCTTCACAGAGCTTCACAGTAGTTTTGCAGTCTTCCTCCCACACACAATTCCAGGTGGCAGATATCAGATGTGATTTCCCACACACAAGCTTTAAGATCTTAGGTTCTGAATCAGCTTGATCAGGAAACTTTAATTTACACTTGGGGCATATGCCCTGATGCTTATTAGAACAGCAATACCAGCGTCTCTCACAAACTCCACACTGCAATAATACCCACGCAGCATGCCAGCCTCTTGATGCACCAAAGGCTCTCAGGAACTGCCCGCAGAGGCAGGCTATTCCGTTTATTACAGGGAAATCTAAATCCTCTATGGCAGGTTTTTCCCAGTCTGGACTTACTATATTACCAGCTGAAGTCCAATAAAGCCCCTCTAAATGAACTCGTTCATCTCCTCTATCTATCCAATAATTCACAGGATTCACAAACTCCCAGGGGTCGAGTCCAAACCACTGGGGCAAAGGAACCCCTTGAGTTCGTCTAGCCACAGCAGTCTGTTTCTCTCTATCACCCTCTGCCTCCCCCTCACTTATCTCTGTCCTTCACTGAAGCAGTTTCTCTGAGCCTAGGCTTTTTGCAGTCAGGCTAAATAGCTATGTTTTCAAACTACAGACTTAACTCAAAGATATACATTTCATCTAAATCAAAATGGATTTCTACTCTGGAAAATTTCTACTGTCTCAGTGAAATGGTGAATCATGCTGATCACTGCTCAGAGATAACTGCTTTAAGGGGAAAGGCAGCAGAGGTGCCGTGTGAGTCACCACTAATAAACAGAGGCTCGCAGCGTGTTGCAGCATTGCTAGGAAGTGCATGCGCAGCGACAACACTAGTGAGAGGATGCATGCGGCCCTGGGCCACGGGCAGCAGTCCTGGGCGGCAGCACCAGCACGGTGCGGGGGCTTAAACCAGGGCTTGCAAAACTGCTCTAGGCGTACCTAGCTGATAGAGCAGCTAGTGGGCACGGGCACAAGCCGTGGTTTGCGAGGTTGCTTTAAACACCGCTAAGCTGATAGAGCAGCTGGCGAGAGCGTGGTACAAGTTGGAATTGGCAAACATCGCATCGCTAGTTGGTAACAGGCAGGAACCAGCTAAAGGTAGCCAGCTAAGGCTAAGAGTTAAGTGTTTGCTGTGTGATAACACTGCCCTTCAGTGTTAAAAGTTGTTACTGGGAGATCCTTTGCATTAAGGGGTTTGCTGCTTGGTTTTTGCTACAAGTGGGAGGTGATTTGCCCACGGTGGCTGCAGAACTTGAAGTCCAGGCCGAGAGAGCCCAGCCTCCCAGACAGGCTCTACACAGGTGGTTTCAGCTTGAACCAAGTCAGTCTCTTCATCCAGCAGGGGACTGGGAAGTCATAGAATGGGAGGACAGAGGGAGAGACAGTGTTCTTGGGAGGGATATACCACAGTTCAACAAGTTGCTATCTAGCCTTTGACTGGGAACAACTGCCAGTTGGATGGGTGCTTAGAAACCCCTTGAGTTGGGGTCTGGAAGGGGTGATTCCCTGTTTTGTGTGCAGATTTACAGCTTTTTGCTGGGAGACAGACTGGCACACAGCTTGGGTTCTCCTCCGATGTTTAAAGTGTCAGAGGAGGTGGTATTGTATTTCACATAGACCGAGATCCATGTGTCGTGCATGCACCCCTGAATTGCTGAGATAATATAACCCAGGGGTTGAACAGGCAAGGTGTGAAATAGTGAGTTTAATCTGCGGAAAAAGCCACCTAGTCCCTGAAACCTGGGACACTTTTTAAGAAGATTGGGAAAGTATGAAGGAGTGGCACAGCCTTAGTATCAAAAGACAGAACTAAGGAATTTTTCTTTTCTCCCCAGTGGTTTGGATTGAACCCTTAGAAGTTCGTAAATTTGTGTGGGACTGGGCAAACAACAAACGAATAAAAGTTAATGGTTGATTATGATCTATTAATTAATAAATTAATTATTGATATTTTAATAATATTAAAAGTACTTAAACTATTATTGATTATTGATTTAGCTATTAATACTTAAATTTGGTTATTTGATTAACTATTAAATTTTTTATTACTATTTTTATTTTGGTTATTTGATTAATTTTTTTTATCATAACTTAAAAAAAAAGTTTTTGGTTTGTGACTCATATTTGAACATTCGGAACTGAATAAGCTAAGCTTGCTCTAAAAGATATAATGGGAGCAAGGCAGAGTAAGGTAGTACCTAAGGCCAGCCCATTAGGGTGTGTCTTGGCACATTGGAAAGAAATAGGATGCAAAGGGGACATGGAAAAAAAAAAGCCTAATTAAAATTGCTCCCATTGGTGGCCATTGTATTGCCTAGAGGAGGGGGCAAGGTGGCCTCCTACAGGTACATTGGAATATAATACCCTGTTACAGCTAATGTTGCTTCTATGGAGAGAAAGGAAATAAGAGGAGGTTTCTTACTGTGATATGTTCTTCTCCCTCCGAAATAACCCTGATTGGCAAAGGGACTGTGGCATCAGGGCCCCCTCTGACCCCCTCGTTCTGGGTCTTCAAAGAGAAAACAGAAGCAAAATGGAAGAACTTAAACGGTGCTGCTCAGCCTGTAGCATAAGACAGAGATGCACCAGGACAGATAAAGTTTATCACGCAGCACTAGAGGAACAAGAACAAGATCTAGCCGACCTATTTAGCCCTCACTTGGGAGGGCAGGGGGGAAGGGGTAGAGACTTAGGAGGGGCATCAGTACCACCTATTCCACCTACACCACCTACTCCACCTATTATACCTATCCCACCTATTCCTCCTACTCCACCTATTCCACCTATTCCTCCTACTACTCCTACTCCTACTCCTCCTCCTTTGGAGAAGACACCAGCTCCAACCCCTCCAGGCAGCCCAATTGCATCCCAAACCAGAGGACAAATACTGCAGGCCCCTTTACGGGAGACAGTGATACCAGGCAGAGAAAAGATAATGGTTAAGGTGCCCTTCTCCACCCTTGATTTGGAAGCATGGGAAAGGGTTGCGGGAAATTACCGAAATGACCCAGTAAACACTGGTAAACATCTATGATACATTATGAAGCTGCACAATCCAGACTGGAGTGATATTCAATTGTTATTAGACGCATTCACTGAAACAGAAAAACAGATGGTTTTAAAACCAGCAGGGGACCCGGTAGCAGACCACTTTGGACATCAACAAGTGGATCTAAAGGAGCATTTTCCACTTCAGGACCCAGGCTGGAACCAGAAGAAAGACAGAGGCTAAAGAGTTATCAGGATTGGATTATATTGGGTGTGGAAAGAGCAATGCCTAAAACTATAAATTGGTCAACTTTATATGCTATTAAACAGGGACCCTCAGAATCCTCCACAGAGTTCCTAGACCGCCTGAGAAACGCAATGCGATGCTATACACCACTGAACCCTGCATCTGATGTGGGGATACAACAACTAATTAATCTATTTTTGGGGGATATTAGGCACAAACTCCAAAAAATCCGAGAAGAAGATGCACGGAATTTAGAAAATTTATTGGGGAGGCTTGGAGAGTCTTTAAGAACAGAGAAGAGGGGTATAAACGAGGGATGAATAACTTAATAGCAATAATGCAGGAGGAGCAGAGAGAAAAACGTGACAGCCGCCAGGGACCACTCAGGCAAGGCCCTCCTCAATTAGGCAGAAATCAATGTGCAAACTGTTAGAAACAGGGCCATTGGAAGAAGGACTGTCCAGAATGTAAAAAGAATGGTCAAGGCAATCAAAGGAGAGGGATGGTTGCCCATGTGCAAGAGGATTAGAGGGGACCGGAGGAGACTACCCCAGCAGGCCCTCTGGTTGTAAATCTGAAGCTGGGGGAAATGGAAAAAGAAGTAAAATTCCTAGTCGACACAGGGGCAACGTACTCAGTTCTAAATACAGCCTTGATGCCCATAGGGGATGATTATGCTATAGTTACGGGAGGACCAGCCAAACTAAAAAGGCATTTTTCTTTAGGCTGCTAAAATACAAACTGAAAGCAGTGGAGGATCCACAAATTTCTATATATGCCCAACTCCCGGTAGCCACTTTTGGGCAGAGATTTGCTGGGACAATTACAGGCAACTATTACATTTTAAAATGGGGAGATGACTCTGGAGGTAAATGATCAAAAGGATTTAGAAATATTGAGTTTGATATTAACCACTAGCGAAGTCACGAGGGAAACTGAAATTGATGAAGAGATAATGAATCAGGTATTCCCTGGGATATGGGCCTCTGATGTACCAGGGAGAGCGAAAAATGCTCCCCCTATACAGATCAGGCTAAAAGAGGGAAAGCAGCCTCTCAGGGTTAAACAGTATCCCTTGAGGAGGGAGGATAAGGAAGGAATTAGCCCAGTAATTGAGAAAATTTTGCGTCTAGGATTATTAAAAGAATGTCAATCTGATTTTAAAACCCCTATCCTACCAGTCTGCAAACCTGATGGGTCAGCCCAGTTAGTACAGGATCCACGAGCCGTCAACAAGGTAACGGAGGATCTGTATCCTGTGGTGGCCAATCCCTATATGTTATTAACTTGCTTAACACCTGAACTAACTTGGTTTACCATTTTAGATTTGAAAGACACCTTCTTTTGCCTTCCTATCCACGAAGCCAGCCAGAAAATTTTTGAATTTGAATGGGAAAGTCCTAAAAGCAGGCGAAGAACTCAACTTACATGGACAAGACTCCCACAACGATTTAAAAACTCATCCACTTTGTTTGGAGAACAACTTGCAAAGGAATTAGAGACCTGGGAAGCCCCTCCAGAGGAGGGGAAGCTGCTACAGTATGTAGATGACATCCTAATAGCCACACCAACAAGGGAAGCGTGCATGGCCTGGACGGTAAGCCTCTTGAACTTTCTGGGGCTCCAAGGGTACCGGGTATCAAAGAAAAAGGCCCAAGTAGTAAAATAGAAAGTAACTTATCTGGGTTACGAAGTCAGTGCTGGACAACGTACCCTGGGCCAAAGCCGGAAGGAGGCAGTATGCCAGACCCCAAAACCTCAGACTGCAAAAGAACTACGAACTTTCCTGGGGATGATAGGGTGGTGCAGGTTATGGATCTATAACTATGGACTGTTCGTTAAGCCCTTATATGAACTTATTGCAACTGAAAGCAGGGACATCCAATGGACAAAGGAAGCTACGCAAGCTTTCAACCAACTGAAAAAAGCCCTCATGTCAGCTCCAGCTCTGGGATTGCTAGATGGGAGTAAGCCTTTCCTTTTGTTCTCCCATGAGAAGCAAGAGATTGCCTTGGGAATATTAGCACAGGACCTCGGCCCATACCAGAGAGCAGTTGCTTACTTCTCTAAGCAATTGGATGCAGCAGCTGGAGGGTGTCCTGGATGCCTCAGAGCTATTGCAGCAGTTGTACTGAACATCCAAAAGGCATGTAAATTCACCCTGGACCAGAAAATGACTGTGCTAGTGTCTCACATGGTGTCTGCAGTGCTAGAGGTGAAAGGCAGGCATTGGCTTTCCCTACAACGGTTCCTGAGATACCAAGCTACTATGATGGAGCAAGATGATGTGGAGATAGTGGTGACTAACATTGTCAATCCAGCCTCCTTCCTCAGTGGAAACCAAGGAGAGCCAGTGGAACATGACTGCCTGGAGACTATCGAGGCCACCTATTCCAGCTGCCCTGACTTGAAGGACACCCCTTTTGAGAATGCAGAAATCTGGATTACTGATGGAAGCAGTTAAGTCATCAGTGGAAAATGACACGCCGGGTACACAATTACTACCTGCAAGGAGGTAATAGAATCTGGACCCCTGCCAACGAATACCTCTTCACAAAAGGCCGAGATAATTGCTCTAACTCGGGCCTTGGAATTGGCAAAAAGGAAAGAAATAATCATTTATAAAGACTCAAAGTACGCATTTGGAGTAGTGCATGCTCATGGAGCCATTTGGAAAGAGAGAGGACTGCTGAACTCTCAAGGGAAAAACATTAAATATGCATCAGAAATACTGTGACTTCTAGAAGCAGTCCAGTTGCCAAAGAAAGTGGCAATCATGCACATTAAGGCACATCAGAAGATAAACTCAGAATTGGAAGAAGGGAACGAGCTGGCAGATAGGGAAGCAAAAGAAGCAGCAAAAATTCAGGTAATAACTGAGGCGGCCCTGATTCCAGATGGGCAAATTTCCCTTGAATATAAGCCAAAATACAACAAATTAGAAAAAAATTGATCCATGATCAGAAAGGAGACTATAACCAAGAGGGATGTGCCACCAGAGCAGGAAAATTAGCTATACCCTCCTATTTATTATGGTCCCTAATAAGGGAGAAACACCAGAAAACACATTGGGGAATTTATGCCCTACATAAATGTCTAAATGAAAGGATCATTGCTAGACATTTATGAGCCACTATCACCCAAGTGACTCAACAATGTCACCTTTGCCTCCAGACCAAGCCCAAGAATATTCCCAAACCAAAACTTGGCCAGATTGAGGAGGGTCATGGGCCTGAGCAGCAGTGGCAGATTGATTTCACAGAATTGCCAAGAAAAGGGGAGTAAAAGTTTTTACTGGTGCTAACAGATACCTTTTCAGGATGGCCAGAAGCATTCCCCACCCAGACTTCTAAAGCTCACGAGGTAACTAAGGTATTGGTATAGGAAATCATACCACACTTTGGAGTCCTGGCCACAATCTCCTCAGATAGAGGACCACATTTTATGGCAAAATTGGTGCAACAGATTAGCCAATACTTGGGCATAGACTGGGAACTTCATACCCCATATAACCCACAATCAAGTGGTCAGGTAGAGAAAATGAATCATTTGATCAAACAACAAATTGTACGATTGGGACAAGAGGCTAATTTGCCATGGCCTCAATCCCTCCCATTAGCGCTGCTGCGGATTCGAACCAAACCCAGGACTAAGAAAAAGCTGAGTCCCTTTGAATTGCTTTATGGGAGACCATATGGGGTGTAGAAGGGAATGTCTGCCCAGGATGTATCGTTAACCTCCTATATGATCGCTCTAAATAAACAACTTATCACAATTGAAAAGTATGTGACTGGAACTCAGGGTACGAGGCTCGATGCACCAGTACGTGACATACAACCTGGAGACTATGTATATGTTAAGTCTCTTACAGAGAAGGCCCTGGAACCACAATGGGAGGGACCGTACCAAGTGCCCCTTACTACCTTCACTGCAATCAAGATTAAGGAACAAAGCGCTTGGATCCACCACAGCCGTGTTAAGAAAGCTCCAGAAGCCCTTTGGAGAATAACATCAGGTGATGGTGAACTGAAACTGAAACTTACCAGGACAAAATGTATGCATCATGGTGGGTGAGGATTTTCGCTGAAATGTTGTTTATAATCATAGTTGTAATCCAAGAACTAGAAAGTACTCCTAACCAGAGCAATGCTGAATGGCCTTGGTCCCAAGCCTTTACTCAATACACTGGGTCCATGGGGAAAATTTCCAATTTAAAAGGTTTAAACCTAACAACTCTGGTCATGCACAGTAACCAAATATATAAAAAGCAGGAGTGGCAGAAATAGAGGTTGTGGTCACTTCAAGGGACCATAGAGGAGGTAATTAAGATAGGGTGTTGAATGATTAATGAGACTACCCGTAGTAAAGCAACCCAAATCAGTGTGAATAAGCGCCGGAAGATTTATAATTGTCCAAACAAATTAGACTGTTGGTACAACTTCACATTAAGACAAACTGCCGACATGGTTTGCCTCTGGGCACACAACACTATTGGTCTGTCTTTCAAATTTAAAATAAAGGCTATAGCTAAGCCCTTTACAACCCATCCCAGCACTCAAGCACAAACCCAAAATACACCATTTAAGCTTGAATCTAGGGTTTATTTTCCGTGAGGGGGCTACCAAAGTTGCTCCAGCAAGTTCATCTGGCCAAGAGGTGGGAAAATTCCTGGGCTATTGTCCCAAAGCAGGTACAAGCATATAGGGTGCATGGCCCCTTGGCAGGCCCTGCTAGAAGCAGTCACTGTAGACACAGCTGCAAACAATCACTTGGCAGGCCAGAATTCTGCTCAGAGGCCTCAGGATTTTTGGCATTCATCCACCACCGGCAGGCCAGAATTCCGATCAGGGTCCTCAGGGTCCCGATGTTTGTCCTTGGGACAGTCGTGAGGCAAATGAGGGGAACTTCAGACCGTCTTTCACAGGTGTGCAGTCAGCTCCTCTTGCTGCCTGCTGCCCCAGATGGTGGAAAGATCCCAGACAAGCACACAGTTGCTAGGAAAATTAATCCACAAACATCAGAGGTTTATGTCCAAAAAGGAGACAGAGGAGTCCTTTTACTTAATTCTAATAAAGGGAGAGGCCATGGTGCATTCCCCTGGGGTCTCTCATAGTTTTGGAGGACACAGCCTCCTTTTTATCCTAATTTCCCAGCCGCCTTTCCCTTCTCTCTTTCCCCATTGGCTGAGGTGCTTGAGAGGTACAGACTTCCCTATATGCCTGATACCAAAGATTTCCCTCTAATGTATAACCCTCCCTTTTAAATTTTAATTCTTACAGAATGTAGGGGTTTTTCTTCCCCATTGTTTCTTTCGTCTTTCAATGTCTAATTTCATTTATCAGCAAACCTAAAGTTTATTTGTAAAGACAAATATGTTTTTCCATTCATCAATCAGTGAAATCCTTCCCATTGTTTCTTTTATCTCCAAGTGCTAGTTTTATCTACCAGCAGACCCATAGCTTGTTTGTAAAGACAAATCCACTATTCCTCTCAGCAACAATAACAATACGGGGGGGGGGGGGGGAAGGGGGAAAGGACCTATGGGCAGAACAGAGGACATTTAAACTACAATAACATAACTATCCATCAATAAATCTTCTCTTAATATTCACACAATATTCATCCCTTAATTGCGAGAGCCAATCATCTCATTATCCATATATAACCCTCAGCTGTCCCACTTCCCTGGAGACCCAAAGCACGTGGATACAGTGTCCAGTCTATCATGTTCATCAGTCTTTCATTGAGCCACAGTTCACTTGCTGATTTTTCTATTGTTGTCCAGTATCCCCGGACTCCAGGAGGTGAAGCTACAGAAAACAGCCAGATTACAGTAGATTCATAACAAAACCATAAGAATTTGGAGTTCCAGAAGTATGTTTTTTGCACTTTTGTGACTTGAATGGAAAACCAGAAAACGTGACCCAAAAGCTCCCAAAGAAGAATCAACACAAAACCACTTAGTGAGAAATGTCAAGTTCTTCTGGCATATGATTCATGACTTTTGATGCTGATTTGGAATGCTGAATGTGTACATTGTGACCTTTCTTTGATTCCTGAAGTTATCATACACCTTGAAAAGCTGTTCTAGTTCAAAGCAATCCATTAGGGTTTTCCAGGGCTTTCCTGAACAGCATGGTGAACCTACGACCACAGGAGAAGGAAGGAGAGCATTTATTTTGGAGAGGAACAGTAGCTTCTTGGGAACTAATGGATAGCTGTGTGGTGCAGTCAACATACTGGAGGGAGGGGATGCCATCCAGAAGGACTGTGACAGGCTTGAGAGGTGGGCTGATGCAAACCTCATGAAGTTCAACAAAGCAAAGTGAAAGGTCCTGCACCTGGGTCACGGCAATCCCAGACACACCTATAGGTTGGGTGGAGAAGTGATTTTCGCCTTTGGGCCAATTTGGGATGACTTTCAAGATCCCTGGGCAATTGGGGTTTCCTATTCAAGCTCCCTGTGTGATCAGCGCGACTCACTTACTCCACGTAGCATCAATGGCATGATGTGTGGAAGGGACATTCCCTTTGAACATCCAGCCTAGCACTGGCAGTCAGGGTGCCAGGAGGAAGGGTGCTTTGGTGCCAATCACTTCTGAAGCAGCTCAAACCCCTTCATAAGCTGCCAGTATCTCTTTTTCAGTTAGGGTGTGTGGTAATCACATATCCTCTGAACAGAGAGAGACATAGCTCTCCCAGGATTTTCCTGGGAAGCTGTGAGAAGCTGTGAGAAAGCTCAGAGAAAAGAATGAGAAACAATTCTTATCTCCACTTGCTGCACCTGTTGTGCACATGTGGATTGTGTTATGGAGATTTGTTTACTAAAGGGTGATTTCTTAATTGGACACTAGATGGTGTTTGGATTGAATGACCAATTAGGTCAAAGCTGTATCGGACTGGCTGTAGGGTGATGAGCTTCTTAATAGGCATAGTTTAATAAAGCGATTGATCAGCCTTCCGGAATCATGGAATCGATGCTAATTATTACCCAGCTGCGCGCCTGCGACCACACACATATTGGTGGCATCTCTACCCTGATGACCTGAGGCATCATGGGGACATCGAGCTAGGAACAACTCTCCCTTGTGTTCCCAATCTATCTTTGATACCTCTATCTTTGCAGTCTGATCTACTTGATGATTGTTTTGGTGTTCCTCATTGGCTCTACTCTTGGGGATATGGGTATCTACATGGTGAACTTTCACAGGTAGTTTTTCTACCCTGGTAGTGATGTCTTTCCACTCATCAGTAGCCGAAACTGTTTTTTCTCTATGCTGTCAATTAGTCTTTTTCCACTTTTCCAGCCAACCCCACAGAACATTGGTTACTATCTACGAATCAGCGTAGAGTTTTGGCCACTTCTCTCTTTCAGCAATGTCCAGGGTCAGTTTTATGGCTTTTAGTTCAGCAAGTTGACTTGATCTACCTTCTTCTTCGGTAGTTTGTGTAACTTGTCGTGTGGGGCTCTATACGGCTGCTTTCCACTTCCAGTTCATCTCTACAATGTGGTAAGAATCATTAGTAAAAACAGTGTAGCGTGTTTTTTCTGTTGGTAGTTGGATATATGCTAGAGTTTCTTCAGCATCTGTCACTTGTTCTTTTTTGTCAGTGGGATTAAAGTTTTCACCTTTAGGCTAGTTTGCAATTATCTTCAAAATTCTAGGATGATTCAGTTTTCTAATACAGGTGCACTGTGTGATGAGGGTAATCTACATGCTTCATGTGGTATTGGTGGTATGGTGGGTAGAGGGAACCTTAGCTTTGAATATCCACCCCAGCACTGGCAGCTGGGGTGCCAGGAGGAGTTGTACTTCAGTGCCTGTTACCTCTGAGGTGGCTAGGACTCCTTCATAGGCTGCTAAAATTTCCTTCTCTGTTGGAGTATAGTTGGCTTCAGATCCTCTATAGATCTGACTCCAAAATCCTAGTGGTTGGCCTTGAGTCTCCCCAGGCACCTTCTGTCAAAGGCTCCAGGACAGACTATGGCTCCTGGTTGCAGAGTAGAGCACGTTCTTTACATCTGGTTCTGTCCTGACTGGGCCAAGGGTTACTGCATGAACAATCTCCTGCTTGATCTGGGTAAAGGCTTGTTGCTGTTTAGGGCCCCACTGGAAAGTGTTCTTCTAGCGGGTGATTAGGTAGAGAGGGCTTACAGTCTGGTTGTACTCATGAACATGTGTCGTGGGTTGACAGCCTTTATCCCAATATCGTGTGTTGTGTCTGGCAGCTGTGCCTTTTCTCTCTTCCCCCCCCCCCCCCGGCCGTCTTGCTGCGGCGGGTCGGGGAAGAGAGGGGGGGGAGTGTTTGACCAGGTCTTTTTTGGCTTTTGGCTTTTTGCTGCTTGGCTTGGCTAGCCGCTTTGCTTGCTTGCTTTCTGCTTTTTGCGCTGTTTTTTTTTCTTTTCTTTTGTTCCCTCTTTCTTACCCTCCCCTGAAGATACTGGACCGGTTCCGGACCTGACCTGAGACGTCCAGGACACCTGGAGCTTGCAAGAGAAGCTTGACGCCCTCACCATACACAGTCTGTTTCTTTCCTTTTCTTGTGTTGGGGAGTGTTCTTTTGTTACTTGTAAATAAATAGGTTTTGTTTTCCACTTTGCTCCTCCGAGAAATTCCTTCCCGAACCCGGTGTTGGGGGAGGGGTGGTTGGAGGTTTGTTTTGTTTTGGGGGGCTCCCTTTTGGAGATTTCCCCTAATTTGTCCTAAATCAGGACAACATGTATTCTCCAAAAACCTATGGCGCCTAGGAAAGCTTGTGTTTCCTTCTTGCTGGTTGGTGGAGACATTGCTGTGATCTTGTTGATGACGTCGGTGGGAATCTGACGACGTCCACATTGTCACTTTACTCCCAGGAGTTGGATCTCTCAGGTAGGTCCTTTGACTTTGTTCTTCTTGATGGTGAAGCTGGGTCTCAGGAGAATCTGCATGATTTTCTCTATTTTCTCAAATACTTCCATTGCCATGTTCCCCCACACAATGATGTTATTGATATACTGCAGATGTTGTGGAGCCTTACCTTTTTCTAGTGCAGCCAGGATCAGTCCATAGCAGATGGTGGGGCTGTGCTTCCACTCCTGGGGCAGTCAGTTCCAGGTGTACTGCACACCCCTCTAGGTGAAAGCAAACTGAGGCCTGCATTCTGTTGCCAGAGGAATGGAGAAAAATGTGTTAGCAATGTCAGTAGTGGTGTACCGTTTCGTTGCCTTGGACTCCATCTCGTACTGGAGCTCTAACATGTACGGTAGAGCAGTGTTTAGCGGTGGAGTTACTTCATTTAAGGCATGGTAGTCCACATTCAATTTCCATTCTCCTTCAGATTTGCGCACAAGCCAAATGGGACAGCTGAAGGGTGAATGAGTTTTGCTGACCACCCCTTGGCTCTCCAGCTCACGGATCATTTTGTGGATGGGGATCACAGCATCTTGAGTTGTATGGTACTATCGGCGGTGTACTGTCGAGGTGGTAATTGGTACTTGTTGCTCTTCCACGTTTCGGAGTCTTCCTGTAGATGGGTTTTCTGATAGTCCAGGCAAGATGTTCAATTGCTTCACACCCTCTGTCTGTACAGCAGCTATTCCAGGTGCCCACCTGAGTCCCTTTGGGTCTTTAAAATACCCACTTCGGAGGAAGTCTATGCCCAAAATGCATGGAGCCTCTGGGCCAGTCACAATAGGGTGTTTCTTCCACTCATTTCCAGTCACGCTCACCTCAGCTTCCATCAAAGTAAAATCCTGTGATCCCCCTGTCACGCCAGCAATAGAAATAGTTTCTGCCCCCACATATCTTGATGGGATTAATGTGCACTGTGTACCAGTATCAAACAAAGCCTCATATTCTTGTGATTCAGATGTGCCAGGCCAACGAATCCACCCAGTCTAAAAAACAGTTTTCCCTAGCCTCTACCTGGTCAGAGGCAGGGCCCCTCTAAGCCTGGTTGTCCTTCTTTCCCTGGGCATATGTCTTGGAGGTTTCTTCAAGAGGATCAGACATATTATCGTTATCATCATACCTGGTAGTTCAGCTACAGGCTACTGGAGCTGCTTCCTTTTCAGTGGAACTTCTTCTCTGAGTCTTGCTATTTTCCAATTCAAGTACCCATTGTGCCAGAGCAGCAGTAGATTTTCTATCCCATCTCTTCATACTTTCTCCACAATCATGCAGGAAGGACAACAGCCCACCTCGTGGAGTGTACCTTCTCTCCTTGTCTGGGGAACATCTACATTTAGGACCAGAACCTCTGATCTGTATTGCTGAGATTTGGAGAAAGCCCTCTTTCACCTACTCCCTGAGTTTCTTGTGATTCTCCTCTATCTTATCTTCTAATTTCTGCAGATGTGTTTCCACAGCTGCAATTCTTGTATGAGTTGAATCATGCACTGCATCTCCATATGCTCAGAGCTTCTTTGCCATATCAAGCATGGTTTCCTCACTGTCATCCCACTTCATTATTGCTAAAGCAGAAGAGTATTCTTGTGGCCCAAGTCGTACAAGTTTTCGCCACATCACGGATGTACATGGTACCAAGTCTGGATTTACAGTGTTTACGTCATCTGAGAAGACAGTCTCTGCCACTGCCATTTCCCTCAAGTGTTGAATTACTTGTTCTATGGTCTTCCACTGAGTCTCCTGTATATAGAGATCATTTGTATATAGGTATCTTTATGCTATACTTCCCAGGACCCGTGCCCAGAGACTCTGAGTGTCAGTCCCTCTCATCATTCCTTGGTCAATGATGGGATCATGTGACAGGGATCCCAAATGCTTTGCTTCCCTACTGTTTAGAATTGTAGCCTCACCTGCAGCATCCCAAAGATGGATTAACCAATTAACTATAGATTCATCACGTCGTTGAGTGTAATCCTTTCTTCAGCCACGAAACTTCTTCAGGGAATAGGACTCAGTATTGACTTCTGATCTTGTGTTAGTTGTTTTACCGCCAGCTTTTGTGTTTGTAATTGGTGTTGAGGGTCCTTCTCCTGCATCATCGTCAGTCACTGGCCGATTGGTTTTGCTTTTGTGCTTCTTTGCCGGGGTGACTGCCAGTGGCTTAGCCTCACTGTCTGGTTTAGTTGCTGGCTTAGGCTCACTGTCTGATTTAGCTACAGCCTGAGTAGCTGGGGCGTTTGCTGTAGCCTGAGTGATTGGGGTAGCTGGTGATTTATCTCCCTGCCCCTCTGCCTCTATCTGCCTCCCTACAGTATCTAGCAGTGTGTGATAAGCATAGGCCAGGGTCCAGCTTATTGTAATGAGCTTTTTCTCCTTAGAGTCATCATGGCACTTCTCTTTCAGATATTTCCCCACCTCAGCTGGGTTCTGAATTTGTTCACATGGAAAATCCCAGTCTACAGGGTCAGAAAATTCCTTCAGGGTTTGGCCCATATCTTCCCATTCTCCACACCACTCAGGATTTTCCACACCTGGGTCTACTTCTGGGTCAGGGGTCTCATCAGCTCCTCTGGGCATCTTAGCCCTCATTCTAGAGAAGCTGCAGACTGTATAGAGGAAGCTTACCAGATTAAATACTAGGAAAGTGGTCTCTTTAACATTCAGGGGAAACTGAATATTCTCAAAAAGTGATGTAACAGATTCAAAGGAGAAGAAGGAAAGGAATGGCTGGAAAGCCTCATCCTTTGCTCCTCCTCTAATAAACTGGATGCAATTACTAATAAACCCCCAAAACATGCTACTGGAACTGGGACACAGGGTAGGACAAAGAAAGCATAAGCCATACATATCATAAAGAGACTCCAGTACCTTTGTAAACTCCCTATAAATCATTATCACCGAGCCCAGTACAATAGCTATTCTAATCTGTGCCCCTCCACTGTAAAAACTACATGTTAGGGACAATACTGGAGCTATTTCTGGATAAGAAAATAATCCTGGTGATCAGAAAGGTATTACAACCTCAAAAAAGCCTAGAGCCCAGAACCACATGAAGGCTTCTACGCCGAGAGATAATATGAATTCAAGCAACATGGCTACTGACTGCTTTATCCTAATACAGACTAAGTACCACCAAAATGCAATCGGTACACATTTTTTCCACTTTCTCAAGCCATGCATTTGGCACGAAAAAAGTATCTGTCCTGGTTCAGGGCAAATTTGGGAGACAACCCCCAAAGGGGTTCCTATATGTCATGGTTTGGAATGGGAGGAAATTCAGGGAAGTGGTGCAAAGCTTTTTGTGTAACTGACAGTCTGTTGAGTCACTGAGAAGCTGGACATGCTTCTGTGAAACACACATGTTAAAGACGAAAAAACCCCGGGAACTTTCCGGTCGGCGAGGACGTGGCAGGCCCCGGCCCCCGTCTCTGCCAAGCCGGGCCGGGCTGTCCTGCTGCGGGCCGGGCCCTTTCCCTCCTACCCGGGTCGCCCGCCGGCCCCACCATCAGCCCCGTTCTGGCCGGGCCGGGCTCCAGCACCTGCCAGGCAGGAAGGCGGAGGAGGCTGCGGAGTCCAGGCTGGAGCAGGGCTGGCTGCGGCTGTTAAGATCTTGCCGTCACGTCCCCTCCCCCCAGAGCGGCTGAGACCAGAGACCCCTGCAGCCCGTGCAGAGTGGCCCTGCAGCTGGAATTGAACACAGAGAAAACCAAAGACCAACCATGAAACCAATCCTGGCACGGCACAGCCCAGCCGCAGTTCCCCGCCACTAGTTAGCCGGCAGGTCAGGCAGGCCCCAGGCATGATGTTAACTCTTTCAGTGCTTGAATCCTCCCTCGAGTGAGAGAAAGGAACAAGATGCAAGCATGTAAAGGAACAACATGAAAACATCGAGATCAGTGAGGAAGAAGTTAAGTCCCAGATGGGAGGGAGGAGAAGATGCCTTGATTTTGGAGCTGAAATCCTCTTGTAAGCTGTAAAGAATGCATATTTTATGATTGGCTTTTCGCAAATATTAAAATGAATATTATATGTGTTGTGTTAGAAAGTAATGCTGTATTAATTCTCTTAAGTACTGTGTTAAATATAGTTTTAGGGTATAAAAAATGTTAAAGTAGAAACTATGCTATGTAGGATACTTTTTTTAAAGAAAGGACTCACAGCGAGATAGCAGCCACAGGACACCTGAATCTTTCAGAGAAAAATAATTTATTGCCCTCTTATCAGAAGAAATGGACTTCTTCCTGCCTGGGCAAGGATCAAAGGCTCCTTAGCATTAGGAGGAAGAAGTTGACAGATGATCAGACAGAATCCTGTCTTTGAATGGAATTTATGCATCATGTATGAGATGTATGAATATGCAACAGGCTATTGTTTTTAAGGTTTAATCCTTTGTTAACGGGTGTCCTTTTTCGGGCTTGTGCTGCCCAGAAAAAGGTACCTGGATGTCCGCAACTCTTTGTTTCTATTGTCTCATATTGTCCTAATTCAAATTGTCCAAATTATTATTACTCTAATTGTATTACTATTTTTATAACCATTTTATTACTATTAAACTTTTAAAATTGTAAAAAAACCAAGTGATTGGCATTTTACACATAAGCTATGGAGAAAGTGAAATAAACACAAAAGGGCCAGGAGACTTCTTCTCCTGTGTAATGCCTTTATTAAAAAGTGATCAGCTCAGGATTGGGCGGCTCGACGGTCTGCAGCGCCCTTCGTCTCTCCCAAGGTGACTCAGAGGAGGAGGATATGCGCAGCTCTGTCCACCAGGGGCAGAGCTGGGGATCAGATCCTCTTGGGAGCCTTCAGGGCTTGATCCCATAAGATGTTCCCGACAGATGTTGCCTCGGTCCGGGTCTCCAGACCCCCCCAGTCCTGGCCCGGGGGATCTCGAGGACAGGGTGAGGAACGACGAAGGTTTCCCGCATCTCTGCAGGCTCAGCACTTGGTTCCTCACGTCCAGACATCACTCCAGTCTCTCAACTCTTAGGTGGCTCGTTGTTTTTGGGGTTTCTCCATGAGTTTGGAGATGGGGGTCCCACAAAGCATTCTGGTCTTGCGAGTCACTTTGCATAACCCCCCCCACCTTCTCAGGTGTCTTCCCTATTCTGAGAAAGGTAAAACTTAGCTTCGGGCAAGGTCCCCACCCAGGAGAAGGGCCATTACCTCGCCCCAGCCAGGGCTTTTACTAATACAAAAACAACCATTAACGACAACGATCCGTGATTACAATAACAAAACACACAGAACTTGGGCAGGGTCTGTGGTCTGGCTGCCTTTTTGAAACTTTTTCTCATAAAAAAAATATTAACCGAGTTTTTGTTCATAACAGAAAGGACTCTTTCCTTATAACACACGAAACTATGGGGAGATAAAAGTGTTCAAATTGATATTGAGCAAAGGCCTCCATGTTAAAGTAAGCAGATTGTAAGTAGGTGTGATCCCATGAGAAGTTTGAACAGAGCACTCATCAGCATATTGGTTGGGAAATCTCAAAATTTGGGAAATCTGAAATTGGTGAACCAAAACCACAACAGGAAATTTGTGTTTCCGCCTGGTTTCGAACTGAAACCACCACACTCTAGAAAGCAGATTCAATTGGCCCTCCCCCCAACCAGTTTGGGAAAAAAACCTCCTTGGAGAAAAGTGGAAAAAACTGTTTATTAAACAATCAAACCTAAACAATATTAAACAATAAAACCTCTTTTTGCTCCAAAAGAGAGACAAACTCAGAAAGTTCCCTTCCTGGGTTGTAGCTCGGCTCACTCAGTCTCTAATCAGTCCCTCCAGCACTGGAAATGCCACGGCCCAGACCAGGCCCAGTGGGCCACAGGAGAGAGCTGCTGGTGCTCTTCCAGGTGTTCAGTCCAGAGCAGGTTTAAACAGGTCCAAAGACAAGGAAAAAACCACAGTCCAGGGAACTTCTTTGCCTCAGCGAACTAAAACTAAGTAAAAGCAAAGGGTAGCTCTGTCCTGCTGTCTGTCCATCTGCAGTAAACACAGTCCAGGAGCAGGAATGTGGAGGAGTGAGTGCAGTTTCTGAAAACAAACTCCGTGCTTCTTCTCGCTCCCTTTCGCTCTTGGAACACGTCTTAAAGGTGCAAAACTTATTATCCAGCACAAGCAGAACAGATTGGGGATACAGATTGGGGATACAAGCATCATATAGCCAACCCAGGACAAATCCTTCCCCACTTTTCAATTCAAAGTCCTCCTATTCCATTAAAAAAGATTCATACTGTAATTACAGAGCACTGGTCATCCACTTAGAGGCTCTTTCAGTTAATAAAACTTTAACTTGATGTGAAACCTTAACAATCAAATATCCTCCCATTGTCAGTTTTTGGGCCTCTATTACCATCAAAGCCATGTCTGCACAGTTCTGCAGACAATGAGGCCTGCCTCTGGCAACTGGGTCTAACAGCTTAGAAAAAGCTGCCCTGTCCCTCCATGTTCTTGTACCAAAATTCCTTTATCATGGCCCTGTTTAAAATCCACATATAGCTCAAATTCCTTTCCTGAGTCTGGAAGAGCTAAGACTGGGGCATTAAGAAAATTTTCTTTTAATTTGCTAAAGCTTTGCTCTCCTTCTGATGTCCATAGCACAATGTTAGGACAGTTTTGGGTTAAAAAGTCATATAAAGGTCTGGCTAAAACAGAAAAATCCTCAATCCATGCTCGGCAGTAGCCCACCAACCCCAAAGCCTGCTGTAGCTCCTTCTTTGTTAGGGGTAATAGTACTTGTGAAATTCCTTGTAATTTTTCTGGATCAATATACCGTAACCCTCCTGTCAGAATGTTTCCCAAATATTTGACTTTTTTCTCTACCAACTGTGCCTTCTTTTGAGACACTCCAAGTCCCTTTTTAGCAAGAAAATTAAGCAGCATTTCATTAGCCTCTTCAACCACCTTTACCTGTTCCCTTGATAAAAGCAAGTCATCCACATACTGCAACAACCTAACTCCCGAGGGTGTAGTAAACTCTCTTAATATTTTCTTGCAAGGCTTGCCCAAACAAAACTGGTGATTCTGAATATCCCTGTGGAAGGACTGTCCATGGCAATTGTTGTTTTACCCTTTTCCCTCGTTCCTCTTGTTCCCACTCAAAGGCAAAATAGTGTTTACTCTCCACTGTAATCGGACACCCCCTAGAAAGCATCTGGTCCTGCACTATTCTGTAGGCTTCATCTGGTTTCTTAACCAGAAGGATAGGGGTGTTATAGGGAGACATACATGGCTCCAAATGACCTGCCTTTAGCAGGGACTCAATGACAGGCTGTAACCCATTCTTTCTCTCCCTTGAAAGAGGGCATTGCTTTTTAGGCACCACTTGTCCCGGTTGCTTCAAAGTAATTTGGAGAAGCTCTATGTCTAATTTTCTGTATTTCCCTGGGACTGCTCACACTTCTGGGTTTATTTCAACCTAAGCCTTCTCAGATATTTTACACAAAGATGTCACAGTGTTGGACTCTGTGTCATTTTTTACAATACTAATTTACATTCCCACTTTAGCCATCAAATCCCTTCCCAGTAAATTATAATCACAATTAGGAACAAGGTGGCTTGAGAGGCCCCTGTGTCTACCAGGAAACACACCTTCTCTTGATCTGGACCCACCTTAAAAGTTAACGAGGGCTCCAGTGTGGTGGGTCCCTGGTATAATGAGAGCCCCTGATACCACTAACAATTCATCTCCATTAATCACTGGACTTCCTCCTCCTGATGATTCAGTTGTCTCTGTGGACATTCCTGCTTCCAGTGTCGCTCTGCCTTGTAGATAGCACACTGATTCTTTCCCAACCGCTGCTTGGGTTGTCTCTCCCCTGCTGAGGAGGGAATACTTCTGCTACTTCTTTGTGGCTGACCCCATCTCTTCTATCCTGGGGGACCCCTTGGGTCCTGCAGTTTATCCCTCTGGGGCTGTAAAAACTCTGTCATTAAATGAGCCTTGATTGGTCTTATCCTAGGCAAGCTATGACAGCTCCAGAGCTCAGCTCCCAGGGGGACTGAGTGCCAGAGGCCAGCTCGCTTTCAGACCAAGACCGTGGGTCAGCCCCTACCAAGCAGGGAATATTCAGCTCTTAGTGATTAGGCAGCTCTTATAATTTCAACTTTGCTTGCTAGGTAGCTTTCTCCCTTGGCTTAAGGCTCCAGCAGACGGTAGAGAGAGGAGAAGGAGAAGACGCCGGCTGTTCCACATGTATAGCTTTATTGCAGGTGTTCGTGAAGGGTCTCAGCTCTTCTTCTTCCGAGTTAGTAGGGGTACAGTATGCTACTTTTATACCCTTGGCCTGGTTCCAATCCCGACCAATGGCAAGGGGTTAGAGTGACCATAAGTGACCAATAGTAGGGTTAACACGATATTGCCTTACATGGTTATAGGGATAGGGTATAGGGTGGATGTCCCTGGAGTCAGGAAGCTTCTTTGCTGCTGTGTCAGCATTCAGATTTTCCAAGGGGCCCTGGCTAAAGTTGATTTTTCTACTACAACTCCACTTTCTGTTTTTACAAAAAATGCAGTCGCGATAGTTCTTTTGAAACAGTGAACAAGGCACAAGAACATAGCTAACACAATAAGAATTACAAGGAGAATCAACAACAATCCCTTAACTAAAGATGCAGCCCATCCTGTTAGTCCCCATTGCCCAAAAAGTTCATTGACCCAATCTGGGATTCTTTCTACTTTCAAGTCCTTCACGAGATCTTTCAGTTTCTGGATGTTTGCATGGATGGACTCCGAACGCGAAGAGAGGTTGAAGCAGCACATGCCTTCGGAGTCCTCACATCCATGTCCGTGGGCAAGCAGCAGGAAGTCAATTGCTGCTCAGTTTTGGAGGGAAGCTTGTCTTGTGGTTTCTTCTTCCTTTAAGAGACCACTTATGGCTGCTGATGTGGCATTAGCTTGTTTACTGAGCCAGCACCCAAGGTGATTGATTTCACCGAGGGCTTTAGCTGCAGCTACCCAGGGTAAAAACAGAAAGACAGCAATTTTTTTTGGTCTGTTCCAATCATACAATCTCGGATCACAATTTTCATCAAATTCAGTGTAGGACCTCTTTTGCCATTTTGATTCGCTTTCTTTTTTCCAATTATGTAACAGGGTGATGTTTGGAGTGAGGGTAGAAAGTTTTCCCAGAGTACAGGGACCTCTCTGGAGTCGGGAGGGGATCCCTGCCCATACTCTGTCACCACAGATGAGAAACATTCCCTTGGGTAGTACTTTGGGATGGAGAGTGGACACAGAAATCACACGAGCGGTGTAATTGCACCAATCATGAGGGTTATAGGCTTTGTTAACTGGTGATACATCTTTTCGATATGTGTTTTTGTGTTGGTCAGTTTCTGGCCAATTGTTTTTCGGACGCCTAAAGTAAAATTTGACACAATATGTGGCCTTGGAGGATCCCAATAGATCCAATTCTTGGGGTTCCTCTCGAGCATCTGGCAGAATTTTCGTCCACTCATCCCAAGTATCAGCCCCATTGGGTCTCTTACCTGTGGTGCGGAGAACCTCGGAGTTATGGACAGGCCAGTCGTCTGCTACAAAGGGAATTCCTACTAGACATGTGGAAAGTGGGTTATCAATGCTTCCCACGGACAAGCACATGTCTTGTTTTAGTGTTTTTGCTAAGGTTACCCAAACATTATGGCTGGGCTGAGGGCTAATCCAGCTGAAGGCACGCGGTACGGTGTAGAGCATCCAGGCAGCGGTGAGGACAGCACCGACTGAGATATTTTTCATCTTTGGGCAGGATTAAGGCTTCTGATAGGGAATATAAACACAATTTGTTATCTTTATGATGAGAGGGATTTCTGCCTTGTTCTTTTCTGTGTTCCCCTCCTCCCCCCCTTTTTCTTTTAATTTCTAAGCTACACTACGGGAGGAGGAGTGGGTAGAAGGTTAAGGGGTTTTAAGGTTAGGAAGAGGGAATAATAAGGTTTTTTAAATTACAAAACACAGTGTAATAACACATAATTCAGAGAACACTTTTGTGTTAAGGCTATCTGTGGCCTGTTACAGCAGACTGTTATTTAACTTTCTGTTTTGTCTGCTGCCTTGTAATGGGGCGGTCTGTTTTTATGTTTGTGGGTGTTCGGCGACGTCTTCATCTCCAGGTTGAGCTGGTTTGGTTTTGAGGTAGTCTTGTGTTTGCCTCAGGAGAGTTCTTGTCTTCATCTGCAGTAGTGTTTGCTGTGCCTAAGTATGGTTTTACGTATTTTCCTGGGTACCACCTTGGACCCGATGGTAGTAGCACGCACGCATATCCTCTACCCCAGGTAATCAACTGATGAGGCTCTGAAATTTGCTGTATTTCAGGGTCTTTCACGAGCACAGGTGGTTTCTCCGTGGGCTTTGCTTGTGTGGTATTTGCAAAGTGGCGAAGTATTGGTGGGTCAGGCTCTGACGCTGCGCAGTTCAGGAAGTTGATGACATAGAGAGCCTTGCAAAGTCTCTCCACCGGAGATGTGATTTTCGTGTCCCTGTTCTGTTGCTCAAGGAGTCTTTTGAGGGTTTGATGTGTCCTTTCCACGATGGATTGTCCTGTGGGGTTTATAGGTATGCCCGTCTTGTGCGCTATGCCCCATTCATTGAAGAACTCCTTCAACTTGTGGGAGGTACAGGCAGGTCCATTTTCTGTTTTAATCTCCTTTGGTACCACCCAGGGTGGCAAAAGCGAGGAGAAAGTGTTTTATTGAGTGCATGGTCTTTTCTCCTGCATGTGATGATGCAAACACTGCTCCTGAGAATGTGTCGACCGAAACATGCACATACTTTGACCTTCCAAAAGGTGCAAAGTGGGTTATATCTGTCTGCCACAGCTGACAGCTATTCAGACCTCGGGGATTGACTCCCGTCCCCATAGATGGTATCTGGTAGTTTTGACAGTTCGGACATGTAGCCACAATAGCTTTTGCCTAATCCTTTGAGAGCTTAAACATTCTCATAAGGGCAGGTACATTTTGATGAAAAAATGCTTGTGACAGCTTTGCCTGAGCAAAGATGTTAGGAACATCAGCAGTTTCTGCTGCCATTCCTAATGCATCTGCTTTCCTGTTCCCGTCTGCAACAAAACCTGTGAGGCCCATGTGAGACCTCACATGCATTATGTGATAAGGTTGCTTTCTGTGGGATATCAATTGTATTAATTTAGAGAGCAGTTGGTATAGCTTTGGGTTAGAGACCTCTTTGAGAAGAGCATGTTCTGCTCTCATAGCTATTCCCGCAACATAAGCTGAATCTGTGACCAGATTGAAAGGCTTGTTTTTAAATTTTTCAAAGGCTCTGACGACAGGTGCTAATTCTGCAATCTGTGGCGATCCTACTACTGTTTGTACATCTGATTGCCCATCTTGTGTTTGGGGGTCTCTCCAAGTAATCACCGACTTGTGGGATGACCCTGAGCCATCTGTAAATAGAGTTAGAGCCTTGAGAGTTTTTCTACTTTGGATTTGTTTTGGGATCAAATGGAAAGTTTCATTCTTGTTAAAAAGCTCATGTTGTGGGATCTCTGATGAAGTTTGACCCGTATAACTGTCCAGAGGAAACTGTAGACTCGCATTGGTCTTGATCAAATCCTCAAAGTCTTTAAGGCTTATTGGCAAATATATGCATTCAAAATCGCAACCTGAAAGAGAGCAAAGGCAAGTCCTTGCCTTTTTTATTAAGTGCGCTATAATCTCCTGGTAGCTGGTCAGTGTTTTTGTGGGCTGGCTACTTGTAAAAACCCATTCCAGTATCAACAAAGGATCTCGCAGCTGAGGGTCCCATTGGAAGATCAGTCCATGGAATCTGGGTGTTTTTCCCAGGATGATGAACTGGAAAGGCAGACTGGGGTCGTGGCGATGGGCTTTGCGTGAAGACAGGGCTTCCTGGACTTTGACGATGGCACCTCTGGCTTCCTCTGTGAGAGTGCAGGGAGAGTCCAGTTCCTTGGGTCCCCAAAGAAGATTGAACAAGGGAGCAAGGTCCTCTGATGTAATTCCTAGCAGTGGATGCACCCAGTTGATGGATCTGCACAGGCTGTGTAAGACCCTGAGGGTTTTTGGGTCGTCGTTGGTGGCGATCTGCTGAGGTAGGATGGTTCTTTCCCCGATCTGGACTCCAAGGTAAGTCCATGGCTCATGGTGCTGGATTTCGTCCTCACATATTTACATTCCTGCCTTTTCAATGGCTTCAATAGTCTTTTTAACCGTTTTGTCCAAGTCAGCTTTATCTGAAGCACACACCAGAATGTCATCTATATAGTGATAGATGATGGCGTCTGGAAATGATTTCCGAATGGGAGACAGGATGTGAGCCACATACCACTGGCAGATAGCAGGGCTGTTTTTTAGGCCCTGAGGAAGAAAACACCAATGATATCTTTTGAGCGGAGCTTCCTTGTTAATAGAGGGAACGGAGAAAGCAAACCGTGGAGCATCCTCAGGGTGCAGTGGAATGCTGAAGAAACAGTCCTTAATGTCTATGATAGCAAGTGTCCAGTCTCTAGGCAGCATCGATGGGGAGGGCAGGCCAGGCTGAAGAGGGCCCATGTCCTCGATGATTTTGTTGATTCTGCGAAGGTCGTGGAGAAGCCTCCACTTGTTAGTACCAGGCTTTGGTAAAACGAAGACTGGAGAGTTCCAAGGGCTGTCGGACTCCACTATGTGGCCTTTTTTGAGCTGTTCTTCCACAAGGGCGTTTAGGGCACGCAGCTTGGCTTTCTTTAGGGGCCACTGCTAGGTCCAGATTGGCTCATGGCTTTTCCAGGTGAGACAGGGTATTTCTGGCAGCGCGCTCAACTCAGTGGCCCCAGTCAGAAATCCTGAATGGGAATGCGTAGGGAAGCACCCCACTGGGATAAAACGTCTCTGCCCCAAAGGGTGATGGGGGCCCTTACCACAAATGGACGAATGGTTGGCAACTTGCCTTCAGGCCCTTCAGTGAGGATGTTGTTCTTGCTCCTCATGGATACTGTAGTTCCACCAACCCCGGAAATCATGCCTGCAACAGGTTGTAGATCTCAGTGTGCTGGCCAATCTGAACAGGCAATGATGGTCACATCTGCTCCGGTGTCCAGCATCACTGGCAGGTGGGTCTTCTCTCCTTTGCAGGAGAGGCCAGACTCGATGGTAGGCTTGGATGGTCCCATGACTTGTGCCCACATAGCTGTAGGGTTGAGAGGAATCTGTTCCCTGTGATTCTTTGGGAGTAAGAAGGCCTGAGCTATTGGAGTTCCCTTGGAAAGAAAAAATGGTAAGTCTATGCAGTATACCTGCACGAGGATCTCTTGTCCAGGCTGCACTGTCAGCACTTCCGGAACAATGAAGATTTCCTTTGGAGTATTTAGAGAATCACCTGTAATTAAAATGTCTGAAGGACTCCCTTTAGGTCCATATTGTCCTGTGTGAACACGGTGACCATTCTTATCATTAAAGTCAATGGACAAAGCAGTTACCAGTTGCCGGCGGGTACCCATTTGGGCTGACCCATGGGTTGGGGCTTCGCCTTTGGGTCTGGAGCAGCCTGGGTTTGTGCATGATTGGGTCTTGGTGGCCTTTGATTTGTATTCTGCACCCGAAGGTCGAACGGGTGGCTCAAGGAGTTTAAAGGACGCGGTTGATAGCGTTGATGATGTTGGGGTCTTTGATAATAATTCCGATGGTATCGGGGGGGGTGATCTCTCTGGGCAGTCCTTTACATAATGTCCTAGTTCTCCACAGTGATAGTATTTAGCTTGTTCTTTAGAGGTTATGACTGCATATGCACCAGAAAATCCTTCAGCAATACCCTTAGCAACTGCTTGGGCCACTGTATTTTCAGTGGACATGTGACATGTACAGCATTCTAGCATTTGCTCTATAGTAGGGTCTGTATCCACGGGTAAAGACCTCAAAATGGCCTTACATTTCTCATTTGAGTTGCTGAAAGCAAGCTTACATAAGAGTTCTTTTCTTGCCTCTGTACTCTCTATTTGTTTCTCCAAAGCATCTCTAAGTCTGTCCACAAATTTTATAAAGCTTTCTTCAATGCCTTGTTTTATAGGAGAAAAATGCATTGTTGGCATTGACTCATCCTGCATAAGAAGGAAGGAGGTTTTAACTGTGATTGCAACATCCAGCAGTGCTTCTTTATTCTGAGTTTCCATTTGTTCTGCTGGCTTTTGAAAGTCTCCTTCGCCGGCCAACTGTTCTACTGTAAAGTTAGTCTTAGTAGCATCAGCAGTATATGAATCTGATAACGTTTTTAAGTGTTTCTTCCAATGCCTATCCCATAACAAATATTCTGCCGGTGACAGGAGGCATTGTGAAATATTTTTTACATCGTGAGGAAGCAAGACATGTACAGAGAACATGGCTTCCAGGAAATTTCTAAAGATATGTGAACTACGTCCATGTTCCTTGGCTATATTTCTCAATTGCACTAGTTCCTTATTAGAAACTGGTTTCCATGTCTTGATTTTAGATTCCCCACCATTCCTTCCTTGCCTGTACTCGACCGGAAAGGCTGTGATTTTCTGTGCTAGGTCCCAATTCCCAGACTTCGTAGCTTCTATCTTAATAAGAGCCCATGGGTCTATGCTAATCATATCAAAATCAGATTCATCGGAGGAGCCCTCATCGTCTGAGGAAAGCTGTGAGGGATATGCTACCCGTGAATTCCTTTTTTGTCATTTAGAAGAGTTTTTCATGGTTTTCAGTGACTGGCCGGAAGTTGGCACTATTGGGTGAGGGGTAGCAGCACAGCAGGGACCGGATTGGGTGGGGGGAGGGTGACGCCACGGGTGGCCTCTGATCCGTTCGGGTGGCAGGAGGGTTGGGTCAGGGGTTGGAGGGACGCGTGGGGGCAGGGGAGATGGGCGGGCTGGGGATGCATGCCTGGGGGGTTTGGGGGTACGCAAGCAATGCCGCTGGTTTGGGATACTACAGGTATAGGGTGAACTGGTGTTGCTGCGCATGTGTGAGGCTGGGTGCAGGGGGATAGGGTGTGGGCATGGCTCGGGAAAGGAGCGGGAGGGGCCGGCCCGCTCCCAGCCAGGGCCGGAAGGGCCGGGGCGGTCTCGGGAGGGGCGGTCGCGGGGGCGGTGACGGCGGGGAGGGCGGTCGCGGGGGCGGGGGCGGGGGTAGCAGCGCGGGGTTGAGGGGGGCCGGGGACCATGGCAGGCGCGGCGGGGGGAGCGGGGGCGTGGCGGGGGCAGCAGAGGGAGGTACGGCGACGGGGGAAGCGGGGGCGGGGAACGGCGGCATGGGGGTAGGGGGGACCGGGATCGTGGCAACGGGAGGCGGCAAAGGCAGCACGGGGGCGGGAGGAACGAGGAGTGGGTAAAGCGGCGCAGGGGGAGGGGTGGCCGCAGCGGGGGCTCCGGCAGCAGCGGCAGGGAGCGGGGCCCCCGGGGCCAGCAGCGGGAAGGAAGCGGGGCCGGGGGGATGCAGGAAACGGGGAGTTGGGCAGCGAGGGTCCCGCGAGTGAGGGGGGTGTGTGGGGGGGGACCGTGGTGAGGGCTGCCGGCTCTGGGGCGGGGGAGAGGGGGTGCGGGGGGGACTGCTTGGCTTCTCCCTGCGAGGTGGTATCTGCAGGAAATTCTGTAGAGCCCAGAGGCTGTATGGCATGCAAGCCACATTCCTCTGTTATCTTATCAGCGCAATTGGCATATGAAGAGGAAAGATCTGTTAGTTTGCAGCTTTTTTCAGAATTCGATTTTTTGACCATTTTTGTTATTATATGAAATAAAGGTAAGAAGTTAGTAACGGAAAAGTCCTGTTTTGTTTGAGACATATAAATGGTGTTTCCAACTCTATCCCAGAAAGAATTTTCAGTAATTGTGGTCTTATCAGTTTCAGAAAATTGTAGCAAAATCCAAGTTACAAATTTTTAAGTCTTTTTTGACAGACTACCTTTAGAAAAAGTGAAATTGTTAACAAATAAGGTTTCTACAATGGTTAAATATAACTCTCTCTCAAGTGTGGTTAGTTTTAGGGTGCTTAAAAAGTTACCCATATTTTTCAAGCCCTTTCCACAGAAAAACGAGAAAAAAAAGAAAAAAAAAACAAAAAAGGTTTTTTAGAGCACCCAAAGGTATATGCGCAATCTTAATACTTACGTCCTTTGGGGTCCAGGGTCTGTGGAAGGGGGTCTGCTTCTCAATTCTCCTCTGATGTTATCTCGTCCAGATGTGTTGTTTTGAGGGTCGAATTGAGCCTTCCGCAGAGAGGATTTTCTAAAATGAAAAGTCCTATCGCAGTAGGAGCGGCTTCCCGAACAGGCAATAACAGGAGATCCCAAAAGGCTCCGATGCTCCGGTGACGCTTCGCTCCTGGGGGCCAGGGTCCGACGACACGTTGGGGCCACCACTTAAATGAGCCTTGATTGGTCTTATCCTAGGCAAGCTATGACAGCTCCAGAGCTCAGCTCCCAGGGGGACTGAATGCCAGAGGCCAGCTCGCTTTCAGACCAAGACTGTGGGTCAGCCCCTAGCAAGCAGGGAATATTCAGCTCTTAATGATTAGGCAGCTCTTATGATTTCAGCTTTGCTTGCTAGGTAGCTTTCTCCCTTGGCTTAAGGCTCCAGCAGACAGTAGAGAGAGAAGGAGAAGATGCCGGCTGTTCCATGTGTATGGCTTTATTGTAGGGGTTTGTGAAGGGTCTCAGCTCTTCTTCTTCTGAGTTAGTAGGGGTACAGTATGCTACTTTTATACCCTTGGCCTGGTTCCAATCCTGACCAATGGCAAGGGGTTAGAGTGACCATAAGTGACCAATAGTAGGGTTAACAAGATATTGCCTTACATGGCAATAGGGTATAGGGCGGATGTCCCTGGAGTCAGGAAGCTTCTTTGCTGCTGTGTCAGCATTCAGATTCTCCAAGGGGCCCTGGCTAAAGTTGATTGTTCTACTACATGTCATCACCGTTGCTTTTGCCTTTTCTTCATCCCTTTTTACATACACTTGCTGTATCTTTCTAACCAGTTCATTCATGTGTACTTACAAGTTTTTGTACATGCCCAATTCGCTAAGCATTCTAAAATGGGGAGGTTACTCTTGCGGTAAATGATCAAAAGTATATAAAGATGTTAGGCTTTACATTAAAAGCTACTGAAATTAAGAAAGAAATTGGTAAAGAGATATTAGGACAAGTATGTACCAGGGAGGGTGAAGAATGCCCCCCATAGTAATCAAGATTAAGGAAGGGACACAACCAGTAAAAATTAAGCAGTACCCCCTGAAAAAGAAGATAGGGAAGAAATCAGCCCAACAATTGATAGTACAGGACTGAGGGCTGTCAATAAGATAAGAAAGAATTTATATCCTGTGGTAGAAAATCCATATACTTTACTAACTTGTTTAACACCTGAAGTAACCTGGTTTACTGTTTTAGTCCTGAAAGATGTCTTCTTTTGCCTCCCTATCCACGAAGCCAGCCAGAAAATATTTGCATTTGAATGGGAAAGCCCTAAAAGCGGGCGTAAAAAACAGCTCACATAGTCCATGGGCCTCAAGGCTTCAAAAAATTCCCCCACTCTGATTGGAGAACAACTTGCAAAGATCCAGTCCTGGGAAGCTCCACAGGAAGAAGGAAGGCTATTGCAGTACGTGGATGATCTTATAGTAGCCACTCAGACGAGGGAAGCATGTGTTGCCTGGATGGTAAGCCTTTCAAATTTCCTAGTGCAGTATCCGTGGGTATCTGGGCTTATACGATTCCAAACCCAGCTCACTCAGGACCCAAGCCCACACAGAACCGCATGAATGAGATAAGAGACGAGAAGTGCTCCCTGCCACGTGGGTCAAAGTGTCCAGTTTATTAGTGTGGGACAGATCACCTCTGGTGTCGGCCACCACCCAGGCAGCAAAGAGGGCGTGCCTCACCTGCGGTGGGGTTTTATGCCCCAGGTGGTGGGGGCGGGGAAAGAGGACCACGGTCAATGGGAGCGACATCCGGGAGGGGTGAGGGGAGGGACCATCCGTGGGACAGACCACAGGGCATACAGAACCAGGGGGTTATGTGAGGGGAACCCATGTGGAAGGGGGAACATGCCATTCATGTGACCCAATAATGTTTTTCCCCAACACCCAGTGTAACTAAATTCCTATTTAGTGCAATACAACATCCTAGGACTCCAAGGATACAGAGTATCAAAGAAAAAGGCACAGGTAGTGAAACAGAAAGTAATCTACCTGGGGTACAAAGTGAGTGCTAGGCAGCGGACTTTAGGGCAGGGAAGCCATATGCCAAAGCCCGAAACCCCAGACAATAAAGGAACTCCAAACCTTCTTAGGCATGGCAGGGTGGTGCCGGCTGTGGGTTTATAATTATGGACTGCTCGTCAGACACCTCTATGCTCTTATTGCCAATGGAAACAGAGATCTACAGTGGACAAAGGAAGCCACACGGGCCTTTCACCAGCTAAAGAGTGCCCTCATGTCAGCTCCAGCTTTGAGACTTTCAGATATAAGCAAACCATTCTTTCTATTTTCCCATGAAAGACAGGGAATTGCCCTGGGAATACTGGCTCAGGACTTGGGTCCATATTGGAGGGCAGTTGCTTACTTCTCCAAGCAACTAGATGCAGCAGCCAAAGGATGGCCAGGTTGTCTTAGAGCTGTAGCAGCAGTCATGTTGAATATTTAAGAGGCACTCAAGTTTACCCTGGGACAAAAAATGACTGTGTTAATGTCCCATACAGTGTCCACAGTACTGGAAGTAAAGGGCAGCCACTGGCTTTCACCACAGAGGTTTCTGAAATACCAGGCCATCATGGTAGAGCAAGATGATGTAGAGATAGAGATAGTGGTGAGTAATATTGTCAACCCAGCTTCTTTTCTCAGTGGAAATCAAGGAGAAGCAGTACACCATGATTGCCTGGAGACCATTGAAGCTACCTACTCCAGCCGCTCAGACTTAAAGGACACTCCTCTGGATGATGCAGAGGCCTGGTTCACTGACGGGAGTAGCTACGTTGCCAATGGAAAGTGACATGCCTGGTACCCAGCGACTACCTGCAGAGAGGTAATAGAATCTGGACCCTTACCAACAGGCACCTCTGTGCAGAAGGCTGAGATAATTGCCCTGATCCGTGCCTTGGAAATGGCAAAAAGAAAGAGAATAACCATCTATACAGACTCGAGGTACGCAGTCGGAGTCGTGCATGCACATGGAGCCATCTGGAAAGAGGGGACTGCTGACCTCACAGGGAAAGAACATCAAACATGCACAAGAGATAATCTGGCTGCTGGAAGCAGTTCAGCTGCCTGAAAAGGTAGCAACTATGCATATTAAGGCATAGCAGAGAGTGAGCTCAGAACTGGAGGAAGGAAATGAGCTGGCAGATGGAGAGGCAAAGAAAGCAGCAAAAGGTGAGGAAATTATGGACAGATTTCCCTTGAAGGTAAGCCAGAATATAATAATATTAATACTAATCAAAAGGGATATATAACCACGAGATATTCGCTACCATTAAAAGGGAGCTGGTAATCCCTTCCCATTTGTGTCGTCACTAGTAAGGGAGGAGCACCAGAAAACACACTGGGGCCTAACTACTTAAAAGCATTTATAAAGTGTGCCTCCTTTCCCAGAAGGACCAAGGCTGCCAGTGTTACCGAGTGCATTGAAATGAAGTGTTGACTTTTAACTAGTGGTTTCCACTGGCTTTCTAGAACACATATCTGATTGAAAGAATTGTTGCCAGGAATTTATATGCCACTATTACTCAGGTGAATCGACGGTGTGATCCTTGCCTCCAGACTGACCCCAAGAATACCCCCAGACCAAAACTAGGTCAGATTGGGAAGGATCATGGATCTGGACAGCAGTGGTAAATTGACTTTTCAGAACTCCCATGGAAAGAGGTGTGTCAGTATTTATGAGTATTGACAAATATGTTTTCAGGGTGACCAGAAGCATTCCCCACCAGAACTGTCAAGGCTTGAGAGGTGACCAGAGTAAACAATACTGTTTTCAGAGTTCCAGCCACAATATCTATATGGTGGCTTTAAGTAGACAGCTTTGAGAAAATTCAAAACACGTGACTGGAACTCAGAGCAGGGAGCTAGATGGACCAGTACATGACATACAGCCTGGGGATTATGTATATGTTCAGTCTCTTACAGAAATGACTTTGGAACTACAGTGGGAGGGACCATTCCAGCTGCTTCTCGCCACCTTCACGGCAATCCAGATCAAAGAGCAGAATGCCTGGAGCCATCAATCTCAAGTGAAGAAGGCCCCAGAAGCCCATTGGAGAGTGACACCAGGAGAAAATGAATTGAGACTAAAACTTACTCGGGCAAAATGAGTATATAGCAGCTGGAGGTAGTTTGTAGTCTCATTTACAGAATTGTTTTGTGTTGTGGTGTGCTGTAATGTCCCATTTTGGCCTTCCAGGTCACTTTCCCAGGTGTGCCTATACGTCTATCCCTTCCCCCTTGCCCCCATGCTGAGTGAGTCCTGTCAATCAGGCTAAACGTTCCAGCAAGGCGTCGTGTGGTTGGTCAAGTTTAAAGGATGCCCCTATGCCCAGAGGTCATTGGCCTGTCTGGGTGTCATCTTCCCCTGAGACCCTGCCCCTCTCACCTGGTTGGTGGCTCACCTGTACCTCCCCTCCCCCTGTCCCTGAGCTTAAAAAGGTGATCAGAGCATGCGGTCCTGGTTCTGTTGGAGCAGGTCCTCACATTCAGACCTCTGTAACCATGGAATAAACCTCTGGACATTAAACCCTCCAGCAGAATCCATCTCCTTTTTCTCTTCACCATCGCCTGAAGCTCTCCTCATGCGGTAACGGGGTTCCTTACAAGCCTGGACTTGTTCAGTGCCCAGCTGCAACCACCAGCAAGCCAAGGTATCTCTGGGGTGATACACCGCAGTTGCTGCCTTTGGCCCAGCAGCGAGGGTCAGACTGGCCCAGGCACAATCTAACTGGTAATATTGGGAGCCTTTTTTTCAATAGTTTTGTATATAATTATACCTTATACAACTCATACCAGTACTCAAGTGTCAGAATTTAGGACATCCATCTGGCTGTCCTGGATCGCCAGGACCCCTGCCAGGAGGCTCAGGGACCCTGGCACAGAGCCCAAGACACCTGTGACTTTGATTATCATCCGTGGAAAAAGTTACCAACCTTATAAGAAGATCTGTAAGCCACGAAAGTCTAAGTAGAATAATAATTAGTTTGTCACGGGGTGGAAAAATTGATTTTTTTTTGGTTTTTAGAATGGGGGTTCAGGGGGCAAGATGGAGGAATCTGGGCCTGTCCAGCCGTTCTCCTTCTTCTTCTTGGCCTCCATCTTCTGCTGTGATGTTGACATTTTAGATTCTTTTAGAGTCGAAGCTCACTGTCTAACAAAAGTGATAGGTATTGGAAAGCAATTGTAAATAATGTACACGTAGTTTTTAGTATAAAAAGATAACATCACCCCGGGGGTGGCCAGAGTGCCTCTGTCTGTCCTGCTGAGCGGACCTTGGCAGGCCAGGAGAAAGAATTTTATAGATAAGAAACAATAAACAACCTTGAGACCGAGAGCTGAAGAGTTCTGACTCCTTCTTCGACCACTGGGCTGGGAAAAGAGACTTTGTAACTTATCTCAGGGTCATTCGGATCAGCTAAAGCTCTGAGACTCAAGCAGTTAAGACCCAACCCAAACTTGAACCTGAAGTGTATGAAATAGTCCCATACGTAGTGAGGAATATGGATGCGCAACAACTGTTGTTCAATCAAAAGTAGTGTCTCAAACGTGTTGAACTGCTAATGCAAATTAACATCTCAAAAATCCAACCGGCCTGCTCCTCTTTCCTAAGAACATCCTTTGAGAGCTGGACAACGTGGTTACAAAGACAAGTATTCCTCAGGAGCAGAATAAGAAAAGATCTAACTGGAATATTCAAGACAGGATTGAGAGTTTTGAATAGAATTAAATCAGAAATACTGATGAATAATCTGGCCAGTACAGCAGGTGGCCTGGCAAAATTGAAACAGCCTTTACAGTCATTTCTATTGGCATTAGGAACTAGCCAGTGGCAGATTTCAAAAGTACTGCCAAAGTGGGAAAAGGCCAAGGACCAAGACCACAAGTTAGTAGTGAAAGCACTTAGTACAGTTCAAGATAATGTGTCTTAAGCTTTCAGTTGTATACAAGCACAGTTATGGATGCAGGCAACAGCAGCTTTGGTCATACAGGAAGGGGGTGAAAGTGATTTTCCAGCTGAAATTTGGAAGATTGTCTGGGATTATGCGATTGATTTTGAAAGGAAGTTTCAATCCTGGTAAACTATGGTAAACGTCACCTATGATCCTGCTTCTAATGTGGCCACTGCCTTTGTGCTTACCATACGTAATGCCACTGTTTACGATATCCACCCCATCATTGCACTAGGATTAAATCATTAAAAAACTGTGCTCTACCCTTCAGAACATATGGTGAGGGCACGAAAGGTGAATGAAAAGTTGCAAACAGTAAACTTAGAATCCTGCATTACTAGAGAACAGCTGGGATTAATTTGTGAAAGCAATACTATTAATGCCAAGATGTGTGTCTAGACTCTGAACAGAGTATTTGCCACTTTGAAATTCATCCAGTCACTGATCAGAAGACTGCGCTTGTATATACTGGTAAAGGTTGTGTGTGCTTGAGAACTGTTTGTGCTGCTGTAAAGATTGATAACAACGATCTTATTTTGTCTAGTAGAACTCATTGTAATTTTTGTATTTGTAATTTTGTTAAGATTATCGGGTGTGAGTTTTCGTGCTTGGCCCCTGTGACATCCCACCACTTGATTAAAACAAATTACACAATGTATCACAGACTATCACCTACTCCTATTGGAATGGCCCTCACATTGGTAAAACAATTAGTTAAACACCAAGACCTACTGGAGATCTTGAAGAAAATCCAAGAAAGAGGAGAGAAAAGCCTAGTTACTGTCCAACATGATACAAAAGAAATAACCGGAATTCTGCAAAGCATAAAACAAAATGCAGATCATCACTGGTGGGATGTAATCTTTGGGTGGTCACCAACTGCAAATGGAATCTTTAATAAGTTGTGTCATCCTATTGTAGTTTTGTTAATATTAGCTAGAATAAGTTTAGGATTATCCATTATATTGGTAATTTGGAATTGGAGAATACTACAGCAAGTAGCTGTGTTAACCTCCTTATCAAACGTACATGGTAAAGCATTAAGAGACACTTATTGTCATAGGGGTTTGCATTAGGTAAAAGAATTTACTTATTTTCTAGTAAAGGGAGAAAATTAGACAGAGTAGAAATTCTCCAGAGTAGAAATCCATTTTGATTTAGGTGAAATTTACATCTTTGAGTTAAGTCTGTAGCTTGCTGTTAAGTCTGACTGCCTGTTCTCGTGAAGGGCCTGTGCTTGGAGGGACTGCTTCAGCTGAAGGACAAGAGATAAGGGCGGGGAAGGGGGGGGGGGGCAGACAGAGCAACCTGACCCAGGAGTTCTTTCTGATAAAGAAGAATTAGCAGCAAGTCTCCTTCGCATGCTAAATCAGTGGAATGAATATGTATGAATCTATTGTGAAATTGCATGCATATGTGTTTGAGAGGGAGATAAAAGGAGATCTGGATTTCCCAGAGGTATGCATGTCATTTTTGGGCAATGATTCCCACATGCATCCAGCGCTGTAATAAACATACCGGCTTTACATCTTTCACAAAACTTGTGGAGTTTGTTTATCTCCACAAATCACTTTTGAGCATCATCCCATTAGGCCAACAAAGGGTATGGCTGATAAAGGGTCATTGATAAGATAAAAATTGACAGGGATACCATCAACTTTTCTACAAGCCTGTCGAACACTTAAGATCTGTGTGATCTGCTCTAAGGCTCCTGTTGCTCTGGGTACCAGGGTGTGAGGGGAAGTAAGTTCAGGATCCCCTTTCAATAACTGGAAAAGGGGATTGAGTTGTTCAATTGTAGTACCCAATAAAGGGCGTACCCAATTAATTGCTCCCAAGAGCTTTTGCGAATCATTGAGGGTGGACACTTGAAATATCAATTACAGCTGCAATGGCTGAACAATTTGATTTAAAATTTTCCACCGTAAATATTTCCAAGGGGCTTCTTGTACCTTTTCATTTGCTGCTTTCAAATCCTTTCATTCTACTGTTTAAGAAAACAATTGTTTTACCCTTGCTGCTTCAGCTGGAGTACTAGCAGCAATCAAAACATCATTCTGAAAAACAAAAACAGGAGAGTTCCACAGGCCAGTTGTGGGAATGATATGGCCAGCTTGCAGCAGCTTTTGTACAAGCTGGTGCAAATGTTGCAGCTTCTCCCAAGATAAGGGTCACTGGTCTACCCACACAGGATGATCTGTCATTCAGGTGAGGATTGGGACATGCTGCTCGGCAGTAGCCCCTATGATAAATTTGTTCCCAACATGAGACCCCATTGGCTAAGGCAATCTTGTCCCCACAAAGTAACAGGGAGTGATAATGCGTAAGGTTTCACAGGGGCAGTGTGACCTTCAGGGCCTTCGATTGTGCTATGACTGGAAAGTGATTGTGCCTATAAGATCTGCTGCTGCCCAGTGAAATCAAAGATGCTGTTACCTCTAACTCATGGAAGACTACCAGTGGGATTAACATGGAAATAAACAAGTTGAGCCATTTGTGCCACTTCAGAAATTTGACACAGGGGTACAGGGGTCCAAACCATTATCTGAATTTCCCCAGTAAAATCCACATCTATGAGTCCAGGGAGAACAAAAAACCCTGCTTTGTGGTCGATGCTTGACCAATCACAAGCGCGCCACACCCCCAGCCTAGCAGTCCCTGGACATCTGAAGGCAAACAGTGCACATTGCTGTCTTGAAGAGTTACTGTGATGGCGGAGGCCAGGTCCATGTTGGTGCTGCCTGGTGTCTGAGCTCACAAGACATTTGTGGGGATGAGTGCAGCAGGGCTTGATTTGCTATCCATGCGCAGCTCCCCCCCACGCTCTGCTGGAAGTTTCCCAGAGGGCCTATTGATGTAGCTGGGAGTGGCTCCCCCTTTTTATTAAATCTAGACTGGCATTGTTTTACATGGTGCTATCCCTTCCAGCAACACCTGAGTCCCTGGAACCTCTTTTGTTCTGGGGGCATTCCCTTCTCATGTGACCCAGCTTCCTGCATGAAAAACAAACACTCAATCTGGAATGAACACTCATCATAGTGAGACCCTCCAAAAGCAAGGTCATGGTATGACCGGCAGTGCTGATTCCCTGACAAGCCTTAAGCATTTCTATGACAGTGGGAGCTCACACAGGCCTTAAAATCTTTTGACAGTTGGAGTTTGCGTTTTCCACTGCTAACTGCTTCAGTAATATTTCTCACACGGTGATGTTGTCTATTCGCATATTTAGGATGGGTTTTAGCTTATCTAGAAACTTAATAAAAGGTTCATCAGCTCCCTGTCTTATATTAACAAATGAGGTGGTAGCGAGACCACTGTCTAGCACTTTACGAAAAGCCCAAAGAGCGAGCTCCTTTGACTGCTGAAGGGCTTCCACAGGCAGTTGAGCCTGTCCCATGGTCAGTGCATATTTGCCCTCCTGCATAAGAGCTTCAGCACTGATAGGTCACAAAACATGCCCCAGGACTTGCCATAAATTGTCCATAGTTTGAACAGTGCAGAGCTCTCTCCACTCCGACATCCAGACAGTGAATTGTATACTCGTCAGCATAAGCTGCGCTATTTGCCTAAAGTCTTGTGGTGCCAAGTCATATGAGTTCATCACAGTTTCCAAAAGGCTAGTAGTGAATAGGCACTGATGCCATTGTCCATGGCTGAGAGACACAGCTCTTTTATGACACTATAAGGCAAGCTTTCCCATCTAGGTAGTTGGTTGGGCTGGTAAATAACTGGAAAAGCATGCAATAAGTCCGCATCTCCTTCCGTGGCAACCTGTTTTCTCATTGCTGCCCACCAAATGGGGGAGGGGGGGAATATCAGGCTCCCTTCCTGGATCTAATGGGTTGGGGGACCAGAGGCCACCTTCTGGTTTTCCTACCACAGCCCCGAGACTTACTGTCAGTCTTGTGTTTCATTCAGCAGTGGCACGGAATGAACAGGCGTGGAAGGAGTGATCCCATAAGTGTCCTTTTTTTCCCGGTTATCAGGTGTCGCATGTGCCACAGGCAAGGCGCATACATGTCTGCTGCAAAGACAAAAGCTCCTCCAGTGCTCTGCTGTGTTTTTTCAAAATATTTTTCAATGTCTCTTCGACGTTCCTTTGTTCCTGGGATACACCACTCCCCATAGCTCTCAGCTGCTACCTTCCATTATGTGGAAAGGTCAATCAGTGCCACAATCTTTGTTTCAGTTCCCGAGCTTTGTTTCAGCCCCTCTACAAAGTTCGGCAGAGCCATTGTCACTGGTGCAACTGCTAGTTGCCTTTCAATCCCTGATGCAGGGTGTCATTTGTGAACGACTGAGGCATGGCCTTAAACCAGCAGGGAATCTGAATCATTTATTCAAAGGAACAATCTGGTTTTATACACTTTTTCAATTCTCACTGTGTGATCTATCTCACATTGCCAAATCAGCAACACACTTTCCTAATGTCCTTCTATGGGGTGATCATGTACTGTTCAGGTGTTTGGCAGCTTCCAGCAGGCTTCTCTCCATAGGGTTCTGCCATGTGACACCTCCTCCCCCCAAGGTCAGGCAGAGACAAGTCTCCCTGTGCTGTCATGTGTTTCTGCAGGCACATCCCACAGCCCACAGCTCAACTCCATCCCATCTCTTCCCACAGGTAATCATTTTCCCACAGCTCAAAACCATTCATTTTTCCAGTGAACCAAACAAAATCCTTAAAAGAAAATCTTAATCTTTCCATGTTCAGATTGCATTTCAGAAATAGTCTTTCTTCCTCCTCCTTCTGCTCACTCTCCTCACTACACACCTTATACCAGAGCCAGTCCCTGTCCTGCTGCAGTGTCCAAATGGCTTGTCCCCCACCCTGCCAGCCTCCCAGTGGGCATGGCCAGAAGCACCACAGGCAGCTGGGGAGTCCTGCAGCCTCAATGGGGGGCAGTGGCCACTGTTGCCCCTGCCCTGGGGTGTGGTGTGGTCAGGCACCACCTGCTGCTGAGTCCCAGCTGTCCCACAGCCCCCCAGCCCATGCTCCCAGTCCTGCACCTCCTTGCTTGGTCCTGCTGCTCCTTGCCTCAACCATATCTCTCTACACTCCCCTTCAGCTATTTTTTTTTCTCAACATAGCAACACGATTTGTCCATATCCTATTGTCAAGACCCCTTCTCGATTCCCCTTATTGCTCCCCCGGGCATGGATTGTCAAGACCCCTTCTCATCTTTCCCTTATTGCCCCCTTAGGGCATCCATGTCTTTAATTACTTCTGGGAGAATGTGTAAACCAACTCCATATTCTTCCAAGGTATTCTTCTGAGATATTTTGGGATTGTCATCCCTTTTGCTGAGGTCCCTTCCCAGCTTTACCTGTGCTACCCTCCATGGGTGCCTGCTCAGGTTTACTCCCCAAAGATCCCATTGTACTCACCCGTGAGATTTTCAGAGGTCCTTCCCCGTGGATTCTTCACAGACCCCCCCATGTCTGTCACTCATCTGTCTCCTGGACAGTCTCAGGACCCCAATCTATTGCTCGGTGCTGGCTGCCACCAAGGGGAGCTAATCACCCAAACTGAGTGAGACGTGTCTTTAGCTCCACTTACTGTCTGCCGCCCCCAGACAGTGGAAAGATCCCAGACAACAGCCCCCAAATTGTCAGGAAAATTAATCCACAAACAGCAGAGGTTTATGTCCAAAAAGGAGACAGAAGAGTCCTCTAACTTTATTAGAATAAAGGGAGAGGTCATGGGGCATTCCACATGGGGTGTCTCACATTGTTAGAGCATGCAGCCTCCTTTTTATCCTCATTTCCTTGCCCCATGTCCCTCTCTCTTTCTCCATTGGCTGAGGTACTTGAGAGGTACAGACTTCTTGAATTGCTTATTATAGACCCCTTTCTAATATGTACCCTCCCCCCTTTTCTTTTTCCTTGTGTCTCTGTTTTTTTTTCTCTAAATAAAGAGATTTAGAACAGTCTTGAGTGAGTAACAGTCTGTGTTAATTAGTGAAATTCCTATGGAATTTATGGTTCCTCCCATTGCTTCTTTCACCTCTCAGTATCTGGCCTTATGTACCATCAGGCCCACAGTTTGTTTGTAAAGACACCTCCTTCTTATCCCTTTCACAGAGAAATGTTTAGCATATATGCATGAGTTCTGAGAAATGTAATGAATATGTATGTTAGATAGCTCTGTGTGTGTGTGTTAGGAGGAGTGATCTCCCATGCACCCAGCACTGAAATTGAGCAATGCCTACTTTCTAATTCTGAAATTACAGCATTAAGACAGTTTTATTTTTCCTGACATTACAGTGACAGTACCATGTAGAGCTGCTTGAAATATTTCGAAATTAAATGGCACATGCAAGAGGCACTTTTGGAAAAGCTGGTGTAAGTCACCTGCAGCAAAATCCTTGCAGATTGCATCTTGTTTGTATTTAAGCATGTTAGCCTGGAATTGCTCAGACCTGACAAACACAAAATGGCCACACAAAACTGGAACAATCTATTGCAATCAAGAATAGTATGTCATACCTGAGTCACTGGGCAATGATTGCCCAAACACACTAAGGAGGCCCCCGTGCTTCATGAACAGAGAAAAATTGAGCATGTATAGCTACATCACAGAAAGTATTTCTTCTTTGTCCTAAAACCACAAATATAAGCATATTGCTTTTTTTTTAATGTCAGGAGGCACTACTGCTGTCCACAAGCAAGACATCGGTATTTCTTAATATCTTGGTAAAGTTCATAAGGGCGCTACCACAGGCACGCAGCATGGGTTACTAACAGCATGAGCCATAGATGCCCCACAACAGTATGAGTTTACAAACGGCAACCTGCCTGCTTGCTTTGCTCGGAAGAACGTGGGCACTGATCACCGAGTGCACAGCTCAGAGTGACCAGTCTCCTGGTTGATCAGTATATGTAAATAAGCTCATCCTGCTGCCCAATCAGGAAATAAGAAGAGAGGAATGTTGTCGCAGACATTTCTTCACAGAAATCCTTTCTTTCGTATTTCTGCGTCTTCTGGAGGGCAAAGGCCTCAGAAGACAAGGTAAACAATTATTATCAGCTGCTGTGGAATGTAACAGGGGCACCTTGATTGGCTCATGCTTCTTGTTTTAATTAAGGGCCAATCACAAAGTGTAAGCCGGGGACTGAGTCCTTGGCCACAACTTTGTTATAGATTCTTTCTTTCTATTCTTAGCTATTCTTGGCCTGGCCAAGCAGCTCTGCAAACCTCTCTCTTTATTCTTATTAGTATAGTCTTAATGTATTATATATTATATATCAATAAATCCAGCCTTCTGATCAAGAAATAAGATTCACCGTCTCTCTCTCACCAGCAGCGACCAACTCAGGGCGCAGTAATAGAATGTGGTGGTCAATTGATGGGCAGCTCATGGTGAGGTAGTGTGTTCTCTGCTCCTGATCAAGTCTCGAGCTGTATAGCTTTTGCTGGGTCATTGTCCCAGTGACTCAGGGAGTGACATGTCAGGGGCTAGGCGTACTAGGCTCTCGTCACTGGCTGCGCGATAGGGCGATGGCAGCGGCTGACGTGTTGTGCCCCCTGGCGTCCTTGCTCATAGAGGAGCGGCAGGCTCAGTCGAGAGCGTGAAGAAGGAAGCTGTGGCCCATGTGCAACGGTGTAGCACCAGCATCCGGTTGTGAGCAGGGGCCAGTAGGGAAGGGGAAGATGAGGGTCGCATTTGGGTCAGGCTCAGTGTGGACAGCCAGCCATTTCGACATGGATCTTCTGTGACTGGGGGACAGGCTGTGGCTCTAAGTCTTTAGTGGCGTCTCAGATAATGGTGTCACAGGGGCAAGCACTATTGCCAATGCTTCCACACAGGAAGCAGTGGTGTCCCCTCGTTCAGGCCTGCCTTACCTGTCACCCTGGGTGGTGGTTGGGGAAGGTCAGAATTGCTGTCCCGGTGCCTTCTCCTTGATGTCGGAGAGCATGGCCCCATGGGGCAGGCTGCGAGGCCCAAGAAGTCTGGCTGAGGTATCTGCCACCTGCAGCGCCCCTGGGTGGGCTGCAGTTCATCATCCTCGCCAGCTCTCCGCCCAGCAACGTGCGAGGACTCTGTGACGGTAGGGAGAAACAGCCTTCCCCATGTCCCCTTTCTCTCCCTTCTGGCCCCTGTGCCAGCTTTCAGTGGGCTGGGGATGGTCCTGCTCCGCAGGCGTCCTATACTGAGTTACATTGGAGGGCTGTACCCCTAGCGTTTTGCAACGGGTTTTAGGGGCTATAGTGATGGGCATGTGTGAGTGTGGTTTCCATTTTTAAAAACAAAAACTGCTACCTGGTAGACACGGCCTGTGTGGTGTCCTGGGCTTTTCAGGTGAGCTCCACACATGTTTTTGCTCAGCTATTTTTGCCATTTGATTTCTTTATAATACTGTGAAACCCAAAATTGGCCAAGAAAATAAAACTATATAATCAGATGACTACAGAGCAGGTATCTGTTTATTCAGTACTGGGAGGGAGGGGAATTTCTCCACCAAAAGCTCACTTGATCTTCTTTAGCCTTCAGTTACATTTTAAAACTCCTTCCATGCAGGGTCACAATTACAGCATATCATTAGCATACTCATATTTGCATAAAGTTGTGCCATGGTTTTGAGAGCAATAGCGGATTTGTCTTTACAAACAAGCTATGGGTCTGCTGGTAGATAAAACTAACACTGGGAGATAAAAGAAACAATGGGAAGGATTTCACTGATTGATGAATGGAAAAACATATTTGCTTTACAAATAAACTTTAGGTTTGCTGATAAATGAAATTAGACATTGAAAGATGAAAGAAACAATGGGTAAGAAAAATTCCTACATTCTGTAAGAATTAAAATTTAAAAGGGAGGGTTATACATTAGAGGGAAATCTTTGGTATCAGGCATATAGGGAAGTCTGTACCTCTCAAGCACCTCAGCCAATGGGGAAAGAGAGAAGGGAAATGAGGCTGGGAAATTAGGATAAAAAGGAGGCTGTGTCCTCCAAAACTATGTGAGACCCTAGGGGAATGCACCATGGCCTCTCCCTTTATTAGAATTAAGTAAAAGGACTCCTCTGTCTCCTTTTTGGACATAAACCTCTGATGTTTGTGGATTAATTTTCCTAGCAACTGTGTGCTTGTCTGGGATCTTTCCACCATCTGGGGCAGCAGGCAGCAAGAGGAGCTGACTGTGCACCTGTGAAAGACGGTCTGAAGTTCCCCTCATTTGCCTCACGACTGTCCCAAGGACAAACATCGGGACCCTGAGGACCCTGATCGGAATTCTGGCCTGCCAAGTGATTGTTTGCAGCTGTGTCTACAGTGACTGCTTCTAGCAGGGCCTGCCAAGGGGCCATGCACCCTATATGCTTGTACCTGCTTTGGGACAATAGCCCAGGAATTTTCCCACCTCTTGGCCAGATGAACTTGCTGGAGCAACTTTGGTAGCCCCCTCACAGAAAATACTTCATCTGCTCTACTACTACCATGATGGATAGAGATTGAAGCCCCCCTGCCAAGGACTGAGACTGAGGCCCCTGTAATTCTGATCCAGGGGTGCTGGCCTGACTGAAGCGAGATGCCTGCGAAGTGTTGCCTGCAGATGTGTTCACTGGACCTAGACTGGTTTCCCATAGAAACCAGTCCTGAATCAATGGGTCCCGCTCACTGGTGATGTTGACTTATCCTGCTGAGAACATGGACTGTCTGTACCCATCTTCAATATTGTATCTGTTCCCCCTCAGCGATTTCAAGATCTGTTCCTGCCCCCCCCCCCCCATCATCCTCAGCAATGGACTATAATAGAACCTTGAGTCAACCAGGACTTTGAGTTCTCTCCAACGTGACTAGGTGAACTCCATCAACACCACATGAAGACTTCATCTCTCTGGGTTTGGTAGCTATATCCCCTGCCTCTCTCTCTCTCTCTTTATCATTTTCTCTCTCTTAATCCTTCTAACACATTTGCTGTGGTCATTCAATAAAGGTACATTTGTTTTGATTAATACTGAAATCCCCACTGTGCTGTGTTTTGCACTCTGAGATCTGTAAAATGAACCATCACGACCCTGGCTTGTATGAGCTGATCATGACAGCACCTTATCTCACTGGTGGCAGCTGGCTACAGGTGACTGATTGGGTTCCCAAGACTGTCCAGGAGACAGATGAGTGGCGGACCAGGGGGTCTGTGAAGAGTCCACAGGGAAGGACCACAGAAAATCTCACTGGTGAGTAAAATGGGATCTTTGGTGAGCAAACCTGAGAGGGCACCCATAGAGGGTAGCACAGGTAAAACAAGGCACCCATGGAGGGTTGCAAGGGTAAAGCTGGGAAGGGGCCCTGGCAAAAGGGATGATGATCCCATAATACCCCCAGAGTCCCTTGGAGAGAATGCTGAGGTCTTGGAAGAGATTATACATTCACCCAGAGGGAACTATGGAAATCATGGTAAAATATTGCTATTTTGAGTATGAGTTGCCAAGGGGGCATATATGGCCACCTTATGGAACAGATAGAATTCATTTGTGTCAAACTTTGTGGAGGTATTTAGAGGAGAATTGGAAAGGATGGATTGAAAGGGAATGTGGATTGATATGGATTAGACAAGCAACAGGAGAAATCTATGTATTAAGAAAAATGGGAGAAGAGGAAAAAGGGGAAGAAGAGGAAAACGATGAGGATTGGGATGTTTTTCAGCACGTTCCCCTGTCTTGTCCTGCAGTGTTGCCAGCTGACCCAGGGCCAGCTGCAGGTCCCCTGTATCCTCAACTCTCGGGGCAAGAGGAGCAGGGAAATTCTGTTCCTTGGGCCTCACCTGAGAATAATGATGGTTTGGGGGGAGGCGAGCAGCATATCATATCTCCCCCTAGAACTAGAAGAGGAACTCAATTTAAGACATCAGAAGCCCCCCGGACCCAAGACACAGGGGTACACCAGATGCCACTCTGCCAAGTTGCCTTGAGGGGTGAAGGGGGAGGTTTGGGGTTTGTAATTGTACCACTTACTACCCAGGACAAAAGAGGGTTGAAAAAAGTATTACTCCCATATTTGGATGATCCCATAGGGGTGGGGGAAAAGACAGAGGAATATTTGGGAAATGCGGATTATACATGGAAGGACTGGGATTTTCTTTTGGGGATTTTTTTTGGGTCATCAGAGAAACTAATGATTTTGCAGAAAGCTCAGCAGCTGTGGGAGGATGAACATCCACAAGCAGTGGGGAGTGCTGGACCTAATGTACCTACAGTGGATGATGCCATCCCCCAGGCTGACCCTCAGTGGGACCCAAGTAACCAGGCGATTCTGGCTGGCCTCCACAATAACCGTGCTCATTTGATTAAGGCAATTAAATCAGCCACTCCCAGAACTAACAACATAGCTAAGGCTATGTCATTAGAACAGGAGAAACGTGAAAGCCCTTCTCATTGGTTGGAAAGGATTAGGGATGCCCTGTGAAAGCATGGGAGGATGGATCCTGAGGGGCCAGCCTTTGACGCATTGCTGAAGGTACAATTTGTTACTAAGGCCTGTCCCGATATAAGGAAAAGAGTACAGAAAGATGAAGAGTGGCAAAAAAGGCCTCTGGAGGAATTGGTTAGAAAAACACAACAGATGTATGTAAGAAGAGATAAGGCAAAGGTTAAAGCTAAGGCAAAGATGATGGCAGAATTTTGCAGCCCCAGAGAAATAAACCGCAGGGTCCAAGGGGTCCCCCGGGACAGAGGGGATGGGGTTGGCCACAAGGAAGTGGCAGAGGCATTCCCTCCCCAGCAGGGGAGGGCCAACCCAAACGGCAGTTTGGGAGAAACCAGTGCTCTATCTGCCGGGCAGAAGGGTATTGGGAAAGGGAGTGTCCGCAGTGACAGCTGGACCCTCAAGAGGAGGATGTCCAGAGGATAATGGAAATGGATTGTTAGGGGTGTCAGGGACTCCCATTATATCAAGGACCCACCACTCTGGAGCCCTTGATAACTTTTAAGGTGGGTCCTGATCAAGAGGGGGTGTGTTTTCTGGTAGACACGGGGGTCTCTCAATCCACCTTGAATTTTATACCTAAGGCGGGGAAATGGTCAAAAAGATCATTGGTTATTCAAGGAGTGAGTGGGAAGGATGAACGAGTGCATTTTATTCAACCCCTATTAATAAATGTGGGAGACAGGTTTGAAATGCATGAATTCCTGTTTGTTCCTAATTGTGATTGTAATTTACTGGGAAGGGATTTGATGGCTGAAGTGGGAATGCAAATTACTGTTGTAAAAAATGACACAGAGTCCAACACTGTGATATCTTTGTGTAAAATGTCTGAGAAGGCTTATGCTGAAATAAATCCAGAAGTGTGGGCAGTCCCAGGGAAATATGGAAAACTAGACATAGAGCCTCTCCAAATTACTTTGAAACAACTGGGACAAGTGGTGTCTAAAAAGCAGTACCCTCTTTCAAGGGAGGGAAAGAATGGGTTACAGCCTGTCATTGAGTCCCTGCTAAAGGCAGGTCTCTTGGAGCCATGTATGTCTCCCTATAACACCCCTATCCTTCTGGTTAAGAAACCAGATGAAGCCTACAGAATGGTGCAGGACTTAAGAATAATAAATGAAATTGTCAAACCAAGGCATCGCACAGTTCCGGATCCCTATACAGTCCTGAATCAGATCCCTTCTTCACATCAGTATTATTCAGAACTGGATTTGAAGGATGCTTTCTGGGGGTGTCCAATTACAGAAGACAGTAAACAGTATTTTGCCTTTGAGTGGGAACAGGAGGAAGCAGGGAAAATGGTAAAACAAATGACATGGACAGTCCTTCCACAGGGATATGCCAAGTTGTCGGTTTTGTTTGGGCAAGCTTCGCAGAAAATATTAAGAATTTACTCCACCCTCAGGAGTAAGGTTGTTGCAGTATGTGGATGACTTCCTTTTATCAGGGGAACAGGAAAAGCTGGTTGAGGAGGCTACGGTAAAGCTGCTTAATTTTCTTTCTAAAAAAGGACTTAGAGTGTCTGAAAAGAAGGCACAGTTGGTAGAGATAAAGGTCAAATATTTGGGAAACATTTTGACTGGAGGGTTACGGTGTATTGATCCAGACAGAATACAAGGAATTTTACAAGTACCATTACTCCAGACAAAAAAGTAGTTACGGCAGTTTTTAGGGTTGGTGGGATACTGCCGAGCATGTATTGAGGATTTTTCTGTTGTGGCCAGACCTTTATATGACTTTTTAACCTAAGATAGTCCTAATATCGAGCTATGGACACCAGAAGGAGAGCAAAGCTTGAAATACTTAAAAGACAAATTGGTTAAGGCCCCAGTCTTAGCTCTTCCAGACTCAGAAAAAGAATTTGAACTATATGCGGATGTTAAAGAGGGTCATGCTAAAGGAATTTTGGTGCAAGAGCATGGCAGAACAAGGTGGCCTGTTGCTTATTTTTCAAAATTGTTAGACCCAGTGGCCAGAGGCTGGCCTCATTGTCTGCAGAACTGTGCCGCCACAGCTCTGATGGCTGAGGCCCAAAAGAGGTCAAGGGGAGGGTGTCTGTTAAAGTTTCACATCAGATTAAAGCTTTGTTAGTTGAAAGAGCCTCTAAGTGGATGACCAGCACTCAGTTATTATAGAATGAATCTTGTTTAATGGAACAGGAGCATTTAGAATGTAAATGTGGGGAAGGGTTCCACCCAACCTCTGCTTTGAACAGCCATGGAGAGAGGGGCCAGGAAGAAACCCATGACTGTATTCAGGTGATCTGTGAGAAATAGCTACTCACTTTTCATAGTTTAGGAAGTTTTATTGAACCTTATCAAAAATACAACAGAAGAATGAATAGAGAAAATAGGTTACATGGCCAGGAGCAAAAGATTTTCCCAGCCATGTACTCAGCCCCCTCACAATGGAGGTTTCCCCTTTTTAACCCTTTAACCCCTCCCAAAGTTCTGTCCATCAACCCCTTCTTCACTGCCCAGTGGTGGAGATATCTTCCTCAAATCCTCAATGGAGGTCAGATGTTGCCATAGTAACAAGCCAACCCTCCCAGATGTCTCAACTCCAGCTGTCCCTTGATAATCTGATAATCAGGCCACAGCATAAAACATAACTATAAATCTATAAAACTTTTCTTAACCTATATACATGATATTTGTCTATTAATTGTGAGAGTCAATCATTGAATTGCTCATCTATCACAATCGATCTCCAGACACAGGCTAGGGAAGATGTGTGAGATGCTCCCTGGCCTGAGGGAGAAAATGTGGTTATTGATGGGTCTTCCAGCGTGATACAAGGGAAACAATTTACAGGATGCTCTATCGTGAATGGAAAGCAATTAAAGGAAGGGCGGAGGATACCCCCCACCTGGTCAGCTAAGACAGCAGAGCTGTATGCCCTTGTGAGGGCCTGTGAAGTATACAGGGACAAGAGAGTGAATGTTTTTACTGATTCTAAGTATGCGTATGGGGTGATACATGCATTTGGGAAATTATGGGAAGAAAGCGGTTTATTAACCTGCAGGGAAAAGACATTAGCTCATGAGAGCCTAATCTCTCACCTATTGGAGGTGGTGAAATTACTCAAGACATTAGCAACAATACACATCAAGGGACACCAGGCAGGGTGCTCGGAGGAGGTAATAGGAAACCGACTGGCTGATGAAGAATCTCGGAAAGCTGCATTGTGTCCAGAAATCTCCAAGATCCTCACCTTGTTCTGAGTAACCCCACCACTGCCAGAGAAATTGTCTTTTCCACCAGAAGAACTTGAGACAATTAAAAAGAGTGGGGCAGAGGAAAGAGGGGATAATTGGTTTACAAGGGATGATAAGCAGTGGATATCAAAAGCTCTGGCCTTGCAATTGTTAAAACAACATCATGAAGGGAGTCATTGGGGTCCCAAGGACTGGTAGAAGCCTTCCTCAAAAGGCATGCTGCTGTAAGTCTTTATATTCTGGCTAAGTGAGCTATTGAGGTGTAGCAGACCCAGAGGCTGCAAGGGCTCCCTGGCGGTCAGAATCCTAAGATAGGAAATGCCGAGTCATTATGACTGGACCTTAAAAGCCTCTCTCTTCCGCCTTCGGACCCTTGCTTATCTCTCTGTAAGACTATAGGTCACATTCCTTTGACCCTTACTATTGGACAATTTCCAAAACCCCTGTACCCTATATAAAGAGCTGCTTTTGCCCAGCTCAGCAGAAGAGCTGTCCCTGAGACCTTCGCAGAACACTTCAATAAACACATCTCTGTGGAATCTCACACAGCCTTCTCCTCTCTCTCCCTCCGTCTGCCTGCCTGCGGCACCTAGCAAGCTAAAAAGCTGAAATCACAATTGTTATGAACAAAAATATGCCAATTTTTTTGGGAGAAAAAGGTTACCAATGTTGCTGCTGGGGTGCTGCTTGTGTTATGGTAATTACGGGTCGTTGTTGTTAATAGTTGTTTTTGTAACAGTAAAAGCCCTAGCTGGGGCCGAGTTAATGGCCCTTCTCTGAGACAGTGAAGGGTGGGGACCTCCCGAACAGTGAGGAGAAGAGACTTGAGGGGAGGGATATGCAAAATAACTCCAAGGACCAGCATGCCATGAAAAGCTACTGTTTCTAGCTTGCTAAAAAGACCCCAAAAACAACGAGCCACCTAAGAGTTGAGAGATTGGAGTGATGTCTGGAGGTCAGGAACGGAGTGCTGAGCCTGCAGAGATGCTGAACACCTTCGGAGTCCCTCTCACCGTGAGCACGGGAGTCGTCCCCGACGCCAAGAGCCAGCCAAGAGAGCTGGCAGGAGTAACATTGGAAGGGGTCACCATACCCTAAAGGCTCCCACAAGGACCGTAACCCCAGCTCTGCCCCTAGTGGACAAAGCTGTGCATATCCTCCTCCTCTGAGTCGCCCTGGAAGACACGACGGGAGACTGCAGCCCCGTCGGAGCTGCCCAATCCTGAGCTGATCACTTTTAATAAAGGCATTAAAAGGTGAAAAAGTCTCCTTGCCCTGTTTATTTCAGCTGGGAGATCGTCCGGGATAGCCACGCTGAAAGAGGACACCAGGACTGGCCAACTTGGACCTCCAGGATAGCTGGCTACCATGACCAGAGGGATCGGCTCAGGAGCAAGCGACGCAGAGGAGCACCGGTGCACCGGACTGGTGAGAAATCCGGTGGCGGGAGTGGGAGACGTGCGTATGTGTGTGTGAGTGAGACGAGGGCTGGCAGCCGGACCTTAAGAGCGAGAGTGAACCTCTCAGTACCATGTTTTCGGACTTTCGTGAGAAAGCCAGCCGGGAACAGGGGAAAGCGAGTGGAATTAGTGTGAGTGAGCCATCTCCTAAGGGGGAAAGGAGGGCCCCTCCGAGCGTGCAGAGGGAATAGTTGTATGAGTGGCACGCACCCAAAGTAAGTCCTGACAGAGAGAAGTCAGGCAGATAGTAAGTCCCGAGAAGGATTTGGGTAAGATATGTAAGCCCCAAGAAGGATTCGGGTAAGCTCAAGCCCTGCAGGCAAAGTAAGTCCTGACAAAGGAGTCAGGCACAAACCCCAGAGAAGGAGGCAGCGGTTTGCTTTTAAGTCCTGATATGGTGAAGCCTAAAAATTGGCAGGTTAGGCAAACTAAAAATCAGGCAGTTGTTTTTCCTGACTGAGGGAGTCAGGCACGACACGGATTCTTAGGCCGAGATTTCGTGTGTTCAAGTCCCGATAGATGTAAGACCTGACGTTGGGAAAGTTGGGCAATCAAGAGATTGGGCAGTTGTTTCAGTATAAAGTCCTGAGCATCAGGCTGAAATTTGAAGTTCGGTGGAGGAGGCTGAAGCTCCACAAACAAGGTTTATTTATGAAATTACCAGTCAGTAGAGGCACCTTTAGGACTTTTTACTATTGAGACCTGAAAAATGGGAGGGTGTAATAGTAAAAAGACCGGCAAGAGACTGAGGTATTGTCCTGGTTTAGGGCAAATTTGTTAAAGAATCTGCAAAGGGGAGCCCCTCCAGAAAGCGAAACCCACACAGCCCCTCCCCCCAACCGGTTTGGGAAAAAATTCCTTGGAGAGAGGTGGAAAGAACCTGTTTATTTGACTGGCACAGCACCCCCCAGCACACAAAATGAACAATACCCGATTACACGGCTCTGAGAAAGATTACAAAATTGCAAAGTCTCTTTTGGGGGTGGTTGCTCTGTTCTCAGTCCCTCCGGTGCTGGGGCAGCTGCTGCAGCCAAACGGTGCAAACCCTCGGTGTTCCTGGGTCCCAGTCCGGAGCAGGTTCGAGATGGTCACAGAAACAGAAGAGGAGAAACAGTCCAGGAAGGAATGTGGACTGTTTAGCTAGAACTAGCTAATAAGCAGAGGCCAAAGCAGAGCAGAAGCCAGAGCAGAAAAGAGAGCAAGCAAAGCAGCAAGCTGAAAGCAAGAAGTGAAAAACAGCCCTATGTACTGCCCGTCTCCGTGTCCCTGATAAGAGAAACCCAAACAAAACTTCCACTCTTCAGAGCCGGTCTTAAAGGCACAGAACAGATGAATGTGGATACAAGCATCATAACGTCACCCCAGGACATTCCACCCCTTATCCCCATATCATCAGCATACTACAACACATCGTGCATTATTCATACAAAATTTCCATCTGTTCCCCCAAAATTTACAAGCAATACCCATCATGCCTTCATCACATCCCCACACTGGACCACTGAATCCAGGCCCTATATTACAGAGCTGCAGGATTCCCCCTTTTCAATTTAGTCACTTAAAGCTCCATCTATCACTTGCTCAGACCTTCGACACTTCCACATTTCCTTCTCCATCTTCCACTTGCCCAGACCTTCAACACTTACACATTTCCTTCTCTCTCATGTCTGTATGGTTTAATGTACAGACAATGGCAGTAACATCCAATGAACAGTGATATTGCATATCATTCTTACCCCACAATCAGATCTCCCTGAGGTACACATCGTGTTGTTCCATCTCTTTGCATTATCCACCACGTGCAACCTGGTCCCTGAGCAAAGACAACCCCACGAATGGGTTTGTCTCTACTCGAGGCAGAATTGATCCACACAGTCTTCCCTAACAAACCTCTGATATGTACCACTGGGACTTTGTCTCCTTCTATTATATTCAGGGACTCAGACTGGGCAGGACCTGCTCGGTTGGTGGAACCTCGGGTGTTAACTAACCAGGCGGCCTTTGTTAAATGCTGCTCCGAATTCTTGAAAGATCCCCCACCCAAAGCTTTCAACTGGGTTTTTAGTAGTCCATTGTACCTCTCCACCTTTCCTGCAGCTGGTGCATGGTAGGGGATATGGTACACCCATTCAATGCCATGTTCCCTAGCCCAGGTGTTGATAAGGCTGTTCTTGAAATGAGTCCCGTTGTCTGACTCGATCCTCTCAGGGGTGCCATGTCTCCACAGAACTTGCTTTTCAAGGCTCAGGATGATGTTCCGGGCTGTAGCATGAGACACAGGGTAGGTTTCCAACCATCCAGTGGTGGCCTCCACCATGGTCAGCACGTAGCGCTTGCCCTGGCGTGTCCGGGGCAGTGTGATGTAGTCAATTTGCCAGGCCTCCCCATACTTGTACTTGGACCACTGCCCACCGTACCAGAGGGGCTTCATTCGCTTGGCCTGCTTGATGGCAGCACACATCTCACAGTCATGGATAACCTGAGAAATACTGTCCATGGTTAGATCCACCCCTCGATCTCGTGCCCACTTATAGGTGGCATCTCTGCCCTGGTGGCCTGAGGCATCATGGGCCCATCTAGCTAGGAATAACTCTCCCTTATGTTCCCAATCTAGGTCTATTTTGGACACCCCTATCTTTGCAGCTTGGTCTACCTGCTCATTGTTTTGGTGCTCCTCATTGGCCCTACTCTTGGGTACATGGGCATCTACATGGCGGACTTTCACAGGTAGCCTCCCTACCCTGGTAGCAATGTCTTTCCACTCATCAGCAGCCCAAATTGGCTTCCCTCTACATTGCCATTTAGCCTTTTTCCACCTCTCCAGCCATCCCCACAAAGCATTGGCTACCATCCATGAATCAGTGTAGAGGTAGAGCTTTGGCCACTTCTCTCTCTCATCAATGTCTAGGGCCAGTTGAACAGCTTTGAGTTCAGCAAGTTGGCTCGATCCACCTTCTCCTTCGGTAGCTTGTGCAACCTGTCATGTGGGGCTCCATACGGCTGCTTTCCACTTCTGGTTCATCCCGACGATGCGACAGGAACCGTCAGTGAAAAGAGCGTAGCGTGTTTCCTCTGGTGGCAGTTGGTTATAGGGAGGAGCCTCTTCAGCACGTGTCACTGGTTCTTGTTCCTCTTCATCTGTGACACCAAAATTCTCACCTTCGGGCCACTTTGTAATTACCTCCAAAATCCCAGGGCGATTCAGTTTACCTATACAGGCGCACTGAGTGATAAGAGCAATCCACTTGCTCCATGTAGCACTGGTGGAATGGTGAGTGGAAGGAACCTTGCCTTTGAACATCCACCCCAGCACCAGTAGTCGGGGTGCCAGGAGGAGTTGTGCTTCAGTGCCTATTACCTCCGAAACAGCCTGGACTCCTTCATAGGCAGCCAAGATTTCTTTCTCTGTGGGAGTGTAGTTGGCTTCAGACCCTCTGTAGCTTCAACTCCAAAATCCCAGTGATCGACCCCGAGTCTCCTCAGGCACCTTCTGCCAAAGACTCCAGGACAAGCCATGGTTCCCAGCTGCAGAGTAGAGCATGTTCTTTACCTCTGGTCCTGTCCTGACCAGGCCAAGGGCTACTGCATGAGCAATCTCCTGCTTGATCTGGACAAAGGCTTGTTGCTGCTCAGGGCCCCAGTGGAAATTGTTCTTCTTGCGGGTGACCAGGTAAAGAGGGCTCACGATCTGACTGTACTCAGGAATATGCATCCTCCAAAAACCTATTGCACCCAGGAAAGCTTGTGTCTCTTTCTTATTGGTGGGTGGAGACATTGTTGTGATCTTGTTGATGACATCTGTAGGAATCTGACGCCGTCCATCTTGCCACTTCACTCCCAGGAACTGAATCTCACGAGCCGGTCCCTTTACTTTGCTCTTTTTAATGGGGAAACCAGCTCCCAGGAGGATCTGGATGATTTCCTTCCCTTTCTCAAACACTTCCGCAGCTGTGTTCCCCCACACATTGATGTCATCAATATACTGCAGATATTCTGGAGCCTCTCCCCTTTCTAGTGCAGTCTGGATCAGTCCATGGCAGATGGTGGGGCTGTGCTTCCACCCCTGGGGCAGTCGGTTCCAGGTGTACTGCACTCCCCTCCATGTGAAAGCAAACTGAGGTCTGCATTCTGCTGCCAGAGGAATGGAGAAAAATGCATTGGCAATGTCTGTAGTGGCATACCACTTTGCTGCCTTGGGCTCAAGCTCATACTGGAGCTCTAATATGTCTGGCATGGAAGCACTCAGTGGTGGAGTCACTTCATTCAATGCACGGTAGTCCACAGTCAATCTCCATTCTCCTTCAGATTTTCGCACAGGCCAAATGGGGCTGTTGAAGGGTGAGTGGGTCTTGCTGACCACCCCTTGGCTCTCCAGCTCTCGGATCATCTTATGGATGGGGATCACAGCATCTCGAGCGGTTCTATACTGTCGTTGATACACTATGGAAGTGGCAATTGGCACTCGTTGCTCTTCTCCCGTCAGGCATCCTACTGCAGATGGATTCTCAGACAACCCAGGCAAGGTGTTCAATTGCTGGATGCCCTCTGTCTCTACAGCAGCTATTCCAAATGCCCTTCTGAGTCCTTTTGGGTCTTTGAAGTACCCACTCCGAAGGTAGTCTATGCCCAAAATACATGGGGCCTCTGGGCCAGTCACAATAGGATGCTTCTTCCACTCATTTCCCATTAGGCTCACATCAGCTTCCACCAAAGTGAAATCCTGGGATCCCCCTGTCACACCAGCAATAGAAACAGACTCTGTCCCCACATGTCTTGATGGGATTAATGTGCATTGCGCACCAGTATCGACCAAAGCTTTGTACTCTTGTGGTTCCGATGTGCCAGGCCAACGAATCCACACAGACCAGAAAACACGATTTTCCCTAGCCTCTACCTGGCTAGAGGCAGGGCCCCTCTAAGCCTGGTTGTCCTTCTTTCCCTGGGCGTATGTTTTGGATGTTCCTTCGAGGGGATCAGACATGTCATCATCATCATACCTGGCCATTCGGCTACGGGCAACTGGAGCTGCTTTCCTCCTGCTGGCTTCCTTCAGTTCACGCACCCGTCGTGCCAGAACAGCAGTAGGTTTCCTATCCCACCTTCTCATGTTTTCCCCACAATCACGCAGGTAAAACCACAGCTCAGCTCGTGGGGTGTACCTTCTCTCACCATCTGGGAAACATCTGCCTTGGATACCAGAACCTCGGATCTGTACTGCTGAAATTTGGAGAAGGTCTTCTTTAATCTCCTCTCTAAGCTTCTTATGATTCTCCTCTATCTTATCCTCTAAATTCTGCAGACGTGTTTCTACCGCTGCGATTCTGGCATGTGTTGGGCCATGTACAGCATCTGCATATGCTCGGAGCTTCCTTGCCATGTCAAGCACAGTCTCATCCCTCTTCATGATGGCTAAGGCAGAAGCATATTCGTGTGGCCCAAGTCGTACGAGTTTTCGCCACATCACAGACGTGCATGGTACTAAGTCTGGGTTCCTAGTTGTTACATCATCTGAGAAGATAATCTCTGCCACTGCCATTTCTCTCAGGCGTTGGATCCCTTGCTCTATGATCTTCCACTGAGTTTGTTGCATATAGAGATCATCTGCACACAGGTATCTTCGTGCAACACTGTCCAAGACCCGTGCCCAGAGGCTGTGTGGATTAGCCCCCCTCATCATTTCTTGGTCGATGACAGGGTCCATTGACAGGGATCCCAAATGCCTGGCTTCAGTGCCGTCCAGAATTGTAGCCTCGCCTGCAGCATCCCAGAGACGGACCAGCCAACTAATTATGGATTCATCGGGTCATCGTGTGTAATCCTTCCGTAAGCCACGAAGGTCCTTCAGGGAATAAGACTCAATATTTCCATCTGATCTTGCACCTTCTGCTTTGACTCCTGATTTTATGTCAGGAGGCATTGAGGTTCCTTCTCCTTCATCATCATCATCATCATCATCCACTGGTCGATTGGTCTTGTCTGTGCATTTCCCACTTCTAGTGCTGGTAGCAACAGCCAAGGGTTTAGATGCTGGCTTCGAGCCTGGAGTGTTAGCTGCAGCCTGATCACCGGGACAGTTGCTGATTTATCTCCCTGCCCCCCTGCCTCTGTCTGCTGCCGGACAGTATCTAGCAGTGAGCGATAAGCATATGCCAGGGCCCAGCTCACTGCAATGACCTTCCTCTCCTTAGGCTCATCCTGGTACTTCTCTTTCAGATATTTCCCCACCTCAGCTGGGTTCTGAATTTGTTCATGGGGAAAATCCCAGACTAGAGGGTCAGAGAATTCCCTCAGGATTTGGCCCATATCCTCCCATTTTCCACACCACTTAGGATTTTCCACACCGGGGTCTACTCCTGAGTCAGGGTTCTCATCAGCCTGTCTAGAAATCTCAGCCCTCATTCTAGAGAAGCAGCAGGCTGTATAGAGGAAGGTTACCAGATTGAATACCAGAAAGATGGTTTCTTTAACATTGAGGGGAAACTGAACATCCTTCACTAGTGATGCAACTGATTCATAGGAGAAGAAGGAAAGCAGAGGCTGAAAAACCTCATTCCCTCCTGCACCTCCTCCAACAAACTGGATGCATAACCATAGCCATGAACCATTCATACCTGGAGCAGACCCTAGCATGTTTATAAACTTCTTGCACATCATTGCCACCAAGCCCAGCAGGATAGCTATTCTGGTCACTGCCTCTCTGATGTAAAAACTACATATTAGGGACAATACTAAAGCTATTTCTGGGTAAGAAAATAAACCTAGGGACCATAGAGGTATTAAAATCTCAAAAAACCCTAGGGACCAGAAATGCATGCAAACCTTCACCCCAATAGACATTATGAATTCAAAAAGCATGGCTATTAGCTGATTTAAACGAGCACAGAGTAATAGCAACCAAAATGCAATCAAAACAGGGTTTTTCTACTCTCTCGAGCCCCCAGGATGGGCGCCAATATTTTGTCCTGGTTTAGGGCAAATTTGTTAAAGAATCTGCAAAGGAGAGCCCCTCCAGAAAGCGAAACCCACACGGCCCCTCTCCCCCCAACTGGTTCGGGAAGAATTCCTCAGAGAGAGGTGGAAAGAACCTGTTCATTTGCCAGACACAGCACCCTCCAGCACACAAAATGAACAATACCCGATGACACCGCTCTGAGAAAGATGACAAAATTGGAGAGTCTCTTTTGGGGGTGTTTGCTCTGTTCTCAGTCCCTCCGGCGCTGGGGCAGCTGCTGCAGCCAAACGGTGCAAATCCTTGGTGTTCCCGGGTCCCAGTCCGGAGCAGGTTCGAGATGGTCACAGAAACAGGAGAGGAGAAACAGTCCAAGGAGGAATTTGGACTGTTTAGCTAAACTAGCTAGTAAGCAGAAGCAAAAGCGAGAGCAGAAGCAAGAGCAGAAAAGAGAGCAAGCAAAGCAGCAAGCTGAAAGCAAGAAGCCAAAACAGCCCTATGTACTGCCCGTCTCGGTGTCCCTGATAAGAGAAACCCAAACAAAACTTCCACTCTTCAGAGCCGGTCTTAAAGGCACAGAACAGATGAATGGGGATACAAGCATCATAACGTCACCCCAGGACAAATACCAAGCCATCATGGTAGAGCAAGATGATGTAGAGATAGCAGTGACTAATATTTTCAACCCAGCTTCTTTTCTCAGTGGAATCAAAGGGAAGCAGTACACCACGATTGCCTGGAGACCATTGAAGCCACCTACTCCAGCCACCCAGACTTGAAAGACACTCCTCTGGATGATGCAGAGACCTGGTTCACTGACAAGAGCAGCTACATCGCCAGTAAAAAGCAACATGCTAAGTACACAGTAATTACCTGCAGAGAAGTAATAGAGTCTAGATCCTTACCAACAGGTACCTCTGCACAGAAGGCTGAGATAAATGCACTGACCTGTTCAAAGTGAAGGGAGACGACCCATCTTGTTGTTGATCAGCATCGACTCCGATTTATTGATCAAATCAGTCATCTTCTATAATAGTGTTAATTAACCTCATGCATATTGCAAAATCCGAGCTCACGATAGGTTACAGAGAAAACTCTAACCCCTCCTTTTGTTTTAAAATACCTGTGGTTTGTTTATTGAAAACCAAAATTAGTGTTCTCACTGTGATATGAAAAGTTCTCAAAACCTTCATATCTGTTCTCAAAACCTTCATATCTGTTCCCAGAGCAGCCAAGGACTGTTATGAGAAGACTGTCTGAGAATCCTGCTCTTTTTAGAAAAGGTGCCTGAGAACCTAGTCATTTACAAAATCAAGCCTGGGAACTGCTGCTTTACAGTTACCTTTTACTTTCCCATCAGCTGTATACCTTCATGGCCTCTTTCTTTAAGCCATGTTTGAACCAGGCTCTCCACACTGACCCACGCCTTAGAAACAGCAAAACGATGCATTCAGAGTTGTGCATGCACATAGAGCCATCTAGAAGGAGAGGAGACTGCTAAACTCACAAAGAAAGAAGAGACAATCTGGCTGCTAGAAGCAGTTCAGCTGCCTGAAAAGGCATATTAAGGCACACCAGAGAGTGATCTTAGAATTAGAAGAAAGAAATGAGCTGGCAGATAGAGAGGCAAAGAAAGCAGCAAAGGGTGAAGTAATTATGGACAAATTTTCCTCAAAAGTAAGCCAGAATATAATAATACTAATCAAAAATGACATGCAAACACAAGGGGTAGGCTACCATTGAAAGAGAGCTAGTAATCCCTTCCCATTTTCGTGATCACTAGTGAAGGAAGAGCACTAGAAAACACACTGGAGCATAACTACTTAAAAGCCTTTATGAAGTATGGCTCCTTTCCCAAAATGACCAAAGCTACCAGTGATACAGAGTGCATCGAAATGAAGTGTTGACTATGAAGTAGTAGTTTCCACAAGCTTTCTAGAACACACATCTGATTGAAAGAATCATTGTCAAGAATTTATATGCCTCTATTACTCAGGTAAACTGACAGTGTGATCCTTGCCTCCAGATTAACTCCAAAAATACCCCCAGGCCAAAACTCGGTCAGACTGGGAGAGGCCATGGGCCTGGACAGCAGTGGCAAATTGACTTTTCAGAACTCCCAAGGAAAGGGGGTTATCAGTATTTACTGGTATTGACAGATACATTTTCAGGGTGGCCAGAAGCATTCCCCACCAGAACTGTCAAAGCTCAAGAGGTAACCAGAGATTATTACAAAAATAATACCACGCTTCAGAGTTCCAGCCACAATATCCTCGGATAGAAGATCACATTTCATTTCCAAAATAGTGCAACAGATTAGTAGCCACCTAAGAATAGATTAGGAACTTCACACTCCATACCGCCCCCAATCAAGCAGCAAAGTAGAGAAAATGAATCATTTGATTTAGCAGCAGATTGTAAGACTGGGGCAAGAAGTTAATCTACTCTGGCCCCAAGCTCTTCCACTGACAATATTGCAAATTCAAACTAAACCTCGAGCTAAAGGAAAGCTGAGTCCTTTTGAAATGCTTTATAGAAGAACATATAGAATACAAAGGAGAATGTCCACCCACATTGGAGAAGTAACACTGGCCACCTACATAGTGGCTTTAAGCAAACAGCTCAGAGAAATTGAAAACGTGTCTAGAACTCGGAGCAAACAGCTAGATAGACCAGTACATAATAAAAAGTCTAGAGATTATGTATATGTTAAGCCTCTTGCAGAAAAGACTTTAGAACCACAGTGAGAAAGACCACTGCAAGTACTTCTCACCACCTTCACCGCAATCAAGATCAAAGAGCAGAATGCCTAGATCCATCACTCTCGAGTGAAGAAGGCCCCAAGAGTCCCTTAGAAAGTGACACCAAGAGACAATGAAGTGAGATTAAAACTTACTCAGACAAAATGAGTATATTGCCGTTGGAAGTAGTTCATACTTTGATTTACAGAATTGTTTTTTATATAATTATAACTGAAGTTTTAGAACTAAAGAGTACCTCTATCCAAAGTGATGCTGAATAGCCTTGGTCCCAGGCTTTTAATCAGTATACTAGACCCATGAGAGAACTTTGTGAGATAAAAGATTTAAATCTATCTACTGTAGTAATCCACAGGAATCAAGTATATAAGGAGCAAGAATGGCAAGAACGAGAACTGTAGACACTTCAAAGGGATCAGAAGAGAAAAAATCAAAGTGAAATGCCAGGTCATCAATGAGATGGCTTATGAGAAACCAGCTGCAATTAGTGTCTCAACTTGTCCCATATAGTAGGAGTCCTAGTAAAATATATGTATTGTATAAGTGGCCTTGCCCCAATCCTAGTTGTTCTAAATGGGCTGCAGCTGTGATGTCCTTAATTGGGCGGCAGCTGTAACTAATGAAGATAACTGGGATAAAAGGGGGTGGGTTGGCCAGTCAGGGAGAGTCTTTGAGGAGCCCTGATGAAGAAGCAGGAGCCACACTGCTGTGAAGACTGCAGCCATAAGAAAACACCAAGAGAAGGTATAGGACTCTAGAAATATGGATACAACAATTGGTGACCCCAACATGATAGAAGATAGGACAGCTGAGAGCTGTGGCAGCCTGAGAGCTGTGGAAGAAGAGCTGTGGAAGATAGGACAGCCAAGAACTGTGAAGAAACATAGCCTTTGAGTCGAGGAGATGTTACAGCCAAGAGCTGTGAGAATATCGCCTTTGAGCGAGGAGCTGTGTGTGTTGTAAATGGCCTTTGAGTCATGGGGAAATATGTGTGTTGTATATGGTCTTTGAGTCATGGGGAAATGTATGTGTTGTACTTGAATATCTGTAAGTAAAAGAAAAGGGGGAAATATAGTAGGAGTCCTAGTAAAATATATGTATTGTATAAGTGGCTTTGCCCCAATCCTAGTTGTTTTAAATGGGCTGCAGCTGTGATGTCCTTAATTGGGAGGCAGCTGTAGCTAATGAAGATAACTGGGATAAAAGGGGGTGGGTTGGCTGGTCAGGGAGAGCCGTTGAGGAGCAACACTAGTGTGAAGAGCTGTGAAGACTGCAGCCATAAGAAAACACCGAGAGAAGGTATGGGACTCTGGAAATATGAATACAACAGTCCCATATAGAAACACCAGGAAGTTTGTGATAGCCTAAGTGAATCAGACTGTTGGTGTAATTTCACCTTGATACGACCTGTAGAAGTGACCTGCCTTTAGGCTCGAGATGCTATCAGGCTCTCATTTAAATTTGAAGTAGACACTGCACTTTTTACAACAGCAGGACTTTATACAACCCACACTGAGAGTCAAATAGTTCAGACCCAACCCAAATTTGAACCTGAAGTGTATAAGCCCCTACTAGTGAAGAATGTAGGTGAACAACAACTGTTGTTCAATCCAGAATGGTCTCTCAAAAGTGTTGAGTTGCTAATGCAAATTAACATCTCAAAACTCCAACCAGCCTGCTCCTCTTTCCTAAAAACGTCCTTTGAAGGCTAGACAACATGGTTACAAAGACAAGTATATCTCAAGACCAGAATAAGAAAAGACCTAACTAATATATTAAGGACAAGATAGAGAGTTTTAAATAGAATTGATTCAGAAATATTGATGAATAAGCTGGCCACTGCAGCAAGTGGCCTAACAAAATTGAAGCAGCCTTTACAGTCATCAATATTGGCATTAAGAACTAGCCAGTGGCAGATTTCAAAAGTACTGCCAAAGTAAGAAAAGGCTGAAGACCAAAACCACAAGTTAATAGTAGAAGCACTTAGTACAGTTCAAGATAATGTGTCTTTAGCTTTCAGTTGTATACAAGCACAGTTATAGATGCAGGCAACAGCAGCTTTGATCATATGGGAAGGGGGTGAAAGTGATTTTCCAGCTGAAATTCGGAAGATTGTCTGGGATTATGCGATTGATTTTTGAAAAGAAGTTTCAGTCCTAGTAGACTATAGTAAATTTCACCTATGATCCTACTTCTGACGTGGCCACTGCCTTTGTGCTCACCATACGTAATGCCACTGTTTACGTTTTCCATCCCATCATTGCACTAAGATTAAATCATGAAAAAACAAGTGTTCTACCCTTCAGGACATAGAATGTCAGCACGAAAAGTGAATGAAAAGTCATTTTAAGAATTTTCTTTTTTTAAAAAAGTCATTTTAATTTTTGTATTTGTAATTTGTTAAGATTATCGAGTGTAGTTTTTCGTACTTAGCCCGAGTGACATCCCACCACTTGATTAAAACCAATTACACAATGAATCACAGACTATCACCTACTCCTATTAGAATAGACCTTACATTATTAATTAAGCACCAAAGCCTACTAGAGATCTTGAAGAAAAACTCAAGAAAGCAGAGAACTGTCCAACATGATACAAAAAGAAATAACTAGAATTCTGCAAAGAATAAAACAAAATGCAGATCATCACTGGTGAAATGTGATCTTTAAGTAGTCAGCAACTGCAAATAGAATCTTTAATAAGTTGTGTCATCCAATTGTAGTTTTGTTAATATTAGTTAGAATACGTTTAAAATTATCCATTATATTGCTAATTTAGAATTAGAGAATACTACAGCGCATAGCTGTGTTAACTTCCTCATCAAACGTAAATAGCAAAGTATACTTATTGTCATAAGAATTTGAATGAAGTAAAAGAATTTACTTCCTCCTTTTTAAGAAAAGAGAGAATGAGACAAAGTAGAAAATTTTCCAGGGTAGAAATCCATTTTGATTTAGGCAAAATGTACATCTTTGAGTTAAGTCTGTAGTTTGAAACATAGCTATGTAGCCTGACTGAAAAGCCTAGGCTCAGAGATTCAGTGAAGGACAGAGATAAAGGAAGGGAGACAGAAGGTGGAAGGTGATAGAGACAGAGACTGCTGTGAGAGCAAGTCAACCTGACCTAGGAATTCTTTCTGATACAGAAGAACTAGCGGTAAATGTCACGCAAAATTCGTAAAAATGAATATGTATGAACCTATTGTAAAATTGTATGCATATGTATCTGAGAGAGGGATAAAAAGGGACCTGAAGTTCCCAGAGGTACGCATGCTTTTTAAAGCAAGCAATCTCCACATGCATCCAGCGCTGTAATAAACATACCGACTTTACAACTTTCACAAAGTTGTAGAGTTTTTAGCTATATCTCCGCAAAACAATGGGGCGGTCTGTTCTTGTGTTTGTGGGTATTCGGCGACGTCTTCGTCTGCAGGCTGAATTCCTTTGGTTTTGAGGAGGTCTTGTGTTTGACTCAGGAGAGTTCTTGTCACTGTTTGTAGGAGTAGCATTTGCAGTGACTAGGTCTGGTTTTATATTTTTTCCTGGGTACCACCTTGGACCAGATGGTAGTAGCATGTACACATATCCTCTGCCCCAGGTAATCAACTGGAAAGGCCCAGAAATTTGGTGTGTTTCGGGGTCCTTCATGAGCACAGGTGGTTTCTCAGTGAGCTTTGCTTGGCTGGTATTTGCAAAGTGGCGAAGTATTGGTGGGTCAGGTTCTGATGTTGTACAGTTCAGGAAGTTGATGATGTAGAGAGCCTTGCAAAGTCTTTCCACTGGGGATGTGATTCTCTTGTCTATGTTCTCTTGATTGAAGACTCTTTTGAGGGTTTGATGTGTCCTTTCCATGATGCATTGTCCTGTGGGGTTTACAGGTATGCTGGTCTTGTGTGCTATTCCCCATTCACTGAAGAACTCCTTTAACTTGTGGGAGGTATAGGCTGGTCCATTATCTGTTTCAATCTCCTTTGGTACCCCCAGGGTGGCAAAGGTGAGGAGAAAGTGTTTTATTGTGTGCTGCGTAGATTCTCCTGGATGTGATGATGCAACTACTGCTCCTGAAAACATGTCGACCGATACATGCATGCATTTTGACCTTTCAAAAGGTGTGAAATGACTTACAGCTGTCTGCCACAACTGTCAGCTGTTCAGACCTTGGGGATTGACTCCCGTCCCCATAGATGGTATCTGATAGTTTTGACAGCTCGGACATGTAGCAACAATAGCTTTTGCCTGATTTTTTGAGAGCTTGAACATTCTCATAAGGGCAGGTACATTTTGATGAAAAAATGCATGAGACAACTTTGCCTGGGCAAAGATGTTAGGGACATTAGCAGTTTATACTGCCATGGCTAATGCATCTGCTTTCCTGTTCCCTTCTACGATGATACCTGGGAGGTCAGTGTGTGACCTCCCATGCATTATATGGTAAGGTTGCTTTCTGTGGGAGATTAAGCGTGTTAATGTAGAAATCAACTGGTACAACTTTGGATTGCAAACCTCTTTGAGAAGAGCATGTTCCGCTCTCATAGCTATACCAGCAACATAAGCTGAATCTGTAAACAGATTGAAGGGTTCGTTTTTGAACTTTTCAAAGGCTCTGACAACAGCTGCTAACTCAGCAATCTGTGGCGATCCCTCCACTATTTTCATGTCAGATTCCCATTTTTGTGTCTGAGGGTCTTTTCATGTCATTACAGACTTGTGGGAAGACCCTGAGCCATCTGTAAAGATGGTTAGATCTTTGAGAGGTGTTCTACTTTGGACTAATTTTGGGGTCAAATGAAAGATTACATCAGGATTAAAAAGTTTGTGTTTTGGGATCTCAACTTAAATTTGGCCTGTATAGCTATCTAGGGCAAACTGGAGATTTTCATTGGTCTGGAGCAAATCCTCCAAGTCCCCAGTGGTTATTGGCAAGTATATGCATTCAAACTCACACCGTGCAAGAAAGTGGAGGCGAGTTCTAGCCTTTTTTATTAGATGTGCCATGATTTCCTGGAAGGTGGTAACTGTCTTTGTAGGTTGGTTGTTTGTAAAAATCCATTCCAGTATCAGCAAAGGGTCTCAAAGCTGAAAGTCCCATTGGAAAATCAGTCCATAGAATCGAGGTGCTTTTCCCAGGATGACAAACTGGAAAGGCAGGCTGGGCTCAAAGCGATGGGCTTTGCGTGAAGACAGGGCTTCCTGGAGCTTGGTGATGGCACCTCGGGCTTCTGTTGTGAGAGTGCATGGAGAGTCCAGGTCTTTATTGCCACGAAGAAGATTGAACAGGGGAGCAAGGTCCTCTGTTGTAATTCCTAGCAGTGGACATACCCAGTTGATGGATCCACACAGGCTGTGTAAGTCTCTCAGGGTTTTTGGGTTGTCTCGGATGGCGAGCTGCTGGGGTATGATGATTCTTTCCCGGATCTGGACTCCAAGGTAATTCCATGGGTTGGTGTACTGTATTTTGCCCTCACGGATCTCAAATCCTGCCTTTTCTATGGTTTCAATGGTCCTTTTAACTTTTTTGTCCAAGTAAGCTTTATCTGATGCACAAACCAGGATATCATCCATATAGTGGTGGATGATAGCATCTGGAAATAATTTCCGAACGGGAAACAGGATGTGAGCCACGTACCACTGGCAAATAGTGGGACTGGTTTTTAGTCCTTAGGGAAGAAAAAGCCAATGATATCTTTTGAGTGGAGCCTCTTTGTAAAGAGAGGGAACGGAGAAAGCAAACCCTGGAGCGTCCTGAGGGTGCAGTGGAATGCTGAAGAAACAGTCCTTAATATACTTGATAGCAAGTGTCCAGTCTCTAGGCAGCATCGATGGGGAGGGCAGGCCAGGCTGGAGGGGGCCCATGTCCTCAATGACCTTGTTAATTTTGCGAAGGTCATGGAGGAGCCTCCACCTGTTTGTTCCAGGCTTTGCAGTACGAAGACTGGAGAGTTCCAAGGGCTGGGGGATTTGACGATGTGGCCTTTAGTGAGCTGTTCTTCCACGAGGGTGTGTACTGCGTGCAGCTTGGCTTTAGAGAGGGGCCACTGTTCAATCCAGATTGGGCCATGGCATTTCCAGGTGAGACGAGGTGTATCTGGCAGTGCATGTTGCTCAGTGGCCCCGATTAGAAATCCCAACTTGGAATACGTAGGGAAGCCCCCCACTGGGATAGAACATCCCTGCCCCAAAGGGTGATGGGGGCCCTTACCACAAATGGGCGGATGGTTGCCAGATTGCCTTCAGGCCCTTCAACGAGGATGTTGTTCTTGCTTTGCATGGATACCGTAGCTCCACCAATCCCTGAAATCATGCCTACAACAGGTTGTAGATCCCAGCGTGCTGGCCATTCGGAGTGAGCAATGATGGTCACAGCAGCACCGGTGTCCAGCATCCCCGGTAGGTGGATCTTCTTCCCTCTGCAGGTAAGGCCACACTCGATGGTAGGCTTGGTTGGTCCCATGACTTGTGCCCACATTGCTGTAGGGTTAAGAGGAATCTGTTCCCTGTGATTCTTTGGGAGCAAAAAGGCTTGTGCGATTGGAGTTCCCTTTGAAAGGAAAAAATGGTAAGTCCATGCAGTATACCTGGACAAGAATCTCTTGTCCCAGGTGCACTGTATGCACTTCTGGAACAACAAAAATTTCCTTTGGGCTATGAAGAGAGTCACCTAAATTAAGATGTCCAAAGGACCACCTTTTGGCCCATATTTGCCTGTGGGAACACGATAAACATTCTCATTATTAAAGTCAATGGACAGAGCAGTTACCAGTTGGCGGCGGGTTCCCATCTGTATCACCCCGTGTGTTGGATCCTCTTCTTGTGGTCTGGAACCTCCTGGGATGGTGTGTGGTTGGGTCTGGGTGGCCTTTGATTTGTTGTCATAGCCCGGGGCTCCACCGGGCTGTGTGAGGTGTTTCCCGGACACTGCTGGTAGTACTGCTGATTTTGGGGTCTTTGATATGTGTTACAAGTGTCTCAGGTAGGTGACCTGTCTGGGCAGTCCTTTATAAAATGTCCAAAATCTCCACAGTGAAAGCAACGGGCATGGTCTTTAGAAGCCATTACTGCATATGCACCAGAAACTCCTTCAGCAATACCCTTAGCAACTGCTTGGGCCACTGTATTTTCAGTTGACATGTGATGTGTACAGCATTCCAGCATTTGCTCTATGGTAGGGTCTGTATCCAAGGGTTAAGACCTCAGAATCGCTTTGCATTGTTCGTTTGAGTTACTCATGGCAAGCTTACATAAGAGTTCCTTTCTTGCCTCTGAGCTCTCTATCTGTTTTCCCAGAGCATCTTTAATTCTGTCCACAAATTTGATAAAGCTTTCATCTACTCCTTGTTTAATAGTAGAAAAATGCATTGTCAGCATTGAATCATCATGTATGAGAAGTAAGGAGGTTTTTGCTGCAAGTGCCACATCTTGCAGTGCCTCTTTGTTCAAATTTTCCAATTGGTCTCCAGGTTTCTGTAAATCCCCTTCCCCAGCCAGCTGTTCTACTGTAAAATTTGTCTTATCAACATCTGCGGAATATGAGTCTGATAATGTTTTTAATTGTTTTTTCCAATGCCTTTCACATAACATATATTCTGCTGGGGACAGGAGGCAATGGGAAATATTTTTAATATTGTGGGGAAGTAAAACATGTGCTGAGAACATAGCTTCTAAGAAGTTTCTAAAATTATGTGAGCCTCTGCCATATTCTTTGGCTATATTTCTTATTTGTACAAGTTCCTTATTTGAGTTTGGTTTCCACATCTTTGTAGCAGATTCCTCGCCATTTCTTCCCTGTCTATACTCTACATGGAAAGCATTCATTTTCTGCACCATCTGCCAATCACCCGTCTTAGTCGCTTCTATCTTAATTAGAGCCCATGGATCAATGTCCACTGTATTAAAATCAGAGTCACTGGAACTACTGTTGTCCAAGGAGGAGGAGTGAGAGCGAGCAGTCCGTGTCCTTTCCTTTTTATGGCATGTAGAAGTGGGATTTTTCAAGGGCTTAGGGGGCTGTGAGGAGGCACATGGCATAGCTTCGCCAGAGGGAGGCACCATTTCGCTTGGATGGCAGCACAGCATGCACAGGACTGGGGGAGAGGAGTGGTACCGTGGGAATTGTCTGGGATTCCGCTTGGGTGATATTGAGGGTGGGTGGGGGGCTGGGAAGCTGGGGGTGGGGGTAAGGGGGGAGCGGGGGTGAGGGGGCAGTGAGACCGGTCTGGGGTGCCGTGGGTACAGGGTGGCGTGCCAGAGCTGTGGTGTGGCAGCACGCAGGGGGACAGCCTTATGTGGCAGGCAGGAAGGGGTGGGGGCGGGGATACAAGCAGACACGAGAGCGGTGGTAGCAGAGGTCGGGGCTGGGATCGGGGACTAGCGGCGGGGGTGGGGAGGACCGGAGCGGGGATGGGGGCAGCCGCGGCGGAGGGAGGCAGAGCCACCGTGGGGGAGGCTGCAGCGGGGGCGGGGGAAATGGCGATATGGGTGAGGGTGAGAGCGGGAGGGGTGAGGGGAGGACAGGAGGGGGGTGGGAACCCGAGCCAGAGGGAAATGGCTGCACTCTCAGATAAGGGGGAGGCCGTGTTTGGGGGGTTGGGCGGGGGAAGAAAGGACTAGTAAATATAAATCTCTCTCGTTCTGGGATCGTTTCAAAGTACTAAGTTTTGATCCCATATTAACGTGTCCCTTCCAGCAGACAAAAATGAGAAAAAAAAAAAAAACAAAAAAAAAAAAAACAAAAAGGGAATTAGGACCCAAAGAAAAAAGCACGCAATAGAGGCTGATTTAAAACTTACACTTCTTCAGCCGTGTGGGGTCCGAGGACTGCTGGAAGGTAGTCTGCTTTCATCAGTCTCTTCGAACAATTTCGTTCAGATGTAAATTTCTGAGTGTCGAAGTGACACCCCCTGCAGAGATCTTCTAAAACGAAGAGCTCTCTCCACAAGAGGACGCGGTGTTCTGAAGGCAGTTACTGTTTTCCAAGGAAAACGCTACTCTCCTGAGGTATTCTCCTCCTGTTCGATGCGCCACGTAAACCCGGCAGCCTGCAGGGCTGGTTTTGCCCCCGAGCAGGCAGTACGAGCCGGATAGCTCAATCCCTCCCAGGGACAGTGTCCGAATACCCAGGCCGCTCATAGCCGTGGCTACCTTAGCAAGCCCAAAGGATAACAACTCTTTAGTGATTCAGCTCTCTTAGGATTCCAGCTCTTTGCTTGCTAAGGCACCTGGCAGGCTAGTGGGGAAGCAGACGCGAGAGAGGAGAAGAAAATGTCCTGGGGTTCCACAGCGATGGTTTTATTGAGGGGTCTGTGAAGGGTTCCAGCAACAGCTCTTCTTCTGCCGAATGGGTTAAAACAGCCCCTTTTTTTTATAGGGTATAAAGGGATCCAAACTTGTCCAATAGGAGGGGTTAGGGGAAAGTGACCTATGGGGTTACAGAGTTAAGCTAGGGTCTGAAAGGCGGAAGACAGGAGCTTATTTTGCTATTTCATCATGACTCAGCAATTCCTATCGGTAAGCCTCGGCCCTCCATAGGGCCCTAGCCAACTCCATGGAGCCTGCTACATATTCTGGCCTTAGCCTGTGACTTCTATAAAGAAGAGGGGGAATTACAACTTCCATCAGTGCCATACCATGTACACTGTCTGATTCATCCCAACACCAGACATGCTAGCTGGGTTATAAGTAAATGTTTAAATTGTGGAAAAAATTGGTATTGTAGTTCACAAAGTCAACACTCGCATTGCATGAAGTGTCAAGAACCAAATCTATTCCCTATCCAGATAGAACTAAGAACAAGTGAAATAATAACTTTGCTTTGTGGATGGGAATAACTAGTGCGTGTTGAATGGGAGATATTTGAGGAATGGTGGGAAACTACAGTTAAGGAGTGACAAAACTATTTGCCTGGAAATTAGCAAAAAGGAAGTGACGATGAGATAGAAAGCAAGCCCAGATTGTCCACTGTACTTGCCACCAAGAAGATCACATACACCTGCTATGGGCAGCAGCCCCATAGGGCAAGGGAGGTGGGAATACAAGCCATACCGGAACTCTGTTATTCCTTTTTCTGTCACTCATTTGTTGTCTTTTCCCTTTCAGGATACCAGCAATATCTGTCATAAATGCTACTGGAAGTTTTAAATGAAAAGAAAACGAAGTTCCTTTTTTATTACACCCATGTCAACAGTCACTGCTATAACTGTTGAAGGTTGGGTCTTCTTTTCTGTTTATTCCTTATCATCTGGGCGTGAAAAATGCCATTCACTTGTGTTAAAATTTTAGAAGTTTGATAGTAATAAAATAGTAATGAAAATAGTATTAAAAATTAGGACAATAGGAATTTGGACAATTAAAGACAGAACAATAAAAGACAATAGAAACCAAAGAATTATGGACATCCGGGTGCTTTGCTCTGCCACAAAACACGTTTTCCTAACAAAGAATTAACCCTTAAAAGCAATAGCCTATTTCATCTTCATATATCTCATATATTATTCAAATATTCCTGTCAAACCAGGGATTTTTCTGTTTACTGTCAACCTCCCCCCCTCATCTTGTTAATCAGTCTTTTTGGCCCCTCAAAGTCTGGGCCTTCCCAATAAGGAGGCAATAATTCTTCTCTTGAGATCTTGGTGTCTTGTTGCTGTTATGTCTGTGCAAACAATTTCTTGATTATCTTATCCATTCCTTGAGCTAGTTACAAAAACTATCTTACATCACAAATTTTCTATTTTAATATTATGCTATAGCCTAAAACCTATATTTACCACACTACTTAAAAAGATTAATACAACATAACACATATAATACTCATTTTAATATTTGCAAAGAGCCAATCATATAAATATGCATTTTTCACCCAAGGAATTTCTTCCCATTGAGTTGCTGATGGGAGCTGATGTCTGGGTGCTTGGGACAAAGGGGGAACTGTTATTTTTTGGGAGTTTTCCCTTGGGGGAAGGGGCTGGGCTAAGCTGCTGGCCCTCTCTCAGTTTGTTTTTTTTCTCAGAGGAGAAGGATCGGAGCCTCTGCTCTTGGGAAAGGGAGTTTCCACTGCTGCTGCCAGAGCCCGGACCAGAGCTGCTTCTTCTGCCATAGGGTGAGCCTCTGCTCATGAGAACAGCCACTGAACTGGGACCTTATTAACACCTACCTCACTAAAAGAGAGACCTATCCCGCTCTGCTCAGGTGGTTGGGATCCTGAGTTCGGCTCTCCCTGCCCTGTTGGGAGCCCCTCTATTACAGCGACCTGAGTGGGCGCGGCTGGTGATAGAGAGACGGTGAATCTTGTATCTTGATCAGAAGGCTTATTTATTAAGATATGATATATAATACATTATGACTATACTAAATAGAACATAGAGAGAGGTTTGCAGAGCTGCTAGCTAAGCTAAGAATAGATAGAAAAGAATCCCAAACAAAGCTGTGTCCAGGGACTCAGTCCCCTAGCTTGTACTGGTGATTGGCCCTTAATTATAAACATAGGAAATGAACCAATCAAGGTGTCCCTGTTGCATTCCACAGCAGCTGATAATAATTGTTTACCTTCTCTTCGGGGGCCTCTGGCCTCCCGAAGACGCAGAAATCCAAAAGAAAGGATTTCTGTGGAGAAATGTCTGCGACACCCCTCACCCCTCTGCCTGCTGAGACATCCTGCCGGCCCAGCTTGCTGCTTTCCTAGAGTCCTACTACAGGCACCAGAGCCAGCTGCCCCAGGGTTTTGTGAAGCGGAGACTCTCTTCCATCCCTTCCCGTCTTCGGACAAAGCCACCATTGTCACGTGCTCCCCAAGACTGCACCGGAGGGACCCCTGGAGCCACGTGGGGGTCATCACACCTGCCCTGTCCACCGGGAGCCTGCCAGAACCCCTGCTGGCTGTGACCATAACTTAACTACACCAAAGGGAAAAGTGCCGCAGCTGAAAGGCTGTTACTGAGTTCCGGGTTCTGTTTGTTGTTAATGCCATAGTTGTTGTTTATTTACTTTATTATACATACTAGTAAAGAACTGTTATTCCTATTCCCATATCGTTGCCTGAGAGACCCTTGATTTCACTATTCAAATAATTTGGAGGGAGGGGGTGTACATTCTCCATTCCAAGGGAGGTTTTGTTTTCTGCCTTCCCTAGCAGACACCCGTCTTGTAAAGCAAGACAGGAACCCATTCAAATTAGGTGCCTGTATGCAGAATGGGAAAAAATACTGGATTGTGGAAAACTGAGGAACAAGTGGTAATAGGTTAGGAAGTGAATGTCCAAAAGGGGAGAGATGGCATAATGTCACTGTGCTAGGGTGATGTTATGATGCTTGTATCCCCATTCGTGTGTTCTGTTTATGCTGGATATCATGTTCTGTGCCTTCAAGACTGGCTGTGAAGAGTAAATGTTTTGGTTTTGCTATCAGCCGCTCCCCCAGGGCTGGCGGGACACACAGACGGGGCAGTACATAGTGCTGCTTTTGCTTTTTGCTTGGCTTTTTGCTTTGCTCTTGCTCTTGCTTCTGCTTTGCTCTTGCTTTTTGCTTCTGCTCATTAGTTAGTTTAGCTAAGCAGTCCAAATTTCTTCCTGGACTGTTTCTCCTTTCCCTTTTATTTGGACCTACTCGAACCTGCTCTGGACTGGGACCTGGGAAACACCGAGAGTTTGCACCTTGTGGCTGCAGCAGCTGCCCTAGCGCCGGAGGGACTTATAACAGAGCGACCACCCCTGAGAGAGACTTTCTGAATTTGCCATGTTTTTTCAGAGCGGTGAAAGTGTTGTCATTTGGTATTGTTCATTTTGTATGCTGGGGGGTGCTGTGCCTGTTAAATAAACAGGTTCTTTCCACTTCTCTCTGAGGAATCCTTCCCGAACTGGTTGGGGGCAGGGGCCGTGTGGGTTTGCTTTCTGGAGGGGCCCCCTTTTGGAGGTTTTCTCCCGAATTTGCCCTAAACCAGGACAGTTTCACATTAATCCTTAGGGGTGGAGTCCAAAATTTGGTAAAAGAACAATTAGTGAACAAAAAGGCAAAGCCAGTGCAGTAATCTAACTCTATCAACCCTACATCAAGATTTGTATATGAAACTTAAACAACAACTAGAAAAGGAAATAGATATCTCGAGATTTGGGGAAAACCTGTTTGTGGAATTGGAGGAAAGAATAAGTAAGGGACTTAACCGTTGGGTCTGTGGAGGGGCTTTGATGATAGAGGAATGGCAGTGGAAAGGCAGTAGCTTAGGCTCAGTTGAACTCCTTAAATGGAATCGGACAAATATAAGGAGGGGAAACCGACTAGAAGGGTGGATTCTAAGTTCAACAGTGATAGGAGAAGAATGTCTCTGGTGCATCAGAAAAGTTTTTTTAACGAAGTAGGAAATACTCCCTGTAAGAGATATAAAGTCAGTAATGGAACTTTTACATGGTGGATTCCAGAGGAACCAACTGCATTGGACTCAGAGAAAAACAAAAGAAAAAAACTGCAAGTATAATAACGAAATTAGACTTTACAATGTAATGATACGGGTAAGGATCCTTATTTTGGAATCCCAAAAATACCCAAATTTTGGGAGAATATAAATAAACAGAAAAATTATTATTGGAAAGCACCAGATGGTTTATTTTGGATATGTGGGAAAAGAACATACCCAAGACTCCCCTCCTTGTGGAAAGGGATTTGTACTCTGGGAATCATACAGCTAGGATTTTTTCTTTTACCAGGACCAGATGCAGATCAATTAGGAGTACCAATTTATGAGGACCTAAAAAGAAATAAAAGAGAATTGATTGGAGGATTTCAAAAATGGGGAGATGAGGAATGCCCTCCTGAATGCGTATTGGAAACATATGGGCCAGCCACCTGGGCACAAGATGGGATTTGGGGATATCGAACCCCAATTTATGTGTAAATTGTATTACAAGACTCCAAGCAGTTGCAACAATAATAACAGAACTGGTCAGGCATTGGAATTAATATCGAGTCAACAAAGCCAGACAAGAGCTGCAGTGTATCAAAATAGTTTGGCTTTAGACTATTTATTAGCTGAAGAAGGGGGTGTTTCTGAAAAATTTAACACATCACGTTGTTTGAAAATAGATGACTATGGAAATGCCATCTTGGATATAGCCAAGAATATCAGAAAAATAGCCCATGTACCAGTCCAAAATTGTGAACCAATGCTAAACACTAGCTGGTGGGATAATGTATTGGGGATCGAATGGTGGAAGAAATTAGGCTTCTTCCTTTTATGTGCTACAGCTGGTTTGATATTTCTTCCTTGCTTGATCTCCTGTTTTATTTGGCTAATCACCAGCGTAGTCCAAGGCATGCAAGTGGTAACAATACCTATGGACCCAAAATTGGCTACATCTGGAATGGCACAAAAAATCATGGTGTTAAAGAAAAAAAATAATATGGAAGACCCTTTGAAGATGCAAAATTGATTTGTGAAAAAAAATGAACAAATAATGGAGGTTAGAAAACAAGAATTTTTGCTCAAGTCAAATTATTTATAAAAAAGAAGGGGGGGTTGTTATAGATATATATTATAATATTGGCTTTTTGCAAATATTAAAATGGGTGCTGTCTTAGGTTGGAAATAAGCGTGTGTATTCTATTCCTATCTGTGGAGCAGTTATCTTCTGTTAATTGGGCAGTTTTCTTTATCTCTTCCACAAACCAATCCTCCCTCCAGGGAGATACCTTCTGTTAAATGGACCATTGTGTCTCACTGCATGACTGATAAAATTACAGCATCCCATTGTGAGAAGCTCCACCAAGAGGGAGGAGCCAAGCATTCCTAACTGGATATAATCAAAGATTTGGAAGACCATAGGCAGCCTTTTCCACTGGATTCCCAGAAGAACAGCTTTCTTCTTCACTGGATTCCCAGAGGAAGACCAGGCCCATCTACACCACGACTGGGTGTAGATGAAGAGGAAGACTACACCCTTTCACAGGATCACTGTTTCAACATAACCACATCTGTCACTCCAGGAGGACTGCAGCCACCATTTAATTGGACTGCTACTGACTCACAGGGTGTCAGGTTGTATTCTGACTCTAACAGTGTTGTTTTGTACTACTGCATTGATTATTTTATTTTTTTAAATTTTCTTCCCTAATAAAGAACTGTTATTCCTGCTCCCATATCTTTGCCTGAGAGCCCCCCTTAATTTCAACATTATAACAATTCAGAGGGAGGTGGTTTACATTTTCCATTTCAGGGGAGGCTCCTGCCTTCCTTAGCAGACACCTGTCTTTTCAAACCAAGACATATGCTATATATATAATGTTAAAGTAACTTTGCTATAAAGATATAGTTTTTAATTCTCTTGTTAATTATGCTTAGACATAGTACTGAAATAGCTGATATAGATATGCTTGTGTTAAAATGCCTGCTTGGTTGGGATAATATTCAAGGAACATGTGATGAAGACCCCTGCTACTGATATGACTATCAACACTTACCATCGGTAGAAAGTATGGACCAAAGCCCATAACTGGCGGTGATAAGAACGGACTAAAACCACAACCAAGAAATACACATGCTCTAAAAAGGTGGACCCAAAGATAAGCCATGCTAAACAGTTCTTGAAATGTGTAAATGAATTTGGGGAAAAGTTTAATATGCATAATTGTTTATGAATATGTAACAGGCTGATGCAATAGAAAGGGTATATAAAGGGTGCTTCCAAAACAGCTGGTGTGCTCTTGGCTGAATGCCAAGAGGCATCTGGCCTTAAATCTTTGTTTTATTGTCTTTGTCTCCTATTGTCCTTTATTAAACTTTTTAAATCTTTACAGGAAAGTGAACTTTGTTTTTTCACACACTGGGACCTTACCTCACTAAAAGAGGGACTTTTCACCATCTTCTTGTGTGCCTCAGGGGGAAAACCCCGGGATTCCGAGTCCGCCTTTCCTCTGCCCTGCTCGAAGCCGGGCTGTCGCTGCTCTGCCCCTGCCACTTCTTTTCCACTGCTCTGAGTCTTCGCTACACTGTAGTCCCGCACCCCAGCCTGCCGAGACATCCCGTGGTTCTCGCTACAGCTGTGGAGTTTGATACATCTTGTCTATCACCTGGGATTGTTGCTCATTCCTGCCGGCCTAGCTTGCTGCTCCTGAGAGTCCTGCGGCGGCACTGGGATCAGCTGCCCCTGGGGGGTTGTAAAGCAAGCCTTTCTTCCATCCCTTCCCGTCTTAGTCAAGTCCGCCATTACCACGTGGTGTCTGAGCTCGTACCGGAGCGCCCCCTGCAGCCGCGAGGAATTATCGCACTTGCCCTGCCCACCGAGAGCCCGCCAGCGCCCCTGCCAGCTGTGACCATCACTACACCAAAGGGGAAAGTGCCTGCGGCAGAGAAGGCTGTTACTGGGTTTCTGGTTCTGTTTGTTGTTGCTACCATAGTTATTGTTGTTTGTTTGCTTTGTTATATATACTAGTAAAGAACTGTTACTCCGTTACTCCTATTCTCATATCTCTGCCTGAAAGCCCCTTAATTTCAAAATTTAAATAATTTGGAGGGAAGGGGGTCATATTCTCCATTCCAAGGGAGGCTCCTGCCTTCCTTAGCAGAGACCCGTCTTTCAATCCAAGACACCTGTCCGTGTGCTCATGTCGTACCTTCTCAAGTCCTTTGATTGGGGAGTGCACATAGTATTTGAATTCTGAAAGTCATCTGTGGCAATCCCAGATATGAGTATAGATTGGGAGAAGAAGTCATTGAGAACAGCCCTGTGGAAAAGGACTTGGGAGTTCTGGTGGATGAGAGGCTGGACATGAGCCAAGTGTATGTTCACAGCCCAGAAGACCAACCACATCCTGGGCTGCAGCAAAAGACGCATGCCAAGCAGGTCGAGGGAGGTGATTCACCCACAGCATGCCCTTCTGAGACCCCAACTGGAGTATTGTGTCCGGGTCCTCAGCACAAGAAAGATGTGGACCTGTTAGAGTGGGTCCAGAGGTGGCCACAAAGATGATCAGAGGATTGGTGCACCTCTCTTCTATGAAGAAAGGCATGGGATTATCCAGCATGGAGAGGAGAAGGCTTCGGAGAGACCTCATTGCAGCATTCCAGTATCTTAAGGGGCTTATTAAAAGGAGAGAGAGGGGCTCTTTATACAAGCAGATAGTGACAGGAAAAGGGGCAATGGTTTTAAACTGAAAGAGGGCAGGTTTAGAGGAGATGTTAGGAAGAAATTCTTTACTCAAACGGTGATGAAGCACTGGAACAAGTTCCCCAGAGAACTTGTGGGTGCCCCATCCCTGGAAGTGTTCAGGGCATGGTTGGATGGGACCCTGAGCAACCTGATCTAGTGAATGGCATATCTGCCCAAGGCAGGGGGGTTGGAACTAGATGATCTTGAAGGTCCCTTCCGACCCAAACCATTCTATGATTTTATGAAGTAGTGTTTTATGAAAGAAAATGTGACAAGCCTGAACAACCCCTCTTGGGTCAATCAAAATGTAGTTCAGCTTTTAATGATGTTCTTTAATAAATTCCTTCAGCCATGATGGGAGTGAGTGAAGCAATGGGGGAAGACAGAGGGTTAAAATAGCTTCCCTGGTGTGAAGTGAGCTGTGAGGAACAGGTCCCAACAAGCCACCAAGTAAGTAATTCTTTTTTCAGACTTAATCTTCATCTCAGTTTACAGTTAAGCACATAATCCTTGCTTTGATATTTATACCTCACTCTACATCTTCTCTTTGTTCCACCAAAAACAGGAAAAAAAAGAGTAAGACTAGGCTGAGAGATTCAGATGTGTGTGAACCTTGTAGGTCCCTCTTCTCTTCTGGGAGAAGGTCAACTTCTGGTGTCATGGCAGGGATTGGGATGGTATTAAATAGATCCAGGTACAGGACTTACTTCCCTGACCCTGTATGACAGTATAGCTGAATAAATGAATCCCAACAATTTTTGGTGAGACATCATTTTGGAGAATGCTAAGGAAACTGGCACTTCACTTTACCTGCACGTTAGAAATATAGTCCTCCTGGGGGTTATAAATGCCTTGGAAATGTTCGGAATTTACAAGATAGTGCTGGAAACCAGACACTTCGAATCTGTTTCAAAAACGAGCTGGTCATTTATGGGTGAACAGCAGGATGTGTCCCCCAGAGAGTTCCCAGGACCATAGAATCCTAGAATCATGGAATTTTTTGGGTTGGAAGGAATTTTAAAGATCCCTGCCAGGGGCAGGGACATCTTCCACTAGACCAGGTTGCTCAAAGCCTCATCCAACCTGGCCTTGGTAGGAATCACCATGTAGGATTTATGGGGAGCATTTGTTGTGTGTGAAGTCACGTTGCTGCCACAGCAGGGATGGCCCTGAAGCTGTGAGCTCATTTTGCCATTCAAAAGAGCAAATTGAAGTGAACCAAAAGGCAAAACTTCAGCTACATCAACTGGCTTCCACCTGCATCTACATTTGATATACCACATAATCCTTCCGTACTGCCTACTCCTTCAGACAATAGATTGATGTAACTATTTTACAACCAATATGGAAAGAAGTTTGGAGAATTACATGGTGATGGTGTTCACAGGGGTTTTCAGGTGAGGGAAGAGACGAGGATGTTGACTCTATGTTCAGAAGGCTTGATTTATTATTTTATTATATATATATTACATTAAAACTATACTAAAAAGAATAGAAGGAAAAGTTTCATCTCAGAAGGCTAGCTAAGCTAAGAATAGAAAGGAATGAATAATAAAGGTTTGTGTCTCGGACAGAGTCCAAGCTAACTGGGCTGGGATTGGCCATTAATTATAAACATCTAAGATGGGCCAATCACAGATGTACCTGATGCATTCCACAGCAGCAGATAACCATTGTTTACATTTTGTTCCTGGAGCCTCTCAGCTTCTCAGGAAGAAAAATCCTAAGAAAAGGGTTTTCATAAAAAGATGTCTGGACATTACATATTTTTTTTATTGACTGCAAAGTCATTATACAATTCTATCACCTCAAATATGAGCACGGTAGAAAGAACTTGATATTCCTAAAACAGACTTTATAAAGGCTTTATTGGATTCTAATTTGTAGTATGGGCTATAAATTGTTCAAGCCACAGTGCTCATACCAATGTCCCTGACACATTGGGCTGTCCTTGAAGATGCTCTGTTTAATAAAGCAACTAACTCCGTGAGAGATCACCTTCAAGCACATTATTATGGTTGTATTAAGATGTCCACAGCCAATTGCCTTTGCTTTTACCACAGAGAAGGGAGATGGGCTCTGTTGGGGATGGTAACTGTCAAATCACAGAGCCTTTACCTCAGCGGGGAAACACACAACAAGTTATGAGGGGAAAGAGGGCACCACGTCCATCAGACGGTGTCTGTCATTTTTGTCTGTTTTGGGGCTCACCCCGTCTAACCGGACCTTAATTCACAGCACCCCACCGTCCCAGGGCTCACCGAAGCGCTGAGGCGGCGGGGTCGAGGGCGGGGCCTCCCCGCACCCCGCAGGCCCCATCCATCTCTGGCGCCGCCCAGGAACCGGCTTTGCCGCCCAATGGCGATTCGGCGAGCGCGGGGCGGGATCACCTCTTCCCCGCTGATCCCTCTATTCCAGCGCCGTCTGAAGGCCTGTTGTGGGGAGGGTTATGGGGTAGAAGGTCTGCTGAGTGTTGCCCCTGGGGTCCGGGTCGTGCTCCTCACGGCATGGCGGCTCCGCGCCGCTAGACCCTGCCCGGCCTGCCGTGCCTTCCCCGCCATGCCGAGCAGCAGCGCCGCCACGGCTTCCTGTGCCGCCGAGCTGCCGCGCCTCCTCCCCCCCCCCCCGCCGCTGCCTCTGCTCCAGCAGTACATCTCCGGCCTCGGCTTCCGCGACCATGGCCTGCCCGCCGGAGGCAGCGGAGTGATGGGGGTGGCCCGGCAGCGGGCGGGCTTGGCGCCTCCGCCGGACTCCCTCGGGGAGCCGAAGCTTGGCGGAGCGGGGGGGGAGGCGGCGGCGAGGGGCGAGGGAGATCTGGAGCTGGAGGAAGAGGACGAAGAGGACCACCAGGCCGCGCTGCTGCTGCTCTCCATGTCTTCCTCGCCCTCCCAGCCGCTCCCGCTTCTGCCGGTGTTGGGATCCGTCCTGCTCTCGCCCGCTCTCGATGAGCAGGAGGTAGCGGCCGGGGCGCACGATCCTGAGGGCATGATGGCGGCAATGCTGTCCCACACTTACGGCGGTGGCCTGAGTGGCGGCGGTTCGGTGGGCCTCAGCGGCGAGCAGACGGCGTTGCTCTGCGGAAAGAGCGTCAACACCACCGAGTGCGTGCCCGTGCCCAGCTCTGACCATGTGGCTGAGATCGTGGGCCGCCAGGGTGAGTGGAGGACTGGATGGGTTGTGGGGCGGCCTGGGCCTGCTGCCCTTCCCCGGGGTTCGTGGCAGGCCTCTCCCCGCACGCCCCTGGGGCATGCTCCTTCGAGGCTAGCTGCAGGAGCCCCTTGCCTCGGTAGTAGCATTATGCCCCCTGGGGACGACCTCTCCCTCCTAGCCTCTGGCTTCCCCATGGGGTATAGGATGCTGGCACCAGGCCAGCCCTGCTAGAGAAGGCGAGAGCAAGGACTGGATTAGCTCAAACTTTCCATTTTTGTTCATCTGAGCTGTAAAATGCAGTGGATAGCCTGGCAACGTACAGGTAAGTGTTGGCATAGGCTTTGCTTTTCAGTGACACTTGGCTTGTTTTGCGGAGAAAAGAAGAAACTTCACAACTTTATAAAAGTTGTAAAGCTCGGTATGCTTTTATTACGACGCGCGCTGGACGCAAGTCCCCCAACAAGGCATGCGTACTTCTGAAGACTTCAGGTCGTCTTTTATTTTTCTCTCAAATGCATATGCATACAGTTTCACAATAAGTTCATACATATTTATTTTACGTGACATTTAGCACTAGTTCTTCTTTATCAGAGGAATTTTTAGGTTTGGGGCAGATCGACTTTGCTGTTTTTCTTTCTCTGTCTCTTTGCTGTTTCTGGAATGTGGCCTTTCTTTTAGCTTTGGCCTTACAGACTTCTCACTTCTCTTAGGCACTTCACTTAATTCAGAATGGATCTCTACTCTGTCTCATTCCCCCCTTTCTTAGGAAATAAGTAAATTCTTTTACTTAATGAAAACTTTCACAACAGTAAGTGTCTTTTAGTGCTTCACTGTGTGCTTTTGACAAAGATGTTAGTACAGCTATTTGTTGTAGCATTCTCTAGTACTAAATTAACAATGTAATAGTCTTAAACTTATCTCAACTAATATTAGTAAGACTACAATGGGGTTACACAACTTATTAAAGATTCTATTCGCAGTTGGTGACTACTCAAAGATCACATCTAATAATCTTAACAAAATTACATATACAGAGATTAGAATGGTTTCTACTAGACAGAATAACATCATTGCTATCAATTTGTACGGCAGCACAAGCAGTTTTCAAGCATACTCTCTTTTCTAGTATATACGAGCACAGTTTTTTGGTCAGTGACTGGATGGACTTCGAAGTGACAAATACTCTGTTCAGTGTCTAAACACATCTTGAGCATTAATAGTATTGCTTTCGCAAATGAATCTTATCTGTTCTCTAGTAATGCAGGATTTTAAGTTTACTGTCTGCTACTTCTCATTCATCTTTTGTGCTCACACTCTATGTTCTGAAGGATAGAGTATTGTTTTCTCATGGTTTGATCTTAGAGCAATGATGGGATGGACAACATAAACAGTGGCATTATGTATGGTAAGCACAAAGGCAGTTGCTACATTAGAAACAGGATCATAGGTGAAATTCACAATAGTCTGCTAGGTTTGAAAGTTCTTTTCAAAATCAATTACATTATCTAACACAATTTCTTGAATTTCAGCTGGAAAATTACTTTCACTTTTTTCTCATATGATTAGAGCTGCTGTTGCTTGTATTTATAACTGTGCTTGTATACAACTGAAAGCTAAAGACACATTATTTTGTACTATACTAAGTGCTTTTACTATCAACTTGTGGTCTTGGTCTCTGGCCTTTTCATACTTCTTTACTTTGGCAGTACTTTTGAAATTTGTCACTGGCTAGTTCTTAATGCTAATAGAGATTACTATAAAGGCTGCTTCAATTTTGTTAGGCTACTTGCTGCAGTGGCTAGTTTATTTATTAGTATTTCTGAATCAATTCTATTTAAAACTCTTAATTTTGTCTTTAATATGCTAGTTAGATGTTTGTTATGGGGAACAGGAACTGCTTTCTGTTTATGACTATCTCTTTCTGCTAGAGGGATGTGCTGGGCTCACACTGCAAATTCAGACACTTCACAAGTGTATCTGACAGAGGTTTAGGTCATATTTGAAGCAGATGTTTGTTCTGAAATGTAGAGATCTCAGGAATCTCTTTCTCTCTCTAGAGCACTTGATTTCTCAGATGTGTGGCAAGCAGGAATGTCTTTCTTGGTCTACGAAACTTTACTCACTTTGCTTTTAGTTTCAGGTCTAAGCTTCTAGTAAATAATGAAGGGGAAGTCTGAGAGAAGAGCTTAAATTCATTGCAGTTCTTCAGAAGAAACTGGGATCAGGTTTCTGCTACTTGAAACACTCAGCACAAAAGTGATGTTCAAAATCTTACAGTTTGCTGCTGAGTTCTGAGGGGGGGGTCTCTCTCTACTTCTTTTAAGCAGAATCTAACTGCCTCAGACTGGGACAATCACTGATCTAAATTTCAGTAGGAAAGGGGATCGCTATAAATAAAGAAAATCACTTCTTTTGCTTGGGTTAATTTACTACTTGCAGTTCAGCACTTTTTACCAGTCATTGCTTGGGTGTTTAGCTAACTGGCTTGGAAAATGAATGGGGTGTATAAGGCTCTGCTGTGGTAAAAAGTGCAGTGTTTAGCTCTCAAAGGGAGTTTTTAGGAAGGAGGAGCAGGCTGGTTGGATTTTTGAGATGTTAATTTGCATTATCAATTCTACACATTGTAGAGACTATTTTGGATTGAATAATAGCTGTTGTTCAGTCACATCTACTTTGAATTCAAATGAAAGTTTGATAGTAATTCGAGCTCAAAGGCAGGTCACTTTTACAGGCTGTATCAAGGTGAAATTACACTAACAGTCTGATTCACTTAGGTTGTTACAGACTTCTTGGTGTTCATATACACTAGGGGAGGTTCAGACACTAATTACATCTGGTCTCTCATAAGCTACTCTATTGATGACTTGGCACTTTACTTTGATTTCTTCTCTTCTGATTCTTTGAAGAGTTTACAGTTCTTGTTCTTGCCATTCTTGCTTTTCACATATCTGATTCTCATGGATTACTACAGTAGATATGTTTAAATCTTTTATCTCAGAAGGTTTTCTTATGGATCTAGTATACTGATTAAATGTCAGGGACTAAGGCTATTTAGCATTACTTTGAACAGAGGTACTCTCAAGTTCTGAAACTTTAGTTGTGATTACACACAATACAATTCTACAAACTAAAATATGAGCTACTCTTGACTGCAATATACTCATTTCGCTTAAGTAAGTTTTAATCTCAGTTCATTGTCTCTTGGCGTCACTCTTTAAGGGGTTTCTGGGCCTTCTTCACTCGAGAGTGATGGATCTAGGTATTTTGCTCTTTGATTTTGATTGCAGTGAAGGTGGTGAGAAGTACTCACAGTGGTCTGTGTTTCACTGTGGTTCTGAAGTCTTCTCTGTAAGAAACTTATCATATACATCATCTTCAGGCTATCTAACTCTCTGCTCTAAGTTTTAGCTACATGTTTCTCAATTACTCTGAACTGTTTGCTTAATGCTACTATGTAGGTGGACATTCTGGACATTTTCTTTGTATTCTATATGGTCTTCTATAAGGCATTCTAAAAGGACTCAGCATTCTTTTAGCTCAAGGTTTAGTTTGAATTTGCAATATTGCTAGTGGAAGAGCTTGGGCTAGGGTAGATTAACTTCTTGCTTCAGTCTTATGATTTGCTGCTTAATTAAATGATTCATTTTCTCTACTTGGCCGCTTGATTGGGGGTGGTATGGGGTGTGAAGTTCTTGATCTATGCTCAGATGGCTACTAATCTGTTGCACTATTTTGGAAATGAAATGTGATTCTTTATCTGAGGATATTGTGGCTGGAACTCTGAAGCATGGTATTATTCTTTACAAAAATTATCTGGTCACCTCTTGAGCTTTGACAGTTCTGGTGGGGAATGTTTCTGGCCACTCTGAAAATGTATCTATCAATACTAGTAAATACTGATACTTTTCTTTCGTTGGGAGTTCTGAAAAGTTAATTTGCTACTGCTGTACAGGCTCATGGCCTCTCTCAGTCTGACTGAGTTTTGGCCGGGGGCGTATTTTGGGGTTAGTCTGGAGGCAAGGATTTCATTGTCGGCTTACTTGAGTGATAGTGGCATATAAATTCTTGACAATGATACAATGATTGTTTCAATCAGATGTGTGTTCTAGAAAGCCTGTGGAAATTACTGCTTCAAAGTCAACACTTCATTTTAATGCACTCTGTATCACTCGCAGCTTTGGTCATTTTGAGAAAGGAGCTACACTCTATAAAAGGCTTTTAAGTAGTTAGGCCTTAGTGTGTTTTTTAGTGCCTTTCTTTCACTAGTAACTACGAAAATGGGAAGGGATTTTTAGCTCTCTTTCAATGGTAGCCCACCCCTTGCAGTTGTACGTCTCTTTTGGTTAGTATTATTGTATTATGGCTTACTTTTGAGGAAAATCTGTACTTCACTCTTTGCTGCTTTTTTTGCTTCTCTATCTGCTAGCTCATTTCTTTCTTTTAATTTTAAGCTCACTCTCTAGTGTGCTTTAATATGCTTTTTTAGGTAGCTGAACTGCTTCTAGCAGCTGGATTGTCTCTTTTTTCTCTGTGAGGTCAGCAGTCTTCTCTCTTTCTAGATGGCTCTATGTGCATGTGTGACTCTAAATGCATTCTTTGGGTCTGTGTAGATGGTTATTCTCTTCTCTTTTGCCCTTTCCAGGGCACGGGTCAGGGCAATTATTTCAGCTTTCTGTGCAGAGGTACTTGTTGGTAAGGGTCTAGACTCGATTACTTCTCTGCAGGTAGTCACTGTGAACTTTGCAATGTCGCTTTTCTGTCAGTGAACTAGGTTTCTGCATCGTCTGGAGGAGCGTCTTTTAAGTCTGGGCGGCGGGAGTAGGTAGCTTCGGTGGTCTTTAGGCAACTATGGTGTCTACTGAGAAAAGAAGCTGGGTTGACAATATTAGTCACTACTATCTCTACATTGTCTTGCTCTACTATGATGGCTTGGCATTTCAGAAACTTCTGTGGTGAGAGCTAGTGGCCACTCTTTACTTCTAGTGCTGCGGACACTGTGTGGGACACTAGCACAGTCATTTTTGTCCTAGGGTAAACTTGTGTGCTTCTTGAATATTCAGCATGACTGCTGCTACAGCTCTGAGGTAACTTGGCCATCCTTTGGCTGTTGCATCTAGTTGCTTAGAGAAGTAAGCAACTGCCTTTCAGTAAGGGTCTAAGTCTTGAGCTAGTATTCTCTGGGCAATTCCTTGCGTGGGAAAAATAGAAAGAATGGTTTACTTACATCTGGAAGTTTCAAAGCTGGAGCTGACATGAGGGCACTCTCTCTAGCTGGCGAAAGGCTCATGTGGTGTCTTGTGTCTACTGGAGATCTTTGTTTCTATTGGCAATAAGAGCATAGAGGGGTCTGGCGAGCAGTTCATAATTATTTTACTCTTGGTAGATTACTTTCTGTTTCACTACTTGTGCTTTTTTTTTGAGACTCTGCGTCTTTGGAGTCTTAGGAAATTCAAAAGGCTTACCGTCTAGGCTTCTTTTGCTTCTCTCATCTGAGTGGCTACTAGAAGATCGTCTACGTACTGCAACAGCCTCCTTTCTTCTTGTGGAGCTTCTTGGGACTCTGGGTCTTTGCAAGCTGTTCTCTAATCGGAGTGGGGAATCTTGAAGCTTTCAGGCACATGGACTATGTGAGCTTGTGTTTGAATGCAAAAATTTTCTGGCTGGCTTCGTGGATAGGGAGGCAAAAGAAGGTATTTCTTAGGCCTAAAACAGTGAACTAGGTTAGCTTAGGTGTTAAACAAGTTAGTAAGGTATATGGATTTGCTACTACAGGGTATAAATTCTGTGTTATCTTATTGACAGCCTTTAGTCTAGTACTATCAATTATTGGGCTGATTCTTTTTTTATCTTCTTTTTGAGGGTACTACTCAGTTCTCACTAGTTGTGTTCTTTCTTTAAACTTGATGCTCATGGGGGAGCATCTTTTACTCTCTCTGGTACAGCAGAGGCCCATACTTTTGAAAACACTTGTTTACTTATTCTAATATCTCTTTACTAATGTCTTTCTTAATTTCAGTGTTTGTTAATGTTAATCTTAACATCTTTATATCATTTGCCTCTAGAGTAACTTTTCTCATTTGAGAATGTTTAGCAAATTGAGCGAATTGTACAAAAGCTTTTAGGTACACATAGTACACATATTACTTTAAAGGTTTGCACAAGGATGCCAGGATGCCTTCTCAGACTGGCCAGTTGTTCAGTTGTTTTCTACACTGCAACATAAACATTCTCTACAGGTACTAAAGCTTTATTTAAAACTGAATATATGGCTCTTGTCAACAAAATTCTTCTTTTTTGGGGAGGTCATCTTTACTCTTCCTCCCTTACCTTGGGAGGAGCTTTTAGCAAATCATATGTACTCATTTTGTGAACTGTGATTGCTTTGCATTTCAGCATGATAATCCTTGCCTGATTTCATACGTTGCTATCTTATGCTGCATGCTGAACAACATGTTTGATTTGCTTTCTCTTTGCCTTGTTTTCCCTTTTCAAGAAATCTGGGTGATTTCTTAAAACACAAAGACATTTCAGCATACAAAACTCTATTTCATTTATCTTCTTATTTTAAAACAGTACTAACAGCAATGAAGTATTATAAATCTTTTTATTTTCTGAGCTGCTCTTACTGGCAGTCTTCTCTCAGTGAGCCCCTCCCAAAAGGGGCTAATTTAGGAACTTCTTTGCTCTGGTCAGTTCTCATTATTTATTTCTTTTTGCTCTATCTCGCTTCTACTCAAACTTTTTTACAGACTTTTACAGTAGTTTCTCAACTTTCTTCTTATACACACAGCTCTAGGTGGCAGGTATCAGATGTGGTTCTTACACACAAGTTCTAAGACTTTAGGTTCTGAATTTGCTTGACCAGAAACTTCTAATTTACATGTGCTTTGACACTTATTAGAACAGCAAAACCAGTGTTTCTCATAAACATTGCACTGCAATAATAACTGCACATCTAGCTTTTGCTCACAGGCCATTCTCGTGTTCTTTGGGGAGACGGGGCAGCCAGAGCTGTCCCTGTGCCTAGGGGACAGCCACTGTCACCTCACACAGCATGCTAATCAAAAACGTGACATAGACACTATATTCTGATCAAACAAAATATCAGTCTTTTCTAGTTCTCTTCTTGCACAATCTAATTAAGCTCTGTGTCTACTTACACTTGTTTTACTGCTTTGCAAAAAGGCTGTGCTAGTCACAGCTGAAGCTCTGATATGCCCACAGACACCGACACATGCACTCGCACCCTCTCTTTATCTCAAATTCTCTAGAGCTAAGGCTTGAATTGCTGTGAAGGGGGGAATTCTTAGAATTCCTTTAACTTTATCGTAGTTAAGCATAAATCACTGTACTATAGTTCTCTTATGTAAAATGCCACTCTTGTTGCAACAAAATCTTAAAATCTCTATAAACACTACTATACAATGAGAATCAAATTATTACAATGCAGCGGAAGAAAATCACCACACAAAACTACTGGGAAAGGGCATATCTCTCAAAGTGCTCGCTTTTCTCAACACAACATAGCATACTATAATTCAGCATTTACTCACATCAATTTTCTTGGACACAATCAAAATCAAACATCTAAGGCAAAGGAACTCTCTGAGCTCATACTCATGGTTAAAATGTACTAGATCTACACAAATCACTACATTTAAACACGATAAATACTATCACTGACATTTTTCTACTCGCTTCTCTGCGGGGCACTTCTGTCTCTGCTCCTGTAGCCTGCTGCAGCCGGCGCCTCAGGCCTCACTCGGCTGCTTCAAACACGAGTAGTACTGACTCCTCTGCACTGTAGATTTATTCTTTTTATACACTATACACTTATATACTTGCACGATTAGAAACACAGCTCACTGACTACACAATGCACACATTAACTATACAGTAACACAATGTTCGGACATCACACACACACAAACAAAGCACACACGGGCTCAACAGTTCTGCTCTATCAGAACTATGGACTCTCAACACACATACACGGGTTCACTCGGCTCACTCTTAGAGCTTCTAGCGGTTCTGCTTTATCAGAACTATGAACTCTTAACACACATGCACGGGTTCACTTGGCTCACCCCCAGAGCCTCTAGCGGTTCTGCTCTATCAGAACTATGAATTTCTAACACACATATATGGGTTCACTCGGCTCACTTCCAGAGCCGCTTGCGGTCTGCTCTATCAGAACGATGAACTTTGTCTCTAATATAGTTGCTCTATCAGCTGAACTTAGCGATTTACTCTTTTGCTCTTTTTTCTTTCTCCCGGGGGCCCCTCAGTACATACTGTATCTTCTTCTGCAGGCTAGCAGGTCTTTGTCTGTCTTCGCAGGTGGCAAGTTGAGACGAGCGGAGCCCTACTAGGAAAAAATCTTAGGGCGCGCTTTGGAGGTCTGTCTATCCCCCCTGCCCCTGCGGGGACAGAGAACTCCTGCCTGGCTCGCCATAATGTTTTGCGGAGAAAAGAAGAAACTTCACAACTTTATAAAAGTTGTAAAGCTCGGTATGCTTTTATTACGACGCGCGCTGGACGCAAGTCCCCCAACAAGGCATGCGTACTTCTGAAGACTTCAGGTCGTCTTTTATTTTTCTCTCAAATGCATATGCATACAGTTTCACAATAAGTTCATACATATTTATTTTACGTGACATTTAGCACTAGTTCTTCTTTATCAGAGGAATTTTTAGGTTTGGGGCAGATCGACTTTGCTGTTTTTCTTTCTCTGTCTCTTTGCTGTTTCTGGAATGTGGCCTTTCTTTTAGCTTTAGCCTTACAGACTTCTCACTTCTCTTAGGCACTTCACTTAATTCAGAATAGATCTCTACTCTGTCTCAGGCTCGTGGTCTTTAGTGAGAAGCTGACTTTTACTGTAGGAACTTAGTATTATGTTTTATAAAGATTTTTGAGTGAAAGGCTTTAATTTGCCTTGGAGAGCAAGGTATGGGCTGACACTGTTCCTATAGCTTTTCATGGTGCTCACCGATTGCAAAGACCTGAAGAGTCAACGAGATGGAGAAAGGAGCCATGTTTAGCCCTCCTCTGTGTGAAAGCCCTTGTCTTTCTGTTTGGGTTATGGCTTCCTGTTGATTGCTGTTGCTACACTCGGTGAGTCTCTATTATGTCATTAGGATGAGGTCATCAGTGATGTCACCATCATTCTGTGCCTTTTATATGGTCTTGTAGGAGTGGTGCTTGGAGGAGTTAAATGTTTTGCACCATCTTTCTAGTGGTGAACTTAATTTTAAAAGCCCTTTTTATATATTGGAAGAAGCACTGAGCAGTGTGAAGTGTAGGTGTGGAAACTCGGACAATGAAGTTGCCACTCTCTCTTCCCTTTCTGCGTTATTTTTTATTGTTTTGGGGGTGGTGTGTCTCATTTGCTAATGAGCTTTGATAATGAGCAGTTATGCTGCCTAGTCTCTACACCAGTGTGGATTGTTTTTTTCCCTTGAGTATGGAAGAAATAGTAAGATTGGTCTAAACCAATGTGGTACTAAAGAAAGGCCCACTGAGCACCAATGCTTAGGCGAACTTGTTTTCTTTCTACGTTTATTTTAGGTTTTTAGCAGTTAAGGGTGGGATTTTTGCTGTATGTGTCAAAGGAGAATAGAAGGCTGTGCAGCAGAAATTTTCAGGTAGCTTCCTCTGATGCAGACAAGTCTGTTCTGTTCAAGCAAAAAATTTGTTTTCCAAGAAATGGTGTTTCAATGTCTTAAGACTATTCATGTGTCACTGGGGATGGTAGGCAGAGGAGAGGGCGGTGGGTGGAAAACAGAACTGAAAACCGCGATTGCTACAGTTCTCTAAAGAAATAGAAACTACTGGGCTTCAAGGACTGGTTAGGCTGCCATGTTTATTCTCCACCAGATCAGGGTTGTTCTCTGTAGTATATTTTTCCATACTTTGAGTCACCTAAAGACAAGATAATGGGGTTTGCATAAAAATAGGATCATTGTTCCTGAGGGTTCATTTGCTGCTTCTGCTTTTATTTTTCATCTGGTGTCATGCTATTTGGCTTGTGATAAAATATTTAGCCTTGATGGGGAGGGATTTTATAATACCAAGAATTAGGGCTACAAAAGAGGAAGGAGCAGGAGTAGAGGGAGCACTAAAAAAATTGTTACCAAATATACTTGCATGAAAACTTTGTGCAAGGAGGCACTTCAAAATTCTCATTAATGGGAGACTTATGCTTAAAGACTGCCTCATGTAAGTTGTATTAGTTCCACTAAATATTTGTCAAATGTCTTAAGACATACTAGTCCTTGCATCCCCTTTTATGGTACAGAACTGTGCTGGCTCATTGCATGGGTTCGAGGCTCTTGCTTTCTCATCCAATTGCTTTGCATGTGTCTGTGCCCTAGCCCGCAGTGTTGTCAGTTGTAGTGCAGCTTAGTCTGCCTTGAGCAAGGCTGGTCAGAGCTGCATCCTTCACAGATCGTTCTGCTCTCTGTAAAAATTAAGATGCATATTCTCTTCCTAGCAGACATCCTAACCAGCTGGTTACATTATTATACTTTTCACTAGACCAGGTTGTGCAAAGCCCCATCCAACCTGGCCTTGAACACTTCCAGGGATGGGGCATCCACAGCTGCTCTGGGCAACCTGTTCCAGTACCTCACCACCCTCACAGGAAAGAATTTCTTCCAAATATCTAATCTAAACCTATTCTCAGTTTGGATCCATTCCCCCTTGTTCTATCACTACATGCTCTTGTAAATAGTCTCTTTCCATCTTTCTTGTAGGCTCCCTTCAGGTACTAGAAGGCCACAATTAGGTCACCCCAAAGCCTTCTCTTTGCCAGGCTCAACAATCCCAGTTCTCTTAGCCTTTCCTCATAGGAGAGGTGCTTCATCCCTGTAATCTTGGTGGCCTACTCTGGACTCCAACAGGTCAATGTCTTTCCTGTGCTGGGGACCCCAGAGCTGTATGTAGCACTGCAGGTGGGGTTTCATGAGAGCAGAGGGAGAGAATCACCTCTCTTGCCTTGCTGCCCAGGCTGCTTTTGATGCAGCCCAGGATACAATTAGCTTTCTGGACTGTAAGTGCACATTGCTGGCTCATGTCCAGCCTCTCATCCTCCAGCACCACCAAGTCCTTCTTGGCAGGGCTGCTCTTGATCTCTTCATCTCCCAGCCTGGATTGCCCTGACTCAGGTGCAGAACCTTGCACTCAGTCCTGTTGAACCTCATGAGATTCTCATGGGCCCACTTCTCAAGCTTGTCTGGGTCCCTCTGGATGGCATCCCATCCCTCAGGTGTGTTAACAGCACCACTCAGCTTGGTGTCATTTGCAAATTTGCTGAGGGTGCACTCAATCCCTTTGTCTATGTCATTAATGAAGATATTAAAAAACACTGGTCCCTGTACAGACCCCTGAGGGACACCACTTTTTACTGATGTCCATCAGGACTCTGAGCTGTTGACTGCTACCTTCTGGATGCAACTGTCCAGCCAATTTCTTATCCATTTAACAGTCCACTCATTGAATCCATCTCTTTCCAATTTAGAGAGAAGGATGTTGTGTGGGACTCTGTCACAGGCCTTACAGAAGTCCAGATAGATGATACCTGTAGCCCTTCCCTTGTGCACTGATGTAGTCACTCCATCATAGAAGGCCACGAAGTTGGTCAGGCAGGACTTGCCCTTGGTAAAGCCATGCTGGCTGTCCTGAATCACCTCCTTGTCTTCCATGTATGTGCCTTAGCATAGCTTCTAGGAGGATCTGTTCCATGATCTTCCCAGGATTATCTTGAATGAATTCAGATAAGTTTTATGCCAGACTCCTCTGTACTGCAGTACTTTTTTTATGTAGGGGTGATGAGATTGAAATGCTACTTCTGACAGATTTCCACAAAGATTAGGTTTATATTCTTTCTGTTGCTGTCTGAGGTATAAAAAGAACTTGAAAGTCTGCAGTCTAAAAACATCAGCTCTGAAATACCAGGAATGCGGAATTTGATCTAGGCTTTGCTTGAGGCCTCATTACTGTGTCTGAGAGCGTGTTTTTTGTAAGTCCTAACTGAAAAAGTAATGATAACCAGAATTCCACAGTATTCTTTATCCAAATTTAATTTTTTTGCACAGTGGAAGAGAATCTCTAGACACTTTATCAGACCAAAGGAGCTTCTGAGTTCTAAGCAAGATATAAACAAGGAAAGACCTTATGGTGCACGCATTTAACATTTTTTCCATTGTGTGTGAGTTTCAGAAATAAATACAGCACTTAAGGCAGTGGTGTTCCCACAGCCCTGCTCTAGGTTTCTGGATTCCAGATTAGAATCATAGAATGGTTTGGGTTAGAAGGGACCTTCAAGATCATCTAGTTCCAACCCTCCCCTGCCATGGGCGGGGGGTGCCTTTCACCAGATCAGGTTGCTCAGGGTCCTATCCAATCTGGCCCTGAACACTTGTGAAGCCCTAAAGCAGATAGCCTTCCAGAAGTAATGGGTTAAAACATGGAATGAGAGGCATGGAAAGAAGGGCCTAGCACTAGAACACACGGAGAAAGCACAGCACTAGGAAAACAGAGCAACAAATTAGATAAGAGGTAGAGCATCATGACAGGGGAAGAGATAGGTATAGGAGAAACTAATGGGCTAAGCAGGTTTAGAGCCAGCAATGTCGAAACAACCCTAAGGGTTTTGCCAAGCCACGGGATCTAAGCCAAATACACCGGGAATTGACCAAATTAGGAAAGGAGTTCAAAAGTTTAGAGAGGAAGACTCATCGGAAAGACCCCGTCTATGATGAAGGCAACAGGAACGACCACCTGAAAATTCCCCAAAAGAGATGTCTCCTCCTACGCTCCGCCCACGCTCCGCCTACACCACGCCCCATATGAATATGCATGATTATGTATCTGATCTGATGTAATCCTATACCCAAAATTGTATATAAGGCTTGCTTTTGCTATGTGAACTCAGAAATCCATTTTGTGATTTCTCCGACGCGTCGTTAATAAAAATACCTCCTGCTTAATTGACTTAAGCTAAGTCTGATTAGGCAGTCACTCTGCCTGTTTGGGGCAAAATTCGGCATCATTTCTGGCGAGCCAGGCAGGAGATATGGCACCAGACAGGAGATCCAAGCCTTAAGGGTCCTCTCCCGAGCCGGGTCCGGGGCCGGGGTCTTCTGGGCGCCCCTGACGGCTTTTCGTCGGGAGAAGCTCCTTCCCTGGACCGGTGCTCTCGGATGGACGCTGGCTGCATCTCCTGCTCAATTAAGAGGTATTTTAATTGCCTATGGGCTTTAAGAGGTATTTGAATTGTTTGTTGGTTTTGGGATAAAGCGCTTTGTTTGGGAAACGAGGGTCAGACGTGACCGCTTGCAGGGTAAGCCGGAGGGACGCCTCGGTAAAAATCCCTGATTTTACGGGTTAAAGTCCCGTAGATACGGGTTAAAGTCCCGTAAATGCGGGTTAAAGTCCCGTAGACGCAGGTTAAAGTCCTGCTACTGGGTTAGAGTCCCAGAAATAGAGATGCAGGTTAAAGTCCTGCTACTGGGTTAGAGTCCCAGAAATAGAGATGCAGGTTAAAGTCCTGCTACTGGGTTAGAGTCCCAGCTACTGGGTTAGAGTCCCAGCATTTGGTTTTGTGAACGTAAAAAGAAAAAAAAAAAAAAAGAAAAAAAAAAAAAAAAAAAAAAAAAGAAGCAAGGAAAAGAGAAAACGCAGGTTAAAGTCCTGCTGGAAGGAGTATTTGTTTATCTTGGTATCTTTGGTCTGTTTTTACTGTGTGGGCAACTGTTTTCAATATTGTATTTAATGTTATAATACTGTGGATTAAGGGTTGAAAACTAAGATTGCTTTCTGAGAGGTCTGTCAGCCGGTGATCCTTTTGCGTCTGTTCTATGTGTCCGTTGTAAAATCTTATAGGGGACGCTTTTATTACTTTCTATGTAAACAGATTGGAAATGTATGTGCATGAACTTGGGAACCCGGTATTTCACGGTCTATCGGCGACCTCTTGTGACCAAACCCGGTAAAACAGCCTGTTCTGACATAAGACCATAAGGTAGGAACCTCTCACTGTACGGGTGTGTGTGTGGAGTGAGTGAGACGCAGCATCGCTGCGAAACGAGAGCGGAGTCCCGATCCGCATTTCCTGGACGAAGCGAATGGAAATTGTGTGAATGAAGTGTTAAGGTATATTGGCATATAGTACTTGTGGAAAAGAGCACGAATACAGAGAATAGCCATGGGAAGCCAACAGAGTAAAGATATAAATATGAAAACCCCTTTAGGATGTATCCTAAGACACTGGAAGGACCTGGGAGGGATTCCAGGGGGAAACATAAGTAAAAAGACACTTTTAAGTATTGTACACAATGGTGGCCCCTGTACCGTCTTGATGACGGAGAAAAATGGCCACCAGAGGGAACAACTAATTATAACACTATTTTGCAACTAATACTCCTCCTCCGCCGGCTCAATAAATGGGATGAAATAATGTACGCAGACATGTTCTTCACCCTAAGGAATAAACCTGAGTGGCAAAAAGAATGTGAAATTAACGTAGCCCCTCAGGATCCCCTAGTACTAGCCCTGGAAAGGGATAAGAAGGGTCCAAAGCCCAAGGAACGTTGCTGTGATGCATGTAGTGGAAATGAGAAAAAGAAGGGTGTGGGACCTACCTGTTTTTATTGTCATAAAAAGGGGCACCTGCAAAGAAATTGCAAAAAGAAACAGCAAGATGAGAAAACTTCTCAGGAGAGTCAGAAAGGGCAAGGATTTTGTCTAACGAAAAAGATCGAATTACACCTAGAAGAGCCCTTGATAATAAAGCTAAGAGTAGGTCCTCAGAGTGAAGAATTTGTATTTTTAGTAAATACAGGAGTTTCTCGGTCAACAGTGACAAAATTACCCCAGGGATGTGAAGTGAGTTGTGAGCAAGTTTCAGTAGTCGGAATTACAGGAGAAGCTTTCCCTGTTCCTATAATAAAAGGGGTGAAGATTGAAACAAATAACAAATTTGGAGTAAATGATTTATTGTTGGTACCAGAGGCCGAGGAGAATATGCTAGGCAGAGATCTAATAGTAGCCCTAAATTTACAGATAAAACCCTGTGAAGGAAAACTTGAAATTTATTCTTTACCTAAAGAAGATGATCTAGAAATTGATGACATGGGTTGGCTTTCAAGTGAAGTAGAAAAGTTTAGAGTGAAGGAGTCTAGTCCCTTTAGTCCCTCCTGGTCAGCGCAAGCTTGTGGATTTTAAAAGGGGACTAATTATACAGACTCCAAACATGCTTTTAGTGTAGTACATACTTTTAGAGAAATTTAGAAGGAAAGGAGACTTATAAACATTCAAAGGAAAAGGTTAATATATGGGGGGATAGTTCATATAAAGGAACACCAGAGGGGGAGGGATATTAAAGTCAGAGAAATAATTTGGCTAGTAAAGAAACAAAAAGCAACCTTAAGAAAGAGAGATATTGAAATCATGACCTCACAAAAAAAAATAGAAATTCAGCAAGAGACTCTTTCCCTTCCGCTAGTAGAATTGGCAGCTATAAGGAAATTAGGAGCAACATTTAAGGAGGAGAAGTGAGTTTTTTTTTGATGATAGAATTATGATGCCAAAACCAGTGGCACATTAAATCTTAGATAACTTGTATAAACGGACATATTGGGAAGCAAGAGCCTTTGTGATCATTTTTTTAAATTTTTTGGATGTATGAAGATATTTGAAATTTAAAAAAAAAAAAAAAAAAAAAAAAAAAAAAGCAAATTACCCAGGGGTGTCTCACCTGTTAAAAGGTAAATAAGAAAGTGCTTAAGAGCCCTCCCTCTGGAAAATGCAAAACAGCCTAGCGGCTATTTCAAAAGATCCAGGTTGATTTTGTTGATTTGTTTAAAGTAGGTCAGTGGAAATATTTGTTATTTATAGTAGATCAATTAACTCAGTGGGATAAAGCACAGTTTAAACAGTACTTTTGATTAATACGGGAGCAACTGTTTCAGTTTTAAATCAGGAATTGGTACCTAAAAGTGATGGATTTATACAATTTGTGGGAGCAACAGGCCAACCAGAAAAGCCTTACTTTCTGAAACCCATTAAATACAGTATTAGGAAACAGATGAAATTCATCAGTTCTTATATTTACCAAATTTACCAAAGCCCTTATTGAGAAGAAACCTATTGGAGAACTTAAGAGCCATAATAAAATTCAATAAGGACAAATTGGAATTTCAAGTAAACGAGGAACAACTGATTACAGCTCTAAGCCTAACAATCAGTTGTGTGGAACCTTTACCTGAGAATCACAATTATTACAATTTCAAGCAAATCCCGAGCGAGACTTACCCATTAGTCTGAGCTAAAACAGCTGTTAATTTAGCAGTAACCTAGAACTCGCTCTTTGGAGTTTTAAAGGAATAGAGAATAGAGAGAGAAACGGAGCAAAATGCAGACAAAAAGTCAAGGCTGATACCTAATGGGGGCTGAAGTAGAAGGGGGCTGAAGTAGAAGGGGGCTCTGATGGGGAACTCAGTGAAGAAAGTTCGGATGCCATGGGAGTCACCTGGCGTGCTGCCAAGGCTTCTGGGAAAGCTGCCAAGGCCTTGGGGAAAGCTCCTTATCAGTCTCTTCTTCTTACTTCTCACTCCTTTAGCTAACAGGCCCACCGCTAGCCCCTTTCACAATCCCCCCCTGAAATCAAATAAGCAGCACCGATTGTTGTTGAACTTAAAATTGGAGCAGAATCAGTGGTAAGAAGACAATACCCTCTGAAGATAGGAGAAAGGAGGGGATTAAGCCCATAATCAAAAGGTTTTTAGAACTGGGGTTATTGATAGAATGCGAATTGGATTTTAATACACCAATCCTGCCAGTAAAGAAACCCAATGGAACGTATAGGCTCGTTCAGGATCTGAGGGCAGTAAACGAAATAACCAAGACATTACACCCGGTGGTTGCTAATCCATATACGCTTTTAACTAGGCTAAAAGATAGCCTGGCCTGGTTCACCATATTAGATTTGAAATACGCATTCTTCTGCCTTCCCTTAGCCCCCGAGAGTCAAAAGATTTTTGCCTTTGAGTGGGAATCAGTAGATAGGGGGAGAAAGACCCAACTTACCTGGACGCGGTTGCCCCAAGGCTGGTCTAACTCGCCCACGATCTTTGGGAATCAGTTAGCCAAAGAATTAGAACAATGGGAGGGGCCACCGGGAAATGGCGCCCTCCTGCAGTACGTAGACGACCTCCTAATAGCGACAGTGACGGAGGAAGAATGCATTGAATGGACTATTTCCTTGTTGAATTTCCTGGGTTTAAGTGGATATCGAGTCTCTCAACAGAAAGCACAACTGGTACAAAAGGAAGTGGTGTACCTGGGATACGAAATCTCCAGAGGACAGCGATCCCTGGGAGCAGCTAGAAAAGAGGCCATCTACCAGATGCCCAAACCAGAGACGGTGAGAGACCTGCGCGCCTTTCTGGGGATGACAGGTTGGTGTCGGCTATGGATCTACCAGTATGGGATACTCGCTAAACCACTGTATGATTTGCTAAAGGAAACCAAGAATGTCCTAGTTTAGACTCCCGAGGCGGAAGGGGCCTTTAAGAGGCTGAAGCGGGAGCTGATGAGAGCACCAGCCTTAGGTCTCCCAGATGTGTCAAAACCATTCTGGCTATTTTCCCATGAGCGGCAAGGGATGGCCCTAGGAGTACTAGCACAGCAGTTGGGACCACACAAGAGAGCTGTGGCCTACTTCTCCAAGCGATTGGATGAAGTAAGTAAAGGATGGCCAGGCTGTCTGAGGGCAGTGGCCGCAGTGATAATTAACATAGAAGAGGCCAGGAAGCTTACGCTGGGCCAAAAGGTGACTGTGTTAATATCCTACACTGTGTCAGCTGTGCTGGAACAGAAAGGCAACCATTGGTTGTCGCCTTCCAGATTCATAAAGTACCAGGCCATCCTGGCTGAATCAGATGATATAACCATTCAGGTAACTAATATTGTGAACCCAGCTTCATTCTTAGAAGGAAGAGCCCCAGCAGAACCCATCGAACATGACTGCCTGGAAACAATTGAAGCCGTCTACTCCAGTCGCCCAGATCTCAAAGAAGAGCCGTTCGAAGACGCGGACAACTGGTTTTCGGATGGCAGCAGCTTCGTGAAGCAAGGAGTAAGAATGGTTGGCTATGCAGTCACCACTACAGAGAGGGTAATTGAGTCAAACCCCCTGCCTGCAGGGACTTCAGCTCAAAAGGCAGAGCTGATAGCTCTGACCCGAGCCTTGGAATTAGCAGAGAACATGCAAATTAATATATGGACAGACTCTAAATATGCCTTTTCTGTTGTACATGCTCATGGAGCCATCTGGAAAGAAAGAGGACTGTTGACTACACAAGGAAAAGCAGTCAAACATACAGAGGAGGTTCTGCGACTGCTGGAAGCGGTCCAACTCCCAACACAGGTGGCCATAATGCATTGCAAGGGGCATTTGAAAGGCAATACTATTCCAGAAATAGGGAACAGGAAGGCAGATACAGAAGCTAAATTGGCGGCCACAAGAAATAGGGAAGCGGAAATAGCGGCCCTAATACCAGGGGAGCTGGATATCAATATCCAGCCAAATTACCAAGAATCAGATCATAGGTGGATTCAAAGGAATAAGGGCAAAATACTAGAAAATGGTTGGGGTCAATTAGAAACAGGACAGTTAGTGATACCAAGAAACGTGATGTGGCAGTTTGTGAAGGCAGAACATGAGAAGGCCCATTGGGGCCTAGATTCGCTTTACCAATATTTGCAGACCAGAATAGCAGGACCAAAATTATTTACTACTATAAAACACGTTACGTCCCAGTGTGAACGGTGTCTGAAGAACAACCCGAATACAGGAACCAAAGTACACCAAGGAGCCATAAACCGAGGTAAATTCCCAGGTGAGGTATGGCAAATTGATTTTTCTGAACTCCCAAGAAAAGGGGGGTTTCGGTACTTGTTGGTATTAACTGACACATTTTCTGGGTGGCCTGAAGCATTCCCCTATAGGACAAATAAGGAAAGAGAGGTAACTAGAGTACTGTTGAATGAAATTATTCCACGGTTTGGGGTACCGAAGAGCATTTCTTCGGATAGGGGTACACATTTCTGTGCAAAAATAGTGAGAGCAATAAGTAAAGCATTACAAATCAAATGGCAATTACACACGCCTTACCGTCCACAGGCCAGTGGGCAAGTGAAAAAAATGAATCATCTTATCAAACAGCAAATTGCCAAAATATGCCAGGAGACTAATTTGCAGTGGTATCAAGCTTTGCCTATTGCTCTTCTGAGGCTGAGTCAAACCAAGATCAAAAGAAAGGTTAAGCCCATTTAAAATTTTGTATGGTAGACCTTATGCTATGCAAGTTGTAGATGGGTACGCCATAGACCAAATCGGTAATCAATACATTTATGATTATGTAATTATGGTGGGGAAACAGTTTGATAAAAATGCTACTGTGATGATCGAGTACCAACCTAAGCAACCTGATTGTAAATTGCATCCGTTTAACCCCGGTGATTGGGTGTATGTTAAGAACCTTTTAGGAAAACCCCTACAAGAAAAGTAGGAAGGACCTTTCCAAGTGCTGCTGACTACCTTCACCGCGGTTCGGAGTCGACGTCCCTGGATCCCCGGCTGGCCCGTGATCCACGGATGCACAAGGTCAGCGAAGGCGCCCATCCCGGCCCCTCCCTGGCTGGGGCCAAGCTGGATTTGCACCACGCCCACGCCAGAGTGAAGGTCAAGCAGAAAGGGCTGGATGATGATAAAGAGGACTCGGAGAGGGAGCTAAGGGAACGAGCTTTCCTCATTCCCTTGGAGCCTCTGCCGCGGGGATCCCGTAACGTGACGCCCGGCAGTTTAGCCACATTAAGATAGATGTGACCCTGATGAAACCCAACTTTGCCAAGCACATTGTGTGGGACTAATTGGATTTCTTTGTGGAGGTTGTGATAGAAAATTTTGGAACGTACAAAGTTGTTTACTAGACCTCCAATGTTATGAGTGTAGCTACAAAGAAGCAAGGGAAAACGACCACTATTTGGCCTTAGAGAAATTCGCCAACAGACCCATTTTAGAGGCTAGGGAATTGTTTGAAGCTCCCGAACAAATTGTATTAGGGTGGTGCCATTGGAAAGTACACCGCTGGTTACAATATTGTTTGAAACTTGTTAGTGGATGTCTAAGGTTTTATCAACCCGTTGCTATTCTTCTGTCCCACGACATCCACTAACAAGTGACCAAATTGGACCCTTAGAGATTTAGACACTGAACTAGAAAAGGTTATTTTACGGGTAGAACAAATTCACATCAAGCAACGAGAGCGCCAAAAGAAACAAAATTGACAGCTAGACATCATGACCCCGACTCCACCTCAAACCTTTACAAATAGGGATGGACGTCAAGATTCTCAAAGCAATGCTTGCACACCCTGAAGTAAAGAAATTGGTGCAAAAGGTGAATCAAACAACTAAACGAATGGTATGGCAGATAGAACACAATTCAGAAAGAATAAAGAATGTCCTGACTGAAGTAGAACAAGTAGGCCAGCATCACTGGTGGGACATCTTTACAGGATATTCCCCAACAGCTACACAGGTCTTCCATTACCTGGTGCACCCAATGCTAATAGTAATTGTAGCTTTGTTATTACTAACTCTTACAAACATTTGTTTGTGGTGGAGACTAAGGAGCATAATGAAAAAGACCCAAATGATTTGGGCAATGGTACGAGCCTATCAGCGTCCTGTAGGACCCGAACTTGACGAAAGAATTCGTAAGTTACAAGAAAAAGGGGGGAAATGAAGCCCTAAAGCAGATAGCCTTCCAGAAGTAATGGGTTAAAACATGGAATGAGAGGCATGGAAAGAAGGGCCTAGCACTAGAACACACGGAGAAAGCACAGCACTAGGAAAACAGAGCAACAAATTAGATAAGAGGTAGAGCATCATGACAGGGGAAGAGATAGGTATAGGAGAAACTAATGGGCTAAGCAGGTTTAGAGCCAGCAATGTCGAAACGACCCTAAGGGTTTTGCCAAGCCACGGGATCTAAGCCAAATACACCGGGAATTGACCAAATTAGGAAAGGAGTTCAAAAGTTTAGAGAGGAAGACTCATCGGAAAGACCCCGTCTATGATGAAGGCAACAGGAACGACCACCTGAAAATTCCCCAAAAGAGATGTCTCCTCCTACGCTCCGCCCACGCTCCGCCTACACCACGCCCCATATGAATATGCATGATTATGTATCTGATCTGATGTAATCCTATACCCAAAATTGTATATAAGGCTTGCTTTTGCTATGTGAACTCAGAAATCCATTTTGTGATTTCTCCGACGCGTCGTTAATAAAAATACCTCCTGCTTAATTGACTTAAGCTAAGTCTGATTAGGCAGTCACTCTGCCTGTTTGGGGCAAAATTCGGCATCACTTGCAGGAATGGGGTATCCACAACTTCTCTGGACAATTTGTTCCAGCGCTTCACCACTGTTTGAGTAAAGAATTTCTTCCTAACATCTCCTCTAAACCTGCCCTCTTTCAGTTTAAAACCATTGCCCCTTTTCCTGTCACTATCTGCTTGTATAAAGAGCCCCTCTCTCTCTCCTTTTAATAAGCCCCTTAAGATACTGGAATGCTGCAATGAGGTCTCTCCGAAGCCTTCTCTCCATGCTGGACAATCCCATGCCTTTCTTCATAGGAGAGAGGTGCACCAATCTTCTGATCATCTTTGCGGCCACCTCTGGACCCACTCTAACAGGTCCACATCTTTCTTGCGCTGAGGACCTCAGACCCCTGGATGTGATACTCCAGGTGGGGTCTCAGAAGGGCAGTGTTGGGGGGGTAGAATCACCTCCCTTGACCTGCTGGGCATGTCTTGCTGCAGCCCAGGGTCTCGTGTGGGCATTTTTGCTGGCAGCTGTGCACAGATGTGGGATGCCACAGCTATAGAAGGCATGGAGTGCTTGAAATGTATTTTCTGGTTGATAGTTGAAACTATGTTAGAGGTTGCTGGGTTACTGTGACAGTAGTTCAATGTGTTGCTGCTCAAAGCATTTACATCACTGGAAAAGGATTAAGACTTTAATGAATAAGTTAAGTGTTCCTTCAAAGTTGTGTATTATTTCTAAAACCTGGCAGATTTTTGTGCCTTTGTTTTATTTTTTTAAATGTTATTTTTATTAATCTGAAATGTTCTCAGCCTTTTCTTATTCCCCTTGCCTCTCGAGAAATGAAGTTGACAGACACTTTTTGAGGTAGTGCAATATATTTCTTTGTAGTCTTTGAGGTAGCAAAATCTCAAAGGTGAACAACAAAGGAAAAGATTTTTGTATCCTTTTATTCTTTTAAAGGCATGCGACTGGGAGCCAGGAAAACTAGATTCCATTCCTGGCAGTGTATAGGCTTCCTGTGTGAATTTAAACTAGCTGTTGAATCCACCCTTTGCTAACTTGGCCAGTCATCATGCTGAGCAGAAAAGCTACTTCCTTTGCTGTCAGCAGCTAAAAATCTTGCATGCACAAAGTTGCATTGGTTTAAAAACTAAAATCAAGTTAGAGAAAGTGCTCTTGAAAAGTGGTAGCAAGAAAGCTGTGTTGCTGAGGAGGTGACTTGGTTTGCATGAGAAAAGCTGGAATTAAATAAGCAGGTATCCAGACTTAAAAAGCTTTCGGAGGTCTCATTTAGAAGGTTTTGTTTTAATCTCTAAATCATGTGAAGGACTTGGGAAAGCCTTCTGTGGATCACCTGAAAACTGTTTCCCTTATGTATAGTTGGTGATGCTAAGTCTTCAGTGCCTCCTGCACTTTGCACTTGAAGTAAGACACATTTAAACACTAAAATCTCTTTTGAATAATGCAAAAAGAGGGGTAGTGTCTAAAGACAAACAGAAAACCTGAAAGATGCTGGAAGGGACCAAGTCTGTCCTGTAGACATGCTGCATCCCTGAGTATATTGACTGTCTTCAGATAGTGATTGCTGGAATATATTTAATACATTCCAGTGTTTTGACTATCCAAGTAATGTGATTTTTCCAAGTGTTTATATCCTCGATAAAACGGACAATAGTGGATTTTCTCCCTAAAACATCACTAGAGTTGGGAGCTGCTTAACTCTAAAGTAACACTTCTATACAGATTTAATGATCCGGGACTCTTTTTTGTTTGTTTTTGAATATGGGCTCTTGAGCAAAATATTACTTTGCTTAAAATAATCCTGGAAATTGAAACAAAACCATAATTGTGATAAGTTGGTAGCTGATAACTATCTAACATAGCTGAACAGCCAAATAAAAGCAATAGCTATCACTCAGGTAGTGGAAAAGTGCTAAAGCAACCCTAGAGTTATATATATTATAATAAAATATAATAATAGTAATATAATCCTAGACCTTATGTTAGGATATCTATGTACTGTATTTAGCTATTAAGGGATTAATTATAGTCCTTTCAAAAATACTGAATATCTGGTTTTATGTCTCAATGTGTTGTGATAATAGCATTACTGAATTATTGACAGTACTTATATAGCCTTGACTGGTTATTAATTACCTGTAAGGAGTAGTCAGCATAAGCATAGCTAACTAACCTGAATTGCATGTTTGTTGGTTTTGGGGTTTTTTTTAAACTGGATTCTTAAGATTTCTACTTTCATGGATAAGTTTAATTTGTATGACAGAAGTTGCCATGTATCTCGGTGCCAACTGATTGCCACAGACAACAAAGACCACAGGTTCAACTAATTTAAGTGAAAAAGGCAATTACACCTCATATTATTTTTTTGCATCTTCTATAACAAGCCGGTTATTAAATGTTGTATTAAATGCCTTGTTCTGAAGACTGAAATAAAACTTGAGGTATTTGTTGGAAAGCTATTTTTCTAGATAGTTGAAGTCTTGTCATTTTTAGAGCCTGAAACTTCAGGATCTGAAACATGTGAGCATGCTGTGGCCTGGCATAATCTGAAATTACTGCTGAATTTTCAATGGCCTATTGCTCTGATACCATGTAACAAATGTGATTTCAGTTATGTTATTTGTCATTTCTGCTATGCAAAGATCCAACTCAAGTTGTGGAGTGTGTTAGAAAGGTGCAAGTTTTCCAGCTGGGATTGTAAATCCTTGCTCATAAATGCTGTTCTTTTCTGGCTTCTTGGGTGGGAAGGACACCAAACACAGTGCACACTCAGGAGACTTTGTGTAGTCTGCCAGAAATTCTGTAGATTTTAATGCGTGAATGCATAATAAGATTATTTTTTTAATGAAGCTGAAATTAAAAATCTTGGAAGGTAAAATACCAATTTCTAGTTGTCTGGTCCTTTTGATTTTCTTGTAAAATTGCTGTGTTATAAAAGAGTATGGTTTTCTTTTTTATGTTTATAACATACACATAAAAAAGAAATACTGATTAATGTGCTTCTGAACTGCACTGGATTAACTTGTCTGGCATGAGAAAATGGATGAATTCTTTTAAGCTGTTAGTAAAGTCACAGAATCACAGAATTTTCAAGACTGGAAGAGACCTATAAGATCATCTAGTCCAGCCGATGTTCTAACTGTTCAACTAGATCATGGCAGCAAGTGCCACATCCAGTCTTTTTTTGAATTCTTCAAGGGATGATGCCTCCACCACCTCACTGGGTAAATGATTCCAGTTTCTGACCACTCTTTCTGTGAAGTATTTCCTTCTTACTTCTAACTTACATCTAGCTTGACGCAACTTGAGACTGTGTCCTCTTGTTCTATCCGTTGTCGCCCGGAGAAAGAGGCTGACCCCCAGCTCACTACAGCCACCCTTCAGGAAGTTGTAGAGAGTGATGAGGTCACCTCTTAGTCTCCTTTTCTCCAGGCTGAACAACCCCAGCTCCCTCAGTCGCTCTTCATATGGCTTGTGTTCCAAGCCCCTTATTAGTTTCGTTGCTCTCCTCTGGACACGCTCAAGTAACTCGACGTCCCTCCTAAAGTGAGGGGCCCAGAACTGGATGCAATACTCCAAGTGAGGCCTCACCAGTGCTGAGTACAGGGGAAGAATGACCTCTCTGTTCCTGCTGGCCACTCCATTTCTGATACTGGCCAGGATGGCATTGGCCCTCTTGGCTACCTGGGCACACTGCTGGCTCATATTCAATCGACTGTCAACCAGCACCCCCAGGTCCCTTTCCACCTGGGCACTATCCAGCCACTCCATCCCCAGCTTGTATCGGTACAGGGGATTATTATGGCCGAAGTGCAATACTCGGCACTTGGACTTATTGAAGTTCATCCCGTAGTCGGCAGATGTTGAGTGTTTCCCTGTCTCAGCCTGTTACCCTCTCTTCTAGTACACTGTGGTCTGAATTTCTGGAAAAGAAACTTTGTTCTAAACAAGGTGTTGGCTATCTCAAACATCTTAAATTTTGTTTTCATGCAATGCTTCCATCCCATACAGCCAGTTTCTAATTGCAGGCAAAAAATTTAGCAGGGATAAGGTTGCAAACTTCCTGTAACAAAAAATGTTGCTGAGCCCTAGTACACTTTTATTTAATCAAAAGAAAAGGTCAAAGAGCTCTAAATCAAGCATTTGTTTCCAATTTCAGGTATTCCTTAATGTCTTCATTTTCTCTTTCATGTATTCTTTTAAAAGCATGAGATTTTGTCAGTGTCTGAGATCTGTTTCCTTTACTGGTGTGAGTCAGTAGTTCTCAGGTCTGCATCAGGTTCTCCATTTCTCTTTTGAACAGACACGTTATCTGCTACTTTTTACCTTCTAGAACCTTTGACAGTATATTGTGGAAAACACAGGTCTAGCAGCATTTTTGAATCAAGGTTTTGGTGTAAGTGAAGATTTGCATAGTCTTTTGCAACCTTCCTTTATTGACATGTCATTATAGAACGCGATATAGCACAAAGTACCACGACTCCATCAGAAGGGTGCAAGAGAGATTTATTACAGCAACATGTTGCTTTTATACTTTTTCAAGATATTTACATTTACTTAACATACACATTCACTGTCCATTGGTTATAAGAAAGAAACAAAATTCTCAGTAGGTGATCAAGGAGCCACTGTCATTCTGTGAGCCAGCTAGAGTCCGTATCTTTTAACTTTGTCTCCTTCATCATGTCTCCATGGTGACAACCTTGGTGTCTTCCTCAGGAGAGATATGGGGCAGTTTCTATGTGGTTCTTGAACCACAGCTTTTTTTTTTTTAGAAGAGGGAAATATTTATGAGAGCTTTTGAGTAGCCTTCTCTTGGAAAGCTTTCTCAACATCATCAGAGACTCTTAAAGCTGCCCACATTTCCCATCTCTTAGCTTGGCACTAATAGGATCAAACAAAGTCCTGCTTCCTTTGATCTGGCACAGCCAAGTGGTCGACCTCAATTCCTTGGCTCTTGGTTAAAGCACTTGAGATCTCCTGACTCCTCTGTCCTGGTACCTAGGCAAAGCCTGTGTGGCTGCAGCACCTCTGGTGCACTTGAACTTGAAGTGCTGGTCTGGAAAGTATCTCATATAAAACCACTTCTACAGCTCCAGCTGGATAATGACAAGTTAGGTAACTCATGTATCATCTTTGCTTTGTATTTTTTACATGTGCTAATGCCAAGTAAGTGGTCAGTTGCTCCTCAGAAATGGGTGTGATGGAATTATAATGGGAGCAGTCTTGATCCCTATGTATAACATAGAAACATAGAATATCCTGAGTTGAAAGTGACCCACAAGGGTCATCAAAGTCCAACTCCTGGCCCTGCATGGGACAACCGGAAAAATTGCACCATGTGCCTGAGAGTATTGTCAAAACACTTCATGAATTGTCAGGGTTGGTGCTGTGATCACTTCCCTGGGAAGCCTGTTCCAGTGCCCAGCCACCCTGGGTGAAGAACCTTGTCTTAATGTCCAACCTAAACCTCCTCTAACACAACTTCAGGCCATTCCCTTGGGTCCTGCTACTGGTCACCGGAGTGGAGATTTGTGCCTGCCCCTCCACTTCCCTGGAAGTTGTAGACTGTGATGAGGTCTCCCCTTAGTATCTTCTAGGCTGAACAAGTCAAGTGACCTTAACTGCTCCTTGTATAGCTTCCTCTCCAGATTCTTCATCATCTTTGTTGCCCTCCTTTGGATACTCTCCAATAGCTTTATAGCTTTCTTATATTGAGGTGCCCAAAACTGTGCACAAAACTTGAGGTGAGTCTGTGGTGGGTTGACCTTGGCTGGACACAAGGTGCCCATCAAGCCACTCTATCACTCCTGCTTCCCAGCTGGACAGGGGAGAGAAAATAAGATGGAAAACAACTTGTTGGCTGAGATAAGGCAGTTTACCAAGGCAAAAGTAAAAGCTTGTGTGTGCACAAGCAAAGAGGAAGAAAAATTTTTTATTTTCTACTTTCCATCAGCAAGTGATGTCTAGCAGGGCTTCAGCATGTGTAGCAGTTGCTCCAGAAGGCAAACATCATAAGTAAGGAATACCCCTCTTCCTCCTTTTCTTAGCTTGTATAGCCCTTATGGAATATCCCTTTGGTTAATTTGGGTCAGTTGGCCTAGTTGTGTCCCCTCCCAGGATCTTGCCCACTCCCAGCCCCTAATGGGGGGAATTTTGAGAGACAGCACTGATGCTGTGCCAGAGCTGCTCAGCAGTATCCAAAACACTGGTGTGTTATCAACACACTTCTAGCTACTAATGCAAAGCATAGCACTGTGAGGACTACTTTGGGGAAATGAACTCTGGCTCAGCCAGACCAAATACAGAGCCATCTTGATATGTTCCACAGGCAGGCACAGAGGTTTGGTAACTGCAAGTCCTGGTTTGGGACAGATTTGGGAGGGAACTTCCTGAAGAGGTCTCCTCTAGAAAGCAAATTCAAGCGGCCCCTCCCCCAACCAGTTTGGGAGGTAAACCTCCTTCAAGAAAAGTGGAAAACGCTGTTTATTTAACAAGCTAAGTACTCACAAACATGAAAAAATGAATAATATTAAACAATGGAACCTCTCGTCGTTCTGACGAGATGGCAAATTCAGAGAGAGTCCTTCTCGTGGGGTGTAGCTCGGCTCGCTCAGTCTCTTATCAGTCCCTCCTGCACTGGAGAATGCCGCATCCTGGGCCCCGGTGGGCCACAGGTGTGAGCTCACAGTGCTTTGCTGGGTTTTTGGTCCAGAGCAGGGCTGATCGGTTCCAAGAAAAAGAAAAGCCACAGTCTGAGGCACTTCTCTGCCTTAGTTAGCTAAAAAACTAACTACCAGCAAAGGAGAGCTCTCTTCTGCTGTCTGTGCTGCAGGCAACAGTGAGAGAATGCGGGGGAGCAAGTGCAGTTTCTGCAGACAAACTGCGCGCGCTTCTTCTCCCCCTCAGATCTAGTTTTAAAGGAGCAGAACTCAATATCCAGCATAAACAAAACAGATGATTGGGGATACAAGCATCATAAAGTCACCCCAGGACACTGCAGTGGATCTAAAAGCTTGTGATTGCAGGGGTGAGTTGTTGATGGGTCAGGAGGCAAGGAAAAATATCTTTAGTATAAAATGCTCTGATTTTTTTTATTATGTAGTGAAAGGTTCAAGAGTTAAGGGCCAGGAAAGATCACTCACAGATAGCTATCACTGGCAAAACAGACTCAACTTGTGGATATTAATTGAATTTATTGCTAACAATATCAGAGCAGGATAATGAGAAGTAAAATGAGACCTTAAAAACACCTTCCCCCCACCCCTCCCTCCTTCCTGGGTTCTTACCTCCTCCCCCACCATTGCAGGGAGACATGGAATGGGGGTTATGGTCAGTTCATCATGTCACCAAAAATGTCAGGTGTGGCGGTTTTGGTTGAACCGGGCAGAAATACTAATTAAGTGTAGTGGTTTTGGTTAGCCAATCCGAGTTTCCCGGCCAATGCACCAATTAATGTACCGGGTGTAGTGCTGGCCAAATGCCAGTGCACCCACTAGAATTATTTTCTCATTTTCTGCTGTGAGATAAGGATTAGGAGAGCAAAGCAGGCTCAAAACTTTGAAGGGTATAAAGAAAACTTTATTAACAGAACTAAAAATAAATAGTAAGAAATCAGAATAAACCTTCAGGTCACTTCTCCCATCAGCTCTTCTTTCTTTTCCTACTGACAATGTAAAGAGACAAATTTGTTGTTTTCAGTCAGTTTACCACTTTTAAAATAATCTTTCTTCAGTTCACTTAGGGAAAGGCATCTCTCCTGCCATGCCATGGAGACTTTTCCACAAGAAACAGTTCTCTCATGGTTTTAATTATCATGAATAGCACCTGCCTGGAAATCTGCAATCGTGAAGTCCCTCCCATGGTTTGGTAGTCTTCCCACAACTACCACCATGGGTCATCTCAGCTTATTGGGGTGCAATTTTAAGGATGAGCTGTTCTAGTATAGAAACAAACGTTCTCTTTTATCTCTGGGAACAGAGATTTTCTTCTCCCATCCCTGGGGCCAGGTTTCTCATCTCTCTGTTCAAGCTTCTCATTAGATCACAGCTACGTCAACATCTGCTTGCTTCAACACTGGTGCTTCTGCTCACAACTATGGCTAGAACGCTACATCCCCTCAATGTATTCCATGAATTACGAGGGGGGAAAAAAAGAGGCTGATGTATCAATTATATTATCACCATAGTCTTACAAGATAATTTCAGCTCAAAACTAAGGCATCTCCTCATTCTCCTCCCATCTGGTATTTGACTCCTTTGCTGACCCCATGTTGTTTTCTTTGTGTGTCTTCACTCTTTCCTTTTTCTCTCACTCGAGAGAGGATTGATGTCTGCAAATTTCATCTGTGCACTAAGAGAGTTAATATCTCGCTCAGGCCTGTGAATGGTCATGTGATCTCTGCGGGTGGCGGCTGCTCTCGTTTCCTGGCTGTTTTCCAACCCTGCCGCATTTAATTCCAGCCGCGGGGCTGCTTTCTGCGTGGCCGGCTCAGCCCGCAGCACGGCTGAGATTCTGCCGCCGCTGAGTTCCAACCACAGCCGGCAGGCCAGGCCGCCTCTGCTCGGCTTCGGGTGGAGCTGAGCTGGGCCCGGCTTTGGCTGTGAGCTGCCGAGCCATCCTGCTGGTACCGCAGAAAATCATGCGGCTGAGAACAGAGGTGGCCCTGCAGCCCTGCACAGAAAACGCCCCTGAAACTTATCAGGGTTAGTTTAGCAAAACTTAAAAGTTTCAGTAATCTAATAATCACACTCTAACAATAAAAGAAAATTAGCTATATGCTGGCCAGAGTGGAAAACTACACTTCTTAACTTCTTATGATTAATTAAAACAGTTTAAAAGTTAATTAAAGCTATTAATTAGAAAAAAATAATTAGGAAAGTTATATAATTTCCAACAATCACATGTTGTTCCTGCTGCTGCTCAGGGAGAAGAGTCCTTCCCCTATTCCAGCATGGGATCCTTTCCATGGGAGACAGTCCTTCATGCTTGTAATATATAATGTAAAATAATTCATGCTTAAGGGGAAATGTATAAAATAAAAATTGTAAAATGAATTTAACATCTAACGAGCCTCTGACCACGAACAACCTGGAGACAGATTACCACATTGGAATTATGAAACTCCTGGTGGTAGCAGTAGAAGAATGCCTCATTAACTAATAAAAGGAACATGGCTGGTGCAGAGATGGGCTTCCTCCGGAACCATCAGGGAACACCCAAGGACGATCAGCACTTGATAGATATCATCAATCAAGATAACCAAAGTCGTCTAGAAACATATATCTGAATACATCTCCTGACATGATCAGCGCCTGCCACTACTCAGGAAACAGCAATTGTCCAACCCTGCACAGTGAAAGAAAACTTCATACATGTGCGGGATTACAAGATTACAAAAGGAATCAGGGCACCTCTGCCTCAGGCATAAAAAACTGTATAAAACAGCCCTGCTGGAGACGGCATTCGTGAACAGAGGGAGATCTGGTGCAATAGAGGTTGGATCTAGGCTCACCCAGCGCTGATCCCGGGCTCCACGCTGTCTCTTTGACTGTGGTTTTTGAGGATTGTATTTTGGTCGTGAAAATAAAATCTTTCACATTTATTAATTTGGCTTTCTTGTTGATCATTTATAACAATGATGATGGGCTTCATAATGTAAGTCCATCCCACAAGCAACAGTTCTCAATGAACTGTTCCAATGTGGCCCCCTTTTCATGGGGTGCAGTGTGGTAGCTAGGGAAGAGGCGCTGCGGAAGATTTCGCGATGTCACGGAAAGCCAGGACCCTCGGTTCCCCATAGATAAGACCCTCAGGTACTCATAGATAAGAAATTAACATAGGAATGTGGTCCCACTAACAATAGGAATGTTGCCCCACTGAAGCCAGTAACTTGCCATCCCTTACCCAGTACTTTTCCATTCCCTACTAACCATAGGTAAGAAGGACAAACCCCTTTTTGACGTAGAGACCCCTAAGACTATAAGACCCCATGAGAAGAAGTAATAAACGCCTTTTGACCGTCCACCACATTGGTGTCTGCGTATGTCATTGGCCCGAACGGCCCTAGAGAGAGGGCTGTCGAGCTGTACCTCAGAACCAGGTCGCCTGCCTTGATCTAGAAGGCAACAGTGCAGTCCTTCAGGCACAACCTACTCCAATGTTGGTCCCCTACAGGGTCAGAAGTCCTACCAGGAAACCTGCTCTAGTGTGGGCTCCTCTCTCCACAGGTCCCTGCCAGAATCCTATTCTAGTGCAGGCTTCCTACAGGGTCACAGCCTTTTTTTGAGCATCTACCTGCTCCCATGTGGGTCCATCTTGGAGCTGGCTGGCATTGGTTCTGTCTGGCAGAGGGGAAGTTTCTGGCAGCTTTTTACAGAAGCCACCCCTGCAGCCCCCTGGCTACCAAAACCTGGCCACACAAACTCAGTATAATGTAGATCAGCATCTTTTGCAAGTATAGAGAAATGACCATCTTCCTTAAATCAACTAATTATATTCAACAGCCAGTTAAAAAAAGTTAAATTGTCAAGAGTTAAAATTTTCTACTGCATTAATTAAAACAAGGTGTGAGATGAAATTAATTGATCTTAGTTGAAAGGTGATAGTAACGAGTGTCCATCAACTGACTAGACAACAGGTAGTATTTAAAATGGCTTTAATAACCCAGCGAAATGCCACAAATGTTCTGGTTTTAATTTTCTTGTGTAGCCAGCCTGCTTAAGGAAGTTTAGCCATTAAACAATTTAGAATAGGTTTTCATTTTCTCTCCCAATGCAGCTTCATCTCTGCTTAATAAATGGGGCATTTATCTTTTTTGTACTATATAATCACAAACTGTAGAAATACTTTTAGTTATTTCACAACTGAGAGGAAACGTTCTGTTTAAACAAAAGAATGCAGCTTGGGAATGAACAGCTCTTCTGAAATATGTCAAGCAGTCATTTTTAATGAAGTAGATTATTTTTTCCTTCTTTGTTAATCAGGTGTGCAGTGTTATGCTTTGCAGACTGGCAGCTGTTTGCCTTGTGGTACTACCATCCAATGTTTCAGTCAGGTAACAAAGGATTTGCACAGTCGCAGGGGTTCTTGCTTTCTGATTAAAAATTTGTGGCAACCTAGCAATGAAATAAGGGCTGTGCCAGCTTAACAGACTCTCCCTTTAAAGCTGTGTGCATATACAGCTGTTGCAGGCTGTCACAATGCCAGTGCCCCCATGAAAATACATTCTCCCTGGTGTCCGCTGTGAGATGTGACCAGGAATAAGCAAAGCAGGCTCCCACTTAGAAATAAAGAAGAGAAAACTTTATTAACCTACAACTATATGTAAAAAGAAACACACAGAAAGAATGAAAACCTTCCAAAAACATTTCCTCCTTCCCCCACCAAATTTCCAATACATCCATCCCTCAGATCACAAACTCTTGGTCTATCACCACCCTTTAGATAATCAATTCTCAGTTTATCAAGTAGTGAGGAGTCTCTCTTGTGCCATAGGCTTCCCCTGGAAACACAGTTGAGACCTCTTGTGTTTCCTGTCACACGTGGCACTGCCTGGAGATCATTTGCCATCGTGACATCTTCCTTCCATGCCCAGTGCTCTTACCACTGCACATGGACCAGGGCTGCTTCTAGGGTTTTCCTTTTAAGGGTGCTTTGTCCAGTTCCAAAAAGAGCACAGTCTCTCACTTTCGGGACACCAGTCACCCCCAAATTTCACCCTCTGGGGCCGAGGGGTCTCAGGAACAGAGATCCTCTCCTCCACTCAAGATCGAGGGCACCAACCACCACCCTCCTCATCCGTTGTCTCTGTTCATGCACTCTCATAACATCACTGCACTCTCTTGGCTCCAAGCCATTGCCTCCCCCTAGATGCAGTCTCTGTGTCACAAGAAAAAAATGTTTCTGTCCATGGCTATACAAGAAAAGTTCAGCCAAAGGCCACTTCATCATCTGCCACCTAGGATTCTTCTCAACTTCTCTCAGACATCTTTCACTTGCACAATCCTGCATCATACTTGCTCATTTCCTGCTATTCATCCCTATCTCTCTTCTCATTCAGGAGAAGGACCAGCATTTGTAAGGTTTCCATCATCCAAGAAAAGGGTTAAAAATCTCAGGCTCTGCCTGTCCAGAACGGCTGCCTTGCTGAGCACCTTCTCGCCCCACCCCCCCTTCTCCTCGGCCTGCTATCAAATTTCAAGGTGGCACAGGCACAGACACTGGCTCTCCCTCTCTCTCCTGGGGGGATGGCTGCCGGATGACTCTCCAATGTTCCTCCACCCTTCCATCCTGCAAGGGCCTCTTCACCTCCCCTCTCTGTCCAAGGCCCTACCTCACCCGGCTGCATGGCTTCCCCTCTCCCACCCAGCCACAGCAGCTGGGCAGAGGAGAGGTCTGACCTGTTTCCTTGCCGGAACCCAAGAGGAAATTTTCCTGGGAGTGCTCTGCTTTTAACCCCCCGTGTTCTCAGAGGCGTATCCATGTCCCCAGTGGCCACATCAGGTGCCAATATTTAAATCTGAGCACCTATTGGTTTGACCACAGCATCCCAAAAAATCTCACTTCTTCTCAAACTATGACACAGGCTCATAGAAAACAAATCCCTGTATGTTCCTGTCAACACACTTGGCAATGCTATGCCATCCCCTGCTGGTCTGGAGGGACTTCCCAGACCTTGCCCTTGCTTTCTAGGCAAGAAATTAGCTATGGCTGTGCTAGCAGCTCATTGTTTGGGGTTGATGTGAGTAATTATTCTGTTGCTGCCTTTTTACTTGGTATCAGCTTATTATGGTGGTCAGAGCACTAAAGACTGTATTCAGAATAGAGGCTGTAATACAATATTGTCTTTTATCAGATAACTGCAAAGCTACTGAAAAATATATTCCTGCAAACTATGGCTTTCTATTTAGTGCTGATGGTCTGTGAGATCTGTGGTTGCTCTGGGGACAAGTTGAAGGATGCCAGACTTGGTCAGGGCTGCTCGTCAGCCCCCCCTCCTGTTTAAGAGAAGAGTTGGTGCTAATACAGCTTCACCCTGCTTGCTGCTTTTCCAGCCTAGGCTGTACTGGTAGCTTCACACACTATTTGTGTTGGAAGAGCTGCAGGAAGTTCTCAGTTTTGATCCCCTTAGCTAGTTACTTGTCAGGAGCAGGGAAGGAAAACATACTGATTTCATTTGATTGTGGTTCACAGGGGCTGCTCACTGATTTTTTACCCACCATGACTTCCAGGCTTCTATTTGGATAAATTTCTTTCAGCTTTTTTTTCCTAGATCCCTCTGTAATTGGGGAGGCAAAATTAAATAGACATGATGGTAAGAAGGTTTAAGTTCCTGTGTGTGCCTGAACCCCAGTTTTGCAGCACTTGGCAAGAGGAATGTGGTATAAGGTGTGTGTCCCTGCTGTGACAGGTTGCATTTTGCTACTGTTGATAATTGGAAGGATTAAGGACTTCTGTCCTGTGGTGAGAGGGGATGCCACACAACAAAGGGAACCTCATCTATAAATTGATCCTTGTCCCATTCCCACTGTGTGACATGGAGGGGAATTCAGCAGAAGAAAGAAACTGGGGGAAGGTTACATTTCTCCATGGCTGTGCAGAACAGGAGTCTGGAATGCTTTTTTGGGGTGGTTCTTGGCTTATGGCAGCAGCTCACCTGATGTGGTGTGAAGCAGGTGTGCACAGGCTTCCCACTGTGGTTACTTGGCTCTGCTGGCTTCATTGGGGAGTTTCCTTCATGGATTGAATGGCCTGAGATTGGGTTTGATGTCTCTCATCCTGTTAGTGATGATGAAAGGTGAAAAGGGGAGAGAGGGCTGAGCTGGTTGTTGCTGTGTTATGGGTGAGGACTGCCGGTGCTATGGCTGCTAAACTTAACTCATTTCAAGGGAAAAAAATTATTCTGTCTTCTTATAATCTCTTTTTAATTAGGAAGTATTTGATAATTTCAAATTGGCAGTGTATGAGGTAAACTATTCGATTAGAACTACCCTTAAGTTTCTTGAGGAGTATTATGTTCACTGTGTGGTTAAAATGTACAGTCAAATAATCCTCTTAAGGGGAAAAAAAATGGGGAGAAGGCTTGAGAAGAATGATACAAATCGGCCAGCACAGGGTGAACACTGCCTACAGAACTTGGCTCAGGCTTGGCTCCTCGTCAGGTGCCTGGGCAAGCAAGCACTAAATTTTTGCCTAAATGAAAACAAACAAAAAGATTCTTGTTTTAACTGTGTCTGTATGTACTTATGGCTGAATGTGCTGCTTAGGAATGCTTATGCTGTTGAACCAAGGATGGTAACTGGTATTGAATAGACTTCTGTTATCAGACCAAACTAAAATCACTTGAAAAGGTTTGATTAGATGAAATTTCTGGTCTAGAAGTCTCCTTTTCAGGCTTTTTTTTCTATGTACTTCAAAATCTTGGATACAAAAAACTTATTGCAAAAGTGTGGGTGATATATTTTTTCTTCCCCTTTGTCTTTCCCAGTCTCCTGAGCTTAGATACAGAAACTTCTTGATTTATCCTTTGGCCCTGTGATTTCATAGCTGGCAGAGCTTGTCATTGTGGCTGCAGAATTGTTGGAGAGGGGATGGGATCAGCTGGGCTTTGCAGCATTGCCTCAGTAGTGACTAATGGCCGAGGGTGGGAAACCTGAGCAGCTGAGTAAAAGCAAAAAGAAAGGTCATTCAGCTAGAGTGGTATTATGGGCTACTGACCTTGTATTTTGACATGAGTGTCTTTTGCGGGGATTTCCAGCACTCCTTGTAGGCAAAATCTGGTGAGTATTGACTGACTCATTCAGAAATATTGGGTTTTGTATGTGGTGACTTTTTTCAGTTCTTCCTAACTTTTCAGATACAGATTGAGGGTCGGTCTTGATAGTCTGGGGAGTCAGCTTTCCACTGAAGCAAACTTTCTGATGTTTAAAAGTCTTATTCTGTTGCTACAAGGTTTTGAGGCAGTGTTTGGCCTCTGCTTTCTAGGTATGTGACTCATACCTTAAAAGCAAAGCTATACCCATCTTGGTCTGTGCTGTTCTGCAGCCTGAGGAAGAAAGGCAAGAAGGCTTTTCTTTATACTGGAGTGGTTTGGAAATGTGACACTGGCAAAGCCATCTCTGGGAATTTGCAGGGAATGGAGTTGAAGGTGCATAATTCTAACTTAATTTGAATTTCTAAAATATCAGGAAAATCTTGTTTAAAATGTAAGCTGTAAGACTTGGTAAGGCAGTTTGGAATCTGGAATTAAGTGGGCTCTGAACTGTGATATATAATATAGAATTCTATTGCTATATAGATGTCTATGTCTAAATGCCTCTAGTATTCTTTAAATGTTGCCTCTGTAATTTTTCGGGAAATAAGGATATATACTTGGGTGGAATGGAGTAAATGAAAGTAATCTGTATATATTGAAGAATAATTGATACACAGCAGGAGACTGTGTTTAGGTGTTTCAGTAAAAAGTGTGAAAACATCAGTGACACCATTTTACAGATCCTTTGGGTTTAATGTTTGAGCCCACTATATTTTCTGAGTAACTGGGAAGGAATTGTTATAGATGAGTAAATGGTTGGTTCTCACAATTAAGGGGTAAACATTATATGTATGTTAAAAGAAGTTTTATAAATGTATAGTTATGTTACTGCAATGTGCTCCCCCCAGTATGTGTTATAATGGGATGGTCTTGGTAATCTGGGCATTTGGGAAGGTTGGCTTGTTACTATGGCAGCACCTGACCTCCAATCAGAATGTAAGAAAGTGACTTCTACCACTGGACAGCAAGGAAGGAGTTGACTGAGAAAGGCTCTAGGAGGCGCTAGAGATGTAAAAAGGCAAAGCATCCATCTTTAAGATGAGCCAGCCACGTGGTAGGCAGCCATGAGGGAGGTTCCCAGGCCTGTTCTTCCTTATTTAGTCCTTTTGTTGTATTATTGTTAAGGTTGAATAAACATTTGCAATTTTTAAAGTGAGCAGTTGTTTCTCAGAATGGGAATGGAGTGGGCAAGCAGATTTACTACAGGGAGAAATGCAAACAAAGAGATGGAAGGAGTAAAGGTATGTTGCAAGTGAGGTGCTGCTCTCTGGTACATGTAGGGAAATGGCATAGTTTCAAAGGATGTGTGCTTTGCCACCTCTGTAAGGCATCTCATATCCGTTTTCCCTTTTTTTTTTTATCTAGTAGAGCACTAATGCCTTCTCAGTGGGCTGTAGTGGGAGGTTGCGGCTTATGGGTTTGTTCTCTCCTGCTGACGCTGATCAACATGTTTGGCTCTCTGGTCTGTATCCCCTCCTTTGCACAGGTATGTCTGTGCCTCACACCCTCTCTTCTGGGAGCCCTCCTGTGCTCCTCCATGTGCTTTCTGGGGGAGGTAGGGCCTCTCAGAGCCCTCGCTAGCTATTGAAGATTAATGAACTTTCTTTCCAGCTGTGTCATGAAAACAAAGGACTGTTGTGTTCAGCCTTTGTCCTTGCTATGTGCAGGGACCCTTCAAGAAGCAGCTCTTCCTCCCCTCTATTCCAACCAGCATCTGCATGTTTGCTGCTTTCTTTTTATTAGTAGATAGTACTGAATAAAGTGCATCTTTGTGTGGTTTTCTAACTGTACAATTTATTGCTTGTGATACCTTGGGTGCAAAGGACTAACAAAACACTATTTTGAGTACCCAAATGGTTATGAGATGCTTAAAGTAAATAAGGGAAAGGTAAATAAATTGCTGCAAGTGGAATGATGCTTAAAACACTTGATCTGAAAATGTTATAATTTTTTCAAGATGATGTTCACTGTAAAATAACACTTACTGTTACATGCTTTTGAGTTTGTTTACAATAGGATAAATTCAATTAAGACTGAATCCAGTAGACTGTCTTGCATGTCATGGACCTGCTTGTGTCTCTTCATTTTGCAATGCCTGCTTTTCTGGTCCTGTCATGGGTAAAAGGGGCTTCTGTATGTATTTCAAAATGCCTTGAGCATCTTGGGAAAGAGCCTGTTGTCACTGTGTCATGGCAAACTTTATAATTCAGTCCCCAAAAATCAAAGACAAATATTTCATTAACTTTCTGCTTTTATTTCAGACTGTATTTACTCAGTTAATGAATGAGAGAAATTCCATGTAGGCATATACTATTACATAGTAAGCCTTATTTGCATGCAACAAACTGCTTGAACTCCTACTTGACAGTTCAAGCAGTGGCTCCTTCATCTCCTGGGGAAGAATAAAGTTTTAAATAACACTTAGTGATAAAAGGAAGCAAATGAAGAGTTCTCAGTTAATTGATTTTATCTATACCCTATACCGGTTGCAATACAGACACTTCTCTCACTTGTAAATGCTTAATTTGCTTTTAGGTCATACTTGTTGGTGGAAGACTAATATATCAGCAAACTTGTGCGTGAACCTTTACTCCTTTTGCAGGATCTTAGAAATAACTGAAGTGTACCAAATCAATGGAAAAAATTTAAACCTACTAGTATGTATGGGATAATCACAAAGGTGGCTGATGGAGGAAAAAGTCATTCATGTTTATTCACCATCTAATAGCAATTGAGGAGTTGCTGGGCTAAACCAGCCCAAGAAACATTGCTAAAATAGTTTGTGGCTATAAGTATCAGAGGCCTGTTTGGAAATAATAGGTATAAGTTGATACTGGTTTTGCTGATGTGGCTTGCAGAGATGCAAACAGCTGCTTCTGGTTTCACCCTATGGTTTCTTGAAACTCTCAAACAGCTTAGATGGCTTTCTTGTGGCTTTCTAAACTTGGATGTCTTGCCAAACTTGTATATGTTTCCTTTAAACAGGTTGCAAAATAAAAGCACTAAGGGCCAAGACAAATACTTACATTAAGACCCCTGTTCGGGGAGAAGAACCAGTCTTTGTTGTCACTGGGCGAAAGGAGGATGTAGCCATGGCTAAAATGGAAATTCTCTCAGCTGCTGAACACTTCTCCATGATCAGAGCATCACGCAACAAGAGTGGTCCTGCTCTGGGAGGCCTGCCATGTACCCCTGATCTGCCAGGTCAGATGACAGTCCAAGTCAGGGTGCCTTACCGTGTAGTTGGGCTGGTGGTTGGACCAAAAGGAGCTACAATCAAAAGAATTCAGCAGCAGACCCATACCTACATAGTCACCCCCAGCAGGGACAAGGAGCCAGTCTTCGAAGTCACAGGAATGCCTGAAAATGTCACCTGTGCACGTGAGGAGATAGAGATGCATATAGCCATGCGTACTGGGAACTACATCAAGCGGAATAAAGAGAATGATTTCCACTACAATGGTACAGATGTGAGTTTTGAAGGAGGCACTCTCAGGTCTGCATGGCTTGCTTCTAATCCTGTCCCTCTTAGTTGCACTAGAATGATTTCTAATTATAGGAATGACAGCTCCAGCTCCTTGGGAAGTAGTTCCACAGATTCCTGTTTTGGAAGCAATAGATTGGCTGATTTCAGCCCAACAAGTCCATTCAGCAAAAGCAACTTTTGGTTTGGAGAAACATTGCCTTCAGTGGGCATGGAAGACCTCGCGGTTGACTCTCCTGTTTATGACTCCTTATCAATGCCTTCCCAAACCATTTGGACTCCTGGCTTTGGTAGTGACCCTGCTATTAATACTAAGCCTCAATGCCAAGGGAGACAGCCATCTACTCCTTGCCTGTCACCCACATTTCCAGAAAGCCTGGATCATCCGCTGGCTGGGAGAGCGAATAATGACCCACCTAGCACTGGCCACCAAGTAGGCCTTCCTATCTACATTCCTGCATTCTCCAATGGCACCAACAGCTATTCATCTTCCAATGGTGGCTCCACATCCAGCTCACCCCCTGAGTCAAGACAGAAGCTCAACTGCGTGATGTGCTTCGAGAACCAAGTTGTTGCAGCTCTGGTCCCCTGTGGTCACAATCTCTTCTGCCTGGAGTGTGCCAACAAAATCTGTGAAAAGGAAGTCCCATTGTGTCCTGTTTGCCAGACAGCTGTTACTCAGGCAATTCAAATTCACTCTGAAATAGAGATATTATAGGGATATTATTATATGTGGACTTTTAAAGACTTGAAGTCATAGATGTAATGGTACCCTCTAGTAAACTTTTAAATGAATTCTGACTGTTTGACTTCCTTGGGATTAGACTGAAGTTATTAATAAATTTTTACTTTCTCAAAAGGCTGCTATGGTAACACTAAACTTAAGGGGTCTCTGTCTGGTACAGTGTAAGCAGATGGCATGTTTAGCAGAGATACATCTGGTATAATGTTATGGCACAGTGAGGGCAAGTTTTCATAAATTACACAACTGAAAAAAAACCTAAAAATTTCCAGGCTTTTCTAAAGGATCTCTGTTAATTGTTTGGCTTCTGTGAGTTGGCAGCAATGAACCTTGTTGCCTAAATGCAAAAGTACTTGTCTGCTATGGAGGATGTGTAGTATTATCTATATATCAAACAACACTTCAATGCTATCTTCTACCAGCTTTGAGGAAATATTTTTTTCTTTATGTGACAACTTATACCTAATTCTTCAGCATTGGAAATATCTTTTAAAGTATAGTTTGATTTACTGAAACGGATTGTGTTATTTGGCAGGTTCAGATAATAAATGACAGATGGGAAGAGAGAAACTGCCAGATGCACCTCCATTTTGTCCTTGATAAGGGCAGTATGTCCAGAGGATCAGGAATGTCTCAATTTGTGAATTCCTACCCACTGCTTTTGTTAGGGTAATGTAGAAAAAGTCTGCCTGGCTTCATCCAGTTACAGTAAGGGCTTTGGGATGCACATACTTTGACTAAGAGTGATGATGCTGACATTCTGTTCATTAGTCTGATCAAGCTGTTCTTGACCTTTTTTAGAGAGTATATAATTCAAAATGTGAAGCATTTTTATGTTAAATTCATGTCTTACACATAAATATATATTTTCAGTAAGAAAAAGGAAAAAGAGGGAGTTGTGTAAATGTCCTTGTATTATTCATGACAGCAGCTGTGACAGTGGCCCTGTAATCAGTTTACTTAATTTCAAAACTGTCTTTCCAAAAAAAAAAAAGTCTCTTGAATGAGCTTCTTACATTTCAACCTGTGGATGTTTCTAGCTTTTTTATCCTCAGTACATTACCAAATCTGTGCTGACATACATTAAAACAGCAAAAACAAAAAAAAAAGACACAAAAGTAGAGTTCTGATGTATTTTTTTCTCTTTTTTAAAGCATTATTTTCCCAAGACAATCTTTTTCTCAGTGTAACAACAAAAAAGAAATTATGCATTAAACTAGTAAATATGCAGAAAATTTTATTTTTATTTCCACTTGAAGAGTTACATTTCATATAAAAGTTTACAACTAGGAGTTGCTTTGAAGGCATATTATGTACTGCAGAACTTTAATATAATTGCTTGCAGGATAGTTACATGTCAGTATTAAAATCTGATCTCTAGCTACAGTCCTGTAGATGTGAACAAATGTTCACTGAGTGTGTATTTTGTTTTATTGCATTGTACACTGCAACTAATAAGCCAAGGAATCAATAGACATAAGGTAGGTGTACCACTTCTATAAACCACAAACTAAGAATAAACTGATAAACTATTGATCGAGCTTAGTTTTTGCTAATTTTACTACACTCTTTGTTATGTATATGTAGGGAGGTCATAGGGATTATAAATTCAATTTTGGTAAAGTTTAAAAACTATATATTTTATGATAAAGGGCCTTTAAATTATGATGGCCAAAGCACTGATATATTTGTTGTAAAGAGAATTATAAGAGTTTTATTTTTCTGATATTAAAAATTACTTAATAAAGACTTGTTTCCATTAACTTGAATGTTTTGCTCTCTTCATAGTTGTTACTTGGAGCAGCTTAGGCAGGCTGGGGCTGGCTGATGTCCCCCACTCAAGCAGGGGCATTCCTGGTGCTTAGTATTTCATGTGAAGGGCTTAGGCTGGTGGGATCCCATTCCAGTGCTGCAGAGCTCCACTCCTGAAAGAAGTTAAACTGGTATAAACAAAAATTGAGGGGTTTTGTGGTTTTGGGTTTTTTTTTTGGTGGGTTTTTTCTCCCAAAATACCCTTGGCTCAATTTTTCCCAAAGTTGCATGGAAGAGTTTCCAGGAGCTGCTGGGTTAAAGTTTAAAATAAATCCATGCAAAATGAGCTGAAGTAGCTGAGGGGAGGGTGCAGATTGTTGCTAAGAAAACAAATGGGTTTTGGGCAAATGAGCTGCACCAGGAACTGTAGGAAATCTAAAATATTGAGGCTGGCAGGTACCTGCCCCAGGGTGTGACATTGTTTAGTGGTGGACTTGGCATGGCTGGGTCAATGGTTTGACTCAATGGTCTTAAAGGTCTTTTCCAATCTAAACCATTCTCTGTCCATAAGTCAAGGGGGAAAAGAAATATGGACCATATAGTCACATAGGTTGAAAAGACCTTTAAAATCAGAGTTCAATTGTTAACTCAGCACTGCCAAGTCTACCCCTAAGCCATGTCTCCAAGTGTCACAGTAACATGCTTTTTAAATCCTTCCAGGGATGGTGACTCCATTACTACTCTGAGGAACCTGTTCCAATGCCTGACCACCCTTTCAGGGAAGACATTTTTTCTAATCTCCAATTTAAACTGCCCCTGGCACAACATGACACTCATCCTACTGCTTGTTACTTGGGATGCTCCATGCCTGCTCCCCACTTGAGGTCTGTCCCCTCAACCTGTGCTAACCTGAGTGGCATGTCAGTGGTGCATCCCTTCTTCCTGCTGTTGACACCAGCTGCCCAGGTGTCCCCATGGATCCCTACCCACAGCAGCCATTCCCACCTTTGCTATCACCATACTATGTGCCCTTGGTCATGTCACTACACCCAGAGGCAGCTTCACTGAAGCACCCACACCTGCCATCCTCGTACTGGCCATGCAGCTTCCCTGCTCTGAGCATGGCCATGCTGCTTTGCACTGCTTTGGCTGCATTGACTTCAAGACAATGCTTCACCCTGACTCAAGAAATCAACAAAATCAACCCAAACTGCCAGTCTGCCCCAGGGTGTCCCCATCTTCTGCTGCCATCCTATATCTATGAGGAACATGACCAAAAGGAGACATGACCCACATAATCTGTGGGATGCTCCCAAAGCTTCCCTCCCTTCCCCCCTGCCTCTCCCCCCACCATGTTTTCAGACATAGAAGATGGAGCACTAGTGGACATCTAGTGGCACCTACCCCAGATGCCCAAAGGCAGCTACAGAACCCCCTGGTGCATAGCCATCACCCTGTGGCAAACCCAGCCTTGTGTCCCTTGGGTCACTCCAGTACCCCCATGGACATGCAAATAGTAACATTGTGGGCAGGAGTCTGACATGGGGCCATCTTTCAGCCCCTGGGGCAGCACAGAGGTGCTCAGACTGAGACATTTTGGGCCAGCTTTAGCTTTGTGATATGGATTTATTCTATGCCTACAGACACATGGTTGTATCAGAGGGTTTAAATGCACATAATGTGCTGGTATATAGTTTCTCAGTGCTCTAAAGGCAAATACCAGTGTGCTATCCAATGCTTTTACCTTGGTCACAACAATGACTAGCCACCAGTTACAAAATAATTGCTAAGTACCAGGAGGGAGCATCTGGAAAGCTCTCTGGAGAAGTATGGAGCTAAAACTGCTTTAAGGTGGCTTATGGAGGGATTGCAACTAAGCAGGAACATCTTGGCCACAGAGAATTCGAGGATTTGATGTTTCTGTATATATAGGAAGCTGTTTGGGGGTGGAGAGGAAGTATAATCTTTCACATTTCAGTTATTAGTCTAGTACCTTAGGATATACAACTTATGCATCCATGCCTTCCAGCCTGCCAGAGCTACCTGTGAAGCCCCAGACCCAGAGTGGGTGGGCACTGAGGCATTCTGTTGTTACCATTCCTCTCAAACAGGGCACCCGATCTGCAGTGGAGAAAGAAGGAATTTTTACCCTCCCTCATGCTCATAAATTGCTGGACTTCAGAGAGTTGGTGTTTTAAGGATTTTTATTTTTTTTAATCCCATATCTGTCGCTATTGAGTAAGAAATGACACACTCATCAGAAGGCTGATTGGCATAATGTGCGCACCATATTTGGAACTACTCCTTTTTATAAGCTGTTCCAATCCAGGTAGATTTGGTTGGTCATTTAGTCAATACATTTCACCTGATTGGCTAATTAACAAGATGCCCTTCTTATAAACAATCTTTGAGAAAAACAAGAAAACAGAGAGTAGGAAAACAACACCTGCAGGTTGTTTATAATAATAAGTTATCATTGTTTATCTTCAACTCCCTAAAGTCTCTCAGGCCGATTCTGGGAAAACTTATCTAGTTTTCTCACTCTCTGACCAGGCTGTCACCTGTGGAGGTCCCCCTTTTTGTTTAAAGGAGGAGGCGGTATTTGTAATCCTCTGTGGGGCTCCTTGCAGAAAGGAGAACAAACACAGCTCCAGAGGTTCCTCTAGAAGTTGCTAGCTATCAATCAGAACCTCAATCGGATGCCATTTTGAAATGGTCTGAGAGATCAAATCTTGTGATTCTCTCTTAAAAGAAATACACTAATGATCTTAAAGTCAGTTACTTATTCTAATACAATATCAAGTCTAATATAGTAGCAACTTATCATTAGTTTGTTCAAAGAACTGAAACAGAGCGAAAATTTAACAGGGTAAAAATCCATTTCGGATTTAGGTGAAATGTGCCATTTTGAATTATTTAGTCTGTAGCTTGCTTGCATAGATGAAATATGTTGTTTAGTCTGTTAACTGTGCTGTGCTTAAGACTGCCTGTTCTCACAAAAAAGCCTGTGCTCACAAAACTGTCTCAGCCTAGGAAAAAGAATGCGAACTTCCAAGCTGGAAAGAAAGATAAGAGGGGGGGCCCTTGAACTTTGAAACAAAGATGAGAGCCAAAGCTGAGGCTGCGGGAGACGGACAGGATGACCCGGGAGTTCTTTCTGTACAAGGACTGATAAAAAAAACTAGCTGCAAGTGTAACGCGAAATCAGTAAAATGAATATGCATAAACCTATTGTGAAACTCTATGCATATGTACAAGTAAGGGGGACAAAAAATGGTTCAGAATTCTCAGGGGTGCACATGTCCTTTAGGGGGAACGATCCCTGTTGTGGTGTGCTGTAATGTCCCAGTTTGGCCTTCCAGGTAATTCCCCCAGGTGTGCCTATGTCTCTCTCCCTTCCCCCTTGCCCCCATGCTGAGTGAGTCCTGTCAATCAGGCTTAACATTCCAGCAAGGCATGGTGTGGTTGATCAAGTTCAAAGGATGCCCCTATGCCCAGAGGTCATTGGCCTGTCTGGGTGTCATCTTCCCCTGAGACCCTGCCCCTCTCACCTGGTTGGTGGCTCACCTGTACCTCCCCTCCCCCTGTCCCTGAGCTTAAAAAGGTGATCAGACCATGCAGCCGAGGTTCTGTTGGAGCAGTTACTCACGTTCAGACCTCTGTAACCATGGAATAAACCTCTGGACATTAAACCCTCCAGCAGAATCCTCTCCTTTTTCTCTTCACCATCGCCTGAAGCTATTCCTCCTGAGGTAAACGGGGTTCCTAACAAGCCTGGACTTGTTCAGTGCCCAGCTGCAACCACCAGCAAGCCAAGGTATCTCTGGGGTGATACACCGCAGTTGCTGCCTTTGGCCCAGCAGCGAGGGTCAGACTGGCCCAGGCACAATCTAACTGGTAATATTGGGAGCCTTTTTTTCCAATAGATCTCCACATGCGTCCAGCACTGTAATAAACATACTGGCTTTACAACTTTTACAAGTTGTGGAGTTAGGTTTTTTTTCCCCACAAATCAGAACTGACAGTCTTAACTTGTCAACAGTCTTTTTCTACAAACAAGGAAAGGATAGAATGTTCATTCCCCACTCATGAAAGGGACATCTGATTGATGGTTGTCATCTTGATCATTGTTCGGAGGTTGCCTGTTGGCCACATTCTGGTTTTGGTGTCACAAATCAGGGCTGACACACCTTGCAGGTACCCAGTATCTGCAGATACTCCAGTATCTGTGGGAACACATGCATACCCGCAGCCCCAAGTGATAAGGTCGTACGGGCCCTCCCACTTATTAGTGGCTAGGTCCCATATCCAGACATTCACTCAGGGCAGATGCGTCTCACTTGAAGAGTGCAACTAGATAAAATTATTTAGAATGACAGGATTCTCTGAATTCTATGGCACTGTAAGATGATTGATTGTATATAGAGCTTTTTCCAATTGACTTTGTGGCGTTTCTCCAGGCATTCCCCTTTTTTGTTTGTCCAGAACATGCTTTAGGGTACCATGAGCGCATTTAACAATGGCCTGGCCCATTGGAGAGTGCGGCATACCAAGTTTGTGTGACACTCCCCATAAGCACAAAAGGTCCCGCATCTACTGCGAGACATAGGCAGGGCCATTATCTGTTTTCACAGAAGAAGGTATACCCAAGACTGCAAAAGCCATCCTCCACTGGGCAATCATGTCACAACCATTTTCTCCAGTGTGAGCAGATGCCCACATGGTAGAGGAGAATGTGTCAATAGACACGTGCACATACTTAAGTTAGCCAAATTCAGTGATGTGAGTAACATCTGATTGCCAAAGCTGCAAGGCCTTTAGGCCTCTGGGGTTCACCCCTGCTGATAAAGGTGCAGCAAGCCCATGACCATCAGAGCAAGAACTGACAATGTCACAAACCTCAGTTGGCATCAAGCGAAATTGTTTCTGCAGGGTACGTGCAGTTTGATGGAAAAAAATAATGCAGCACTTTGGCTTGCGCAATCTTGTCAGGCTGAGGCGTTACCCATGCAAGGTTAGCCAACCTGTCAGTCACCTTCTGTTATGAAATCTGGCAACCTGGTGTGACTCCAAATGTGTGATGTATAATACGAATGAACTCGGGACTGAATTGCACTCCATAAGGTTCTCAGTAACTGAAACAAAACTGCATTATTGACTTCCTTCAGAAGTGAACAATCCAAATGCTTAGTTATGTCTGCAACATAGGCAGAATCAGTGACCAAGTTCAGAGGCACCTTGTGATGGTGGTCACAAGGGTCTTTGGATGAGGGAAGAGACGAGGATTTGACTCTATATTTCAGAAGGCTTGATTTATTATTTTATGATATATATTACATTAAAACTATACTAAAAATAATAGAAGGAAAAGTTTCATCTCAGAAGGCTAGCTAAGCTAAGAATAGAATAAAAAAGAATGATAACAAAGGCAGCTGCCTCAGACTCTGTCTGAGCCAGCTCTGCTGTGTTTGGCCATTAATTACAAACAAGCGCACGAGACCAATCACAGATGGACTTGTTGCATTCCACAGCAGCAGATAACCATTGTTTACATTTTGTTCCTGAAGCCTCTCAGCTTCTCAGTAGGGAAAAAAATCCTAAGAAAGAATTTTTAATGAAAAGATGTCTGCAACAGAACCTGAGAAAATTCCTGGAATGCCATGGCAACAGCCTTTAACTCAACCAGTTGGGCTGAGTCTGACTCATGGCCCTCCAACATTTGCCATCCAGATTCAGCCTTCCAAGTAACAATGGCTTTCCCTGTTTTTCCAGAACCGTCAGTGGAGACAGTGGGTCCTTGCACTGTCACCCAGCTGCTTTTTGGCCACAATAACAGATTGGTTGTTTTTGCCAACTGCAATAACTTGTGACTGGGCAGATGATAGGCAATCTGCCCTGGGAAGTTTTGCAGTGCACTTTGCAAAGGAGCATTGTTAGCAAAGCTCCATTCAAAGTCTACCCATTCTACTGGAAGAATGATTGTTGAGGGATCAGCTGCCATTCATTGCAAACACCATTGATGGCATTTGATTATCAAATGAGCGATCAGTTCAAATAGTGCGGGTGCTGTCTTTTTCAGTTGATGGGGCAAGAAGACCCATTCCAAAATGTGCAAAGGATCAGACCATTTGTCACTCCATTGGCCAGTGATACCTGTAGGATGAAAATCTGGATTGGTAATGAAGACAGTGATATCAATGGAAAGGTCTACTTGATGAACCTGACAAGCAGAAACAGCCTTTTGGACCCCCCCCAGCGCTTGTCGTGCCTCAGGAGTCAATTTCCAAGGTGATCTCAAGTCAGGGTCCCCCTTTTGAGTATCATACAGCGGGGACAGTTGTTTTTTGGTTAGTCCCAAGTAAGGATGCAACCAACTGATGATACCCATCAATTTCTGGGCATTGTTCAAGGTCTTAATAGAATCTGAGAATTGCACCTCCTGATGCTAAATAGTTCGGTCAAGAATTTTGACTCCCAGATATTTCCAAAGAGGGTGCTGTTGAATCTTCTCCAGAGCCACCTGCAGCCCATAAGAACACAGAACAGTGAACAACTGAGGCCGAATCCTCAGCAACTCATCCTGGCTGGGTGCTGCCACCAGGATGTCGTCCATGTAATGATAACAACATGCATCGGGAAACTGCTCGCGGACTCCAGACAAGGCTTGAGCCACATACCATTGACAAATAGTGGGGCTATTGCAACAGCCCTGGGGCAAAAGTTTCCATTGATACCGCTGCACAGGTTCGGCATTGTTGATTGAATGCATTGTGAAGGCAAACTTTGGCTTGTCATCAGGATGCAAAGGAATTGTGAAAAAACAATCTTTCAAATCAATGATCAAGATTTCCCATCCCACGGGGACGATGGTGGGTGAGGGCATACCAGGCTGCAATTCCCCCATGCTTTCCATCACTGCATTAATTTTTTGGAGGTCCTGTAACAGCCTCCATTTCCCAGATTTTTTCTTTATCACAAAGACAGGAGTATTCCAGGGACTAGTGGAAGGCTCAATGTGTCCCTGTTGAAGTTGTTCCTGAACCAATTCACGAAGAGCAACCAATTTTTCCTTTGTCAGGGTCCACTGGTGTACCCAAATGGGTTTGTCCACCAGCCACCATAAAGGCAGCGTGAGATATTTTCTGCCCTTTAGCGCAGTGGCCGCAATTAAAAATCCATCCCAATTTGTACCCCCCTGGGCTGCCAATACATCCTGCCCCTAGAGGTTGATTTGAGCTGCAGTGACATAGGGCTGAACTGCAGCTGTCTGCCCATCCGTGTTTCTGATCAGCACAGACTGTTGGCTTACAAAGGTGTACACTGTACCCCCCAACCCTTAGATGGCCGACCTTACAGAAGCCAAAGGCCATGTAGGAGGCCATGCAGAGAAGGAGATGACTGTCACATCTGCCCTTGTGTTGATCAAACCTCGAAGCCAGGTCTTCAGCAGGCAGGCACCTGGTAGGGTCAGAGTACACATCATCTGGGGTCGCTGAGCAGAAATATCTGCAGACCAGAAGACTTGTGGCAGTCCCGTGGATTCGAAGCCACCATTCCCACAAGTCCGCTGGCCAGTCCTGGGGACACGACTGAAAAGGCACAAGCTAAGCAATCCAAGTCCCTGCCGGAATAGTGATTGGGGGGGGGTGGGCGTGGAAACTGTAGCACAAATTTGACCTGAAAAACCAGGGTCAATGACACCTGGATGAACAAAGATTCCTTGGTGGGTGACACTAGATCTTCTCACAAGCAGTGCGCTGAGTCCTTGTCCTAAAGGTCCGAACAGATCCAAAGGAACCTTATGTTCACGACAGGATTCTGAGATGATTGCGGTTGCAGTATGTGCATCCACCCTGGCAGAGCCGTGGGTGCTGCCCCTGAACTGGCTGAGCAGGCCTGTGCCGGTGCCATGCCCTGAGGAATCACTTGTGTCAGAGCGCAGTTCCCCTGTGTGCTCATCCTCCCATTTCCCAGGCCTGCCAAAGGCTGGCCATTGACATGATATTTAGACTTACATTGGTTTGCATAATGACCTGCCCTTAGGCACTTAGAGCACAAGAAATTGGTATTTGGTCCTGTTTGCTTGTGTGTTCTCTGCTTTTTCTTGTCCTTATTTTTGCCTTTTTTCTGTTGTCCACCCCCTAAGGATTTCTGGCCTGGATGTAAAGCAACTGTCAAAGCAGACACTTTGTGGTCTACAGCACCTAGTTTGGCACATGCGTGGACCATGTCTGTTAGTGTCCGGTCACCTGGAAGAGCATCTATGATCTCTGAGAATCACTATTTGCGTTGTTCCGAGCTAACTGCTTGCATAAAACCTGCCTCAAGATATCATCCTCAACCTGTTTCTCCAGGGCTGCTGCAAGTTTCTCAACAAATGGCAGAAAGGGTTCATCTGCCCCTTGAGTTATTGTTGCATATCATGGCTTGGGAGAGGCCATTTCTATAGTTCTCAGCAATGCATTAAATCCTATATTTTGACTCTGCTCAAGAACAGCAGGGTCACAGGTAGCCTGAAGATCAGGATTGGAAAAGGCCTGTTCTCTGAGGAGAATGTCTATTGTCAGGAGTTTAGTTCAGGCATGGCTTAAAGAAAAAGGCCATGAAGCCATGCAATTGAGAGAAAAGTAAAAGGTAGTTGTGAAGCAGTTCCCAGCCTGACTTCTATAAACAATTAGACTCTTTCAGGCATCATTGTATAAACAATAAAGTTCTCAGGCAGTCTTCCCATAACAAGTGTAACACTCTCTCTGGGAAAAGATGGCACCCTGAGAACAGATGTGGAAGTTTTGAGAACCGTTCATATCACAGTGAGAACACTGGTTTTGTTTTGTGTAAACAATCAACGGTGTAGTAAAACAAAAGGTGTGGTTAGAGTTTTCTCTGTTAGCCTATCATAAACCTGTATTTCGGAATATGCATGAAGTTCGTTAACACTATTATTTAAGCTGGCTGATCGATCAATAAATTGAGTTCGATGCATCAAAGGATTGGTCGTTCTCCCCTCACTTCAACAAATGGTGACACCCGGACGTGATAGCGGACACCACAACGATCGCGACCACCACGGGGATTGCGAACACCACGAGAAGTTCGAGCTCCGAAGCAGCGGGAGCGGCAAATAAGCGCGAAACCAAAGCGGAGGAAAAAAAAGCCGCCGATACGCGCCGAGCCCTGGCGACCATATAGATGGGACCAGTCGATACGTGTGGCCGAAGCCTGGGAAAACGCTGCTAGGTAAAAGTGCGCACTTAAAAGAGGTATGGAAAGGCAAGCCACATATGAACTTTTTATTATGTTTTTGCAAAAAAGGCAAATTAAGGGAATAGACTTACAGAAGGAATTGCAAGGTCTTTTGGCTTATGGTCTGGAATGGGGAGTCTTTGTGAATCCCCACACAGTTTACGAGTTAACGGAATTGCGTGAATTCGGTGATTTATTGTCAGAGGCTGCTTTAGAGAGTGCTAAAACTGCCAAGAAGCTAAGCAGGCCATGGCAAGTGATATATGGTGGACTGTTTTACTATCTCTCTGAGTGCAAGACAGCGGCCGCAGCTCGTGGCGCTTGCGGGACTGTGCTACTCCGAACTCGGCACGGGCGCTCCGCCATGGCGAGCAGCCGCAGCGAGCGACCGCCTGAAATGCTGCGCTATATCTGCGGGAGCGGAGGCAGCGGCGGGGAGAGCGGAGCCGCCGCCGCGGGAGCCGAGCCGCGCCGCCCCGGGAGAGAGCGAAGCCGCTGCGGGGGGAGCCGCCACGGGTGCAGCGGTGCCTGCAGCAGAGTCAGCCTGCCGGCGAGTAAACAGAGAGCCGAGCGCAGCGGGGGGGATTTTCGCCCGCTCCGACACACGCGCCGTGGGACTGGAGCGCTTTTTGCAGCGGGAGCGTTTCTCCCTCCCCCCACAGCCGGGAAAAGCTTCAGTTTAAGACCTAACAGCCTAATGGATGCCTCGGTCTAGGACCTAACAGCCTAATGGATGTAACTTGTGTCAGCAAAAGGAAAAGATCCCTGTTGAAATTAAGAAACAAGTGATGGTAAACAAGGAAAGTTAAAGGCACTTTTGTTCTTCCTGGCAGAGACTATGAAACAGGAATCAGCGTACTGTATGCATGGGTCAAATTTCGGCCGATTTGGCTCGGCATTGGTTATGCTGTCTTGAAATCACCTGCATTAACGTAGACTTTAACATCAGAAGCCCGGATGGTTCAGTCAGTGGAACATCAGCCTCTAAAATTATATTTTGAAAAGTTTAAAAATGTTAAGATGTATTGGACTGATTGTATGAGTGAGATTGTATGAGTGTGCTTTTTGGTATAAATGCTGCAGCAGAAACGTGAGAAAGGTTGTTTTGGTTTAGAGTTTTTGGAGTCAGGCCTGTGGGTGAGTGATAGTGAATGCTATATGAAATAAACAGGGCCAGGAGACTTCTTCTCCTGTGTAATGCCTTTATTAAAAAGTGATCAGCTCAGGATTGGGCGGCTCGACGGTCTGCAGCGTCCGTCGTCTCTCCCAAGGCGACTCAGAGGAGGAGGATATGCGCAGCTCTGTCCACTAGGGGCAGAGCTGGGGGAAATCCAGTCCTCGTGGGAGCCTTTACGGTGTGATGTCCCCGTCAGATGGTGCCCCTCCCACTCAGTCGGCCTGGTCTCACCGCCGGGGTCACCTCCCATGGTCAGGGCGAGAGGGTCCGAAGGTGTTCCGCGTCTCTGCAGGCTCAGCACTCGGTTCCTCACGTCCAGACATCACTCCAGTCTCTCAACTCTTAGGTGGCTCGTTGTTTTTGGGGTTTCTCCATGAGTTTGGAGATGGGGGTCCCACAAAGCATTCTGGTCTTGCGAGTCACTTTGCATAACCCCCCCCACCTTCTCAGGTGTCTTCCCTATTCTGAGAAAGGTAAAACTTAGCTTCGGGCAAGGTCCCCACCCAGGAGAAGGGCCATTACCTCGCCCCAGCCAGGGCTTTTACTAATACAAAAACAACCATTAACGACAACGACCTGTGATTACAATAACAAAACACACAGAACTTGGGCAGGGCCAGTGGTCTGGCTGCCTTTTTGAAACTTTTTCTCATAAAAAAATATTAACCGAGTTTTTGTTCATAACAGTCCCCCCTCTTTTTCTTTGATCGAGCTTAAACTCTAAGCTCGCATCAACTCTAAATTTTTGTTTTGAATCTAATATAAATCTCTTGTGCACTTTGGTAGTCATGGTTACTTAACCTTGTTACTTTCCTTGGTTTCTTCAGGTTTGTCTTCACGGCAAACACTATTTTACTGAAACAGATAAATAAGCATAGTAAAAATAGCAATCCTCCAAGTGCACACACAGCGTGAAAAACTACCTTTTCCCACACATCCTTTTTGAAAATCTCCAGGTTCTCCCACCCACTGGGATCAAGTGTAGGAGTTTGATCTTCATTATTTACACATGCTAACCTTTTTATTTCGTTTGAAATGTTCCTAATAATTGAATTCTTAATTTTTAATACTGCCTGGAGCCGGATAACTTTGTTTAACATAGATATTGGGATCCGAATTTGGCTTTTACAATTTTGGATTTTCTCAATTTCTATTTCACTGTGCCTGTTCTGTTTAATTTCTCCCAAATCATTATATATAGGAACTCCCAAACTTGATCCAGTTTCTTTGGGCAACAAGAAAATTGGTTTTATCACTCTAGCGGTGCAGCTGCCAGACAAGATCAAATCTAGGGGTTTAAGGCTCCCCTGAAATGTGTTCCTAAAGGGGTTTATCTCTTTTCCAGTACACTCATATAAATACTTGTAACAAACAATTTTTCTTACCATTTTCACCATTTCTTTGCTTTTTACTAGATCTGCTGAGCTTGTTTCAGCAGCATCCCATTCAAAGCACAACCAGGCTTCCCCTATAGGGCACTCTCCTAGGAGTGGCTGCCTAAAAGTGGCAGTATTGTATACTATCCAATACACTGTCTTATTTTTTTTTGATAAAAGACCAATTGGGGAGGTTAACACAATCAGGGTTAGAACTGATGTGGACTCTCGACAAGGAGCTCACTTCCTCCTCATAGAGGGGTTGGTAGCATTCATTGCACGGCTCAGCTGGGCTCCCCTGAGCACCACCAGCAATCAGAGCCATCAGTACTACCCTTCCCAAGAGTCCGGTATGGGTCATCTCACACAGCCTGCCCACCCGGCCTTGCCTCTTGGGGAACTTTACTGAGGAAAAGCTTCCAAGCTCTTTAGAGTCCCTTCTACCCGTTTCTCTGGTTAAACCTCTCTTGGTCTGTTCCCTACCAATTTTGGTCCCCCCTCCCAGGGGAGTGTTCTGCAGAGGATTAACCTGGAGTCTTTAGAAATAAATTGGGGAACTTAACTAGAATTACTTATTTACAGTCTTAAACTTTTTACCAACATAGTTTACACAGAACAGTCTTAAAACATTTTAAGCAATATTAGAACTCTGATACCAATTTTTTTTTTTTTGCACACAGTTCAGTCTTTTTGACTCTTCCTTCTGAGAGTCATCTTTAAATCACAGTATACTCAGGTGAATTAACTTGTGAAGCAGATGAATCTTGTCCAGCGCCGGGGGGTGAGAGTGATGTGGACTCTGGTCCAATGCCAGAGGGAAAAACTGGGACTCTGGCCCAATGCCAGAAGGACAAAGGCGTGGAGTCCGGTCCAATGCCAGAATGCCAGAGGGAAAAAAAAACTGGTGTTGAATCCTGGTCCAATGCCAGGGGGTGAGAGTGATGTGAGTCCAACCTTTTCCTTTTGGTCTGCACAGTCGAGTTAGTAATGAAGAGTACCTGAAACGGGCTTTCAAACACAGGCATTAATGGTCTGCAATTTAATGATTTTATCAAAACCCAGTTTCTCTGTTTAATGTTATTGGTTAATTTCTCTTTTTCCATAGCTTGCATGTTTCTCTCATCAACTTCTACATACTCTGTATTTTGCAAGGAGTTGTATTTCTCAGCTAACTTAACTCCCAAAGTATTTTTATTCCCCTATTTTTCTGTGTATTTAATTCACTGGTTTTTCTGTTCTATTTTTCAAGATCTTATCTATTTATCTCTTGCTTCTGTTTCTCACTTTCACTTACAGCTTAAATACTTCTTTCAACCCCTTACACTTGAATTTTTTTTTCTTTTTTTTTTCTTACGCCATTCTTCTACACAATACACTTCCCTCTAAGGAGATGTGGTAAAACTTATAATGCACAATCTACATTACCTCTATTCTAATTTGTCTATATTCATTCTCACACATTCCTTCACACCCTCAAGACACAAACTGGATCATTATTGCTAGAAAATCACTGTGGCTCCCCTCACCTTGGGGTTGGCCCACAGGTCTCAGCATCTCTGGGCCTCCTGGAAGGGCCCTGGCTCTGGTTGCCTCTGGTGCACATTCACCTGTGAGGCTGTCTGCGTGTCACTCACACTCTCACAGCTACGGCTCCCTCACACACCTGAGGAGCCCTAGTCTCGTTTGCAGGTCACACACACTCTTTGGCCACAGCCCCCACCCGCCTGGGGGACACAAGCCTGGTTTGCAGGTCACACATACACACACTTCCACTGCCCCCTTCCCACGTGCCCGGGAAGTTGAGGCTGACTTTGTGACTCACTCTCACGCACACAACAAGACAACAATAAGGTACCTTTTACTTCCACATCACTTATTACAAGTTAAGTATTACTGGCCAGTTTTGGTGCTATTGGATATCCTTTCTACCTAGCTGTTTTTGTCTAACTTCAGATGTTTTTCACTATACTATACTATACTATACTATACTATACTATACTATACTATACTATACTATACTATACTTCTTAGTACTTTGTTGAGACAGGACTTATCTGCTCCTGTATCTACTCAAAAATTCTAATTCTTCATTTAAGGGTCCCACTTCAAAGTTTACCAAGGGCTCTTCTAGATGTTACATCAGGTCCCCTATAGTGTAAAGCCCCTGACCCTCTAATCGTCACCTTTAAGGATCTTCCCTAAATTATCTTGTTCCCTGGCTATTGCCTCATCAAGACTGAGTTTTCTACAAAACCTCCTGACGTGTCCTGCCTTTCCACAGTAAGAGCAATGTCGCTCTCTCAAAGGGCCTTGAGGTGTCTCCATCCCTCTTGTACCTGACAGTACTGACTTATCCTTGCCTCCTCCTGGTGGTGGACCCGCCCACCCTGCACTTTCTCTAGCTACAGCAACCATGATCTTAGCCTTGGCCTTTACTTTTTCTTCCTCCCTCCTTAAATACACCTTCAATGCCTCCTTTAATAACTCATTAATGTCCTTCTCTTGCCAATCTTCCATCTTTTCCAGTTTTCTCCGTATATCAGGCCAAGATTTGGTAACAAATTGGACTTTTAGTAGCATTTGATCTTCCGGGGTGTCTGGGTCTATTCTAGAGTACAACTGAAAGTTCCGCCTTAGGCGATTAAGCCAGGCAGCAGGAGCTTCATCCTTCTCTTGTGTACCCTCAAATGCCAATTGGGTATTAGTTCCTTTGGGAACTGACTCTTTGATCCCCCGTATTATCAAAGACCTATATTCCCTCATGGCCTTCCTCCCCTCCTCCTGGTTAGGGTTCCAGTTGGGCTCCGTTAGTGGCAATTTCTGTTCACCTGTTGGCACCTGGGGTCCTGGACTGTTATCTTTCTCCCAAATTTTTATGCCAGCCGCCCTTATCATCTGGACCTCTTCTGGAGAAAATAATATACTCAGGATGGAATTCATCTCCCCCCAAGTGTAGATATTTGGACCTAGAAATTGATCCACTTGTTTGGCTATGCCCACTGGGTCCTCAACTAAATGCCCCAACTCTTTCTTGAATCCTCTCACCTCAGAAGCAGTTAGGGGAGCATTCACAAAGCCAACACCTCCCGCCACTCCTCCCATAGGAACCTCTCTGAGGGGAAAGAGTCTCTCTGCCTTGGAGGTCTTGAATCTGGTGCTACAGTATGGCCCATCTTCAGATGCCAAACTACTTTCAGGGTTCTCTGGGTTACCCTGAACTTTCTGCCCATCAGCAGGTGTATTTGCTGATAGCTGTCTACTGGGCGAGGAGGCATTTGTGTCCCAGGTAGAAGGAGGTAAAGGGACAGCAATAGGAGGGGGAGAGGGACCTGAGTAGATATTAATCGGAGCTGGAGAAGGGGTGGAGAATGCAGCAGGTGGAGTAGGCACTTGTGGTGGTGCAGAAGGAACGGGAGGAGATACTGGGTTCATCATAGCAGAAGCTGAAGAGGTAGAAGGAGGAGTTTGAGCAGGTGGTAATGAGATGGCAGCCGGGGGAGGAACCGGACCTGCCATTTGAGGTGCTTGAAGAAGAGGATTATAAGGTGGAGGGGCAGAAGGAGGCAAATAATCCAGGGGGTCCCATCTTTTACTAGTTCTATCATCCCCTCCTTCATTCCCCTCTTTCTTCTTCTATACCTCACAAATTCGCACCCCTTCATCCTCAACAGCGCTCTTTACCCAGCAAGCTACATACAATAATTGCTCAGGATCAGTATCCCCTCAAGCTGTCAGATAATTATTTAATTGTTGGCACATCCACTTATCCTTTGTCCCACACCAAGGCCATCCTCCTTGCACCTCTAATTCTGGCCAGACTTCCATACAATAATGGATCATTTTCACTTTATCTAATCCTTCCGTGGCCTCTATAGAATCCCATTTTACTAACAGTTCTCCTAAGGGACTACTAGGAGGTATATCCCTCAGTCTCTTGCCAGTCTTTTTACTACTACAACATCCCATTTTTCAAGTTTAAATAAAAAATCCCGAAGGTGCCTCTACTGACCGGGAATTTCAAAAAAAACCTTCCTTGAGGAGCTCCAGCCTCCTCCACTGAACTTCAAATTTACTGCCTGATGCTCAGGACTTTATACTGAAACAACTGCCCAATCTCTTGATTGCCCAACTTCCCAGCGTCAGGTCTTACATCTATCGGGACTTAAACACACGAAGCCACAGCCAAGAATCCGGGTCGTGCCTGACACCCTCAGTCAGGAGAAACAACTGCCTGATTTTTAGTTTGCCTAACCTGCCAATTTTTAGGCTTCACCGTATCAGGACTTAAAAGCAAACCGCAGCCTCCTTCGCTGGGGTTTGTGCCTGACTCCTTTGTCAGGACTTACTTTGCCTGCAGGGCTTGTGAACCACCTGAATCCTTCTCGGGACTGACAAATCTTACTCGAATCCTTCTCGAGACTTACAAAAGTGCCTGACCTCCCTTTGTCAGGACTTTGGGGTGCGTGCCACTCATACACAGTAATTCACTCCGCACGCCCGGAGTGGGGGGGCCCTTTATTCCCCCTTGGGAGACGACTCACTCACACTAATTCCACGTGCTTCCCTCTGTTCCTGGCCGCTTTTCTCGCGAAAAGCCGGAACCGCAGTACTGAGGGGTCCACTCTCGCTTCGAAGGTCCGGCTGCCGGCCCTCGTCTCACTCACACACACATGCGCATTTCTCCCACTCCCGCCACCGAGTTTCTCACCAGTCCGGTGCTCCGGTGCTCCTCTGCGTCGCTGTCCTGAGCCGGTCCCTCTTGGTCCTGGTAGCCAGCTGTCCTCTGAAGATCCAAGATGGCCAGTCCTGAGTCCTCTTGCGGCGTGGCTATCCCGGACGAGAGCCCCCAGCTGAAATAAACAGGGCCAGGAGACTTCTTCTCCTGTGTAATGCCTTTATTAAAAAGTGATCAGCTCAGGATTGGGCGGCTCGACGGTCTGCAGCGTCCGTCGTCTCTCCCAAGGCGACTCAGAGGAGGAGGATATGCGCAGCTCTGTCCACTAGGGGCAGAGCTGGGGGAAATCCAGTCCTCGTGGGAGCCTTTACGGTGTGATGTCCCCGTCAGATGGTGCCCCTCCCACTCAGTCGGCCTGGTCTCACCGCCGGGGTCACCTCCCATGGTCAGGGCGAGAGGGTCCGAAGGTGTTCCGCGTCTCTGCAGGCTCAGCACTCGGTTCCTCACGTCCAGACATCACTCCAGTCTCTCAACTCTTAGGTGGCTCGTTGTTTTTGGGGTTTCTCCATGAGTTTGGAGATGGGGGTCCCACAAAGCATTCTGGTCTTGCGAGTCACTTTGCATAACCCCCCCCACCTTCTCAGGTGTCTTCCCTATTCTGAGAAAGGTAAAACTTAGCTTCGGGCAAGGTCCCCACCCAGGAGAAGGGCCATTACCTCGCCCCAGCCAGGGCTTTTACTAATACAAAAACAACCATTAACGACAACGACCTGTGATTACAATAACAAAACACACAGAACTTGGGCAGGGCCAGTGGTCTGGCTGCCTTTTTGAAACTTTTTCTCATAAAAAAATATTAACCGAGTTTTTGTTCATAACACTATATTTTATGTTTATAGTAAGTTATCTGTTATTAAGTAGTTTAAGTTAAATTATTTATTAAGTGCCGTTCTATTAAGGTTAAGTTTGTTAAGTTTATTTTCTGTTAAGTTTGATCTTACATTATTTACAAATAAGTCTGTTATTTAAAGTCAGTTAAGTTTTGTTATAGTTAAGTTTTATTAGAATTAAGAGATTTTACATGTAAGTTCTGTTGATTTAAAAATCTATTAAGTTTAAGTAAAGATAAGTTTAAGTAATGTTAAGATCTATTAAGTTTAAATATTTTAAGTTTAAGTATTTTAAGTATAAGTGCTATTAAGTTTAAGTGATGTTAGATAGATTTATGCTTTTACGATAGGCGTTTATTTTATGGCTTGTGTGCAAAGTGTTGTTGTGAACTTCAGAGAAACCTTGCTAGCTGAAAATACTATTTAATTATTAGAATTTCCTATTCTTATGTTGCAAAGAGTGTAACACAGCTAGCCCATAGAATTTTGAAGCCAGTTAAGTTTTGTTAATTTACAAATAAGTCTGCTAAGTTAAATATTTTAAGTGCTTTAAGTGTATACTATTTTCTCACCACTCCAAGTCAACAAAGGACTGAGAATCGCCCAGCTGATGCCATTTCAGCCAAATGACTAAAGGATTACAGACTGTAAAACTGATTTTGAACTTTTCTGAGAGGCCCGAGGAAGGAGTGGATGTGAAAATCTCAAGGACAAAAAGGATTGTTTTCAGACTTGCTGTTCACCTCCTCTCCAGGTTCGCATGAATGAAAACAGCTAACAGCTTTCTTTTCTTAGTCCAATTACCACCTATCTTGCAATGCCTGATAAGGCCGGACATAGTGGCTCAGCTGGGGGTGCGTTTAACCCTTTGGGCCATAACACGCCGTTGCCGGACGACCAGAGAACTGATTGACATTATTGAATCATTATCATCTTTCCATATAAAAGGACCGGCAAAAGAGAACTGTCTTGAATGTCACAGCCCAAATTGTGCTGCTTGGGTTGCACTGTGTTGTGGGGGTTGTGACAGGACCTTTTGGGTGGATCAGTTGTCACTTTTTCATTTATGGTGTAATACCTGTAATCATAGACATACCGGGAACATAATTGGGAGTGGGCACTACGGAATGAAACAGGACTAAACACTGCCTCAGCTTTAGATCTTTATGAATCGCATGAGCAGAAAATCTTGGCTTATTATCGGTGGGAGGTACAGTGTATTTTGAAAAGGATTAAAGCTCAAAGTGCATCATATATAACCTCTGTAAGGTGTAGAAAACTGGTGCCTTTAACACAACATTCCGTTGTAGGGCCTATAAAAGGAGATCCCAATCAGGCATTAGATAACTGTATTAGAAGGTTACAAAGGTGTGGTCTTCAGGTCTCGGGAACAGTAAGGTTAAAAACTGATAAGAAGAAGAAGGTCAAAGTAAAACCAGAAAAATGAGGTTTCCTTTTATTATATTACTTGGTGTAGTGGTAGCTGAAGAATTGAAGGTAACACATTTTAGTCAACCTAGAGATAATGTATGGCTAACACTTGCTAGGCAGATTAATCAGTCGTCGCTTTGTCTCAGCATTGGAGGAGTTACTAACCCTTTTCGAACATGTTTGGTAGGGTTTCCAGTATAGTCTCCTTAAGAATTCTGCAGTTTTATTAATAACCGTGCCTTATGTATGCGCAGTATGGTAAATATCAAATTGCCTAAAGGGTATACTGCCAGTCATAGTGACGGCGACCGTCAATGCCTGTTAATTCAATCACTTAATACTCCTTTGCATTCTCCACCTGAGGAATTGGAGCTTTTCGGAAGTGCAAATGCTAGCATGACCAGCACTTCCAACGGTGGGTGGTTCAGCTTTGATTACTCTAATCCTCAAAAGATGAATCAACATAAACAAACATGGGCTACTCTGGATTCAGCTCTAAAGCCAAACATAGTGTCTAAACAACTCTACAACCATTGTAAAGGCTCTAACATTATAACACCTAAGAAATTACCTACGGGTATATTTCTAATTTGTGGAGATAGAGTCTGGAATGGTATACCTGCCCAGCCTCAGGGTGGACCTTGTTATTTAGGCAAGTTATCACTATTCCACCCTAATATATCTGTGCTAATGCAATTAAGCCATAAGATAAGCAGGCAAAAGCGTAGCTTACATAATTTAGACTGTAGTCAAATAGGAGATCCATTGTTCTGGAGTAAATTTAAACATATAATGGTTTCAGCTTTCCTACCATGGGGTGCTGCAAGCAAAGCATTGACTCTAGCAAAACAAATAGGGTGTTGGGCTAAGGGTGAACTGAATAAAACTTCACAGATATTAGATATGTTAACTTCAGATGTACAAAGTGTTAATCACGCTGTTCTACAAAATAGAGCTGCTATAGATTTCTTATTATTAGCACAAGGCCATGGGTGTGAAGAGTTTGAAGTGATGTGTTGCATGAACTTATCTGATCATTCTGTATCTATTCATGCTAAGTTAAAAGAGCTACGGCTAAGATTTAACAAACTTAAAGAAGAAGAAACATTAAGTATTGATGAGTAGCTTAAAAGTTTCAGATTGAGACCCTAGCTAAGAAACCTTATAACATATGCTATAAAGATATTAAGAGTACTCTTATTGCTTTTACTTATATTACCTTATTTTTGTAGCTGTATCCAAAAGATAGTTAGTAAGATGATAGAGAAAACCTAGCAAACTAACTTCCTTTCTCAAAAAGAAAAAAGCAGGGGAAATGTCAGGAGTTTAGTTCAGGCATGGCTTAAAGAAAAAGGCCATGAAGCCATGCAATTGAGAGAAAAGTAAAAGGTAGTTGTGAAGCAGTTCCCAGCCTGACTTCTATAAACAATTAGACTCTTTCAGGCATCATTGTATAAACAATAAAGTTCTCAGGCAGTCTTCCCATAACAAGTGTAACACTCTCTCTGGGAAAAGATGGCACCCTGAGAACAGATGTGGAAGTTTTGAGAACCGTTCATATCACAGTGAGAACACTGGTTTTGTTTTGTGTAAACAATCAACGGTGTAGTAAAACAAAAGGTGTGGTTAGAGTTTTCTCTGTTAGCCTATCATAAACCTGTATTTCGGAATATGCATGAAGTTCATTAACACTATTATTTAAGCTGGCTGATCGATCAATAAATTGAGTTCGATGCATCAAAGGATTGGTCGTTCTCCCCTCACTTCAACAGTCTATTCCCACTGTTGCCTTCTGATACAAGGCAAGGCGACCTGGTTCTGAGGAACAGCACGGCGACCCAAACTCTCCAGGGTCGCTCGGGCCAATGAAGCACGCAGACACCAATGTGGTGGACGGTCAAAGGCGTTTATTATCTCTTCTCGTGGGGTTTTATAATCTAAGGGGTCTGCCTACGTCAGAGGGGGTCTGCCTTTAACTTCTATGGTTAGTAAGGCGTGGAAAGTTACCAGAAGTGAAGTGGAAAGTTACTGGCACTACTGTTAGGGGGGCTACATTCCTAGGGTGATTTCTTATCTTAAGGGATTAGGGGGGAAAGGAGTCCTGCTACTTTCCGTCACATGGCGTGATCTTCCGAACGCCTGTCCCTATCTACCACATCTCACATAAAACCTAGGATCTCCCTGAGGCAATTGCCTGTTGTCTGCTGCAATCCTTTCAGTAACCTGCTTCCACTTGTCCAGAAAAACTCTAAATTGCACAGGCTGAAACAATATTTGAGTTATATGTTTAATATCGAATGGAGCAAGCAGGTCTGTCTTTAGCACTCTGAGAACTTGCATAACTTGTGCAGAGCCAAGGCCATATTTTGCCACTTTATCTTGCAAATCTTGGACCACCTGTCATATTGGGTTCTTTAGCTGGTCAGAGTGACCCCAAGAAATGTTAGAAAGTCTCTTTTCCCAGCCCAGCGCTTGAAGAAGGAGTCAGAGCTCTTCAGTTCTCAGTCTCAAGGTTGTTTATTGTATCTTATCTATAAAATTTTTTCTCCTGTCCAGCCGAGGTCCGCTCAGCAAGACAGTCCAAGGCACTCTGCCTCCTCCAGGGCAGTGTTATCTTTTTATACCAAAAACTACGTGTACAATATTTACAATTACTTTCCAATACCTATCACCTATGTTAGACAGTGAGCGTCTATTCTAAACCAATCTAAAAGTGCCAACATCACCCAGAAGATGGAGGCTAAGAAAAAGGAGAACGGCTGGACAGGTCCAGATTCCTCCATCTTGCCCCCTGAACCCCCATTCTCAAAACTTCAAAAAACTATTTTTTCACCCTGTGATAAATTCACTATCATTCTACTTAAACTTTCGTGGCTTGTAATTCTTCATATAAAGGTTGGCAATTGTTTTTTCCAAGGGCTAAATCAAATTCACAGGGTTCTTGGGCTCTGTGCCAAGGTCTCTGAGCCCCCTGGGCAGGGGCTCGAGCCCTCCAGGGCAGCCACAGGAATTTCCTGGGTTCCAACACTGTCAGGCAATCACATCATGCCTGTCAGCTTGTCCCATATTTGAGACAGCTTTATACATAGGAAAAGCTTGAATCACTCTGTGGTGGAACATTGTCTTTCTCAACCACCTGTGTCTCCTACACAGATGCTGGATTAACTGTTTGACTGACATCTGTGGCTCCTTCCCACAGATCTGGTGTGGTGTCAGCTTCCCAGCGTGGCATTCCCACCCTTTCTAGCAGGTTCCAATCCCCAGTCTCTAAAGCTCAAATCTTAACTGCTTCCCAAAATTGGCACGGGTTCTTGGGGCACACTGTCACCCGACGGGGGGGCAAAGTCCAGAGATTACTCAGGGACGATGACGCCGCCTGTCGGTGACGACATTCTGCCGCCAGGGCACGCCTCTGCCTGGGGGCTGGCCGTTGGCATTCATCGGTGTTGCTGTCCCAATCCAGGGATGGGGAGGACAGCCTGTGGGCAGCAGGGAGTGGTGGGTTGGCCAGAGGCGCTGAAGTCGACGGACCAACTGCGAACTGTGAAGCTGAGGGGCTGGTTACAAGCCCCGCTATGGGCAGGCCAGCCACCGGCGGTGCCAGGGTCGGGAGCCCAGTCATGGATGGCGCAGTTGGAGGTGAGGTGGCAGGTGGCGTGGCGGTGGGCGGTGGCACTACTGGCGCCTCTGAGGGGGCTACAGGCGTGGCTGCCACTGGCTCGGGCTACAATGGCAAAGCTGCAAAAGACATTAAGTAAACCGAGTCAGCCGTCGCGCAGGGAGTAGGAGGAGGCAGTTGTTCTGCAACTAAAGGTGAGGGGGGTGAAAGAGAATACAGCTCCTGTTGTGTGATTTACCAATTGGAGAGACACTGTTAGTGCGGCAGTCACTGTTGCTGTTGTCTGCGCAGGTGCCATGGAAAAGGGGTGGAAGCCAGCGGGGGGGTGTGATGTTGGCTGGAACAAATGCTCACCAGCAAGCACTGACGATGGGTACGGCCAGTACATCTGCACAGGCTCCACGGCTGACAACAAGGGAGCTGACGGAGCGACCGGTCCAGCTGTGGTGACCACCGCTGATGGAGGTGGTTCCACCCTCACCTGTGGTGCAGGGGGGAAAATCTGAGTCGGGAGTAGCATCTTCTGCCGGCCATGAAAGAGTCGGTCCCCGGCTTGCAGGGGGGGTGAGGCAGAGTGGAAATTTTCCAGAGTAGAAATCCATTTTGATTTCAGTGAAATGTACATCTTTAAGTCTGTAACTTGCTGTTTAGCCTGACTGCCTGTTCTCACAAAGGGACTGTGTTTGGAGGGACTGCTTCAGCCAAAGGACAAGAGATAAGGGGGTGGAGGGGGGCAGACAGAGCAGGGAAACCTGACCCAGGAGCTCTTTCTGATAAAGAAGAATTAGTGGCAAGTGTCACTCGAAATCAGTGGAATGAATATGTATGAACCTATTGTGAAATTGCATGCATATGTATTTGAGAGGGAGATAAAAGGGGATCTGGAGTTCCCAGAGGTACGCATGCCATTTTAGGGGAATGATTCCCACATGCGTCCAGTGCTGTAATAAACATACCGGCTTTACAACTTTCACAAAAGTTGTGGAGTTTGTTTGCTTCTGCAAATAAGGGGGAAAGTGGGGCCAGCAGGTGGGGCCAAGCGGCTTGTGGGACAGAGCAAGGCCATCCCACTGGGTGAGGCAAGGCTGGCCAAAACACAGACATGTCCGTTGCATCCCACGGAGCGCAGGCAGGCATCACCGGTGGCTGGAGTGGGGCCAGCTGTTGCAGCAGCTCGCCAGCAGCTCTTAGCGGGGCAGGGGAAAGCCAATCCACTGGGCGCAGCAGCAACAGTTCTGGCACTGCCAGCGGCTGTGGAGCGGCTAAAAGCAGCATAAACGGGGAGAGGCCATTCCCCGGGTATGGCCGGTGTTATGAACAACAATTCTGCTAATTTTTTTGTGAGAAAAAGGTTACCACTGTTGCTGCTAGGGTGCTGCTTGTGTGTTATGGTAATTACGGGTCGTTGTCGTTAATAGTTGTTTTTGTATCAGTAAAAGCCCTAGCTGGGGCCGAGTTAATGGCCCTTCTCTGGGACAGTGAAGGGTGGGTGTCGCAGACATTTCTTCACAGAAATCCTTTCTTTCGGATTTCTGCGTCTTCTGGAGGCCAGAGGCCTCAGAAGACAAGGTAAACAATTATTATCAGCTGCTGTGGAATGTAACAGGGGCACCTTGATTGGCTCATGCTTCTTGTTTATAATTAAGGGCCAATCACAAAGTGTTAGCTAGGGACTGAGTCCTTGGCCACAACTTTGTTATAGATTCTTTCTATCTATTCTTAGCCTAGCCTAGCAGCTCTGCAAACCTCTCTCTATATTCTATTAGTATAGTAATAATGTATTATATATAATATCTTAATAAATCAGCCTTCTGATCAAGAAACAAGATTCACCGTCTCTCTCTCACCAGCTGCGACCCACTCAGGTGCAGTAATAGGTGGGGACCTCCCCAAACAGTGAGGAGAAGATACTTTGGGGGGGGGATATGCAAAATAACTCCAGGATCAGCATGCCATGAGAAGCTACTGCTTCTAGCTTGCTAAAAAAGACCCCAAAACAATGAGCCAACTAAGAGTTGAGAGATTGGAGTGATGTCTGGACGTCAGGAATGGAGTGCTGAGCCTGCAGAGATGCGGAACACCTTTGTAGTCCCTCTCACCCTGAGCACGGGAGTCGTCCCGACGACGGGGAGCGGGCCAAGAGAGGTGGCAGGAGTAACATCCGAAGGGGTCACCACGCCTTTAAGGCTCCCATGAGAACCGGACCCCCAGCTCTGCCCCTAGTGGACAAAGCTGCGCATATCCTCCTCCTCCTCGTTGCCTTGGGAGACACGATGGGAGACTGCAGCCCCGTTGGAGCTGCACAATCCTGAGCTGATCACTTTTAATAAAGGCATTAAAAGGAGAAAAAGTCTCCTGCCCTGTTTATTTGAGCCGGGACATGGCTATCGTGCTTGGCAGTGCCAGTTTTGCAGGAGGAGGATATGTTGGTCTCACAGAATCATAGGGATGAGGCTATTTCGGCGGAACATAATCTCTAGGCAAGAGATGGGTTCCGCGGGGGGTCCCCACGTCCCCCACCAGTCTGCAGGGAGCAGTAGAAAAGCCTGCAGCTGCCCGGCCTGCCAATCCTTCCCCCAGGGTTTCGGCACCCCCAGAGGCAGCATCGGTACCCTCTGAGGCCCCTATTTCTGATTCACTTTCCCTCTGGCTGTGTCCTCTAAAGACATGGGACAGGAGTCTCCATACAGGTATGAGTCGAGGCACAGTGGAATCCCCATTAAGAACTTCTTCCAAGAGCTTGTAGCCCAATGCCTCTCCCAACTGCGGACTAAAAGTGGTCTCTATATCTACTGGGAAGTCGTGAGATTTGGCCCAGCCAAGCAGAGTGCAGAGCGACTCATCTGACACAGAGACTCCAATAAAGCAAATAATGTCCTTCCACAAAGAAACGATCGCGTGTTCTTCCCTAGACAGGTGACTCCCCATCGTGAAAACACTGGCCCCCAACCTCCAGCAAGAGGTACTGACTGTCCACTTTGCTGGGGAATTCGTTCCTGCCTGAGCTTTTAAGCTATCAGGGCAAAACCGCAATCCCAGTCCTTTTCAGGAGGATGCGGGGAAAGGCTGTTACCTCTCCGTGGGAACAGAGGGTGTGCAGACGTGGACAGGCTGTGCAGGCACCACGGGGTCCTGGCGGAGTTCCAGTGGGGGTCCGAGGCGTCCCTTCATCCGTCCTGCAATCCACAAAGGGCTGACCGATGCAAATCATGTCAGGGTCACCAGATGTAGCTGTTGAGTAAGAAATGGACACAGACTCATCAGAAGGCTGATTGGCATAGTGTGTGTGCTGTATATTTGGAACTGCTCCTTTTATAAGCTGTTCCAATCTAGGTAGATTTGATTGGTCATTCAGTTAATACATTTCACCTGATTGGCTAATTAACAAGATGCCCTTCTTTGAGAAAAACATGAAAACAGAGAGTAGGGAAACAACACCTGCAGGTTGTTTATAATCATAAGCTATCATTACTTATCTTCAACTCCCTAAAGTCTCTCAGGCTGATTCTGGGAAAACTTACCTAGTTTTCTCACTCTCTGACCAGGCTGTCACATCCACACATATCCATTTTGAGGTTTATTTTTGTTTTTTGTTTTGTGTCCAGGGTGGTTGCTGCCCGCCCCCCTTCCTCCTGGCTTCCTGAGTATTGTGATGCATGAGAGCTTGGGATTCCTACGAGAGTTGGGGGCGAAGGGGGGTTGCTTCCTTCCAGTGGGGCAATTCATCTCAGCGGCCACACACCATGATCCCTCTGACGAGAGATACTGTTGCCATATGGTTTTTGCCCAGTTTTTTTTTCTTTTCCTTTGGCACTGTAACTGGAGGTTACCGGCCTGCTTCTCTGCTGCTTGGGAGCCCAGAGCCAGTGCGTGCCATACCAGCACCCGGGAGTACCCCATCCCCTAACGGGGCTGCCCCCTCTGCACAGCCCGACCCCAAGACCTGCCATTGCCGGTGAGCTATCCAGGGGAGTGATTCCCTGCCCAGCCCTGCTGTTCTCTGCCACTGCTTCAGGGCTTCTTGCTACATTTTAACCTGACATCTGGACACCCTGCAGCTTCTGGCATGGCCCTGGAGTCTCTGCTACACTTTGTTCGTTACCCCGGGTCTGCTTGACTCTGCCAGTCCAGCTTGCTGCTTCTGAGGTTTCTGCTACAGCTCATTTCACCATCTGGAGGGGCATTGAGACTGCCCCTGGGGGTTTGTAAAGGAAGCCCCTTTTCTATCTCTTCCACCAGCTCGTTCGCCATTATTATGTGGAGGGTGGGCTGAGTTCGCACCACGGCACCCCCTGCAGCTGTGGGGGAATCATCGCATCCGCCCTGCCCAGCCGGGAGCCACGAGCATCCCTGCCAGCTGTGACCATAATTACACCAAGGGGGAAAGTGCCTGACAGCCGAGAGAAGGCTGTTACTGGGTTTCTGGTTTTGTTTGTTGTTGCTGTCATTATTGCTGTTTGTTTGCCTTGTTATACACATATATATAAGTAAAGAACTGTTATTCCTTTTCCAATATCTTCGCCTCAAAGCCCCTTAATTTCAAAATTATAGTAATTTGGAGGGAAGGGGGTCATATTTTCCATTTCCAAGGGAGGTTCCTGCCTTCCTTGGCAGATACCTGTCTTTCAAACTAAGGCAGTTGGTATATGTTTTTTTCCCTTTCTCTCCCCCTGTAATGCAGCTGCTTATGGAGACGAGATACAGAGCATTACAGACACATCACCTGCCTCCTGCTTTATTCCTACATTGCATGACTTGTGGTGGTTGGTATTTGATTCATTTATTGGGAAGAGTTCTGCAGCCTGACTGCAGGGGCAGGTGGAGTAGAGCTCCTGTGCAACTTTTAACATGGGATGGCAATCACTCACCCACACCAGGCACTCATTCTGATCTCTGGTCCTTCCTCTGAGACCCACACACACAGCTTGGCTGGTGGCTTAAATGAAGCAATTTCCATTAACATGAACACCCACAGAGGTGTTGTGCCCCACCAGCTTAAGGCAGACTGGTATCTGCATATCTCCAGGTGCCCAGAGATATTTCTACACTGGAAACTGACCTTGGCTTTGGGTTTGATACTAGTTGTACCCAAGTATCTGACATGGGACTCCGAGGAGGGACCTTCTGGAATCACAGCTCTGCTCCAGCAAGCTCCCCTAGCCCTGACACGGTTCAAGATCGCAGCTAGCAGCTCTGACAGCTGACCAGAAACAGGATAAAGCTTTCCACTGAATGAAATAAAGAAGCCAAAGACTTGAATCTTTACCTTTTTTAATCAAAAACATACTCTGTAACAGAATTTCAGGAAAGTTAACTACAGTATATTATCCACAAACTAGGTAAAATGAAAAACATACAGTAAGCTACAAAGGAAATACTGGGAATTCTGTTGACCGCTCATCAAAAGGCAATGGCTGAAAGAATAAATGCTTAACTAGGCTTTCATGCTAAAAAAAAAACCCTCTCACAGCAGATTTTGGATTGTGGGTACTTCGCAGCTGTCAATCCAGCTGAATCACTTTATCCTGTTACAAAACTTCACCAGAAAGACACAGAAAAAGGTACAGGAGCAAGAAAGTGCTATGTGGTTTTGGTGAACTTATACAAGTCCTGCAAATTTAGGAGCGATGTATCACCCAAAAGGCAGAAGAGCAGCCAACAGTGTCAAAACCTATTGAGATATTGTTGACAGTAGTTCTGCTTTCACAAGTGTGGAGAGTTTAGTTCAAGCATGGCTTAAAGAAAAAGGCCATGAAGCCATGCAATTGAGAGAAAAGTAAAAGGTAGTTGCAAAGCAGTTCCAAAAGCAGTTCCCAGTCTGATTTCTATAAACAGTTAGACTCTCTCAGGCATCACTTTTTAAACAATAAGGTTCTCAGACAGTCTTCCCATAACAAGCAAAACACCCTCTCTGGGAAAAGATGGCACCCTGAGAACAGATATGGAAGTTTTGGAAATCTTTCATATCACAGTGGGAACACTGGTTTTGTTTTGTGTAAACAATTAACGGTATTGTAAAACAAAAGGAGTGGTTAGAGGTTTCTCTGTTAGCCTATCATGAGCCTGGATTTTGGAATATGCATGAAGTTCGTTAACACTATTATTTAAACTGGCTGATCGATCAATAAACTTGAGTTCGATGCATTAAAGGATGGTCATTCTCCCTTCACTTCAACAAATGGTGACACCCGGACGTGATAGCGAACACCACGATGATCGCGAACACCACGGGGATTGAGAATACCACGGGAAGTGAGGACTGGTTCGGGTTCCGAAGCAGCCGGAACGGCAATAAGTGCGAATAAACCAAGCGGAGGAAAACCCGCCGAGACGCACCGTGCCCTGGCGACCGTATAGACGGGTCCAGCCGATACGTGCGGCCGACGCCTTGAGAAGCTGCAAAGTGCGCACTTATATAGGTATGGAAAGGCAAGCCGCATATGAACTTTTTATTACGTTTTTGCAAAAAAGGCAAATTAAGGGAATAGACTTACAGAAAGAATTACCGGGTCTTTTGGCTTATGGTTTGGAACGGGGAATCTTTGTGAATCCCCACACAGTTCACGAGTTGTCGGAATGGCATAAATTTGGTGATTTATTGTGGCAGGCTACGTTAGACGATGATAAAACTGCTAGGAAGTTGGGTAAATTATGGCGGGTCATTAACACCGAGCTGTTGCAGTTTCAGGCTGAAAAAAGGGCTGCCCACCAAGCTACTGCTGCTCATGATCGTAATAAAGAATACGATCAAGACAGGGAGTTTGATAAAGAGTCAAGGACCCCTCTCGGCCCCGCAATGAGGACGGTTTTATTACCAGCCTCGCCACCTCCCTCAGCAAGCCAGGCTGCGAGCCAGGCTACAAGCCAGGCTCCGAGCCAGGCTGCGAGCCAGGCTGCAAGCCAGGCTACGAGCCAGGCTCCGAGCCAAGCTCCACAGAGCGCTCTACTACCCGCTTCGCCGCCTCCTTTAACGAGCCAGCCCCTCCTAACGAGCCAAGCTCCGCAGGGTGCTCCGCAGGGTGCTCCGCAGGGTGCTCCGCAGGGTGCTTTATTGCCCGCTTTGCCGCAGGCTATACATAGCACTTCTGAGTCACCCGTATCTCCTGTATCGCAGCAGCCGGGGCCAAAAACGTATGCTCCGTTCCCGAAAAGCAATCAGATCCCTGGGTCGGAAAACGATCTAGCGGCGAAGATTGCAAGGGAAAGACGAGATGCGTGGGCTGCCCTGGCCAAGGATGCAATGGAAAAGGGAGACCAAGAGCTGATAAGCATGGCGAGCGAACTGGCTTGTCCGGTTATTTTTACCCCTCAGGCCGGAGGCGGCATACAGACGACAATCACTGCTCTTGACTGGAAGATGTTATCTCAGTTGCGAGCTACTGTTAGCCAGTTTGGATTTAAAAGCGAACCAGCCAAGCAAATGCTCGACTATATTTTTGACACCAGCATCCTTCTCGTTAATGATTGTCGTGACATAGTTAAATTAATCTTTACCCAACATCAACAATTGCTGTTTAATGCTCATTGGCAAGCGCTCGTTAACGAGTGCGTGGCAGTTCAAAGGCAGCAGGGTGATCCCCTCCATGGCGTCCCTGTTAATGAACTTATGGGTCTGGGACCTTTCCTTCGCACTGAGGCACAAGCCTTAATAGGCCAGGAGAAGTGCCGGGAGGCAATGAGGTTAGTCAGACTCGCAATAGAAAGGGTAAAGGAACCAGGAGGGATACCAGTATATATGGGAATTAAGCAAGGCAGAGAGGAATCATTTGGCGCTTTTATTGATAGAGCTGCGGCTGCAATTGAGAGAGCTGGAGTAGCGGAATATATGCGCGGGGCCCTCCTCAAACAGTGTGCCATTCAAAATTGTAATTCTGCTACTAGAAACATACTTAATACCTTAGGTGCGAATTGGACTATAGAGGAGGCATTAGAGAGGATGGCTCTCATACCAACCGGGCAGCAGGCTTTAGTGGTAGACACAATTAAACAGTTAGGAGTAGGCTTGCAAGAACAGGCAAAGTCTTCTCAGAGTCAGGTGTTAGCCGCTCTTGCACCTCTCCAAGCGTCAGCCGCATTTGCAGCATCAAATAAAAGGGGCCGCGTGAAATGTTTCCGATGCGGAGGCATTGGCCATACGCGCCAGGAATGCCAGGCTATCGGAATCTGGTGCCAGAAATGCCGTATGGACAATCATAATACGAGCGCTTGTAGACGGAGGTCGAGAAACTTCTCCAGGAGCGCGTATTCCCGCAGCAGCCGTGCCCAGACACAAGTTGCCGCTGCAGTAACAACACCCCCCCATGCCTCCAGCCCTCCACAGCAGGCAGCCTCCAACCCGCCGCAGCCAGGAGTCTCCAACCCGCCACAGCAGGGAGCCTCGGCATGGACCTGGCAGCTGCAGTAGACGTAACGCTGATGACTCCGCACCTGCAAAAAATCCCTATGGGGGTCCAAGGACCTATTATTATACAGAACAAAGCGGTGGGTGCGCTACTATTTGGGAGATCTTCTGCATCTATGTTAGGACTGTTTGTTTTGCCTGGTGTTATTGACGCGGATTACACGGGAGAGATTATGGTAATGGCTTACATCCCTTTTCCTCCTCTTAAAATAAACAAGGGACAAAGGATTGCTCAGCTGGTACCGCTTGAGCAAATGACGAAAGGTATATAACTCATAAAAACCCAAGAGACGAGAGACAGTGCTTTTGGTTCCACAGGAGGACTTACTTTGTTAACTTTAAATCTTGCCGAGAGACCCAAGAAAAAAGTAGAAGTAGAATTTAATGGACAGAAAAGGTCATTTTCAGGTCTGCTGGATACTGGAGTAGATTCCAGCATCATTAGTCCTAACTGCTGGCCTCATCACTGGCCCTTGCAGCCGGCAGCCACTGCAGTATCCAGGGTAGGAGGATTTACCCTGGCTAGCCGCTCACTCCCCCTTCAAGTTTATATCGACAGGAAGCAGCTGACGGCGACTTTTTCAGTGGTGCAGTTACCGTCTACTGTTCAATGCCTTATAGGTTGGGACATTATGGCTCAGCTAGGGGTTGTTTTAACAAATGAACACCCTTTGGAGTAAAAGCCATTGCTTGGACTTTCCCAATTCCCATCACCTGGGTTGTTGACACCCCGGTATGGGTTAAGCAATGGCCTTTGAAAGGGGAAAGTCTGCAACACGCACATCAGCTCGTTTCAGAACAGTTTCAACAGGGACACTTGCGTTTGTCTACCAGCCTCTGGAATACTCCAATTTTTGTAATTAAAAAGAAGTCAGGAAAATACAGACTGCTCCATGATTTGCGTGCTGTTAATGATCAGATGGAACCTATGGGCTCATTACAACCTGGATTACCTAACCCAGCCATGATCCCGATGGATTGGCCTTTGCTGATTATTGATCTCAAGGACTGCTTTTTTACTATCGCCCTTCACCCGCAGGATATGCGACGATTTGCCTTCACATTACCTGCGATTAACAAAGAAGCACCGGATCGGAGGTTTGAATGGACGGTTCTTCCGCAGGGCATGCGCAACAGCCCCACCTTGTGTCAGCTTTATGTCAGTGCAGCTTTGCAACCTCTTAGGAAGCAATGGCCTAATACAGTAATAGATCATTACATGGATGATGTATTGTTTGCTCAGCCGATGCCTTTCACACAACAACAAGTCCAGGAAATAAGAACAACACTGGCACAATACTCTCTAGTAGTAGCTCCTGAGAAAATTCAAATAACTGCTCCCTGGAAATACCTGGGATGGTCTATGACAGAACAAATTGTTAAACCTCAAAAGCTGCAATTAAAAACAAAAATAACTACCTTAAATGATGCTCAGAGATTCTTGGGTGATTTACAGTGGTTAAAACCGATGGTGGGAATACCTAATGAACTGCTTGATGAGTTGCGTCCACTGTTAAAAGGAACTGACCCAACTCATCCGGTGTGTATTACTGACAAGCAACAGCGGGCCATTCAACAAATTATGGACTGTGTTATGCATGGACATGTTCATCGAAGGGATCCAGATTTACCCATAGATCTTACCATCTGGAAGGGCCCACAATATCTTTTGGGAGCACTTACGCAATGCAAAAAAGAAACAGGGGAAACACGGATATTAGAATGGATCTCCCCCCTAATACAGCAAAGTAAGACTCTTTTTCAAAAAATTGAAATGTTAGCGGATCTGATAAAGAAGGGCAGAGAAAGGATGTTGCAGGTAGCTGGGGTAGAACCAGCTGCCATCAAGATAGCAATGAAAAAGGATACCATGGACTGGTATTTTGGTATTTGACTAATTCAGAGGAAATGCAGGAAGCTCTTTTGGGTGCATGTTGCCCTATTGAAACACACCAGCTTCGACCAGCGTTCATTCAATGGATAGGGGACTGGGACTGGATAACTCGTCAAAAGCGAGAGAATTCTCCTATCTCAGGTGCCATTACTGCATTTACAGACGCTGGCAGGAAATCAAGAACTGCTGCAATAACCTGGCAAGAAAAGGGAGTATGGAAGCATCATATTCTGCAAGCAGAAGCAGTGGACAGCCTACAAACCATGGAACTGTTAGCAGTGGTATGGGCAATGGTACAATTTAAGGAACCTTTGAATGTTGTTACAGACTCTCTGTATGTAGCAGGAGTTGTAGCAAGAATTGAAGACGCTTCCATAAAAGAGGTGCAAAATCAAAGACTATATGAACTACTATTGCAGCTAAAGAGAGCTACAAGATCCAGGGAAAATGCTTATGCTGTAATTCATATTAGAAGTCATAAATGGAAGGTTGGTTTAGGTGAAGGGAATGATAGGGCAGATAGATTGGTTACCATTACCCAAAGTACACCTCTGTCAAGTCACCAATTGGCTCGAGAGGCTCACTCAATGTTTCACCAGAATGCAAAAGGCTTAAGCAGAGAATTTAAGATAACACTCTCAGAAGCAAAAGCTATTGTGAGGGCTTGCCCGACTTGTAGTGATCATAATGGGGGAAGTGGTTTAGGCCTAGGAGTAAATCCACGAGGCCTGCAAACAAATGAATTATGGCAAATGGACGCTACACATGTCCCTAGTTTTGGCAGACTAAAGTATGTACATGTGTCCGTTGATACTTATAGCAAATATATATGGGCAACAGCTCAGACAGGAGAAAGAGCTATACATGTAGAAAGACATCTGTACAGTTGCTTTGCAGTGATGGGTACACCAAAAAGAATTAAAACAGATAATGGTTCTGCCTATACCAGTCAAAGGATAGGGAAATTCTTAGGAAATTGGGGGATTGAACATGTTACAGGTATTCCAAATTCCCCAACAGGGCAGGCCATCATTAAAAGGGCACATGGTACCTTAAAGAAGTATTTAGCCAAGCATGAGGAAGTAACTGACCCCCACGCCAGATTATTAAAAAGCCTATTTGTGATCAATCATTTGTGTGTGTTTGGTGATGTAGGGCAGCCCCCAGCGGAACTACACTATAAGCCACAAGAAATTGGTGAACAGGAAAAAGAAGTATGGGTAAAACACCGAGATCCCAAGACAGGGCTATGGAAGGATCCTGCTAAGATCCTGTCCTGGGGAAGGGGATATCTTTGTATTTCCACCCCTACAGGAGCATTGTGGGTACCTGCCAAGTGGACTAAACCTGTTCTTGATGCAGCGGCTGGTGGATCAACTCACGGAAGAGGACAAGGACCGTCTGGAGAAAAAGCTGCTCCTGATCCTGAGACCACTACTGCTTCAACTGAAGGGACACTCGAAGGCGATCGACAGGGCCATAACACGCCGTTGCCGGACGACCAGGGAATTGATTGACATTATTGAATCATTATCATCTTTCCATATAAGAGGACCGGCAAAAGAGAACTGCCTTGAATGTCACAGCCCAAATTGTGCTGCTTGGGTTGCACTGTGTTGTGGGGGTTGTGATAAGACCTTTTGGGTGGATCAGTTGTCACTATTTCATTTATGGTGTAACACCTGTAATTATAGACATACCTGGGAACATAATTGGGAGTGGGTACTACGAAATGAAACAGGACTAAACACTGCCTCAGCTTTAGATCTTTATGAATCGCATGAGCAGAAAATCTTGGCTTATTATCGGTGGGAGGTACAGTGTATTTTGAAAAGGGTTAAAGCTCAAAGTGCATCATATATAACCTCTGTAAGGTGTAGAAAACTGGTGCCTTTAACACAACATTCTGTTGTAGGGCCTGTAAAAGGAGATCCCAATCAGGCATTAGATAACTGCATTAGAAGGTTGCAAAGGTGTGGTCTTCAAGTACCGGGAACAGTAAGGTTAAAAACTGATAAGAAAAAGAAGGTCAAAGTAAAAGTAGAAAAATGAGATTCATTTTTGTTATATTGCTAGGTGTAGTAGTAGCTGAAGGATTAAGGGTAATACAGTTCAATCAACCTAGAGATAATGTATGGATAACACTTGCTAGACAGATTAATCAGTCGTCGCTTTGTCTCAGCATTGGAGGAGTTACTAACTCTTTTCAAACATGTTTGGTAGGGCTTCCAGTATGGTCTCCTCAAGAATTCTGCAGTCTTATTAATAACCGTGCCTTATGTATGCGCAATATGGTAAATATTAAATTGCCTGCACAAAAAGGGTATACTGCCAGTCAGAGTGACGGCTACCGCCAATGCCTGCTAATTCAATCACTTAATACTCCTTTGCATTCCCCACCTGAGGAGTTAGTTCTTTTTGGAAGTGCAAATGCTAGCGTGACCAGCACTTCCAACGGTGGGTGGTTCAGCTTTGATTACTCTAATCTTCAAAAGATGAATCAGCATAAACAGACATGGGCTACTCTGGATTCATCTCTAAGCCCAGACATAGTGTCTAAACAACTTTATAACCAATGTAAAGGCTCCAGCATCATGACACCTAAGAAATTACCTACGGGAATATTTTTAATTTGCGGAGATAGAACCTGGAATGGTATACCTGCCCAACCTCAGGGTGGACCTTGTTATTTAGGCAAGTTATCACTATTCCACCCTAATATATTTGTGTTAATGCAATTAAGTCATAAGACAAACAGGCAAAAGCGCAGCTTACATAATTTAGACTGTAGTCAAGTAGGAGATCCATTGTTCTGGAGTAAATTTAAACATAAAATGGTTTCAGCTCTCCTGCCATGGGGTGCTGCAAGCAAAGCAATGACTTTAGCAAAGCAAATAGGGTGTTGGGCTAAGGGTGAATTGAATAAGACATCACTGATATTAGATATGTTAACTGCAGATGTACAAAGTGCTAATCATGCTGTTTTGCAAAATAGAGCTGCCATAGATTTTTTACTGCTAGCACAAGGCCATGGGTGTGAAGAGTTTGAAGGGATGTGTTGCATGAACTTGTCTGATCATTCTGTATCTATTCATGCTAAGTTAAAAGAGCTACGACTAGGGCTTAACAGCCTTAAGGAAGAAGAAGGATTGGGTATTGATGAATGGCTTAAAAGCTTAGGATTGGGACCATGGTTAAGAAACCTTGTAATATATGCTATAGGGATATTAGGTGTACTCTTATTGCTTTTACTTATATTACCTTATTTCTGTAGCTGTATCCAAAAGATGGTTAGTAGGATGATAGAGAAAACCTGGCAAACTAACCTCTTTTCTCTCAAAGAAAAAAGCGGGGGAAGTGTGGAGAGTTTAGTTCAAGCATGGCTTAAAGAAAAAGGCCATGAAGCCATGCAATTGAGAGAAAAGTAAAAGGTAGTTGCAAAGCACTTCCAAAAGCAGTTCCCAGTCTGATTTCTATAAACAATTAGACTCTCTCAGGCATCACTTTTTAAACAATAAGGTTCTCAGACAGTCTTCCCATAACAAGCAAAACATCCTCTCTGGGAAAAGATGGCACCCTGAGAACAGATATGGAAGTTTTGGGAATCTTTCATATCACAGTGGGAACACTGGTTTTGTTTTGTGTAAACAATTAACGGTATTGTAAAACAAAAGGAGTGGTTAGAGGTTTCTCTGTTAGCCTATCATGAGCCTGGATTTTGGAATATGCATGAAGTTCGTTAACACTATTATTTAAACTGGCTGATCGATCAATAAACTTGAGTTCGATGCATTAAAGGATGGTCATTCTCCCTTCACTTCAACACACAAGGTCCCACCAAGTGAAACTTTCACATTGCTGAAAAGTCAAGTCAGTTCTTGGGGACGTCAGCAGTATCATGTGCAGTAGCTTTGAGTCAGCATGGTCACACGCCTTAGATAATTTTCAGAAACACACAATCAAGAAGAGTGCTTTGAAAGTGAATGACACAATAAAATGAGATGTTCAGTATCCAGCCCCTAGGGCTGGTGGAGAAGCACTTTCCATTTTTGTTTCCCTGTCCAGGACCAAAGTGCATTAGAGGTTAGAAGCATGAGCACAAAGCTGGTTCCCACACATGCCTATGACAGGCAACTTGCAAATCTCAGTCCCAAGAACAATGCCATGGTCCTCAAAAATCTGATACCAATCATAGAAATACTCCTGTTATCAGCAGGACCAGGCAAGATCATAGCTTCTAAAGACTTTCAAAAACCAAAAGAAGGTAACCTCTCCAAAACTGCATCCTTAAAAATACCTGACAACTAAGCATCTTAGAATTTTATAGAGCAGATGTTAATTAGCATGGGGCCTGAGAGGAGGAAGGGGGGGGAGGAAAGAGGATTTCTTAAATGAAGTCTGAATCTCACTTAGATGAAGATCCATGTGGCTGTCTTTAACCAGTTGCATTAAAGTGACCAGCAAACCCAGTCACTCTGTGTAACAGAGTAAAAATGCGAATTGAGGAGACAGTCCTTTCTAAAGCATTTACTCTTCAAAGAAGAGATTAATGATGCCTCAATAAAGACCATTATCAAGACATAACATTTAAAGGGTTTACAGGCAGAAGCCCCTCCTATATACACTGGTATACGAATTTTGTAATGGTTCCTAGTAAAAGAACAGAGACAGTTGTTCCTGAGCCACACAGAGAAAATGCTGTCATCAGAAGTGTTACGAGAAGATGGTCTCAAAGGTAAGGCACAGGAGTTGGACACAGGTTCGATGAGTACTGCTGCTACAGACCTGTTTGGTGACTGGGGGAGACCATTGTCTTGTTTGCAGTGTAGGTTCCTCCCTAGAAAGCAGAAGGGTACTTCCCAGGTCTTTAGTAGGCCAGAGCTGTAAATGAAGTGGTTTATATCACAGCCAGTGGCTCCAGGTCTCTGAGCACATCATTCTCATCAAGTCCAGAAAAGTGATGAAAAGAACAACCACTTTCAACCACCACTGTTTAGCAGTTATGGCTCCTTCCAAGGGATTCCTGTAGAAATAAGTATTTTTAAACCATTCCAGAGAAAAGCTTTTCTCTCCTACATCTCTACCATGTTAACTTTAAATGCCCTCGCTTTCAAAACTAACAGTAACACAGATAAAGCAATCTAAACCTTCTGGTGTTAATCCCAGCTCACCAGTACATGAAGTGAAATTACATAGTATTCCAGCACAATGTGTTTTTTGAGGAGCACATAATCAAGGGTGAGAAACACAGAGGTAATTACTTCATTGAAAGAACTAAGCAGAGCAGACATGGGAACAGAATTACAAGCAGGAGACTGCTAGCTGAAAAAATACTCGTTGAATTTGAAACATTCAGAGCTGAAGGAGACACAATTTTGGCATCCTTGACATTCCTGCCTGCTGCATGTATAGGGGTCATCATGGCTATCGAGTAGCTGTCGCTCTTCTTCAACTCTCAGAAAAAGACAAATGCAAGACTCAAAGATTCAGTGTGCAGCCACTGAAGGGTTTCTAATCCATTATGCAATACCTTTTATGCCTTGTCATAAAAGTACAAAAAATTAAGTTAAACGCATATTAAGAAATAAGAATGAGATTCTCTCATTTTGACCTTTAATACTTACAACAGCATCTTATCAGAAACTGCCTGGTGGAGAAGATGAATGCCTGAATGCCTTTTCAGTATTTGTACTGCCTCACACAATGCTCAGATTTCTCCTAACGTGGAGCCTGCAATTTCTTGTTTTTGATAAACTCATCTGACATTATTTTGTTGTTCTATTCCAAACATTTTGAGCCATCTAAATACTACACTGCAGGTGCAGACTTTAGGAGACTTGCAAAACATCGGCAAAGAAAACTAATCTTAACAGTTGAATTCTTTCAGACCATAGTACAGGCCAATACACCAACAGGTGGAAGCAATCTTTCACTATTTTATCAAAGTTTGGCATAATCAAAGCAGAAGCAACTGGTAGAGAAAGTTGTCTGTGAAGCAGTCATATACAGATCAGTCATCCATCAAGAAAAACACTTTGCAAAGCCACAAAGTTAAATAGGGAGTAAGCTCATGGACTCCTAATCAAACAAACAGCCTGTTATAAACAATTAATCAGGCAGAAGGTTACATACTTTCCAAACAGTGAGGCACCTTGAACCCAGCAGTAAGCGCAGGGTATATAATCTAATAGGGAGGCTGGCAAGAAAAAGATGTAGTCAGGCTTTTAATTTCTTCCCCCAAATCAAGATTTCTGTTGTGGATGAAGCGTAACCAAGCTGCCAGTTAATAAGCTTCTCTGAGGATGTGGTCTGAATCCTCTACTGAGTGTTCCTCAAGACTGTGAAGCAGATTGCTTTGCAGACAAAATAGATCACTTGGGAGAGAAAGAAAAATGAAAAAGATTTTAAACTAAAGGCCATGAGGAAAGCAAACACTATTTTCCCATACATCGAGAAGTTGCCACATAAGTCAAAAGAAAAAGTGATCTCATTAGAAGTTAGTCTGAAGAAGACAACGCTGTTAGTGAAAATACTGAGAAAATTGATCCATTTCTGGCCATTACTCCCAGATCATCTGTCTTCTGTACTTCCACACCTAAGAGAAACAATGACTGCTGACTTCATAAAAATTCCAGCATATGGGAGAAGCAATAACTAAACACTTTGTCACAACCCTCGACAGATTCCTGAAACTGTGCAAGAAACTTGTCCAAAAGCTTTTGAATATTCTCTTCCAAGACTTCTACTTCTGTTAACCACTCCAGCTGTGCTGCCAGGTCAGCTCAGCACAGCAGGCAGACCGAACCTGCAGCACTTGAAGGACTTCAGTGTATGTCCTTCTAAGCCTGTTTAATTAAGCTCCAACTGCCTACACACATGCTAAAAAAGAAGGAATTCCTGCTCTCTCTCCATACCTCAAACAGTCAAAAAGATATATCCTCAGGATACACTTTTATTGAGAAGCAGTGGAAGTAAGAAAAATTGGACTTGTTCCTGGCAAATTTAAACCAACAAAAATTCCTACCACTATTGGCTGTTGCAGGTTTTGCAAAGGAAAGGAATCCATCACTCAAGATCAATGGTTTCAAGATGCAGAATTACATTATATAAGCAAACTAAATTTATAAAAATCAGGATTTTCATAATTTTATTTATACTATTAGCTAGAGAGAAAGCATACACATTGTATCTGTCATACAGACAACACACTTACAGGTTTTTTTACTATAAATTCTCTATATAAAGTCATTGCCAATTGATACAGCCATTGATGGCATAGGGCTTAAAATAACCAAGAGCTATAAAAAACAAGTTTGCCATCTTGCCCTGTGTGGAAATGGCGAACAGATACAAAAACTGAATCCTAAATATTGATGCAATATTATACATGATTTAATGGTATATGCAAGTAAAAAGAGTCATGCAACTTCTTTAAACACCTGCCAAATTTCAGTTGAGTAAAATCATAGAAGTCAATAGCAATTATAAAAATATGTTTCTTCCATTAGGTGCTTGTTATGCAATTTCAGTGGCAACTTTGCAGACTAGGTATTTCATGTTATTTGAGTGTCAGCACTGAAAGTATCCATTTTCTTTAGTGTTTTAAAACTCACCTGTCTATATAAATAAAAAACTAAGATATCTTCTTAAAAAACTAGTGAAGGAAAAGCCACATTTATTTTCCTTGCTATTTTTAATCAGTGCCAACAACATATGTCTCATTCCCTCACTTTTTGGCAGCCTCTACATTTTAATCTGGAAAAATCATAACAAGATTGTAAAAAAAAATAAAGAAGTCTTCTGTTAACTATTGTTCCCTAAAAAAAAAAATCACAAATCAGCTGAAACTTAAAAGTTGCTACAAGGTAAATGTTTGTAACTAGTAGAAGGAATTTTCAGATATAAATATATATATATAATATATATTCTGCATACAAAAGGTTCCTGTGAGACTTATCACCAAGATGCCATAATAGAGAAGGAAAGTTTCAAAGGGAACAAACCAAATACTATAAAGTCTCTATAAGGCGTTTACCTTTCACCTTAAGCCCTGTATTATGACAAGTTCTGAAAAAAACTGAAATCCAAATTCTGCATGTTTAATTTTTTTCTGATTAGAGCAAGATGGCAAACACATTTTTAAAACCTGGGTTTAGAAGATTAAGTAGAACAAAAGTAAATTATATCTTCAGGCTATAAACAGTACTGTATTTTACAATCCATCATCCTCACAATATAATGGCCTGTAGCAGTGCAGCAGAGGGATCTCAGTCTAAAGGCTGTGGGTCTGCAATAGGCATGGTATGAAGTACTTCATCTAGAAGCTGGAGGGCACGGTGTAAGTGAATTTCAATCCAGCACGGTGTCTCTTTGATGCTCTGCCTTGGGTAATCAGGTCCCCAACCTTTTACAAAACTCATCCTGAGTATGCATAAGCGTCGAAGGTCATCTACACCAATTCCAGCAGCAGCTGACAAACCTAAACAGAAGTTTCAAGTAAGTGTTCAGACATGTTCTTTTATCATGTTTGTTTAGCCATTCCCATTTGCTTGGCTTTTGCTTCACATACAATTCCCTCTCACCACAGCCAAGGCCAGTCCATATTTCTAGATCTCTGCTATAATGAATGCAGCAATTAATTTGCGTTTTGTACAATTAATTTTTTTTCATCATTCTGCAATCTTGGGAGGATGCTGAAATATAAAACTCTATAATAAAGCAAATAGGATGACACCCAATATCTTACATGATACAATACACATAACCCTTATGTAGATGCAAAAATACACTTATTCTTGATGTTTGCCAAATGCTGCATTTTCAGCATAGAAAATCAGACTGACCACCTGCAGGAAGCTGGATTAACAAACAACACTACTTACCTGTAATAAAAAGATGAATACTGCTGGCAAACTTCAAATCGCCAAGTATGGCTAAGACAAAAGTTAAACACATTTCCCCAAGATGCCTTCAGCAATTTGTAAGATAGCTGGAAAGAGCCATGTAGCAATACAAGGAATACAGAAAACACTATGGCACATAAAGCAGCCTGAGAGGTGTAAGTATTTCCACTTTTAAAAGTACTTAGGTACAATTTCAAGAATCTAGAATTTAGTAACTAAGAAAACTAGCCCAGAATAACTTTAAAAAAAACCCCAACAAACAAAAACAACCCAACCACAAAAAACCCCACCCTCACACACTCTTCTTCCTCTTCTCAAGGATCTTAAGTCTTCCTAAACATAGTCAAGGACTTTGTTGCCAAGTAACTCCTATTGTTTTGAGTAATATTTTTATGAGCTTGGATCCAAGCAGCCAAAAGTATCTCTGTTTAAAGTAATAGAGTTATGCTATTTGACCTTGTATATAACATGCTTTCTGTCATACTGCAACACTTCTTGCAGTACAATAAGCAGCCACTTCCATATCCAACATTCCCTGAAGACTACAGAGTGAAAAATGGTGCATGGAATGGGTACAAAGTGAATTAATAGACTTACCAAAATGCCATCCCAGCCCCACCTTACCCCAATCCTGCTATTTCATTTCAAGTCTGTCTGTACTGTTGCAGGGGCAGTGGGTGGGTGCTGTTATGAGGGAAAGCTGTGTTACTTGTTTTCAGGTAAGGAAAAAAGGAAACCAAGAAGTTAATGCACTTACTAATGGCTGGGGCTATTCCACCTACTGATCCAGGTCCGGGGATGTTTCCTGCTACTGCTGCAGCTTGAGCAGCAGCAGCAGCTTGGGCCGTGGCAGCCTGCTGTTGCATCTGACGATGACACTGGCGTAAATCAAATACCTTTAAAAAAATAAAAATATTGAACTATTAGACTTACCCAAAGCAATAAAGAAAATAATTTCTCAATTCCCAGCCCCAATAATCCGGACCTCTCTACTCTCCCAAAGCAACTTGTACAGTCTCTCTATACACTTGGGTAAAAGCAAACCTTCCCTGACTAGTTTAATTTCTAACAGAAATAATCCATTAAAGCTGATTCTTAGAGACTCTTCTTATATGCCAATACTGCCACTGGCACTACCAGAACTTGGCTGAACTGAGCAGGCTACAGAAGTATCATGTGTGGGACTGACTGCAAGATCAAAGTGTGAAGGATTCTACAGACTGATAAAATCCTAATTTTTAAATCCCAGTATTTCCATAAAATGGGCATATAAATAAAAATGGATGCCAACAAGTCCATCTTAACTTTGTCAGACTTTATTCTTCATCGTTTTACTGAAATGTGTAAGTCTATTTAAAAGAAATACCAATAATTGACAGGTCTGAAGTTTCAGCAGCTAGGTTTAGGGTTGGTGGTATTTTATATCTTTGTGATCAGGTTTAGCACTAATATATATATACAGGAACTCTGTTCTCATACTAGAAAGCTTGTAAAAACATCAATGTAAACTTCAAGCAGTTTAATTAAAAAAATGTATTTTTACAAGTGTGACTTGTCCTTAATAAAGTTTCAAGTCTGGCAGAGGCACATCTAAGTAAGAACATCCTCAAAATAATTTGTTTCCATGCAATGTTCTGTGACCTCTGGATCACTTCATGTTCATAACACTAACATGCACTTTAACATACACTTCTATTGCATTTATACATAATTTCCCAACTTTTCCTGTTTCGGAGAGAGAAAGTAAAGAAACAGATAATTTATGCTAAAAATTTCAGTAGCAATTAATTTAAACCTGTAAGGCTAAAAATACAAAAAACTGCTATCAAGATTGCTTGTGACAAAATACAAAATGAGTTACTTTCATAGTATCTAGATGACACTTTCAGTTTAGTCAATTTTAAGAGTCATCTTAAATGACTTGTCAAATGGAAATTTTTAGGGTTTTTCAAAGCCAAGTTACATTTATTTCAGCGTCTCATAGCTTTTCTAACATTTACAAGACTCAGATACATGCTATTTACCCTACAATTTTCATCTAGGAACATCAAACCAACCTTTATATATGCACTTGGGTAAATCTTGTGAACTGCATCCCCTGGTGCACGCCCTGCTTCTCTATCCAGGTAGTAACTCTGAACGAAGACTGCATGGTCACTGAGGCATCTAACCCACACATCACCTTCTCCTTTGCACTCCAACTGCACCCCTTTACCTATGTGCAACCTTAAAAAGAAAAACAGATCCAATGCATCTATGTATATATACTATAAATCAGAACTTTCCTAAATAAACCATAAACAGTTCTCCAGCACTCTGCTCATACAAGGACTTGAAATTGTAGTTATTATCTTAGGTGTAAGTTAGCATTTGTTATGCAAAATCTGTAAACTAAAAAAAAAAATAAATCTGTAATACCATGTAAAGATCTAAGAGAAACAGAATGCAGAAGCAATGATATTTGAGTTGCAACTACCTCAGTCATTAACAATACAGAGTTGGGATACCAAACACACTCAGTTCTGTTCAGAAGTGTAAAATCCCACAAGTATTCTAGAATAGAAAGTCAATCAAGTACATATACAAAGCCACATTTTAATGCAGAACTGTATGTTTGTTTGGATCACATTATAGCAATCTAGCATTTTGATTGTCACAATGCAACATTTCTGAAGACATGGAATAATTTTCTTCCTTTTTGTTTCAAAGGAGTGGAAAAAAAATTGAAAGATTGCTTCAGTTCCACATCAAAGCATAGCATGTGCATGGTAAGAATGAATGAAAATCCAACTAGCTCTCTATCAACCTTCCTTTGCTCCTTTGACAAATCTATATATTGCAGTTATTCTCACATCACTCTCTAGTGTGAAGAACTAATATTCAGTTTGCATATATAATGGCACGAGTTGCTAATTTTATCCTTGAAGGCACAGCCTTTGAAAGCAATGAAAAGCAACATGCAACTTCTGCAAAGCTCTGAAGGGCTTTGTCACACAGTTCACATTTTGAATGTGTTACAGGAGCAGCCTAGAAAAAATTACTCTGGTATAGTTAATTCAGTTCAAAGAAACATACCATTCTTGTGATTTCAAAAGAGAGGCACATACTGAAGACAAACCAAAATATTTTCAAATACCACAGACATCTGGAGATTTTGGGATCTGCAGAATACCTTGCCCTCTCAATGGCTTCTGTTCTATGCACGTTGGAAAGCTGGCCCAGGCAAAAACGGTCTCCTCCAGAAGGATCCACATATCCATCAACAGTAACAATTGGACAGCTTGAAGGGACCTTAAATGTTTCCCCGACTTGCACATCCATTTCAAAATATGCGATTGAGCACCAATATTCTGGAGCTAAAGAATATATACAATTAACTGACTGAAAGGCACAAAAAAACCCAACAAACCCATTCAGACAATCAATCAAGCCTTCTGCAACTGCATTTGTCATTCAGACTAAGAGTGCGCATTCATGTAAGGAAGTTCAGATAGACAAAGACACATCTACTAGCACAGAAAATTGGGACATAATACAGCGAACACGGGCTTATCTTTTTTATTAAAGCACACATCAATGTGTAGAAGCCTGGGCAGTAAGGAGTTAATGCACTGCTATGCCTCAAACACCGATGACCATTCAAGCAGGCAAGTTAGAACATGATGTGTCTGGAAAGGAGAGCCTTATGAAGGTATGGCAGCACCTTTCTGGAGCCAATTTTCCTGTTCAGGTCCATGGTGACAACACAACATACAGCGGAAGCTCAGAAGTGGAATCAAGGAGCAGGCAAGACCAATAGAGGGGAATAGAGACCACCAAAGGAACTTCAAATCCCCCCGACCCATTTCCAGAAAGGTCCAGAAGAACAGACTGCACATGCTAACTCACTTACATGAAGAGGGAGGAACTTAATCCCAGGGCAGGGAAAAATTACCTATAAGAAGACCTATAAGAACGTACCCCCACAGAGCCTAGGTGGCATTCCCAGGACTCCCTGTCATCTGTACTGATGCTGGACTCAGGACGGGTGAGCCCCTTTCCTCTCTTTCTGATCTTCCTTTCATTTTTCTATTTTTCCCCTCTTTATTTTTATTCTATTATTATTATTAGCATCATCATCATTATTAAGGGGAAAAATATATATCAATTTCCATGCAGAGTACATAGTTTACTAATAAAACTTTGGACCCTTTTGGCTTTTGCCATTCTTTTCTGACCACAGGCATCTACAAACATTGGGTGCTCCTTTCCGTGTAGGGGTAGGACACAACACAATGCTAGGGTTTTTTGTAGATCTTACAAATCTTTGTACAGTTTATAATTCCAGTAAGATTTTGTAAGCCATCTGCATTCATGCACTTTATGACTATAGCTTTTAGCATAAAGAAGTAATACATACAAGCCTATTCATGGCTAGGCTAGCAGAAACTAATTTTGAAGCAGATCTGGCTTAAGATAGGAGTAATTACCTCCTATCCTAACTGAAGTCAGTTTTCTCTATCCTCCCTGCAAAGCAAACCAGATTTGCAAAGTAGAGCAACGGGAGAAAAAGCAAAGATCACATAGTGACCTTGTCTGCACACAGTGAGGTACAGGCTAAAACAAGGAAGTATTAAGCAAGGGAGCAGAACAAAATGGCATTTTTTAATAGCCAAGTGGTGCCTTTTAACTCCTACTATTTTAAAAATTGGCTACAAAAGAAAGATGGTAGTTGGAAGGAGCTACTATGTCTACCTGGACTTCAGCAAAGCCTTTGATACTGTCTCCCATAGCATACTCCTGGAAAAGCTGGCAGCCCATGGCTTGGACAGGTACACTCCTCACTAGGTTAAAAACTGGCTGGATGGCTGGGCCCTAAGCATGGTGATAAATGGTGCCACATTCACTTGGCACCCAGTGACTAGTGGGGTTCCCCAGGGCTCAGTATTGGGGCCAGCCCTGTTTAATATCTTTATTGATGATCTGGAAGAGGGGATCGAGTGCACCCTCAGTAAGTTCACAGACAACACTAAGTTGGGTGGGAGTGTTGATCTGCTGGAGTAGGAAGGCTCTGCAGAGGGATCTGGACAGGCTGGATCAATGGGTCAAGGCCAACAGTACAAGGTTCAATATGGCCAAGTGCTGGGTGGGTCCTGCACTTCAGTTACAATAACCCCATGCAGTACCACAGGCTCAAAGAGTGGTGTGGTTGGAAAGCTGTCTGACAGAAAAGGACCTTGGGGTGTTGGTTGATGGCTAGCTGAACATGAGCCAGCAATGTGCCCATGTGGCCAAGAAGGCCAATGGCATCCTGGCCAGTATCAGGAATAGTTTGGGCAGCAGGACCAGGGAGGTGATTGTCCCTCTGTACTCAGCACTGGTGAGGACACACCTCAAATCCTGTGTCCAGTTCTGGGTCCCTCACTGCAAGAAAGATATTGAGGTGCTGGAGCGTGTCCAGAGAAGGGCAACAGAGCTGGTGAAGGGTCTAGAGCACAAGTCCTATGAGGAGCAGCTGAGGGTGCTGGGGATGTTTAGCCTGGAGAGAAGGCGGCTCAGGGGAGACCTCGCTCTCTACAACTACCTGAAAGGAGGTTTTAGACTGGTGGAGGTCAGTCTCTTCTCCCAAATAACAGGTGATAGAACAAGAGAAAATTGCCTCAAGTTGCGCCAGGGGAGGTTTAGATTGGATATTAGGAAAAATTTCTTCATTGAAAGGGTGGTTAAACATTGGAATGGGATGTCCAGGGAGGTGGTGGAGTCATAATCCCTGAAAGCATTCAAGAAATGACTGGATATACTTAGTGCAGTAGGACCTAAACACAACAGCCTGATAAGCCAACAGGAAGAAGAGTTCTTCCTGTGCTGTAAATGGTACTCATTCATTATAAACAGCAGCACCCAACAGTACAACTATTTGCCTCAAGAAAGTGTTCTGGTTTTATTAGAAAACAATAAACAAAGGTGCCTAAATTACTTTAAGTTTTTTTATCTTCAAATAAATACTCATGTCTCTGAGGACTGAATAGGATGAAATCAATAGAGTGAAAGAGACATACTAAATAATGTGAAATAAAATTCAGCTACAGTTAAGTTTAGCCAGCAATTATCAACATTATTATTTCTGGTATGGATTTACTCACTAGCCAATTAATAAACAAGTTAAACTTTTAGGTTTTTGAACTGTGCAGATCTCCCTATGCAGGCAACAGCCTTGCTGTTGTTAAAAACAGAATATCACCTTGTACCTACATGAGAGCTAGCCTGTACCACAAGACAAAACCTCCTTGGCTCCCTGAACTGTTACCAATAATGAAGACTCTTGGAAAGAACAAGCTTTATACAAAGACCCAATGAGGAACTTCAGCACCAAAATGCTAAGCAGCACAATACCTATCTTTCAGGGCATCTGGCTGTAATCATGGACTAGATTATGGATTGAAGAGAACTTTGGCATGACCTAAACTCCATTATATTTCTAAGCAGGCAAAAAGTACAACTACAGGCACCTTGAAAAGTTTAGGATCAAGGACATTTAGAGTTCTGATACCTCCAGGGTAGGCAACATCTCAGTGTGGGCTTGAGGGTTGCAATCTTTGACTTAGGCATCTCAATTAAATTCAGTTCACAGCCTATGTCACCATTCCAAGAGATGTCCAAATTCAAAACAAGACAAAATTCTTCCTCTTCTTTGGAATTTATATCTCTCAAATTTCAGAGTACTTGATACAAAAAAATAATCAAACCACAAAGTTATAAGTTAGCATTATATGTTATATTTTACTCACCAGGATGATTTGATATAGGAGGCTGGAATGCAAGTTCATTGTGAACTGGCCCTTTAAAAGAAAATATGCCATTTGTTTTACACGTGGAAAAATAATGTTTTCTTACTTAGCTTGTTTTCCAGTAAAAAAAAAGACTTGCGAGGATGCCCGATGTTATAAATCCCAGTAATTTCTGAATCAGTTGGCCTAATCTGACAGGGGATAAAAATGCCCACAGAAAAATTACACTCTTAGAGGTTTCCTAAAAATTCAGAAGTTGAGTAAAGAGCTCCATTAGTATCCCAGGAGGAAAGACTGCATGCTGCTCAAGCCAGACCCGGCTCCAGGAGAGAACAGAAACCAGATAAAGCATTGAGATGTAAGAGAAATAGGACTTCACATCTGCCCCCAAGTTGTGCAAGGAGAGAATCAGTGTATAGAGGCAGGTGATAAAAGTCTGTCAGAAACCATACTTCATTAGTTTCATCAATTACAAAACAAGTTGCCCAGCATGCTGTGGACTTAACCATAAGAAACACTCACTGAAGATGGAAAGAAGCCCTAGAGAAATAATTTTCTAAGGAAAAAAAATTACAATGAATATAGTCTTGGTATTAGTCAGTTTAGTCCCTTGACTTTTATGAATTAACTAGGTCCCTTACAGGCAGCAGAGAACAAGGAGGAAAAATTTAAACATAGTATTATAAGTAAGAGCACCTTTTGCAACCAGATGTCAAAAGAAACACAATGCTGGTAGGTGTCAAAACACATGACTTTCTGAAGTGAGAGATGGCAGTAGCCAAGAAAAGCTCTATATAGTACCACCAGCCAGTTATAAATAATAACTATGGAAAGATACATGCACTGAAAAACATTTATAGAGTATCTACATCATCACTAAAGTTTTTTTACATCCTGGTATTTCTGACAAACTAGATGACAGATGAAGTGGGATCCTAACAGACCAAAATAATGAAACTTAATAACTGTATCTAAATCACAATTTTCTCAATAGAGACAAGCTGAAAAGTCACTGTAATATTAGCTCACAGTTTATTCTCCCTCTGCTAACCATGACTGCTGCAAGCAGGTGATCTGGTTAAGTACTACATTAGAAGACCAAGAACTGTTCTAGCTTTTCGCCAGAAAATTTAGAAAAACTTTAATTTGGGTGGGTTTCTCCCCACTACATTCTTATAATACATATACTGTGCTAGACACTTACACTAGCAGTTTGATCACTTTTTTCCTCCTTATCTCCTGTACCTTAAAACAAGAGATTCAAGTTTGTGTGCCAAATGTACTCATGAATCAGGCTGTGGCAAGACCAGTTTATTGACAAGTACTTTACTGCATGAGCTTTCACAAGGTTCTTTTAAACAGGCTAGGATACGTGGACACGTCTTCCAAAGCTTAGTATGACTTTAAAATTTTCAGAAAATATAAACAGCGAAGAACTTCGAAGTTTTGAAAGAAAAATATGCAAACAACACATTCTGAATTGACTTCCTTTTCAGCAAAGGAAATATTTAGTACAGGATTGCAAAGCCTTAAAAACAGGTTTAGAAAGGAAATGCTAGTTTTGTTAGGCATAGTATAGATGGTATCACTATAGCTATCTGAGTTTCTAATCTCTGCTGTTTTAACAGAGGAAAGTCCATCAGGCTTTTATACTTAACTGTCAGAAAATACTAAACACAGTAATGGTAGGTCTGTAATATTAAACAACAACAAAGAAAAGTATTTGGGGGTCAACAGTAATCACAAATGAACCCCTACCGTTCAACAAAATTGAAAATTAAGTGATCTGGAAATCTGCACTACTTACAGTAATGCCCAGGATGCATAGGTGGATGATGTTGAAGATGGCCATTCTGGTGGTGAGGTATGGTAGGTGTGTAGGCTGCTGTCCGACTTCCAGTCCAAGTTGTAGTACTATCTAGAAAAAGAAAGGAGTGGCTGGTTTTAAAGGGATTTTTTTTTCTGTATCTCACTTCTAATCCTCTATTTCTCCTGACATTTGGAAACTGGTTTTAAAAAACTAAAAAGAGTGCATATACATATACACTCGCTGTGATGGTAAGTAGCTAGCTGAGCTGTAAACCCATTCTGCTGAGTTTCTGGCTGAGGCCCTAAAGCAATCTCTAAGAGTCCATCACTATGGCTACCTGTCAATATACTGGTAGGTTGACCCGGTAAAAGAACACACTACCTATTCATGAACATTCCAAAATTTTAATTAAGAAGAGTTCAGCACTACTGGGTAGGAAGATACACCCAACTAGAGGCACTGCAATACACAGTTCCTACAAGTTTGGTTTCAGTATTTTTTTCCATTCACCAGAGTGTCTTAGGGAAACTCGAAACAAGATTCTGCATCAACTAATTTTGACTCTGACACCCTTAATATTTTAAAGAGTAAAAGTATGCAAAGAACCACGTTTATCAAGTGCATCTTTGTTTTGTTCACATCCCATTTTTCAGTTTGAAAGGAAAGAAGAAACATCAGGTTTTACTGAATAACATAGCTGGAATAGATTTGGTGTGAATCCAAACAGGCCAGTAGCAGGTCCAATAAGTTGTTTATTTTCAGCATGTTATAACTACTGTTCCTAAGGAGAACTCATTTGTGTTCATCCAAAACATACTGAATGGTATTTTATTTTTAGAAATAGTTCTTGAATAGAGTTGCATACATAACTGGATTCCTTCCTGAGAAAGTTGCTGGGCTTTTTTCCTCCCAAGTAAGTATTTCAGGAATTATCTAAGCTTTAAAGTAAAACTACAGATATTTTAGAACAGGTTAACGGAATTTGATTTTAAAAGACTTCAGCTCAGCCATTAACACTGAACCGATCAGCAGTTTCACAAGTGCACTTGCACTCAAACTGATGTGGGCTAGCAGAATTTAATACATTGACAACTTGAACCAAAACCTAAAAATGAGCCTTTTTTTCTTGTCCACTTGGCTCCAACAATTATAACACTGATGAGAAAAAGCTATTGACAATAAAACGTTGTGCAAAAGCAATACAATTAAACTGCCTATCCTTTTATCTCTGCTGGAGACAAATACAGACACTACATCCCACCTTGGCAAAACCATCATTAGCTTTAACAAAAAAGTTGCCAGCTAAAATTCAAGACATTATAAAAACATAATTCCACCATAATTCAAATTTGATAACATGAAATCCATCATATTCACACATCTTTGATATTAAAGTGACAATGAGTATGTGAAACCCCTCCAAACTTCATGGTTTCCCTACATTAGGGCTACAGGATGCTGCACACATAATGCTTTACTGTCCTGCTGGAGTGAAATGTGAGGTTTGGTGTTGGCAAACCAGACTCTTCCACTTGTACCAAATACACACAAAAAAGTAACAAAAAACTTCAACGCAGCACTTCCACAGATTCATGAAAATATTACTTAGGGTTGTCACTTTGGTAGTACAGTGGGCCATTATAAAAAGAATCAAGTTAAAACTGGAAGATACATTTTGTCAATTGTGGAACACTAAAGAATTGCCTTAAAACATCTTAATATTGCTACCTTACAGCACATCTGTTTGTTATCCCATTTTCTGTTGTGATAAAATAATAAAATTCTTCCATTTCTACAACAATAATTAAATAATAGCCATAATATTTTTGTTACTGGCCAATTGTTTTAACATTGTGTTACTGAATCTTTAGCATATTCAAGAGTCTTGTAAGAGTCATGTAGTGTCAGTCTCACTGAAAAAAGACTGGGCCACCAGAAATAGTTACTCATATTATGCTCCAAGGTAAACCCTTATGTTAATGCTTATGAGACTGCCTAGATCATATTGCCACACACTTTTACCAGTGTAGTGTGGCAGCAGCACAGTTCCAATACAAGATCTACTTTGTCAAAAATCAGTGGTTATCTTTGAGCTTTCACATTTTCAGAGTTTAGTATTTTATATAATCTCATTCTTACTTGTTGAAGCCACAGGAATGTTGGGAAAATTAGTGGTGCTGGTAGTGCTAGCCTCAGTAGGAGCTAACATGGCTGGGGTGCTATAAGGCTCTGTAGATGCCCTGTTACTTGGTGGATGCTGGATGGTTTGGACTGAATGGCCTTCAGCAGAAGACAATGATGGCTGCCCCTCATAGTCATGAACATATTCGTCTTTCACCAACATACTTGAAGGAGCTGTGAAGAAACAAACAGTTAAACATGCAAAGCAAATCTATTTTCAGGATTTAACCATAGATTGTGCTACTATATTCAAGCAATAACAATGCCATTAAAACTAGTGGGGGAAGAATTTAACCTATATAAACATTGCTAAAGCACTCCACTAAATTACAAATAAACACTTCAAGCCAGCAGCAAGAAATTTTGAAGCATAACTGAATAGAAAAGCAAACTGTTTATTTTGCTTACTGCTATCAAACAAGCAGTTTAGTCCCACAATAGTAAACTCCAACAGCATTTTGTTTTCTAGTCCATCACTGTGTGATGGGACACAGTTAATAAAAGGGAAGAACATGCTTTTTGTCAAGCACCTAAATATATGTTAATGCAGTAGTTAACAAACCAATTCCCAGTATACAAATAAGAACATAAATAAAGCTCCTATGAAAAATAATTTATTAACACAGTACATTAAATACTTCATGCATCCCTTAAATAATTTTAAGCAACTCCCATCCAAATTGACTAGAAACAACAAATTCACATTTAAAGACAATACACCACTACTCCATATTTAATAATGTAGCCACTAATTCAGAATATTCCACATACAATGTAAGGAAATTACTACCATTGCCACTACAAGAATTTATTTCTATATATCCTATTGAGCATCTTGAAATAACACACTACATTAGCTCCCATGCTCATTTTTAAAGCAGACTTAAATATATTAAAATCTGACAGTAATTTTTTTGTTTCCTGCTGCAAAATCAGTTGCATGACATGAAAACATTTATGTATTTAACTGCTGGCTAGTAAGTTTTGATTCTGTATAAAAGGATCATTTTTCAGAAGACACATGTAACAATTAGCAGAGGTGAGCAAACAAGCTAAAGCTTGTGAAGTTAACAGTTTGTTGGGTGGATTGGGTTTTTTTTAAGTAGTCTTTGCTAAAAATATTGGGTAACCCAAATTTCTCTATGAATTTCTTCCTGAAGGAAAAAAAAAAAACCAGTTTTGAAATAAAGAAGTTACCAGCTGTACAATCTCATAATTTCTGAATAATGTTCATTGGAGAGTTGATGTCCAATTTCTCTCAAGTTTCAGAGACAGCAAGAATATTAGACTCTGTCATTCAATTGCATATTAATTACAGAACATATACCAGTTTATTGCTAAACTACTTATTACATCATAACCATCTATTATTCACAATTCAATTAATTAGCATATCATACAGGTGCACACGGTTTTGGGTGTCTGGGTTTTTTTATTAATTAGCAGCATTCAACGGTGAGAGTTTTCTTGTTTGGGGTTTTTTTGTGGGACTTATAAGTTGTGAGCAATGTAAACAGAACATACTGACAAGCTCAGCTGAAGCCTCAATTTAAAGAATTTATCATGCCTCTTATATGCTACTTAGCTGATTTTTCCAAAAGCAGAGAGAAAAATGCATTTTTGTCTGCTCTCTATAATCTTTCCTAAGGAAATACAATGGAATAAATGGTGTACATACTGAAGAATTTAACACAGTTTGCATCCATAGAAATGCAATAGTAAACAGAACTACTCACCAGAACTCTGTAGTGTCAGTCCCGAGAGATCTTTAAAAAGAAGAAAAAGAAATGGACACAGAAAATTATATTCAGAGATCTTCAACAACTTTTGAACATTAAGTTTATAAACTTTACAAATTGGTACTACAGACTACATATTATATCCCCTCTATCTCAACACAAGTCTCAATGCTAAATTATTCCTAGGATACACATTGACTGCAAGAACTGTGTGAAAGACAACAGAAAGACTTAAACAAAAGCAACAAATTGTTCTTTTAAATTTTGAAAAAAAGAATAATTCCATTAAGAAGATGGACAAGAGTATATGAGAGTAATTTATAATTATATAATTAACAATTAATGTTTCTAATTTAGGCCTGTATTTTCTACACTCAAAAGGAAAACATTTTACATTTTATTCTCACTGTTCCATTTTAAATCAAGAGTCTACTTACCAATGCCAGGCGATACTACACGCTCATAATGGTAAGGATTTACACAGACACTGTCACATTTCAAGTCAAAAGCATACTGACAATATTTAACATGCTTGAGTTCATTTTTATGAAGATCAGGCCACCTCCAAAGACGAGCATAAATCACATGAGGGAATCCCTTGCGACCAGCCACCTAAAAAGTTAGACACAAGAGTTGATTGGGAAAGTAGCAACACATTTCATTTTACTTAGTGAGGAGCAAAGCTGGAAGAGGACAAACAACAACACAACCTTTCTCCATCATCAAAACATGGGAAAAAAAATGGTGACGTACAGTTTACCCAAGTTCTGTACTCAACAGAAATAAATCTCTATTAGGGTTTTGCTATGGTTAAATCAACACTGATTCTTAAGAAAAAATACTGGATACAAAATGGCAGAAGCAGAATTTGTGCTTAAGGTAGTATGTATGGTCACCTTCCCCACCATGGATGACTAAGGAGTTTTGCCCTAGAAGAGGAACGAAGTGCTGAGCTACACAATAAGGAATTTACAAGTAGAAGAATGCCATTCCATTATAATGAAAAAAAAATTTAAAAAGTGCTTCTAGGGTAGACAGAAAGCTAGCCAGCAAACATGACATCTGTCCTGGAACAAGGAAATTGCAACCCAAGCTATACAGGTACTGAGTACTGATGATATAAGGCTAACATAAATCCTCAGTGCAGACTCCTTGGAGTAGCTTCTTAGAATAGGTCTGTCTTTATTCTTCTGACCAACACAGAGCTAACAGAAGCTTGTAGTGAAAATACCAGGATAAACAGCTGAATTTGTTACATGAACCTGGTTTTTACTGCCACACACATATTCATTTAGAACAGCTGATCCAATGCCTTCTGCTCCTTTTGGAAAACAAACAAACCACTACTGCAGCAGTCCAGAGCTCCAGCCATAAAACATGCCTACAAATGGGAGCAAGGGTAGATGCAAGAGAAGAGCTACTCTTCCTCAACACTCTAGGATCCTGTGTCAATCACTTTTGCTCCAGCTTCACTAGGAGGAAAACATCTGATTTTCACTTGTACTAACCTGAAGCCTCCCATCCAGCGTTCTCTGTATTGTAACACACTTGCTAGGATGAGCTCCATTTGTGGTAATAGCTGTAATCAAAGAATCCAATTCATCTTTTTTCTCCTTTAGCTTTTTAACTAAACTTTCAATTGCACGTTTTGCAAAAGTTTCACTCTCTCCACCTTGTCGATGGCACATCAAGCTGTGAACAATGCTCAGACAAGCATCATTACTTGTTGGTGTGTTAGTAATAGACATATTGTCCATTTGTCACAGTTTTTTTCTTTCAGATCAAATGTCAGTTTTGGGGGCTGTTATGATTTTCAAGCTGATGAACAAGAGATGATCCAAGTTAACTGTTAGATGTACTGTCTCTTGGTAAAACCTAGGAAGAAAAAATATCTACATTAGATTTGTTTTTAACATTGCAGATCATGTTTTTAAGAAAGTCTGTGGCTTTGTGCTTCTTTTATTTTCAAGTGCAGAATATTAAAAGCACATGACAAAACCGCATTTCTTGTCCCATGATAGCTAAAACATGCTTAAGACACTGCTTGCAGTTTTAAAAATAAGATTTATTTTCCCCTAGTAACAATATTTAAATAAAGATTATAGTTTATATATATGTACACATAGTATGTACATATAGAAATGTATTAAATGAATCAGGAAAATGAGAACAGTAACAATGATTTCCTATGTTTTATACTGGCAGGATGAAAACAAGTGAAAATACTGGCGGGGAATCAAGTGGCACTGACTTAAACAAAATGTGAATAGTGAATAAGCATGAATACACACCAGAATAATCTGTCATCTTCATTTAATAATGCTGTTCAAATAGTTCAACTATGTTCTGACCTCTGATCAATTCTATTTCTCTTTGCTAACCAGAAAGGCAAAAATTGTACCTGGCCATTAGATACACAATTATGTAAATTAGTATTGTGTGTATCTTTAGATATGAAAACGTCAACTGGCACATTTGTCTTGTTTGGATCCAGCTTCTTCTGGATCAAGACAAATCGACTGACGTCACTAAAAAAACACTTCTGAATTGTCTCAAACAGAACTGTCTTAATTACACTAAATATAAGCTCAAGACCAAGTCCCTCCTAACACACTTAGCCATTAAACTCCATTTGTTAAGAACCTGCAGTGGTTCCTAGTCATGAAGCCATTCTTCTCAAAGCCAGCAGACATGATCCTTTTTAAGTTTCCTTTAATCCACAAATTATATCTGGCCTGATTTTCTTGATTTTGAATGAGCCAATTGTTACACTTTATCTTGCTTTATCCAGAAACATAGGACAGCAGATTTTGTGCAGTTGCAGAAAAGGAGTCTAATGTCAAAAAGCTGCTCTGGTTCTTCAAGCAGCTCTGGTTTCACTAACACCATTCTATGAACTATGTGGTCTGGCTTTCTTAAGAAAGTGGCAGCAAATACATATAAGTGATTTTACTACATTTACATTTTCCAAGTAAACTTAAAATATAAGCCTTTTTGAAACTACCATGTTGTTCTCAGCAATGTAAATAAAATATATGTGATTTCAATCGTTAAAGAAAAAAATGTTCTCATTATCTGAAGAACACATCCAGTCTAAGACCTGTTTCTGCACTGAAATTTTCCATGTCATTAGAGGTACAGCAGTAGTAGCTATTTATGGAAACAAATGCATTGCACAAAAATAAGAGTGGGGTGTTAACTTAGAAAGTTAACGTATCACACAAATTACAGTATTAACATGACTTCCCTCCTTGTAAAAGGAATATTGCAATACAAATCCAGCACAATTATAAAAGGAAACAAACTCTTCCCCACTTAGTATTTTTTCTGATTTCAACTTGAATACATCACATTTTGGTATACTTGGGAAAAAACACAGTGCAAATCCTCCCCCTCCTCCATTTTCAATACTTTTCCCTTGTAAGGATGCTTCTGGACCTAATTTCTCCCAAAGGAAAACAATTACCTATAAGTTTGAGTAAGATCATTTTACCTAGCTATTAAATTTTCTCCCTCAATACTAGCTTCTTTTAATGCTTCAAATCAATAAGCCTCTATTAAAAGTCAAGCTTAACCTGCCATTCATTCTCCACAGCAACTCAAATTCACGTAAATCTCAAAGCTTACCAGCTAAAACAAAATAGAACATCATTTTCCGTAAATATAAAACAGCATCCCAGATAGATACACAAGTAATCACAAATAAGGGACTTGATAAAGTTACTAGCTAAAGGAACTTTATTTAAAGATGCTTAAAATTAGACATGCAGCTCTTTTACATCCCTAAAACCATGAATGGGAATTTTGATGGCTGACTTTCAGAAGACTAATATCAAGCAAATAAACCCTTATTTAAGTGTAATGATCTCCAGAAATGTTGAAATCACCCCTCAGCTGCCACTGCGCTCAGTAGGAGCATCCGATTCTTCAGCATTTTTGAAAGCCAGGCCAGTTTAAGATTTTGAATATTGTTAAACACTGCTGATGCATAATTGCACATTAATTCAGGAGCCTCCTTTTAGAAGTTACATCTACAGAAATCTTGTCTTTAATCTTGCAATTTTGATCTCCAAAAGGAGGGAGTGAGGTCAGTGGGTATCAATCTGGCACATATTGATAAGCGTCATGACATATTTCCTCTGAAGCATTAGTATATTTTGGAGACAAGCCATGTTTTTATGTTTTACAAATGGACACTACAGTTCAAGCTTAGATTTACAGTTGAATACATAGGGCCAAATATATTGAGCAAAGAAGTTCTTAATTCCCTCTACTCAGGAATTTCATGGAAACAGAAATGGGTGAGAGAGTGCTTTGGGAAAAAAAGAGGCAGAGAGAAGAGACAGGGAACATGAGAAAAACAGTAGCAGGAGACAGTGCTTGTAGTAAAGCTCTCAGCTTCATTCACCAAGGAACAAAAAGGTATTTCCCTCCCTTTTGCTATAGTGTGATGCGAGCAGAACAGGGAAAAAAAAGGGACAAGTAATATAAAATACTAACAAGTTACAAAGTTATAGAGAAGTTCTTGATTATGTTTGGATTCAAACTTAAACGTCTTTTCCAACCTTAACGATTCTATAATTCTATGTTATAGAAAGTAATTTATTTCAATAACTAAGTATTAACAGGTATAAAACAAGTGAACAACAACTAGTGTTCTGCAATACTCTAAGTATTGGAACAAGAATAAGAGCCTCTGAATAAGTAAATCTGTAAGACAAAAGAAGTTCAGATTGCCAGGTAATTAAAAACACCCTTGATGATCTGTAACAAACACACTGTTATCTCAAAGAATTGATAAGTAACCATTAACTGAAACTCTTCCTTCAAGACTGATGCAAACTTGAACAAACACCATAATTCTTCCATACATCCTATATAGCCTGAAGACCTCACCTAAACTCCCGTTAATGTGCCCTAGTGTGACCTTAAGCCACTTTTTGCAATTTGAGGAGAACAATCAACCCCTAACAAGCAAAGGAAACAATACGCTTATGCAGACAAACCAAGCAGTTATGGAGCTGGAAATCAGGGATGTAACTCAAAGGAATATGATCCACACAATCAGTAATCCAACATCTTGGGCAAGACAGTTAATCCAGGCCCAACACTGATATGATAAACCCTACTGTAAACTAATAGGGTAGTGAGCCTGCCACTGATACTCTGGAATGTGATTTACTAGTAACAGCCATTCCAAACAGATTTCCAGCATTTTGATACTAGGCAGTAATGCAATGTTAACAAACTGGCTAATTAGAATAGCATACAAATTGACATCTTGCGAGAACATTTCACATGAATAAAGGACAAGAAAGGCTCTTGTCTCCAAAATTAGACAAACACAAAAATATCAGAAAATTAGCATATACATTTGATAGCTTTTAACCACCAAAACATTACTACAGTTTTGCAGTTAAATAATGCAGTTTTATGATAAAGAAAAATCAGTAAATCAATAAAAAAGCCAGTTTATTATTTGATGAAGATATGAATTATTAAACTGCAGATACATTCCAGCATATTAGACTATTATCAACTTGCCCAAAGGGTGAACAGGAACAAAGTGCTTGTAGATATAAAAACAATTAGCATTAAAGAGCAAGAGAAAGTACTAAGAAGGTACTACACACACTGTTCTGTACGTAAGAGTCAACACTCCTCAGAATACTTTTTGTGTGCATATCTGAATCATAAGTCTCAATTCTGCTCATCTCACTGTCAGTAGCTACAAAAATGTAAGACACATGACAGCATAAAAGAAACTAGAAAAGAGTTTTAAGACAACTGAGTGGCAACTCTTTCATCTTAACATAAATTCACAGTTAAAAAAAGTAGGAGCAACCATGTCTTTGTGGAAGAAACTGATCTGATGTAGCTACCCCAAGTGCAGTTCAGCATTTTTACTCCTCTCAGCTTCAACCTGTGCACTTTGACTGCTTTGAAAAGCACTTTACAAATGCAACAGACTGATCCTATAAACAGAGCAAACGTTTCTGCTGCACACAATTCCAGTTTTCTTAATCGCATTCAAGAAATTAATACAACAGTAAAAACACGTCCCAATCCCTATCTTGTTTTTGAATGCATGGGGGGGGCAGGACATGGTGAGCAAGGTAGAGCTACTATGCTGATATGACTATATATACACACACATTATAAATCCTAGAAAGTTTCTTTTTTCATTTTGATTCCACTCCTCTCTCCACATTTTTATTTTTGAGAAATCATACAGCTGAAAACAACTCCTCTTTTCAATAGACTTCTATATGGTCAGAGAAGGAAGACTACTGCACCTTACACCATGAGAGTGGGAAGGGCAATAAGCTCCTCTACAACTGGATCTATTTCCACAATACAGTTCTAGGCACCTCAAACTATCTTACTTGTGAGGAAGCATCCCTGGAGTCCCACTGAGCAAGAGGTCATCCCCCTCCTCATCCTAGTACCTAGGGTTGAGGATAAAAACCCAGAAATGGCAGGAGAGACCACATTCAGAGAGCAGAAGGTGGTGAAAATCCTTGCCATAGAATGACATGGCAAATCTGAACTCTTCCTCAGAGGATCCTGCAAGATTCCTCTTCTTGCAGAAGGCTTCCTTCAACAAGGGCAAATAGTAATTTGTCAAAAGCTCACAAGAGAAAACAATTGTGGCTACACCAAGCAATAAAAGGAAGGAAGAATCAAACCTTGCTCAGGCAGTGTGATTTTTCACTTGTGTGTAATGTTTTGATACCCTAGAAATAGGTGTATTAGATAACATCTTTATTGTAATCTGCACAGGGATAATGTTCTCTGCACTTGCTCAAACTTAAAAAAATAAATCACCTCCAGAAACATGGAAAATTCCAGCCTCAAGCAAAAGTAGATTTTTTCACAAGGTTAGCAACATAGAAGAGTCCTAAAATTCCAGCAAGACCTTAAAAACAGCACAGCAAAGGCTGCTCCTCATCAGGATCCACGGATCTGCCCATGGCACACCTTTGTTCTCCACTAAATCTGTTGATTCCTCTCAAAACTCACATCCCTATTGCGTTAACTTCAACTGAATGCATTATGTAAAGAGCCATCTGCCTAAAAAAGGATTTCTAATTAGAGACACTGCTTTTCTTTAGGCTTCAGCTCTTTGAAATAAAGTTTCTATATCAATATTAAACATGCCTACACAACAAGCAAATAAAAAGAGGTTCATGACTACAAAGTGAGAAGAAACTCCTTCCAGTTACAATCCAACCAAGAAAAATAAGAGGGCCAGAAGGACAAGTTGCCTACTTCTCACGATGCTGGAGTACAAAAACGCATTTAATTTTATAGGGCAGTATAGCTCTTTCAACAACCTTGCATGGAATTATGTACATTACTGAACAAAGTAACAACAGTGCAGGAGCCTGAATTCACTTTTGCATGTTGACAGTGGCACACTATTATTAACCAAGACAATTTGAGAAGTGGTGGTAAAAAACACCACGATCCTACTCCAACCGTATGTGTTTGAGAAGAACTAGCTTGCAGTAGCACAATTTGGGTACTAAGTGATACACCTAACTCTCAACTAGATTACCCCACAAATTAACCCGTCTTCGTAGGTAAAACATAAGGCTCAACTATGCAGCAAGTCGGAAGGAAGGAAGGAAGGAAGGAAGGAAGGAAGGAAGGAAGGAAGGAAGGAAGGAAGGAAGGATCTTAATTAATACCCCTTGTGCTGAGCAGCCCCATGCTGTCTGAAAAGGAGCTAAAGGCATCGCTCTTTGTTACCGCGAATAAGATGGCAGATTTCAAAGAAGTAAACGAGAAGCGGCTCACATAAAACCACCTAGAGTGTTTTTCCAGCGTGCGGGAGAGAGGAGGATGAGAGCAGTCTGCACGAACGGCACCGGAAGTAAGTTTAACTGGGAACAGGCCGGTTGGAGAGCCGTTGCCGAGATTTAAAAAAAAAAAAAACCAAAAAAAAAACAAAAAAAAAAAAAAAAAAAAAAACCTAAAAGTTTGAAGGCGGGGCGATCATATTTTTTTCTCGTTCAGGAAAAGAGGGGAAGATGGGGAAGGAGCCAGGGAGGAAAGCCAGAGAAACGGGGCCGAGGAGAAGCCCCCGGACGGCGGGTGGGAGGAGCCGCTGTCTCGGCTCCACGGAGCAGCAGCCGGCACGCCTCCAGCGCGGCAGGGCGGCCCGGCCCGGTCCTGCGGCAGCCTCGGTGGCGAGCGGTGGGAGAGGGCGTGCTGCGGGCGGCCCCGGCGGGCAGGCGGACGAGAGGCGAGAGCGGATGTTACCTGGGCCGCGGGCGGCGGCGGAGCGGCCGCTCTCCGGGCGCGGCCTGCAGCTAGGGTGAGGGGTAGCGACGGTTGCGGGGATGAGCCTACTCTCGTCTCAGCCGGCCCCAGTGCGGCAGAGCGGGCCAAGCCTCCGTCCCCCCACCCTCAGGCCGGCGGCGCGGGGGAGGGGGAACCCAGGCGCCCAGTGACGGCCGTCGTCACCGTCGCCTCGTCACCGCAGCTCCGGCCGCTCGCACTCCGCGGCCGCCTCCGACACGTCCGGACGCCACTGCACATGCGCGACATCCGGGTAACGCTCTTCACCGCCACCACAGCCAAGCACCTCCACACTCCCCTCGTCACACGCCACTATTACGCCTGCGCGCCCGTCGCCCCGCAATAGCCACACTGGCGGCAGCCGGAAACTGGGGCGGGTGGGCACAGTCGGGGTTTAATTTTATGGTTGGCGTCCGGCGGTGGCGCATCGGGCGAGCTTGGTAGCGCTCCTGCAACTGCAGGCGTGGCCCCAAAAAGGAACAGGTCCAAAACTGGAAGCCCAACAAATGCGCAGAGCCGCGTTAGCAACCCCCATAAATGTATGGCCAGGGAAATACAACCCCCATAAGTTCAAAGTCCTACAAACACAGCCCCAAAAAATGTACAAATCAGAATCCTAGACTGGTTTGGGTTGGAAGATATCTCAAAGCTCATATAGCTCCAATTCCCCCCTCCCATGGGCAGGTACACCTTGCAAAGACCAAGTTGCTCAAAGCCACATACAACCTGGCCTTGGACACTTCCAGGGATGCGGCATCCACAGCTTCTCTGGGCAACCTGTTCCAGTTCCTCACTACCCTCACAGGAAAAAAATTCTTCCAAATATCCAGTCTAAAGCTGCTCTCTGTAAGTATTGGATGGAAAGGGTTAAAAGTGGAAGAAGAATAGTGAGGAGGATGGTACATTTGCTCAAGTGTGCTTGTCCACTGCTGTTAATCCTCTGTTTTGAAAAGTAAAATTTCTGCTTAGAGATACCATAGATGAAATAAACAGGACCAGGAGACTTCTTCTCCTTTTTAATGCCTTTATTAAAAGTGATCAGCTTAGGATTGGGCGGCTCGACGGGTCTGCAGTGTCCATCGTCTCTCCCAGGGCGACTCAGAGAAGAAGGATATGCACAGCTCTGTCTACAAGGGGCAGAGCTGGGCGATCCGGTCCTCTTAGGAGCCTTTAGAGCATGATATTCCCGTCACATGTTCCTGCTCCAGTCTGGGTCTCGCTTCCTGCCAGACCTCGCCCAGGAGCTCTTGAAGACGGTGAGGAACAATGAAGCTTTCCAGCATCTCTGCAGGCCTAGCGCTCCGCTCCTCACATCCAGACATCACTCCAGTCTCTCAACTCTTATTTGGCTCGTTGTTTTTGGGGTTTCTTCGTGGGTTTGGAGTCGGGGGTCCCACAAAGCACTCTGGTCTTGGGAGTCACTTTGCATAACGCCTCCCCTCCAGGTCTCTTCTCCTCACTGTTCGGGAAGGTCCCCACCCGTTACTGTCTCAGGAGAAGGGCCATTAACTCGCCCCAGCCAGGGCTTTTACTAATACAAAAACAACCATTAACGACAACGACCCGTAATTACCATAACACAGGCAGCAGCCCAGCAGTAGTGGTAACTTTTTCTCACAAAAAAATATTAACCGAATTTTTGTTCATAACAATAGGTGTTTGGAGAGACTTGGAGGCAGTCTCATGGGCATTCTTGAGCTCCCTGTTTTGGGAGAGAGTTCAAAGCTCAGAGATCATTAAAAGCACAGAGGACATCACAGCATGGTGCTAAACTATGCGTGCGCAGGCCCTGGATAAATTGGTGTGTTGGAGAAGATGAAACAGGAAAGCCTTATAAATATGATTGCCTGGCAAAAGATTTTGAGAATATGGAAACTATAAGCAAGATTGAAATTAAACCAAGGTTTGAGATACCTTAGTTACTAAACAACGGTAAAACCATAGTATGGGCGGCTGAAGGTAATCCCCTTTTGATTAAACAATACCCTCTGCTTGCAGACAGGTCCAAGGGTCTGAGCAGAACCTACTAGCTTAGCAGAAGGGGTCCAAAAAGTAGATTTTAGGGTTTAAAATGTAATGCAGTATGGTAATGTAATGATTCTTACAGGCTGTATGTAAATGCTACAGGATTTGTATCTTGTATTAGATTGGTTAGTGAGAATTGGAATATTCAACACAAAAGATTTATTGTATTGTAACGGGAACCTCGCTCTCTCATCCTCTTTACCACTCTCTTTACCTCTCTCTCCCTCTTTCGGGCCTGCTCCGAGCTGCGGCTGGCAGCTCCCAGCAGGACCCCTGCACCCAGGCCCTTTGCAATAAACCGCAAGTTCCACAACTTGGCTTCAGAGATCTCTCATCTCTGTCTGTCCCAACCGTCCTACCCCCCGGCACTCCTACATTGTTGCAAACAGCAGATCTGCCACCTACTAGCATGGACTGAGCCTAACAATGCCTGCATTCCCACTTGTGTGTCTCCACCCGGGTGTTGCTTTGGGATCCTCTGGTTAGCGAGGTAATGAAATTAATTTACTTTTTGCATTTCAGCCATGGTTTTGTGCTTGTGTCACTGTGAATAACACCAATCACTTGTTTTTAAAATTTTTAAAAGTTTATAGTAATAAAATGGTTTTAAAAATAGTAATATAATTAGAGTAATAAAAATTTGGACAATTTGGATTAAGACAACACGAGACAATAGAAACAAAGAGTTACGGACAGTCTGGGTGTTACAGAGCTTGCAAGGGTCTTCAGGGTGAAGAGAGAGATGAGAATGTTGACCTCATGTTCAGAAGGCTTGATTTATTATTTTATGATATATATTACATTATAACTATGCTAAAAGGAATAGAGGGAAAGTTCTCAGAAGCTAGCTAAGCTAAGAATACAAAAGGAATGAATAAACAAAGGTCTGTGTCTCAGCACAGAGTGAGACCTAGCTCTGCCGTGAGTGGTCAGTAAATCCAAACATTCGCCCGAGACCAATCACGGATCCACCTGTTGCATTCCACAGCAGCAGATAACCATTGTTTACATTTTGTTGCTGAGGCCACAGCTTCTCAGAAGGGGGAAAAATCCTAAAGAAAGGATTTTTATGAAAAGATGTCTGTGACATCTGGGTACCTCTTTCTGGGCAAAATAAGCCTGAAAAAGGACACAGGTTAACAGAGGATTAACCCTTAAAAGCAATAGCCTGTTGCATATTCATACATCTCATACATGATGCGTAAATTCCATTCAAACAAAGGATTCTGTCTGGTCAGAGTCAATGTCTTCCTCTTAATCCTAAGGGCGGCGTCCTGGCTGAGCAAGGCAGGAAGTAGTTAGTTTCTTCTGATAAGAGAGCAATAAATTCTCTTTCTCTGAAAGATTTAGGTGTCCTGTGGCTGCTATCTGGTATGAGTACCTCATTTGTTTCTTTAAAAACTATCCCACATACATAGTTTCTATTTTAACTACAAAAGTTACATTTTAACTACAAAACTACATTTACCATACTATTAAAATGTTAATACAGCACTACTAATCAATGCAACATATTACATATAGTAAATATCTGTGTAGAGCCATATAATATGCACTTTTCACAGTCACCATAATTGTCAGGTTAAATGAAACTAACAGTATTTCTTTTATTATTAGGGAGTAGGCATTACTTTATTCTGGCCAGGGTGCACAGGGATGGCTCCACCTACATGCACACGACTTTCAAAACTTTTTCACTTATGTAATTATTTTTAGCAAACAAAGAAATTAATGTTGATTGGTTTTAAATTACATAATTATCTTCATTATTCGTTTTCTGTCTTCTATTGGCTATTGATTTATTGCTTCTTATGCTAATCAGTCCATATTTTTCAGTCTTTTAATTATCTTTTTTCCCAGACAGGGAGTCTCCAGCACTCAGGCTGAAATGTCTATGTTAGTCATTTCTTTATCTTCTGGTTACTCCAACATGTCCTCGGAGGGCTATAAATTCTGGATTCCAGGTGTCCAGCTTTTAACTCTCTCAGGCTTTGTTCACCGAAACTTATCAGGGTTAGTTTAGCAAAACTTAAAAGTTTCAGTAATCTAATAATCACACTTTAGCAATAAGAGTCTGTGAAAAGAAAGTTAGCTATGTGCTGGCCAGAGTGGAAAACTACACTACTTGACTTATTATTATCAATACACTGCTTATGATTAATTAAAACAATTTAAAAGTTAATTAAAGCCATTAATTAGAAAAAATAATTAGAAAAGTTATATAATTTCCAACAGTTGTTCCAGCTGCCTGCTTGTGTCAAGTCACACAGTCAGTTGGAAGTCTTGTAGTCACTTTAGGTACTGGAAGGTGCTCTAAGTTCTCATTGGAGCCTTCTCTTCTCCAGGCTTAACAACCCCAACTCTCGCAGCCTGTCTCCATAGCATAGGTGCTGCAGCTCTCTGATAACCTTCATGGCCTCCTGTGGATTCGCTCCAACAGGTCAATATGCTCCCTATGTTTGGGCTCCAGAAATGTACACAGTCTTCCATGTGGGCTCTCACAAGAGTGGAGTAGAGGGGCAGAATTCCTTCCTTTGACCTGTTGGTCACACTGCTTTGGATGCAGCCTAGAATATAGTTGGGCTCCCACAAGTTGAAGCCCTGCAAATGTAACCCAAGCAAGCTCACAGCCCTGCAAATGCAAAGCCCCACAAATCCAATCCCAACAAATGCATTGGGCCAGAAATGCAACTGCTTTTCTATTTTGCATCACCTCATACAGCTAAAGCAAACTCTGCAAAGAAATTAATCTGGAATTGAGAAGAATAATTTTTTTTTTAACTAGAAGGCTACATCTTTATGCCTTTGTGGTGTTGGGCCACCATTAGAATACAAACAGAAGGGAAAAGGTTCATGAAATACCATATCCACTACAAAGCACAATATATTTTTGCTAAACATGTAGGGTGTTTGGCAATGTGCCGGTTGAAATACTAAGGCCTGAACAACAGGTCCTGAGCCAAAGTAGATTGCCGAAGCCTACCGAAACCCGGGCTAGCTCTGTACACTCCGGTAGCCACGACAGGAGTGGGGAAGAGCTGGGGACTGGGGTTTGCCCACAGCTGAACCTGAAGAGCTGCAAGCTCTACAGCGCACGCTGTTACAGCCATGACAGGGACCAGGCGAAGGAGGAGGCTCTTTGTATTGAGGTTCCACGGGAAAGTTTATTCCAGGTGGAAGGACTAGGACAAAAAAGAACCCCTCACCCTAGTATGCAGGGTTTTTTTTGTTCAGATACAAACAGCTAACCAATAGGGAATCCTCAGGGCAGGAGTGAGCAGATTACATCAACACTGTGGTGTCACAGACATTTTTTCATAGAAATCCTTTCTTTGGGATTTGTTCATCTTCTGGGAAGCTGAGGCGCCAGGAAGAGAATGTAAACAATGATTATCAGCTGCTGTGGCATGCAATAGGATGCACCTGTGATTGGCTCATGTTCCATGTGTACAATTAAGGGCCAATCACAGGGCAAGCTCTCTGGAACACAGTGACAGAGAACTCTTGTTTTTAGATTCTACTCTATTCTTAGCTTAGCAAGCCTCTGCAACTTTGCCCTTTATTCCTTTTAGTATAGTTATAAAGTATTATATATCAATAAATCCAGCCTTCTGATCATGAACCAAGATTCTCGTCCATCTCTCTCACCCTGAAGACCCTCATCAGGTCGTTGTAATACTGTGGGACCAATCAGCATAGGGGGAGGAGAGAGAAAGGTCACATGGACCAATGGGGTGTCATGGATTAGGGGGGTTCCAAATGGGTGTTTCAATCAGGGATTGGCCCAGGGGGTGAGTGGCAGGGAACATTCAGGAAAAAGGGGCAGGGTTGCCTTGACAGGCAGGGAAAGAGGGGTAGAGTCACCTTGACAGGCAGGGTAGGAGAGCAGGGTTGCCTTGACAGGCAGGGAAGGGACTAGAACAAAGGGAGGGGAATAGCTTGAGGGACAGCTTTAAGGGAGGGTACAACTTAGGGAAAAAACAACTTGGGGAAAATGTGGGGGGATAACAGATTGAACCATTTAACAATAACTTAATGAACTAAACATGAACCACAACAGTAGACCTCTAGATGAACCTTCCAACCAAATGTTATATATATATTCACTCAGCTAAATATTGTTATGTGTGATCATTTATTGGCAAAATATGTATTTCCCTTTCCATATCTAGAAACCAGACAAGGCCACATCTGGCCTTCTTAGGGGGATGTAGGATCAAAGACAACTCCCTTGGTTCCTCCTTGAGCTCTGGTCGGTCTTTGTGAGAAAGCCAACAGGAGAATGAAACTAGAATCTATGTCAGCTTGTTTGTTTAACAGTATAAAAGCTGGGCTACTATCACAGCAAAGTCAGGAACCCGTGTGACAATCCTGCAAAGGTGGATGTACTGCAGGATTTCCCAGTTCCCAGGCATGGTTCTCCAGCCCTTCACTGTGATAGCTTCCCTCACCTGATATTTAAAGGATGTCTGGATGAAGGGGTAAAGTATTAGGGTTGTGAAAAATGTGTATTTTATGATAGGCTTTTTGCAAATATTAAAATGAATATTATATGTGTTGGGTTAGAAAGTTATGCTGTATTAATTCTCTTAAGTAGTGTGTTAAATATAGTTTTAGGTTATAACAAAATGTTAAAATAGAAACTATGCTATGTAGGATACTTTTTTTTCTAAAGAAAGGACTCACACCTCAGTGTCATGTCATGGGACACCTAAATCTTTCAGAGAAAGAGAATTTATTGTGCCATTATCAGGAGAAACTGACTTCTTCCTGCCTTGCTCAGCCAGGACACCCGTTAGGATTAAGAGGAAGACGTTGACACTGACCAGACAGAATCCTTTGTTTGAATGGAATTTACACATCATGTATCAGATGTATGAATATGCAACAGGCTATTGCTTTTAAGGGTTAATCCTCTGTTAAAGTATGTCCTTTTTCGGGCTTATTTTGCCCAGAAAGAGGTACCCAGACTGTCCGTAACTCTTTGTTTCTATTGTCTTGTGTTGTGCTAATCCAAATTGTCCACAATATTATTACTCTAATTATATTGCTATTTTTATAGCCATTTTATTATCATTAAATTTTTTAAAATTTTAAAAACAAGTGATTGGTGTTTTTCACAGGGTAACTGATGATGTATCTTTCTTAATCATTATAGGCATTCTTTTGTAGTAATGATTATGTGCATTGCTTATCCTTTTGTAATTCTTTGCAGTTTTGCATTATAGTAAACTACACTATTCCTTAAGTTGGTGTCTGTCTATGTCGGTGTCTCTGACGCTACACAACAGCAAAACAAAATTGGTGCAGTTAGAAGTGTTATGAACAAAAATTCTGCAAATTTTTTTGTGAGAAAAAGGTTACCACTGTTGCTGCTGGGGTGCTGCTTGTGTGTTATGGTAATTACGAGTAGTTGTCATTAATAGTGGTTTTTGTATCAGTAAAAGCCTAGCTGGGGCCGAGTTAATGGCCCTTCTCTGGGACAGTGAAAGGTGGGGACCTCCCCAAACAGTGAGGAGAAGAGACTTGGGGGGGGAGATATGCAAAATAACTCCAGGACCAGCATGCCAGGAGAAGCTACTGCTTCTAACTCGTTAAAAAAGACCCCCAAACAACGAGCCAACTAAGAGTTGAGAGATTGGAGTGATGTCTGGATGTGAGGAACGGAGTGCTGAGCCTGCAGAGATGCTGAACACCTTCGTAGTCCCTCTCACCCTGAGCACGGGAGTCGTCCCGAAACCAGGAGCGGACCGAGCGATGCGGCAGCAGTAACATCCGAAGGGGTCACCACACCCTACAGGCTCCCACGAGGACCGGGCCCCCAGCTCTGCCCCTAGTGGACAAAGCAGCGCATATCTTCCTCCTCCTCATTGCCCTGGGAGAGACGACGGGAAGCTGCAGCCCCGTTGAGCTGCCCAACCCTGAGCTGATCACTTTTAATAAAGGCATTAAAAGGAGAAAAAGTCTCCTGCCCTGTGTATTTCCACTGGGGCCCCTGTCCGGGATAGTCACACCAAACGAGGACACCAGGACTGGCCATCTTGGATCTTCAGGACAGCTGGCTATCATGACCAGAGGGATTGGCTCAGGACCAGCAATGCAGAGGAGCACCAGAGCACAGGACTATTGAGAAATCTGATGGTGGGAGCGGTAGACATGCGCATGTGTGTGTGAGTGAGACGAAGGCCGGTAGCCGGACTTTGGAGCGAGAGTGGGCCTATCAGTAACGCGTTTCCCTACCCCTCTGTTTCCCCTCAGAGAGGTTCCTATGGGAAGAGTAGCGGGAGGTGTTGGCTTTGTGAATGCTCCCCTAACTGCTTCTGAGGTGAGAGGATTCAAGAAAGAGTTAGGGCATCTAGTTGAGGACGCAGTTCGCATAGCCAACGAAGTGAATCAATTCTTAGGTCCAAATATCTACACTGGGGGGGAGATGAATTCCATCCCAAATATATTATTTTCCCCAGAAGAGGTCCAGATGATTATGGCGGCTGGCATAAGAATATGGGAGAAAGATAACAGTCCAGGACCCCAGGTGCCAACAGGTGAACAGAAATTGCCACTAATAGATCCCAGCTGGAACCCTAATCAGGAAGAGGGGAGGAAGGCCATGATGGAATATAGGTCTTTGATAATACGAGGGATCAAAGAGTCAGTTCCCAAAGGAACTAATACCCAATTGGCATTTGAGGGTGTACAACGGAAGGATGAAGCTCCTGCTACTTGGCTTTACCGCCTAAAGCGGAACTTCCTGTTGTACTCTAGAATAGACTCAGACACCCCAGAAGGTCAAGTGCTACTAAAAGTCCAATTTGTTACCAAATCTTCCTGGCCAGATGTACGGAAAAAACTGGAAAAGATTGAAGATTGGCAAGAAAAGGATATTAATGAGTTATTAAGAGAAGCATTGAAGGTGCATGTAAGGAGGGAGGAAGTAAAAGCAAAGGCCAAGGCTAAGGTCATGGTTGCTGTAGTTAGAGAAAGTGCAGGGTGGGCAGGTCCACCACCAGGAGGAGGCGAGGATAGATCAGTACTGTCAGGTACAAGAGGGATGGAGAGACCTCAAGTCCCTTTGAGAGAGCGACATTACTATTACTGTGGAGAGGCAGGACACATCAGGAGGTTTTGTAGATAGCTCAGTCTCGATGCGGCAATAGCCAGGGAACAAGATAATTTAGGGAAGATCCTTAGAGGTGACGATTAGAGGGTTAGGGGCTTTACACTTTAGGGGACCCGATGCAACATCTAGAAGAGCCCTTGGTAAACTTTGAGGTGGGATCCCTAAATGAAGAATTAGAATTTTTGAGTAGATACAGGAGCGGATAAGTCCTGTCTCAACAAAGTACCGGAGAGTATTGTGAAAAAACATCTGAAGTTAGACAAAAACAGCTAGGTAGAAAGGATGTCCAGTAGCACCAAAACTGGCCAGTAACACAAAACTTATAATAAGTAATGTGAAAATAAAAGGTACCTTATTGTTGTTTTGTTGTGTGTGTGAGAGTGAGTCACAAGCAAAGTCAGCCTCAACTTCCCGGGCAGGTGGGAAGGGGGCAGTGGAAAGAGTTTGTGTGACCTGCAAACCAGACTAGTGCTCCCCAGACGTGAGAGGGAGCCGTAGCGGTAAGAGTGTGAGTGACATGCAGACAGCCTCATAGGTGAATGTGCGCTAGAGGCAACCAGTGTCAGGGCCCTTCCAAGAGGCCCAGTGATACTGAGACCTGTGGGCCAATCCCAAGGTGAGGGGGGGCTACAGAGACTCCTGATTTTCTAGCAATAATGATACAGTTTGTGTCTTGAGGATGTGAAGGAATGTGTGAAAGTGAATGAGAAATAAAAGAGAGTGAATATAGACGAATTAGAATAGAGGTAATGTAGATTGTGCATTATAAGTTTTACCACATCTCCTTGGAAGGAAATGTATATTGTATAGAAGAATAGTGCGAGAAAAAAAAATTAAGTGTAGGGGGTTGAAAGAAAAGTAGTATTTAAGCTGTAAGTGAAAGTAAGAAACAGAAGCAAGAGATAAATAGATAAGATCTTGGCAACAGAACAGAAAACCAGTAAGTTAAATACACAGAAAAATAGGAGAATAAAAGCACTTTGGGAGTTAAGTTAGCTAACAGAAATACAACTCCTTGCAAAATACAGAGTACGCAGAAATTGATGAGAGAAACATGCAAGCTATGGAAAAAGAGAAATTACCAATAACAAACAGAGAAACTGAGTTTTGATAGAATTATAAAATAGCAGACCAATAATGCCTATATTTGAAAGCCCATTTCAGGTACTCTTCATTACTAATTCGACGGTGCAGACCAAAAGAAAAAAGTTGGACCCACATCACTCTCACCCCCTGGCATTGGACCAGGATTCAACATCAGGTTTTCCCTCTGGCATTCTGGCATTGGACCGGACTCCACCCCATTCTCCTTCTGGCATTGGGCCAGAGTCCACACCACTCTCATCTGAAGGCACTGGATAAGGATTCAACCACATCACAAGTTAATTCACCTGAGTATACTGTGATAAAAGGACCAAAGGATTTAAAGGTGACTCTCAGAAGGAAGAGTGAAAAAGACTGAACTGTATGGGAAAATAATTGGTATCAGAGCTCTAACATTTCTTAAAATGTTTCAAGACAGTTCTGTGTAAACTATGTTGGTAAAAAGTTTAAGACTGTAAATAAGTAATTCTGGTTAAGTTCCGCAATTCAGTTATAAAGACTCCAGGTTAATCCTCTACAGAGCACTCCCCTAGGAGAAACCAAAATTGGTAGGGAATAGACCAAGAGCGGTTTAACCAGAGAAACGGGTAGAAGGGACTCTAAAGAGCTTGGAAGCTTCTTCTCAGTAAAATTCCCCAAGAGGCAAGGCCGGGTGGGCGGGCTGTGCAAGATGACCCATATCGGACTCTTGGGAAGGGTAGCAATGATGGCTCTGATTGCTGGTGGTGCTCTGGGGAGCCCAAAAGAGCCATGCAGTGAGTGCTACCAACCCCTCTATGAGGAGGAAGAAGTGAGCTCCTTGTCTAGAGTCCACATCGGTTCTAACCCAAATTGTGTTAACCTCTCCCAATTGGTCCTTTAAGAGAATGTATTGGATAGCACACAATACTGCCACTTTTAGGCAGCCACTCCTAGGAGAGTGCACCATAGGAGAAGCCTGGTTGTGCTTTAAATGTGATGCTGCTGAAATAAGCTCAGTAGATCTAGTAAAAAGAAAAGAAATGGTGAACACAGTAAGAAAAATGGTTTATAACAAGTATTTAACAGTGAAGTATTCAGCTACCCGGTGGATCCTAAGAGATCCAAACAAATTACAGTCTGTTGAGAAACAAGAAAGAGACAAGTGTACTCACCATTAAGTTTATGAATGTTATGAGTGTACTGAAAAACAGATAAACCCCTTTTGGAAAATGAAAGAACTGTGTAAATGTTGGGAATGCCCAACAGAAGCTGAAAACACATTTCAGGGGAGCTCTAAACACCTAAGTTTGATCTCTGATTCCACAGCACACACCAAATTGTCAGGAGACTGGTCTGGCAGCTGCACCGCTAGAATGATAAAACTGTTGGAAAAGAAATGAAATTTAGCAAAATATTTAATTATAGTGAGTTGTGTGTGAACTGGTTTGTTAAAAAGTAGTTTTGTAGCCGTTGAAAAGTGTGTTGAGTTTTGTGTGTAACCTAGCAGGTAGTCTTAGGGATTTAATAAATAATTAAACTAGTGTAGGAAAGTAAGAATGCTAACCTGTCTGGAGGCAGCATACAATGCTCTTAGAATAAGATAAGCAGAGGATTAATGATCTTGTTTGTGAACCAAGGAACGTATCATAAGGAGTCTGTGACTAGGCAAGGGGAATGGGAAACTGTTTCTTGGAGAATTTGTTGTGAATCGCATGTATAAGAGGGAAGCATCCATACGTGAATTTGGGGGCTCGGATTTTGGGACGTGAGTCCCCCAGTTCCCCGGGCCCTTAATAAAGCACCCACAAAACTTATCCGAGTTTTGTGTCATTTATCAATCGGGCAAAAAAACCAATTTTCTTCTTGTTGCCCAAAGAAACTGGATCAAGTTTAGGACTTCCTATATACAATGATTTGGGAGAAACTCAACAGAACAAGCAAAGTGAAATAGAAATTGAGAAAATCCAAAATTCTGAAAGCCGAGTTCAGACCCCAATATCTATGTTAAACAAAGTCATCAGGCTCCAGGCAGTATTAAAAATAAAGAATGCAATTATTAGAAGCATTTCAAATGAAATAAAAAAAAATCACATGTGTAAATAATCAAGAACAAACTCCTACACTTGATTCCAGTTAGTAGGAGAACCTGGAGATTTTCAAAAAGGATGTATGGGAAAAGATAGTTTTTCTCACTGTGTGTATACTTAGAAGATTGCTCTTATTACTATGCTTATTTATCTGTTTCATTAAAATAATAGTATTTGCCGTGCAGACCAACCTAAAGAAACCAAGGAATGTAACCAGGTTAAGTAACCGTGATTACCAAAGGGCTCAAGAAATTTATAGTCAATACAAAAAATTAAATATGAAGCTCATGAGTAAAAAATTTTAAGTTGATGCAAGCTTAAATTTAACCTCGATCAAAGAAAAAGAGGGGGGACTGTTATAAACAAAAATCTGCCAGTTTTTCTGTGAGAAAAAGGTTACCACTGTTGCTGCTGGGGTGCTGCTTGTGTGTTATGGTAATTACGAGTCGTTGTCATTAATAGTGGTTTTTGTATCAGTAAAAGCCTAGCTGGGGCCGAGTTAATGGCCCATCTCTGGGACAGTGATGGGTGGGGACCTCCCCAAACAGTGAGGAGAAGAGACTTGGGGGGGGAGATATGCAAAATAACTCCAGGACCAGCATGCCAGGAGAAGCTACTGCTTCTAACTCGTTAAAAAAGACCCCCAAACAACGAGCCAACTAAGAGTTGAGAGATTGGAGTGATGTCTGGATGTGAGGAACGGAGTGCTGAGCCTGCAGAGATGCTGAACACCTTCGTAGTCCCTCTCACCCTGAGCACGGGAGTCGTCCCGAAACCAGGAGCGGACCGAGCGATGCGGCAGCAGTAACATCCGAAGGGGTCACCACACCCTACAGGCTCCCACGAGGACCGGGCCCCCAGCTCTGCCCCTAGTGGACAAAGCAGCGCATATCTTCCTCCTCCTCATTGCCCTGGGAGAGACGACGGGAAGCTGCAGCCCCGTTGAGCTGCCCAACCCTGAGCTGATCACTTTTAATAAAGGCATTAAAAGGAGAAAAAGTCTCCTGCCCTGTTTATTTCAAGCAGGATTTCATGGATAGTCTGTTGCAAAAATTTAAATGTGCCCCTTCCCAGGCTGGGAAGAAGTGGACTCAAAAATTTTGGAAGGATAAAGAGAAAGTGGTGAATGTCCGACTGATCAGAAGCATAAAGAAGGAAAAGGTGAAGGTGCCAGTTGTGCATTTTTAGGAGCCTGTTTGTATTGTGCACAACGAGAAGCTAAAGATTCACTTGATTCTGAGCAGATTTCTGATGTAGAGTATACTATTTTAAAGTCAGAAATTGAAGTTTTGAAGTGATCATTAGCTTTTAAGAGGGAAACAGGAAAAAAAATGGGAATCCAAGTTGATAAATTTAGGATTAAAAATTGTTATAAATTATCAGATCGGCAACCAAATTTATAAGAACATTTAACAATGATTTATTAGTTCGTTAACAAAAATAGAATTTCGAAAAAAACCCACCACAACCTCGGGCAGCACAGAATCCGGGATCAGCGCTGGGTGACCCTGGATCCGACCAACAAAGTGTGACAAAGTGTCCGCGTCTCCCCAGTGGTTCACATCGGATGCCTCCAGCAGCTAGCTTATATACAGTTTATTCTGCCTGAGGCAGGGATGACCAAATGTTTCTTCGTGTCTCTTCACATGTAGAGCTGGATCCATACATGTGCAGAAATAGACAAAGTTGGGTCCCAGGGTCCAGACGAATGTTTGAGCACCTCAGAACCTCAGCGGAGTCTGTTATTAGTATGTAGTAGAGTCACGAAGGTTCTTGAGTATGGTAGATGTGAGTGGTTTAGACATTCCACAGAAACTATCAATCATGGGCCAGGAAGGTTTCTTTCATATGTAAACAGACTAGATACTATCTTAACTGGGAACTAATTGAATAATCATGAGACTCTGCTCCCAGCCAGGGTGATCACAGACATATCTTAGATTCTACAATATTTTATACACTTATATAGCATGAATTATCTCTACCATATACTACAAAAATTATCATCTTAAAACTGAGGCTGACCACCTCAAAACTCTGCTCACTGCAGTGGAGCACAGAGAGAAACTGTTGCTGAAGAAATTGCATCCTGCTTTAGATACGTGACTCTGCAAATTGGTACATCATATAGACCCCAAGACTTGGGACAGCGATATTTGCTGTGATTGTGATAATGATAAAGCTGTAGAAAACCCTGATTTCAAATCTGATCAGGGTAACAATAAGATCTACACTCCTGTGTGTGAGAAACAACTGCTCACTTTGAAAATTTAAAAAGGTTTATTAAACCTTAAGAAAAATACAACAAAGGACTACGTAAGGAAAAAGCTGCAGCACTGGGAACTGCCCCTCATGCATACCACATGGCCAGTTTGTCTTCAAGATGGATGCTCAGTCTTTTATACCTCTCATGGTTGCATCAGCCAGCCCTGGCCCCTCCCAAAGTCTGTCAGTCAGCTCTTCTTTGTCATTTATCGATTGTAGGGTTGATGGGGGTAGCATGGTCGGGAGGGACGGAGACGAGAGATCTCTGAAGCCAGGTCATGGAACTTGTGGTTTATTGCAAAGGGCGTGGGTGCAGGGCCCTGCTGGGAGCTGCCAGCCGCAGCTCAGAGCAGGCCCGAAAGAAGAGAGGGGGAGAGAGGATGAGAGGGTAAGAGCGTAAAAGCATAAGAGAGTAAAAGGGGTAAGAGCATAGAAAAGTAAGAGCTAAGAGGCAAGAGCTAAGAGTAAGAGGTAAGAGTAAGAATAAGAGTAAGAGTACAAAGTTCCCATTACAATAAAATAAATCTTCTTCTGTGTTGAATATTCTGATTCTCACTAACCAATCTAGTACAATACACAAATCCTATAGCATTTCCATACAGCCTATAAGAATCACTGCATTACCATACTGTGCTACATTTTAAACCCTAAAACTACTCTTTGGACCCCTTCTGCCAATCTGGCAGGGTCTGCTCAGACTCTTGGACCTGTCAGCAAGCAGAGGGTCTAGTTTCATCAAAACGGGATTACCTTCAGTAGGCCACACCGTTGTTTTCCCGTTGTTCAGTAACTAAGGGATCTCAAAGCTTGCTTTCATTTCAATCTCACTTATAGTTTCTATATTCTCAAAATCTTTTGCCAGGCAATCATATTTATAAGGCTTTCCTGTTTCATCTTCCCCAACAATCGGTGGAAACTGTTTTCTTGTAACTTGATTGGACATCGTGTGTTGCCATGCTGCACCTCCTAATCAACAAGTTTTTCCATTCCCAACTGCCCCACGCAAGGGACACATGTACACGCCTTCTTTTTTACCTGTCCTAGACAACCCTGGCTGTCTGATGGTCACAATAGAGGGGGGAGGAAAGGGAACTATGGGGAGAACAGAGGACATCTAAACTACAATAACATAACTATACATCACTAAAGCTTTTCTTAATATTCACACAATAGTTCTCTTTTAATTGCAAGAGCCAATCATTTCATTATCCATCTATAACACTGTGCATATTATTCACTGGCCTCCGACAGAATTGGTAAAATCGCAGGAGAAATATTCAAACCATACCCAAAAAACAATTCAATCCAAGTTGCTGATTTGCAAAATCATTATGGCCAAAAGTCAGGTGAGATTAAAAACTAACAAATGGAATACTATCAATACATACATAACAATGGTCCATACATTTGGATTCCAGTTGGTTCTCATCAACAATTAATACAATTTCTAATAGATACAGAAGCACAGCATTAAATATTAATGCGGCGGGATACCAAGAAGCTGAGTGTACAACCTGGATGGCAAAGAGTTAAAATCACTGGAGTAAATGTAGCAAGCAGTATCTGCTGAGCTGCTCCCCCCACAAGGAGTGGATGCTGGCTACTTGCTTTGCAATTAACAATCATAATGAAAACATATTGGGTTTTGATCTTTTGAATAGTCAAACCTGGCATTTACCAGATAGCAACATGTGGTCTTGCAGTTCAAATTATGACCCTAGCCCCCTCAAAAATTGGGAGGCTGTAGTGCAGTAATTTCATAGAGCACCTGTACTCCCTAAAACAAAAATTCCTGCTGCAGCACAAAATGAAACTTCTGTAGTTAATGCTGACTTGGAAAGGCATTCAGTGTTAACTGTTGATTACTGGTGCTTAAATGCCAATGCAGCTCCACTGACAGCTATGGTACCCAATATTCCAAACCTAACAGCTACAATACAAGAAGCCACGTAATTGGGTATTGACAGGGTGGTAACAGACTTGGAGGAATGAGGTATTATCACTCATTCAGACTCTCCTCCTAATTCTCCTGTTTTTCCAGGAAAAGAGCTGGACAGACAGATATGTATTGGAATAAATCATGCAAGACTCCATTTTTCTTCATGCAGGAAAAAGCCCATCCTTTATTCACATAACTATTTTTTTACAGTTTTACAGACCTCGTGTGATTCCAATTGGTGAGTAGCTTTCTTGCTAATTACTCTATTGGTTAATAAAAGGTATTTTACTTGTCCATCAAATCTCTCTATTCTTAAATTGTTTACATATTTTCTTCACTGATTCTCATGGGATAGATTTAATGTTTATGCAGGTGTTAGTTGCTTTTCACCCAGGAATAGATTGTTATGTTAACGAACTATTCATACCAGGATTGTTTTCACATGGGAACTTGCAAAGTGCTAGCTGCACTTAGAAGAAATGACAGGCCAGCCATCGATCTAACAGAGCAGGCCTGATTTTACGAGGCCTTTCTTTTATAATTTTTCTACCTGACTGCAATAGTCATGGTTTACAGTTTGTTGCAAACAATTGCACGCCAATACTGTGCCTTTAACCGCTGCTGTTCTAAATTTTGCAGAACTGGTAGCTCAACTTCAGAAAATGTCCCTATCATGGATGGCAGCCCTGGATTCAAGAGATATGTTTTTGTGGAAGGGGCATATCTTTTATATCCAAGGTTTTCACTACTGGAACACAAGAAAATGCAATTCATGCTTGCTTGGGAGTGCCATACACCTTTAACAGACTCCCTCAGAAGTATAAACATTCCCCCATGATTGCACATGTTCTGCTTCTAAAATTTTACAGTCTCACTCTCTCCAAATAATCTGATCAGAGGAGACCTCCCCCCTTGAAATTGTAGGGGAAGCCACAACAGTCATCTGGCAAGCACTTTGTGAATTAGAAGTTTAGATTCCACCTGAATCTCAAATCCTACGTTTTAATTAACACGGCCAGTTGCATTTTCAACAGAGCATATTTCCTTTCTTTTCTGTTTCACAGGAATGCTGAATGAACTGCACATGGATGGATGGATTAGGCTACACCAAACTTGAATGTATACAAGAAATTCTGTCATTAGTTTGGGCTGTAATACTATTTCTGCTATGCATAATTATCTGGAAACTGAAATTTGTTTATCAGACATCCAAATCAGATTGTTGGTACAATTTCACTTTGCACAACCTGTGCTTGCATTTTGTTCATGGGGAAAACAGAGTATAGGGATTCCTAATTGTATAATGTAAATAATGAAATCTGTGTACGAAGTGGTGGCCATGGATAGAAGAGTATGTACTTCTAAAAATACCTATGCCTAACCTAAATTTGTTTACAGTGGCACCGAACACCAAAATCACTTTTATGGGCAAGAGTGAATCATCACAGATGAGAGTGGAAATCGACACATACCATCTCTAAAGAGAATTAAGGGAGACATCATTTTGATAAGATGCCAGATTGAAAATAGTCTTAAATACAGGACAACACTCTAACAAATTGTTCTTAGTTATTGAAATAAACAGGGCAAGGAGACTTATTCTCCTTTTAATGCCTTTATTATAAGTGATCAGCTCAGGATTGGGCAGCTCAGTGGGGCTGCAGTCTCCCGTCATCTCTCCCAGGGCGACTCAGAGTAGGAGGATATGCACAGCTTTGTCCACTAGGGGCAGAGCTGGGGATCCGATCCTCGTGGGAGCCTTTAGGGCGTGGTGATTCGGTGATGCCATCCGATGATAGATTGGTCTCAGTCTCGCTTCCTCCCAGACCTGGCCCGGGGGCTCTCGAAGACAGGGTGAAGAACCACGAAGGTTTTCAGCATCTCTGCAGGCCCAGCACTCCGCTCCTCTCATCTAGACATCACTCCAATCTCGCAACTCTTAGGTGGCTCGTTGTTTTTGGGGTTTTCTCAGTACATTCGGAGCAGGGGTCCCACACAGCATGCTGGTCCTTGGAGTATTTTGCATATCCCTCTCCTCCAAAGTCTCTTCTCCTCACTGTTCGGGAGGTACCCCACCCTTCACTGTCTCAGAGAAGGGCCATTAACTCGCCCCAGCCAGGGCTTTTACTGATACAAAAACAACTATTAACAACAACGACTCGTAATCACCATAACACAAGTAGCAGCCCAGCAGCAACAGTGGTAACCTTTTTCTCCAAAAAAAAATTAACAGAATTTTTGTTCATAACAGTCCCCCCTCTTTTTCTTTGATCGAGCTTAAATTTTAAGCTCGCATCAACTTACAATTTTTGACTCATGGGTTTCATATTTAATTTTTTGAATCGACTATAAATTTCTTGTGCACTTTGGTAATCACGGTTACTTAACCTGGTTACATTCCTTGGTTTCTTTAGGTTGGTCTGCACGGCAAATGCTGTTTTAATGAAACAGATAAATAAGCATAGTAAAAAGGGCAATCCTCCAAGTATACACACAGTGAGAAAAACTACCTTTTCCCATACATCCTTTTTAAAAATCTCCAGGTACTCCCACCAACTGGAATCAAGTGTAGGAGTTTGTTCTTGATTATTTACACATGCTAATCTTTTTATTTCATTTGAAATGCTTCTAATAATTGCATTCTTTATTTTTAATACTGCCTGGAGCCTGATGACTTTGTTTAACATAGATATTGGGGTCTGAACTCGGCTTTTACAATTTTGGATTTTCTCAATTTCTGTTTCACTTTGCCTGTTTTGTTTAATTTCTCCCAAATCATTGTATATAGGAACTCCTAAACTTGATCCAGTTTCTTTGGGCAACAAGAAGAAAATTGGTTTTATCATTCTAGCGGTGCAGCTGCCAGACCAGTTTCCTGACAATTTGGTGTGTGCTGTGGAATCAGAGATCAAACTTAGGTGTTTAGAGCTCCCCTGAAATGTGTTTTCAGCTTCTGTTGGGCATTCCCAACATTTACACAGTTCTTTCGTTTTCCAAAAGGGGTTTATCTCTTTTTCAGTACACTCATAACATTCATAAACTTCATGGTGAGTACACTTGTCTCTTTCTTGTTTCTCAACAGACTGTAATTTGTTTGGATCTCTTAGGATCCACCGGGTAGCTGAATACTTCACTGTTAAATACTTGTTATAAACCATTTTTCTTACTGTGTTCACCATTTCTTTTCTTTTTACTAGATCTACTGAGCTTATTTCAGCAGCATCACATTTAAAGCACAACCAGGCTTCTCCTATAGTGCACTCTCCTAGGAGTGGCTGCCTAAAAGTGGCAGTATTGTGTGCTATCCAATACATTCTCTTAAAGGACCAATTGGGAGAGGTTAACACAATTTGGGTTAGAACCGATGTGGACTCTAGACAAGGAGCTCACTTCTTCCTCCTCATAGAGGGGTTGGTAGCACTCACTGCACGGCTCTCCTAGGCTCCCCAGAGCAACACCAGCAATCAGAGCCATCATTGCTACCCTTCCCAAGAGTCTGGTATGGGTCATCTTGCACAGCCTGCCCACCCGGCCTTGCCTCTTGGGGAATTTTACTGAGAAGAAGCTTCCAAGCTCTTTAGAGTCCCTTCTACCCGTTTCTCTGTTTAAACCTCTCCTGGTCTCTTCCCTACCAATTTTGGTTTCTCCCAGGGGAGTGCTCTGTAGAGGATTAACCTGGAGTCTTTAGAATTAAATTGGGGAATTTAACCAGAATTACTTATTTACAGTCTTAAACTTTTTACCAACATAGTTTACACAGAACTGTCTTGAAACATTTTAAGAAATGTTAGAGCTCTGATACCAATTATTTTCCCATACAGTTCAGTCTTTTTGACTCTTTCTTCTGAGAGTCAACTTTAAATCACAGTATACTCAGGTGAATTAACTTGGGAAGCAGATGAGTCCTTATCCAGTGCCCAGGGGTGAGAATGGTGTGGACTCTGGCCCAATACCAGAGGGAAAAACTGGGAGTCTGGCCCAATGCCAGAAGGAGAATGGGGTGGAGTCCGGTCCAATGCCAGGGGGTGAGAGTGATGTGGGTCCAACCTTTTTCCATTGGTCTGCACAGTCAAATTAGTAATGAAGAGTACCTGAAACGGGCTTTCAAACACAGGCATTAATGGTCTGCTATTTTATAATTCTATCAAAACTCAGTTTCTCTGTTTAATGTTATTGGTTAATTTCTCTTTTTCCATGGCTTATATGTTTCTCTCATCAACTTCTACGTACTCTGTATTTTGCGAGGAGCTGTATTTCTGTTAGCCAACTAAACTCCCAGAGTGCTTTTATTCTCCTATTTTTCTGTGTATTTAATTCACTGGTTTTCTGTTCTATTTTTCAAGATCTTATCTATTTATCTCTTGCTTCTGTTTCCTACTTTCACTTACAGCTTAAATACTTCTTTCAACCCCTTACACTTAATTATTTTTTCTCGCACTATTCTTCTATGCAATATACATTTCCTTCCAAGGAGATGTGGTAAAACATGTAATGCACAATCTACATTACCTCTATTCTAATTCATCTATATTCACTCTCACACATTGCTTCACACCCTCAAGACACAAACTGGATCATTATTCCTAGATAATCACGGGTCCCTGTAGCCCCCCCTCACCTTGGGGATGGCCCACAGGTCTCAGTATCTCTGGGCCTCTTGGAAGGGCCCTGACTCTGGTTGCCTGTGGTGCACATTCACCTTTTAGGCTGTCTGCGTGTCACTCACACTCTTACAGCTATGGCTCCCTCACACATCTGGGGAGCCCTAGTCTCGTTTGCAGGTCACACACACTTCCACTTCCCCCTTCCCACCTGCCCGGGAAGTTGAGGCTGACTTTGCTTGTGACTCACTCTCACACACACAACAAGACAATAAGGTACCTTTTACTTTCACATCACTTATTACAAGTTAAGTATTACTGACCAGTTTTGGTGCTATTGGATATCCTTTCTACCTAGCTGGTTTTTTGTCTAACTTCAGATGTTTTTTCACTATTCTATACTTCTTAGTACTTTGTTGAGACAGGACTTATCTGCTCCTGTATCTACTGAAAAATTCTAATTCTTCATTTAGGGGATCACACCTCAAAGTTTACCAAGGGCTCTTCTAGATGTTGCATTGGGTCCCCTAAAGTGTAAAGCCCCTAACCCTCCAATCATCAACTCTAAGGATCTTCCCTAAATTATATTGTTCCCTGGCTATTGCCGCATCGAGACTGAGCTATCTACAAAACCTCCTGATGTGTCCTGCCTCTCCACAGTAATAGCAATGTCGTTCTCTCAAAGGGCCTTGAGCTATCTCCATCCCTCTTGTACCTGACAGTACTGACCTATCCTCGCCTCCTCCTGGTGGTGGACCCGCCCACCCTGCACTTTCTCTAGCTACAGCAACCATGATCTTAGCCTTGGCCCTTGCTTTTTCTTCCTCCCTCCTTAAACACACCTTCAATGCCTCTCTTAATAACTCATGTATGTCTTTTTCTTTCCAATCTTGAATCTTTTCCAATTTTTTCCGTACATCTGGCCAAGATTTGGTAACAAATTGGACTTTTAGTAGCACTTGACCTTCTGGGGTGTCTGGGTCTATTCTAGAGCACAACAGGAAATTCCGCTTTAGGCGATTAAGCCAGGCAGCAGGAGCTTCATCTTTCTCTTGTGCACCCTCAAATGCCAATTGGGTATTAGTTCCTTTGGGAACTGACTCTTTGATCCCCCGTATTATCAAAGATCTATATTCCATCATGGCCTTCCTCCCCTCCTCCTGGTTAAGGTTCCAGCTGGGATCCATTAGTGGCAATTTCTGTTCACCTGTTGGCACCTGGGGTCCTGGATGGTTATCTTTCTCCCAAATTCTTATGCCAGCCGCCATAATCATCTGGACCTCTTCTGGGGAAAATAATATACTCAGGATGGAATTCATCTCCCCCCAAGTGTAGATATTTGGACCTAGAAATTGATCCACTTGGTTGGCTATGCCCACTGGGTCCTCAACTAAATGCCCCAACTCTTTCTTGAATCCTCTCACCTCAGAAGCAGTTAGGGGAGCATTCACAAAGCCAACACCTCCCGCCACTCCTCCCATAGGAACCTCTCTGAGGGGAAAGAGTCTCTCTGCCTTGGAGGTCTTGGATCTGGTGCTACAGTACGGCCCATCTTCAGATGCCAAACTACTAGTTTGAGGGATATCTGGGTTACCCTGAATGTTCTGCCCATCAGCCAGTGTATTTGCTGATAGCTGTTTACTGGGCGAGGAGGCATTTGTGTCCCAACTAGGAGGAGGTAAAGGGACAGCAATAGGAGGGGGAGAAGAGCCTGAGTGGTTTTTAAGTGGAGCTGGAGAAGGGGTGGAGAATGCAGCAGGTGGAGTAGGCACTTGTGGTGATGCAGAAGGAACTGGAGGAGCTGAAGGGGGTGGTGAGGGAGTGGTTACTGGAGGAGATACTGGGTTTATCATAGGGGAAGCTGAAGAGGTAGAAGGAGGAGTTTTAGCAGGTGGTAATGAGATGGCAGCCGGGGGAAGAACCGGACCGGCCATTTGAGGTGCTTGAAGAAGAGGATTATAAAGTGGAGGGGCAGAAGGAGGCAAATAATCCAGGGGGTCCCATCTTTTCCTAGTCCTATCATCCCCTCCTTCATTCCCCTCTTTCTTCTTCTATACCTCACAAATTCGCACCCCTTCATCCCCAATAGCGCTCTTTACCCAGCAAGATACATACAGTAATTGCTCAGGATCAGTATCGCCTCGAGGTGTCAGATAATTATTTACTTGTTGGTACATCCACTTATCCTTTGTCCCACACCGAGGCCATCCTCCTTGCACCTCTAATTCTGGCCAGATTTCTACACAGTATTGGATCATTTTCACTTTATCTAATCCCTCCGTGGCCTCTATAGAATCCCATTTTACTAACAGTTCTCCTAAGGGACTATTGGGATGTATATACCTCAGTCTCTTGCCGGTCTTTTTACTATTACACCCTCCCATTTTTCAGGTCTCAACAGTAAAAAAATCCCAAAGGTGCCTCTACTGTCCGGGAATTTCAAGAAAAATCTTGTTTGAGGAGCTTCAGCCTCCTCCACTGAACTTCAAATTTCAGCCTGATGCTCAGGACTTTATACTGAAACAACTGCCCGATCTCTTGATTGCCCAGCTTTCCCAACGTCAGGTCTTACATCTATTGGGACTTGAACGCACGAAACCTCGGCCTAAGAATCCAGGTCGTGCCTGACTCCCTCAGTCAGGAAAAACAACTGCCTGATTTTTAGTTTGCCTAACCTGCCAATTTTTAGGCCTCACCGTATCAGCAGTTAAAAGCAAACTGCAGCCTCCTTCGCTGGAGTTTGTGCCTGACTCCTTTGTCAGGATTTACTTTGCCTGCAGGGCTTGTGAGCTTACCCGAATCCTTTTCGGGACTTACAAATTCTACCCGAATCCTTCTCGGGACTTACAAATCTGCCTGACTTCCCTCTGTCAGGACTTACTTAGGGTGCGTGCCACTCATACAACTATTCCCTCCGCATGCCCGGAGTGGGGGGTCCTTTTTTTTTCTCCCTTAGCAGACAACTCACTCACACTAATTCCAAGCACTTCCCCCTGTTCCCGGCTGGCTTTCTTGCAAAAGTTTGGAAACGCGGTACTAAGGGTCTGCTCTCCGTTCGAGGGTCCGGCTGCCGGCCCTCATCTCACTCACACACACATGCACACGTCTCCCACTCCCGCCACCGGGTTTCTCACCAGTCCGGTGCTCCGGTGCTCCTCTGCGTCGCTGGTCCTGAGCCGATCCCTCTGGTCCTGGTAGCCAGCTGTCCTGGATGTCCAAGATGGCCAGTCCTGGCATCCTCTTGCGGTGTGGCTATCCCGGACGAGCTCCCCAGCTGAAATAAACAGGGCCAGGAGACTTCTTCTCCTTTTAATGCCTTTATTATAAGTGATCAGCTCAGGATTGGGCAGCTCAACGGGGCTGCAGTCTCCTGTCATCTCTCCCAGGGCGACCCAGGGGAGGAGGATATGTGCAGCTTTGTCCACTAGGGGCAGAGCTGGGGGTCAGGTCCTCGTGGAAGCCTTTAGGGCATCAAGACCCTCTGATGTTAAATTGGTCTCAGTCTCGCTTCCTCCCAGACCTGGCCCGGGGGCTCTCGAAGACAGGGTGAGGAACAACGAAGGTTTTCAGCATCTCTGCAGGCCCAGCACTCCGCTCCTCTCATCTAGACATCACTCCAATCTCGCAACTCTTAGGTGGCTCGTTGTTTTTGGGGTTCTTCCTGCACGTTTGGATTAGGGGTCCCACGCAGCATGCTGGTCCTTGGAGTTATTTTGCATATCCCTCCCCTCCAAAGTCTCTTCTCGCTGTTCTGGGGATACTCCACCCTTCACTGTCTCAGAGAAGGACCATTAACTCGCCCCAGCCAGGGCTTTTACTGATACAAAAACAACTATTAACAACAACGACCCGTAATCACCATAACACAAGTAGCAGCCCAGCAGCAACAGTGGTAACCTTTTTCTCCAAAAAAAATTAACAGAATTTTTGTTCATAACAAATGGTGTGGCCTACTGAAGGTAATCCCCTCTTGATGAGACAATACCCTCTGCAAGCAGGCAGGTCCAAGGGTCAGAGCAGACCCTGCAGCTTGGCAGATAGGGCCCAAATAGTAAGATTTAGGGTTTAAAATGTAACACAGTATGGTAATGTAGTGATTCTTATAGGTTGTATGGAAAAGTTATAGGATATGCATGCTGTAGTAGATTGGTTGATGAGAATCTGAATATTCAACACTGAAGATGATTTATTGTATTGTAACGGGAACTTCGCTCTCTTTTCCTCTTCCACTTCTCTTCCTCGGCTCTTCCTCTTCCTCTTCTCTTTTCGGGCTCACCTCTGCACTTCTTCACCCCCTCCTTTCTACATGCTCTCCGCTCTTAAACCTTTGTCTTTTAATTCTCTTACACTTTAAGCCTCTCTTCTCTCGGGCCTGCTCCGAGCTGCGGCTGGCAGCTCCCAGCAAGACCCTGCACCCATGCCCTTTGTAATAAACCGATAGTTCCACGACTTGGCTGCAGAGATCTCTCGTCTCCGTCCGTCCCGACCGTGCGTGACCCCCGTCACTTCAACAGACTCTCCAACAGACGCTCCTACAGACTCCCCTACATTACAGAACAGACCAAACAGCAAAACAATAACAGAAGTTTCCCACCCATTAAGCACTGTTTCCCCTTTGGTGTAGTTATGACCATGGCCAGCAGGTGGGCGCTAGCAGCTTGGGTGAGACAAAAGGGTGCAGTAGCATATTTGTGGCCAGCAGGGGGTGCTCCGATGCAAGTTCGGGACATCCACAGGGATGATAGCAGTTCAGATGAGGAGGAAGAGGTGGGGGAGAAAGGGGTGATCCTCTGGCCACTCACACACTGTGCTGCTCTCCTGGCACTGGCAGCCACCTGAGTCTCAGTCAGTGGGGCAGCTGGCACTCTCTTGCAAGCAATGGACTTACAAACAGGCAGCAGGGAGAGCTCCATAGCAGTTTTGAAACTGTTGTGCAGGAGCAATCCAAGGCAAAAAAACCCCACGTCCCTCTCTGCTCCCAGCTGGGAAAAAACTATTCACATCCAGATAAGAACTGCCAAACCTTTGTTCCCCTCGACTCTTCAAACCATTTCAGCAGTATGACAGACTATTCACCTAGAAAACCACCCCCTCCCCCCTTTCCAGCGTATTTTCCAGATGACAGATGGGAAAAAATTCCCTGAGAAACCTAACCAACCAAAAAAAAAATACAGGCCAAGAGCAACTGTTATCTAACCCAACATGGTCTCTCAAACGAGTTAAGCTGTTAATGCAGAATAATGTTTCCACAATTCAACCAGTTTGCTCACCATTTCTGAAAACTTCTTATGCAGGGTGGACAGCATGGCTGCATAAACGAGTCCTCACTTCCTCCAGGTGAACCAGGAGGGGAGTAGTGACTGGCATCCTGGGAACAGGATTGGGAGTTCTAAATGGCATAGACTCTGAGGTGCTAATGAACAAACTAGTCAATTGCCAGTGAATTAAATAAACTGAAACAGTCACTGAAACTGTGGGGAAAACAAAAAAGCTGTTAAAAATGACCATATAATATTGGATTTCGCATTTATGTATTAGCTTTTGCACGTTGTTATTCATCATAAGTATTTAGATATGGTACAAATTATAACTCCTTTTAGCTGCTTGCTAATATAATCTATCAGTTTAAGTATTGTGAGAAATGGCTACTCACTTTTAATAATTTTAGAAAGGTTTATTAAATCTTATCAAAAAATACAACAGAAGACTGAATAGAGAAAATGTTTCGGCCCCAGGAGCAAAGGATTTTCTCCATCATGTGCTCGCCCACACAATGGAGGTTTCACCTTTTAACCCTTTAATCCCTCCCAAGGTTCTGTCCATCAACCCCTTCATTGCTGTCCAGTGATGGAGATCACTTCCTCAAATCCTGATTGGAGGTCAGATGTCGCCATAGTGACAAGCCGACCCTCCCAGATGTCCCAACCCCAGCTGTCTCTTGATAACAACACAAGGGGGTAAAACACAACTATAAATCTATAAAACTTTTCTTAACCTATATACATGATATTTGTCTGTTAATTGTGAGAGTCAAACATTGCATTACTCATCTATCACAATCCCCCCTTTTCCTTTTCTACAGATTATTTGTCTTGAACAATTTAACCCAATGAGTCATACTAGCATCTGTTGATTTGGGCAAGGACAGAGGGAATCAAAGGGAAAAGAAACAAAAACTTCCTTAGACACCCTTATCCAGAATGAACAAAAGGTCATTATAGAGGTCCGGTATGGCTTTTACCCACATCTACCTTGCCCATGGGGTTGCTACCCATAGGAGGTGTCTTAGTGGTGAGTACAGAGGCCAACTCGGTCTTGCCCTCCAGTCCCTTTTGTATTCAAAGACAGCTGGGAATTTACAGAGGTCCGGTATGGCATTTTGTCCCTACCTTACCATGCCTACAGGGTTGCTACCTGCAGCAGGGCTATGGGGTCTTCTCAGTAGCAAACAAAGGTGCCAACCTGGTCTTGCCCTCCTTCCTTTGTTTTATTTTCTTAAGGAAGCTGTCCCATTACTTTTTAGGGTCCCTTGTGTACTTTCCCTCAACAGATGCTTATAATTCTTCTTCATTAAAACATTAAAAAAACCCCAACCAAACAAAAAAACAACAGTTCTTAGGCTGGCTTGTGAAAGCTTGATTCTACATTTTGGGTGTCTTGGTGTTTTCCTCGTTGCCTCTCAGTCTCTGCTTCAAAGTCAATCTCGTTTCCCCTGGTTTGGATGTTACAGTCCATTCATTGGGTTCTTCCACTGGGCCTTTAACTGTTAAAGAAGAAAATCACCACACAAAATCACTGGGAAAGGGCATATCTCTCAAAGTGCTCACTTTTCTCAACACAACATAGCATACCATAATTCGGCATTTACTCACATCAATTTTTCCTGGACACAATCAAAATAACAGCACACAGTCTAGAGATCAAGTCCAAACATCCAAGGCAAAGGAACTCTCTGAGCTCGTACTCACGGTTAAAATGTACCAAATCTACACAAATCACTACATTTAAACACAATAAATACCATCACTGACGTTCCTCCACTCGTTTCTCCGCGGGGCACTTCTCTCCCTGCCCCCGCAGCCTGCTGCAGCCGGTGCCTCAGGCCTCACTTGGCTGCTTCAAACATGGGTAGTACTCACCCCCCGCACTGTAGGGCACTGTAGATTTACTCTCTTTTATATACCATACACTTATACACTTGCACGATTAGAAACACGGTGCGCTGACCACACAATGCATTGACCATACAGCGACACAGTGTCCAGACATCACACACACACACAAACAAAACACACACGGGCTCAGCAGTTCTGCTCTATCAGAACAATGTAAATGAGCCTTGCTTGGTCTTATCCTAGGCAAACTGTTACAGCTCCAGAGCTCAGTCCCCAAGGGGACTGGGTGCTAGAAGCCAGCTCGCTCTCAGACCAAGGCCACGGGAAGCAAGCAGGGAATATTCAGCTCTTAGTGATTAGGCAGCTCTTATGATTTCAAGCTCTTTGCTTGCTAGGTAGCTTTTCCCTTGGCCTAAGGCTCCAGCAGACGGTAGAGAGAGGAGAAGCAGAAGACGCTGGCTGTTCCATGAGTATGGCTTTATTGGAGGGTCCGTGAAGGGTCTCAGCTCTTCTTCTTCCGAGTTAGTAGGGGTACAGTATGCTACTTTTATACCCTTGGACCGGATCCAATCCTGACCAATGGCAAAGGTGTTAGAGTGACCATAAGTGACCAATAGTAGGGTTAACAACATATTGCCTTACATGGCTATAAGGATAAGGTACAAGGCGGATGTCCCTGGAGACAGGAAACTTCTTTGCCGCTGTGTCAGCATTCTATTCTCCAAGGGGCCCTGGCTAAACCTGAGGGGTTTACTACAACTCCACTTTCTGTTTTTACAAAAAATGCATTCGCGAGAGTTCTTTTGAAACAGTGAACAAGACACAAGAACATAGCTAACACAGTAAAAATTACAAGGAGAATAAACAACAATCCCTTAACTAAAGAGGCAGCCCATCCTGTTAGTCCCCATTGCCCGAAAAGTTCATTGACCCAATCTGGGATTCTTTCTACTTTCAAGTCCTTCACGAGATCTTTCAGTTTCTGGATGTTCGCATGGATGGACTCCGAACGCGAAGAGAGGTTGAAGCAGCACATTCCCTCGAAGTCCTCACATCCATGTCTGTGGGCAAGCAGCAGGAAGTCGATTGCTGCTCGGTTTTGGAGTGAAGCTTGTCTTGTGGTTTCTTCTTCCTTTAAGAGACCACTTAAGGCTTCTGATGTGGCATTAGCTTGTTTACTGAGCCAGCACCCAAGGTGATTGATTTCACCGAGGGCTTTAGCTGAAGCTACCCAGGGTAAAAACAGAGAGACAGCAATCTTTTTTGGTCTGTTCCAATCGTACAATCTTGGATCACAATTTTCATTGAATTCAGTGTAGGACCTTTTTTCACGTTTTGATTCTCTTTCTTTTTTCCAATTATGTAACAGGGTGATGTTTGGAGTGAGGGTAGAAAGCTTTCCCAGAGTACAGGGACCTCCCTGGAGTTGGGAGGGATCCCTGCCCATACTCTGTCACCACAGATGATTAACATTCCCTTGGGTAATACTTTGGGATGGAGAGATGACACAGAAATTACACGAGCTGTGTAATTGCACCAATCATGAGGGTTATAGGCTTTGTTAACTGGTGATACATCTTTTCGATATGTGTTTTTGTGTTGGTCAGTTTCTGGCCAATCATTTTACGGACGCCTAAAGTAAAATTTGACACAATATGTGGCCTTGGAGGATCCCAATAGATCCAATTCTTGGGGTTCCTCTCTCGAGCATCTGGCAGAATTTTCGTCCACTCGTCCCAAGTATCAGCCCCATTGGGTCTCTTACCTGTGGTGCGGAGAACCTCTGAGTTCTGGACAGGCCAATCGTCTGCTATAAAGGGAATTCCTACTAGACATGTAGAAAGTGGATTATCTATGCTTCCCATAGACAAGCACATGTTGTCCTGTTTTAATGTTTTTGCTAAGGTTACCCAAACATTATGGCTGGGCTGTGGACTAATCCAGCCGAAGGCACGCGGTACGGTGTAGAGCATCCAGGCAGCAGTGAGGACAGCACCGACTGAGATATTTTTCATCTTTGGGCAGGATTAGGGCTTCTTATAGGGAATATAAGCACAATTTGTTATCTTTATGATGAGAGGGATTTCTGCCTTGTTCTTTTCTGTGTTCCCCTCCTCCCCCCCTTTTTCTTTTAATTTCTAAGCTGCACTACGGGAGGAGGAGCGGGTAGAAGGTTATGAGGTTTTAAGGTTAGGGAAAGGTAATAATAAGGCTTTTTACAATACAACACACAGTGTAATAACACATAATTCAGAGAACACTTTTGTGTTAAGGCTATCTGTGGCCTATTACAGCAGACTGTTATTTAACTTTCTGTTTTGTCTGCTGCCTTGTAATGGGGCGGTCTGTTCTTGTGCTTGTGGGTGTTCGGCGACGCCTTCGTCTCCAGGCTGAGCTGGTTTGGTTTTGAGGTGGTCTTGTGTTTGCCTCAGGAGAGTTCTTGTCCTTGTCTGTAGTGGTGTTCGCTGTGCCTAAATATGGTTTTACGATTTTCCTGGGTACCACCTTGGACCTGATGGTAGTAGCACGCATGCATAACCTCTTCCCCAGGTAATCAACTGATGAGGCTCTGAAATTTGCTGTATTTCAGGATCTTTCACGAGCACAGGTGGTTTCTCCGTGGGCTTTGCTTGTGTGGTATTTGCAAAGTGGCGAAGTATTGGTGGGTCAGGCTCTGACGCTGCGCAGTTCAGGAAGTTGATGACATAGAGAGCCTTGCAAAGTCTCTCCACTGGAGATGTGATATTCGTGTCCCTGTTCTGTTGCTCAAGGACTCTTTTGAGGATTTGATGTGTCCTTTCCATGATGCATTGTCCTGTGGGGTTTGCAGGTATGCCGGTCTTGTGTGCTATGCCCCATTCATTGAAGAACTCCTTCAACTTGTGGGAGGTATAGGCTGGCCCATTATCTGTTTTAATCTCCTTTGGTACACCCAGGGTGGCAAAAGCGAGGAGAAAGTGTTTTATTGTGTGCATGGTCTTTTCTCCTGCATGTGATGATGCAAACACTGCTCCTGAGAACGTGTCGACCGAAACATGCACGTACTTTGACCTTCCAAAAGGTGCATAGTGAGTTACATCTGTCTGCCACAGCTGACAGCTATTCAGACCTCAGGGATTGATCCCCGTACCCATAGATGGTATCTGGTAGTTTTGACAGTTCGGACAGGTAGCCACGATAGCTTTTGCCTGATCCTTTGAGAGCTTAAACATTCTCATAAAGGCAGGTACATTTTGATGAAAAAAAGTGTGTGACAACTTTGCCTGGGTAAAGATGTTAGGAACATTAGCAGTTTCTGCTGCCATAGCTAATGCATCTGCTTTCCTGTTGCCTTCGGCAACAACACCTGGGAGGCCCGTGTGAGACCTCACATGCATTATGTGATAAGGTTGCTTTCTGTGGGATATCAATTGTATTAATTTAGAGAGCAATTGGTATAACTTTGGGTTAGAGACCTCTTTGAGAAGAGCATGTTCTGCTCTCATAGCTATTCCCGCAACATAAGCTGAATCTGTGACCAGATTGAAAGGCTCGTTTTTAAATTTTTCAAAGGCTCTGACAACAGCTGCTAATTCTGCAATCTGTGGCGATCCTTCTACTGTCTGTACGTCAGATTGCCATTCTTGTGTTTGCGGGTCTCTCCAAGTAATCACCGACTTGTGGGATCACCCTGAGCCATCTGTAAATAGAGTTAGAGCCTTGAGAGGATTTCTACTTTGGATTAGTTTTGGAATCAAATGGAAAGTTTCATTCTGGTTGAAAAGCTTGTGTTCTGGGATGTCTGATGAAGTTTGACCCGTATAACTGTCCAGAGCAAACTGTAGACTCGCATTGGTCTTGATCAAATCCTCAAAGTCTTTAAGGGTTATTGGCAAATATATGCATTCAAAATCACAACCTGAAAGGGAGCAAAGGCGAGTCCTAGCCTTTTTTATTAAGTGTGCTATAATCTCCTGGTAGGTGGTAAGTGTCTTTGTAGGCTGGCTACTTGTAAAAACCCATTCCAGTATCAACAAAGGATCTCGCAGCTGAGGGTCCCATTGGAAGATCAGTCCATGGAATCTGGGTGCTTTTCCCAGGATGATGAACTGGAAAGGCAGACTAGGCTCCTAGCGATGGGCTTTGCGTGAAGACAGGGCTTCCTGGACTTTGATGATGGCACCTCTGGCTTCCTCTGTGAGAGTGCCAGGGAGAGTCCAGTTCCTTGGGTCCACGAAGAAGATTGAACAAGGGAGCAAGGTCCTCTGATGTAATTCCTAGCAGTGGACGCGCACCCAGTTGATGGATCCACACAGGCTGTGTAAGTCCCTGAGGGTTTTTGGGCCGTCGTTCATGACGATCTGCTGAGGTAGGATAGTTCTTTCCCGGATCTGGATTCCAAGGTAAGTCCATGGCTCGGTGTACTGAATTTTGTCCTCACGAATTTCCATTCCTGCCTTTTCAATGGCTTCAATAGTCTTTTTGACCATTTTGTCCAAGTAAGCTTTGTCTGAAGCACACACTAGAATGTCATCCATGTAGTGATAGATGATGGCGTCTGGAAATGATTTCCGAATGGGAGACAGTATGTGAGACACCTACCACTGGCAGATAGTCGGCGAGTTTTTTAATCCCTGAGGAAGATAATGCCAATGATATCTTTTGAGCGGAGCTTCCTTGTTAATAGAGGGAACGGAAAAAGCAAACCGTGGAGCATCCTCAGCATGTAGTGGTATGCTGAAGAAACAGTCCTTAATGTCTATGATAGCAAGTGTCCAGTCTCTAGGCAGCATCGATGGGGAGGGCAGGCCAGGCTGAAGAGGGCCCATGTCCTCGATGACTTTGTTGATTCTGCTAAGGTCGTGGAGAAGCCTCCACTTGTTTGTACCTGGCTTTGGTAGAACGAAGACTGGAGAGTTCCAAGGGCTGTCGGACTCCACTATGTGGCCTTTTTTGAGCTGTTCTTCCACGAGGGCGTTTAAGGCGCGCAGCTTGGCTTTCTTTAGGGACCGCTGCTCGGTCCAGATTGGCTCGTGGCTTTTCCAGGTGAGATGGGGTATTTCTGGCAGCGCGCTCAACTCAGTGGCCCCAGTCAGAAATCCTGAATGGGAACACATAGGGAAGCACCCCACTGGGATAAAATGTCTCTTCCCCTTACCACAAATGGACGGATGGTTGCCAGCTTGCCTTCTGGCCCTTCAACCAGGATGTTGTTCTTGCTCCTCATGGATACTGTAGTTCCACCAATCCCGGAAATCATGCCTGCAACAGGTTGTAGATCCCAATGTGATGGCCAATCTGAACAGGCGATGATGGTCACATCTGCACCGGTGTCCAGCATCCCTGGCAGGACGGTCTTCTCTCTTTTGTGGGAGAGGCCACACTCGATGGTAGGCTTGGATGGTCCCATGACTTGTGCCCACATAGCTGTAGGGTTGAGAGGAATCTGTTCCCTGTGATTCTTTGGGAGTAAAAATGCCTGTGCTATTGGAGTTCCCTTAGAGAGAAAAAATGGTAAGTCTATGCAGTATACCTGCATGAGGATCTCTTGTCCCGGCTGCGCTGTCAGCACTTCCGGAACAACGAAGATTTCCTTCGGAGTATTAACAGAATCGCCTGTAATTAGAATGTCTGAAGGACTCCCTTTAGGTCCATATTTTCCTGTAGGAACACGGTGAACATTCTTATCATTAAAGTCAATGGACAAAGCAGTTACCAGTTGCCGGCGGGTACCTCTCTGGGTTGTCCCGTGGGTTGGGGCTTCTCCTTTGGGTCTGGAGCAGCCTGGGTTTGTGCGTGATTGGGTCTTGGTGGCCTTTGATTTGTATTCTGCACCCGAAGGTCGAACGGGTGCCTCAAGGAGTTTAAAGGATGCAATTGATAGCGTTGCTGATGTTGGGGTCTTTGATTATAATTCCGATGGTATCGGGGGGGTGTTCTCTCCGGGCAGTCCTTTATATAATGTCCTAGCTCTCCACAGTGATAGTATTTAGCTTGTTCCTTAGAGGTTATGACTGCATATGCACCCGAAACTCCTTCAGCAATACCCTTAGCAACTGCTTGGGCCACTGTATTTTCAGTGGACATGTGACGTGTACAGCATTCTAGCATTTGCTCTATAGTGGGGTCTGTATCCACGGGTAAAGACCTCAAAATGGCCTTACATTTCTCATTTGAGTTGCTGAAAGCAAGCTTACGTAAGAGTTCCTTTCTTGCCTCAGTACTCTCTATTTGTTTCTCCAAAGCATCTCTAAGTCTGTCCACAAATTTTATAAAGCTTTCTTTAATGCCTTGTTTTATAGTAGAAAAATGCATTGTTGGCATTGACTCATCCTGCATAAGAAGCAAGGAGGTTTTTGCTGTGATTGCTACATCCTGCAGCGCTTCTTTATTCAGAGTTTCCATTTGTTCTGCTGGCTTTTGAAAGTCTCCTTCACCGGCCAATTGATCTACTGTGAATTTGGTCTTAGTAGCATCGGCAGTATATGAATCTGATAATGTTTTTAAGTGTTTCTTCCAATGCCTATCCCATAACAAATATTCTGCCGGTGACAGAAGGCATTGTGAAACATTTTTTACATCGTGAGGAAGCAAGACATGTGCAGAGAACATGGCTTCTAGGAAATTTCTAAAGATATGTGAACTACGTCCATGTTCCTTGGCTATATTTCTCAATTGTACCAGTTCCTTATTAGAAATTGGTTTCCATGCCTTGATATTAGATTCCCCACCATTCCTTCCTTGCCTGTACTCGACCGGAAAGGCTGTGATTTTCTGTGCTAGGTCCCAGTTCCCAGACTTTGTAGCTTCTATCTTAATAAGAGCCCATGGGTCTATATTAATCGCATCAAAATCAGATTCATCAGAAGAGCTCTCCTTGTCTGAGGAACACCGTGAGGGATATGCTACCCGTGAATTCCTTTTTTTTGGTTTAGAAGCATTTTTCATGGTTTTCAGTGACTGGTCAGAAGTTGGCGCTATTGGATGAGGGGTTGCAGCACAGCAGGGACCGGATTGGGTGGGGGGGGTGACGCCACGGGTGGTCTCTGATCCGTTCGGGTGGCAGGAGGGTTGGGTCAGGGGTTGGAGGGACGGGTGGGGGCAGGGGGGGGTATGGGGGCTGTGGATGCACGCCTGGGGGGTTTGGGGGTACGCAAGCAATGCCGCTGGTTTGGGGTACTACAGGTATAGGGTGAGTTGGTGTTACTGCACATGTGTGCGGCTCGGCGCAGGAGGACAGGGTGTGGGCATGGCTCAGGAAAGTGGCGGGAGGGGCCGGGAGGGCCGGGGCGGTCTCGGGGGTGGCGGGAGCGGGGGCGGTGACGGCGAGGAGGGCGGTCGCGGGGGTGGGGGATAGCAGCGCAGGGTTGGGTGGGGGATAGCAGCGCAGGGTTGGGTGGGGTGGCGGCGATAACGGGACCGGGGAACGCGGCGGTCGCGGCGGGGGGAGCGGGGGGCAGTGCAGGGGCAGCAGCGGGAGCCGGGGATACCGCGACGGAACAAGCGGGGGCGGGGACCGGCGGCACGGGGGTAGGGGGGACCGGAATCGCGACGACGGGAGGCGGCAACGGCAGCATGGGCGCGGGGGGAGGGAGGAGGGGGTAGAGCGGCGCAGGGGGAGGGGTGGTCGCAGCGGAGGGTACGGCGGCAGGGACAGGGAACGGGGCCCCCGGGGCCGGACACGGGGATGAAGCGGAGCCGGGGGGATGGGGGGCTGCAGGAAACGGGGAGTTGGGCAGCGAGGGTCCCGCGAGGGGGGGGAATTTGGCGGGGGGGGGCTGCTTGGCCTCTTCCTGCGAGGTGGTATGGGCAGGAAGCACTGCAGAGCCCAGCGACTGTGTGGCATGCAAGCCACATTCCTCTGTTATCTTATCAGCGGAATTAGCATATGAAGAGGAAAGATCTGTTAGTTTGGAACTTTTTTCAGAGTTCGATTTTTCAATCGTTTTTGTTATTATAAGAAATAAAGGTAAGAAGTTAGTAACAGAAAAGTCCTGTTTTGTTTGAGACATATAAATGGTGTTTCCAACTGTATCCCAAAAGGAATTTTCAGTAATCGTGGTCTTATCAGTTTCAGGGAAATTCAGCACAATCCAAGATACAATTTTTAAGGGTCTTTTTTGACAGACTACCTTTAGAAAAAGTGAAATTGTCAACAGATAAGGTTTCTACAATGGTTAAATATAACTCTCCTCACGTGTTGTTAGTCTTAGGCTGCTTAAACAAGTACCCATGATTTTTCAAGCCCTTTCCACAGAAAAACGAGAAAAAAAGAAAAAAAAAACGAAAAAGGTTTTTAGAGCACCCAAAGGTATGCGCGCAATCTTAATACTTACGTCCTTTGGGGTCAGGGGTCTGTGGAAGGGGGTCTGCTTCTCAATTCTCCTCAGACTCAGGCTGGAAAAGGATTGTTTTGTCAAACTAAACTGTGAAGAATTGTTGCTAACACATTCTATGAAGTTTAGAGTTATATACTAATGCAGTACAGAATCTGGAAAATTTGAAAGCTAAAACTTAAGGCATCATTCTATAACACTTTGTGCTGGAAAATGGAGTATTGAGACTTGTCTAAAAAGAGACATAGTCTCAAAAAAAAAAAGGGGGGATTTGATAAATAACATAGAGAATAGCAACTAATCAGGCCTATTTTAAAATGAATGCAAATTATAGCTCTGAGTAATGAACTTGAACAGCACTTAACTGAAGAACAAGAGACGATGGTCTTATGGCTAATACCTAAATCTAAAATTTTATTCTTGAAATAATTGTTATGGAGGTTGTAGCTCATCTAGAGATGTATTGGGTTTGCGTAGTCTGGTTTTTGGTAGCAGTGGGGCTACAGGAGCAACTTCTGTAAGAAGCTGCTAGAAGCTTCTTCTATCCATGTCCTGCAGAGCCAATCCCTGATGTTTCCAAAGATGGACATGCTGCTGGGCAAGGCTGGGCCAATTAGAAATGGTGGTAATGCCTCTGTGATAACATATTTAAGAAGAAAGAAAACAAAATTTGTTGAGCAGTTTTAATTTTGGCCAGAGAAGAGAGGAGTGAGAACATGTGAGAAGAAAAACTATGCAGACACCAAGGTCAGTGAAGAAGGAGAGGGAGGAGGGGTTCCAGGTGCCAGAGCTGAGATTCCTCTGCAGCCTGTGTTGAAGACCATGGTGAAGCAGGCTGGCCCCCTGCAGCCCATGGAGGTCTGTGGGGATGCAGAGGTCCACCTGCAGCCTGCGGAGGAGACCCACACCAGAGCAGGTGGATGCCTAGAGGAGGCTGTGAGACTGTGGGAGACCCACAGAGAGAGGGGCCCTGCTCCCATGCTGGAGCATCCTGTCCTTGAAGGGCTGCACCCTGAGGAATAATAACCCACGCTGCAGCAGTTTCAGGGAGACTGTTGCCTGTAGGATGGACTCATGTTTTAGCAGGTAACAGAGAGCTGTTGTTCGTGAGATGGGGTTATGTCAGAGAAGTTAAAGGAGAACTGTCTCCTGTGGGAGGGACTCCATGGTGCAGCAGGGGAATTACTCCTCTTCCTGAGCAGCAGGAAAAGCCATGGGTGATTAACTGACCATGATGCCCATTCCCTGTCTCCTTGCACTGCTGGGGTAAGAAGTAGAGCAGGAAGGAAGGAGGGCTGGAGGGAAGTTGTTTTTAAGGTCTTATTTTACTTCCCATTATACTGCTTTGATTTTATTAGCAATAAAATAATTTCATATCTCTAAGTTGAGACTGTTTTGTTTGTCATGGTATTTGATGAGTGACCTCTCTCCCAGTCCTTATCTCAACCCATGAACCTGTCATTAAATTTTCTCTCCTCTGTCCAGCTGCAGCGGGGAGTCAGTGGCTTCGGTGGGTGCCTGGCATTTGGCCCAAGTCAACCCATGACAATAGGTAAAAAGATCAATTGAAGTACTGTGATAGATGAGTAATGTGATGGTTGACTCTCACAATTAAAAGGTAAATATCATGTATATATGTTAGGAGAAGTTTTATAGACTTATAGTTATGTTTTACGCCCCCCCTTGCGTTGTTATCGGGGGTGGCCTGGGTTTGGGACATTTGGGAGGGTCGGCTTGTCACCATGGCAACAACTGACCTCCAATCAAGATTTAAGAAATGTGAAAAATGCATATTATATGATTGGCTTTTCACAAATATTAAAATGAATACTATATGTATTATGTTGGAAAGTTATGTTGTATTAATCCTTTTTCTGTAGTGCTATGCTAATCTTTTTAAGTAGTGTGGTGAATATAGTTTTAGGCTACAGAAACTATGTGATGTAAGATACTTTTACTAACTAGCTCAAGGAGAGATAACAGTAACAAGACACCAAAAAACCCAAGAGAAGAATTATTGCCTCCTTATCGGGGAGAACCAGACTTCGAGGGACCAAGATGATTGATTTACAAGATGAAGGAAGAAGTTGCCAATAACCAGAAAACACCCTTTGTTTGAAAAGAATGTTTGCATCATATATGAGATATATGAATATGCAACAGGCTATTGCTTTTAAGGGCTAATCCTTTGTTAGCAAAGCGTGTTCTGTGGCAGAGCAGAGCACCTAGACATCTGTAATTCTTTGCTTTTTTATTGTCCTAACTCTAATTGTCCAAATTCTTATTAGTCTAAGTTTTATTACTATTTTATAACTATTTTATTACTATTAAACTTTTACAAATTTAAACCAAGTGAATGGCGTTTTTCACAAGGAAGTAAACTCCACCACTGGACAGCAAAGAAGGAGTTGATGGACAGAATTTTGGGAGAGGCTAAAGGGTTAAAAGGCAAAACCTCCATTGTGTGGACAAGCATCCGGTGGGAAAAAATCCTTTGCTCCTGGCATCGTGTTTATTTTCTCTATTCAATCTTCTGTTGTATTTTTTATAAGGTTTTAATAAACCTTTTAAATTTTTTGAAAGTGATGATCGTTTTTCGCAATGGGGCTGGGGGGTCTCCCCTGGATTTACACCTCGCCCTGGTGGTACTAGGAGTTTTTGAAAGAGGCACGCCCCCCCCCATATTTGGTGGAATCTATCGGACTCTCCCAGGGCCACCGGTGGTCACAGGCTGGAAGCCCGGAGACAACAGGAGGCTGGATAACGAAAAAGAGAAGAAGGGGGCTGAGTGACATCCTCATAACTATCTTTGGCCAGATAATTACTTTGTAATTCCGGTATAGGAAAGTGAACTTCACGCTATTACTAGACTAGACCCGTCCTGGTCCATTGAAGTTTTAGGATATTGGATGGTAGGAGGGAACAGTGAGACGTGTGGTGAAGAGGAAAGTGGGGATCCCCCATAGCCGGTGGGATGAGCGATATTGAAGGGTTTGTGAGGGGTTTTCAGCACCAAGCCGGTGCACACGGGGGAGCTGGTGAGCCCACGTGAGGCACCACCTGGTTCTGGTGTGTAGCTGGCACTGTGGCTTCCCAGGCTGGCCCAAGAGGAGGCCTGTGCTGGGGGCCAGGCAGTGGGTACCATTGCAGGGTCCCCAACTAGCTCACAGAAAGGGGGTCAGTGGGGCCATGTGGGGCAGCAACTGACTAGTGTGCAGCCAGCGCTGTGATTTCCAGAGCCAGCCGGGATTGGCTTGGGAGAGAGGCGACCACCTAGATTTGTGGTGGGGGGGAGAGTTGCCCAGGAGAGGGTGTAATACTCCACATGGTGCAGTGGCTCGCACACCCCCGAGCCAAGGGGGATCGGAGCAGGCCAGCCACGGAGATGAGTTACAGAGGGCCAGAGGGCAGACCTGCGTCTGCTGGGTCGAATCGGGGCGGATGGAGCCACCGTAGCTGAGCTGAGCAGAGTGCAATCATGGGATGGAAGCCCCTTGAATTGTAGGTGTTTTTCAGAATAGTTGTAAAGGGTTTTTTTCTTTTTTTCCCCTCTTCTTTGTCTCTTCCCTCTCCTTGTCCTTCCTCCTTTCCTGGTTTCTTTCTTCTCCTCCTTTTCCTCTCTCTTCTTAGGGGGGTGGACCTAGCTGGGAGAGTGTGCAATTTGTTATGAACAAAAACTTGGTTAATATTTTTTTTATGAGAAAAAGTTTCAAAAAGGCAGCCAGACCACTGGCCCTGCCCAAGTTCTGTGTGTTTTGTTATTGTAATCACGGGTCGTTGTCGTTAATGGTTGTTTTTGTATTAGTAAAAGCCCTGGCTGGGGCGAGGTAATGGCCCTTCTCCTGGGTGGGGACCTTGCCCGAAGCTAAGTTTTACCTTTCTCAGAATAGGGAAGACACCTGAGAAGGTGGGGGGGGTTATGCAAAGTGACTCGCAAGACCAGAATGCTTTGTGGGACCCCCATCTCCAAACTCATGGAGAAACCCCAAAAACAACGAGCCACTTAAGAGTTGAGAGACTGGAGTGATGTCTGGACGTGAGGAACCAAGTGCTGAGCCTGCAGAGATGCGGGAAACCTTCATCGTTCCTCACCCTGTCCTCGAGATCCCCCGGGCCAGGACTGGGGGGGGTCTGGAGACCCGGACCAAGGCAACATCTGACGGGGACATCACGCCGTAAAGGCTCCCACGAGGACTGGATTTCCTCCAGCTCTGCCCCTAGTGGACAGAGCTGCGCATATCCTCCTCCTCTGAGTCGCCTTGGGAGAGACGACGGACGCTGCAGACCCGTCGAGCCGCCCAATCCTGAGCTGATCACTTTTTAATAAAGGCATTACACAGGAGAAGAAGTCTCCTGGCCCTTTTTTGTTTATTTCAGGGTCGACCTTTTGTTCACTACCAAGAAGACTCCCTAGCCCTGCTGCAGGTAGCAACCCCATAGGCATGGTAAGGTAGAGGCAAAAAGGCCATGTCAGACCTCTATTATTCCTCAACTGTCTTTTAATACAAAAGAGACTGGAGGGCAAGACTGAGTTGGCCTCTCTACTCACCACTAAGATATACCTACCATGGGTCAAAAGATGTGGTGATTTTAGTTTGAAACTGGCTGGAAACACCAATTTTGTGTAGTGGTTTGGATTAATTAATTTAAGATTTCCTTAATTTTAATATTTCCCTGCTAATGTACTAAAGATTGTGGTAGGTTTCAGTGCTGGTCAGTCACCAATACACTCATTTTCTGTTGTGAGATAGGATTAGGAGAAAGGCAAAGCAGGCTCAAAACTTTAAAATGGTATAGAGGAAATTTTATTAAAAGCAGCTAAAAGAAAAAAAATAGTAAGAATCAAAACCAACCCTTCAGAACACTTCTCCCTTTACAACCTTTTTTTTTTTGTCCCACTGATAATGTAAAGAAACAAACTCTAAAATTTTCAGTCAGCTTACTACCTCTAAAATAGTCTTTCTTCGGTTCACTTAGGGACAGTAGTCCCTCTTGTTAAGGTTACGGAGGCTTCGCCACAAGAGGAATAAAACCAGTTTTCTCATGGTTCTTAATTTCATCATGAATAACAGCCACCCAGGGAACCCTGCCATCGTGAAGTCCTTCGCATTACTACAAGCTTTCCCACAGCTTGTCGATGGGTCCTGTCAACTCATGGGGTATTGTTTTAAAGATGAGCTGTTCAAAGGCAAAAGTGCCCATTATCTATTTCTAAAATAATCTTCTTCCCTGGGAACAGAGATATTCTCCTAGGGGCTCTGGACTACTCTTCTCTCCTCTGTTCAAACTTCTCATGGGATCACAGCTAGTTTAACATCTGCTTACTTTAACATGGAGACCTTTACTTGATATCAATTTGAACACTTTCATCTCCCCATAGATTCAGGTCCCAGGGGCAGGTAGCAATTTATTGGGAAGTGTCTTACAAGTGCAATTAAGAATAGGAGTCATGTCAGAAAATGGGAAAATGACAGCTAGAGTTTTAAAATTAGGCCAAGATGATGAAGAAAAAAAGCAGGAAAGAAGTTGGGGCTGGAGAAGGAAATAGGGGAGGATTAAATATTGACCCCATAAAGGTTACAATTGAGAGAGAAGATTGTCCCATACGTGTACGTCAGTATCCTGTATCTTTGGAAGGACGGGAAGGTTTGAAGCCAGTAATAGAAGGACTAATAAAGGATGGGACATTAGAACCTTGTATGTCTCCTCATAATATCCCTATTCCCCCAGTAAATTGTGATGGGAGTTATAGACTAGTACAAGATTTAAGGGAGGTTAATAAAAGAACTCAGACTCACTATCCAGTGGTAAAATATCTCAGACACTTAATAAATAAAAGTAGCTGGAAACCCAACCATGAGAAAATTGCAGGAATTTTATTCCTTCTCCCTCCCTCTTCAAAGAGGAAGATCAGAAAATTACCTAGATTATTGAAATATTTTAGATTATAGATTGGGGGGTACACACAGGTAGCAAAATTTGTGTATGAAAAAAAATTGACAGAAGGAGAGGATATAAAACGGACCAAGGAAGATATTGTTAAATTAAAAGAGTTAAGTTAAAACTAGCCTAAGTACCAGCTTTAAGCTTACCCATGTTTGAAAAATCCTTTATCATTTATGCATAAATACAGAAAATGGAGTAGCTCATAAAATTTTAATTCAGGAGTGAGAAAGAGTAAAAAAATATCTAGTAGCTTATATATCAAAGATGTTAGACCCAGTAAGCCACAGCTAGCCAGTATGTATTTAAGTTATAACAGCTACTGCAATCCTAGTGAAAGAAAGTTCTAAGCTTACTTTTGGAAGTAGATTAGTTAGGTTCGCCTCGTACCGTCTGAGGTGCGTTGAATAAAAAAAAAAAACAAACAGGTGAGAAGAAAAGAAAGAGAGAAGTTGAAGTAGGGGGCTGATTAGCAAACTCGGAGATGTTAGAATGTGGAGTGATGACATCTCGGTGCTAGAAGAGAGCAGGAATGTGAATGCGAGTTTTTTGCATGAAAGGCAGGGAAGTGTCTTAACACATGATTGTTAGGAGGTTATTCAATGCCGAACTGGGGTCCAGAAAGGGTTTTGCAGAACGGGCCCTCCTTGAAGAGAAAAGAGGATAAGTTGACTAGAGAAAGAAAAAGAATGTCAGGATCACCTGGGGACGCCAAGTTTGGGGTTGTCAAGGTTGGGAGGTGTCTGACCGCTCCCTATGAGCGGCAGGGTCTCGGGGGCTTGGGCAGGGATCGATCCATGGAGGTGACCCGGCGGCGGTGCTGGCAGCAGAGGACTCAGGTTTGCCAGCCAGTAGCGGGCTGGCTCTGTGGCGGAACTGCCGGGGTGGCTCCCAGACTGTCGGGGTCCCGAGTCCAGGATGGCAGGGTCGGCCCCGGTAAGTGGGCCGAGAGAGAGAGAAGGAAAGAGAAAGAGGGGGCAAAAGAGACCCAAGGCATGCCCCCAGGGTCCCCATGCCCGTGGCTCTTCTCCCCTGCTCCGGCCCTGCAGCCGAGTGGCAGCACCGGGGGAAGGGCGAAGAACGGCATTGACAGCATAACTGTGAAAAGAAGGGGAGGGGGACTAGCACTAAAAGATAAAATCAAAGCAGAGATTGATGACTCTCCAAACCTCACAAAGTGGTTTGTTTTTCTTAAGTAAGAAGTTTTTTGGTTTTTTCTTTTGTGTGTTTTGTTTGCTGTTAAAAAGAAGTTTGTTTTTTTTTTTCCTGAAGAATGGGTTTGTAAGGCTAAAACAATTAAATGCTGCCCAAAAAGTAAAAAGCAATAGATATGATTCATCTCGTGTTAAAATTGGTCTAGCTTTTCTTATTTAACTAACTGTAACTCACAGAAAGAAGAATTTGCCTCTGTAGCTATTAGCACAGCTGGATAGAAGAAGAAGAGGCTGCTGTGGAGAAAGTTTTTAGCTAAACCCAGAAAGTTTGGAAGAAAAGCGAATGGTAAAAGTTAATGCAGTATTGTCTTTCTTTTATTACTATGCTATTAAAAAGTCCTTTCCAGGTACTACTGAAGCAACAATTGGAATCACGGAAAGAGGGTGAATTCATACCAGCAGAATAAAAAGACTTGTGAAGAAACCTGAAGAATAGACTATCACATTTAAACCGGGTGATACCAAACTGACTTTCCAATGGAGACTGAGTGGTAATAGTTTGGAAAAACCCAAATTATCCAAGAAATGTACAAAGAATAACACTTAATTAAGAAGTAAGACAACGTTTATATCACTGGTTTCAAGCACTGCTTGAATAAAACATCTTTGGGGAGGAATACTTCAGATAGAAGGATCAAGACTGTTTTTGCATTCTGACCTTAGCCTGAGAATTGTACAGGGGAGAAGGGGAATTACCATTTCCATCAGTAAGCTTTATTTGATTCATTCCAATACTGGACATGCTAGCTGGGTTATAAGTAAATGCTTGAATTGTGAGAATAATTAGTATTGTAGTTCACAAAATTTATGTTCTTATTGCAAAAAGGTGTTAAAGTAATAACTTTGTTTTGTGGATGGGAATTATTAGTGCCTGTAGAATGAGAGATACCTGAGGAATGGTAGGAGACCGCAGTTAAAGGGTGTCAAAAACAATTTGCCTGGAAATTATTTAAGAGAAAGTGACAAGGAAATAGAGGGCAAGACCAGATTGGCCTCTGTATTCACCACAAAGAAGATCAACTACACCTGCTGTGGGTTGCAACCTCACAGGCATGGGAAGTGGGAGTATAAGACATACTGGGCCTCTGTTATTTCTGTTTCTGGCACTCATTTGTTGTCTTTTCCCTCTCGGGATACCAGCAAGATTGTGTCACAAATGCTACAGAAAGCATCATATGGAAAGAAACCAAAGTTCCTCTTTTATTACACACACCTATGTCAACAGTCACTGCTATAACCCATCCAAATTAAGAACTTGTAGGCAAAACGGAGTAAATTATTGGATTACAAGAAACTTAGGAAAAAGCAGTAATAGATTTGGAATGGAGTGTCCAAAAGGAGAGAGATGGATTTTTTTTACATTTAATCTTGAAGATATAGTTCAAGATTTAGTAAAAAAAAAAAAAAACAAATAGTAAAAGAAAAGGTAAATGTCGGTTTCTCGGCTGTTTAGGTGGCCTGGAAAGGCCCAGGGTGGCCTTGGGCAGCCCGGCGCTTCAAAGGACGAGGAGAGACTTCTGATCTTGTTTCGGTCTCAGTGTTTATTAATTGTTTATCTAAAAGATTTTCTTTCAGCCCGACAGAGGTCTGCACAGCAAGTCAGCCATGGGCACACTGAGAGCCCCCGGGGCGGTCACTTATCTTTATACCCGAAGTTACGTGTACAATATTTATAATTTTTCCCCAATACCTTCTACTCTTATTAACCGGTGCACTTTTAGTAAAGACCAATCCCAAAGTGCCACCATCACCACAGAAGATGGAGGCCAAGAAGAAGAAGAAGAAGGACAGGACACGCCCCAATTCCTCCATCTTACTTCTCTAGACCCCCCTGTACAGAAATCCTAAACCCTGTGTATTATACTCTAACTAGCTTATCCCTTCACCATTCACCCCAGTGAAATCCTCCCAGTCCTCATACAGATGTTATCTCCTGTGTAGGATCAAAGTCCAGCCACCAGACACTTCTGGCAACATTCCAGGACTCCCGAGCCCCCCAAGGGTGGTCTTGGTCGCTCTGCACCCTCATCCTGAGGTGCTGAGATCCCACATCTCCCCCTTCTGTTTGCACTCGGAAAATTTCTTTCGCTATCCGATTCATAGCGTGTTTTAAACATGCAAATATGCATGGGATAACAAGTATGAGGACTAGGAGAACTATTAAAACATAGAACCCTATTCTTAAAATTCCTCTCCAAATGGGAGAGATGTCAAAGAAGTCTACCAGCTGATCGATCCATGATCCTGTGATCTCACCAAGCTTATTTATGCTGTCTTTTATATTTTTGATACTTTCATGAATTGACCTTGAATGATCTGAGAGATTCATGCAGCACATCCCTTCAAACTCTTCACAACCATGTCCATGAGCGAGCAATAGATAATCGATCGCCACTCTGTTTTGAAGAGTCGCCTGCCTTACACCACTGATGTCTTTTAACATGTCATCCAATGCGACAGACACAGACTGTGCATGTTTGCTTAACCAACAACCCATGCGGTCGACTTGAGTCAAAGCCACCCCTGATGCTGCTTGAGGTGAGAAGATTGCTGTAGCAATACTTGCTTTCTTGTCCCAAGAAAATATTTTATCATTGCAATCTGCCGCATATTGCTGTATTGATCTTTTTTCTCTGCGTTTTCCCTCCCTTAACATGTTCAAATCAGGCGATAGCATTGAAATTTCCCCAATGCTGCATGGACCTCCCGTGGCATTAGCAGGAATGCCGTGCCAAATTCTGTCACCGCAAATTAAAAACAAACCCCGTGGCAATTGCACTGGAACTTGGATCGATCCTTTGGTAGTTTTTTCTGTATATTTACACCATGCTGACGCATTTTTATAAAATTCATGAACGGGAGTCAAATCGACAGTTTTCACCTTTGTGACATTCGGAGCCTCAAACTGCATGCAGAGTTCCATTGTCATGGACCCAAAAATCTCCAATTCCTGAGGTTCTGTAGAAGCCACAGGAAGTAGACGTGTCCAAGCACACCACTCTCTCTCAGGATCTTTAATGACCTGTGAAATGTTAACTGCGGAGTGCCCTGGAACTGGCCATTCACCCACTGGCAATCCAACCATGCATGCTGAAAATGGTTTTCCTGGCCTCGAATGTGTCAGGCAAATACTATCTAAATTTGCTGCCTGAGCCAAAGTCTCCCATACGTTTTGTCTTGGTTGAGTAATAGGTAAATTACCCCCATTGCTTACTGCAACGAATGAAAGAATGATGCACATAAGCATCATGAAACCCATAATTCCACTTCTGCGTGAAATTATCGTTCTATTTTTCATTCAAGACTCTAGAGAAAAATTCCCCCAAAGTCTTTAGCCTCTTCTTATTTTTCTTTTGAATCGTTCTGTGCAGTCTGAGTCTCGACCTCCGTCTGAGTACTCGTCTCTTTGTTCCTTGGATCAACGTTCTCGTGTTCTCGCGTTCGGAATGGCTTCACGTGCCGCGCCGACACCCACTTTAGACCTCGATCTGTGGAGATACAAGCGAAACCCTTGCCCCAAGTGATTAGCTTGAAAGGACCTTCTATTTGTCCTGTCTCTGGGTTTCTGATCAAAACTAAAGGATTTTCCCTTAGCTTTGCCTGTGTGCTGTTTAAGAAATGTCTCATGATCGGTGGATTGGGTTCTGAGGATGAGCTATTTAGGAAATTCAACACATACAGTGCCTTATTTAATCTCATGTGAGGTGTTGCCTCTGGCTCACCCCTTCTTTGTCTGTCCAGAAGGGATTTCAGGGTGTGATGTGTTCTTTCAATGATCGCCTGACTTGTGGGCGAATGTGGAATACCAAACGTGTGTCTGACACCCCACCTTTTCAAGAATCTGTCAAGCACCCTGCCTGTATACGTTGGCCCATTATCTGTTTTTATCTCTTGAGGCACACCTAACGCTGCAAATGCTTGCAGGAAATGTCGGCAAGCATGGTCTGCTGTTTCCCCTGCATGTGCTGAAGCAAAGACTGCCCCTGAGAATGTATCCACAGAAACATGAACATTTTTGAGCCTCCCAAAAGATGGATATTTTGTGACATCAGCTTGCCATAGCTGAAGACTTTGCAGCCCCCGCGGATTGATGGCTCCGGTAGAGGAAGGTGGCTGCACAAGCTGACAGTCTGGACAGGCACTAATGATTTCCCTCGCCTGAGTCTTTGTGAGACGAAAGGATTCCATTAGCCCTTGCGCGTTCTGATGAAAGAACGCATGACTTAATCTTGCCTGCTCAAAAATGTCCGGCAGTCTTTGCGAAATGGGCATCGTCAACCTGTCCGCCCGAGCATTCCCTTCCGCTAAAAACCCCGGAAGTGTTGTGTGCGCTCTAATGTGTGTGATGAAATACTTTCTTTCCCTGCTCTCTAGCAGTATTTTCAAGCTTGTCAGATATGAGTATAAAACCTCATTACTGACTTCTTTCAAGAGCGAACCTTCCAATCTCTTGACCACACCCGCAACATATGCGGAGTCTGTCACCAGATTGAGAGGTTGTTCGAACAACTGAAATGCTCGGACAACGGCTGCCAACTCCACAATCTGTGGAGAGCCCTGAACCATCCTCACGTCAGATTCCCAATCCCCTGTCGTTGAGTCTCTCCACGTGATCACTGACTTGTGTGTCTTCCCTGAGCCATCCGTGAACACTGTGATCCCGTCCAATGGTTCTTCGCTTATTCTTGGTTTCGCCCTATAGCATATTTGCGATTGCAGTATTCTGTGTCTCGGAAAGTGGACTGTACAAGTTCCTGGGAACACCAGCAACGCGATCAATAGGTCTTTCGATTGTTGCATCGCCCAATCGAAATAGTCTCGTTTCAAAGTTAATCTGATGACTGAGAATTCTCTTCCTGCCATTGTCAGCAACCTTGTTCTCGCCTTTATGATGATTTGTGCTGCCATCTCTAAATCTGTAAGAATTGTTTTTGCGGGCCTGTGTGGTAGAAAAATCCACTCTATGATTATTAAAGAATCCTTCTGCGATTCGTCCCATTGGAAGATCAGACCATGGAACTGTGTTCTCTTCCCCAGCACTGCCAACTGAAAAGGCAACGTTGGAACAAATCGATGTGCTTGCCTTTTCTGTATCGCGTCTGCGGCTTTCTCCAACTCCTTTTTTGCTTCAGGCGTGAGCGTCCTGGGAGACCGAATGTCTGTGTCTCCTCTCAAAAGATCGAGCAGCGCTGGGATGTCGCTGTTCGTGATTCCCAAGATTGGCCTCATCCAGTTGATTTTGCCTAAAAGCTGTTGCAGGTCATGCAAATTGCTGACCTTGGTGCTGATTTCCATTTTTTGAGGTTTTATGGTTCTTTCTGAAATCTTCCACCCTAGATATTTCCAAGGTGCAACTTCTTGAATCTTCGAAATGCTAATTTCCAGACCTGCCTTTTGCACCTCTGCAATCACACAGTCACGAGCTTCCTGCAGCTCCTGTCGTGTTGATGCTGCAATGAGCAAATCATCCATGTAATGAATGATCTTCACTTTCGGGAATTTCTTCCGCGCTGGTGCCAAAGCTCGTGCCACGTACCATTGACAGATCGTCGGAGAATTTTTCAGTCCTTGTGGAAGAACGACCCAATGGTACCGCTGCAGAGGCGTTTCCCTGTTGATACTCGGAACTGAAAAGGCAAATCTCGGAGCATCATCTGGATGGAGTGGGATACTGAAGAAACAATCCTTGAGGTCAATGACCACAAGCTGCCAATCTCTGGGAATCATTGAGACAGATGGAAGTCCCAACTGAAGCGATCCCATGTCTTCTATGACTTCGTTGATCTTCCTGAGATCGTGTAACAATCTCCATTTGCCCGACAGTTTTTTCTTGATGACAAACACCGGAGAATTCCAAGGGCTGTCTGTTGGCCTGATGTGTCCCTTCTGCAATTGTTCTTGGACCAGGTCTTTCAGAGCACTCAATTTTCTTCGTTCAAGGGGCCACTGATCCACCCAAACTGGATCATCTGTTTTCCATTTCAGCTTCAGTGTGGCGAGTGCTGCAGTGACCCCTATTAAAAATCCACTTCGATCTTCGCACCCCATTGTGCCAAAAGATCCCGACCCCAGACTGTGATCGGCTTTTGGACGACAAAAGGACGAATGATCGCCGTCCTGTCTCCTGGTCCCGTGACAACGACAGAATTCTCACTTTGCAGACACAGAGATGCTCCCCCTATGCCTGAGAGAGAACCCATTGGCGCGACTAAGCTCCAACTGCGTGGCCAGAAGATGTACGAGATTACCGTTACATCCGCCCCTGTGTCGAGCATACTTCTGATCGCTATTGTCCTGTCCCCACATGTCAATTGGCACGTGAGCGTGGGTCGGTCTCGACCTATGTGTTTCACCCATGTTGTATGTATTTCAACATGTTCTTTCATAGGGAAACCTTCTTCGTCGAAGATTGACATGACCTCTCCAATTGCGTGTGGTGGCAACGCGAAAGCTCTCGCAACCACAGTATTTTCTGGTACAGTCAATGGTGGACGAAGCGCTCTTGCCAAGACTGTTAATTCTGTATTTTTGTCCGCTGAGACGACTGTTGGATATACAATGAGTCCAAGAATACTGCACTTATCTTGTCCGATTATCAGGAAATCTTGCTTCTTATAGGAGTCCCCGCGGATACCCGTTGGTATCTCCGCATGACTATCATCTAAGAAGCACACTAGTCTCGAAGCTGCCAGTGCACACTGTGCCCCTGGTGGGAGGAGGTCTGGGTCACTGTGGAACCGACTAAGGGTTTTGCTGAGGGCATCTGCATGTCGTTCGCTGACAACTGCCCTGTCTGCTCTTGTGACACCGCCAGTATTTGTGTCTGGGCGCGCTGGCTTACGGGCGCGCTCCGCTTTCCGTTTCCCGGATGCGGTAGCGGGTTTCTGTCCACGTCTGTCCGGGAAAAACATTCTTTCGCTGAATGTCTTCCCCTTCCGCACCGCGCACAAACTGGCCTCTCCGCCTTCTGTGCTGGCGCTGGCGTATGTGTCCGTGGACAGTTTCTTTTCACGTGGCCAAACTCCCCACATTTGTAGCATTGTCCTCTTGGGGGGTTGTTCTTTTTCTGCATCGTCGCAAGGACTTTGTTGATGTTCTCGTCCTGCTGTTGCAGTATTTTTTCGAGCATCTTTTCCAGTGTCTTGTTCTCTGTCTGCCTTTCTGAATGTCCCTTTAGCTGCTCTTCCCATTCCTCTCTTAGTTCACTCTTCACGATTGATGCAACATGCTGAGGTGTTCCCACCTTACTGCATGCCTCCACCATTTCTGCCAAGGATGGCCGTCCTGGCATGGCGCTAATCACCCGTTGACAATCCGGGTTGGCATTGCTGAAAGCTAAGCTCTCTAAGAGAGGCCCCTTCGCTTCTTCCATCGCCAGCTGTCGATCCACGGCTTGCGTGAGTCGATCAATGAATGACATAAATGGCTCTGTGGGACCTTGCCTGATGCAAGAGAACGGGATTTCTGGAGCTCCTGTCGGTGTGATTTGTAAGATTGCCCTTCGCGCTGCTTCCTTGATGTCACTTAACACTCCTCGTGGAAGCCGCACTGCTTGTTCCCTTGGGTTGTCATCTGGAGGATCTCCTGCTAACTGCCCTTCTGTGAGGTTTGCATTTGGCCCACCTTGATATCTGTTCCGTAATTCAGCAAGATATTTTCTCCATCTTTTTTCCCAGACAAGACTTTGCGTGTCAGTAAGAATCATTGCCACAATACCTCGAATGTCAAATGGTGTAAGGTCATATGTAGTGAATGTTCCTTTTAATAGCTGTTTGAAGTATTGTGAGCCTAGCCCAAAAGTTTGAGCCGCTTTCCCCAATTCTTTGAGTACTTCGTGACCCATTCTTTCCCACCTCGGGTTCTGCCCCTGGGCATCATATGCCACTGGCATTGTCAAATCTCCAGATCCTGGGAATAAATGTTTTTCCTTTGCTAATGCTTTTCTAATTTGTTTCCAGTCCATCGTTTTCACTGGCTCTTGAAGTTCTTCTTCTTGAGGTTCCATTGGGATCTGCATGAATAATGGTGTCGTGGATGTTATTGGTGATTCATCATGCCTCATTCCTCGCCTTGAGGTTTTTGGCCTTGCTCCTAAATCCGAGAAGGAAACTCGAGGATCCCGTTGATATTTCTTTTTCGCTGTATCAACTGAATGCAAGAAGCTTTTTGCTGCTTCTGCTGCTGACAGCATCCATGTCGGAACACCCTCCGATGCTGTGATCCTTATGACATCCTCTCCTAGTAGTTGTTCTTCATCTGAGCTTTCATCACCTTCATGAAATCCCGAAGTCGATGGATAATCTCTTTGTTGTGCTAATATTGTTTCCTTTAACGTGCTTTTCTTTTTATATAATGTTGGAAAAAATGCTGCATTGTTGCAGCCTCGCCACGAGATGGCGCTGTGGCTCCGCCGAACCGGTCCGGCATGTCGTGCGCTTCTGCCCTCCTGCCACTAGGTGGCGCTGTCACCGGCCTCCCCAGCTCCGATGAGGGAATGAGCTCGACTGCACTTCCTTTTCCGGTCGGCTGCCGTGTCGGCGATCTCACTTGAGACCGTGTTTGCTTGGCTTTTAATTCAGCTGAAAATGGAGCTTGGACATCAGAACGTCTCCCTTGAAGGGAAGGGACTGGGATTCCGAGGGTTTCATCCGAAGGTACTGGCTCTGGAGAGGGCGTGGTGCCGGGGGACGTAGAGTCCCAAGCACGGCCCCTCCTCGCCCGAGACGTCACAGGGGATTGGGCCCGCCCCCGCCTGCGCTCTGCTCTCTGCGCATGCGTGCTCTCCGAGCCGCTCCCTGTCTCTCCCGAGCTGACGTCACTCTCTCCCTCTTGCTCCACCTCCGAAGTCTCCTCCCCTTGGTCTGTCCCTGACTCTGTCTCCTCCCCCTCTGACGCTGTGTCCCTAGCACCTCCCGCCGGTGTGTACGATCCACCCCCCCCCGGCCCCCCAGTGCGTTCCAAAATCCGAGCGGACCTCCGCACCGGGTCTAACGTCACAACCGCGCGCCTCCTGCGTCTCACTACGGTGGCCCTTTGGGGCTGCGCAATTTCCCCCATTTCGCCGCCCGTGTTTGCCGCTTCCGCGCTGGTATGTGGCCCCTCCCCCCGGTTCTTGCGAGTTTTGCCCGCCACCCGCGTCTCGGCTATTCTACCGACCGAAGCAGCCGCCACCCCTGGCGCTGCGCTGACTAAAGCCGCGTCTGCACCCGTGTCTCCCGGTATCTCTTCATTCGCACTTCCCGCCCGCTCCGTCGCAGTCGCGTCGCGTCCCCCGCGAGGAAGCGTCCCCCCCGATCCCTTCTCTCCCTCCTTCACCCCCCCTTCCGATCCTGACTCCCCTGTACTCTCCGGAGTTTCAGAACGCTTTAGGAGTTTCCTGGGGTTTCTGGGTTTTGGGACCGGGGGCTTTAATATTATTTCTTGCTCTCTTTCCTCGAGAGCCCTTTCCCCCTGGCTTCTTAGGGCCAGTGATAATTTTTTTCCGGAGCTTTGCTCCTCCCCTTCCGATGAGGGCACCGCAACTTTTCGTTGCTCTCCCAGTCTTTTCGACTGTGCTGATATGCCTTCCAGCATTAATCTTGCCGGCGAGAGCAGCTTTAACGCCGTCTCGTCCTTTTGTGTCGCTAAGAAATATAAGTGCCTGTTGATTTCCTGCCAAAACCCCACTTCGAATAGCAGGCATGTTTCGGCAAGTGGGTAGTTAAGCCTTGCCCACAACAATAACTGTTTTAATTCTTTCTTTGGGATCCCTTCTGTATATGCTTGAGCCACGCCTTGTAAGGCGGACAAAATTTCCTGCTGTTCCTGGGAGAGTGTAGCCCCCATATTCTTATTTTTTGACCTTCTCACCGAATCTGTCGTCAGAGCTGTCCGAAGTCTCCCAATCTCTGTCCAGCAGGTCACAGGAGAAGGATCCGGAGGCGCCTTCCGGTTCCGATCCGGGCTGCTCTGCTACGAACTGTCTTCGGTAGAAGCTGAGAGATGTAATTCTCAGTGACTGCTGTTTTTTGCAGACTCTTCTGGCCGTTTTTTTTTTTTCTTCTTCTTTTTTCTTCAGGCTTCTCTCCTCAGGAGCTATCAGTGCTCTCCTGAGAACTCGTCCTAGATTGGAGCTGCCCTCTTTGCTCTTCAGTTCTTGAGCTTCAGCTCTTCAGGGCTGACCCCCCCCCCCGAAAGGGTTGGTGGGGAGTAGCCCACGCAGTGAACGCCACTTGTCGGTTTCTCGGCTGTTTAGGTGGCCTGGAAAGGCCCAGGGTGGCCTTGGGCAGCCCGGCGCTTCAAAGGACGAGGAGAGACTTCTGATCTTGTTTCGGTCTCAGTGTTTATTAATTGTTTATCTAAAAGATTTTCTTTCAGCCCGACAGAGGTCTGCACAGCAAGTCAGCCATGGGCACACTGAGAGCCCCCGGGGCGGTCACTTATCTTTATACCCGAAGTTACGTGTACAATATTTATAATTTTTCCCCAATACCTTCTACTCTTATTAACCGGTGCACTTTTAGTAAAGACCAATCCCAAAGTGCCACCATCACCACAGAAGATGGAGGCCAAGAAGAAGAAGAAGAAGGACAGGACACGCCCCAATTCCTCCATCTTACTTCTCTAGACCCCCCTGTACAGAAATCCTAAACCCTGTGTATTATACTCTAACTAGCTTATCCCTTCACCATTCACCCCAGTGAAATCCTCCCAGTCCTCATACAGATGTTATCTCCTGTGTAGGATCAAAGTCCAGCCACCAGACACTTCTGGCAACATTCCAGGACTCCCGAGCCCCCCAAGGGTGGTCTTGGTCGCTCTGCACCCTCATCCTGAGGTGCTGAGATCCCACAGGTAAAACCAGCACAGCAATTTAACTCTGTATTAACCCCAAATTATCTATTGAGTCGTATTACGAGACTCCAAGCAGTTATAGAAATGACAGCAAATAAAGCCGCCCAGGCATTAGAGTAAATATCAAGTCAGCTAAGCCAAACAAAACCTGTAGTGTATCAGAAGAGGTTGGCTTTAGACTATTTATTGACAAAAGAAGGGGGTGTTTGTGGAAAGTTCAATATATAAGATTGTTGAAAATTGATGACCACAGAAAAGCCATCCTAGCAAAAGCAATAGAAATCAAAGAAGAAAAATATATATATGCATATAATAACCCAAGTACCAGTCCAAAAATTAGAAAACAATGTTAAAACCTAGCTGGTGGGGTAATGTATTAGAAGAAATTAAGATCTTTCATTTTATGTGTTACAACTGTTTTTATATTTCTTCCTTGTGTAATCCCCTGTTTCATTTTGCCAGCATAGTCCAGAAGATGCAAGTAGATAAGAAATATTGCTCAAGCCAAATGATTTACAAAGAATAAGAGTGGGGATTGTGAAAAATGCATGTATTTTATGATTGGCTTTTTGCAAATATTAAAATGAATATTATATGTGTTGTGTTAGAAAGTAATGCTGTATTAATTCTCTTAAGTACTGTGTTAAATATAGTTTTAGGTTATAAAAATTGTTAAAATAGAAACTATGCTATGTAGGATATTTTTTCAAAAAAGAAAGGACTTGCAGCGAGATAGCAGCCTCAAGACACCTAAATCATTCAGAGAAAAAGAATTTATTGCTCTCTTATCAGAAGAAACTAACTACTTCCTGCCTCGAAGGCGCTGTTAGGATTCGGAGGAAGAAGTTGACTATGACCAGACAGAATCCTGTATTTGAATGGAATTTATGCATCATGTATGAAGTGTATGAATATGCAACAGGCTATTGCTTTTAAGGGTTAATCCTTTGTTAACGGGTGTCCTTTTTCAGGCTCATGCTGCTCAGAAAAAGGTACCCGGACGTCCATAACTCTTTGTATTTGTTGTCTCATATTGCCCTAATTGAAATTGTCCAAATTATTATTACTCTAATTGTATTACTATTTTTATAACCATTTTAATACTATTAAACTTTTAAAATTTTAAAAACAAGTGATTGGCGTTTTTAACACCAAATAAGTGTGTATAGGGAAAATTTGCGATTTTTTCTTTCTTTCTCCGGTTCCCACTGTCCTTGCCCACATCAACATAGGCTAGTATGACTCATTCAAGAGAGATAAAAAACCCGTTTTTTTGAGTTAATTGCTTGAGCCAAATGACTTAAAGGAAAGGAAAAGGGGGGTTTATGATAAATGAGTAATGAAATGGCTGACTCTCACAATTAAAGGGCAAATATTATGTATATACTAAGAAAAGTTTTATAGATTTATAGTTATTTCCCCCTCCTCGTTTTGCATTGTTCTCATGGGATGTCCGGGGAAGCTGGGGCTTTTGGGAGGGTCGGCTCAATACTATGGCAGCATCTGACCTCCAATCAAGATGTCAGGAAGTGATCTCCACCACTGGACAGCGAAGAAGGAGTCAGAACTTTGGGAGGGGCCAAAGGGTTAAAAGGGGGAACATCCATTGTGTGGACGAGTACATGGTGGGGAAAATCCTTTGCTCCCAGTGCTGTGTTTATTTTATCAATTCAGTCTTCTGTTGTAATTTTGAGAAGATGTGCAGACCCTGAGAGGCCTTCCCTGGGTTAGAGAGACACAAGAAGCTTCCCTCAAAAGTTATTAGACTGCATTGGCTCCTTCCCTTGTTCCTATGTCCCTCAGCCACTCCCTACCTATTACCCCATTGGCCTCATCTTTGTACTGCCCCGATGCTACCATTCAGCCCCTACCTCTCGATACACAGAAACCTGGACTCTCCCCATGAGTGATGCCCTTGGACCCTGAACATCTTACTTTGCAGCTGAATTGAACATATATGGATACAATGCAAAGGCTCTCTTTGCTTCCTTACCCTGGACTTTATTAGCAGCTATTTTGGCTGCAGCAATAAGGTTTTAATAAACCTTTTAAAATTCTTGAAAGTGAGTAGCATTTTCTCACAAAAGTAAATTGTGGTCTGTTGTCACAGACATCTTTTGCGAAAAATCCTTTCTTTAGGATTTTTACCTCTTCTGGAAGGCTGAGGCCCCAGAAAGAGAATGTAAACAATTGTTATCTGCTGCTGTGGGATGCAACAGGTGCACCTGTGATTGGCCCATGTTGCATGCTTACAATTAAGGGCCAATCAGGGGCCAAGCTCTCTGGGACACATTCACAGAGAGCTCCTTTGTTGATTCATTCCTTTTCTATTCTTAGCATAGCAAGCTTCTGAACTTTTCTCTCTATTCCTTTTAGTTATAATCATAATGTAACATATATATCATAAAATAATAAATCCAGCCTTCTGATCATGGAGTCAAGATTCTTGTCTATCTCTTCACCCCTGAGGAACCCTTGCAAGCCCGGCAACAGTCTATGAAATAAATAGGGCAGGAGATCTTTCTCCTTTTTAATGCCTTTATTAAACATCAGCTCGGGTGGGGAGAATGGACGGGTTGCGCACACGCTGCTGCTGCTCCCAGGAGTGGCACAGAGGAGGAGGAAGAGTGCAGCTATGTCCGCTGGTATGCAGGCAGAGCTGGGACTTCCATCCTCACAAGAGCACCAGGAGATTCCCGGTTTTTTAGTTTGACATTCGAGGTCTTCTTTCTAGCCGACATCCTTAGGTTAGGGTGAAAGGTAAAAAGGGTCTTAGCAGACACTGGAGTCCATTCCTCACCTCTAGACATCACTTAGATCTCTTAATTCCATGGTAGCTTGTTGTTTTAGGGGTTTTTCCTGCTAGATTGGGTGAGATGTTTCCACATTTGCATACCAGCCCCAATGTCACCTCCTCCTCACAGTCCCGGGTGCCATTTTCCAGGAAGCAGCAGGGTGATACTGGACAAAGGGGGATTTCTCACCATCAACAACAGGTAATTAAAGAAAAAAACTATTAACAACAGGTGATTACAACACGAAATTATTAACAACAAATACTTAAAACTCCAACTTAGCAGCAATTGGTTTAACCTGTTAACTCTGCAACTTTAAAAAAAAAATAGACAACTGTTCTACTCATAACAGTGTGCACTCAGCCGCCAGAGGGACTGAGAAAAATGCGTTAGCAATGTCAGTTGTGGCAAACCATTTGGATGCTTTTGACTCCAGCTCATATTGGAGTTCCAGTATGTCTGGTACGGCAGCACTTATAGGTGGCATGACTTCATTCAGGCCCCGATAGTCTGCTATCAGCCTGCATTCCCCATTTGACTTCCACACTGCTCATATGGGACTGTTGAAGGGTGAGGGTGTTCTGCTGATTACTCCTTGACTCTCCAGTCAATGAATTAGTTCACGGATAGGAGTTACAGAGTCTTGGTTTGTGCAACACTGCCACCAGTGCACTGTCCTGGTAGCAATTGGTTCTTGTTGGTCTTCCACCTGCAGCAATCCTACAATGAAGGGATCTTCCCCCTGTCACTCCAGAGATCCAGATAGGTTCTGCACTCTTGGGCCTTGATGGCATAAGTGTACACTGTGCACCGATATCTACTAAAGTTTTATACTTTTGTGGACTCAGTGCCTGGCACATTGCCTAAAGCGATGAACTTCACCTTGGTCAGACCCAATACACATGGTGAAGCAGGTTGTTCCCCTGCAGGCCATGGAGGTCCATGGGGATGCAAGAATTCACCCACAGCCTGTGGAGGAGACCCACACTGGAGCAAGTGGGTGACTGAGAGTAGGCTGTGAGCCTGTGGGAGGCCTGTGGAGAGAAGCCCACACCGGAGCAGCCTGTCCTTGAAGGACTGCATCCCATAAGAGAGTGACCCATGCTGCAGCAGTTTGGGAAGGATTCAGACAAGCAAGGGGCAGTTATAGGACCCTTTGTAGGTGATTTAAAAGACCTGATCAAGCAGCTCCTGCCATCTTGCCAGCTATTCAGGGAAGCAAGGTGTGGTCACAGGGTCATTTGCAGGAGATTTAAAGGGTTCTAGGGAGTGTGGCATGGCAGTTTGCATGGCAGCAGGAGCAGGAAGGGCACAACCCGCTCCTGGTGGTGGGCTGTTACCGGGCTTGCAAGGGTCTTTCAGGGTGAAGAGATAGACGAGAATCTTGATCTCATGATCAGAAGGCTGGATTTATTATTTTATTATATAAGTTATATTATTAATATACTAAAAGGAATAGAGAGAAAAATTCAGAAGCTGCTAAGCTAAGAATAGAAAAGGAATGAATAACAACGGAGCTCTCTCTGATCTGTCCCAGAGAAAGCTTGTCTTTGATTGGCCCTTAATTGTAAACATGGAACATGGGCCAATCACAGGTGCACCTGTTACATTCCACAGCAGCAGATAACTATTGTTTACATTCTCTTTCTGGGGCCTCAGCTTCCCAGAAGAAGGAAAAATCCTAAAGAAAGGATTTTCCACAAAAGATGTCTGTGACAGTGGGCTGTGTTAGGTGGGTGTAGTGTTTTGGCTTTTTTTTTTTTTTTTTTATTTTTTTTTTCTCATTGGCCTTTTTTCTTTTTCCTCAACTTGGCTAGATTCAGCAATGGTTTACAGCCATTGTTGCTGCTGCCAGCAAGAATGTGCTAATATGAACAGAATCCCCCAAGGAGCACACAGCTATCCAGATCACTGGCTGCAGAGAGTGTCTGAGCCTGGTGTTAGTACCAGAGGACAGTGTAAAAGACACTTTCTTGCGGTATGAGCAAGTGAATCATCTGCTCTGTCTAACGGCTGAGTTTAAAGAAGTGGAAAGGCTAAGGAGTATTAGGAAGAGTGAAAGATAAATAGATTGGAGTTACACCCTTCCAACCCTGAGAGGAGTTCAGCATGAGTCAGAGAAGCCCTGATCTTATTGCCATCAGGCAAAAGGAGGCCAAGTAGATGAGGGGAAAGGAAATGGGTCCCTGCTTGGAGAGGCAAAATATTCCCCTCCTGACTCCCTTCACTTTCCCAGATGCCCTTACAGAAGAGGTACGAGGCCCTGGATCTAGACGGTCAGGCAGATGACACTAGAGAAAAAAATCTGTTTGGAGGGTCTCCCAGTTGCACTCCATCTATCAAACAGATCACAGCCTCAGGTATTAGGAAGAAAAGAAGGGTAGTTGTACTAGGTGACACCCTTCTGAGAGGAACTGAGGATCCTCTATGTTGACCAGACCCATCCCACAGAAAGGCCTGCTGCCTCCCTGGGGCACAGGTATGGGATATCATCAGGAGACTCCCTGCACTAATGTGGCCCTCTGATTATTATCCACTGCTGGTTGTCCAGGTTGGCAGGTTGGTTGACAAGAAGGATACCAGGGTAATTAAAAAGGACTTAGAGGCTCTGGGTCAATTTGCTGATGGGACAGGAGCACAGGTGGTGTTCGGCTCAGTTCTCTCAGTAGCAGAGATGAATGATGAAAGGAACAGGAAAACCTGTGTTATCAATAAGTGGCTTAAGAACTGGTGCCATCAGCACGATTTTGCTTTTTTGATCATGGGACAATTTTTTTGATACCAGGCCTGCTAGAGTCAGATGGGCTTTATCTATCTAGCAAGGGCAAAAGGATTTTAGCCCATGAGTTGGCAGGGCTGATTGAGAGGGCTTTAAACTAGGTTTGAAGGGGGAAGGGGATAAGACCAGACTCTCCAGAGATGAGCCTAAGGGTAGTAAGCCAGAGTCAGGGGTGAAGTCAGCAGTGTCACAGACATCTTTTTGTGAAAATCCTTTTCTTTAGGATTTTTCTCTTCTGAGGAGCTGAGGCCTCAGAAACAAAATGTAAACAATGGTTATCTGCTGCTGTGGAATGCATCAGGTAGATCCGTGATTGGTCTCCTGTGGATGTTTTGATTTAGTGACCAGTCACGGCAGAGCTGGCTCTCGCTCTCTGTCGGAGCCAGCTGCCTTTGTTATCATTCCATTCTATTCTATTCTATTCTATTCTATTCTATTCTATTCTATTCTATTCTATTCTATTCTATTCTATTCTATTCTATTCTATTCTTAGCTAGCCTTCTGAGGAAACCTTTCCTTCTATTTCTGTTTAGTTAGTTATAATGTAATATATATATATCATAAAATGATAAATCAAGCCTTCTGAACATGGAGTCAACATTCTCGTCTCTTCCCTCATCCAAGAACCCTTGTGACCACTGTCACACAGCAGCCCAGCTGAAGTGCATGTACACTAATGGCCACAGCATGGGTAACAAACAAGAGGAAGTGGAAGTCATTGTACAGAAGGAAAGCCATGATGTAGTCACCATCATGGAAACATGGTGGGATGACTCGCATGACTGGAGTGCTGCAGTGGATGTCTACATGATCTTCAGAAGAGACCTGTGAGGTAGGAAAGGTGGAAGGGTGGCTCTGTATGTTAGGCAGGCTCTTGACACTATAGAACTTGAGGTTAATGACAATAAGTTTGAGTGCCTATGGGTAAGAATTAGGGGAAAGGCCAACAAGACTGACATCCTGATGGAAGTTTGTTGTAGACCACCCAATCAGGATGAAGAGGTGGATGAATTATTCTATAAGCACCTGGAGGATGTTTCAAGATTGGCAGACCTCATTCTTGTGGGAGATTTTAAACTGCCAGATGTCTGCTGGCAACTCAACACAGCCGAGAAGAAGCAGTCTAGGAGATTCTTAGAGTGTATGGAGTACTGCTTCTTGTTGCAGCTGGCAAGCCAACCTACCAGGGGTGAGGCTCCACTAGACCTGCTGTTTACAGAGAAGGGCTGGTGGGAGATGTGGTGGTTGGAGGCTATCTGGAGTACAGTGACAATGAAATAATAGTTTTTAATATTTGGTGAAACAAGGAGGGACATCAACAAAGCTTCTACACCGGACTTCCAGACGGCAGATTTTGGCTTATTCTCAATGCTGATTTGGACAGTACCTTGGGAAACAGCCCTTAAAACAAAGGAGTCTAGGAAGTATGGACATACTTCAAGAAAGAAATCTTGAAGGCACAGGAGCAGACTGTCCCTATGTGCCAAAAAATGAGCTGGCAGGGAAGACAACCAGCTTGGCCAGGCAGAAAGCTTTTGAAGGAACTCAGGGAAAAAAGACAGTGTATTGAGACAGAGTAGAAATCCATTTTGATTTAGGAAAATGTACATCTTTGAATTAAGTCTGCAGCTTGCAAACACAACTGTTTGGTCTAACTGCCTGTTCTCGCAAAAAAACCTATGCTTGAAGAAACTGCTTCAGCAAAGGACAGAGATAAAGGGGGGAGCCCTTGAACTTTGAAACAGACGAAGAGAGACTGTGGGAGAGAGGGTAGGGTGACTCAGGAGTTCTTTCTGTACTTTCTGATAAAAAAAACTAGCTTCAAGGGTAACTAGCTACAAGGGTAACTAGCTGCAAGTGTAATGCAAAATCAGTAAAATTAATATGTATGAACCTATTGTGAAATGCCATGCATATGGATTAGTAAGGGAGATAAAAAGGATCTGGAGTTCCCAGAGGTATGCATGTCTTTTAAGAGGAGCAGTCCCCACATGCTCCAGCGCTGTAATAAACATACTGACTTTACAAGTTTTACAAAGTTGTGGAGTTTGTTTTCTTTTTCCGTAATTCAGTATCACATTGAAAAAAGGGGCAGGCAACTCAGGAAGTGTTTAGGATGTCATTAGGTCATGCAGAAAGAAAATTAGAGAGGTAAAAGCTCAATTAAAACTTAATCTGGTCACTTCTGTGAAGGATAATGAAAAATGTTTTTATAAATACATTAATAATAAAAGGAGGGGAAAGGCAAACCTCTATTCTTTATTGGATGCAGGGGGATATATATTTACCAAAGATAAGGAAAAAGCTGAGGTACTTAACACCTTCTTTGCCTCAGTTTTCAACAATAAAACAGGCTGTCCTCAGGACAACTGGCCTCCTGAGCTAGTAGATGAGGACAGGGAGCAGAATAGCCCCCCTGTAATTCAGGAGGAAGCACTTAGTGACCTGCTGGGCCACTTAGATGATCACAAGTCTATGGGACCTGTGGAGAGCCTGGTTCAAGCATGGCTTAAAGAAAGAGGCCATGAAGGTATACAGCTGATGGGAAAGTAAAAGGTAGCTGTAAAGCAGCATTTCCCAGGCTTGATTCTGTAAATAATTAGGTTCTCAGGTAATTTTATAAACAATAAGATTCTCAGACAGTCTTCTCATAACAGGCAAACATTCTGTCCTTGGCTGCTACTGGGAACAGATAGCTGCTACTGGGAACAGATAGCTGCTCTGGGAACAGATATGAAGGTTTTGAGAACTTTTCATATCACAGTGAGAACACTGAGCCTGATTTCAGTAAACAAACCACAGGTATTGTAAACAAAAGGAGGGGTTAGAGTTTTCTCTGTAGCCTATCGTGAGCTCGAATTTTGCAATATGCATGAAGTCAATTAACACTGTTATAAAAGGTGGCTGATTTGATCAATAAATCGGAGTCGATGCTGATCAATAAAGATGGGTTGTCTCCCTTCGCTTTCAACAGGGACCAGATGGGATCCATCCTAGGGTGATGAGGGAGCTGGCAGAACAGCTCATCAAGCCACTCTCCACCATTTATCATCAGTCCTGGCTCACTGGGGAGGTCCCAGATGACTGAAAGCTGGCCAATGTGATGCCCATCCATAAGAAAGGCCAGAAGGAGGATCTGGGAACTACAGACCTGTCCTCCTGACCTTGGTGCTTGGCAAGGTTATGGAATAGATCATCTTGAGTCTGATCACACAGCACCTACAGGACAGTTGGGGGATCAGACCCAGCCTGCATGGATTAAAGAGGGACAGGTCCTGCCTGACCAACCTGATCTCCTTTTATGACCAGGTTACCCACCTGGTGGATTCTCGGAGTCACTGCGGTCAAGATGACCCCGAGGTGTTAGAAAGTCTCTTTTTCCCAGCCCCGCAATCGAAGGAGTCAGGATTCCTTGGCTCTGGTTTTCAAGGTTGTTTATTTTCTCTTATCTAATGCATTCTTTTTCTGACCTGCTGAGGTCTATCTAGCAGGTCGGTCTGTGGCACACTGCACGCCCCTGAGGTGGTGTTAGTTTTTTTACACTAAGAACTACATGTACTTTATTTACAATAATTTTCCAATACCTATCACCTATGTTAGTCCGTCTCTACTCTAAACCAATTCAAAAGTGCCACCATCACCCAGAAGATGGAGGCTAAGAAGAAGAAAGAGGAAGAACAAGGCACATACAAATCCCTCCATCTTGGCTACTGAATCCTCATTCTAAAACCCCAAAATTCTACTTTTCCACCCTGTGACAAACTAACTATCATTCTACTTAAACTCTTGTGGCTTGTAAATCTTCACATAAAGTTGGTAATTTTCTCCATGGGTTAAAATCAAAGGCACAGGTGTCTTTGGCTTTGTGCCAAGGTCTCTGAGCTCCTAGCCAGGGGCTTGAGCCATCCAGGACAGCCAGAGGGATGTCCTGGGTTCCGACAGTGGATGAGGAGAAGGCTGTGGATGTAGTGTACCTGGATTTCAGTCTCCCATAGCATGTTCCCAGAAAAGATGGCAGCCCTTGGGTTGGACAGGGGTACTCTTCACTGGGTTAAGAACTGACTGGACAGCCAGGTCCAGAGAGTGGCAGTGAATGGTGCCACATCCAGTTGGTGGCCAGTCACTAGTGGTGTTCCCCAAGGATCAGTGTTGGGCCCAGTCTGTTTAATATCTTTATTGATGATCTGGATGAGGGGATCGAGTCTACCATTAGTAAATTTGCAGATGACACCAAGTTGGGTGCGAGTGTCAATCTGTTGGAGGGTAGGAGGGCTCTACAGAGGGATCTGGACAGGCTGGATAGATGGGCTGAATCCAATGATATGAGGTTTAACAAGATCATATGCCAAGTTCTGCATTTTGGCTACAACAACCCCCTGCAGCACTAGAGGCTGGGTACAGAGTGGCTGAACAGAAGCCAGGCAGAAAGAGACCTGGGGGTACTGATCAATGGCAGACTGAACATGAGGCAGCAGTGTCCACTTGGCTAAGAATACCAATGGGATCCTGGTCTGTATCAGAAATAGTGTAGCCAGCAGAACGAGGGAAGTGATTTTTCCACTGTACTCAACAATGGTTAGGCTACACCTTGAGTGCTGTGTCCAGTTCTGGGCCCCTCAGTTTAGGAAGGATGTTGAGATGCTGGAGCGTGTCCAGAGAAGGGCTGATGAAGGGTCTGGAACACAAATCCTATGAGGAGTGGCTGAGGTAATGGGGTTGTTTAACCTGGAGGAGGCTCAGGGGAGGCCTTATCCCTCTCTACAACTACCTGGAAGGAGGTTATAGCCAGGTGGAGGTCCGCCTCTTCTCCCAGGCAACTAGCAATAGACAGGAAGACACAGTCTCAAGCTGTGCATGGGGAGGTTTAGGTTGGACATTAGGAAGAAGTTCTTCACAGAAAAGGTGATAGGCATTGGAATGGGCTGCCCAGGGAGGTGCTGGAGTCACCATCCCTGGAGGTGTTTAAGACTGGGTGTGGCACCTAGTGCCATGGTCTGTCACAGACATATTTTGTGAAAAATCCTTTGCTAGGATTTTTTCTCCTGAGAAGCTGAGAAGCCTCAGAGGAAAAGAAAAACAGTAATTATCTGCTGCTGTGGAATGCAACAGGTGCATCTTTGACTGGTCTCATGTGGTTGTTTTTAATTTATGGCTGATCACAGTCCAGATGTCTCAGACTCTGGTCAGTCACAAGATTTTATTATTATTCCTTTCTTTTCTTTGCTAGCCTTCTGATGAAATCCTTTCTTCTATTCTTTTAGTATAGTTTTAGAATGTAATTTTCTTTTAATATAATATATATCATAAAATAATAAATCAGCCTTCTGAAACATGGAGTCAAGATTCTCATCTCTTCCCTCATCCCGGGACCCATGTGAACACCACCACAATGGTCTAGTTGACAAGGTGGTGTTACGTCATGGATTGGACTCAGTGATGTCAAAGGTCTTTTCCAACCTAGCTGATTCTGTGATTGTGTGACTGTTGCCTGTGGGATGGACTCAAGTTGCAACAGTTTGGAGAGAACTGTTGCTCATGAGATGGACTGATGTTGGAGATGTTTGTGGAGAACTATCTCCCATGGGAAGGACCCTATGCTGGAGCAGGAGAAGGACTCTTCTCCCTGAGCAGCATGAGAAAAGCAGGTGATGAACTGACCATAAACCCCATTCTCCGTTGTAGTGGGTTGACCCTGTCTGGATGCCAGGCACCCACCAAAGCCACTTTCTTACTCTCCTCTGCAGCTGGACAGAGGAGAGAAAATTTAATGACAGGTTCACGGGTTGAGATAAGGACCGGGAGAGAGATCACTCATCAAATACTGTCACGAGAAAAACAGACTCATGTCGCTATAGGACACGAAATAAAATACACGCATGCTGGAACCTCCAAGGTAAAAAAGAAGGGACGTTTATTTTCTGACTCGAACATTTATAGACTTTCAAAAGTGACAGTTGATTGGAGGATGAAAGTGCCACCTCTCCAATGACACTGGTCAAACCAACTGTCCATCAAATTTCCCCTCCTCCAGAAAATGTAAAACAGTAATTATTTACATAAAAGTGCGTGAGAAACTTCATTACAAGAATGTAAACATCAGAAGGCTTAGAAGAACATCGAAGAACAGGGTGACATCTCACCCTTTTTCCGTATTAAAAAAGAAAAATTAACAATGTTAAAAGGAAATATTAACAATGTTCAGTGTCCACTCGTGGAGGAATCATTGGAGTGATCACTCATGTTGTCTGCATCTGAGTCATAACTCGATTCATCCACTTGATGACTTTTACTTTGGTCACGGTTTCCAGTTTGCCTGTCAGCTGGATTCTGTCTCTGTGGTTGCAGGTCAGGACAAACAGACTTTGAAGGTACCCAGTGTACCCCAGTATCTGTGGATACACACGCATCCCCACGCCCCAAAGTGATAAGGTCATAGGGACCTTCCCGCTGTTTGGTGACTAAATTCCGCACCCGAACCTTCGCGCAAGGCTGATGTGTCTCATCTGCAGCCTGCAACGAAAGGTGATGATTCAAAATGACAGGATTATTTGAGTTCTGCGGCACAGTAAGATGGCGTACAAAGCTTTTGCCAACTGACTGTGTGGGGTTTCACCCCGTATTCTCCGCTTTTGTTTTCGAATGACCCACTTCAGAGTACCATGAAGGCATTCTACAATAGTTTGACCAGTCGGAGAATGAGGGATACCAAACTTGTGTGAGACACCCCACAACTGCAGGAACTGCCGCACCTTCTGCGATGTGTAAGCAGGACCATTGTAGTTTTCACAGCAGAAGGTATGCCCAGAACGACAAAGGCCTGCCTCCAGTGGGCAAGGACATTGCGGCCCTTTTCTCCAGTGTGAGCAGAAGCCCACATCGCAGAGGAGAACACGTCCACAGTGACATACACATACTTGAGCCAGCCAAACATGGCAATCTGGGTGACATAAGTCTGCCAAAGCTCCACGGCCCTAAGGCTTCTGGGGTTTACCCCTGCCGGCAAAGGCACAGCAAGCGTGTGACATTTGTCACACGACTTCACAATGTCATGAGCCTCAGTTGGCATCAACTGAAACTGCTTCTGCAAGGTATGTGCATTCTGGTGGAAAAACCCATGCAATGCATTGGCCTGCATGAGTGTGTCAGGCTGAGGTGCTACCCATGCTGGGTTAGCCCTTGTGTTACCTTCCACTACAAACCCTGGCAAATTGGTGTGACTCCTCACATGCAGAACATAGAACAGATGAACTTGGGCCTGAATGGCACACCACAAAGTCTTCAGTAAATGAAACAAGGCAGGATTACTGACCTCCTTCAAAACTGATCGACCTGACCCCTGTGCGATGTTGGCCACATAGGCAGAATCCATGACCAAATTGAAAGGTTCCTGGGAAAATTTCTCAAATGCTATGACAACAGCCTTCAATTCAACCAATTGGGCTGACCCATCCTCATGACCTTCCAGGATCTGCCACTCAGATCCATCCCTCCAAGTAACAATGGCCTTCCCTGTTTTCCCCAAACTGTCAGTGAAGACGGTGGGTCCTTGCACAGGGTTCCTGGCTATTTTTGGGCCGCAAAGAGATTTGTGTGAATTTCGCCATCTGCAGTAGCCTGTGGCTGGGCAGATGATAAGTGATCTGCCCTGAAAAGTTTTCCAGAGCACTTTGCAGGGACACACTGTTTGCAAAGCTCCAGTCAAAATCCTCCCGCTGTACCGGGAGTATGATTTTTGCGGGATCCGCACCCATCAATTGCAAACACCATTGCTGGCATTTGATTATCAAGCGAGCAATTAGCTCAGACAATGCAGTTGCCGTCTTCTGCAGCTGATGGGGCAAGAAAACCCATTCCAAGATGTGCAAGGAATCGGACCATTTGTCACTCCATTGGTCAATGATGCCTGTGGGATGCGAATCTTGAGTGGTAATGAACACAGTGACATCAACAGAGGGATCAATGCGATAAACCTGGCAAGCAGAAACAGCTCACTGAACCACCTCCAGCACCCGACATGCCTCAGGGGTCAATGTGCAAGGAGACTTTAAATCAGAGTCTCCTTTCAACAAATCATACAGAGGAGACAGTTGTGCGTCGGTCAGTCCCAAGTGCAGATGTAACCAAGTGATGACACCTACCAATTTCTGGGCATCATTCAGTGTCGTCACCGAATGCACAAATTGCACCTCCTGGTGTCGGATTGTCTGTTCCAGAATTTTGACCTCCAAATACTTCCAAGGAGGTTGTGGTTGAACCTTTTCTGGAGCCACCTGCAGCCCATGAGAATGCCCCCATCAAAAATCTGTCCCGATGCGCACTCCCCATGCGGACAGAACATCCCTTCTGCAGAGATTAGCAGGAGTTGAAGTAACATGAGGCCAAATTAAGGCCATCTGTCCCTCCAGGTTCGCGACCAGCACAGGCTGCTGGCTCACGTAGCATTACGCCGTTCCTCCCAATCCCATGACAGGCATCTCCACCAGATTCAGGGGCCACTCTGGGCGCCAGGTGGCAAGGGAGAGAACCGTGACATCCGCACCACTGTCAAGAAACCCGCGGAGACAGATCTCCATTGGATTGCGCCAGGTATGGACAGGGTACACAGCATCTCGGGATGTTCTTTGGTCAGGACAGTGGTCCAGTAAACTTGAGGTGGCCCGGTGGATCCAGAGCCACCATCTCCACAAGACCGGTCAACTGTCCTGTGAACAGAAGATTTAAAAGGCACAAGTTGAGTAATCCGCATCCCTTTTGGGATAGTGACAAGGGGGGGGGGGGTGGGGGGTGTGGGTGTGGAGACCGTGGCACAAATCTGTCCCGTGAAATCCGCATCAATAGGTCCCAAGTGCACAATGATGCCCTGAAGGGGGGCACTAGATCTCCCCTTAAGGAGAGCACTCATGCCCTCACCCAAGGGACCAAAGGCATCCAGGGGGACCTTGTGTATTTTGCAAGATTCTAAGACAACTGTTGCTGCTGTGCAGACATCAATACCTGCCGAGCCGTGGGTGCTGGCTGCAATCTGGCTAAGCCGACCTCCATCGGCTCCGGGGTCTGGAGAGAAGCTTGTGTCTGGGCACGTCTCCCCTTCGCGCTCTGCTTCCTGTTTTCCTGTTTCCTGAGCCTGGCAAAGCCTGGCCATTAACATGAACAGTCGCCTTACAGACATTTGCCATATGGTTTGGCCTTCCACACTGACCACACAAAAACATGGGAGTTGTGACCTTCTGTACCTTCTTTCCCTGTTTCTTGCTGGTCTGAGCATTCCCCTGCTGTCGCTGCCTGCCCTGTGGCACTGCCCAGACCAGCTGCACAGCAGTAGCCAAGGCAGCCATCTTCTGACCTGAGGTTCCTATCTTTGCACAGGTCTCTGCCATCTGGGAGACAGAAGGATCACCAGGAAGAGCCTCTATGATTCTCCTACAATCGGCATTGCAGTTACATCTCGCAAGGTGTGTAAGCACAAGCTTCCTTGCCTCAGGATCTCCTGTTGTAGTGTGTTCTGTTAGTTTGTTTAATTGCTCCCCCATTTTCTGTAATGGTTCTGCCCTCCCAGTTTTTCCCACCTTAGCTTTGTCAGTTATTATGTTCCCATGGCAACTCCCACCATGGTATTGTCTGTCATTTGGTTACCTTGGTTACTCCCGCCACAGTTATGTCAATCCTGGCTGTTATATGATTTCCCCTCCCCTGTGTTTCCTTATATGTGAATTTGTTCTCCTCCCTGGGCCCTGTCAATCACTCCCCACTCCTTCTAGTTTGCCAGAATCTTCTGTGCTTAGGGAGACTTGATTGGCTGTGGCTCCGGGGCCCCTCCTTTACATTGTTTCTATTGGGATTTTCCTCATGTCAGTTATCCTAAGTTCACTCCCCTACCTTCCCCTATTGGTCCTTTGTAAACCCCTCCCTGAGATCCCTCCTTCCCTTTATAACCCTGTTACACCTTTTGTTCTGGGCACACGCTGGTAGACACGTTAGATTCAACACCTGGGTGTCTGTCACTCCCTGGTTCTACAATAAATCTGACAAGTCTCCAGTGAGTGTCCGGACTCTTTACTCTCGTCGGCCAGCAGCGAGTCTGTCCGCTGTGAGCACAGCCCGAAGCCTTCTGATGCCGAGGGGTGCTCACACATTTGCAGCTGGGTGTTTGGCCGCCCTCCTGCTAGCCGGACACCTGACTTTAAGGCCACACCTCGCTGCAATCTCCCATCTGCTTCTCCACAGAGGTAGTCAGCCCCCCTGCAAATTGTAGGAAAGACTCATCAGCCCCCTGGACAACAGTCTCAAATGACTGCTTTGGAGCAGCCAGTTCGATGGTCTGAACCAACACTGTCATGCCTACTGTCTGGCACTGGTCAAGCAAAAGGGGATCAAAGCCAACTTGCCCATTAGGACCAGCACAATTGCCTGTGCCCAACAGCACATCAGTGCCAATAACACACCTGGGATCCTGCAGACTCAGCATAGCATTCCATTCCACTGCCCTGGCTGACAACTGAGTCCATTTAGACTGAAAAATGCCAAATTCTACAGGCGGAAAAAGAACACGAGCTGTAGAGTGGATGTCATAAGGCATCAGTAAATCAGCAGCAAGCACTCGAAGCAGCTGTATGACTTCAATAGACACTGACCATATGGTCCAAACTTATCACGGAGTTCCATCATAGCTTTCCATGATAAAGGTTGATAGGTGTTATGAGTCACACCCCTAAGTACAGGGAAAGCCTGGCAACTTCCTGGTAAGGTGGCAGCACCTGCTAAGTCCCGTCCCATGGGCCGCACAGGGATAGAGGCAGATGCCTGACTGGGAGGCAGCTCAACACCACCCAACATCGCGCCCCCTGCAGCATCAGCAGGGCCAGAGGAGCCATCTCCACAATCCAGCAGATGCTGTGCACAGGCACAATTAATCATTTCCTCGATCTTAGCTTTGACTTCTCGCCAGAACCGCCCATGTTCCCTCGGATGTACGGTCACCTAGCACGGAGGGAGTGTCCACAAGGCCGTCGAGGAAGGTCCACGGCCCCGGGAAACCATCGGTCTCCCACTGGCCGTGTCACCATTTGCGCTAAAAGTGAACACCTCAGCGTCCTCTCGCGCCGCAGCCCCGGTATCCGCGGGAGGCAGGGGCGGCGAGGCCAAAACAGCCGCCGCGGGGCCCGTGCTCGCCGGCAGCCCAGCAGTGCTTTCCGCTGCAGCACGGGCAGAGGACGCCGCAGCAGCGGAAGCAGGTCCCGTCAGGGCTCAGAGATCCGGTGCGGATCGGAGCGAGACCTACGCGAGGCCCCCCTCCCCCAGCACGGGGAAGGGATGGGGCGCGGAGAGAGAGACGCGGCTCGCGGAGCCGCGTCACCGCCCCGCGCCCCGGCCATGCAGGGCGGCACGGGGGCCTCCGGAACTGCCTCCAGGAGGGTCCCGCCCATGACGCGAAACCCCACAGCGGACACCGCCCCCCCGAGCGGAGCGGGGCGAGCTGCCCACCCACCGTGGCGGGGCCTGACGTAACACCGACCAATGCACCGCCTCCGGCGGCTTCCACTGCCTGCGCATGCCCGGCAGGCTGTGCAGACTCAGAGGCGGTAGATACCACCCCCCCGAAGTCGAGGCCGGCGCAGAAGCGGACGAACCCGCTCCCGCCACGCCCAGCGGGTATTTCGTGGAAACACCACAATTCTGACAAAGTTTTGTCACCGAATCAGACTCAAGCAGAGACGGAGGCTGAGCCAGGGACTCCTCGCAGCCCCCGAGCGCCGGGAAGGCACAAAGGGAGGGCGGTTCCCCCCCGTCCCGCCGCCTCTGCCCCCCGCGGAGGGGCGGGGTTGGCCTAGCCGACTCCACAGGGCCCCCAGAAGCCCGCGGGACTCCGCCGACTCTCTGGCAGCTCGGAACCAGCTGGCCGGGAGTCCAATCCACCCCGGGGGAACAAACGTCACTATCCGAGACGGAAACGTCTCCCATCTCACCGTCCTGGGGGGGAGGGAAGGGTTCTGCTTTGCGCAGAAATTTGAATTCACCCTCCTAGGTGTCCAAGACGGAAGGGTCCCCCTGGGAACACCGAGAGCTACAAAACCCAAACCCCCATCAAACTTTTTCCATTGCACCAGCAACGTTCCCACGTCTATACTACAATCATCAAGGAGAGCTTCCATGAGGTCTTCTCCCACGAGAGACCACGCCTCCCTGCAGAACGCTTCCTCAGGGTCTGAAAAAAACCCTTGCTCTCTGGCCCACAGAAATAATCTTTCAAAATCACTCCAGGAAAGCGAAGCCCGTTTCCGCTCCATGAGACCCTTCCAGAGATCCAAAACCAGGGAATCCTCCATGGAGATCACAGGGGATGCCACTATCACAAGGGCTGCAGGCAAAGTGCCAAATGGCTCGCAGTCACTGCGTCACAGCGGGGGGGGGGGGAGGGGTAAAACTCTATGACCTCATCCACTCATCCACAGCTGTCCTACACACGGCGGCCACCAGATGTCACTATAAGACACAAAATAAAATACACGCACGCTGGAACCTCCAAGGTAATAAAGAAGGGACGTTTATTTTCTGACTCCAACATTTATAGACTTTCAAAAGTGACAGTTGATTGGAGGATGAAAGTGCCACCTCTCCAATGACACTGGACAAACCAACAGTCCATCAAATTTCTCCTCTTCCAGAAAAGAATGTAAAACAGTAATTATTTACATAAAAGTGCATGAGAAACTTCATTACAAGAATGTAAACATCAAAAGGCTTAGAAGAACTTAGAAGAACAGGGCAACAGACTCTAATTAGTGATATGAAGTGAATTTATTACTAACAAAATCAAAGCAGGAAAACAAGACTTAAAATATACCCTTAAAAACACCTTCCTCCCACCCCTCCCTCCTTCCCAGCTCTACCTCCTACCCCAGCAATGCAGGGAGATAGGGAATGGGGGTTGATGCCTCAGGTTTTTATAATTTTCAGATTCTGTACTGCTTTAGTGTGTAGTTCTGAGCTTCATATTAAGGGATAGCAAGCTCTCTTCACAGAGTAGCCAGACAAAACTATTCCTTCTCTAGCTGGGGACCAAGGACAACCAATCCAAATTTCAGGCCCAAGAGCATAAACAACATGGACTGTAGACAGAAAACAAGAAGGATGGGACTTCATAACCTAAAGCTATAATTGGACAATTAACTCCAATATGCTAATGGAACAGAACTTATAAAAGCGAGAGACGTCATGAATGGTCATCCATTTTGTGACTATTTTGGGTTCATCTTGGGTGTAGCCCTGGCTGGGCTCTTGTACTGCTCAAGGTGTATCCATTGAGGCCTTTTAATAAATACCTAGTTTATTCTTTAACTCCATCTAGCCTCTGTTTTAGGTCAGCCTCAGTTCTATTTTGGGCCTATTCTGTGGAGACTGCATTTTCCAATAAAAATAAGGATATGAGAGGTGCTTGCCATGGGTAAATCCTGAGCAAGCTTTATTCTATCTCTTTGGATTCTGGCTTCATATCTGCCAGTATAGCCCTATTATATATATTTATTTATTTTTGTCCTTTTTTGCCTCGATGCAGCAAACTATGGAACAGCACATTATTTCTGATTCTGACATACCATTGTTCTTGTTACGGAGACCAGATTTAGAGGTCACAGACTGTTACTCACTGTGTGTCCTCAACTGCTAATACGAAGGAACAGAGGGCCTTCAAACCTGATATGAACTAAATAAAAAGGAATGCATCTTATGGTATTTGTATCAAATGTGCAATACTATTCACTGCAAGGAAAAATTCAACTTGCTAATTTTTTTTTTTCACACAAAAGCTCTGACAAATTAAACCTGTATAGGGAGTGAGGAAGATGGAGTGATCAACCAAGAGCTTCTAAGCATTACATCTTTGGAGTCCTGTATTCAAACAGAACTAAATATGCTGGACCGAGACCACAAGAAGCATTCAACCAAACTTTTGTAAATGTGTGTATCAATAGCTGCCTGCTAACACTTTCTGTTTCAGCTTCATCAGCTGTCTGGGGGGGGAGATTGTTTGAAGTGGCAGGTCCACTTAGCTTTTGAGTCAGTGATGTCACGAAAATGTCGCATGCTAGTCTTTTTATGAGAACAAGGGTATGCAAAGAAAAAAACAATTTAGCTTAGAAAAAACAGAACCTTGAAAAAATTAACAAATGGAAGAAAAATTCTTTGGTACATCACCGCAGAAAATCCCCTCGTAAAATCTCAAAGCGATTTCCATAAATTACTTCTGATTACTTAATTACTTGTGAGAATGTGGAAAAATGAAATGAAAAACAGGGTAGGAGGGTAAAACATGTCAACAAAGTGAGCAAAAATAAATCACAGGACTCAAAGATCATGATTAAAATTGGTCTGAAAAAAGGATCCCTACAGAGTAAAAGATACTGCCTGACGAGTGCCATCTAATGCATCAGTCAATCTTAGATTCAGGCCAGTCATACACATCTGGCATGAAGGATTCATATTCATAGGTCCAAACCTTTGATCGAATGTAACAGTTCTTGTCTGCAGGTTCAGGGTAATGGAAAGCCATGTTGTTTGCATACAAAAATTCCATAACCTGAAAAGTTAAATCACCATGCAGTTTGTGCCTTTTAATACAGTCACATAATACCTATGCTTCCACTGCAATATATTTAGGACTGACAAACTGGATAAAGACAAACACTAAAGTATTTTTACAATTCCTGAATGCCTTATCAGGGATCTGAAAACCTAATTTCAGAAATCAAAAGAGGATAATTTTGGCCCATCATCACTATCAAACTGAAGCATCCAACAAACTCAATTTTTTTATGATTGTCTCCTATTAAAGGCACAAAGAGCTGTGTTTTTTGTCCCCAAGCACCCAGTGTTCAAGAGTCATATTGTATAATTCAGCAGGTTAATGTACACATAAACCACTTTTAGTACAATCCACTTTTATGCTTCATACTCACCTTGACAGTGATATAAATAGAAACTTCCCTAATATTAGACAGTGGAGGATAAAGTCTTTTGTGTGCAAGTTCTTCATCAGTCAACTGTTCTGTCAATGCCTGAGTAAGAAAAACAAAGAAGTTTTATTTCATGCATCCCTAATGGGATCGATAACATGCTAAAAAACCCTAGAGAAACAAATTGCAATGGTTTTAATACCAGAGTGCTCTCAGAGAAGTAGTATAAGGTGGTCAAAATCTCAAACTTCTGAATGATCAACTTTTCAACCTGTGCTCTTATCAGTGAATTCTGCTTGCAAGCATTTAGTAAGAAAAGGTCCTTTTTTGGAGGCTGAACTCCCCATAACCATGGGAGTTTATAAGAGTGCAGCAATGCCTGCAGGGCAATCCAGGGTATTGTATCTGACTGAACTGGAGTTCATTTCCCATAGCAGCCCTCACATTGCTGTGCTTTGCACTGGTAGCTAGAAAGGTGTTGACAACACACCAGTGTTTTGGCTACTGCTGAGCAGCGCTGGCACAGCATCAGTGCTGTCTTTCAACATACCCCCATTAGGGGCTGGGAGGTGGCAAGATCCTAGGAGGGAATACAACTAGGCCAGCTGACCCAAACTGATGAAAGGGATGGTCCAAACCCTATGACATCAGCTCAGATATCAAAGCTGAGGGAAGGAGGATGAACAGAGGGCATTCACCATTTACAGTGTTTGCCTTCTGGAGTGTCCTGGGTAACCCAAAATATTATTGTATTCCATATCTATCTGTGTTCAAAATTGTTATTGTCTCTTAAAGACCCTCTGGTCAGAAACAAAACCACGGGGCCTGCAGGTGCGTGTCTTTTTAAAGTTGGGGGTCACTCAGATTGAGCTGTCTTGCCCTTTCCCTTTTGTTAGTGCAGGGAGAGAGCTGAGGCAGTGCAAGCAATGCCTCGCTTTTGATTTCCTTTTGTTTGCTTTTTTCCTCGAGGGGATTGCTTCAGGCGGGTTGCTGCTGTTGCCTGCATCCATAACTGTGCTTGTATACAACTGAAAGCTAAAGACACATTATCTTGAACTGTACTAAGTGCTTCTACTATTAACTTGTGATCTTGGTACCCGGCCTTTTCCCACTTTGGCAGTACTTTTGAAATCTGCCACTGGCTAGTTCCTAATGCCAATAGAGATGACTGTAAAGGCTGTTTCAATTTTGTTAGGCCACTTGCTGCAATGGTCAGTTGATTCATCAGTATTTCTGAATCAATTCCATTTAAAACTCCTAATTCTGTCCCTAATATCACAGTTAGATCTTTTCTTATTCTGCTCCTGAGATATGCCTGTCTTAGTAACCACGTTTTCCAGCCCTTGAAGGATGTTTTTAGGAAGGAGGAGCAGGCTCTTTGGATTTTTGAGATGTTAATTTGCATTATCAACTCCACACGTTTGAGAGACCATTCTGGATTGAATAATAGTTGTTGTTCACCCACATTCCTCACTACGTAGGGGCCTATTTCATACACTTCAGGTTCAAGTTTGGGTTGAGTCTGAACGATTTGAGTCCTAGTATGGGTTGTATAAGGTCCTGCTGTGGTACTAAGTGCAGTGTCTACTTTGAATTTAAATAAAAGTCCGATAGCATCACAAGCCCAAAGGCAAGTCACTTCTACAGGCTGTGTTAAGGTGAAATTACACCAACAGTCTGATTCACTTAGGCTATCACACACTTCCTGGTGTTTGTATACACCAGGAGAGGGTGAGACACGAATTGCATCTGGTCTCTCATAAGCCGTCCCATTGATGACCCGGCACCCTACCTTGATGTGGGATCTCAGCACCTCAGGACTGATGTGCAGAGTGACCGAGACCACCCTTGGGGGGCTTGGGAGTCCTGGAATGTTGCCAGAAGTGTCTGGTGGCTGGACTTTGATCCTACACAGGAGACGACACCTGTATGAGGATGGGAGGATTTCACTGGGTAAATGGTGAAGGGGTAAGTTAATTAGAGAGTGAAACACAGGGTTTAAGATTTCTGTACAGGGGGGTCTAAAGAAGTAAGATGGAGGAATTGGGGTGTGTCCTGTCCTTCTTCTTCTTCTTCTTAGCCTCCATCTTCTGTGGTGATGTTGGCACTTTGGGATTGGTTATTACTAAAAGTGCACTGGTTAATAAGGGTAAAAGGTATTGGGGAAAATTGATAAATATTGTATACGTAATTTTGAGTATAAAGATAGGTGACCGCCCCGGGGGCTCTCAGTGTGCTCATGGCTGGCTTGCTGTGCAGACCTCTGTTGGGCTGAGAGAAAATCTTTTAGATAAACAATTAATAAACACCAAGACCGAGAAAAAACCTGAAGCCTCTTCTCGTCCTTTGAAGCGCGGGCTGTCCAAGGCCACTCCAGGCCTTTCCAGGTCATTAAAACAGCTGAGAAACGGACACCTTGATTTCTTCTCCTCTAATTCCTTGAAGTGTCCACAGTTCCCGTTCCTGCCATTCCTGCTTCTCATATATCTGATTCCCATGGATTACTACAGTGGATAGGTTTAAATATTTTATCTCAGAAAGTTCTCCCATAGATCCAGTATACTGATTAAAAGCCTGGGACCAAAGCCATTCAGCATCACTTTGGATAGAGGTGCTCTCTAGTTCTAGAACTTTAATTATAATTACATACAAAACAATTCTGTAAATCAAAGTATGAACTACCCCCGACCGCAATATACTCATTTTGCCCTAGTAAGTTAAAGTCTTAGTTCATTGTCTCCTGGTGTCACTCTCCAAGGGGCTTCTGGGCCTTCTTAAATCGAGAGTGATGGATCCAGGCGTTCTGCTCCTTGATTTTGATTGCAGTGCAAGTGGTGAGAAGCACTTGGAATGGTCCCTCTCACTGTGGTTCTAAAGTCTTTTCTGTAAGAGACTTAATATATTCATAATCTCCAGGCTGTATGTTATGTACTGGTCTATCTAACTCCCTGCTCCGGGTTCCAGCCACGTGTTTCTCAATTTCTCTGAGCTGTTTGCTTAAAGCCACCATGTAGGTGGCCAGTGTTACCTCCTCAATGTGGGTGGACATTCCCTTTTGTATGCCACATGGTCTTCCATAGAGTATTTCAAAAGGGCTCAACTTTTCTTTAGCTTGAGGTTTAGTTCGAATTTGCAATAGTGCCAGTGGAAGAGCTTGGGGCCAGGGTAGATTAACTTTCTGCCCCAGTCTTACAATCTGCTGCCTAATCAAATGCTTCATTTTCTCCACCTGGCCGCTCGACTGGGGGCGGTATGGAGCATGAAGTTCCCAATCTATGCCCAGGTGGCTACTAATCTGTTACACTACTTTGGAAATTAAATGTGATCCTCTATCCGAGGACATTGTGGCTGGAACTCCAAAGCGTGGTATTATTTCTTGTAATAATACTCTGGTTACCTCTCGAGCTTTTACAGTTCTGGTGGGGAATGCTTCTGGCCACCCTGAAAATCTATCTGTCAACACCAGTAAATACCGATACCGCCCTTTCCTTGGAAGTTCTGAAAAGTCAATTTGCCACTGTTGTCCAGGCCCATGGCCTCTCCCAATCTGACCGAGTTTCAGCCTGGGGGTATTTTTGGGGTTAGTCTGGAGGCAAAGATCACACTGTTGGGTCACTTGAGTAATAGTGGCATATAAATTCCTAGCAACAATTCTTTCAATCAAGTAGGTGTATAGGGCATCTATTTCCCAGTGTGTTTTCTGGTGTTCTTCCCTTACTAGTGATCACAATAAATGGGAAGGGATTACCAGCTTCTCTTCAATGGTAGCCCACCCTTCTTGGTTATACGTCCCTCTTTGATCTTCAATCAATTTTCTATCTCTCTTATTATATCCTGGATTACCTTCAAGGGAAATTTGTCCATCTGGAATTAGGGCTCCTTCAGTAGCTACCTCACCTTTTGCTGCTTCTTTTGCCTCTCTATCCACCAGCTCCTTTCCTTCTTCCAATTCTGAGCTCACTCTTTGTTGTGCCTTAATATGCATAATTGCTACCTTTTCAGGCAGCTGAACTGCTTCTAGCAGCTGGATTATCTCTTGTGCATGTTTGATGTTCTTTCCCTGTGAGGTCAACAGTCCCCTCTCTTTCCAGATGGCTCCATGTGCATGTACGACTCCGAATGCATACCTCGAGTCTGTATAAATGTTTACTCTCTTTCCTTTTGCCATTTCCAAGGCACGGGTCAGGGCAATTATCTCAGCCTTCTGCGCAGAGGTACGTGTTGGTAAGGATCCAGATTCGATTACCTCTGCAGGTGGTCACTGCACACCCAGCATGTCGCTTCCGATTGGCAACGTAGCTGCTCCCATCAGTGAACCGGGTCTCTGCATCGTCCAAAGGAGTGTCCTTTAAGTCTGGGCAGCTGGAGTAGGTAGCTTCAATAGTCTCCAGGCAATCATGGTGTACTGCTTCTCCTTGATTTCCACTGAGAAAGGAAGCTGGGTTGACAATATTAGTCACCACTATCTCTACATCATCTTGCTCTACCATGATGGTCTAGTATTTCAGAAACCTCTGTGCTGAAAGCCAGTGGCCACCCTTTACATCCAGTACTGCAGACACTGTGTGGGATGTTACATGGCTTTGCAAGGGTTCCTCAGGGTGAGAGAGATAGACGAGAATCTTGGCTTCATGATCAGAAGGCTGGATTTATTAATTTATGATATAATACATTAAGACTATACTAAAAGGAATAGACAGAAAAGTTCAGAAGCTGCTATGCTAAGAACAGAATAGGAATAGAAAACAAGGGAGCTCTCTGTGAATCTGTCCCAGGGAGCTTGGCTCTGATTGGCCCTTAATTGTAAACATGGAACATGGGCCAATCATAGGTGCACCTGCTACATTCCACAGCAGCAGATAACAATTGTTTACATTCTTCTTCTGGGGCCTCAGCTTCCCAGAAGGAGAAAAATCCCAAAGAAAGGATTTTTATGAAAAAATGTCTGTGACAGTGGGACACTAGCACAGTAAGTTTTTGTCCGAGGGTAAACTTGCGTGCCTCTTGAATATTCAGCACAACTGCTGCTCCAGCTCTGAGGCAACCTGGTCATCCTTGCATCTAGTTGCTTGGAAATGTAAGCAACTGCCCTCCGGTATGGACCCAAGTCCTGAGCCAGTGTTCCCAGGGAAATTCTCTGTCTTTCATGGGAAAATAGAAAGAATGGTTTACTTACATCTGGAAGTCCCAAAGCTGGAGCTGACATGAGGGCACTCTTTAGCTGGTGAAAGGCCTGTGTGGCTTCTTTTGTCCCCTGGAGATCTCTGTTTCCATCGGCAATAAGAGCATAGAGGGGTCTGACAAGCAGTCCATAATTATAAATCCACAGCCGGCACCACCCTGCCATGCCTAAGAAGGTTCGGAGTTCTTTTATTGTCTGGGGTTTTGAGGTTTGGCATATGGCTTCCTTGCGAGCCTGCCCTAAAGTCCGTTGCCCAGCACTGACCTCGTACCCCAGGTAAATTACTTTCTGTTTCACTACCTGAGCCTTTTTCTTTGATACTCTGTATCCTTGGAGTCCTAGGAAATTCAAAAGGCTTACCGTCCAGGCCACACATGCTTCTCTCGTCCGAGTGGCTACTAGAAGATCATCCACGTACTGCAAAAGTCTTCCTTCTTCCTGTGGAGCTTCCCAGGACTCCAGATCTTTTGCAAGTTGCTCCCCAAACAGAGTGGAGGAATTTTTTGAAGCATTGGGGCAATCTCAACCATGTGAGCTGGGTTTTGCGCCCACTTTTAGGGCTTTCCCATTTGAATGCAAAAATTTTCTGGCTGGCTTCGTGTATGGGGAGGCAAAAGAAGGCATCTTTTAGATCTAAAACAGTAAACTAGGTTAGCTCAGGTGTTAGCCAAGTTAATAAAATATATGGATTGGCTACTACCGGATACCAATCTTCTCTTACTTTATTGACAGCCCTCAAATTCTGTACTGTCCGGTATGACCCATCAGATTTCCGAACAGGTAAAATGGGAGTATTGAAATCAGATTGGCATTCTTTCAGTAACCCTAACCGCAGAAAATTTTCAATTATTGGGCTGATTCCTTCCCTGTCTTCTTTCTTTAGGGGATGCTGCTTAATTATCACTGGTTGTGTCCCCTCCTTGAGTTTTGTTACTATAGGGGAGGCATTTTTCGCCCTTCCCAGTACATCAGAGGCCCATACCCCGAGAAATACCAGACTTAGTTTTTCTTCATCAATTTCTTCCTTGATTTCAATAGCTGTTAAGGTTAGACTTAATACCTCTATGTACTTTTGAGCATTCGCCTCCAGAGTAACCTCTCCATTTTTGAATGTAATGGTTGCTTGTAACTGCTCCAATAAATCTCTCCCTGAAAGTGCCTTTGGTGAATTGGGCATGTACAAGAATTTATGAATACCCCATTGTTTTCCCAATTTATACCTCAAAGGATTTCAAAAATATGCCCTTTCAGACTAGCCAGTTGCCCCCTGCACTACAACATAATCATTTTCCACAGGTACTAAAGCTTTATTTAAAACTGAATATGTAGCTCCCGTATCAACCAAGAATTCCACCCTTTTCCCTTCTTCCCCCAGCCTCATTGTTATAACCAGTGGATCCGCTGGGGCAGAATCCTCCGGTCCTCCTCAGTTGTTTTGTACGTGTGCAGCCATTTGTTGGTCACCCCGTCTCCGTTCTGGGCATTGATCTTTCCAGTCACCAATTCTTTTGCAGATTGCACACTGGTTCCTGCCCAGATGTGGTGGTCCTTGTCTGGGTGGTCCCTGGTTGTATTTTCTTTGCCTTTCCTCCTGTACCACTGCCACCAACCTTTTCATTCCTTGTTTATATCCTTCTTCCAGGTTACTGAACACCCTCCAGGCTTCCTCTAGCAAGGCTTTGAAATTTCTCCCTTCTGGCCCCTGAATTTTCTGAAGTTTACATCTAATATCTCCAGCAGACTGCCCCAAAAATGAATTAACTAGTTGATTTATCCCTATCTCAGACCCTGGATCCAATGATGTATGATGATGCATACCATCCCTTAAACGCTCTTAAACTCAGATGGAGTCTCAGAAGGCCCCTGCTTAAGGGAGTATAAGACAGACCAATTTATGGTTTTCGGAATAGCTCTTTCCACCCCTGTTGCTATCTAATCTTGATAATCTGATAATTTCTTTACCTCTGCTGATATATTAGGGTTCCATTCTGGGTCTTGGAGGCGGAAATGTTCCTTTACATCTGGCTGCTTGCTCTTGCAATAATCCTCTGCCAAAGTCCCTGTTGTCTTTAAGATCAATTGTTTTTCCGTTTCAGTGAAAGCATCCAGTAGTAACTGGATGTCAGCCCAATCTGGGTTGTGTTACTTGATAGCATATCATAGACGTTTGGCAGTGAGTATCGGATCAACACGATAATTCCTAGTAATCCTTTCCCATGCCTGTAAATCAAGAGTGGTAAATCGAACTTTAATCATTAATCTCCCTCCTTCTTGTCCCACTGCCTCTTGCAGAGGGGCCTGTAACACTGCTTGCCTCTTAGTTCTAGATGCAACTGGACTGTTGGGGGGGGTTGGATTCTAGTGGATGTTTCTTCCCCACCTGAGTCCTCCTCCTTTTTAGGGAAGCTCCCTTCCTCTTCATTCTCATCTTCAACCTCTTCAACCTCCCTCCTCCTAGGAGGAGCTTTCATCCACTCAGATGTATCTCGTTCTTGCTCCTCAGAATGATAGACCTTATCTGATCTCATACACCGTTGTCCTATACTACATGCTGAACAACAACATTTGATTTGCCCTCTCTTTGCCTTGTTTTCCTTTTCAAGGGCCAAGACCAGTGGATCTGAGGGCGGTCTGATCCCACAGTCCATTTGCCATTCTTGGTGATTTGTTAAAACAAAAATCATATCAGCATACAAAACCTCATCCCACTTACCTTCCCGTCTTAAAAACAACATTAACTGCAGTAAGGTATCATAATCTAAGGTTCCAGTGGGAGGCCACTTTACTCCATCCTCAAACCTGTATAAGGGCCACCAGCATGTGCAATATTGGATTAGATCCTTTTTATTCTCAGATCCCCCCCTGCTGGTGACTTCCTTCCAGTGGGTCAAGATCCACCCCAAGGGGCTAGTCCGAGGGACTTCCTTCCTCTGGTTAGTTCCAGCTATCTCCTTCTCCTTGCCCTATCTCGCTTCCACCCAAACCTCTCTTCACAGAGCTTCACAGTAGTTTCCCAGTCTTCCTCTCACACATAGCTCCAGGTGGCAGGTATCAGATGTGATTTTCCACACACAAACTTTAAGATCTTAGGTTCTGAATTAGCTTGATGAGGAAATTTTAATTTACACTCGGGGCATGTGCCCTGATGCTTATTAGAACAGCAATACCAGCGTTTCTCACAAACTCCGCACTGCAATAATACCCACGCAGCATGCCAGCCTCTTGATGCACCAAAGGCTCTCAGGAATTGCCCGCAGAGGCAGGCTATTCCGTTTATCACAGGGAACTCTAAATCCTCTACAGCAGGTTGTTCCCAGTCCAGACTTAGTATAGTACCAGCTGAAGTCCTGTAGAGGCCCTCCAAATGAACTTGTTCGTCTCTTCTATCTATCCAGTAATTCACAGGATTCACAAACTCCCAGGGGTTGAATTCAAACCACCGGGGCAGATGAACCCCTTGGCTTCGTCTAGCCACAGTAAAACCGTGCACAATCTACACCACAAATCACCACCTTTACTCAATGATCGTCCTCACCCACGCTTCTCCACTACTTCCTCTGTTTTTCTGCCAGGCGTTCCCTGCCCCCACAGCCTGCCCCAGCCGGTGCTTCAGGCCTCACTCGGCCCCTCGAGTGGCGGGTAGAACACCCCCCCCGCCCCGCACTGTAGATATACTCTCTTTTATACACCATACACTTATACACTTGCACGATTACAAACACAGTGCACTAACCACACAATGCATTAACCATACAATGATACAGTGTCCGGACACCACACACGCACACACACACACACGCACAGGTTCACTCGACCCACCCCCCAGGGTCGCTAGCAGTCCGCTCTATTAGACAATGAACCCCCATCTCTAGCCCAGCTGCTCTATCAGCTGCATCCACAGGCTGAGCACCCAGATGTCTCTGAGTGACTTACTCAGCCATCCTATCTCTCTTTTCCCCCGGGGCCCCTCAGTACACACCATATCCTCCGCAGGCCAGCAGGTCCTTGTCTGTCCTCGCAGGAGGCGAGCTGAGAAGAGCGGAGCCCTGCCAGGAAAATCCTGGGGCGCGCCTAGGAGTCCGTCTGTTCTCCCCTGCCTCTGTGGGGACAGAGACGGCTCTTCCTGGCTGGCTTCGCCAGAATGTGTTATGGAGAAAGCGAAAAGAACTCCACAACTTTGTGAAAGTTGTAAAGCCGGTATGTTTATTACAGTGCCAGACGCATGCGGAGACTGCAGTCCTCAAAAGGCATGCGCACCTCTGGGAACTTCTGGTCCCTTTTTATCTCCCTCTCAAATGCATATGCATACAGTTTCACAATAGGTTCATACATATTCATTTTTACGAATTTCGCGTGACATTTGCCGCTAGTTCTTCTTTATCAGAAAGAATTCCTAGGTCAAGCTGACTTGCTCTTAACAGCAGTTTCTGTCTCTTTTTATCTCTCCCTGTCTCCCCTGTCTCTCCTCCCCCTTATCTTTGTCTTCCATTGACACAGTTTTCCCTTTAGCCTCGGCCTTGCGGCCAGGCTGCACAGGCTAAAAGATGTACCTTTCTCCTAAATCAAAATGGATTTCTACTCTGGGGGATTTTTACTCTGTCTCACAAGGAGGAGACATGCTAAACAATTCTTGGAAAATGTAAACTAGTTTTGGGAAAAGTCTTAATATGCATAATTGTTTATGAATATGTAAGAGGCTGATGCAATAGAAATGGTATATAAAGGGTGTTCCTGAAATAGCAGGTGTGCTCTTGGTGGAATGCCAAGAGTCACCTGGTCATAAATATTTCCTTTATTGTCTTTGTCTCCTATTGTCCTTTATTAAGCTTTTAAATTTTTCCAGGAGAGTGAACATTGTTTTTCAGATAGCCCAGCATCCTGTGTCTGCCCAATCCCAGCAGCTCCTGCTAAGGCTGCAGAGTTTTCTGTTACACTTTGTTTGCCATCTGGGGTGTGCCCGCCTCTGCCATTGCAGCCACTGCTTTGTGGTTCCAGCTACAGCCCATTCTGCCATCCAGAGGGGCACTGAGACTGGCTGATCCTGTGGGTTTGTAAAGGAAGCTCCTTTTTCATCTCTTCTGCCATCACACCTGCCATTACCCACTTGCAGAGGTTTGTAAAGGAAGCTCCTTTTTCATCTCTTCTGCCATCACACCTGCCATTACCCACTTGCAGAGAGGTAGCCGAGCTCGCACCACAGTGCCCCCTTCAGCCGTGGGGGAATCATTACACCTGCCCTGCCTGGCCTGGAGCCAACAGTTCCCTTGCCAGCTGTGACCATAACTACGCCAAAGGGGAAAGTGCTTGACAGTTGAGAGAAGGCTGTTAAAGGGTTTCTGGTTTTGTTTGTTGTTGTGGTTGTTTGTTTGCCTTGTTATACATATATACTATAAAGAACTGTTATTCCGTTTCCCATATCTTTGCCTGAAAGCCCCATAATTTCAGAGTTATAATTATTTGGAGGGAAGGGGGTCATATTTTCCATTCCAAGGGAGCTTCCCACCTTCCTTGGCAGACACTTCTCTTTCAAACTAGGACAGGGAGGCAACTCATTTTGGAGTGTTCACCCTTTAACTTGTCTTTAACCAAGACACAGAGCAACTGCTACACTTGCTGAAGCCCTGCTTCCTGAAAAGTGTCCAGACATCACTCATTGATGAAAAGTAGAGAACAAACCTATTTTTTTTCTGCTTTCTTTATGTGCACACAAACTTTTGCTTTTGCCTTTAGTAAACTGCTTTATCTCAACTTACAAGTTGTTTTCCATCTTATTTTCTCTCCCCTGTCCAGCTGGGGAGTGATAGAGGACTTGGTCTGCACCTGACGTCCAGCCAAGGTCAACATACAACAGAGGCCCAAGCATTTGGCCAGTTGATTCATTGGCTACTCTGATGTGGTAGTGTCACTGTCGAGGCCGTCACAACACAAAGCAGAGACCACAAACAGTCTCAGTTGGCAACTGTTTATTATTGAACATGGCTGACCTTTTATACACCTTACAATTGTTTATGCTTCTTTCACCCTAACTATTGGCTACAATAAATAAACATAACACTATTGGTGAAAAGTTACAGTGACATCAACTAACTTTCTAAAAATACTTCGTCCAGCTGCAAGGTTCTCTTATCTTTCTTCTCTCGGTCTCCTTGGTTACAGCCTTGGAGAGAGCTCCTTATCACCTTCTTCTTACTTCTCAGCTTCTTCTCGCTCCTTTAGCTAACAGGCCCGCTGTTAGCCCCTTCTCCACAAATCCCCCTTTTTGTTTTATGAACTGTAAATATAGCTGCTATGGATTTTTGCAGGGCCCTTTGCAAAAATCCAAGCAGACAGGGGAAAGACAAAACAACAATCATAACCATCAACAAAATTCCCATTCTTAATAGAATTGTTACTATCCTTCATCCATCAATAAGTACTGATATATGGCCCTAGCCAGTGTCATCCGCATGTTCTACTTCAGCTGCGGAACCATCCATCCTATCCTTTCCTGCGTGCTCCAGGTAAGGTTTAACACAGCGAGCAGAAACCCATCGAGGACCATTATCTGTCAAAACACAAGCATAACCCCTCCCCCAGGTTATTAGTTCCACTGGACCAGACCACATACCAGTAATTAAATCCTTGACCCATACCTTGACATTTCTATGGAAATCTGGTTGCTTAGAATTCAAAGAAGAAAAATGGTAGAAGATTGGAGATAACTGTGAGTCAGGTAGGGGACGCAAAAAGTTTAACACATAAACAGCTTTATCTAATCTCACTTGAGGTGACTCCTGTTGCATTCCCCCTTTTTGTTTTTGAACCTGACGTATAAGAAGTCCGTGAGCTCTTTCAATAATTGCTTGGCCCGTGGGGACATGTGGAATGCCTGTTGAATGCTCAATGCCCCAAGCACGAAAGAATGCTTGCATTTTCTGCGAAGCATATGCTGGGCCGTTATCTGTTTTTATGTGACACGGAACACCTAGGATAGAAAAAGCATTATAAAAATGATGAATAGCATCATGAGTTTTTTCTCCCATGAATGGTGAAGCAACCATTGCATGAGAAAAAGTATCAACTGTAACATGCACATACTTAAAGCGACCAAATTCTGGCATTTTAGTAACATCAGTTTGCCATTCCTCTAATGCGGAAAGACCCCTAGGGTTGGTACCATAATACTGAGTGACATGAGTCATGTTACAGCCAGGACAAGAAGAAAGAATTGATTTTGCTTCACCAGGAGACAATTTGAATTGCTGCTGTAAAGCTTGAGCACTCTGATGAAAAAATTGATGAGATAAAATTGCCTGCTGCAACACATTGGGTACAGTTTTGATTACAGCAGCAGCTACTAAAGAATCTACATAGGCATTGCCTTCAACAAAAAATCCTGGTAATGATGTATGGCTACGAATGTGCATGATGAAGTAAGGATGTTTTCGAGTGCCAATAACTGTCCATAACTTCACTAACATGATAAACAATGGCTTCTCTTGAATATTATACAACACTGCTTGATCTAAATGCTTAACCAAATTGGCAACATAAATGGAATCAGCAATTATATTTACAGGACCAGGAAATAAAGTAAAAGCCAAAAGAACAGCAGAAAGTTCAACCAAATGAGGAGATCCCTGCTGAATCATTGTCTCATATCCCCAGTGATCATCCTTTCTCCAAGCCACAGCTGCTTTTCCGGTTTTCCCAGATCCATCTGTAAAAACTGTTATACTTTCCACTGGAACAGGAGAATAAATTTGCTTGCCTTCAAAAGAAATCTCTTTAGTCAGTGTTAGAACAGGATGAGAAGGCAAATGCTATGTGATTTGGCCTGTAAAACAAGATAAGTCAGATTGTAATTCATTATTATTTTGAAAGCACCATTCAAAATACCACTGTTGTACAGGTATCACGATGGTCACAGGGTCCTGTCCCAAAATCTCATGACAACGCCTGTGGCCCTTGATGATAATATCTGCAAAAAGCTCATAAAGTCCTGGAGCTGTTTTCCGAGATCTGAAAGATAAAAATATCCATTCCAGAATATGCAGTTGATCTTCCCCATTATCATTCCATTGACACAGTATTCCACATGGTATTTCATGGTCTTTCAAAAAAAAAAAATTGAACACCAACAGAGGTATCTATCCTGTTAACAAATTTGTGTGCTAGGGCTAATTCAACTTCTTCTAGGGTCTTTTTTGCTGCTGAGGTCAATTGCCTCTCATCAGTAGAGGAAGTGATGCCTGAGAGCAAATCAAACAATGGCTGCATCTGATGATTAGTTATGCCTAAATAGGATTGAATCCAACCTATTAAACCAACCAATTGCTGTACATCAGTAGCAGTTTTAACATCAATGTCTAACTTTACAGGTTGAGGCATAACTTGAGTGTTGGTCGCCAACATACCTAGGTATTTCCAAGGCTTGTGTTCCTGCACTTTCTCTGGAGCAATGATCAGACCAAAAGCTTTCAAATTTGTCACAGCACATTGTTTAAGAGCTGACAACTGTTGTTTGTTGTCAGATGCCAACAAGATATCATTCATGTAATGATAGCAGCAGCAGTTTTTAAATTGCTCCCGGACTTTTGACAAGGCCTGTGCCACAAACCATTGACAAATAGTTGGCGAACTTTTCATGCCTTGTGGGAGTACCTTCCATTGATATCTTTTATCAGGTTCAGCATGATTTATAGAAGGCACTCTAAAAGCGAATTTTTCTTTGTCCTGCTCAGCCAATGGAATAGTGAAGAAACAATCTTTCAGATCAATGATAACTATTTCCCATTCCTGTGGAATCATCGTAGGTGTAGGAAGGCCTGGTTGTAAAGCTCCCATTGTTGCCATTACAGCATTTATCTGCCGTAAATCATGTAAAAGTCTCCATTTTCCCGATTTCTTTTTTATTACAAATCAGGGGTGTTCCAGGGACTGAATGATTCCTCAGTATGTCCCGCTTGCAATTGTTCTGTAACTAATTCTTTCAGGGCAGTAAGCTTTTCAGTAGTCAGGGGCCACTGGCGAACCCGGACAGGCTTATCTGTCAACCATGTCAGGGCCACAACTGGACGTTCATTGCCCTGCATCACAGTGGCCCCCATTAAAAATCCGTAGTAATTTTGACGCCCCATTGAGATAAACAATCTCGTCCCCACAAACTTTGAGGAGCATCGGCAACATAGGGTCTGATGTTAGCTTGCTGGCCATCAGGATGTTTCACATTAATTACAATGGCTGACAGGCCACCTGTTGTAGCACCACCCAACCCCAGGAGTCCAAAACTTGCACGAGTGAGAGGCCACGATTGAGGCCAGCAAAGTCGCGAGAGTATTGTGACATCTGCTCCAGTGTCAATCAAGCCTGTTACTGATATAGTTCCTGGATGACATCCACTGCCGGTGAGAGTGCATGTCTTTTCTGGATGGCTCTCTGTTACTTTCTCAGTCCAGAAGACTTGAGGTACTCCTGTCGATCCAAAGCTTCCTGTGACGCGACTTCGGTCCACTGTATTTGGAACAGAACTCACAAAAGGTACAATTTGAGCAATGCAAGTTCCTTTCTGAATAGTGACAGGAGGGTCATCAATGGATACCATAGCATGAATCTGCCCTAAATAATCAGCATCAATAAGCCCTAGATGCACATGAATACCTTTAAGTGTAGTACTTGATCTCCCTATCAAAAATCACTCAATCCCTGTCCTATCGGACCATAGGCATCAAGGGGCACTTTACATATTTCTTTTGTTAGAATGGTTACTATGTCAGCTGTGGGTATATCAATGCCTGCGGACCTGCTTGTTGCCCCTGAGTATTGTTCGCAAATGGGTAGCTTTGCAGGGCTGGGAAGGCCCGCATTTGCTGTTGTGGTGGTTGTTGTTGTTGGGGTATTTGTTTCCCCATGCACCCCCTCATGCTCCTCTTTGGGTTTCCCGGCAATTGCTGACCATTTGCATGATATTTACTCCTGCATTGTTTAGCATAGTGCCCAGATTTAGCACAACGATTGCATACAACATCGCTGCTTGCACTTGGCCTAAAATGTTGTTTTCCGGACAGTACACTGTGACTTTATGTGCCCCTGTTGTCCACAATTATAACACTTTGCTGAAGGTCTTAACACTGCAGCAAGAGCTGCCATTTTATGCTCAACTGAACCAACTTTCGAGCAAGCAGTAACCATTTCAGACAAGGTGGGTTCCCCAGGTAAAGTGTCAATAATCTTTCTGCAGTCTGGGTTTGCATTTTCTTTAGCCAATTGTACACACAATTTGTCTCGCAAAGTTTCATCATCTACCTATTTCTCAATAGCCGCAGTAAGTTTTTCTGCAAACTGCAAAAACGGTTCTCTCGTCCCTTGTTGTATAGTGACATATTTCTGTTTTGGAGCTGCCATTTCCATTGTTTTAGTTAAGGCACTCATGCCAATTTTCTGAGCTTGCACCAAAATCGAAGGATCCCACCTTGCCTGTAAATCTGGATTGACAAAAGGCCCAGTGCCCAGTAGGGCATCAACACCCACAGCATGACGAGGGTCGTGTTGAGGCAACTGCATATTCGTTAAAGCGGTGGGCTCAGCCACTCGTCTCCAAGTTTCTTGAAATACACCATATTGTACTGGCTGGAATAGAATTGTAGCAAGATACGTGATGTCATAAGGTGCAAGCAAATCTGCATTACTTACACGTATTAATTGCATTACCTCTGAGGAATTAATACCATACTGAGCTACTTGCGATTGGAGGTCTTGCACAACCCTCCAGGCAAAGACGTGATGACTGTCATTCTGTCCTGTTCCAGGAGCTGCTTTGAAAACTGGAAAAACCATAGGGTTATCACAAGCAACATTTGCATTGGCACTGTTCTCCTGAGGTACTCTTGGAGCACCTAACCTTTCTATGATGTCCCAATTCTTTTCTTCAACTGCTTTCCTCCTAACAAAGTCCCAAAACTCCTGAGGGTGTTGAGGAAGCACAGTTACTTGACATGGAGGCAAAGTCCATGGGGCAGTAAGGCTAGAGCTCTTAGGAGGTAAAGGGGCCAGAGCTCCTTGCCCCAACTCAGGTGTTACTGCGGGCGACTCATCACTTGATTCGCTGTTGCTGTCACTGTCAGGTAATGGAGGATACGGCCTTGCAGGTTGTTCAAGCCACTCAGAGGGGAGTGGGAGGGCGGACGGCTGGACAAGAGAGGAGGGAAGGGGGGGGCAGATGGCTGGGTTTCTCTCTCCGCTAAAGACATTTCAGCTAACTGGCGTAGCGGTGTAGTATATGCAGGCACCATCGCCAGCTGCTGCGCAGGTCTGATAAGAAGAGACTAGGGCAGGTTGCCCAGAAGTTTTGGCAGCTTTCCCATAAACTTTGGCCCCCAGCCCAGAAGCTCTGGCAGCCTTCCCAGAAGCTTTGGCAGCTTTCCCAGAAGCTCTGGCAGCGTGCCAGGTAACTTCCATGGCACCTGGACTTGCTTCAGCAAGTTCCCCATCAGAGGTCCCCTCTGCCTCAGCTCCCCCCCCGTCAGGTTCTGTTATCCGCCCCAACTGTTCGTCCGCATCTTGCTCTGTTTGTTCTCGCTCTGTTTTTCATTCCTTTAATGCCTCAAAGAGCGAGTCCCAAGTAACTGCTAGATCAACAACTGTTTTATCTCCCACTCGAATGACTTGCCAAAGTCTGTCCCCGACTTTTTTCCATGCCTTAACACTAAATGCTGTGTCGGGACCAGTGCCAAAATTCTGTGATTTAGCACTCAGCAATATATTGCGCAGCGCATAGTCTGACGTATCATTCCCCTTATTTCTTAACAAAACTTTCCATGTAGACAGAACATTTTCTTCCTCTTTAGATAAATTATGTCCCATTATTACTAGTTGGTGGCTCACCTACTTCCAGGTGTCTTGATTGGAGGGAATCAGGTCCGGACCTCCCTGTGGCTTCCACCTGCCACTCTCAGTTGCACCAACGCCGCCTCCCCCACTACGTCCCAGTGGGTCCCGGTTGCCAATTGCTAGGACCCTGTATGGGCCCCCACCGACTATGTTCTTATCACGTCGGGGATCACCAAATGTCGCAGTTGAGGCGGTCATGACACAAAGCAGAGACCACAAGCAGTCTCAGTTGGCAACACTTTATTAGTGAACATGGCTGATCTTTTATACACTTTCCAATTGTTTACCCTTCTTATACCTTAACTATTGGCCACAATAAGTCAATACCATGCTATTGGTGAAAAGTTATAGTGACTTCACTTAACTTTCTAAAAATGCTTCATCCAGCTGCAAAGTGCTCTTATCTTTCTTCTCTCAATCTCCTTGGTTACAGCCTTGGAGAGAGCTCCTTATCAGCTTCTTCTTACTTCTCGGCTTCTTCTCACTCCTTTAGCTAACAGGCCCGCTGTTAGCCCCTTCCACAGCAGCCGATCCAGGGGAGGGTGAGGGGGGAGCAAACGGCCCAGGGAGAAACAAAAGGGCTGATGACCCAGCCTGTTCTTCACTTCACGTCTTCTGTGACTTCATTTTTGCTAATTGCTGTGCAGGTATAAGATACTTTGGTTTAGACTCAGTTCAACTAACTGCTGAGCAAGCAAAGTATACACAGGTTTAATATAGTCTTTTGGAGATGAATACCTAGGAACAATGTTAGCCTGCCGTTTGATTCTCACTATAGCAAACCCTGGGGGAACCTCCACAGCAGCTGTAGCAGCCTCCTCAGATGGAGATTCATCAACAGGCTCAGCTTCATCTTCCTCCTGTTCCTCTCCTTCACTTTCTTGCTCTAATTCCTGTTCCTCCAACTCTTCCCCTCTATCTTGTTCTGCTTTCCATTCCTTCAACGCCTCATACAACAGTCTCCAGGTAGTAGCCAAATCGACAATTGTCTCATCCCCCTTAGATATCACTTCCCATAGTCTCTTCCCAACCTTTTTCCATGCCCGGACACTGAAGGCAGTGTTGGCATCAGCTTCAAAGTCCTTTTATTTACACCATATCAGTAAACTACGAAGAGCATAATCAGAAGCTTGAACTTTTTTTCTTTTCAGTAAAGCTTTCCATGTGGACAAAGCAGTCTTTTCCTCGTTTGATAAATTATTTCCCAATTTTTTTCCCAATCGCTCACGGTGATGGTGGTCACAGGGGTCTTAGGATGAGGGAAGAGACGTAGATCTGACTCCATGTTACAGAAGGCTTGATTTATTATTTTATGATATATATTACATTAAAACTGTATTAAAAGAATAGAAGGAAAAGTTCTCATCAGAAGGCTAGTCTAAGAATAGAAAAGAATGAATAACAAAAGGTCTGTGGCTCGGACAGAGAGAGAGCCAACTCTGCCGTGATTGGCCATTAATTCCAAACATCCACACGAGACCAATCACGGATCCACCTGTTGCATTCCACAGCAGCAGACAATCATTGTTTACATTTTGTTTCTGAGGCCTCTCAGCTTCTCAGAAGGAAAAATTCTAAGGAAGGATTTTTAATGAAAAGATGTCTGAGACAGCTCACCTCGAATCAGACGTCTGAATTAGGTCCGGACCTCCGCAACGTCCTTGCTGCCTTCACTCATTATTAGGATACCCTTCAACTTTTTCTCTTTTTTCTCTTTCCTTTTTTACAGTCCAGTTGCAATCACGGCAGGCGCCCACCAGATGTCGCTAAAGAGCGTGACACAGCATAAAGCACCAAGACTCCATCAGAAGGTTGTATAAGAGCGATTTATTACAGGAACATGTTGCCTTTATAGTTTTTCAAGATATTTACATTTACTTAACAGACACATACACTGCTCATTGGTCATAAGAAAGAAACAAAGTTCTCAATAGGTGAATAAGGAGCCACGTCATTCTGTGAGCCAACTAAAGTTCATGTCTTTTAACTTTGTCTCTTTCATCACGTTGTCATGGTGATAGCCTTGGTGTCTTCCTAGAGAGAGATACGGGGCTTTCCTTATCTTCAGGAAGACTTTGCTAGCTCACAAGAACAGCACGAAAATGTCTTTCCTACAGAAAATCTTGAGTCCTTGCAAATGTTAAACACCTTTTACATCGTTATCTTTAAGCAGGTAGTTAAGTCTGTTTATCTGTTTTTGCTGCCTTTATATAAAAAGTTCTGAAATTGAATGCAGAGAATGTGAGTGTCTGCAAGTCCTATAGAATGAGAAAATATACAGTAACATCTCTTGTTGCTCTAGAGCACTTAGGAGAACTCACCTCTCCCGCTCCAAGGAACAGCACTTGCTGCTCTGCAAGTGGTTTACCAGTAGCTTTCTGTGCTCCCTGCAGTCCTACCAAGGCCACTGAATCTGTCCCTGAAAAAGCAATGCAAATCTAAGGTGAGTTGAACATATCTACTTGGCAGATCATGGTTTTAGGCAAAACTTCTGCAAATACAGAAAGGATCATAAACAAAGGGTATACCTTGAATATCATCATTGAAGGTACAATATTTCTCTCTGTGTTTTCTTAAAAACCAAAAAGCATTGTGTTTTCCAAAGTCTTTAAATTGGATAAGTGTGTTCTGGCCATATTGAGATAGAGTTGAAATTTTCCAGAGTAGAAATCCATTTTGATTTAGGTGAAATGTACATCTTTGAACTAAGTCTGTAGCTTGCAAACATAGCTGTTTGGTCTGACTGCCTGTTCTGGCAAAAAACCTATGCTCTAAGAAACTGCTTCAGCCGAAGGACAGAGATAAGGAAGGCCCCTTGAACTCTGAAACAAACTGAGAGGCTTCAGGAGACAGGGCAGGATGACCCAGGAGTTCTTTCTGTACTTTCTGTTAAAAAAACTAGCTGCAAGTGTAATGCAAAATCAGTAAAATTAATATTTATGAACCTGTTGGGAAATTCCAAGCATATGGATTAGTAAGGAAGATAAAAAGAGATCTGGAGTTCCCAGACGCACACATGTCCTTTTAAGGAGAGCCATGTCCAAATGCGTGCAGCGCTGTAATAAACATACCGGCTTTATAACTTTCACAAAAGTTGTGGAGTTTGTTGGTTTTTTTCCCACAGTTCATTATGGCAAACCAGCCAGGAGACTTTCTGTCCTTGAAGGGGCAAGAGGAAAAAAGTACCCCTTGGCACACCCTGGGGATGTTCCTTGGAGGGGCTCTGCTGGTCTCGGCTTGCATCCTGCTGGTGTGCAGATAAGTGGTATGTATCGAGGAGCCCTGGGGGAGAGAGAGAGAGATAGGATTGCTGAGTAAGTCACTCAGAGATGTCTGAGTGTGCAGCCTCATTCCTGTGCCTGCAGGCAGCCCATCCGAAACAGCGGTTGGACTAGAAATGGGCATTCATTGTTCTATAGGGTGACTGCTAGCAACTCCAGTGGTGAGTCGAGTGAACCCGTGTGTGTTTATGGTGTCCAGACGTGTTTGTAATCGTGTGAGTGCATGGTGCACGAAAGAGAGCAAACAAGCGAGTGTACCCACGGCGCGGGGGGAGATCTACCCACGTCTGAAGCGGCCAGATGAGGCCTGAGACGCCAGCTGGGGGAGGCTGTGGGGGCAGAGACCACCCTGCAGAGAAGTGGAAAAAGTAAAGAAACTTGGGTGAGGACATTTATTGTGTTTAAAGGTGGTGATTTGTGTAGATTGTGCACATTTTGACTGTGACTAGACAAACTCAGGAGGTTCCTCTGCCCCAGTGGTTTGGACTTGATCCCTGGAATTTTACTGTGTGCTGTTATTTTGATTGTGTCCAGAGTGTGTGAGGATCAGAGAAATCTGATGTGGGTAAATGCTGAAGTATTGTATGCTGAGTTGTGTTGAGAAAAGTGGGGACTTTGAGAGATACCCCCTTTCCCCGTGAGTTTGTGTAGTTCCTCCCCCGCGTTACGGTAATTTGATTCTCAGGATTTTATGGTTGTGTTTGTGGAGATTTTAGGATTTTGTTTGCAACAAGTGTAGCATTTTACGCAGAAGAACTACAGTATGGTGATTTATGTTTAACTGTGGTAAAACGAATTAAAGGAATTCCAGGAATTCCCCTCCCACAGCAATTCAAGCTCTGACTCTTGTGAATTTGAGATGGGGGGGGGGCAGTCTGTGTTTGTGGGCATATCAGAGTTTTTGTTGTAACAGGCACAGCCTTTTGCAAGGCAGTAAAGTGAGTGTCAGTGGAAAAAATGCTTTAATTAGATTGTGCTGGAAGAGAACTGGAAAAGACTGAGATTTTGTAAAACAGAGTTTAGATAGAGGAGACAAATGAGTTTCTATAAAGGGGCTTTATCAGACTTCAGCTGGTAATATAGTAAGTCTGGACTGAAAACAACCTGCTGTAAAGGTTAAGTGATAAATGCTGAAGTGATAAATGGAATAGCCTGCAGGCGATTCCCAGGAGTTTTTGGTGCATTGAGAGACTGGCACCTTGTGTGCAATGCAGAGTTTGTGAGAGGTGCTGGTATTGCTGTTCCATGCCCCAAGTGTAAATTGAAGGTTCCTGATCAAGCCGATTCAGAACCTGAGATCTTAAAGCTTATGTGTGGGGGATTGCATCTGATACCTGCCACCTGGAGGTCTGTGTGTGAGAAAAACTGAGAAAAGACAACGTGAGGCTTGGGTGGAAGCAAGATAGTATAAGGAGAAGGAGATAATGAGAACTAACCAGAGCAAAGAGGTTCCCAAACTAGCCCCTCTGGGAGGGGCTCACTGGGAGAAAGCTGGCAGTAGGGGCGGCTCGGAAAATAAAAAGATTTATAATATCTTATTGCAGTTAATGCTGTTTTAAGATGGGAAAGCAAATAAGATGAGATCTCATATGCTCATATGTTTTTCACCTTAAAGAATCACCCAGAATGGCAGAGTAACTGTGGGTTCAGAGCTCCCTCTGACCCACTGGTGTTAGCTCTTGAAAAAGAAAACAAAGCAAAGAGAAGGCAAATCAAATGTGTTGTTCAGCATGCAGTGTAAGACAGCAATGTATGAAATCAGACAAAGTTTATCATGCTGAAATTCAAAACCAAGTTCATATGATTTGTTAAAGGCTCCTCTTAAGGTAAGGGAGGATAAAGAGGACCTCCCCAAAAGGGAAGAGGACTTAGGCTCCAAAGGTATACACACTCACACCCATCCCCCTCCTGGCAGTCCAATTTCATCCAGAACTAGGAGGTAACAGACCCTCTGTGAGAGGCAGTGAGACCAGAAGAAAGGAAAAGGGTGGAATTTTGATTGATACAGGGGCCATATATTCAGTTTTAAATAAAGCTTTAGTACTTGTGGAGAATGATCATATCATAGTGTGGGGAACAACTGGCCAGTCTGTGAGAAGGCATACTTTTGCAAACCTTTAAAGTAACATGTGTATTTACAGGTTTTTGTATATGCCCAATTCGCTAAACATTCTAAAATGGGGAGGTTACTATGTAGGTAAATGATCCAAAGTATATAAAGGTGTTAGGCTTAACATTACCAGCCACTGAAACTGAGAAGGAAATTAGTAAAGAGATATTAGGACAAGTACTTTTGGGGGTATGGGCCCCTGATGTACCAGGGAGGGTGAAGAATGCCCCCCCCCCCGCATAGTAATCAAGCTTAAGGAAGGGACACAACCACTGAGAATTAAGCAGCACCCCCTGAAAAAGAAGATAGGCAAGAAATCAGCCCAATAATTGATAGTACAGGATTGAGGGCTGTCAATAAGATAACAAAGAATTTATATCCTGTGGTAGCAAATCCATATACTTTACTAACTCGTTTAACACCTGAAGTAACCTGGTTTACTGTTTTAGATCTGAAAGATGCTTTCTTTTGCTTCCCTATCCACAAAGCCAGCCAGAAAAGTTTTTGCATTAAAATAGGAATGCCCTAAAAGCGGCCGCAAAACCCAGCTCACATGGTCCATGTGTCTCAAGGCTTCAAAAATTCCCCCACTCTGTTTGGAGAACAACTTGCAAAGATCCAGAGTCCTGGGAAACTCCACAGGAAGAAGGAGGAAGCCTTTAAAATTTACTAGGACTCCAGGGATACAGAGTACTAAAGAAAAAAGCACAGGTAGTGAAACAGAAGTTTATCTACCTGGGGTACAAGGTTACTGCTGGGCAACGGACTTTAAGGCAGGCTCGCAAGGAAACATTATAAAAGAACTCTGAATTTTCTTAGGCATATCAGGGTAGTGCCAGCTGTGGGTTCATAATTACGGACTGTTTGTCAGAGAGAAATCTCCAGCAGACAAAGGAAGCCACATAGGCATTTCACCAGCTAAAGAGTGCCCTCATGTCAGCTCCAGCTTTGGGACTTCCAGATGTATGTAAACCATTCTTTCTATTCTCCCATGAAAAACAGGGAATTTCCCTGGGAATACTGGCTCAGGACTTGAGTCCATACTGGAGGGCAGTTGCTTACATTTCCAAGCAACTAGATGCAATGGCCAAAGGATGACCAGGTTGCCTGAGAGCTGTAGCAGCAGTTGGGCTGAATATTCAAGAGGCACACAAGTTTACCCTGGGACAGAAAATTACTGTGTTAGTGTCCCACACAGTGTCTGCAGTACTGGAAGTAAAGGGCGGCCGCTGGCTTTCACCACAGAGGTTTCTGAAATACCAGGCCATCATGGTAGAACAAGATGATGTAGAGATAGTGGTAACTAATATTGTCAACCCAGCTTCTTTATCTCAGTGGAAATCAAGGAGAAGCAGTATACCATGATTGCCTGGAGACCATTGAAGCTACTTACTCCAGCCTCCAGCCACCCAGACTTGAAGTACACTCCTTTGGACGATGCAGAGATGGGAGTAGCTATGTTGCCAGTAGAAAGTGACATGCTGGGTACGCAGTGACTACATGCAGAGAAGTAACAGAATTCAGACCCTTACCAACAGGCAGCTCTGCGCAGAAGGCTGAGATAATTGCACTGACTCATGTTTTGGAAATGGCAAAATGAAAGAGAATAAACATCTATACAGACTCGAGGTATGCATTTGGAGTTGTGCATGCACATGGAGACATCTGGAGAGAGAGGGGACCGCTGACCTCACAAGGAAAGAACATTAAACATGCACAAAGAGATAATCCGGCAGCTGGGAGCAGTTCAACTGCCTGAAAAGGTAGCAACTATGCATATTAAGGCACACAAGAGAGTGAGCTCAGAATTTGAGGAAGGAAATGAGCTGGCAGATGGAGAAGCAAAGGAAGCAGTGACAGGTGAAGTAATTATGGACAGATTTCCCTTGAAGGTAAGACAGAATATAATAATAATACTAATCAAAAGGGACATACAACCAAGAGGGGTGGGCTACCATTGAAAGGGAGCTGGTAATCACTTCCCATTTGTGCGGTCACTAGTATGGGAGGAGCACCAGAAAACACACTAGGGCCTAACTACTTAAAAACTTTTATAAAGTGTAGCTCCTTTCCCAGAATGACCAAGGCTGCCAGTGTTACAGAGGACATCGAAATGAAGTGTTGACTTTTAACTAGTAGTTTCCACAGGCTTTCTAGAACACATATCTGATTGAAAGAATCGTTGCCAGGAATTTATATGCCACTATTACTCAAGTGAACTGACAGTGTGATCCTGGCCTCCAGACTAACCCCAAGAATACCCCCAGACCAAAACTAGGTCAGATAGGGAAGGGTCATGGACCTGGACAGCAGTGGTAAATTGACTTTTCAGAACTCCCAAGGAAAGGGGGGTGTCAGTATTCATGAGTATTGACAAATACGTTTTCAGGGTGGCCAGAAGTGTTCTCCACCAGAACTGTCAAGGCTTGAGAGGTGATAAGAGTAAACAATACTGCTTTCAGAGTTCCAGCCACAATACCTACATGGTGGCATTAAGTAGACAGCTCAGAGAAAATTAAAAACATGTGGCTGGAACTCAGAGCAGGAAGCTAAGTGAATCAGTACATAACACAGCCTAGGAATTATGTATACTTTAAGTCTCTTACAGAAAAGACTTTGGAACCACAGTAAGAAAGACCATTCCATGTGCTTCTCACCACCATCACCACCATCAAGTTTAAGAGGCAGAATGCCCGGATCCACCACACTCGAATGAAGCGCCCCAGAAGCCCCTTGGAAATTGACACCAAGAGACAATGAACTGGGACTGAAACTTATTTGGGCAAAATAAGTGTATTGCGGGGGCGGGGCAGGGGGCGTAGTTTGTAATTTTATTTATAGAATTGTTTTGTGTATAATTGTAATTGAAATCCTGGAATACCTCTATCCAAAACAATGCTGAATGCCCTTGGTCCCAGGTTTTAATCAGTATACTGGATCTATGAGAGAGCTGGCCACTGCAGCAGGTGGCCTAGCAAAATTGAAACAGCTTTTACAGTCATCTCTATTGGTATTAGGAACTAGTCAGTGGCAGATTTCAAAAGTACTGCCAAAGTGAGAAAAGGCGGGGGACCAAGACCACAAGTTAATAATAGAAGCGCTTAGTACGGTTCAAGATAATGTGTCTTTAGCTTTCAGTTGCATACAAGCACAGTTATGGATGCAGGCAATAGCAGCTTTGATCATACAGGAAGGGGGTGAAAGTAATTTTCCAGCTGAAATTTGGAAGATTGTCTGGGATTATGTGATTGATTCTAAAAGGAAGTTTCAATCCTGGTAAACTATGGTAAATGTCACCTATGATCCTGCTTCTAATGTGGCCACTGCCTTTGTGCTTACCATACGTAATGCCACTGTTTACGTTATCCACCTCATCATTGCACTAGGATTAAATAATGAAAAAAACTGGTGCTCTACCCTTTCGAACATAGGGTGTGGGCATGAAAGGTGAATGAAAAGTGGCAAACAATAAACTTAGAATCTTGTGTTATTAGGGAACATCTAGGAAGCAATACTATTAATGCTCAAGATGTGTGTCTAGACACCGAACAAAGTATTTGCCACTTCGAGATTCATCCAGGCACTAATCAGAAAATTGTGCTTGTATATACTGGTAGAAGTTGTGTATGCTTGAGAAACTTCCTTATCAAATGTACAGGGTAAAGCATTAAGGCACACTTACTGTCGTAGGGATTTGGATTAAGTAAAAGAATTTACTTATTTCTTTTAGGAATGGGAGGAATGAGACAGAATGGAAATTTTCCAGAGTAGAAACTCATTTTGATTTAGGTGAAATGTACATCTTTGAATTAAGTCTGTAGCTTGCAAACATAGCTGCTTGGTCTGACTGCCTGTTCTCACAAAAAACCTATCCTCTAAGAAACTGCTTCAGCCAAAGGAAAGAGATAAAGAAGAGCCCCTTGAACTCTGAAACAGACAGAGAGGCTGCAGGAGACAGGGCAGGCTAACCCAGGAGGTCTTTCTGTACTTTCTGACAAAAATCTAACTACAAGTGTAACACAAAATCAGTAAAATGAATATTTATGAACCTGTTGGGAAATTCCAAGCATATGGATTATTAAGGAAGATAAAAAGAGATCTGGGGTTCCCAGATGCATACATGTCCTTTTAAGAGGAATGATCCTGACATGCCTCCAGTGCTGTAATAAACATACCGGCTTTATAACTTTCATAAAAGTTGTGTAGTTTGTTTCTTTTTCCACAATTCAATACCTATAGGACATGGCAAATATTGCTATCACTAGCTACAAAGAAATATAATCCTTTTAAAACAAATTCTGCATGCAATAATTATCTTTGGAAACAGGATGTCTTCAGGCCTTTCACTGCTTAAAACGGTTCCATTTCCATTCTGTGCATATTTAACAAATAACTACAAGCAGCATGTTCTAAATCACAGAGAAAATCACTACAGAGCCAAAAATGCACTCATGTATTTTGACTTTTAGTTCTATCTTTATTCCTTAAATGACTGTTTCTAGGACAGTGCGTTAGGGGGGGGGTTTTGTGCCAGCAGTTTTGCCATACTTCCATGCAGAATATTCACTGTCATATCTGTCTGTAATGGCTTACATAAATTCCTCAATTAGGTCATCATAGACCTGTGAGCGATTCCTTTTTTGGTATAGGCCTATATAAAATGGATCTTTTAAGAGTGTCTGAAAATGAATAAATCAAAGAGAGCAGTAGGATGAATCACTTCCTCAGTAAATGTTTTCCAGAATTCACAGTAACATATTTCACACCAAAAGATACTGCTTTTATATAACCACTATAACTGCCTCAAGTATATATCAATGTTCAGTAATTTCAGCTAGCACTTGAGGTTGGTGATGGCTGCTTTTAAAACAGAACAAATCATTACTATGAACAAATTGCTTTAATAAATCTGATTCACATTTCCAGCTTCTTAAAGTCGGGTCAACCTGACTGTCCATTTTAGTGTCCCAGCATTCAAATTACTTCCAAATGCACCATTTCACTGCCAAATTAACTGGTGTTTTTCAATCACTGATATGTAACTGTACAGTGGATTCCAAATCATTTACCCTTACATAAAATAGTTGGTTTTATACTGAATAAAAATGCTCAAATAAAAATTTTCTCTTATAGTACTAAATACTCAAATACTTTTCATAGGGATAACTTAGGGCAGGTCAAGTTCAGTCAAACTCACTGTATTATCAGTTCCAATGTCGATGCACACAGGCAAGCATTTATCTGGATGTATTCCTACACAGGCTGTATACAAACAGTTTTCCTACTGGAATTCCCATCCCATACACAAGACCCAATATTATTTCTCCATCAGTAATGACAACAGCCTGAAAACAAAAGCAGGTAAAATTATAATCATTGTAATTTATAAAGTTTAGAGCAATACCAGTTGAGGGGTTTTTACTGGGGAAAAAATCAGGTATGCTTGCACAGTCAAACAAAGAATAGATTACAAGGAATATTTCAGTTGAAGCAATAATGCTTAAATGATAGAATCTGCTATGCTCTTTTTTCTTTGCTGAAATCAACTACCCAAATCCTTGAAAGCTAAGTGAGAAGGATCCATGCTGCTGTGTGGACCTGCAGCTTGTAACTTGGGTTTATGATTTCCACTTGTAAATCCAGACATCAAAAATTTGTACAATTCTATGATGATATAAAGTATCAATCACCTCATCTCCCCTTGTGGTTCTCAATCCCACTGGCTGATACAGGATTTAACAGGAAAATTTGTGTTTTCCACCTACTAATGTGTCCTAACCCAAAGACAAGATCACCTTTCCTACTGCTATGTAACACAGTAAGCAAGACCCAGAGTGCATCCCTTAACTTTATGAAGTAAAATAAAAAGTTTGGCAAGTCTAGTTCTCATCATCATTGTTTACTCAATCCATAAACCTCATATTCAGGATAAAATGTTGCTCTTCAAGATATGCATTATCTTCATTAGCTATATTTTGCCATCATGGTCAAACAGCCAAGGATGCATTATTAAGTATTTACATTTCCATCAAATACTAATAAATCTTAAAAAGTTCAACTAGGATTAAAGAACAACTAGAAAAATAATTATATAGTGGTAGTATCTTAACATCATTCTCTGGCCAGTTGTTCACAATTGACCTTACATGGCCTCTGTCTGAGATAGAGATAAATAAGCCTCTGGAAGAAAAAAAGTAAAAACATTTTATAGGTGGCAATTAGAATTTTCCCCTTGCTTTGTAAAGCTAAATGTAAAATTGAAAGCATTGTAATAATGGATATAAATTACTCAAAGGAGAATTTCTAATACAAGTGCCTATTTGGCTACTTTGACACTCTAAAATAAGAACACAGAGAAAATACTTTTCATTATGCTACCTGGATTTTACACTATTACAGATATTCACCTTTAGAACTCCTCTAGGGCAAAACACCTCTGGTGTTATCAGACATGATATGAAAAGGGAACATGATCCTAAAGTGTGGCTTTACCTTAATGAATCTCTGTTCATTACATTACACAAGATGAGGAGAGAGAAAAGAAAGGAAAGACAGGGATTGAGCATACTGTCTTCTCCAAGACCAAGAGAACACTGCTTCCCACTGCTGAGTGCTCCTTCATAGGAACATGGGAGGAGAGGCAAAGGAGCAGAAAGGAGCAGAGGTGAAGTGTCTGTATTTCTTCTGCTCGAGTAAGCCCTCTTGCTAGGAGAAAAGGCAGCATGAAAAGCTCAGCAGAGGTGGTAACCGATAAATTACCAACACTTGGAAAGTGCTGGTTCTTGGAAAGAAAGGAAGTTGAGTACCAACCCTAGTTCCAATCCATGCTGCTGTTTCTTGTACAGACAACTTCTAGAGGGGGACGGTTTTCAAACTGGTCTTTAATACATACAGAGACATGGAAGAGGAAAGGAAGTATGTGAGAACTAAGAGTACATCTTTGACATCCCCTGCCTCACATCAAGAACAAAACCATGCATTTCTTACTGTTTTTATCATAGCATCCATGTCCTCATGGCAGCAAAGGATTAGCCCTTCTTCCACACAGCATCCAAACTCTCAAGCAAAAAGACTCTAGAAATATACTTTGAATTGTGGTGAGAATATAATGGAAATGAGCTGAAATGACTGCCAGTCTGAACTGGTTTCCTCAACAGAGATAATAACCTGAAGAGATGTTTTAAAGCCACTGCTGAACCCAGACCAGATCCCAGCCAAGCTATATTTACTGTGTCAGAATAACTGAAATCTGACTCCCAGCAGCACAGCTTTAATACAGGGGCTATCTGCATCCAATGGAATCTGCTGAGCTACCATGAGTCAAGCCTGTCTCTTCCTGCTTTGCCAACATCTGTCCTCACCCACTGCTCACTGGCCTCTGCTCCTGCATTTAAGATGTCATGCCGTGCTGCTCTGCAGAGCACTGTGAAAATTTCTCCAGCACTGGGCCCCTATGCTACCAGCACAAAAACATTGGTCACAGTTCCAATCCTGCCAAAACCATGATTAGCCTGAGTTTCCTCCAGCAAATCTGCTGTACAGGGATGCAGGCACTCATGTTTCTGCCTCTGTGCAGGCTGTGTGCAGGATTGCACAGGAGAATATACCTAATGAATCTACCTGAAGTTACCCTTCCTGAACAGAGGGTGAGATCAGATGACCTCCAGAAATCCCTTTCAATCTACACTTTCCTCCAAATGTTCTGTCCTGACACAGATCCTTAGACTCACAGATGTGATTTGGAGTTGGAGAAAGCCACAGCACTCTCCTCAGAATTAAAGAGCTGTACTGCATCTAGGAAGAGCTGGAAATGGGGCTGAAGCTCTGCACTTGTAGTATTTAGTGACACATAATCACTTCTGTTTTCAAATGTTCTGTTTTCCAATATAAACTGGGTCTTGAGATATTATTTAATCAACTTTTACTGCCCTGAATTGGCACAAATCTTGTGTAGTTGAATCCAAAGAAAAATGAAATTTCCAAACTTCAGGCAAGTATACAGAGAAAATTATAACAAAAGTAGCAGCAATATAGATCTATTGTTCTTACTTTGGTCTCCTGAAGATGTGTCCATACTGGGAGCAGGCAAGGCCTACTGTTGGTGTGTATGCAATTGGCATTAACTGTTCAATATAATCTTGTAATACTCTATGGAATAACTTTTAGTTTCTCTCTTGGATTCCCATTATGTAGATATACCTAAAATTAGCATAAAGAAAAACAAAACAAAACAAAACAAAACAACCCAACCATTTACTGTTTCACATTTATGCTTATAAAACAATGTGAAAAATGCCAAAGCAAAATCCACACTTGCTTAATATTATTTCTTCATGGAATTCCTGCTTTCACTCAAGTCAGGCTTTAAGCACTAAGCAAAAGTTGGAAAAGAGAGAGTAGCAGTACTAAACAGCTGAAATAAAAATACTGGATGTGACATACCATGCATGCTAACAAGTTAATGTGCAAACATGCATTATGATAAAAGATAACTCATGGATTTGTTACAGGATACAGCTGGGAGTCTCATTACTGCTAAAAAAAAATTAACAATGAAAGTCTTTCACCCCAAAAATGTAAGGTCCTAACAGGTCATGTTAATCCTAACATTAACACAGTTATAAAACAAATTAACTTCTAACAAAAAGTTAATATTGAAGGATTTACCTAGGTGTGTAAATTAAATCTACATTTTTGCAAATTTACCTACCAGTCTACATGTACCAAATCATATTCAGTCTTGCTGACCCAACAGCAAAGATAATGAATTAGCAATTCTTCTTAGGTTACAGCAACCAGTACGGATTACGTGACTGTTTCAGATCAGCAAGTGATATGATGTGGATTTAAGTAATCTTTGCGTTTTCATGAGAACAAAAGCTTATTGATATGGTCCAGTAAGCCTCAAACCATTCCAGTGTTTCTCTTGCCTTTAGGAGACTGCTTAAGATTACATGCAGATATGCAAAGGCTTATATGGAAACAGTTACAGGATGCTAAAAATATGCCATTCTAAAAAAAAAAGGAAATAAAACCCAAAATAAATCGAAATCCTTCAAATTCTTTTTATTTCTAACCAAAGTAGTAGGTTAAAGAAAAAAAGGACTAGTACAGAAAAAATTACACATTATGAGACTCAAAATTCTAACCCTGTGATTCCTTTCTAACATTAACTGCTATGTATGATAAACACTGTTTTTCATAACTATTAAACTCTTGATTTACCTTCATTCTAACATCTTTTACCAGCATGGGCTAGCTGTTCCTTCCTTTCCTCCAATAGTTCTATGCTCAAACAACCTGCCAAACAAATTTATATATTCCAGAAATACATATTACAGATTACAGCAAGATATGCAGCTTTGTTACTGGCTAATTTGCACACATTCTTTTTCGTTACCTTATGACTATGGAATATGAGAAAAAAGCTCCCCAACCACATTTAGCCACATGATGAATGCATGATTGATTAAAGCAGTTTTCTGAGCAAAAGTGAAAAATAACCTCTGACAAAAACCCAGTGGAGGCACAAAAACTTTGGTTATCCCCATACAATATTTTTCAGCAATTTCCATTTATTGTATGACAAAACAAGGTCAGAGGAGTGCTTACTTTTCCAAGGGGTCTGTCTGTCATTTTTGAAAAATTCTTATGGAAAAGTAAGGCTTGAATGTCTTGTGTCTCTATTTTAGGAGGCAGAAGTCTTTGCAACTCAAGCATTTGTCGTTCATGTAATGTAAAGGCCATACCCTGCAAACAAGAGAGGTGAGAAGTAGCAGTTCTTCCTCTAGCATTTCTCTGTGTAGTGTATTTCAGTTTGACACTTCTGACTATCCACTGCATTCTTTTCTCGTGGCAGGTGCCACAGCAAGCAGAGTTTTGTCAGGAAAATTAATCCACAAACATCAGAGGTTTATGTCCAAAAAGGAGACAGACGAGTCCTTTTACTTTATTAGAATAAAGGGAGAGGCCATAGGGCATTCTCCTGGGGTCTCTCAAATTTTTGGAGGATGCAGTCTCCTTTTCATCCTAATTTCCCGGTCACATTTCCCTTCTCTCTTTCCCCATTGGCTGAGGTACTTGAGAGGTAGAGACTTCCCGGAACTCCTGATACCAAAGACTTTCCTCTAATGTATAACCTTCCCTTTTAATTTTTAAGTCTTATGGAATTTAGGGGTTTTCCCCATTGTTTCTTTCATCTTTCAATATCCAATTTCATTTATCAGCAAACCTACAATTTATTTGTAAAAGCAAATATCTTTTTCCATTCATCAACCAGTGGGATTCTTCCCATTGTTTCTTTCAACTCTCAGTGCTACTTTTATCTACCAGCAGACCCACAGCTTGTTTGTAAAGACAAATCCATCATTGCTCTGAGTTTGGATATATTTGTCTCTGCTGGGGTTCTCCTCATCTTCTTTCGGTATCCCTTTTGACCACAGCTTTTCCACAACCCTGAGACCTTATGCCCTTTGCCAGATTTCATTTTCCTCTGTGAAACTGGAGAACAACTAAGCAATCCCACTGCAGACAAAGGTTTAAAAGGAAAATAGCAGCTGCTTGAATTGCTTCATAGGAACATAAGGTTGACCAAGAACATGTGGACCATCCAGTCTGGTCCATACAATCATGGACAATAATATTTAGTTCACAAAGGTTTATATGAATGCCTCTGTTGGTTGCTTTTTTCTACATATTTTCAGTAATCCAAACAGATCCCAAATTATTGAACTGTCCTAATACTTCTATTGAGATCACAATTCAACCAAAATCCTTCATTTTTACTTAAAGCTTGAACTAATCTATTTGTCTGCTACCAAAACACCTCATTTGTAACAAATTAGGTTTCTGAACAGTTAAACCACAAAAATATCCCATCATGTCCATTTTTCTCTGTTTCAAGGTAAACGAAGAGTTTAATTTTATTGTTATTTAAATATTTTAAATTATTTAACAATGACATTCAATAAAACTGGCTTTTAAAAATTATTTAACAATGACATTCAATAAAACTGGCTTTTCACTTAGAACACAAAAAAGCCTGCCGTGAGCTACTTGCTAAGTGGAGACTGACAGGCATCTTCATGGAGCAGTTAATTCCTAGGTGTAACTTTGCAAAATGTTAACTGATTCAAGTCGAGATTCACAGCCAACCTATCTCAAAGTGTTGACCCCATTTCCAACAACAATTAAACCCACTTTAAGTTTGCCACTTCAAAAGAGCAATGATAAACTTTCCTTGTCACACTATCCAACTGGGGCAGTTCAGTGAATGATTAATATTTGTGATGCAGGAGCCAAAAACTCAGGAAAGCCTTTGCTGTGTCAAGGTTGTGCATCAATCTGTGAGCAAAAGGAGAATCTGATAGGAAAATGTCTGATAGTTGTAATGTTTTAAAAGAGATGGAAACAAGAAACATCAGTTCTGCTCACAAACAACACTTCCTTAGCTTACTAAAGCAGTTAGATTAAAAAAACAAGATCGCATTTAACTTTCCCCACCCTGGAAGCATAATCTTACTGTTAAGTTGAAAAAAAAAGGTTTAAAAAAGCTTTCTAAGGTTTGTTTTGCACCTTTGTCATGGTTTGACACTGGCACAATGCCAGTGCCCCCATGAAAATACATTCTCCCTAGTGTCTGCTGTGAGATTTGACCAGAAATAGAGCAAAGCAGGCTCCAGCTTAGGAATAAAGGAAAGAATTTTATTAACTTGCAATATGAAAAAAAAGGAACACACAGAACTCAGAATGAAAACCTTCCAAAAACATTCCTCCTCCCATTCCTCCTCCTCCCCAATTTCCACCCCCACATGAAATAGAACCTTAGATTCTCAATCCAGTTACCACACCTCAGATAATAAACTCTCAGTTCGTCACCATCCTTCAGATAATAAATTCTCGGTTCATCAAGAAGAGAGGAGTCCCTCCTGTACCATAGGCTTCCCCAGGAAACAAAGTTGAAACTTCTTGTGTTTCCATGTCACACGTGGCACCACCCAGAGAACATTTGCCATCCTGATATCTTCCTTCCATGTACAGTGCTCTCACCACTGCACATGGACCAGAGCTGATTCTAGGGTTCCCCTTTTAAGGATGCTTTGCCAAATTCTAAAAAAGCAACAGTCTCTCACTTTCAGGACACCAGTCCCCCCCAAATGCACCCCCTGGGGCCGAGGGGTCTCGAGAACAGAGATCTTTTTCACTGAAGATCGAGGGCACCACCACCCTCCGCATCCGTCGTCTCTGTTCATGCCACTCCTTCACATAATATCACTGCACTCTCTTGGCTCCAAGCCATTGCCTCCCCTCAAATGCAGTCTCTGTGTTACAGGAAAAAAAAAGTTCTGTCCACAGCTTTACAAGAAAAGTTCAGCCAAAGGCCATTCCATCATCTCCTCCCACCTAGGATTCTTCTCAACTCTTCTGACATCTTTCACTTGCTCAAACCTTCACCACACTTGCCCATTTCCTTCCATTTTATGTTTGTCTCTCTCCTAGGAGGGTTTAATGTTCTGCAAATTTTCATTGTCCAAGAAAAGGGTTTAAATCTCAGGCTCTGCCTGCCCAGAACTCCCATGGCTACCCTGCTGGGCACCTTCTTGCCGCACCCCCCCCCCCCTTCTCCTTCTTGGCCGACCATGCTGCCAACACATGATATCGAATTTCAAGGTGGCACAAGCACAGGCACAGGCTCTCTCCCGGGGTTGGGGGGGCTGCCCAATACCTCTCAGTGTTCCTCAACCCTTTCATCCTGCAATGGCCTTCACCTCCCTTCTCTGTCCAAGGCTCCAGCCTACCTCAACCACGGCCACATGGCTTCCCCTCCCCCTGCCCAGCCGGCAGCTGGGCAGGGGGAGGTGTGACCTCCTTCACCCACCGGAACCAAGAGAGCATTCCCTTGGGAGTTCTCTGCTTTTAACCGCCTGTGTTCTCAGAGGCGTTTCCACGTCCTCAGTGGCATCACCAAGGGCCAATATTAAAATCTGAGCACTGATTGGTTTGATCACAACCTCCCAAAAAACTCACTTCCTTATCAAACCAGGACAGCCTTGCAATTAAATTCCAAATTCCTCCTGCAATCAGAAAAGTTACAAGAAAAAGATTAGTATTACCTCACCGTAGAATAAAAGATAAATCCATATTTTCATCTCTGCTTATGTTTGAATAGACTTTCACTGGTATTTGTAGAAAGCATACCCATTAGCAAAAAATCTCTTAATTTAGAGTCTATACTGTGTAATTCAGCACATTTGAATGGTTTCTAACCAATATAATTATTCATTAGGAAAAATATAATTAAGAAAATTAGTATTTTTACATATTTTTTCTAATTGCGTATTTAAATCCCATTTAATATCTATTGTTTTGATTATACTGATTTAAGAAGTCCACTTGCTTTTCTGCACTAATTCTATACTATGCTCTAAAGTAATAAAATATTTGAAGAGCTAGAAAGCAAGAAAAAGAACACAAAACCCCTGTGTTTTGCAAAAAAATTTTGTTAATAATTTCTTTCAAAAACCTAAGAATTTAATCCTAAAATAGAATTGGTTTTATTTCTATTTTTGCATTTCTGACAACGTTTCACATAAGAAATTAGACATTAAATACTGTACTCAATTTATCCTTTTTTCTGCTAGTAGTTGCGAGTCATTCACAAACCATCGTTTTCTTTCCTCATTTAAGTGATATTCTCAATTATTCTTACAATACTGTCGGTAAATAAATACCAGGTGACAGTTTATTCTTTAACTTTTTAACCATTGCTGTTGTTTATTTTTTCCTGTGTGTAACATCCACTTTAGCTATATGATTCTTTTTTCTGAAACCAAGTTGAATAATCAAAAATTTCCATGGACAACACCACCAGGTAACAGCACCAGCTGAAAAAAAACCAGAATCACACAGTAAATGCCATTTTCCCCCCTATATTGCAAAGGACCTACTTTAGTTTCACTGCTGCATACTTCACAAGAAATATTGATTCTCTGGGAATATAAATGCATCTTCCAAAGTTGCATAGAAGTGAACCATGGAAACACACATCTCAGCTACCTTCCCCCTTCCCTTAACTACCCACTAATTTGTTAAAATCAGCAGTTTATGTCTTTTTAAAACAGCCATTTCTCAACACATACTATACTTGCAGTGCAAGCGATTTAGGATACAAATCTGAGTACAGGTAGTAAACAACCATAATATTTTTATGGATACTTTAGGTACTACAAAAACAAAAATTATGCCAAAAGATTTGACATATTAAAAAGGAAAAAAGATTAGTCTCTGATGGTGTTCACAGGGGTTCTTGGATAAGGGAAGAGACGAGAATCTGATTTTATGTTTCAGAAGGCTTGATTTATTATTTTATGATATATATTACATTAAAACTATACTAAAAGAATAGAAGAAAAGGTTTCATCAAAAGGCTAGCTAAGAATAGAATAGCAAAGAATGTTAACAAAGGTTTGTGGCTCGGCTCTCTGTCCAAGCCAGCTGGGCTGTGATTGGCCATTAATTACAAACAACTCTATGCGACCAATCACAGATCTACCTGTTGCATTCCACAGCAGCAGATAATTATTGTTTACATTTTGTTCTTGAGGCCTCTCAGCTTCTCAGGAGGAAAAATACTAAGGAAAGGATTTTCCATAAAAGATGTCTGCGACATGTCTCTTTTCAGAGAAGAAGACAAATAAACACTGGTCAGTAAACCACCAATGTTACTAGCTTAAGGCATGTCAAAGACTAGAATCCCTTCAGTGGTACCATACTGGCTCCACTGAAATTTTACTGTAAACTAGCTGAAATATCTCACTTGCAAAACCTACATACTCACCATTAGAAACTTTCAAGTGCCTTAAAAAAAAAGTCTACCCAATTTCTGATTTCCACTATTAGCATGACACTAGGACATGGTTTTTCCTTAATTTCCCTGTACAGTGAAACCAGTGTCCTTAAAGTATCTGGGTCCTTAATATCCAATGAGCCCTGATGTGGAAGGGGCTCACAGCTGGTCTGTGAGTCAGAAAGAGTTAGTTGAAGAAGAGAAGCTGATAAGAGTTGCCTTTGTCCCTGAAAGAAGTTCTATCAAGGCTGTCGGCATGGAAACGGAGGATAAGAAGAGATAAATGAGGGGCCTGCAGTTAGATTTTGGTGGAAAACAGTGGTGGAGATCACCTTGCTCCAATGAACATTATGCTGATTTATTGTGGTCAATGAATAGGCATAAACTTTGTGAAAAGGTATAAAAAGACACCATTCTGCAAAACTAAAGGAGAGAGAAGCCTTCTCAAATAAATGGTGTTCTTGTTTGTTATGACCGTTTCAACAGCGACACCCTGAGGTTAATACTAAGCAGAACAGCTACCCATCTTTATTCAGTCTATTCATATTTTCTTTTTCCTTGTCTTTAGGACACCTGGATTTGGGATAATGTTTTTGAACTGAAAGAGGGTAGATTTAGACTAGATATGAGAAAGAATTTTTTTATTATGAGGGCAATGAAACACTAGCACAAGTTACCCAGAGAGTTGGTAGATGCCCAATTCCTGCAAACATTCAAGGTCAGGTTGGAGGGGACTCTGAGCAACCTGGTCTAGTGGAAGGTGTGCCTGGCTCATGGCAGGGAGGAATGGGTTAGATGACCTTTAAAGGCCCTTTCCAACCAAAACCATTCTATGATTATCAGTGTATCTAGAGTTACAATAACATGGAACATGGTGAATTGGAAAGTGGTACTAAGTAATTCCAGATGTTTTTTTACATGACAATTACATCTTACCACATTAAGATGCTTTAGTTTCTGCCCAGGCCTAACTCAGACATCTGAATGCCATCAGCTTCCATTTAATTCTTGTTCCAACTAGAAAAGAACTAGAAAAAGACCCCTACACTTGCTGTATTGCAATTCATTATCTTTGTCCACAACCAACAGCTGCCTCTTGTTTTGGATTTGAGATTGCAGCTTCGTACAGCACCTCACAGGATGGAGATTTTCCTTAAACTAGTGTGCCTGAAAGCTGCAGTATTACAAATTTCCTAGCCTTTTCCCTCATTTTATAAATCATAGTGCAGTTTGACAGAACCAGTGAGCAAATCTCAGTAAATCAGGAGACACTCAGAAATTCTTATCAGCTGGATGGATGTTCTCAAAGGTACTTAAAAAGTTTTGATGACCCACTGGTAGGGGACATGATGTTCATTGTAAATTCTCATCAGGTTGAACAAAGACACCAGACACAAGTCAGGGAACTCTTATCTCTTTATTGTACAGTCACCATAATTACAGCAAACAGCCCACTGTTTAGACTCAAAATATGTTGGACAACAAGCCCTTAATTTTGTACAGTACACTTCAATAAGTTCTCAACTCTCATAACAAACTCCTCAAAAGTGCTGGCTCACAAGCCACAACACACTTCCACAATCTCCCCATTCCCACAACAAACTTCAGCATGGAGTATGGGGTAAAATATGCAAGCCATGCTTTACCCAGGCAAAGCAAGGGGGAGAGAAATATAGACAGAAAAGGGAGAAAGAGAACAAAAAATACCACCAGTCCTTAGATCCCACATTGGTCCTGCCACATGGATGGTCCAGAGCTAGGGTTGTGAGACAAAAAAGGCAAGAGAGGAAAAGGATGGTGAGGGGACAGAATACACTTCCTTTTAAAGTTAACCTGGTGCACACCTGTTGTGGTTTAGGAATTGTCTTCCTCAATTTAGTACTAAAAAGAAAACCATAAGCCACTCCCCTGTCCCCTCAGGTGGGAGACCCAAAAGGCAAAGATCGTGGCGTTGAGATAAGAACAATTTACTGGAAACGGCAATAAGATAAGAAAACAAACAGTAACAGCAACAATACTAATAACAAAAGTGTGCAAAGAGATTTACATGCAAAATGCTCACCAATCCTGGGACAATGAAACAATGATGGATGGCCTCCCTCCACCTACCATGCTTTCTCCACCAGAAAAGGAACACCTTTCTTCTTGGAAGCAGTCCTTGCTTCCTCCCTCCCCCACCTCCCCCCCCCCCCTTACCCCCAGAATATAACATAAGGTGGTATAAAATAACTATGTCTTTGTAGCAAACCCCATGGGGCTGGGTAAGGCCCCATGGAGAATTGAACAATAGGAACTGCTGAGACAGCAAAATAAGTTCCTGTCTCTCTGACCCCTGCCCCAAAGCTTATCTCTGTAACCCTATAGGCTATGTTACCTAACCCTTACTATTGGTCAAGTTTGGATCCCCCTTAACCCTATAAAAGAGGCCTACTTTAGCCTATTTGACAGAAGAGGAGTTGTTGCTGGGACCCTTCACAGGCTCCCCCAACAAAACCATCACTGTGGAACCACTAGGACCTCCTTCTCCTCTCTCGACCATCTGCTGCAGCCTCAAGCCAAGGGCTACGTACGTAGCAAGCTAAGAGCTGAGATCCTAAGAGAGCTGATACCACTATAGAGCTGGCAATCACCAAGCTTGCTAAAGGGGGTAGCACGCAGAGTCGGCCTCGAGCTAGCCTAGCTTTCGGGCACCCTGTCTCCCTGAGGACTGGGCTCCTGGGCTATCTTGCACTGCTTGATTATAAGGCCAGAATAGAGGCTTTATTATACGTGGCGCTCTGACTCGACGACGTGAACCCCCCCCCACAGGAGGCGAAACTCGTCGATTGAGCAGCGGACCCCCCTGGGGATACTGTATCCCCCTGGGGTTACTGTACTGCCATTCAGACGCCGCTCCTCCTGTGAAGAGGCCTCTCCGTTTTAGTGTCAGTCCGACACTCAAAATTTACATCCGAACGACAAAAATTCCGAGGAGAACTGACGGAAGCAGACGCCTTCCAGCAGAATTCTGGACCCCAACTCAGCTGAAGAAGCGTAAGTATCAAATCAGCTACTATTGCGCGCATTTTTTCTGGGTCCTAAACTCCTTTTTCGTTTTTTTTTTTCTTTTTTTTTCTTTTTTTTCTCGTTTTTTTCTGCTGGAAGGGCTAAATTAACATGGGTTCAATTTTTAGTACTTTAAAACCAACTAAAATCGAGAGAGAAATATACTTAATAATCTTGGAAATCTTATCTTCTAATAACTTTTCCTTTTCTACCGGCAAGCTCTCTAAAAATAACCTTAAAAATTTCAGAAGATGGATTCTTTCGCAATACCCTGAAACTGATCAAGAAACGATCACTGAAAATTTGTTTTGGGACAAAATTGGAAACAAAATATATAACTCACAAACTAACCAGGACTTTTCTGTAACTAAGTATTTACCTTTATTTCATATAACTAAAACCATTGATAAATCTAACAGAGAAAAAACCTTATCTCTAGCAACAGATACTTCCTTTCAAATGATAATTACACTGATAAGGATTCTCAGGAATGTAGCTCGCATGCCTCGCAATGCCAGGGTCCTAAAATTCCCCTCTCCTCTGCCTCTCCCAAGGCAGAAGCTGTGCCTTCCACCCCAGCTCCCAAACCCACCTCCCCCTCGTCTGCGGGTTATGTGCCGCCCGATGCCCCACATACTGCCTTATCTACAACTGCAACCATCCCCTCTTCTCCCGGCTCGGCTTCCCCCTCGCCTCCGGTCCCAGCCCCCCCTCTTCTTGCCCCTGCTGCCCTCCTCCCTGCCGCGGACCCACCCTCGCCGCGGACCCTCCCACCCCCCCTCCTGCTCCCCCCACAGTGACTCAGTCTCTCCCCGCTGCATAGTCCCCCGCCCCCGCTCGTCCCTACCTCTGCCAACGGTACCCCCACTCACCCCCCCCCCCCCCGCTGCACCCTGCCTGCCACAGCAGAGGGTCCCCACACATAGCATCATATCTCAGTCCCAGCGCACCACCCCATACCCGCGGCACCTCAGACTGGTCCCACTGCCTCCTCACCCTCACTCCCCCCATGCCCACACCCCCCGTCCTCCCAGCCCCCCTGCCCCGGAAGCGATACGCGGAATAAATAGACTCCACAACCAGAGATAGTTATGAAGTGGGTATGTATGTCGGCGCCCGGCACAAGCGAGATAGCTCTCGTGAAAAACTTGTGCCCCGAGCTTCAGTCTGACCCACATCTTTATTCACAAAGGTGTTCCATATGCAATAGTTTGCACAACTTTTTCATGCATATTCAACCCCTGGCCCCGCCTGTCCTCGCCTCGTATGCTAAATAGTTCCATGCCCTTCTGGGCATGCGTGGTTCGCTGTGGTGGTCGCACGGGGGTCTTTTGGTGGTCTCTGAGGCTGAAGGTTGTGGTCTTCCTCCTGGCTGAACTTTTGAACTTTTCCCTTTGCACGTGCGCCCTTGGTCTCTTGGTGCTTATCTGAGTATGTCTGTGGCTTTGATTAGCTTGGAGCCAGAGGAGCTCCTTTATCTGGGTTCCCTTGGTCTCCTCTGGTATTGTTCTTTATGCAAGAAGCTTCAGAAATTTGCATTTCTGTGAAAAATGCATGTATTTTATGATTGGCTTTTCGCAAATATTAAAATGAATATTATATGTGTTGTGTTAGAAAGTAATGCTGTATTAATTCTCTTAAGTACTGTGTTAAATATAGTTTTAGGCTATAAAAATTGTTAAAATAGAAACTATGCTATGTAAGATGCTTTGTTTAACAAGAAGGGCTTGCAGCGAGATAGCAGCCACAGGACACCTAAATCTTTAAGAGAAAGAGAATTTATTGCCTTCTTATCAGAAGAAACGCACTACTTCCCGCCTTAGAGGCGCTGTTAGGATTAGAAGGAAGAAGTTGACACTGACCAGACAGAATCCTGTGTTTGAATGGAATTTATGCATCATGTATGACATGTATGAATATGCAACAGTCTATTGTTCTTAAGGGTTAATCCTTTGTTAACGGGGGTCCTTTTTCGGGCTCGTGATGCCCAGAAAAGGTACCCGGACGTCCATAACTCTTTGTTTTTATTGTCTCATATTGTCTTAATTCAATTTGTCCAAATTGTTATTACTCTAATTGTGTTGCTATTTTTATAACTATTTTATTACTATTAAACTTTTAAAAATTTTAAAAACAAGTGATTGGCGTTTTTCACAATTTCCTATGCCCTTTGTACCATGGCAGGGGTTTCTTAAGTTGAAGGGTTAAAATTCAACACATAGTTCTACAGGCTAAACTTTAAATGCTTAATTCATATTGCTAATTCAAGTGCATTCCAAAAATCTCTATTTCAGTTCCCCCTTTTCTTAAAATATAGTAAATTCTTTTACTATAAGGGTCTTGATCTGAATTTAAGTCAACACGGCCACGCGTTTTAACATCCTCCAATTCCACATGAGTGTTAAAATAGACATTATTAAACTTACAGTAACTAAAATTAATAAAATTATAATGGGGTGACATAAAGTGTTCATGATCCCAGTTGCAGTTGGTGACCATCCAAATAGTGCATCCCACCAGTTATGATTTGTGTCTTGTTTTACTCTTTGCAGGACTCTCTTTATTTAGGCTATGTCGTGATGGACAGTTACCAGATTTCTCTGCCCACTCTCTGTTGCCTTCTGATATAAGGCAAAGCGACCTGGTTTCGAGGAGCAGCACGGTGACCCAAACCCACCAGGGTCGCTCGGGCCAAAGAGCATGCAGACAACAATGTGGCAGACGGTCAAAGGCCTTTATTGTCTCATCTCTTGGGGTTTTATAGTCTAAGGGGCTTCTCTACGTCAGAGGAGGTCTGCAGTACTATCTATGGTTAGTAAGGAGTGGAAAGTTACCAGCATTACTATCGTTAGGGGGGCTACATTCCTAGTTACATTCCTAGGGTGATCTCTTATCTCAGGGGATTAGGGGAAAAGGAATCCTGCCGCTTTCCGTCACATCGCGTGATCTTCCGATCACCTGTCCCTATCTACCACAACTCTCTTGAATCTCTTTTACGATTTTGATTAGATCTTGATGTTTCATTGATTGTTTTACTAGGGTTAAATTCATTCCAATGGGTGTGGGTGATAACTCGTTGTATGTTGTGTAGTTTGCTCTTATTAACTGGTGGGATATGACTGGTGCTGAATATACAAAGTCACACCCAATAACCTTCATAAAGTTGCAAATACAAAAATTGGAATGATTCTTAACAGATAAGATTACCTTATTCTTGTCAATTTCTAGGACATCACACACAGTCCTTAAACACACACAGCCATCTCCTATATACACTAGTATAGTTTGTTGGTTAGTGTTCGGCTGGATCTCAAAGTGGCAGATGCCTTGGTCAGTGTCAAGGCATACGTCTTGTGAGCTGATCAAATTACTTTCACAGATGAATCCCTGTTGCTCCTGAGCAATGCAAGGCTCTAAGTTAATGGTTTGCCATCTCCCTTGGATTTTCCAAGCCCATACTCTATGTTCTGAGGAGTATAATACTAACTTCTCATGATTTAACCCTAAGGCAATAATGGGGTGAATAACATAAACTGTGGCATTACGTATTGTGAGCACAAAGGCTGTAGCTATGTTAGTGGTGGGATTATATGTAAAATTTACCACGGTCCACCAAGATTGGAAATCTCTCTCAAAGTCTGTAGCACTGTCCCAGACAGCCTTCCGTACTTCAGTTGGAAACACCTCTTCACTTCCTTCTCTTATGATTAACACAGCTATTGATTGTATCCATAACTGTGTTTGTATACAGCTAAGGGCTAAAGATATGTTATCTTGTGCCCCCTTCAATGTGTCTACTAGTAGGCTATGGTCTTGATCTTCAATTCCTCTCCATCTTGGCAGCACCTTTGAGACTTGCCACTGACTATTTCCCAATGCTAATAGAGATGACTGTAAGGGCTGTTTTAATTGTATCAGGTCGCTCGTTGCTGCAGCTAATTTGTTCATTAATATTTCAGAGTCAATTCCATTCAAAACTCCTAACCCAGTTCTAACATCCCGGTTAAATCCCTTTGTAACCTGTCTCTGAAGTGTACTTGTTTTTGCAGCCATTTTGTCCATCCCTCGAAGGATGATCTTAGGAAGGGGGAGCAAGCTGGCTGAACTGTTGGGATATTAGTTTGCATTAACAGTTCAACACGTTTAAGGGCCCATTCTGGGTTAAATAACAGTTTTTGTTGACCTGTATTCCTTATTACATATGGGCCGATTTCATAAACCTTAGGTTCAAGCTTAAATGGGGTATTTTGGGTTTGTGTCTGAGTGCTGGGTTGGGATGTAACAGGCTTGGCTATAGCACTTATTCTAAATTTGAAAGACAGCCCAATAGTGTTGCGGGCCCAGAGGCAAACTATGTTGACAGTTTGTCTTAATGTGAAGTTGTACCACCAGTCTAATTCATTTGGACGATTGCAAACCTTCTGGCGCTTATTCACACTGATATGGGTTGCTTTACCATGGGTAGTCCCATTAATCATTTGACAGCCTATCTTAATTACCTCCCCTATGGTCCCTTGAAGTGACCACAGCCTTTGTTTCTGCCATTCCTGTTTTTTATATATTTGGTTACTGTGCATGACCAAAGTTGTTAGATTTAAACCTTTTAAATCGGAAGGCTTTCCCATGGATCTGGTATACTGAGTAAAGGCTTGGGACCAAAGCCATTCAACATTACTCTGGCTAGGAGTACTTTCTAATTTTTGGATTACAACTGCGATTGTAAACAATACTTCAACAAAAATCCCCGCCCACCGTGATACATTCATTTTGTCTGGGTAAGTTTCAGTTTCAGTTCACCATCACCTGGCGTTATTCTCCAAGGGGCTTCTGGAGCTTTCTTAACATGGCTGTGGTGGATCAAAGTGCTTTGTTCCTTAATCTTGATTGCAGTGAAGGTAGTAAGGAGCACTTGGTACGGTCCCTCCCATTGTGGTTCCAGGGCTTTCTCTGTAAGAGACTTAACATATACATAGTCTCCAGGTTGCACATCATGTACTGGTGCATCGAGCCCTGTACCCCGAGTTCTAGCCACATATTTTTCAATTGCTCTAAGTTGTTTATTTAGAGCAATCATATAGGAAGTTAGTGATACTTCCTGGGCAGACGTTCCCTTCTGCACCCCATATGGTCTCCCATAGAGCAATTCAAAGGGACTCATCTTTTCTTTAGTCCTGGGTTTGGTTCGAATCCGCAGTAATGCCAATGGGAGGGACTGAGGCCATGGCAAACTAGCCTCTTGTCCCAATCGTACAATTTGTTGTTTGATCAAATGATTCATTTACTCTACATGACCACTTACTTGATTGTGGGTTATATGGGGTGTGAAGTTCCCAGTCTATGCCCAAGTATTGGCTAACTTGTTGCACTAATTTTGCAGTGAAATGTGGTCCTCTGTCTGAGGAGATTGTGGCTGGGACTCCAAAGCATGGTATGATTTCCTGTACCAGTACCTTAGTCACCTCCTGAGCTTTAGAGGTCCTGGTGGGGAATGCTTCTGGCCATCCTGAAAAGGTATCTGTTAGCACCAGTAAAAACTTTTACCCCCCTTTTCTTGGCAACTCTGTAAAATCAATCTGCCATTGCTGCCCAGGCCCATGACCCTTCCCAATCTGGCCAAGTTTTGGTTTGGGAATATTCTTGGGGTTGGTCTGGAGGCAAAGGTCACATTGTTGAGTCACTTAGGCGATAGTGGCTCGTAAATGTCTAGCTATGATCCTTTCATTTAGATATTTATATAGGGCATCAATTCCCCAATGTGTTTTCTGGTGTTTCTCCCTTACTAGGGACCATAATAAATAGGAGGGTATTACTAATCTTCCTTCTATGGTGGCCAATCCCTCTTGGTTATAGTCTTCGTTTTGCTCATGGATTAACTTTTTGTCCAATTTGTTGTATTTTGGCTTACCTTCGAGAGAAATTTGCCTGTCTGGAACCAGGGCTGCCTCAGTTATTACCTCAATTTTTGCTGCTTCTTTTGCTTCCCTATCCGCCAGCTCGTTTCCTTCTTCTAATTCTGAGTTTATCTTCTGATGTGCTTTAATGTGCATGATTGCTACTTTCTCTGGCGACTGGACTGCTTCTAGAAGTCGCAGTATTTCCGGTTCATGTTTAATGTTTTTCCCTTGAGAGTTCAGCAGTCCTCTCTCTTTCCAAATGGCTCCATGAGCATGCACTACTCCAAATGCGTACTTTGAGTCCATATATATGTTTATTTCTTTCCCTTTTGCCAGTTCTAAGGCCCGAGTTAGAGCAACTATCTCGGCCTTTTGTGCAGAGGTGTTTGTTGGCAGGGGCCCCGATTCTATGACCTCTTTGCAGGTAGTAATTGCATACCCGGTGTGTCGTTTTCCACTGATGATATAACTGCTTCCATCAATAAACCAGATTTCTGCATTCTCGAGAGGGATATCCTTCAAGTCGGGGTGGCTGGAATAGGTGGTCTCAATGGTCTCCAGGCAGTCATGTTCTACTGGTTCCCCTTGGTTTCCACTGAGAAAGGAGGCTGGATTGACAATGTTAGTCACCACAATCTCCGCATCATCTTGATCTACCATAATGGCTTGGTATCTCAGGAACCATTGTAGGGAAAGCCAGTGTCCACCTTTCACCTCCAGCACAGCAGACACTGTGTGAGACACGAGCACAGTCATTTTCTGGCCCAAGGTGAATTTACATGCTTCTTGGATGTTTAGTACAACGGCTGCAACAGCTCTGATGCATCCAGGCCATCCTTTAGCTGCTGCATCCAATTGCTTGGAGAAGTACGCAACTGCTTTTCAGTATGGGCCAAGGTCTTGTGCTAATATTCTCAAGGCGGTCCCCTGCTTCTCATGGGAGAACAAGAGGAAAGGCTTACTCACGTCCGGCAATCCCAGGGCTGGAGCTGACGTGAGAGCTTTTTTCAGTTGGTTGAAAGCTTGCGTAGCTTCCTTTGTCCATTGGATGTCTCTGCTTCCAGTTGCAATCAGTTCATATAAGGGCTTAACAAACAGTCCATAGCTATAGATCCATAACCTGCACCACCCTGTCATCCCCAGGAAAGTTCACAGTTCTTTTACAGTTTGAGGTTTTGGGGTCTGGCATACTGCCTCCTTCCGGCTTTGGCCCAGGGTACATTGTCCAGCACTGACTTCATAACCCAGATAAGTTACTTTCTGTTTAACTATTTGGGCCTTTTTCTTTGATACCCGGTACCCTTGGAGCCCCAGAAAGTTCAAGAGGCTTACTGTCCATGCCACACACGCTTCCCTTGTCCGTGTGGCTATCAGGATGTCATCTACATACTGTAACAGCTTTCCTTCTTCTGGTGGGGCTTCCCAGGTTTCTAATTCCTTTGCAAGTTGTTCTCCAAACAAAGTGGGGGAGTTTTTAAATCCTTGTGGGAGTCTGGTCCATGTAAGTTGAGTTCCCCGCCCACTTTTGTGACTTTCCCATTCAAATGCAAAAATTTTCTGGCTGGCTTCGTAGATAGGAAGGCAAAAGAAGGCGTCCTTTAAATCTAAAACAGTAAACCAAGTTAGTTCAGGTGTTAAGCAAGTTAATAATGTGTAGGGATTGGCCACCACAGGATACAGATCCTCAGTTACCTTGTTCACGGCTCGTAGATCTTGTACTAATCGGTATGACCCATCGGGTTTGCGGTCTGGTAGGATAGGGGTATTAAAATCAGATTGACATTCTTTTAATAATCCTAAATGCAAAAAGTTCTCAATCACTGGGCTAATACCTTCCTTATCCTCCTTCTTCAAGGGATACTGCTTAACCCTGACAGGTTGCTTTCCCTCTTTTAGCCTGATCTGTATAGGGGAAGCGTTTTTTGCTTTTCCTGGTACATCAGAGGCCCATACCCTAGGGAATACCTGATTCATTATTTCTTCATCAATTTCAGTTTCCCTCATGACTTCGCTAGTGGTTAATATCAAACTTAATATTTCTACATACTTTTGATCATTTACCTCCAGAGTCATCTCCCCATTTTTAAATGTAATAGTTGCCTGTAATTGGCTCAGCAAATCTCTGCCCAAAAGTGGCTCAGGGGAGTTGGGCATGTATAGGAATTTGTGGATCCCCCACTGCTTTCCCAGTTTGTATTTTAGCAGCCTAAAGAAAAATGCCTTTTCAGTTTGGCCAGTCACTCCTGTAACTATAGCATAATTGTCACCCTGGTTTTTTAAGATTTTCTAAGCCTTCTGATGTTGACATTCTTGTTGTGAACTTTCTCACACACTTTCTGTAAATAACTCATTGTTTTTCATTCCTTTATGGAGGAGGAGAGAGTTGATGGACTGTTGGTTTGACCTGTGTCGTTGCAGAGGTGTCACTGTCACCTTCCAATCCGCTGTGACTTTTGTAAAACTATAAATATTGGAGTCAGAGAATAAAACTTCCCTTTTTTCCCTTCACCTTGAGAGCGGTGGTGTGCTTGTGTTCTTTCGTGTCGTTCAGCGACATCTGGTGACCGCCGAAATTTATTGCAGCCTAGGCTGAGATACGGACAGCGGATTGCGGTGAGATTTTCTCCCCCTCTTTTTTGGTGCTTTGCCTGCTGTTCTTGGGGCAATGGAAACCTCTGTGGTTTTCCAGGATGATTCCCTCATTTTGAATCTCTGGAGGAGGGTCCTGGAGTGGAAACAGGCGTCTGTTTCCTGGGATGGTTTAGAGAGATTGCTTCTGTGGGCCCGAGAGCGAGGTTTTTTTTCGGACCCTGCGAAGGCGTTCAATAAGCAGGAGTGGTCTCTCCTGGGGGTCCACCTCATGGAGGCCCTCTTTGATGATTGCACTGTAGACGTGGGACCGCTGCTGGTGCAGTGGAAGAAATGTGAGGAGCTTTGGCGGGGGTCTGGTTCTTGTACCCCTTGGAGTTTCCAGGGAAGCCCTTGTATCTCGGATGTGGATGTGGAGGAGATTGAGCTCCTGTGTGATGTGGAGTCCCCCTCCCCACCCCACGACGGTGTGCTGGGGAGTGGCCATTATCCGCCCGGGGTAGATTAGGCTCACAGCCAGCTGATCCCGGGTCCGGGGGGCTCTCTGAATTCGGCGGGCCGTCCTTGCCCCACCTCGCCCTGTGCGGGTGGTGGGGCGGGGGACGGGTTGCCCTCTCTGTGTGCCTTCCCGGCCTTTAAGGGTCAGCCTCCGCCCCGACTTGAGGCTGCTGCGGTGACAACCTTTTGTCCGAACTGCGGTGTGTCCACCACGTTCCCCCTGAGCGAGGTGGGGGGTGGGCTCTCCCACCCCCGAGTCGGGTTCCTCAGCGGGGGGAGTGATTTCGCCTTCCTCCGGGTCTGTGCAGCCTGCTGGGCATGCGCAGTCAGTGGAGGCAGTCGGGGGCGGGACGTTGCCCGCCTCTGGGTCTGCGCAGCCTGCTGGGCATGCGCAGCCAGTGAAGGCAGCCGGGGGCGGGGCGTCAGTCGGTTCTCCGTCCGGCCCCACTCCGGTGGGCGGGCAGCCCATCCCTCTCCACTCGGTGGGGGCGGTGCCCACTGCGGGACCTTGCGGCTTGGGGCGGGCTCTCATAGGGGGCTTGCCCGGCTCCTTTGTGCCGCCCCGCAGTGACGCGGCTCCGCGGGCCGCGCCTCCCTCGGCATCCCACCCCGCCCTTGTATCGGGGGATGGGGGCCTCACACCGGTCTCATCTGTGGCCGCGCCGGTCTCGTCCGGCGCCGTGCCAGATTTGCGAGCCGTGCTGGCAGCTGCAGCTGCCAAGGTGGCCCCTGCCGGAGCTGCAGCGCAGCAGAGGACTGGGGTGTTTACCTTTAGTGCAACTGCTGACGCGGCCGGCGGGAGGCCGGTGGGTGCCCGGGGCCATGGCACTTTCTTGTCAAGTCATTGGACGCTTCCTGTGTGCCAGGTGACCGTGCGTCTGAGGTACCCTGAACGTTTCTGGCCAGAGGCAAAAACCAAGACTGACAAGATGAATGAACTTGTCTCCTCCCGGCATCTGCAGGGTTGAGGGGCGGATTCCTTTGGCTCTGCCGGTGCTGCAGGGGGCGCAGGGACGAGTGGTGTTGCCCCGGCTCCCAGTCAATCACTCCCTCTTGTCTCTGGGGGGCCCAAGGATCGGGGCACAGCAGGTGCAGTGGCTTTGCCAGGGGGTCCCCAGGCTTTCCCTGTGCTCAGGGGTGTCACTCATAACACTTATGAACCCCTTGCATATAAGCTGGAGAAGGAACTCCGTGAAGCGGTTTCTCAGCATGGTTTGGGGTCTGCTGAGGTTATGCACATTCTTCGGAGACTTGCTAAGGACACGCTGACACCTCACGATGTCTGTTGTGTGGCACATTCTCTTTTTGACCCTGTGCAATTTGGTGTTTTTGAGACCAAGTGGGCTCATCTGGCGGCCCAAGTGGTGAGGCGGAATGCTGCGCTGGCGCTGGAGGACCCCAGGCGTGGAGTTGTTGTTGACATGCTGATGGGGACAGAGCGTTATGAGAATGTTCAGGGGCAGGTTGGATATGATCCCCTTGTGCTTCAGCAATGCAAAACGCTGGGCATGGGAGCGATTGTGCAGACCCTGGAAATGGCTGCTCCGAAGCAGCCGTTTTCAACCGTTGTCCAGGGGGATGATGAGCCTTTTATGGTATTTGTGGCGAGGTTGATTGCGTCCGTGGAGAGGCAGGTGCCTGATCCTGTGGCGAGGGACGTTACGATTGCAAACCTTGTCAAGTGCAATTGTAATGAAGCTTGTAATAAGGTTATAGCGGCTATGCCTGGTGATCCTAGTATCTGGGAGATGGCAGAAGCCTGTGCGAACATCATTCCCTCACGTCGGAAGTTGGCCGCTGTGGCTGCCGCTGTGCAGCCGGTCTGGGCAGCACCGCAGGGCGGGTGGCCGCAGCAGGGAAATGCGCAGACTAGCAGGAAGCGGGGGAAGAAGGTGCAGAAGGTTAAATTCCCCATGTTCTTGTGCGGTCGGTGTGGTAGGCCGAATCACATGTCTAACGTTTGTAAGGCGACTGTTCATGCTAATGGCCAGGCGTTACTGGGTTTGGGAAACGTGAGGCGGAGCGCGCAGCAGGAGGGGCACACTCAGACACAAGCTTCTCTCCAGACCCAGGTGCCAATGGAGGTCTCCTTTGCCGGCTTGCAGCTAGCACCCGCGGATCAGCAAGCGTGGATGTCTGCACCGCAGCAACAGTTGTCTTAGACTCGTCTGAGATACCCAAGGTTCCCCTGGATGCCTTTGGTCCCTTGGGGGGGAGCATGAGTGCTCTCCTTATGGGGAGGTCCAGTGCCACCCTTCAGGGCATCATTGTGCACCTGGGGCTCATTGATGCAGATTTTACAGGGCAGATTTGTGCTATGGTCTCCACACCCAGTCCCCCTGTCACAATCCCAAAAGGGACACGACTTGCTCAACTTGTGCCTTTTAAGTCTTCTGTTCGCAGGACAGCTGACTGGTCACGTGGAGCTGGTGGTTTTGGATCCACTGGGCTGCCTCAGGTTCACTGGAATGCTGTCCTGACCAAGGACCGTCCCGAGATGCTGTGTACCCTGTCCGTTCCTGGTGCGACACCATCGGAAATCCACCTCCGCGGGCTTCTCGACAGCGGTGCTGACATCACTGTTCTCTCCCTTGCCGCCTGGCCCTCGGAGTGGCCCCTGGATCCGGTGGGGACGTCTGTCGCGGGCCTGGGAGGGACAGCGCAATGCTACGTGGCCCAGCAGCCCGTGCTGGTCACGAACCTGGAGGGACAGATGGCCTGGGTTAGGCCTCATGTTACTTCTACTCCTGCCAACCTCTGGGGGAGGGATGTTCTGTCTGCCTGGGGGGTGCATATCGGGACGGATTTTTGATGGGGGCCACTGCAGTGAAGGGCGCAGAGTGTCCTACGCCTCCTATACGGTGGCTGGTGGCCAAACCCGTTTGGGAGAAGCAGTGGTCCCTCCCTGATGATAAATTAGACGCCCTTCGGAATTTGGTGCAGGAGCAGTTGGTCCAGGGTCATCTGGAGCCTTCTAACAGTCCTTGGAACACTCCTGTCTTCTGTATCAAAAAGAAATCTGGGAAATGGAGGTTGTTGCAAGACCTCCGGAAGGTCAATGCCGTGATGGAAAGCATGGGACCATTGCAGGCGGGCATGCCATCGCCTACCATGCTTCCCGCAGGCTGGCCGGTCCTCATTGTGGATCTGAAGGATTGTTTCTTTTCGATTCCTTTGCATCCCGATGACAGACCAAAGTTTGCCTTCTCAGTGCCAGCAATTAACGAGGCTGAGCCCGCACAGAGATATCAATGGAGGACATTGCCTCAGGGTATGCCCAATTCCCCTGCCATATGCCAGTGGTATGTGGCCCGTGCCTTGTCTGGAGTTCGCAAGCAGTTTCCTGATGCGCGTCTGTATCATTATATGGACTACGTTTTGGTGGCCGCGTCCACCCAGGATGAGCTGCTGAGGATTCAGCCTCGGTTTCTCGATGCTTTGCATGCTCATGGACTGCAGGTGGCTCCAGAAAAGGTTCAACAAAAACCACCTTGGTAGTACTTGGGGGTCAAAATTCTGGAACGGACAATCTGTCACCAGGAGGTGCAATTTGTGCATTCTGTGAAGACACTGAATGATGTCAGAAATTGATAGGTGTCATCACTTGGTTATGTCCGTATTTGGGATTAACCAACGCACAGCTGTCTTCTCTGTATGATTTGTTGAAAGGAGACTCTGATCTAAAGTCGCCTCGCACACTGACCCCTGAGGCGCGTAAGGTGTTGGAGGTGGTTCAGCAAGCTGTTTCGGCTTGTCAGGTTTATCGCATTGATCCCTCCGTTGATCTCACTGTGTTCATCACCACTCCAGATTCGCATCCCACAGGTATCATTGGTCAATGGAGTGACAAATGGTCTGATTCCTTGCACGTTCTGGAATGGGTTTTCCTGCCCCATCAGCCGCAGAAGATGGCAACTACATTGTTTGAGCTGATTGCTCACTTGATAATCAAATGCCGACAACGGTGTTTGGAATTGATGGGTGCGGATCCTGCAAAGATAATACTCCCGGTGCAACGGGAGGATTTTGACTGGAGCTTTGCAAACAGTGTGTCCCTGCAGAGTGCTCTGGAAAATTTTTCAGGGCAGATCACTTATCATCTGCCCAGCCATAGGCTGTTGCATATGGCGAAATCCACACAAATTTCTTTGCGGCCCAAGAATAGTCAGGAACCCGTGCAAGGACCCACCATCTTCGCTGGCGGTTCAGGGAGAACAGGAAAGGCCATTGTTACCTGGAGGGATGGGTCTGAGTGGCAGGTTCTGGAAGGCCATGAGAATGGGTCAGCCCAATTGGTTGAACTGCGGGCTGCTGTCATGGCAGAAATTTTCCCTGGAACCTTTCAACTTGGTCACGGATTCCGCCTATGTGGCTGATATCGCACAGTGCTTGGGTCATTTGGTTTTGAAGGAGGTCAGTAATCCTGCCTTGTTTCATTTACTGAAGACCTTGTGGTGTGCCATTCAGGCCCGAGTTCATCCATTCTATGTTCTGCATGTGAGGAGTCACACCGATTTGCCAGGTTTTATAGTAGAAGGTAACGCGAGGGCTGACAAGTTGGCTAACCCAGCGTGGGTAGCGCCTCAGCCTGATACACTCGTACAGGCCAAGGCATCGCATGGGTTTTTCCACCAGAATGCACATACCCTGCAGAAGCAGTTTCAGCTGACGCCAACTGAGGCTCGTGACATTGTCGAGTCATGTGATGACTGCCATGCACTTGCTCCGCCTTTGCCGGCAGGGGTAAATCCCAGAGGCCTTAGAGCCTTGGAGCTTTGGCAGACCGATGTCACCCAGGTTGCAGAGTTTGGCCGGCTCAAGTATGTGCATGTCACTGTGGACACGTTCTCCTCTGCGATGTGGGCTTCGGCTCACACTGGGGAGAAGGCCCGTGATGTCCTTGCCCACTGGAGGCAGGCCTTTGCCGTTCTGGGCATACCTTCTGCTGTGAAAACCGACAATGGTCCTGCTTACGCATTGCAAAAGGTGCAGCAGTTCCTGCAGTTGTGGGGTGTCTCGCACAAGTTTGGTATCCCTCATTCTCCAACTGGTCAAGCTATTGTAGAACGCGCTCATGGTACTCTGAAGCAGGTTCTTCAAAAACAAAAACAGGGAATGCAGGGTGAAACCCTGCAGAGTCGGTTGGCAAAAGCTTTGTGCACAATTAATCATCTCACTGTGCCGCAGAACTCAAATAACCCTGTCATTTTGAATCACCATCTCTCATTGCAGGCTGTGGACGAGGCACATCAGCCTCTAGCGAAGGTTCGGGTGCGGAATTTAGTCACCAAACAGTGGGAAGGACCCTATGACCTTATCGCTTCGGGGCGCAGGTATGCTTGTGTATCCACAGATACTGGGGTACGCTGGGTACCTTCAAAATGTGTTCGCCCTGACCTGCGACCACAGAGACAGAATCCAGCTGATGAGCAAGATGGAAACCGTGACCAACCTGAAAGGCATCAAGCAGGGGAATCATTGAGTGATGATTCGGATGCAGACGTTGAGAGTGATCACTCCGATGATTCCTCTGCAAGTGGACACTGAACATTGTTCATATTTTCCTTTTCACATTGTTCATTTCTTTTCCTTTTTCTTTTTTTTTTTAAAGGAAAAGGGTGAGATGTCACCCTGGTTTTTTAAGATTTTCTAAGCCTTCTGATGTTGACATTCTTGTAGTGAACTTTCTCACACACTTTCTGTAAATAACTCATTGTTTTTCATTCCTTTATGGAGGAGGAGAGAGTTGATGGACTGTTGGTTTGACCTGTGTCATTGCAGAGGTGTCACTGTCACCTTCCAATCCGCTGTCACTTTTGTAAAACTATAGATATTGGAGTCAGAGAATAAAACTTCCCTTTTTTCCCTTCACCTTGAGAGCGGTGTGTTGCAGACATTTTTTCACAGAAATCCTTTCTTTCAGATTTCTGCGTCTTCTGGAAGGCAGAGGCCTCAGAAGAGAATGTAAACAATTGTTATCAGCTGCTGTGGAATGCAATAGGATGCACCTATTTTGACCTGTCATTGGTTCATGTTCCCATGTTTATAATTAAGGACCAATCACAGGAGCAAGCTGGGGACCGAGTCCCTAGACACAACTTTGTTATAGATTCTTTCTTTCTATTGTTAGCTAGCAAGCTCTGCAACTTCTCTCTTTATTCTATTTAGTATAGTCATAATGTATTATATATCATATATCAATAAATCCAGCCTTCTGATCAAGAAACAAGATTCACCGTCTCTCTCTCACCTCCAGCGACCCACTCAGGACGCTGTAATAGCGGTGGTATGCTTGTGTTCTTTCGGGTCGTTCAGCGACACATAATCATCTCCTATGGGCATCAGGGCAGTATTCAGGACCGAGTACATTGCTCCAGTATCAACCAGGAATTTTACATCTTTCTCCATTTGCCCCAGCTTCAGATATACAACCAGAGGGCCTACTGGGGTAGTCTCCTCCGGTCCTCCCTAATCCTCCTGTTCCCTCTCCTTTGATACCCTTGACCATTCGGTTTCCATTCTGGACAGTCCTTCCTCCAATGGCCCTGTTTCTTACAATTTGCGCATTGATTTCTGGCTAATCGAGGAGGGTCTTGCCTGGATGGCCCCTGCCAGCTTTCACGTTTTTCTTTCCGCTCCTCCTGCACTATTGCTACCAAGTTCTTCATCCCTCGTTTATACCCTTCTTCCCTGTTGCTAACTGCTAACGACCCTCCAAGCCTCCCCCAATAAAGTTTCTAAATTCCATGCATCCGCTTCTTGAATTTTTTTGAGTTTGCGCCTAATATCCGCCGTGGACTGTCCCAAAAATAGATTAATTAATCGTTGTATCCCCACATCAGATGCAGGGTCCAGTGGTGTGTAGCATCGCATTGCATTTGTCAGGTGGTCTAGGAACTCTGTGGGGGATTCCAAAGGTCCCTGTTTAATAGCATATAAAGCTGACCAATTTATAGTTTTAGGTATTGCTCTTTCCACCCCCAATATAATCCAATCCTGGTACTTCTTTAGCTTCTGTCTTTCTTCTGGTTGGTTTGGGTTCCAGCCTGGCTCCTGAAGTGGAAAGTGTTCCTTTAGATCCACTTCTTGTTGTCTAAAGTGGTCTGCTACCAGGTCTTCTGCTGTTTTTAGAACTAACTGTTTTTCTGTTTCAGTAAATGCATCTAATAACAATTGAATATCACCCTAGTCGGGATTGTGCTGTTTCATAATGTATCGTAGATGCTTAGCAGTGTTTACTGAGTCATTTTGGTAATCTCCCACAACCCTTTCCCATGCTTCCAAATCAAGGGTGGAGAAGGGCACCTTAACCAATATCTTTTCTCCGCCTGGTATTACTGTCTCCCGTAGAGGGGCTTGTAGTATTTGTCCTCTGGTTCGGGATGCAATTGGGCTGCTTGGAGGGGTTGGAGCTGGTGTCTTCTCCAAAGGAGAAGAAGGAATAGGAGTAGAAGTATTAGGGGGAATAGGTGGGATAGTTGGAATAGATGGAATAGGAGGTGTAGGGGGTGGAATAGGTGGTGCTGGTGGAATAGAAGGTGGAATAGGAGGTGTAGGAGGTGGAATAAATGGAATAGGAGGTGTAGGTGGAATAGGAGGTGTAGGTGGAGTAGGTGGAATAGGGGGTGCTGGTGGAAGAGGAGGTGTAGGTGGAATAGGAGGTGCTGATGCCTCACCCAAGTCTCCACCCCTTTCCCCTTGCCCTCCCAAGTAAGGGCTAAATAGATTGTCTAGATCTTGTTCTTGTTCCTCTAGTACTGCACTATAAACTTTATCTGCCCTGGTGCACCTCTGCCTTATGCTACAGGCCGAGCAGCACCGTTTAAGTTCTCCCATTTTGCTTTTGTTTTCTTTTTCAAGAGCCAGAACGAGGGGGTCAGAGGGAGCCTTGATACCACAGTCTCTTTGCCAATCAGGGTTATTTCGGAGGGAGAAGAACATCACAATAAGAAGCTTCCTCCCATTTCCCTTCTCTTCGTAGAAATAACATTAGCTGTAACAAGGTATTATATTCCAAGGTACCTGTTGGAGGCCACCTTGCCCCCTCCTCTAGGCGATATAGTGGCCACCAATGGGTGCAATATTTGATTAAACTTTTTTTATTTTCCATTCCCCCTTTTCCATCTATTTCTTTCCAGTGTACTAAAACACACTCTAATGGGCTGGCCTTGGGTACTTCCTTACTCTGCCTTGCTCCCATTATATCTTTTTAGAGCAAACTTAGTTTATTCAGTTCTGAGTGCACAGGGAAAAAAAACAAATTTTTTTTTTGGGAAAAAAAAATATAATTAATCAGATATTCAAATAAAATTAATAATTAATCAAATAACCAAATTACAATATTAATAGTTAAATTAATAGTCGATAATACTTTAATTATCATTAATAGTAAAATCCTAATGTATTAATTACTGAATTATAATTAACCATTAACTTTTAGTCATAAGTCTCACGCATTCATGAACTCCTAAGAGTCTAATCCTAATTACGTGAGGAGGAGAGGAAAAAACAATAATTACTTAGCTCTTTCTTTTAATTTTAAGTCTGTGCCACTCCTTTATTCTTTCCCAATCTTCTTCAAAAACTTCACAGGTTTCAGGGACTAGGTGGCTTTTTCCACAGATTAAATTCACTATTTCACACCTTGCTTGTTCAACCCTTGCGTTATAGTATCTCGGTAATTCAGGGATGCGTGCACGACACGTGGATTTCTGTCTATATGAAATACAATACCACCTCCTCTGACACTTTAAGCATTGGAGGAGAACCCAAGCTGTATGCCAGCCTGGCTCCCAGTGAAAGGTCATCAAACCGCACACGAAACAGGGAATCACCCCTTCTCGACCCCACCTCAAGGGGTTCCTAAGCTCTCGCTCAACTGGTGGTTGTTCCCAGTCAAAGGCTAAATAGCAACTTGTTGAGCTGTGGTATATTCCTCCTAATAACACCCTGTCTCTCACTCCGTCTTCTCGCTCTATGAGTACCCAGTCTCCTCCTGGATGAAGGGACTCACTTGGTTCAAGCTGGAACCACCTGTGTAAAGCTTCTCTGGAGGGCCGGGCTCCTTCGGCCTGGGCCCGGGCTGCTGCAGCCACCGTGGGCAAATCGCTTCCCACTTGTCGCAGGAACCAGGCTGCAAGCCGCGTAATACAAAGGATCTCTCAGTGACAGCTTTTAGCACTGAAGGGCAGTGTTATCGCACAACAAACACTTAACTCTTACCCTGCCTCTGCTAGACTGCTCCATCAGCCGGCAGTGCAGGGGTTAAGACCTTCAGCCGACCACTCCTGCTGGCTGCGCCATCAGCCAGCAGTGCAGGGGTTAAGACCTTCAGCAGACCACTCCTGCTGGCTGCGCCATCAGCCAGCAGTGCAGGGGTTAAGACCATCAGCAGACCACTCCTGCTGGCTGCGCCATCAGCCAGCAGTGTTCAAATCAAACTTGCAAAACCGCCGCCTGTATCCGTGCCCACTGGCCGCTTTAAGACGCCGCTCTGTGCCTGTGCTCCCTAGCAACGCCGCTTCGCGCCTGTGCCGCTCCGCGCTTGCGCCCCTAGCAACGTAGCCCAGCGTCTGTGCTCCCTAGCAACGCCGCTCCGTACACACACACGCACGCACGTCCGGGCGTAACAGACATACCAAACCGAAATTCGGATTCCCCCTTCTCCGAACCGCACTATTGGCGGGAGACCCTCGCCGCCGCCGGCTTCACCCCGGCGAGCGATCTGCTTGCAAGACCCCTGGGCAGAACTGTGCGCAAAGACGTCTCAGAGCGACTTACCAGTTGCCAATTTTACAAAGGAAATCTGTACATACCGCTTCGGTCCGCAGTCGCAACGGGCTGTGGTCTGCTCCCCGCAGTGTACAGCCGAGCGCAGAGTCCCTCTCGGGAAAGTGTCCCGCAGCGCCTGAGGGCGTCTGTCCCCAGCTGGACCCGCGGGTGAGCAGTTAGTCCCTTCGTGGTCGCCAAAATGAAGCGATACGCGGAATAAATAGACTCCACAACCAGAGATAGTTATGAAGTGGGTATGTATGTCGGCGCCCGGCACAAGCGAGATAGCTCTCGTGAAAAACTTGTGCCCCGAGCTTCAGTCTGACCCACATCTTTATTCACAAAGGTGTTCCATATGCAATAGTTTGCACAACTTTTTCATGCATATTCAACCCCTGGCCCCGCCTGTCCTCGCCTCGTATGCTAAATAGTTCCATGCCCTTCTGGGCATGCGTGGTTCGCTGTGGTGGTCGCACGGGGGTCTTTTGGTGGTCTCTGAGGCTGAAGGTTGTGGTCTTCCTCCTGGCTGAACTTTTGAACTTTTCCCTTTGCGCGTGCGCCCTTGGTCTCAGGGTGCTTATCTGAGTATGTCTGTGGCTTTGATTAGCTTGGAGCCAGAGGAGCTTCTTTATCTGGGTTCCTTTGGTCTCCTCTGGTATTGTTCTTTATGCAAGAAGCTTCAGAAATTTGCATTTCCTATGCCCTTTGTACCATGGCAGGGGTTTCTTAAGTTGAAGGGTTAAAATTCAACACATAGTTCTACAGGCTAAACTTTAAATGCTTAATTCATATTGCTAATTCAAGTGCATTCCAAAAATCTCTATTTCACCCCCACCCCCAGTCCCCCCAACCCGCCACCCACCCTCAATGTCACCCGAATGGAATCCCAGAGACCCCCCACGGTGCTACCCCCCCACCCAGTCCTGTGCATGCTGTGCTGCCATCCCAGCTCCAGTGGCGCCTCCCCCTGGCCAGGTTATGCTATGTGCCCCCCCCCCAGCCACCAAAACCCTTGAAAAACACCGCCTCTAAATGCCGCAAAAAGCATAGGACATGGATTACCCCCCCCCCCCCCCCTCAGTCCACCTCAGAGGAACAGAGCACTTGCGGTGACTCTGACTCTGATACAATGCATATTGATCCATGGGCTCTCATCAAGATAGAGGCAACTAAGGCTGGTGATTGGGAACTGGCACAGAAAATTAATGCTTTCCCTGTAGAGTATAGACAGGGAAGAAATGGTGGGGAATCTGCTATAAAGACATGGAAGCCAAACTCAAATAAGGAACTAGTGCAATTAAGAAATATAGACAAAGAACATGGCAGAGGCTGACATATTTTTAGAAATTTCTTAGAAGCCATGTTCTTTGCACGTCTTACTTCCCCACGATATAAAAAATATTTCACACTGCCTCCTGTCCCCAGCAGAATATATGTTATGGGACAGGCATTGGAAAAAACAATTAAAAACGTTATCAGATTCATATTCTGCAGATGCTGATAAGACAAATTTTTCAGTAGAACAACTGACCGGGGAAGGTGATTTACAGAAACCGGGGGACCAATTGGAAACTTTGAATAAAGAAGAACCACAAGATGTCGCACTTGCAGCAAAAGCCTCTTTACTTCTCATGCATGATGAGACAATGACAACAATGCATTTTTCTATTATTAAACAAGGGATAGATGAAAGTTTTATCAAATTTGTGGACAGACTTAGAGATGCTCTGGAGAAACAGATAGAGAGAACAGAGGCAAGGAAGGAACTCTTATGTAAGCTTGCCTTGAGTAACTCAAATGAATGATGCAAAGCCATTTTGAGGTCTCTACCCGTGGATACAGACCCTACCATAGAGCAAATGCTGGAATGCTGTACACGTCACATGACCACTGAAAATACAGTGGCCCAAGCAGTTGCTAAGGGTATTGCTGAAGGAGTTTCTGGTGCATATGCAGTCGTAGCTTCTAAAGACCAAGCTAAATGCTATCACTGTGGGGATCTTGGACATTACATAAAGGACTGCCCAGAGAGACCACCTCCCTGATACCACCGTAACACAAATCAAAGACCCCAGAATCAGCAGCGTTACCAGCAGCATCCGGGAAACGCCTTGCGCAGCCCAGTGGAGCCCCGGGCTATGACAACAAATCAAAGGCCACCCAGACCCAACCACGGACCACCCCAGGAGGTTCCGGACCACAAGAAGAGGATCCAACACACTAAGCGATACAGATGGGAACCCGCAGCCAATTGGTAACTGCTTTGTCCATTGACTTTAATAATGAGAATGTTCACCGTGTTCCCACAGGCAAATATGGGCCAAAAGGTGGTCCTTCGGACATTTTAATTATAGGTGACTCTCTTAATAGCCCAAAGGAAATCTTTGTTGTTCCAGATGTGCTGACAGAGCAGACGGGACAAGAGATTCTTGTCCAGGTATATTGCATGGACTTACCATTTTTTCCTTTCAAAGGGAACTCCAATCGCACAAGCCTTTTTGCTCCCAAAGAATCACAGGGAACAGATTCCTCTTAACCCTACAGCAATGTGGGCACAAGTCATGGGACCAACCAAGCCTACCATCAAGTGCGGCCTTACCTGCAGAGGGGAGAAGATCCACCTACCGGGGATGCTGGACACCGGTGCTGACATGACAATCATCACCCGCTCAGAATGGCCAGCACACTGGCATCTACAACCGGTTGCAGGCATGATTTCGGGGATTGGTGGAGCTACAGTATCCATGAGAAGCAAGAACAACATCCTCGTCGAAGGGCCTGAAAGCAAGCTGGCAACCATCCACCCATTCGTGGTAAGGGCCCCCATCACCCTTTGGGGCAGAGATGTTCTATCCCAGTGGGGAGCTTCCCTACGTATCCCCACTCAGGATTTCTAACTGGGGCCACTGAAGCACACGCACTGCCAGATACACCTCGTCTCACCTGGAAACGCCACAAGGCGATCTGGATCGAGCAGTAGCCCCTCTCTAAAGCCAAGCTGCGTGCCCTAAACACCCTCGTGGAAGAACAGCTCAAAAAAGGCCACATAGTAGAGTTTGACAGCCCTTGGAACTCTCCAGTCTTCCTTCTACCAAAGCCTGGGACAAACAGGTGGAGGCTCCTCCATGACCTTCGCAGAATCAATGAGTTCATCGAGGACATGGGCCCCCTCCAGCCTGTCCTCACCTCCCCATCAATGCTGCCTAGAGACTGGACACTTGCTATCATAGACATTAAGGACTGTTTCTTCAGCTTTCTTCTGCACCCTGAGGATGCTTCATGGTTTGCTTTCCCCATTCCCTCTCTTAACAAAGAGGCTCCGCTCAAAAGATATCATTGATGTTATCTTCCCCAAGGACTAAAAAACAGCCCCACTATTTGCCAGTGGTACGTGTCTCACATCCTGTCTCCCATTCGGAAATCATTTCCAGACGCTATCATCTATCACTATGTGGATAATATCCTGGTTTGTGCTTCAGATAAAGCTTAATTGGACAAAACAGGTAAAAAGACTATTGAAACCATAGAAAAGGCAGGAATGGAGATTCGTGAGGATAAAATACAGTACACTGAGCCATGGACTTACCTTGGAGTCCAGATCCGGGAAAGGACCATCGTACCCCAGCAGCTCACCATAAACGACGACCCAAAAACCCTGAGAGACTTACACAGCCTGTGCAGATCCATCAAATGGGTGCGTCCACTGCTAGGAATTACAACAGAGGACCTTGCTCCCCTGTTCAATCTTTTGTGGGCCTAAAGACCTGGAGTCTCCCTGCACTCTCACGGCAGAGGCCAGAGGTGCCATCACCAAAGTCCAGGAAGCCCTGTCTTCACGCAAAGCCCATCGCTTTGAGCCCAGCCTGCCTTTCCAGTTTGTCATCCTGGGAAAAGCACCTCGATTCCATGGACTGGTTTTCCAATGGGACTCCCAGCTTCAAGACGCTTTGTTGATACTGGAATGGATCTTTACAAATAGCCAGCCTACAAAGACACTTACCACATATCAGGAGGTCATAGCACATTTAATAAAAATAGCTAGAACTCGACTCCACTCTCTTTCAGGGTGTGAGTTCACATGCATATACTTGCCAATAACCCTTAAATACTTTGAGGATTTGATCAAGACCAATGCGAGTCTCCAGTTTGCTCTGGACAGTTATATGGGTCAAACTTCAGCAGAGATCCCACAACACAAACTTTTTAACCCTGATGGAACAATTCATTTGATTCCAAAACTAATCCAAAGTAGAAAACCTCTTAAAGCTCTAACCCTCCCTACCAATGGCTCAGGGTCTTCCCACAAGTCAGTGGAAAGACCCCCAAACACAAAAATGGGAATCTGACATACAAATAGTGGAGGGATCTCCACAGATTGCAGAATTAGCAGCTGTTGTCAGAGCCTTTGAAAAATTTAAAAATGAGCCTTTCAATCTGGTCACAGATTTAGCTAATGTTGCTGGGATCGCTATGAGAGCAGAACATGCTCTTCTCAAAGAGGTCTCTAACCCAAAGTTGTACCAACTGCTCTCTAAATTAATACACCTTATCTCCCACAGAAAGCAACCTTACCATATAATGCATGTGAGGTCTCACACGGACCTCCCAGGTTTTGTTGCAGACGGGAACAGGAAAGCAGATGCATTAGCAATGGCAGCAGAAACTGCTAATGTTCCTAACATCTTTACCCAGGCAAAGCTGTCACACGCATTTTTTCATCAAAATGTACCTGCCTTTATGAGAGTGTTTAAGCTCTCAAAGGATCAGGCAAAGTCTACTGTTGGTACATGTCCGAACTGTCAAAACTATCAGATACCATCTATGGGGATGGGAGTAAATCCCCGAGGTCTGAATAGCTGCCAGCTATGGCAGACAGCTGTAACTCACTTGGCACCTTTTGGAAGGTCAAAGTATGTGCATGTATTGGTCAACACGTTTTTGGAAGCAGTATTTGCATCATCACATCCAGGAGAAACTACACAGCACACAATAAAACACTTTCTCCTTGCCTTTGCCACCCTGGGTGTACCAAAGGAGATTAAAACAGATAATGGACCTGCCTATACCTCCCGCAAGTTAAAGGAGTTCTTCAATGAATGGGGCATAGCACACAAGACCGGCATACCTGCAAACCCCACAGGACAATCCCTTGTGGAAAGGACTCATCAAACCCTCAAAAGAGTCCTCGATCAACAGAACAGAGACACGAGAATCATATCTCCAGTGGAAAGACTTTGCAAGGCTCTCTATATAATCAGCTTCCTGAACTGTACAGCATCAGAGCCTGACCCACCAATACTTTGCCACTTTGCAAATACCACCCAAACAAAGCTCACTGAGAAACCACCAGTGCTCGTGAAGGACCCTGAAACACCAAATTTCTGGGTCTTACCAGTTGATTACCTGGGGTAGAGGATATGTGTGTGTGCTACTGCCATCTGGTCCAAGGTGGTTCCCAGGAAAAAACATAAAACCATACCTAGTCACTGCAAACACTACTCCTGCAAATGGGGACAAGAACTCTCATGAATCAAACACAAGACCACCTCAAAACCAAACCAGCTCGGCCTGGAGATGAAGATGTCACTGAATACCCACAAACACAAGAGCAGACCGCCCCATTACAAGACAGCTGACAAAATTGAAAGCTAAATAACATTCTGCTGCATCAAGCCATAGATAGCCTTAACACAAAAGTGTTCTCTGAATTATGTGTTGTTACACCTATTTTTTTGTATCTCAAAAAACCCAATTCTTCCCTCTTCCTAACCTTCTAAAACTCCTTAACCATCTACCCACTCCTCCTCCCTTAGTGTAGCTTGGAAACTAAAAGAAAAAAGGGGGGGAGGAGGGGAACAGAGAAAATAACAAGGGAGAAAACCCTCTCATCATAAAGATAATAAATTCTGCTTGTATTCCCTATCAGAAGCCCTATTCCTGCCCAAAGATGAAAAATATCTCCATTGGTCCTGTCCTCACTGCTGCCTCGATGCTCTTCACCGTACCGCGTGCCTTCGGCTGGATTAGCACACAGCCTAGCCATAATGTTTGGGTAACCTTAGCAAAAACATTAAAACAGGACAACATGTGCTTGTCCATGGGAAGCATTGATAACCCACTTTCCACATGTCTAGTAGGAATTCCCTTTGTTGCAGACGACTGGCCTGTCTATAACTCCGAGGTTCTCTGCACCACAGGTAAGAGACCCAATGAGGCGGATACTTGGGACGAGTGGACAAAAATTCTTCCAGATGCTCAAGAGGAACCCCAAGAATTGGATCTGTTGGGATCCTCCAAGACAACATAATGTGTCAAATTTTACTTTAGACGTCCAAAAAACAATTGGCCAGAAATTGACCAGAACAAAACCACATATTGAAAAGATATATCACCAATTAACAAAGCCTATAACTCTCACCATTGGTGCAATTACACGGCTCGTGTGATTTCTGTGTCCTCTCTCCATCCCAAAGTATTACCCAAGGGAATGTTTCTCATCTGTGGTGACAGAGTATGAGCTGGGATCCCCTCCCAACTCCAGGGAGGTCCCTGTACCCTTGGAAAACTTTCTACCCTTACTCCGAACATCACCCTGTTACATAATTGGAAAAAAGAAAGTGAATCAAAATGCCATTAAAGGTCCTACACTGAATTTGATGAAAATTGTGATCCTAAATTATACGATTGGAACAAACCTAAAAAGATTCCTGTCTCCCTGTTTTTACCCTGGGGAGCTGCAGCTAAAGCCCTCAGTGAAATCAATCACCTTGGGTGCTGGCTCAGTAAACAAGCTAACACTACATCTGCAGCCCTGAGTGATCTCTTAAAGGAAGAAGAAACCACAAGACAGGCTTCTCTCCAAAATCGAGCAGCAATAGACTTCCTGCTGCTTGCCCATGGACACGGCTGTGAAGACTTCAAAGGGATGTGCTGATTCAACCTCTCTTCATGCTCAGAATCCATCCATGCAAACATCCAGAAACTGAAAGAACTCATGAAGGACTTGAAAATAGAAAAATCCCCAGACTGGGTCAATGACCTTTTCAGTCAATGGGGATTAACAGGATGGGTTGCATCTTTGGTTAAGGGAATGTTGTGGATTCTCCTTGTAGTTGTTATTGTGTTAGCTATGTTCTCGTGCCTTGTTCAGTGTTTCAAAAGAACTATAGTGAATGCCTTTTTTCTAAAAACAGAAAGTGGAGTTGTAGCAAACCCCATGGGGCTGGGTAAGGCCTCATGGAGAATTGAACAATAGGAACTGCTGAGACAGCAAAATAAGTTCCTGTATCTCTGACTCCCACCCCAAAGCTTATCTCTGTAACCCTATAGGCTATGTTACCTAACCCTTACTATTGGTCAAGTTTGGATCCCCCTTAACCCTATAAAAGAGGCCTACTTTAGCCCATTCGACAGAAGAAGAGCTGTCGCTGGGACCCTTCACAGACTCCCCCAATAAAACCATCGCTGTTGAACTGCCAGGACCTCCTTCTCCTCTCTTGACCATCTGCTGCAGCCTCAAGCCAAGGGCTACTTACGTAGCAAGCTAAGAGCTGAGATCCTAAGAGAGCTGATACCACTATAGAGCTGGCAATCACCAAGCTTGCTAAAGGGGGTAGCACGCAGCGTCAGCCTTGAGCTATGAGGCAAAGTGAAAATTTTCCAGGATAGAAATCCATTTTAATTTAGGTGAAATGTACATTTTTGAGTTGAGTCTGTGGTTAGAAACCATAGTTATTTAGCCAGACTGCAAGGCCTAAGCTCAGTGAAGTTACTTCAGTGAAGGACAGAGATAAAGGGGGGGAGACAGAAGATGATAGAGAGAGACAGGGACTGCTGTAATGTTGAAAGCGAAGGGAGCCAACCCATCTTTGTTGTTGATCAGCATCGACTCCGATTTATTGATTAAATCAGCCACTTTATATAACAGTGTTAATTAACTTCATTCATATTGCAAAATCCGAGCTCACGATAGGTTACAGAGAAAACTCTAACCCCTCCTTTTGTTTAAAATACCCGTGGTTGTTTACTGAAACCAAAATTAGTGTTCTCACTGTGATATGAAAAGTTCTCAAAACCTTCATATCTGTTCCCAGAGCAGCCAAGGACTGTTATGAGAAGACTGTCTGAGAACCTAGTTATTTACAAAATCAAGCCTGGAAACTGCTGCTTTACAGCTGCCCTTTACTTTCCCATCAGCTGTATACCTTCATGGCCTCTTTCTTTAGGCCATGCTAGAACCAGGCTCTCCACACTTCCCCCGTCTTTTTTCTTTTTGAGAAAGGAGGTTAGTTTGCCAAGTTTTCTCTATCATCCTACCAACCATATTTTGGATACAACTACAAAGACAAGGTAAAATAAGTAAAAGCATTTAAAAGCACACTCAGTATCTCTATAAGGTTCCCCAGCCACGGTCCGCGCAATGGCTTTTACCCCAAAGGGTTAAAACCACCCCCAGCTGAGCCATAATGTCCGGCCTTATCAGGCATTGCATGGTAGATGGTAATTGGACTAAGAAAAGAAGGCTGTTAGCTGTTTTCATTCATGTGAACCTGGAGAGGAGGCGAACTGCAAGCCTGAAAATGATCCTTTCTGTCCTTGAGATTTTCACATCCACCCTTTTCTTGGGTTTCCCAGAAAAGTTCAAAATCTGTTTTACAGTCTGTAATCCTTTAGTCATTTGGCTCAAATGGCATCAGCTGGGCGATTCTCAGTCCTTTGTTGATTTGGAGTGGTGGGAAAGTAGTATGCACTTAAAGCACTTAAAATATTTTAACTTAGCAGACTTATTTTCAAATCAACAGAACTTAACTGGCTTCAAATTCTACATAACTTAAACCTAAATACAATTTAAACTTAACAGACCTCGAACTTAACAGAAAATAAACTTAACAAACTTAACCTTAATAGTATTTCACATTTAACGGCACTTAATAGATAATTTAACTTAAACAACTTAATAACAGATAAAACTTACTATAGACATAAAATATAGCATTTACTATAACTTACTTACAGGCCTGATTCTAAAATTCTAAGCTAAAACAACTTTTTTCACGTGTTTGCTACAGCATTTCTATACCAAAAAGCACATTCATACAATCTCACTCATAAAATCAATCCAACACATCTTAACATTTTTAAATTTTTCAAAATACAATTTTGGAGTCTGATGTTCCACTGACTGAGCCATCCGGGCTTCTGATGTTAAAGTCTATGTTAATGCAGGTGATTCTGACAGCATAACCAATGCCGAGACAAATCAGCCAAAATTTGACCCACGCATTCAGTACGCTGATTCCTGTTTCAGTCTCTGCCAGGAAGAACAAAAGTGCCTTTAACTTCGCTTGTTTACCATCACTGGTTTCTCAATTTCAGCAGGGATCCCCTCCCTTGTTGACAAAAGGTCACATCCATTAGGCTGTTAGGTCCAAAACCGAGGCTCTTTGCCAACTGCGGGGCGGAGAGACAAGCTCTGGCGCTGGAAAAGCACTCTGGTCCCGCGGCGCTTGTGTCGGAGAGGGCAAAAAATCCCCCCCCCCCCGCGTTGGGTTTTTTTTTTTCGCAAGATTCACCGGCAGGCTGGATCACAGTGTGCGCTGCAGACACCGCTGGTCGGCCCAGCTCCTGCGCGGCACGGCTCTCCCCGCCGCTGCGCAGTATTTCAGGTGGTCGCTCGCCGCGGCTGCTCCCCATGGCGGAGCGCCCGTGCCGAGTTCAGAGTAGCACAGCGCCACAAGCGCCATGAGCTGCGGCTGCTGTCTTGCACTCAGAGACATAGTAAAACAGTGCACCGCACATCACCCGCCATGGCCTGCTTAGCTTCTTGGCAGTTTTATTACCATCTAAAGTAGCCTCCCATAATAAATCACCGAATTCACACCATTCCGTTAACTCGTAAACCATATGGAAAACCCCTTTACAGTAGCCGTAAGTCCAAAGTCCTGTTAAATCCTTTTGCCAATCTACCCCCTTAATTTGCCCTTTTTGTAAAAAGACAGTCAATAATTCATATGCTGCTTGCCTTTCCATGCCTAATTAATCAGCGCTGAATGCGGCCTCTTCAAGGTCCGTGCAGCACGTATCAGTCGGGCTCGTCTTTACGATCACCCAAGGCACGACGCGACTCAGCTTCTTTTCTATCCCTTTTATCGCATTTACTGCTGTCCCGCTGCTTAGGACCTGACCCGTTTTCTTCGCTTCTTCGTGGTGCATTGTCGTATCACGTCCGGGTGTCACCATTATGTTGAAAGCGAAGGGAGCCAACCCATCTTTGTTGTTGATCAGCATCGACTCCGATTTATTGATTAAATCAGCCACTTTATATAACAGTGTTAATTAACTTCATGCATATTGCAAAATCCGAGCTCATGATAGGTTACAGAGAAAACTCTAACCCCTCCTTTTGTTTACAATACCCGTGGTTGTTTATTGAAACCAAAATTAGTGTTCTCACTGTGATATGAAAAGTTCTCAAAACCTTCATATCTGTTCCCAGAGCAGCCAAGGACTGTTATGAGAAGACTGTTTGAGAACCTAGTTATTTACAAAATCAAGCCTGGAAACTGCTGGTTTACAGCTGCCCTTTACTTTCCCATCAGCTGTATACCTTCATGGCCTCTTTCTTTAAGCTATGCTAGAACCAGGCTCTCCACACTGTAAGGGCAAGTCAACCTGACCTCGGAATTCTTTCTGATAAAAAGGAACTAGCAGTAAATGTCACGCGAAACTCATAAAAATGAATATATATAAACCTATTGTAAAATTGTATGCATATGTATTTGAGAGACAGATAAAAAGAGACCTGAAGTTCTCAGAGGTACGCATGCCTTTTTTAGGAGAGCAACCTCCGCATGCGTCCAGCGCTGTAATAAACATACCAGCTTTACAACTTTGACAAAGTTGTGGAGTTTTCTTCTTTTCTCCACAAAACATTATGGCAAGCCAGGCAGGGGTTCTCTGTCCCCGCAGGGGCAGGGGGGATAGACGGACCTCCCAGGTATGTCCTAGGATTTTTTTCCTGGTGGGGCTCCTATCGTCTCGACTTGCCTCCTGCGAGGACAGACAAGGACCTGCTGGCTGCGGAGGAGGAGGATACGGTATGTACTGAGGGGCCCCCGGGGGAAAAGAGAGCTAGGGAGTAAATCACTCAGAGACGTCTGGGTGCAGTTGATGGAGCAGCTGGATTAGAGACGGGGGTTCATTGTTCTGATAGGGCGGACTGCTAGCGACCCTGGGGGTGGGTCGACTGGACCTCTGTGTGTGTGTGTGTGGTGTCCAGACACTGTATCAGACGTTCATTATCTGATAGAGCAGCCACTAGTGACCCCAAGGGTGGGTCGAGTGAATCTAATGTGTTTGTAATCGTGCGAGTGCGTGGTATATCAAAGAGAAAGAGAACAAGTGAGTTCACCCATGGCGGGGGGGAAAGTGGGGTGAGTACTACCCGTGTTTGAAGCAGCCGAGTGAGGCCTGAGGCGCCGGCTACAGCAGGCTGTGGGGGCAGGGAGAGAAGTGCCCTGTGGAGAAGTAGAATGTCAGTGACAGTATTTATTGTGTTTAAATGTAGTGATTTGTGTAAATTTAGTGCATTTTAACCATGAGTATGAGCTCAGAGAGTTCCTTTACCCTGGATGTTTAGACTAGATTTTTGGACGGTGTGCTGTTATCTTGATTGTGTCCAGGGAAAACTGATGTGAGTAAATGCTGAATTATGATATGCTGTGTTGTGTTGAGAAAAGTGGGCACTTTGAGAGATATGCCCTTTCCCAGTGATTTTGTGTGGTGATTGTCTTCCACTGCATTGTGCTAATTTGATTCTCGGATTGTATGGTGGTGTTTGTGGAGATTTTAAGATTTTGTTTGCAACAAGAGTAGCATTTTACACAGAAGAACTATTTATGCTTAACTATGATGAAGGAAATTAAAAGAATTCCAAGAATTCTCCCCGAATTCTCCCCCCCACAGCAATTCAAGCCTTGGCTCTAGTGAATTTGAGATAAAGGAGGGGGTGCGTGTGTCAGTGTGTTATGGTTTGGGCCTGGCAAAGCCAGAGCCCCCATGAGTACACCTTCTCCCCGGTGTCTGCTGTGAGATGTGACCAGGAATAAACAAAGCAGGCTCCAACTTCAACATACAGAAAAGTTTATTAACTAAGCTACACACAAACAATTACTAAACTACAAAACTACACACAAAAGAGGGAAAAAAAAAAAAACACGAGGAAAATGAAAACCTCACAAAAAACACTCTCCCCCTCCTCCCCCCTAAATTCCCAATACAATACATCCTCCAAAATCACCAATTCTAGGTCCAACACCACCCTTTAGATTGCTCAAACTTTCAAATCCTCAAGAGGAGAGGGAGTCCTTCCATGTGTCATGGTGGCCTCTTCCGTCCTTGTTCTGGTGCTCTCACCACCGAACAGGGATCAGGGCTGCTTCCAGGGTTGTCTTTTTTTAAGGATGCTTTGTCCAGTTCCAGAAAAACACAGTATCTCACCTTCTCACCTCTGGGACATCTGTCCCCCCCATATTTTATATACCCCCTGGGGCCGAGGGGTACCCACACTGAATCTTCTCTGGCACTGGGACATTTCTCCCCCTGGACTCAGTCCCTGTATCTCACGGAAACATAGCTCTGTCCATGGCTACACAAAAGAGTCCAGCATAAAATGCCACTCCATCTTCTCCATTCTTTCAACATCTCTCTCTCTCTGTCTCTGGTCCAGAGCTCCATCACTCGTTCATTTCCTTTGTCCTCCTCCACTCTTATCACTCGTCTAGGAAGGGTTAATGTTCTGTAAGGCTTTCATTGTCCAAAAAGGGTTAAAAAACTCCTCCAGGCGGCTGGACTCCTGGCTGCACCCCCCCCCCCCCATCTCCTCAGCCGGGCTGCCTGCTGCCAGCACATATTTACTGAATTTCAAGGTAACACAGACTGCACTCTCTCTCTCTCTCTCTCTCTCTCTGTCTGTCTCCAAAGGCGGGGGGGGGGGAGAATGGCTGTCCGATGTCTCTTGGGGCTTTCCACCCTTTCATCCTCCAAGGCCTCCTTACTCCCATCTCTGTCCAGGCCCAGGCCTACCGCATGGCTGCCCCTCCCCCGCCCAGCAGCAGCGGCTGGACGGGGGAGAGATCCGAACTCAGTCCCTCGAAGTCCCAAGAGAGCCTCCCAGGGCCGAAGCTCTGCTTTTAACCCCTGGGTGTTCTCGGAGGTGTGTCCTAAAACCCACTGGCTACCCCAGGTGCCAATATCAAAATCCAAGCACCCATTGGTTTGATCACAACATCCCAGAATTCCCACTTCTTCCTGGTCAAACCACCACACAGTGTCTGTGGGCATATCAGAGTTTCTGCTGTGACAAGCACAGCCTTTTTGCAAGGCAGTAAAAACAAGTGTAAGTAGACAGAGTGCTTAATTAGATTGTGCAGGAAGAGAACTAGAAAAGACTGATATTTTTTAAACAGAGTTTAGATAGAAGAGATGAATGAGTTTATGAGACTTCAGCTAGTACTATAGTAAGTCTGGACTGAGAACAGCCTGCTGTAGTGATTTAGAGATCTCTGCAATAAACAGAATAGCCTGCTTTTGCGGGCAGTTTCAGGGAGCCTTTGGTGCATCAAGAGGCTGGCACACTGCATTAAGTATCATTGCAGTGCAGAGTTTGTGAGAAACGCTGGTATTGTTGTTCTAATAAGTGTCAGGGCACATGCCCCGAGTGTAAATTAAAGGTTTCTGATCAAGCTGATTCAGAACCTAAGATCTTAAAGCTCGTGTGTGGGAAATCACATCTGATACCTGCCACCTGGAGCTGTGTGGGAAGAAGACTGAGAAACTACTGTGAACCTTTGTAAAGAGAAGTTTGAGTGGAAGTGAGATAGGGCAAAGAAAAAGAGATAATGAGAACTGACCAGAGCAAAGAGGTTCCTAAATTAGCCCCTTTTAGGAGGGGCTCACTGGGAGAAGGCTGCCAGTAGGAGCAGAACAGAAAATAAAAAGATTTATAATACTTCATTGCTGTTAGTACTGTTTTATAATAGGAAGGTAAATGGGATGGGGGTTTGTATGCTGATTTGTCTTTTTGTTTTAAGAAATCACCCAGAATGGCAAAGAGACTGTGAGATCAGACCTCCCTCTAGTCTTGGCCCTTGAAAAGGAAAACAAGGCAAAGAGAAAGTAAATCAAACGTTTTGTTCAGCATGCAGCATAAGATAGGAATGTATGAAGTCAGACAAAGATTATCATGCTGAACTGCAAAGCGATTACAGTTTGCAAAATGAGTACGTATGATTTGTTAAAGGCTCCTCCTAAGGTAAGGGAGGAAGGATAAAGATGACCTCCCCAAAAGGGAAGAAGACTTAGGCTCCAAAAGTATACCCACTCGAACCCATCTCCCTCCTGGCAGTTCAATTTCATCCAGAACTAAGATGTAACAGATCCCTCTGCAAGAGGCAGTGAGATAAGAAGAAAGAAAAGGGTAGAATTTTAGTCGACACAAGAGCCATATATTCAGTTTTAAATAAAGCTTTAGTACCTGTGGAGAATGTTTATGCTGTAGTGTAGGGAACAACTGACCAACTGGCCAGTCTGAGAAGGCATACTTTTGCAAACCTTTAAAGTAACATGTGTACTATGTGTACCTAAAAGCTTTTGTACAATTCGCTCAATTTGCTAAACATTCTCAAATGAGAAATGTTACTCTAGAGGCAAATGATATACAGATGTTAGGCTTAACATTAACAGTGATTGAAATTAAGAAAGACATTAGTAAAGAGATATTAGAATAAGTAAATAAGTGTTTTTGAGAGTATGAGCCTCTGCTGTACCAGGGAGGGTGAAAAATGCCCCCACATAGTAATCAAGCTTAAGGAAGGAACACAACCAGTGAGAATTGAGCAGTACCCTCAAAAGGAAGATAAGAAAAGAATCAGCCCAACAACTGATAGTACTAGATCGAGGGCTGTCAATAAGATAACACAGAATTTATACCCTGTGGTAGCAAATCCATATACTTTACTAACTTGTTTAACACCTGAGCTAACCTGGTTCACTGTTTTAAGCCTAAGAGATGCCTTCTTTTGCCTCCCTATCCACGAAGCCAGCCAGAAAATTTTTGCATTCAAACACAGCTCACATAGTCCATGTGCCTGAAGGCTTCAAAATTCCCCACTCCGATTGGAGAACAGCTTGCAAAGACCCAGAGTCCCGGGAAGCTCCACAAGAGGAAAGGAGGCTGTTGCAGTACGTGGATGATCTTGTAGTAGTCACTCAGATGAGAGAAGCCTGGACGGTAAGCCTTTTGAATTTCCTAGGACTCCGAGGATGCAGAGTGTCAAAGAAAAAGGCACAGGTATTGAAACAGAAGGTAATCTACCTGGGGTAAGACGTGAGTGCTGAGCAGCAGACTTTAAGGCAGGGAAGCCATATGCCAAACCCCAAAACCCCAGACAACGAAGGAACTCCGAACTCTCTTAGGCATGGCAGAGTAGTGCCAGCTGTGGGTTTATAATTATGGACTGCTCGTCAGACCCCTCTATGCTCTTATTGCCAATGGAAACAGATCTCCAGTGGACAAAAGACGCCACACACGCCTTTCACCAGCTAGAGAGTGCCCTCATGTCAGCTCCAGCTTTGAAACTTCCAGGTGTAAGTAAAGCATTCTTTCCATTTTGCCGTGCAAGGAATTGCCCTAGGAATATTGGCTCAAGACTTGGGTCCATACTGAAGGGCAGTTGCTTACTTCTCTAAGCAACTAGATGCAACAGCCAAAGGGATGGCCAGGTTGCCTCAGAGCTGTAGCAGCAGTTGTGCTGAATATTCAAGAGACACCCAAGTCTACCCTAAGACAAAAATGACTGTGCTAGTGTCCCACACAGTGTCCGCAGTACTGGAAGTAAAGAGTGGCCACTGGCTTTCACCACAGAGGTTTCTGAAATACCAGGCCATCATGGTAGAGCAAGATGATGTAGAGATAGTGGTGACTAATATTGTCAACGCAGCTTCTTTTCTCAGTGGAATCAAGGAGAAGCAGTACACCATGATTGCCTGGAAACCACTGAAGCTACCTACTCCAGCCACCCAGACTTAAAGGACACTCCTTTGGACAATGCAGAGACCTGGTTCACTGACAGGAGCAGCTACATTGCCAGTGGAAAGTGACATACAAAGTACACAGTGACTACCTGCAGAGAGGTAATAGAGTCTGGACCCTTACCAACAAGTACCTCTGCACAGAAGGCTGAGATAAATGCATTGACCCATGCCTTGGAAACAGCAAAAGGCATTCAGAGTCGTGCATGCACATGGAGACATCTGGAAGGAGAGGGGACTGCCAACCTCACAAGGGAAGAAGAGACAAGCCGGCTGCTGGAAGCAGTTCAGCTACCTAAAAAAGCATATTAAGGCACACCAGAGAGTGAGCTTAAAATCAGAGGAAAGAAATGAGCTGGTGGATGGAGAGGCAAAGAAAGCAGCAAAGGGTGAGGTACAGATTTTCCTCGAAGGTAAGCCATAATACAATAATACTAATAACTAGAGACGTACAATTGCAAGGGGTGGGCTACCATTGAAAGAGAGCTAGTAATCCCTTCCCATTTTCGTGGTTACTAGTGAAAGAAGAGCACTAGAAAACACACTAAGGCCTAACTACTTAAAAGCTTTCTATAGAATGTGGCCCCTTTCCCAAAATGACCGAGGCTGCCAGTGATACAGAGTGCATTGAAATGAAGTGTTAGCTTTGAAGTATTAATTTCCATAGGCTTTCTAGAACATACATCTGATTGAAAGAATTGTTGTCAGGAATTTACATGCCACTATCACTCAGGTAAGCCGACAATGTGATCCTTGCCTCCAGACTAACCCCAAAAATACCCCCCGGCTGAAACTCGGTCAGACTGGGAGAGGCCTTGGGCCTGTACAGCAGTGGCAAATTAACTTTTCAGAACTCCCAAGGAAAGGGGGGTATCAGTATTTACTAGTATTGATAGATACATTTTCAGGGTGGCCAGAAACATTCCCCACCAGAACTGTCAAAGCTCAAGAGGTGACCAGATTATTATTACAAGAAATAATACCACACTTCAGAGTTCCAGCCACAATATCCTCAGATGAAGAATCATAATTAATTTCCAAAGCAGTGCAACAGATTAGTAGCCACCTGGGCATAGATTAAGGACTTCACACTCCATACCACCCCAATCAAGTAGCCAGGTGGAGAAAATGAATCATTTGATTAAGCAGCAGATTGTGAGACTAGGGCAAGAAGTTAATCTACCCTAGCCCCAAGCTCTTCCACTAGCACTATTGTAAATTCGAACTAAACCTTGAGCTAAAGGAATGCTGAATCCTTTTGAAATGCCTTATAGAAGACCATATAGAATACAAAAGGAATGTCCACCCACTTTAGGGTGATAACACTAGCCACCTACATGGTGGCTTTAAGCAAACAGCTCAGAGAAATTGAGAAACATGTGGCTGGAACTCGGAGCAAGGAGTTAGATAGCCTGAGGACGATGTATACGTTAAGTCTCTTACAGAAAAGACTTTGGGACCACAGTGAGAGAGACCACTGCAAGTACTTCTCACCACCTTCACTGCAATCAAAATCAAAGAGCAGAATGCCTAGATCCATCACTCTTGAGTGAAGAAAGCCCTGTAAGTCCCTTGGAGAGTGATACCAGAAGACAGTGAACTGAGACTAAAACTTACTCGGGCCAAATGAGTATATTGCGGTTGGAAGAAGTTAATACTTTAGTTTACAGAATTGTTTTGTATGTAATTATAACTGAAGTTTCAGAACTAAAGAGTACCTCTGTCCACAGCAATGCTGAATGGCCTTGGTCCCAGGCTTTTAATCAGTATACTAGATCCATGAGAGAACCTTCTGAGATAAAAGATTTAAACATATCTACTGTAGTAATCCATGGGAATCGGGTATATGAGAAGCAAGAATGGCAGGAATGAGAACTGTGAGCACTTCAAAGAATCAGAGGAGAAGAAATCAAAGTAAAGTGCCAGGTCGTCACTAAGACGGCTTATGAGAGACCAGATGCAATTAGTGTCTCAACCTCTCCTGGTGTATATGAACACCAGGAAGTTTGTGATAGCCTAAGTGAATCAGACTGTTGGTGTAATTTCACCTTGATACAGCCTGTAGAAGTGACCTGCCTTTGAGCTCGAGTTTCTATCAGACTTTCATTTAAATTCAAAGTAGACACTGCACTTTTTACAACAGCAGGGCCTTATACAACCCATACTAGGACTCAAATAGTTCAGACTCAACCCAAACTTGAACCTAAAGTGTACGAAAAAAGCCCCTATGTAGTAAAGAATGCGTGTGAACAAAACTATTATTCAATCCAGAATGGTCTCTCAAACATGTAGAGTTGATAATGGAAATTAACGTCTCAAAAATCCAACCAACCTGCTCCTGCATCCTAAAAACATCCTTTGAAAGTTAGACAACGTAGTTACAAAGACAAGTATATCTCAAGAGCAGAATAAGAAATGATCTAACTGAGATATTAGGGACAAGATTAGGAGTTTTAAATGGAATTGATTCAGAAATACTGATGAATAAGCTGGCCACTGCAGCAGGTAGCCTAACAAAATTGAAGCAGCCTTTAGAGTCATCTCTATTGGCATTAGGAACTAGCCAGTGGCAGATTTCAAAAGTACTGCCAAAGTAAGGAAGTACGAAAAAGCCAGGGACCAAGACCACAAGTTAATAGTAGAAGCACTTAGTACAGTTCAAGATAATGTGTCTTTAGCTTTCAGTTGTATACAAGCACAGTTATGGATGCAAGCAACAGCAGCTCTGATCATACAAGAAAGAAGTGAAGGTAATTTTCCAGCTGAAATTCAGAGAATTGTTTGGGATAATGCAATTGATTTTGAAAGGAAGTTTCAGTCCTAGTAGACTATGGTGAATTTCACCTATGGTCCTGCTTCTAATGTAGCCACTGCCTTTGTGCTTACCATATGTAATGCCACTGTTTATGTTATCCATCCCATCATTACATTAAGATTAAACCATGAAAAAACAATACTCTACCCTTCAAAACATAGAGTGTGAGCACAAAAGATCAATGAAAAGTAGCAGACAGTAAACTTAGAATCCTACATTACTAGAGAACAGATGAGATTCATTTGTAAGAGCAATACTATTAATGCCCAGAATGTGTGTTTAGACACGGAACAGAGTATTTGTCACTTCGAAGTTCATCCAGTCATTGATCAGAAAACTGTGCTTGTATATACTGGAAAAGGGTGTGTGTGTGTCTGAGAACTGCCTGTGCTGCTGTAAAAATTGATAGCAATGATGTTATTCTGTCTAATAGAAATCATTCTTATTTCAGTATTTGTAATTTTGTTAGGATTATCAGGTGTGATTTTTCGTACTCGGCCCCAGTGGCATCCCACCAGCTGGTTAAAACCAATTATACAATATATCACAGACTATCACCTACCCCTATTGGGATGGACCTTACATTAGTAAAACAATTAATTGAGCACCAAGACCTACTAGAGATCTTGAAGAAAAACTCAAGGAAGCAGAGAGAACTGTCCAATGTGATACAAAAAGAAATAACTTGAATTCTGCAAAGAATAGAACAAAATGCAGATCATCACTGGTAAGATGTAGTCTTTAAGTGGTCTCCAACTGCAAATAGAATCTTTAATAAGTTGTGTCATCCTACTGTAGTTTTGTTAATATTAGTTAGAATAAGTTTAAGATTATCCATTATCAAATGTACATAGTAAAGCACTAAAGTACACTTGTTGTCATAAGAATTTGTATGAAGTAAAAGAATTTACTTCCTCCTTTTAGGAAAGGGGGGAATGAGGCAAAGTGAAAATTTTCCAGGATAGAAATCTATAGGGGCCCTGAGTAAATATATGTATTGCAGTAAAAGATCTCTGTATTGTATAAGTGACCCTGCCCTGATACTAGTTATTGCAAATGGGCTTCAGCTGTGATGTCCTTAATTGGGCAGCAGCTGTAGCCCGTGGAGGTAGCTGGGATAAAAGGGGGTTGGCATTCAGGGAGAGTTGTAGAGGGGACCTTGCTGAGAAGGAACAACACTGCTGCTGTGAGAAAACCACCCAGAAGGTATGAGACCTGAGAAATATGATAACAACAATATGATTACAACAGAAATCCATTTTAATTTAGGTGTAATGTACATTTTTGAGTTGAGTCTGTGGTTAGAAACCATAGTTATTTAGCCAGACTGCAAGGCCTAAGCTCAGTGAAGTTACTTCAGTGAAGGACAGAGATAAAGGAGGGGAGACAGAAGATGATAGAGAGACAGGGACTGCTGTAAGGGCAAGTCAACCTGACCTTGGAATTTTTTCTGATAAAAAGGAACTAGCGGTAAATGTCACAAGAAAGCCATAAAAATGAATATGTATGAACCTATTGTGAAACTGTATGCATATGTATTTGAGAGAGAGATAAAAAGAGACCTGAAGTTCTCAGAGGTACACATGCCTTTTTTGAGGAGAGCAATCTCTGCATGTGTCCAGCGCTGTAATAAACATACCAGCTTTACATCTTTGACAAAGTTGTGAAGTTTTCTTTTCTCCGCAAAACAGCTAGTCTAGCTTTTGGGCACCCTGTCTTCCTGAGGACTGGGCTCCTGAGCTACCTTGCACTGCTTGATAATAAGGCCAGAATAGAGGCTTTATTATATGTCTTGGCCACACTCCCTCCCACTGGTCTGGGCTGGAACCAGGACAATGCCTCTTACATAAACTAGGCTCTGTTTTGTTCACACCTGCACAGCTAGCCCTTTAAGTCCTTCTCCAGGTAGTGAGTCCCGGGGAGGACTGAGCATGAGTCTCAAGGCAGAGCAGGAAGTGAATAGTGCTGCCCCACCTCCACAGGACCTTCTCTTCCAATCATGTCTTTTGTGTCATAACAGTCAGAATGTTTGAGACAAAACACACATCTTCTACAAGATCCCAGCACTTATTTAAGGGCCAAATTCCCTTTGGTTTCCACTAGGATTAAATGCCTGGAAGCATACTGTAATAAATTGTGTTTAAGTCACCTAAATCAGTTTTTGGTTTTCTTTGACTTACTGTGCTAGGCATTCTTTCTCTGAGTGTTATGTACTGACTTTCACATAGATTAGTTTCCTTAATCCTTTATACAGCTCAAAAAAAACCCACCAGGTGCCCTTTCTAAGATAGTACAGGCAAAGTAGGAAGCACATTTAAGAAAAAATCCAGCCTACTTCAAACACCACAAATGAATTAATCCACATGGACAAACTTATTGCAACAAAACCTATGTACTGCTGTGGGGAAGAAAATAAAGATGAGTAAAATTAAGTGTTGACAGGTTTTTTTTAGATAAGACAAGCTCACATTGAATCACCACATACTGTGCCTTTAATCCAAAAAACTATCTGGCACTGGGATATCACTAACAACAACAACACAAAGCAAGTGGGGCTATAAATACCAGCAGATAAAAATTCTAGTTGCCTGTTTTGTGTGTAGGTAAACAGGAAACCTGAATCCTGCAAGCGTGATCTTTACAGCACCACAGAATAATACTGAGAGGTTTCTAAGTACAGAAGTACTAGTGGTGATAACTTTTTCCCCACCTGTTGAAGTGAGGGGAGAACGACCATCCTGTGATGCATCGAACTCGATTTATTGATCGATCAGTCAGCTTAAATAATAGTGTTAACGAACTTCATGCATATTCCGAAATACAGGTTTATGATAGGCTAACAGAGAAAACTCTAACCACACCTTTTGTTTTACTACACCGTTGATTGTTTACACAAAACAAAACCAGTGTTCTCACTGTGTTATGAACGGTTCCCAAAACTTCCACATCTGTTCTCAGGGTGCCATCTTTTCCCAGAGAGAGTGTTACACTTGTTATGGGAAGACTGCCTGAGAACTTTATTGTTTATACAATGATGCCTGAAAGAGTCTAATTGTTTATAGAAGTCAGGCTGGGAACTGCTTTGGAACTGCTTTGCAACTACCTTTTACTTTTCTCTCAATTGTATGCCTTCATGGCCTTTTCTTTAAGCCATGCTTGAACTAAACTCCCGACATTTCCCCCGCTTTTTTTTTTCTTTAAGAGAAAGGAGTTTAGTTTGCCAGGTTTTCTCTATCGTCCTACTAACCATCTTTTGGATACAGCTACAGAAACAAGGTAATATAAGTAAAAGCAAAAAGAGTACCCCTAATATCCCTATAGCATATGTTATAAGGTTTCTTAGCTGTGGTCCCAATCCGAAGCTTTTAAGCCACTCATCAATACCTAATCCTTCTTCTTCCTTAAGTTTGTTGAATCCTAGCCGTAGCTCTTTTAACTTAGCATGAATAGATACAGAATGATCAGATAAGTTCATGCAACATATCCCTTCAAACTCTTCACACCTATGGCCTTGTGCTAATAGTAAGAAATCTATAGCAGCTCTATTTTGTAGAACAGCGTGATTAACACTCTGTACATCTGCAGTTAACATATCTAATATCTGTGAAGTTTTATTCAGTTCACCCTTAGTCCAACACTCTATTTGTTTTGGTAAAGTCAATGCTTTGCTTGCAGCACTCCATAGTAGGAAAGCTGAAACCATCACTTGCTTAAATTTACTCCAGAACCATGGATCTCCTATTTGACTACAGTCTAAATTATGTAAGCTACGCTTTTGCCTGCTTATCTTATGGCTTAATTGCATTAGCACAGATATATTAGGGTGGAATAAAGATAACTTGCCTAAATAACAAGGTCCACCCTGAGGCTGAGCAAGTATACTATTCTAAGCTCTATCTCCGCAAATTAGAAATATACTCGTAAGTAATTTCTTAGGTGTTATGATGCTAGAGCCTTTACAATGGTTGTAGAGTTGTTTAGACACTATGTTTGGCTTTAGAGCTGAATCCAGAGTAGCCCATGTTTGTTTATGTTGATTCATCCTTTGAAGATTAGAATAATCAAAGCTAAACCACCCACCGTCAGAAGTGCTGGTCATGCTAGCATTTGCACTTCCAAAAAGCTCTAACTCCTCAGGTGGAGAATGCAAAGGAGTATTAAGTGATTGAATTAACAGGCATTGACGGTAGCCATCACTCTGACTGGCAGTATACCCTTTTTGTGCAGGCAATTTGATATTTACCATACTGCGCATACATAAGGCACGGTTATTAATAAAACTGCAGAATTCTTGAGGAGACCATACTGGAAGTCCTACCAAACATGTTCAAAAAGGGTTAGTAACTCCTCCAATGCTGAGACAAAGCGATGTCTGATTAATCTGCCTAGCAAGTGTTAACCATACATTATCTCTAGATTGACTAAAATGTGTTACCTTTAATTCTTCAGCTACCACTACACCAAGTAATATAATAAAAGGAAACCTCATTTTTCTGGTTTTACTTTGACTTTCTTCTTATCAGTTTTTAACCTTACTGTTCCCGAGACCCGAAGACCACACCTTTGTAACCTTCTAATGCAGTTCTCTAATGCCTGATTGGGATCTCCTTTTACAGGCACTACAACGGAATGTTGTGTTAAAGGCACCAGTTTTTTACACCTTACAGAGGTTATATATGATGCACTTTGAGCTTTAATCCTTTTCAAAATACACTGTACCTCCCACCAATAATAAGCTAAGATTTTCTGCTCATGTGACTCATAAAGACCTAAAGCTGAGGCAGTGTTTAGTCCTGTTTCATTCCGTAGTGCCCACTCCCAATTATGTTCCCAGGTATGTCTATAATTACAGGTATTACACCATAAACGAAAAAGTGACAACTGATCCACCCAAAAGGTCCTGTCACAACCCCCACAACACAGTGCAACCCAAGCAGCACAATTGGGGCTGTAACATTCAAGACAGTTCTCTTTTGCCGGTCCTTTTATATGGAAAGATGATAATGATTCAATAATGTCAATCAGTTCTCTGGTCCTCCGGCAACGGCGTTTTATCCCAAAGGGTTAAACGCACCCCCAGCTGAGCCACAATGTCCGGCCTTATCAGGCATTGCAAGGTAGATGGTAATTGGACTAAGAAAAGACAGCTGTTAGCTGTTTTCATTCATGTGAACCTGGAGAGGAGGTGAATGGCAAGTCTGAAAACAATCCTTTTTGTCCTTGAGATTTTCACATCCACCCCTTCCCCGGGCCTCTCAGAAAAGTTCAAAATCTGTTTTACAGTCTGTAATCCTTTAGTCATTTGGCTGAAATGGCATCAGCTGGGCGATTCTCAGTCCTTTGTTGATTTGGAGTGGTGAGAAAATAGTATACACTTAAAGCACTTAAAATATTTAACTTAGCAGACTTATTTGTAAATTAACAGAACTTAACTGGCTTCAAAATTCTATGGGCTAGCTGTGTTACACTCTTTGCAACATAAGAATAGGCAATTCTAATAATTAAATAGTATTTTCAGCTAGCAAGGTTTCTCTGAAGTTCACAACAACACTTTGCACACAAGCCATAAAATAAACGCCTATCGTAAAAGCATAAATCTAACATCACTTAAACTTAATAGCACTTAAAATATTTAAACTTAATAGATCTTAACATTACTTAAGCTTATCTTTACTTAAACTTAATAGATTTTTAAATCAGCAGAACTTACATGTAAAATCTCTTAATTCTAATAAAACTTAACTATAACAAAACTTAACTGACTTTAAATAACAGACTTATTTGTAAATAATGTAAGATCAAACTTAACAGAATCTAACTTAACCTAATATACAATTTAAACTTAACAGACCTCGAACTTAACAGAAAATAAACTTAACAAACTTAACCTTAATAGAACGGCACTTAATAAATAATTTAACTTAAACTACTTAATAACAGATAACTTACTATAAACATAAAATATAGCATTCACTATCACTCACCCACAGGCCTGACTCCAAAACACTAAATCAAAACAACCTTTCTCACGTTTCTGCTTCAGCATTTATACCAAAAAGCACACTCATACAATCTCACTCATACAATCAATCCAATACATCTTAACATTTTTAAACTTTTCAAAATATAATTTTAGAGTCTGATGTTCCACTGACTGAACCATCCGGGCTTCTGATGTTAAAGTTTATGTTAATGCAGGTGATTTCAAGACAGCATAACTAATGCCGAGCCAAATCGGCCGAAATTTGACCCATGCATACAGTACGCTGATTCCTGTTTCATAGTCTCTGCCAGGAAGAACAAAAGTGCCTTTAACTTTCCTTGTTTACCATCACTTGTTTCTTAATTTCAACAGGGATCTTTTCCTTTTGCTGACAAAAGTTACATCCATTAGGTTGTTAGGTCCTAGACCGAGACATCCATTAGGCTGTTAGGTCTTAAACTGAAGCTTTTGCCGGCGCTCTAGACCCGCGGCGCGTGTGTCGGAGCGGGCGAAAACCCCCCCGCTGCGCTCGGCTCTCTGTTTACTCGCCGGCAGGCTGACTCCGCTGCAGGCACCGCTGCACCCGCGGCTCCCCCCGCGGCGGCTTCGCTCTCTCCCGGGGCGGCGCGCCTCGGCTCCCGCGGCGGCGGCTCGGCTCTCCCCGCCGCTGCCTCCGCTCCCGCGTCGCTCGCCGCGGCTGCTCGCCATGGCGGAGCGCCCGTGCCGAGTTCGGAGTAGCACAGACTCGCAAGCTCCACGGGCTGCGGCCGCTGTCTTGCACTCAGAGAGATAGTAAAACAGTGCACCATATATCACTCGCCATGGCTTGCCTAGCTTCTTGGCAGTTTTACCACTCTCTAAAGCAGCCTCTGACAACAAATCACCGAATTCACACAATTCCGTTAACTCGTAAACTGTGTGGGGATTCACGAAGACTCCCCATTCCAGACCATAAGCCAAAAGACCTTGCAATTCCTTCCGTAAGTCTATTCCCTTAATTTGCCTTTTTTGCAAAAACGTAATAAAAAGTTCATATGTGGCTTGCCTTTCCATACCTCTTTTAAGTGCGCACTTTTACCTAGCAGCGATTTCCAGGCATCGGCCACACGTATCAGCTGAACCCATCTATATGGTCGCCAGGGCACGGCGCGTATCGGCGGCTTTTTTTTTCTCCGCTTTGGTTTCGCGCTTATTTGCCGCTCCCGCTGCTTCGGAGCCTGAACCAGTCCTCACTTCTCGTGGTGTTCGCAATCCCCGTGGTGGTCGCGATCGTCGTGTCCGCTATCACGTCCGGGTGGTCACCATTTGTTGAAATGAGGGGAGAACGACCATCCTGTGATGCATCGAACTCGATTTATTGATCGATCAGTCAGCTTAAATAATAGTGTTAACGAACTTCATGCATATTCCGAAATACAGGTTTATGATAGGCTAACAGAGAAAACTCTAACCACACCTTTTGTTTTACTACACCGTTGATTGTTTACACAAAACAAAACCAGTGTTCTCACTGTGTTATGAACGGTTCCCAAAACTTCCACATCTGTTCTCAGGGTGCCATCTTTTCCCAGAGAGAGTGTTACACTTGTTATGGGAAGACTGCCTGAGAACTTTATTGTTTATACAATGATGCCTGAAAGAGTCTAATTGTTTATAGAAGTCAGGCTGGGAACTGCTTTGGAACTGCTTTGCAACTACCTTTTAATTTTCTCTCAATTGTATGCCTTCATGGCCTTTTCTTTAAGCCATGCTTGAACTAAACTCCTGACACCCACCTACAAAGTCTTGCAGGCATGTATGAGGGGATACTTTTAACTGATAGCATAAATGCTCTCAAGCATTCTGAAAACCCATGCAGTTTATAGCAAAAGCCCTATTCAAAGCCCCTGATAAAAATCTAAATACAGAATATGTTCAACCATGCCACTGTTTGGAAAATGAGTTACCTTACTTCACAGGGAAAATTTAATAAATGGTTTTCATGTAGCTTCTAATAACTGTTAGAACATATTCAGCAGTATATCATAGCCTTTGACGTAGCATCATAAACATCTTGAAAATAGAGGAGATTTTACATTGGATTGTGGTCTGCTTCTCTTAACTCTTCTTCCTTTTGCTAAATCAAAGTTCACTATTGTAGAAAATGCCTGCACTGCAAATTAATAAAGTTCATTCATATGAATCAAAGGTGTCTGCTGTCTCAGCCATATATTCAAAGTTTCTCTGTGTTCATGAGAACAGTGTAGAATATGGAAATCTCCCTTGATTTCATTCATCCTTCATTTTCTAAAACTTAATTTTATATCTTAATTCTCCCAGAAACAGCAGATTATATAAATGTTAGTGTATGGCTGACACAGTATTGAAGTGAAGGGAGACGACCATCCGATTGATGAGCATCAAACTCCGATTTATTGATCAATCAGCCACTTTATATAACACTGTTAATTAACTTCATGCATATTGCAAAATCCAAGCTCACAATAGGTTAACAGAGAAAACTCTAACCACTCCTTTTGTTTTACCATACCTATGATTGTTTATTGAAAACAGGACCAGTGTTCCCACTGTGATATGAAAAGTTCCCAAAACTTCCATATCTGTTCCCACGGAGCTATCTTTTCCCAGAGAGCCCAAGGACAGAGTGTTTTGCCTGTTATGGGAAGACTGTCTGAGAACCTTATTGTTTATAAAGTGGTGCTTGAGAGAGCCTAATTGTTTATAGAATCAAGCCTGGGAATTGCTTTACACTACCTTTTACTTTTCCCTCAACTGTATGCCTTTATGGCCTTTTCCTTTAAGCCATGCTTGTACCAGATTCTCCACACTTCCCCCGTCTTTTTCTTTTTGAAAAAGGAGGTTAGTTTGCCAAGTTTTCTCTATCATCCTACCAACCATATTTTGGATACAACTACAAAGACAAGGTAAAATAAGTAAAAGCATTTAAAAGCACACTCAGTATCTCTATAAGGTTCCCCAGCCACGGTCCGAGCAATGGCTTTTACCCCAAAGGGTTAAAACCACCCCCAACTGAGCCATAATGTCCGGCCTTATCAGGCATTGCACGGTAGGTAGATGGTAATTGGACTAAGAAAAGAAGGCTGTTAGCTGTTTTCATTCATGCGAACCTGGAGAGGAGGCGAACGGCAAGCCTGAAAATGATCCTTTCTGTCCTTGAGATCTTCACATCCACGCCCCCCCCCCCCCCCCCCCCCCCCCCCCCCCGGTCTCCCAGAAAAGTTCAAAATCAGTTTTACAGTCTGCAATCCTTTAGTCATTTGGCTCAAATGGCATCAGCTGGGCGATTCTCAGTCCTTTGTTGCTTTGGAGTGGTGAGAAAGTAGTATGCCCTTAAAGCACTTAAAATATTTAACTTAGCAGACTTATTTTCAAATCAACAGAACTTAACTGGCTTCAAATCCTACATAACTTAAACCTAAATACAATTTAAACTTAACAGACTTATTTGTAAATAATGTAAAATCACTTAAATCTAATAAAACTTTAACAAAATCAACTGACTTTAAATTCTACACAACTTAAACCAAATATAATTCAAACTTAACAGAATCTAACTTAACTTAAACCTAATATAATCTTAACAGTATTTAATATTTAATGGCACTTAATAGACAATCCAACTTCAACTACTTAACAACAAATAAAACTTATAAAAATAAAATATAGCATTCACTATCACTCACCCACAGGCCTGACTCCAAAACACTAAACCAAAACAACCTTTCTCACATTTTTGCTGCAGCATTTATACCAAAAAGCACACTCATACAATCTCACTCATACAATCAATCCAACACATCTTAACATTTTTAAATTTTTCAAAATATGATTTTAGAGTCTGATGTTCCACCAACTGAGCCATCCGGGCTTCTGATGTTAAAGTCTATGTTAATGCAGGTGATTCTGACAGCATAACCAATGCCGAGCCAAATCGGCCGAAATTTGACCCACGCATTCAGTACGCTGATTCCTGTTTCAGTCTCTGCCAGGAAGAACAAAAAGTGCCTTTAACTTCGCTTGTTTACCATCACTGGTTTCTCAATTTCAGCAGGGATCCCCTCCCTTGTTGACAAAAGGTCACATCCATTAGGCTGTTAGGTCCAAAACCGAGGCTCTTTGCCAGCTGCGGGGCGGAGAGACAAGCTCTGGCGCTGGAAAAGCACTCTGGTCGCCGCTTGTGCCAGAGCGGACGGGCCCCCCCCCCGCTCCGCGCTGCGCGTCACTCCCTCTGCAGCGGCCCCGGTCCCCCCGCGGCGGCTCCCTGTGGTGTTGGGTTGGAGACAGGAGAGGGTGCCAATGCTGCAGCGATGACTTCTGTTGGTGCCTGGTCGTCCGAGCGGCATTTTTGGCCCCAATTAGCCGTTGGAGGCACTGCTGCCGATGTTTGAAGAGGTGCAAGAGCGGATAATACCTGACTTTGAGAGAATTTTGCCTGTTCTTGTAGGTCTAGCCCTACTTGTTTGATTGCATCTACTACAAAGGCTTCTGCTCCTGTTGGCACCAAAGCCATCCTTTCTAATGCCTCCTCTATAGTCCAATTGGTACCCAGAGTATTAAGTACTCTCCTAGTAGTAGAATTGCAATTTTGGAGAGCACACTCCTTGAGTAATGCCCCCCTAAGATATTCTGGCACCCCAGCTCTTTCAATTGCTGCAGCAGCCTTATCAATAAATGAGCCAAACAATTCTTCTGCCCCTTGCTTAATTCCCATATACATGGGTATCCCTCCTGGTTCCTTTACCCTTTCTATAGCGAGTCTAACTAACCTCATAGCCTCCCGGCACTTCTCCTGGCCCAATAGAGCTTGTGCCTCAGTACGAAGAAAAGGTCCCAGACCCATAAGCTCATTAACAGTGACGCCATGGAGAGGGTCACCCGGCTGCCTTTGAACTGCCACACACTCGTTAACAAGCGCTTGCCAATGAGCATTAAACAGCAATTGTTGATGTTGGGTAAAAATTAATTTGGCTAAGCCACGACAATCATTAACGAGAAGGATGCTAGTGTCAAAAATATAATCGAGCATTTGTTTGGCTGGTTCGCTTTTAACTCCAAACTGACTAACAGTAGCTCGTAATTGAGACAACATTTTCCAGTCAATAGCAGTGATTGTTGCTTGTATGCCCCCTCCCGTCCTGAGGAGTGAAGATAACCGGACAAGCCAGCTCACTAGCCACACTTATCAGCTCTTGATCTCCCTTTTCTATTGCATCTTTGGCCAAGGCAGCCCACGCGTCTTGTCTTTCCCTTTCAATAGCCGCCGCTAGGTCGTTTTCCGCCCCAGGGATTGACTGATTGCTTTTCGGGAACGGAGTATGCGTTTTTGGCCCTGGCTGCTGCGATACAGCAGATACGGGAGACTCATAAGTGCTCCGTGTAGCCTGCGGCAAGGCGGGCAATAAGGCACCCTGCGGAGCTTGGCTCGTTAGGGGGGGCTGGCTCATTGAGGGGGGCGGCGAAGTGGGTAATAAAGCGGTCTGTGTAGCCTGGCTTGTAGCCTGGCTCGCAGCCTGGCTTGCAGCTTGGCTTGTCGAGGGAGGTGGTGAGGCAGGTAATAAAACTGTCCTCGTTGCGGGGCCAAGAGGAGTTCCCGACTCCTTATCAAACTCCCTATCTTGGTCGTATTCTTTGTTACGGTCATGAGCGGCAGTAGCCTGGTGAGCAGCCCTTTTTTCAGCCTGAAACTGCAACAGTTCGATATTAATGACCTGCCATAATTTATCCAACTTCTTGGCAGTTTTATCATCGTCTAATGTAGCCTGCCATAATATATCACCAAATTTACGCCATTCCGACAGCTCGTGAACCGTGTGGGGGTTCACAAAAATCCCCCTTTCCAACCCATAAGCCAAAAGTCCCGGTAATTCTTTCTGTAAATCTATCCCCTTAATCTGCCTTTTCTGCAAGAAAGTAATAAAAAGGTCATATGCGGCTTGCCTTTCCATACCTATATATCATAAGCGCGCTTTGCAGCTCCTCAAGGTCTCGGCCGCACGTTTCGGCCAGGCCCGTCTTTACGGTCGCCCAGGGCACGGCGCGTCCCGGTGGGTTTTCCTCCACTTTTTTCTCCACGCTTCTTGCTGTCCCGGCTGCTATTTCGATCTTCAGAACCCGACCTGTTCTTCACTTCCCGTGGTGTCGCTATCACGTCGAGGTGGTCACCATATATTGAAGTGAAGGGAGACGACCATCCGATTGATGAGCATTGAACTCCGATTTATTGATCAATCAGCCACTTTATATAACAGTGTTAATTAACTTCATGCGTATTGCAAAATCCAAGCTCACAATAGGTTAACAGAGAAAACTCTAACCACTCCTTTTGTTTTACCATACCTATGATTGTTTATTGAAAACAGGACCAGTGTTCCCACTGTGATATGAAAAGTTCCCAAAACTTCCATATCTGTTCCCACGGAGCTATCTTTTCCCAGAGAGCCCAAGGACAGAGTGTTTTGCCTGTTATGGGAAGACTGTCTGAGAACCTTATTGTTTATAAAGTGGTGCTTGAGAGAGCCTAGTTGTTTATAGACTCACGCCTGGGAATTGCTTTACACTACCTTTTACTTTTCCCTCAACTGTATGCCTTTATGGCCTTTTTCTTTAAGCCATGCTTGAACCAGACCCTCCACAACACAGAACAGCAATCTACTCCCTGCTGAACTGTGAAATGACCCAGACCTTCACCAGGTTACTCAGCCTTTAAAGACCACCATGTCTCCATGGACAAAGATACCACCACTTCTTGTACCACCTCTGTATATGTGGAACCAGATGTAAATCACTTTGGCTGCTGAACCAGATTTAGCTAACCCAGAGTAGCTCTCATTTACTAATTTTTTCCTGAAAAAAAAAGTGAAAAAGAAACAGAAAGCCATGACACACTAGCAACAAAAGTCATCCAGCCTCTCTAGGGTTTGTTTCCAAGCATCAATGGTTATGGTAAAGCTGTACATTGCAAATCATGTGCATCATAACTGTAATGGTTCAGCTACACCATACACCATCTATGAATATCTTAGAGCCATTTCACTAAACTGTTATTTTTCTAACTGAGCAGATGCCATTGCTTTTGTTCTCCTTTAATGACATTAATACTACAATTAAAAAAGAAACAATAAATAAATAAAGACAGCTTCCTTCCTTTTTTCCACCCATCATGCCAACAGCTCATGGGTTCTGAGCAGAACAGCAGATCTAATTTAAATGAGGTGCAATACTACCTACCAGCTTTGGCATTTACAGTGTTTTTTCAAACAGATGGTAAAAGCTAGCTACATATTAAACAGCTTAATCTTTCTACATTTAATTCCCTTTAAAAGCATGCAGATCTCAAAGAAGTCGATAAAAGTTGCAGATGCACAGGCATGCAACCTCCAGCCAAGAAGCCCTCCACCTCCAAACCAGTTGGGCAGGACACAAAATCGGTGGTGGGACTTTTGGGCTGGGTGTGGGCATGTTTGTACACATTGTTTCCATCAGTTTTCTGCCTTTTAGGATCTTTCTTCAAGACTGATCAGAAACTGTTGGTAGTACATCTCATGCACTGCATTTCTTAGTGACATGACAATTACCTTGTGCATTACATCTCCACATCCTGTTTATCTTGGTTTGCCCAAGAAGGCAGACGGGCATTGTGTACTCTACACGCTGGTTGCTTAACCAAACTAACACAATCTAAAAAGTATTAAAATAAAGGAAATCAAATGTGTCAAAAATGAGCATGGTGAGAAAGGGCAGAGGAAGGGGAAGGTAATATCTGCTTTTAATCTTCAAGTTCATACAGTGTTTTCTTCACATTCTCTTCTCCTATCCTATTGATTTTGTCCAACTAGCTTTAGGTTAGTTTTTTTCATTAGGTTTGTTTATTCCAAACTGGAAACACACTGTTTGGCTATTTGCCAGAACATCAATTTGAGAGGCCTAGTCAGTACAGCAGTATGATATTAAAGAATTAAATAATCAAACAATGTTGAGGAACAGAGTCATGGAAAAAAGGGTAATGGAATCAACTGTACAAAATACATTCAGGTACTTAGTAACAGGAACTGATGCCACAAGGTAGAAAAATCACCAACTAAAACGCAGAAAGCATCACAAATTATTAATTCACAAATTTTCTGCAAGCACACAGAAAGCAAACATAAAAAATAATGTCACGGGTCACATATTTCCAGTGAAGATAAAGACATACTGATACCACTCTACATGGCAGAATGGACAGTGCCATGATCAGGGATCATCTACTCATGCATCACATGTTCTGTGTTGGAAGAAATCCTAGCCCTTCAGACAGAATCTGAAGCATAACCACAATATAAATAGCAATTTAATTGCCAGTAGTAAACAAATTAGATTTTCCTAACAGTATTCTAAGCACCCAACAAGCTTAAAATGCTGCCTTGGCATAGCAGGTATCTCCAGAAGAATAAAAGGTCCTGAAGCGAATTAACTGAAATTTGAATCCCTGTCACAGAACTGAAATCAAACATAATGGAAGATTGTAAACATACATGGATGCCGGCAGTACAGTTACAGTTGGTTCTGCAATTGTTTGGCTGCAACAGCAAGGGCATTACTGATATAGCTCATGACTTGTTCTGAGCTACCCTGACAATAAACACTTGAAAGCTGACCTTCAAACATAAAATCCCAAATCAGTTGATGGAGGCACAGTGTGCGCCTAAAAAAGGAAGGTAAGGATGGGAAAGAAAATTAAAAAACAAAGTGTAAGAGAAAAACCTACTCCAGTGGTAAAGAATAAGAGGAGATTCATTTCCACAAGGAGAATGGGTAATTTGTTAGTGATGCTGCCATCTTGCAGTTATTTTAGGGTCCACACATTAAAGGAGAGCAAATGTTCTGTAGAGTTGATAGGGTCTTTAAAAACAAAACATAAGCAAATAAAACATGAGTCATAAAATTATGATCTCAGCAACCTGCCAGCAAGAGATAAACCCCTTTATCTGTGCCTGTATGTAGATTACATATATATGTATTTATGCACATGAGACACTGTGAGCAAGAAAAACACAAGGGGTATTTTGTGTTTAATCATGGATTTATTTCTCTGCTGAATTTCCAAAATATATTTCTATACAGATACTGCATCCAGTATCAAGCAGTACTAATACGTTAGGTCGTTGGTTGGAGACAGGTATGACAGAAATTACCAGTGACCATGGGACAAACAGCTTGGTTTATTGTTCAGCACCCACTTTTATAGGGGGGTTCAAATTCCCATGCTTGGACAACAGATTGGTCGGGGGTCTCAGCACTGCCCAGCTCCCTGGCCAATGATATGTCTGCATTCAGGATCGAATAAGATTGGCTGAGGTCCCCTGGTTGAGTTCAAATCCATCCTATCATTGTTCACCCAGGGACTTGTTTATTTCTTTTCTATGATGAACTAGGCTTAGCCAAATTTGATTTCTGTTTATCGCCAGATTTATCTGTCCAGCTACAGACCAGCTGTGCTGTGACACAGTACCACTTCACAAGCTTACAAATCCATTCAAACAGACGTCAGCCTTAATAACAGACTGATACAACTGAGATGAACAAATGTGTAAAGGTTTTTCCTCTCACAAGTATAATTTCTTGGAGACATTAAAAACAAAAAAAATCAACTGCTATTAACAAGCAAACAATAAGAAATGACCTGTTGTTTTTGTTTCTGAATATGGTTGCATAATCAGCACTTGAAAAAGCTTACAGGGCTTGAAATAATTTCCAATGGCATGTCAAAGTGTTTATAGCTCAGAAAAGTCTCGAGATAATCTGATCTTGACAAATCACGCCAATCTACTCTTTTCTCCTTACCTGACACAGCAATCCAAATTTTACTTTTGCAGTCAGCCAGTCTCCAACTTCTATAGTTATCTCTCTCTCTCTAGCAACCTGCATTCATGCAATATCAAGGCATCTCGCTATCCTACACTGTATAAGAAACAGCAAGAAACATGACTGCAGGTCTGTAGTTTGTCTTCTTCCCTTTCTTTTCAGGACACTTTGGTGCCATGCTTGCCAAAAAGACTCACCGGAACAATTCTCCCCATAGTTACAGGCAGAACTTTCAATTTTGAAAATAAAGGGGGGGGACAGAAAAGTTTTTCTGTGGAGAGGAAAGAGTCCAGCTTCCATAGCTCAATTGTTCAGGAAATGCCCTGTCAGAGGCAGTTAGATTTGTCACCTTTCTTGGCCATTTTAGACATCTTGGATCAGCTACCAAAAGACCTCATCTCATTTCTTACTGGTTTTAATTTACGCATTAATTGTTTCAAGATTCCTGAAGTCTACTACTACTCTGGAAAAAAAAAGATTGGGGATGGGGGTTGTGGAAACACGAACATTTTTGTGAAGGGAAAAAAAAAAAGAAGCTATTTCTCAGGAGAAATTCATCCCAATGTATGGAATTAACATAACTCTACCTCCCAGCTAGCTCCACTCAAGGCTTAAGTTTAGATGCTCTCTGTCTGACACTATGCACAGGGATGTTTCTTAGTGATTGTCCTGGTTTGAGAAGAAGTGAGATTTTTGGGATGCTGTGGTCAAACCAATAGGTGCTCAGATTTGAATATTGGCACCTGGTGATGCCACTGAAGACATAGATACGCCTCTGAGAACACAGGGGGTTAAAAGCAGAGAATTCCCAGAAGGAAGCTCTCTTGAGTTCCGTCAATGAAAAAGGTCAGACTTCCTCTGACCAGCTGCGGGCTGGGCGGGGGAGGGGAAGCCATGCGGCCAGGTGAGGTAGGCTGGGCCTTAGAGAAGGGAGGTGAAGGCCCCTACAAGATAGAAGGGTGGAGGAACACTGAGAAGCATCGAGCAGCCACCCCCGCCCCCAGGAGAGAGAGAGCTAGTGTCTGTGCTTGTGCCACCTTGAAATTTAATAACACAGCCAGCCGAGAAAGAGAAGGTGGAAGTGCAGCGAGAAAGTGCCCAGCAGGGCAGCGTAGGAGTTCTAGACAAGCAGAGCCTAAAATTTTTAACCCTTTTCTTGAATGATAAAAACCGTACAAACGCTGATCCTCCTAGAGTTGAATGAGAGATAAAGATGAAATAAGAAGAAATGGACCACAAAAGAAGTTGAGAAAAATCTTAAGTAAGAGAGATGATAGAGTAGCCTTTAGCTAGACTTTTCTTGTATAGCCATAGACAGAACCATTTTTCCTGTGACACAGAGACTGCATTTAGGGGGAGGCAATGGCTCAATGCAGTGATGTTATGTGAAAGTGTGTGAACAAAGACAACAAGTGAGGAGAGTAGTAGTGCCCTCCGTCTTCAAAGAAAAAGACCTCTGTTCTCGAGATCCCTCAGCCCCAGGGGGTGAATTTGAAAAAGACTAGTGTCCCAAAAGTAAGAGACTGTACTTTTTTTTTTATAACTATGCGAAGCATCCTTAAAAAGAGAACCCTAGAAGCAGCTCTAAATCCATGCACAGTAGTGAGAGCACTGTACATAGAAAAAAAAAGTCACAATAGCAAATGATCTCCAGGCAGTGCCATGTGTGACATAGAAACACAAGAAGTTTCAACTGTGTTTCCAGAAGAAGCCTATAGTACAAAAAAAGACTCATCTCTTCTTGATGAACTGAAAATTGATTATCTAAAAAGTAGTGATAGACTGAGAGTTGATGATCTGAAGAGTAGATGTATTAAAAATTTACTGGGGGAGAGGAAGAATGTTTTTAGAAAGTTTTCAGTCTAAGTTCTGTGTGTGTTTCTTTTTACATATAGTTGTAAATTAATAAAGTTTTTTTTTTCTTTATTTCTAAGTTAAAGCCTGCTTTGCTCTATTTCTGATCACATCTCACAGCAAACACCAAAAAGAGTATATTTTCATAAGAGCACTAGCATTGCGCCAGTGTCAAACCATGACAGTGATATAGCTTGGTCCCAAATCCCAGTCTTCCAGGAAAAAGCCAGAACTAGAACAGAGAGGCTAATACTTTATCACTTGCAAGACTAAATTCAGAATTAACTTTTGCAATCTATCAAATAAGACTCTCTATCTGTTAAAGCTTTACTTTAATTTAACCAGTCCAAAACACAAGCCAGTAATGAGCAACAATCAGCAATTCTTCATTTGGCACAAGGAAGCAGTGGTATTGATTGTGCAAGCCACAGCAAACCAGAGGAAGCACAGACTAATAGAAGCAGGCATTATTGGAAGTCCTTGTACAGTAGTTGCCCAAGTAGTAGGCTTGAAATGGTCGCCAGCTTCTCCATCTTCTGTACTTTTTTTTGGTTGTGGCCCAGTGTACCTCCTGGAGGTGGTTTAACCCTGGAACAAGGTCCATTTTACGATTACCAGATGAAGATAAGGTATTTGAAAATGACACACTAGTAACCTTGTTTGTTCATAGATTTAACATCAGTGGATTGCCTTTTTCTTTTGAATGTGTGCTGCACGTGCCATTGCACACGGAGCCGCAACTACTCTTAGTTGAGAGAACATTTTCTTTATTATGTTGCACTTGGGAAAAGAAAATAATTCAGATACAGAGGCCGTGGAACTAATGTTCATATTTGTTGGCCATTTGTTGTAAAAGAAATAAGTACATGCTAGATAAGACTCTTTTCTCTAACACCATGAAAATAACAACCCAACATTGCCTTGTGGCAGCCAGGAGAAAGAAAAAGAAGGAGGACTACAACAAGAGCACACAAGTGAGTGGAGACAACATACAGAGATACTAATGAGAGCTAGCATTATGTTGCAGGCAGCAGTCAGCCAGCAACTGGCACCAGTGCAAATACCAGGGAGGATAGAATGACTTGGGCTAGTGCAGCAAAAAAAATTTAAGCTGAGTTTCTCCAATAGCTTTCTGACAAAGAAACATTGTGGTGTGAACAAGAGAAAAGAAAAAAACTATGTCTATTAGCATATTAAAACTGGATTCGAAGAAAATGTCAAATAAAAATGGCAAAAACAAAAGCCAAAAAAAAACCCCCAAAAAATAAAAACCCAAAACCACTGAACTTTAGATTCCGAGCTTAGATTTTTACAATTCCAAACCTAAAAAAACCAGGGTTATTTTCAGAGAGAATACATCTTTTTAAACAAAGGATGTATCCCTAACAAAATAATTGTTAGCAACACATAAAAGCTTAGTTCTTAATTTCACCAGGTGATAACTCTCAAACCAATTTTATTCAACTATTAATTGCAAAGTCATTGGAGCAGAAATTATAATTTTTTACATGCTTGTATAAAACAGTAGCACAAGGAACATGTACTGGACTCATCTCTCAACATTATTTCACGAAAACAGAGAGACAATAGCAATCACAGGAAGACCTTGCATAGGACTATGGTCTGTATGGAGACACATTAAGATGGCATGCCAGACAGGACAGATGTACACAGTTTGTATGTAATATCATGCAGAATTCTGACACAAGAAGAAGAAGAAAACCAGATCCCTTTAGCAAAAGGCCTATACAGTCAGTGGAGGAAGGCAGAGATCCCAGATCAGCATGGAAGGGAACCCCTCTCCCTCTCAGCTGGTGTGGGTGGGGAACCACCACATCTGCTGCTCCATCATCTCCCATCCCAGATATATGTTCACATCCAAGACATACACAAGGACAGGAAAGCAGGTATGATACATTTTTAATGAATGAGACAGTACATGGTTTGAATTTTTAATTTCTTCCAGATGGAAGCAAAAATTGGATTCAGGAACTGTCTTGGTTTGAAAAGACAGATGTCTGCTAAGGAAAGCAGTAGCCTCCCTTGAAATGGAAAATGTAAACCCCCTCTCTCCAAATTATTGTAATTTTGAACTTAAGGGGCTCTCAGGCAAAGATGTGGTGTCAGGACCCAGGACATCCCTTTGGCGGTCCTGAGCAGTCAAGACCCCTGCCAGGGGTCTCAGAGACCCTGGCACAGAGCCCAAAAGGCCTGTGTGTTGCCTTCTGGATCAAGGCAGGTGACCTGGTTCTGAGGAACAGCTCGACGGCCCACTCTCCAGGGCCGTTTGGGCCAATGACATACGCAGACACCAATGTGGTGGATGGTCAAAAGGCGTTTATTACTTCTTCTCGTGGGGTCTTATAGTCTAAGGGGTCCCTACATCAAAAGGGGGTTTTTCCTTCCTATCTATGGTTAGTAGGGAATGGAAAAGTACTGGATAAGGAATGGAAAGTTACTGGCTTCAGTGGGGCAACATTCCTATTGCTAGTGGGGCCACATTCCTATGTTAATTTCTTATCTATGAGTAACAGAGGGTCTTATCTACGGGAAACAGAGGGTCCTGCCTTTCCGTGACATTGCGACAACTTCCGCAGCGCCTTTCCCTGACTACCACACCTGTGGTTTTGATTATGACCTGTGGAGCAAGTTACTAACCTTAGACGAAGTTCTGCAAGCCATGACAAATTAAGTAGAATGATAGTGAAATTATCACGAGGTGAAAAAGTAGATTTGGGGTTTTTTAGAATGGAGGTTCAGGGGGCAAGATGGAAGGATCTAGGCGTGTCCTGCCTTTCTCCTTCTTTTTCTTGGCCTCCATCTTCTGCTGTGATGTTGGCACTTTTAGATTGGTTTAGAGTAGAAGCTCACTGTCTAACATAGGTGATAGGTATTGGAAAGTAATTGTAAGCATTGTATACGTACTTTTTAGTATAAAGACACAACACTGCCCCGGGGGCAGAGAGAATGACTGTCTTGCTGAGCTGACCTCGGCAGGACAGGAGAAAGAATTTTATAGATAAGATACAATAAACGACCTAAAGACTGAGAAATGAAGAGCCCTGACTCCTTCTTCAAGCACCGGGCTGGGAAAAGAGACTTTTTAACATTTCTCGGGGTCACTCTGACAAGCTAGAGACCCCAACAGTATGGGAGTAGGAATAACAATTCTTTATTAGGAAAAAAAAATACAGTAATACAAAACAACACTGACAGAGTCAGAATACAACCTGACACTCTGTTGGTAGCAGTCTGATTAAATGGTGGCTGCAGTCCTCCTGAAGTGACAAATACAGTTCTGTTGAAGCAGTGATCCTGTAGAAGGGTGTTGTTTTCCTCTGAAGGTATGGTGGTGGTATAGATGGGCCTGGTCTTCCTCTGGGAATCCAGTGAAGAACACACCTGCTCATCTGGGGAGTCAGTGGGAAAAGGGTGTCCTGGTGTCCCAAAAGCTCAGGTTATATCCAGGTGGGAATGCTTGGCTCCTCCCCCTGGGCAGGGCATCTCACAATGGGATGATGTAATTTTATCAGTCATCCAGTGAGACTCAATGACCCATTAACAGAAAATATTTCCCGGAGGGAGGATTGGTTGTTGAAGAGACAAAGAAAAACCGCCCCATCTGGTTTTAACAGGTGGCCCAAATAACAGAAGATAACTGCCCCACCTCTAACAGATGGCAATAGAATACACACCCCCAGCTACATCTTGCAACCTAAGACAGGAACAAAATTTCATTATCTTAAATATAGCCTGAATACTTTAGAATACCTGTCTATAATCAAATTTACACATAATTAGCTTTTAAGATGGCAGACTGTTGCAAGTTACAATTTGAGGATTTTCTTCCAAGCATTAAAAATATGCAAACATTTAATATTTGTCATCATTGCTTATACCTGAGTTTCTCTTCTACCCCATTATAAAGCATACAGAGAAGCAGGTCTGACATTCATCAGGATTCCTTTCTCTCATGCTTTATTTATTTGTTTAGACTTAGCAATTTGAAAAAGTTCCACTTAAAGCCCATGTGTTTAGTTTTTTGGTGGTAAATAACAAATTTACGGTGTGGAAACAGGAGAAATGGAAGCCTTGCCAGCCCTACAAATATTGCCTTTTAGATGGTAATTCCTACCTAAACCAGAAAGCAGTGGACTAAGCACAGATGGTCTGGCAGAAATCAGGGCAGCTGAAAATAAAGATAAGATAAGGAAAATTAATTTTGGGCCACTGTCATGGTTTGACACTGGCACAATGCCAGTGGCCCCATGAGGATACCCTCTCCCTGGTGTCTGCTGTGAGATGTGACCAGAAATAAGCAAAGCAGGCTCCTACTTAGAAATAAAGAAAACTTTAGTAACTAAACTACAAGAAAAGGAAAAAAAACCAAGGAAAATTAAAACCTTACAAAAGCATTTTCCTCCTCCCCGCCCTCCCACCAAATTTCCCAATGCAATACATTCCCCCAAATCACCAACTCTCAGTCCGGCACCACCCTTTAGAATACTCAATCTTCAGTTCATCAAGAGGAGAGGAGTCCTTCTTGTACCATAGGCTTCCCCTGGAAACACTGTTGAAACCTCGTGTGTTTCCATGTCACTCAGCACTGCCTGGAAAATCCTTTGCCATTGTGACATCTTCCTTCCATGCCCAGTGCTCTCACCACTGTGCATGGACCACTGTGCTGCTTCTAGGGTTGTCTTTCAAGGATGCCTTGTCTCACTCCAAAAAAAGGCACAGTCTCTCCTTCGGGACATCGGTCCCCCCCAAATTTTTGCACCCCCTGGGGCCGAGGGGTACCCACACTGAACCCTCCTGGTTCTGAGGCACTGCCTCCCCCTAAATGCAGTCTCTGTGTCACAGGAAAAATAAATGGTTCAGTCTATGGCCACACAAGAAAAGTCCAGCCAAAAGGCCACTCCATCATCTCTCCCCCCACTCAAGAGTCTTCTCCACTTCCCTCGTGGCCCATCCCCTCTTATCTCATCTCTTATCTCTCTTCTCATTCAGCTTCAGGAGGATCAGCATTTGCAAGGTTTCTATCATGCAAGAAAAGGGTTAAAAATTTCAGTCTTTTCCTGTCCGGAGCTCCAGAACTCCCACGCTGCCCTGCCTGCCGGGCACCTTCTTGCCGCACCCCCCTTCTCCTCCTGGGCCGGCCACTATCAAATTCAGATGCCGGCTCTCCCTCTCTCTCTTCCCTTGGGGAAGGGGGGAAGTGGCTGGCTGCGTGATGTCTCTTGGTGCTCCTCCACCCTTCCATCCTCAAGGGTCTCTTCACCTCCCATCTCTGTCCAGGCCCAGGCCTACCACATGGCTACCCCTCCCCTGCCCAGCAGCAGCAGCTGGACAGGGGAGGGAGATCCAACTTCTTTCCCACCAAAGTCCCAAGAGAGCTTCCCAGGGGAGCAGCTCTCTTTTTCAACCCCTGTCTGTTCTCACAGGCGTGTCCGAACCTCAGTGACTGCACCAGGTGCCAATATTAAAATCTGAACACCTATTGGTGGCCACAGCATATCCAAAAAAAAAACAAACCTACTTCCTGTCAATGTCTCAAACCACGACAGCCACAAATCAACCAGCCTTCAGGAATGGAATATTTAGTCTTAACTGTTTTTAATTCTGATTGCTCATTGGCCACTGTTACACAGTTGCAGATCCATTGCTCATGCTCTTGAGGCTAAAAATGGTCTGTGATTAGTGTCACAGCAAACCTCTGCTCACATCCCGTAAGTCTGGTCTTAGGGTGGCTTCCATCTGTCATGAGCAAATACCTTAAAGAATTAAAAAGTAGGACAAACACCACACCTTATCTTAAATAAATTTAAAATACTTAATTGTGTTTAGTGAGCATTTAGAAGCAAACAAGATTGTGGCCCAGATTTCTCCTAACTTGATCAGTTAAGTCTCTAATTAATGAGACAGAGAAAAAAAAAAAAGACTTTTCAGTGGTGATTCAAACTTTACTTTCTTCTCTCCTCTGAAGTGCCACACCGGCACCTAAAATTATTCTCTTCGTGAATGTATCTCAGGTCCATAAAGCAAGTGGGAGAATCAGGCTTCATTTTCCACTCAGTCCCTCTGTTTAGAGCTAAGAGGTATGATCCAGTTAATTTATAACCAGCATAAAACCTGACTGGTTACTCAGTCCTGAGCTCTCCTTCCTCTGCTCTTCTAATTGTTTCTTATTACAGCTGAGTTTTTAGGTCCTGTCCAACCCTGGCTTCAGTAGGTGTCTCAGATAGTGAAGTCCTGCTAAGCACAACCTGTTAAGGTACCCCAGACAGGCTCCCAGCTGCAGGCAAACTTAACAAGCAGCTCAGCTCTTTAAGTGAGATGAGCTCTTTGGTGAATTCAGCTCTTTAGTGATTTCAGCTGTTTGCTTGCTAAATGCCTCAGCAGACGCAGCGATGAGAGAGGAGAAGAGCTGTGTGAGGTTCCACAGGTGTGTCTTTATTGGCAGGCTTGGCAAAGGGTGACAGTGACAGCTCTTCTGCTGAGCTGGGCAGAGGCAGGTGTTTATATAGGGTATGTGGGTTTTGGGAAACAGTCCAATAGTAAGGGTCGAAGTGGATATGACCTATAGTCTTACAGAGAGATAACAAAGGTCTGAGGCGGAAGAGGGGTCTCTTGGTCCAGTCATCATGACTAGGCATTTCTTAGGCAACTGATCACCAGGGAGGCCTTGCAGGCCCTGTGCCTGCTACAACTCCACTTTCTGTATTTAGAAAAAAGGAGTTCCCTACAGTCCTTTTAAAGCGATGTAAAAGGCACGAGAACATAGCTAATACAATGACAATTGCAAGGAAAATCCACAAAATTCCCTTAACCAAAGATGCAACCCATCCTGTTAATCCCCATTGACCAAAAACATAATTGACCCAGTCTCAGTTGTTTTCTACTTTCAAGTCCTTCATGAGTTCCTTCATTTTCTGTATGTTTGTGTGCATGGATTCCGAGTGTGAAGAGAAATTGAAGCAGCACATTGTGACAGTGGTCACAGGGGTTTTCAGGATGAGGGAAGAGACATAGATCTGACTCCATATTTCAGAAGGCTTGATTTATTATTTTATGATATATATATTACATTATAACTATAGTAAAAAGAATAGAAGGAAAAGTCTCATCTCAGAAGGCTAGCTAAGCTAAGAATAGAATGGAATGAAAACAAAGGTCTGTGGCTCGGACAGAGAGAGAGAGCCAGCTCTGCCGTGAGTGGTCACTAATTCCAAACATCCACACGAGACCAATCACACACAGAATCACAGAATCACAGAATTTCAAGACTGGAAGAGACCTATAAGATCATCTAGTCCAGCCGATGTTCTAACTGTTCAACTAGATCATCACGGATCCACCTGTTGCATTCCACAGCAGCAGATAACTATTGTTTACATTTTGTTCCTGGAGCCTCTCAGCTTCTCAGGAAGAAAAAATCCTAAGAAAGGTTTTTCATAAAAAGATGTCTACGACAGCACATCCCTTCGAAGTCTTGGCAGCCATGTTCGTGGACAAGCAGTAGGAAGTCAATTGCTGCTCGATTTTGAAGTGATGCATGTCTTGTTGTTTCCTCATCCTTTAAAAGATCACTCAGGGCAGCAGATGTAGTGTTGGCTTGCTTACTATGCAAGCACCCTTGGTGATTTATCTCACCAAGGGCTTTAGCTGCAGCTACCCATGGTAGGAAGAGGGAGACAGCAACCCTTTTTGGTTTATTCCAATTGTATAATTGAGGATCGCAATTTTCATCAAATTCTGTGTAGGATCTTTTGTGGCGTTTTAATTTGCTTTCATTTTTCCAATTATGTAACAAGGTGATATTTGGCATGAGGGTAGAAAGTTTTCCAAGGGTACAGGAACCTCCCTGGAGATGCGAGGGTATCCCAGCCCATACTTGGTCACCACTGATGAGAAACGTTCCCTTGGGTAATACTTTGGGGTGGAGAGAGGATACAGAGATCATGTGAGCAGTGTAATTACACCAATCTGGATAGTTATAGGCTTTGTGAATGGGTGATACGTCTTTTCGGTATGTGTTTTTGTCTTGGTCAATTTCTGGCCAATTATTCTTCAGACGCCTGAAGTAAAATTTTACACACTGTGTTGCTTTGGAGGATCCTAGCAGGTCCAAATCTTGGGGTTCCTCTCGAGCATTGGGCAACATTTTTGTCCACTAGACCCAGGTATCTACCAGGTTGGGTCTCTTACCTGTGGTGCGGAGGAGCTCTGAATTATAGATGCGCCAGTTATCTGCTACAAAGGGAATCCCTACCAGAAATGTGGAAAGTGGGTTATCAATGCTTCCCATGGATGAGCACATGTTATCCTGTTTTAATGTCCTTGCTAAGGTTACCCAAACATTATGGCTAGGCTGTGGGCTAATCCAGCCGAAGGCATATGGTACAGTGAGGAGCATCCAGGCAGCAGTGAGGACAGCACCAATGGAGATAATTTTCATCTTTGGACAGGGATGGGGTGTCTGATAGGGAATATAAGCAAAATTTGTTATCTTTATGGTGGGAGGGGAGGGTTAGGGTTTTCTCCCTTGTTCCTTTCCTCCGTTCCTTCCCCTCCCCCCCTTTTTTTTCTCTAAAAGCTAAGGATGAGGGAGTAGGTATAAGGTTAGGGGTTCTTGGTAAGAGTTGAGAAAGGGGAATACAAGGTTTTTTTAGGGCAAAAAGGGGTAATAATATGTAATTCCGAGAACAATTTGTGTTCAGGCTGTGTCCGGCTTATGGCTTGACTGATGCAGCAGAATGTTTTTCAGCTTTCTGTTTTGTTTGCTGTCGTGTGATGGGACGGTCTTCTGTATGTGGACATTCGGCAGCGCCTTCATCTCCAGGCAGAACTGATCTGGCTTTGAGGAGGTCTTGTATTTGACTCAGGGGAATTCTTGTCAGTGTTTGTGGGAATGGTGTTTGCAGTGCCCAGGTATGGTTTTATGTTTTTTCCTGGGTACCATCTTGGGCCAGATGGTAGTAGAACATACGCATACCCTCTACCCCAAGTAATCAACTGCAAAGGCCCAGAAAATTGATGTGTTTCTTGGTCTTTCACTAGCACAGGTGGTTTCTCAGTGAGCTTTGCTTGGATGGTATTTGAAAAGTGGTGAAGTATTTGGGGGTCAGGCTCCGATGTTGTACAAATTATGAAGTTGATGATGTAGAGAGCCTTGCAGAGTCTTTCAACAGGAGATATGATTTTTGTTTCTCTTTGCTGCTGATTGAGGACTCTTTTGAGGATTTGATGTGTGCTACAGGGCTTGCAAGGGTCTTTCAGGGGTGAAGAGATAGACGAGAATCTTGACCTCATGTTCAGAAGGCTGGATTTATTATTTTATGCTATATATTAAATTAAGACTATACTAAAAGGAATAGAGAGAAAAGTCTCAGAAGCTTGCTATGCTAAGAATAGAAAAGGAATGAATAAACAAAGGAGCTCTCTCTGATTCTGTCCCAGAGACAGCTCGGTCTTTGATTGGCCCTTAATTGTAAACATCCAACATGGGCCAATCACAGGTGCACCTGTTGCATTCCACAGCAGCAGATAACCATTGTTTACATTCTTTTTCTGGGGCCTCAGCTTCCCAGAAGGAAAAATCCTAAAGAAAGGATTTTTATGAAAATATGTCGGTGACAGATGTGTCCTCTCTACAAGGGATTGTCCTGTGGGATTTGCAGGTATGCCTTTCTGGTGTTCTATTCCCCACTCACTGAAGAACTCTTTTAACCTACGAGCGGTATAGGTGGGTCCATTATCTGTTTTGATCTTTTTTGGTACTCCCAGGGTAGCAAAGGCAAGGAGGAAATGCTTAATGGTGTGCTGTGTAGTCTCTCCTGGATGAGCTGATGCAAATATTGATCCAGAAAATGTATCAACTGATACCTGCACATATTTAGACCTTCTAAAAGGTGGGAATTGATTTACGTTTGTCTGCCACCGCTGGCAGCTGTTCAGACCTCGGGGATTGACTCTCGTCCCCATAGATGCTATCTGGTAATTTTGGCAGTTCAAGCATGTGGCAACAATAGCTTTTGCTTGATCTTTCGAGAGTTTGAACATTCCAATAAGGGCAGGTACATTTTGATGATAAAATGTGTGTGAGAACTTTGCCTGGGCAAAGATGTCAGGGACGTTAGCAGTTTTTATTGCTATGGCCAATGCGTCCCCTTTCCTGTTCCCTTCTGCGATGATACCTGGGAGGTCAGTGTGTGACCGCACATGCATTATATGCTAAAGTTGCTTTCTGTGGGAGATTAGGCGTATTAATTTAGAGAGCAGTTGGTACAACTTTGGATTGGAAACCTCTTTGAGAAGAGCATGTTTTGCCCTCATAGCTATACCAGCAACATATGCTGAATCTGTGACCAGATTAAAGGGTTCGTCTTTGAATTTCTCAAAGGCTCTGATGTCACCATGATATTTTCTGAAAAATCCCTTCGCCAGGATTTCTTCTCCTGAGAAGATGAGAAGCCTCAGCTTCTCCATGTTGTACTCCTCTGGAATGTGATTTGGAGAGCTTCTTTACCCAACATGTGATTGTTTTTAATTAATGACCAATCACAGCCAGCTGTGTCAGACTGTCTGAATCTGTCACGCGTTTTTATTATTCATTCTTTTCTAGCCTTCTGATGTATCCTTTCTCTTTCTTTAGTACAGTTTTAGTATATAATTTCTTATAATATAATATCAAAATATAATAAATCAGCCTTCTGAGAACATGGAGTCAATTCTCATCTCTCACCTCGTCCTGGGGACCCTCACAACACCACAACACTCTGAAAACAGCTGCTAACTCTGCAATCTGTGGAGATCCCTCCACTATCTGGATATCAGATTCCCATTCTTGGGTCTTAGGGCCCTCCCAGGTCATTACAGACTTCTGCGATGACCCTGAGCCATCTGTAAAAATGGTTAGAGCTTTGAGAGGTGTTTTACTTTGGACTAATTTTGGGGTCAGATTAAAGGCTGAATGAAAAAGTTTATGTTTTGGGATATGGATGGAAATTTGGCCTGTATAGCTATCTAGGGAGAACTGGAGATTTTCATTGGTCTGGAGCAAATGCTCCAGGTCCCCAGAGGTCAGTGGCAAGTATATGCATGTGAACTCACACCCTGCAAGAGAGCAGAGGTGAGTTCTGTCCTTTTTTATTAGATGTGCCATGATTTCTTGGAAGGTGGTAATTGTCTTTGAAGGTTGGTTGTTTGTAAAGACCCATTCAAGTATCAATAAAGGGTCTCAAAGTTGAGGATCCCACTGTAAAATTGGTCCATAGAACCAGGGTGCTTTTCCCAGAATGACAAACTGGAAAGGTAGGCTGGGCTCAAAGCGCTGGGCTTGGCATGAAGACAGGGCTTCTTGGACCTTGCTGATGGCATCTCGGGCTTCTGTTGTGAGTGCGTGGAGATTCTAGATCTCTGTTGCCACGGAGAAGGTCAAACAGGGGAGTGAGGTCGTCTGTCGTAATTCCTAGCAGCGGACATACCCAGTTGATGGATCCACACAGACTGTGTAAGTCTCTTAGGGTTTCTGGGTCGTCTCGGATGGCGAGCTGCTGGAGTACGAGGGTCTTTTCATGGATCTAGAATCTGAGATAAGTCCATGGGTTGGTGAACTGCATTTTGTCCTCGCAGATCTGGAATTCAGCTTTTTCTATGATTTTGATGGTCTTTTTAACTGCTTTGTCCAAGTAAGCTTTGTCTGATGCACAGACCATGATATCATCCATATTGTGGTAGATGATTGCATCTGGGAATAGGTTCCGAACAGGAGACAGAATGTGAGCAATGTACAACTGGCATATAGTGGGCGAGTTTTCAGACCTTGAGGAAGATAACACCAATGATATCTTTTGAGTGGAGCCTCTCTGTTAAGAGAGACAACGGAGAAAGCAAAACATGGAGCATCCTGGGGGTGCAGCAGAATGCTGAAAAAACAGTCTTTAATATCTGTGATGGCAAGTGTCCAGTCTCTAGGCAGCATCAATGAAGACAGGCCAGGCTGGAGGGGGTCCATGTCCTCGATGACCTCATTGATTTTGCGAAGGTCATGGAGGAGCCTCTGTCGCCCTGTTCTTCTAAAGTTCTTCTAAGCCTTCTGATGTTTACCTTTTTGTAATGGAGTTTCTCACATACTTTTCATGTAAATAATAATTGCTTTGCATTCCTTTCTGTGGGAGGAGATAATTGATGGACTGTTGGTTTGACCATTGTGGTTGGAGAGGTGGCAATTTCATCCTCCAATCCATGATCACTTTTGGAATTCTATAAATATTGAGGTCCAGAAATAAATGTGAATTTTTTGCCTTGGACATCTCAGCTTGGGAGTGCCGATCATTTCATGTCATATTGTGACATCTGGTGACCATCGTGTGTAAGGCAGCCGTGGATGAGGTCTTATAGTTTTTACCGCCCCCTCCCTGCTTTGGCGTGGTGACTGTGAGCCATTTGGCACTTTGCCTGCAGCTCTTGTGATAATGGCAACCCTGGTGGTTTCTATGGAGGACTCCCTGGTCTTGGAGATCTGTAAGGATCTCATGGAGCGGAAACGAGCTTCCGTTTCCTGGAGTGGTTTTGAAAGATTATTCCTGTGGGCCAGACAGCAAGGATTTTTTCCAGACCCTGAGGAGGCATTTTCCAGGGAGATGTGCTCTCTCTTGGGAGAAGACCTCATGGAGACTGTCTGCTGATTATAGTGTAGGCGTGGAACAATTGTTGATACAATGACAAAGGTCTGACAGATTTTTGCAGGGATTTGAATCCTTCAGCTCTCAGGCTTCTGCGGATGCACAGAGTTCCCTGGGAGACCCATCTGTCCTGGACATGGACAGGGAGGTTGAGGAGGATTCTGGAGTGCTTGTGGAGGCCGATGTGTCCGGGGCCCAGGTGAAATTCAAGTTTCTGCACGAGGCAGTCCCCTCCCCTCCCCCCATGATGTTGCCCTGGGGAAGTTTACATCTGATTGAGACTTTTGTTCCCCCAGGGTGGATTGGGCTCCCAGCCAGCTGGTTCTGCGCAGCCAGTGAATGGTGCAGAGCCCTGCAGTCTTCTGGAGGTCCTGTGGAGTTGGCTATGCTGGCCCCGCTCCTCCCTGTGCCGCGGACGCAGCGGTGCGGGGGGGAATCGCCCTCCCTTTGTGCCTTCCCTGCGCTTGGGGGCTGCAGGGAGCCCCTGGCTCAGCCTCCGCCTCTGCTTGAGCCTGATTTGGTGAAAACACTCTGTCCGAATTGTGGCGTTTCCACAACATACCTCCTGGCCGCTTTGCTGGTCTTGACCCCGGGGAGGGGGGACAGCACTGACTGCCTCTGCGCAGCCTGCTGGGCATGCACAGGCAGTGGAAACCACAGGAGGCGGGGCGTTGATCAATTTTCTGTCAGGCCCCGCCCCACTTGGTGGGCAGCCTGCCCCGCTCTTCTCGAGGGGCGCGGTGCCTGCTGTGAGGTTCCGCATCACGGGCGGGATCCTCCTGGGGGCGGTTCCGGATGCCCCCTTCCCTGCGCCGCCTCTTCTGGGTGCGGCGGGTGATGGTGCTCGCAGGGCAAGGGCAGGCCCGGGCTCAAGGAGCCCTGTGCGGCTTTCCGCCCAGCCCGAGGTTCCCTCCCCACTCACACTGCCCGTGCCAGCCCCTGTGGCCAGGGCATGGGGCGGTGACATGGCTCCGTGAGCCACGTCTTTCTCTGCGCCCCGCCCCCCCTCCCGCGCCGAGGGAGGGTGGCCCCGCGATGGTCCTGCTCCGATCCCCACCAGGCTCGCGAGCCCTGCCAGGACCTGTGCCTGCTGCGGGATCCTCTGCCTGTGCTGCAACGGCCAGCACTGCTGGGCTGCTGATGGGCATGGGCTCTGCCGGGGCTGGAGTGGCCCCCGCAGCGGCTGGTCCGGCTCCGCCGCCCCTGCCTCCTGCAGATACTGGGGCTGCGGCACGCGAGGACGCTGCGGTGTTCACCTTTGGCGCAAATTGTGATGAGGACGGTGGGAGGCTAGTGGTCTCCTGAGGCCGTGGACCTTGGACTGGTTGGTCTTCCTCAATGACCTTGTGGACACTCTCCCCTACTGCAGGTGGCAAAATTCACACAAATCTCTTTGCGGCCCAAAACTAGTCAGGAACCAGTGCAAGGACCAACTGTCTTCACTGGCGGTTTGGGGAAAACAGGGAAGGCCATTGTTACTTAGAGGGATGGATCTGAGTGGCAGGTCCTGGAAGGTCATGAGGATGGGTCAGCCCAATTGGTTGAATTGAGGGCTGCTGTCATGGCATTTGAGAAATTTTCCCAGGAACCTTTCAATTTGGTCATGGATTCTGCCTATGTGGCCGACATTGCACAGCAGTTGGGTCATTCCGTTTTGAAGGAGGTCGGTAATCCTGCTTTGTTTCATTTACTGAAGACTTTGTGGTGTGCCATTCAGGCCCAGGTTGATCTGTACTACGTTCTGCATGTAAGGAGTCACACCAATTTGCCAGGGTTTGTAGTGGAAGGTAACGCGAGGGCTGACAAGTTGGCTAACCCAGCATGGGTAGCAACTCAGCCTGATACACTAGCACAGGTCAAGGCATCACATGGGTTTTTCCACCAGAATGCACATACCTTGCAGAACCAGTTTCAGTTGATGCCAACTGAGGCTTGTGACATTGTCAAGTTGTGTGACAACTGTCACGAACTTGCTGTGCCTTTGCCGGCAGGGGTAAACCCCATGAAGCCTTAGGGCCTTGGAGCTTTGGCAGACCGATGTCACCTAGATTGCCATGTTTGGCCCGCTCAAGTATGTGCATGTCACTGTGGACATGTTCTCCTCTGCGATGTGGGCTTCTGCTCACACTGGAGAAAAGGCCTGCAATGTCCTTGCCCACTGGAGGCAGGCCTTTGCCGTTCTGGGCATACCTTCTGCTGTGAAAACCGTCAATGATCCTGCTTACGTATATCAGAAGGTGCGGCAGTTCCTGCAGTTGTGGGGTGTGTCACACAAGTTTGGTATCCCTCATTGTCTGACTGGTCAAGTTATTGTAGAATGCGCTCATGGTACTCTGAAGCAGGTTCTTCAAAAACAAAAATGGGGAATGCAGGGTGAAACCCTGCACAGTCGGTTGGCAAGAACTTTGTATATCATCAATCATCTTACAGTGATGCAGAATTCAAATAATCCTGTCATTTTGAATCATCACCTTTCATTGCAGGCTTTGGACAAGACACATCAGCCTCGAGCAAAGGTTTGGATGCAGAATTTAGTCACCAAACAGCAGGAAGGTCCCTATGACCTTATCGCTTTGGAGCATGGGTATGCATGTGTATCCACAGATACTGGGGTACGCTGGGTACCTTTGAAGTGTGTTCATCCTGACCTGCGACCACAGAGACAGAATCCGGCCGACAGGCAAACTGGAAACTGTGACCAAAGTGAAAGTCATCAAGTGGATGAATCATTGAGTGATGACTCAGGTGCAGACGATGCGAGTGATCACTCCGATGATTCTTGCATGAGTGGACACTAAACATTGTTAATATTTCCTTTTAACATTGTTAATTTTTCTTTTTTTCTTTTGTAAATGGAAAAAGGGTGAAATGTCGCTCTGTTCTTCCAAAGTTCTTCTAAGTCTTCTGATGTTTAGATTTTGTAATGGAGTTTCTCATGTACTTTTCATGCAAATAATGATTGTTTTGCATTCCTTTCTGGAAAAGGAGAGAATTGCTGGACTGTTGGTTTGACCAGTGTGGTTGGAGAGGTGGCACTTTCATCCTCCAATCCATGGTCACTTTTGGAATTCTATAAATATCGAGGTCGAGAAATAAACACAACTTTTTTGCCTTGGACATCTCAGCATGTGAGTGTCGTTCATTTCATGTCGTACTGCAACAGAGCCTCCACCTGTCCATTCCAGGTTTTTGCAGTACGAAGACTGGGGAGTTGTAAGGGCTAGTGGTCTCGACGATTTGGCCTTTGGCAAGCTGTTCTTCCACAAGGGCTTGTAGTGCACGCAGTTTTACTTTAAAGAGGGGACACTGTTCAATCCAGATCGGGTCTTTCCATTTCCAAGTGAGCTGAGGGGTATCTGGTAGTGCGTGCTCCTCAGTGGCCCCAATTAGAAATCCCGACTGGGAATACATAGGGAAGCCCCCCACTGGGATAGAACATCCTTGCCCCAAAGGGTGATGGGGGCCCTTACCACAAATGGATGGATGGTTGCCAACTTGCCTTTAGGCCCTTCGACGAGGATGTTCTGCTTGCTTTGCATAGACACTGTGGCTCCATCGATCCCTGAAATCATGCCTGCTACCAGTTGTAGTTCTCAGTGTGCTGGCCATTCTGAGCAGGCAATGATGGTCATGTCAGCCCTGGCGTCCAGCATCACTGGTCAGTAGATCTTCTTTCCTTTGCAGGATAGACCACACTCGATGGTAGGCTTACTTGGACCCGCAACTTGTTCCCACATTGCTGTAGAGTAGAGAGGAAGCCATTCCATGTGATTCTCTGGGAGTAGAAAGGCTTGTGCAATCAGGGTTCCTCATGAAAGATAAAAGGGTAAGTTCGTGCAGCACAGCTGGATGGAGATTTCTCGTCCTGAGTGCACTGTTTGTACTTCTGGAACAACAAAGATTTCCTCTGGGTCATGAAGAGTATCACCTATAATTAAGATGTCAAAAGGACCACCTTTTGGCCCATGTTTGCCTGTGGGAACACGATAAACATCCTCATTATTAGAGTCAATGGACAGAGCAGTTACCAGGCGGCACCGGGTTCCCATCTGTATTTCTCTGTGTGTTCGATCCTCTTCATGTGATCTGGAATCTCCTGGGATGATGCGTGGTTGGGTCTGGATGGCTTTTGATTTGTTGTCTTTGTGCGGGGCCTGACCACGCTCCTCTGGAAGTTTCCCGAGCGCTGCTGGTAGCGCTGCTGACTCTGGGGTTTTTGGTAGGTGTTACAGGAGTTTCAGGTAGGTGACCTATTTAGGCAGTCCTTTATAAAATGTCCAAAGTCTCCACAGTGAAAGCAGCGGGCCTGGTCTTTGGAAGCCACTACTGCAAATGCACCAGAAACTCCTTCAGCAATACCCTTAGCAACTGCTTGGGCCACTGTGTTTTCAGTGGACAAATGACATGTACAGCTTTCCACCATTTGTTCTATGGTAGGTTCTGTATCTAAGGGTAGGGCCCTCAGAATTGTTTTACATTGTTCATTAGCATTACTCATCACAAGTTTACACAACAGGTCCTTTCTTGCGTCTGTGTTCTCTGGTTTTCCAGAGCATCCTTAATTCTGTCCACAAATTTGATAAAGCTTTCATCTACTCCTTGTTTAATGTAACAGAAGTGTTGGGTAGGAATAGAGCCATCTGGAGTAAGAAGAAAGGAGGTTTTTGCTGCAATAGCCAAGTCATGTACTGCTGCGTCAAGCAAGGTGTTAGCTTGGTCAGAGGGTTTCTGTAAATCCCCTTCTCCAGCCAGCTGTTTGAGTGTAAAATCTGGCCTATTTGCATCTTTAGCATAGCTGTCTGATAATGTTTTTAACTGTCTTTTCCAATGCCTTTCTCATAGCATATATTCTTCCAGGGAAAGAAGGCAGTGGGCAATATTTTTAACATCATGAGGCACTAAAACATGCACTGAGAAAATAGCTTCTAGGAAATTTCTAAAAATATGTGAACTTCTACCATATTCTTTTGCCACTTCTCAAAGTTGTATGAGCTCTTTATTTGTATTAGGTTCCCATGTTATTTTAGTGGAGACACCACCTCTTCTTCCCTTTATATAAATTACTGGGAAGGCAGAAATTCTCTGAGCCAGTTCCCAATCCCATACCCAAGTTGCTTCCATCTTGATTAAAGCCCATGGATCAATGTCCTCTGTATCAGAATTGGACTCGCTGTCAGTACTGTCCTCAGAGGAGGAGTGAGAGTGAGCAGGCAGTGCACTATGCTTTTTCTGGCATGTTGGAGTGAGATTTTGCAGGGGTGTAGGGGACTGAAGAGGGTGTGAGGAGGCACATGGCAGAGTTTGGCTAGAAGGAGGCAGCAGTGGAGCGGCAATGGCAGCGTTATGGGTGGAGAAGCCTGCACAGAATTGATGCGTGTGGAGAAGTGGGGTGCCACTGTGGGGGATCTCGGAGGTGCTTTTCGGGGGGCCCTGAGGGTGGGTGGGCACCTGCAAAGCTGGGGGATGCAGGCAAGGGTGAAGTGGAGGAGAGGAGGTGGTAGGATTGGGAGGGGCTGTGCTGCCACAGCGGGCATGACAGGTTGTACGGCGAGGTTCGCAGGAGCTAATGAGACAGAGTAGAGATCCATTCTGAATTAGGTGAAGTGTCTAGCAGCGGTGAAAAGTCTGTGAGGCCAAAGCTGAAGGAAAAACTCGCATGCCGAGACAGCAAGGAGACAGAGAAAGAAAAACAGAAAAGACCAGGAAGTCAATTTGCCCCCGACCTAGGAATTCCTTTGATAAAGAAGAACTGTCGATAAATGTCACGCGGAATGAATATGTATGAACCTATTGTGAAACTGTATGCATATACATTTGGAAGGGAGGATAAAAGGAGACCTGAGATCTTCAGGGGTACGCATGCCTTTTGAGGAGAATTTTCTCCGCATGCGTCCAGCGCCGTAAATAAACATACCGGGCTTTACAACTTTTATAAAGTTGTGAGGTTTCTTCTTTTCTCCTCAAAACATTATGGCGAGCCAGCCAGGAGTTCTCTGTCCCCGCAGGGGCAGGGGGGATAGACGGACCTCCAAGGCGCGCCCTAGGATTTTTTTCCTGGTGGGGCTCCGCTTGTCTCAACTTGCCACCTGCAAGGACAGACAACGACCCGCTGGCCTGCGGAGGAAGATACGGTATGTACTGAGGGGCTCCCGGGGAAGGGAAAGGAGAGCAAGGGAGTAAACCACCCAGAGACATCTGGGTTCAGCTGATGGAGTAGCTGTAGAGACGGGGTTCATCGTTCTTATAGAGCGGAACCGCTAGAGGCTCTGGGGGTGAGCCGGGTGAACCCGTGTATGTGTGTATTGGGGGTTCGTTGTTCTGATAGAACAGAACTGCTGAGCCCGTGTGTGTTTTGTTTGTGTGTGTGTGTGATGTCCGGACACTGTGTTGCTGTATGGTTAATGTGTGCATTGTGTGGTCAGTGCACTGTGTTTGTAATCGTGCAAGTGATAAGTGTATGGTGTATAAAAGAGAGTAAATCTACAGTGCCCTACAGTGCGGGGGGGGGTCAGTACTACCCGTGTTTGACGCAGCCAAGTGAGGCCTGAGGCACCGGCTGCAGCAGGCTGCGGGGGCAGGGAGAGAAGTGTCCTGCGGAGAAGCGAGTGGAGGAATGTCAGTGATGGTATTTATCGTGTTTAAATGTAGTGATTTGTGTAGATTTGGTACATTTTAACCATGAGTAGGAGCTCAGAGAGTTCCTTTGCCTTGGATGTTTGGACTTGATCTCTAGACTGTGTGCTGTTATTTTGATTGTGTCCAGGAAAAATTGATGTGAGTAAATGCCGAATTATGGTATGCTTTGTTGTGTTGAGAAAAGTGAACACTTTGAGAAATATGCCCTTTCCCAGTGATTTTGTGTGGTGATTTTCTTCCGCTGCATTGTGGTAATTTGATTCTCAGATTGTATAGTAGTGTTTGTGGAGATTTTAAGATTTTGTCGCAACAAGAGTAGCATCTTACACAGGAGAACTATAGTACGGTGATTTCTGCTTAACTACGATAAAGCAAATTAAAGGAATTCCAAGAATTCTCCCCCTCACAGCAATTCAAGCCTTGGCTCTAGTGAATTTGAGATAAAGGGGGGGGGGGCGTGTGTCTGTGGGCATATCAGAGTTTCGGCTGTGACTAGCACAGCCTTTTTGCAAAGCAGTAAAACAAGTGTAAGTAGACACAGTGCTTAATTAGATTGTGCAAGAAGAGAACTAGAAAAGACTGATATTTTGTAAAACAGAGTTTATATAGAAGAGATGAATGAGATGAATTAGTTAATGAGACTTATGAGATTTATGAGACTTCACTTGGTACTGCAGTAAGTCTGGACTGGAAACAATCTGCTGTAGGGATTTAGAGTTCTCTGTAACAAACAGAAGAGCCTGCCTTTGTGGGCGATTTCGGGGAGCCTTTGGTGCATCAAGAGGCTAGCATGCTGTGTGAGGTGACAGTGGCTGTCCCCTGGGCACAGGGACAGCTCTGGCTGCCCCGTCTCCCCAGGGAACACGGGAATGGCCTGTGGGCAAAAGCTGGATGTGCAGTTATTATTGCAGTGTGGTGTTTATGAGAAACGCTGGTATTGCTGTTTTGCTGTTCTAATAAGTGTCAGGGCACATGCCCCGAGTGTAAATTAGAGGTTTCTGGTCAAGCGGATTCAGAACATAAGGTCTTAGAGCTTGTGTGTGGGAATCACATCTGATACCTGCCACCTGGAGCTGTGTGTATAGGAGGAAAACTGAGAAACTACTGTGAAGGTGTCTGTAAAAAGGTTTGAGTGGAAATGAGATAGGGCAAGGAGAAATAAATAATGAGAACTGACCAGAGCAAAGAGGTTCCTAAGTTAGCCCCTTTTGGGAGGGGCTCAATGGGAGGAGGTTGCCAGTAAGAGCAGCTCAGAAAATAAAAAGATTTATAATACTTCATTGCTGTTAGTACTGTTTTATAATAGGAAGATAAATGGGAAAGAGTTTTTGTATGCTGAAATGTCTTTTTGTTTTAAGAAATCACCCAGAATGGCAAAGAGACTGTGAGATCAGACCGCCCTCTGGTCTTGGCCCTTGAAAAGGAAAACAAGGCAAAGAGAAAGCAAATCAAACATGTTGTTCAGCATGCAGCATAAGATAGGAATGTATGAAATCAGGCAAAGATTATCATGCTGAAATGCAAAGCAATCACAGTTCGCAAAATGAGTACATATGATTTGCTAAAGGCTCCTCCTTAGGTAAGGGAGGAAGGGTAAAGATGACCTCCCCAAAAGGGAAGAATTTTTGTCGACACAAGGGTCCTATATTCAGTTTTAAATAAAGCTTTAGTACCTGTGGAGAATGTTTATGTTGTAGTGTGGGGAATGAACAACTGGCCAGTCTGAGAAGGCATACAGGTGCAAACCTTTAAAGTAACATGTGTACTATGTGTACCTAAAAGCTTTTGTACAATTCGCTCAATTCGCTAAACATTCTCAAATGAGAAAGGCTACTCTGGAGGCAAATAATATAAAGATGTTAGGCTTAACATTAACAGACACTGAATATCAGAAAGACATTAGTAAGAAGATATTAGAACAAGTAAGTAAGTGTTTTCAAGGGTATGGGCCTCTGCTGTACCAGGGAGAGTGAAAGATGCTCCCCCATGAGCATCAAGCTTAAGGAAAGAACACAACTAGTGAGAACTGAATAGTACCCTCAAAAGGAAGATAAGGAAGGAATCAGCCCAATAACTGATAGTACTGGATTAAGGGCTGTCAATAAGATAACACAGAATTTATACCCTGTGGTAGCAAATCCATAGACTTCACTAACTTGTTTAACACCTGAGCTAACCTGGTTCACTGTTTTAGGCCTAAGAGATGCCTCCTTTTGCCTCCCTATCCACGAAGCCAGCCAGAAAATTTTTGCATTCAAACACAAGCTCACATAGTCCATGTGCCTGAAGGCTTCAAGATTCCCCACTCCGATTGGAGAACAGCTTGCAAAGACCCAGAGTCCCGGGAAGCTCCACAAGAGGAAAGGAGGCTGTTGCAGTACGTGGACGATCTTCTAGTAGCCACTCAGATGAGGGAAGCAAGAGAAGCCTGGACGGTAAGCCTTTTGAATTTCCTAGGACTCCAAGGATGCAGAGTCTTAGAGAAAAAGGCACAGGTAGTGAAACAGCAGATAGTCTACCTGGGGTATGAAGTGAGTGCTGAGCAGCAGACTTTAAGGCAGGGAAGCCCTATGCCAAACCCTGAAACCCCAGACAATGAAAGAACTCCGAACCTTTTTAGGCATGGCAGGGTAGTGCCAGCTGTGGGTTTATAATTATGGACTGTTCGCCAGACCCCTCTATGCTCTTATTGCCAATGGAAACAGAGATCTCCAGTGGACAAGAGACGCCACACACGCCTTTCACCAGCTAGAGAGTGCCCTCATGTCGGCTCCAGCTTTGAAACTTCCAGGTGTAAGTAAAGCATTCTTTCTATTTTTCCACGCAAGGCATTGCCCTGGGAATACTGGCTCAAGACTTGGGTCCATACTTGAGGGTAGTTGCGTACTTCTCTAAGCAACTAGATGCAACAGCCAAAGGATGGCCAGGTTGCCTCAGAGCTGTAGCAGCAGTTGTGCTGAATATTCAAGAGACACGCAAGTTTACCCTGGGACAAAAATGACTGTGCTAGTGTCCCACACAGTGTCCGCAGTACTGGAAGTAAAGAGTGGCCACTGGCTTTCACCACAGAGGTTTCTGAAATACCAGGCCATCATGGTAGAGCAAGATGATGTAGAGATAGTGGTGACTAATATTGTCAACGCAGCTTCTTTTCTCAGTGGAATCAAGGAGAAGCAGTACACCATAGTTGCCTAGAGACCATTGAAGCTACCTACTCCAGCCGCCCAGACTTAAAGGACACTCCTTTGGACGATGCAGAGACCTGGTTCACTGACAGGAGCAGCTACATTGCCAGTGGAAAGCGACATGCTAAGTACACAGTGACTACCTGCAGAGAGCTAATAGAGTATGGACCCTTACCAACAGGTACCTCTGCACAGAGTGCTGAGATAAATGCATTTACCCATGCCTTAGAAATAGCAAAAGGCATTCAGAGTTGTGCATGCACATGGAGCCATCTGGAAGGAGAGGGGACTGCTGACCTCACAGGGAAAGAAGAGACAATCCAGCTGCTGGAAGCAGTTCAGCTACCTGAAAAGGCATATTAAGGGCATATTAAGGCACACCAGAGAGTGAGCTTAAAATTGGAGGAAAGAAATGAGCTGGCGGATGGAGAGGCAAAGAAAGCAGCAAAGGGTGAGGTACAGATTTTCCTCGAAGGTAAGCCATAATACAATAATACTAATAACTAGAGACGTACAATTGCAAGGGGTGGGCTACCATTGAAAGAGAGCTAGTAATCCCTTCCCATTTTCGTGGTTACTAGTGAAGGAAGGGCACTAGAAAACACACTAGGGCCCAACTACTTAAAATCCTTTTATGGAGTGTGGCTCCTTTCTCAAAATAACCAAGGCTGCCAGTGATACAGAGTGCATTGAAATGAAGTGTTGACTTTGAAGTAGTAGCTTCCACAGGCTTTCTAGAACATACATCTGATTGAAAGAATCGTTGTATCATTTGTCAGGAATTTATATGCCACTATCACTCAGGTGAGCTGATAACGTGATCCTTACCTCCAGACTAAACTCAAAATACCCCCCCGGGCCAAAACTCGGTCAGACTGGGAGAGGCCATGGGCCTGTACAGCAGTGGCAAATTGACTTTTCAGAACTCTCAAGGAAAGGGGGGTATCAGTATTTACTGGTATTAATAGATACATTTTCAGGGTGGCCAGAAACATTCCCCACCAGAACTGTCAAAGCTCAAGAGGTGACCAGATTATTTTTATAAGGAATAATACCACGCTTCAGAGTTCCAGCCACAATATCCTCAGGTAAAGAATCACATTTCATTTCCAAAATAGTGCAACAGATTAATAGCCATCTGGAGCAGGGAGTTAGCCTGGGGATGATGTATATGTTAGGTCTCTTACAGAGAAGACTTTGGAACCACAGTGGGAGAGACCACTGCAAGTACTTCTCACCACCTTCACTGCAATCAAAATCAAGGAGCAGAATGCCTGGATCCATCACTCTCGGGTGAAGAAGGCCCCGAGGCCCCTTCAGGAGTGACACCAGGTGGCAATGAACTGAGACTAAAACTTACTCAGGCAAAATGAGTATATTGCGGTCGGGAGTAGTTCATACTTTAGTTTACAGGATTGTTTTGTATGGAATTATAACTGAAGTTTTAGGACTAGAGAGTACCTCTACCCAAAGCAATGCTGAATGGCCTTGGTCCCTGGCATTTAATCAGTATACTGGATCCATGGGAAACTAGCCAGTGACAGATTTCAAAAGTACTGCCAAAGTAAGGAAGTATGAAAAGGCCGGGGACCAAGACCACAAGCTGATAGTAGAAGCACTTAGTATAGTTCAAGATAATATGTCTTTAGCTTTCAGTTGTTTACAAGCACAGTTATGGATACAAGCAACAGCAGCTCTGATCATATGGGAAAGGGGTGAAGGTAATTTTCCCGCTGAAATTCAAGAAATTGTGTGGGATAATGCAATTGATATTGAAAGGAAGTTTCAATCCGGGTGGACTATGGTGAATTTCACCTATGATCCTCTTTCTAATATGGCCACTGCCTTTGTGCTTACCATACGTTATGCCCAAGATGTGTGTTTGGACACTGAACAGAGTATTTGCCACTTTGAAATTCATCCAGTCACTGACCAGAAAACTGTGATCGTATATACTGGAAAAGGGTGTATGCTTGAGAACTGCTTGTGCTGCTGTACAAATTGATAGCAATGATGTTATTCTGTCTAGTAGAAACCATTCTAATCTCTGTATTTGTAATTTTGTTAAGATTATTGGGTGTGATTTTTCGTATTTGGTACCAGTAGCATCCCACCAGCTGATTAAAGCCACTTACACAATGTATCACAGACTACCACCTACCCCTATTGGGATGAACCTTACATTGGTAAAACAATTAATCCAGCACCAAGACCTATTGGAAGTCTTGAAAGAAATCCAAGAAATTGGAAAGAAAACCTTAATTACTGTCCAACATGATACAAAGGAGATAACCAGAGTTCTACAAAGAATAAAACAAAATATGGATCATCACTGGTGAGATGTGATCTTTGGGTGGTCACCGACTGCAAATGGAATCTTTAATAAGTTGTGCCACCCCGTTGTAGTTTTACTAATATTAGTTGATATAAGCTTATCTATTATATTGTTAATTTGGAACTGGAGAATACTACAACGAATGGCTGTACTAACCTCTTTATCAAACGTACATAGTGAAGCATTAAAAGACACTTATTGTCATGAAGGTTTTCATTAAGTAAAAGAATTTACTTATTTCCTAGGAAAGGGGGGAATGAGACAGAGTAGAGATCCATTCTGAATTAGGTGAAGTGTCTAGGAGAGGTGAAAAGTCTGTGAGGCCAAAGCTGAAGGAAAAACTCGCATGCCGAGACAGCAAGGAGACAGAGAAAGAAAAACAGAAAAGACCAGGAGGTCAATTTTCCCCCAACCTAGGAATTCCTTTGATAAAGAAGAACTGTCGATAAATGCCACGCGGAATGAATATGTATGAACCTATTGTGAAACTGTATGCATATGCATTTGGAAGGGAGGATAAAAGGAGACCTGAGATCTTCAGGGGTACGCATGCCTTTTGAGGAGAATTTTCTCCGCATGCGTCCGGCGCTGTAAATAAACATACCGGGCTTTACAACTTTTATAAAGTTGTGAGGTTTCTTCTTTTCTCCGCAAAACACTGCGGCGGGCGGGCAGGCAGGGACAAAACCGTCTGCTGTGGCAGGAATGGTAGTAGGGGTGGAGAGACCCATGGTAGGGGTAAGAGTCTTGGCGACAGAGATGGGGGTACCCGCAGCAGGCTGCACAGCGAGGTTGGAGTGAGGGGGAGCCAAACCCGATCGAAACTGGTGCAGTTACACTCGAAAGTAGCCCAGGGGGAGGGTGCAAGCCGCATGCCATGGATTGTCACTGACATCTTCTCATAAAAATCCTTTCTTTAGGATTTTTCCCCCTTCTGAGAAGCTGTGGCCTCAGCATCAAAATGTAAACAATGGTTATCTGCTGCTGTGGAATGTAACAGGTGGATCCGTGATTGGTCTCGGGTGGATGTTTGGATTTACTGACCACTCACGGCAGAACTGTTCTCGCTTTCTGCTGGGACACAGCTCCTTTGTTATTCTTTCCTTTTCTATTCTTAGCTTAGCTAGTCTTCTGAGAACTTTTCTCTCTATTCTTTTTAGTATAGTTATAATGTAGTATATATATCATAAAATAATAAATCAAGCCTTCTGAACATGAGGTCAACATTCTTGTCTCTCTTTCACCCTGAAAACCCTTGTGACCACTGTGACAGTGGATTGCATAACCGGTGGAGCAGACCCCGTGCTCACCGAGTCCGGGAGGGGAGCCAAAGGATAGGCTGGCCCCATGGACCCCACGGGCGCAGAGAGGATGGGTGGACGTGGTGCAAATTCCCTGTTCCCCATCCCAGGAGGGGGGGGGGCAAAGGTGAAGCAGCTCCCACAGAGCCAGCGTTTAGCAGGGGAGACAGGGTAGCACTGGGACCCAGAGAGAAGGGGGGATAGGGTTCAGAGACCGGTTTTTCTGAGAGAGGAGCAAAGTTATCTACCTTACTAGCATTTGAAGAGAGTCTCTGGCAGAAGAGGTAAGATCGGAATGCCCTCAGCAGGGGAATGTTGCAAATAAATTGAGCTCTTTATATTTTTTCTCCACTGCTTTGGTTATGGAATGAAAAAGAGGTAAAAACAGAGTAACAGAAAAATGTTCATTAGTTTAGAAAGTATCTATTTGTGTCCCTACTGTGTCCCAAAAAGAATGTAGAGTGATAGTATGTGTATTGGTTTCTGGAAACTGGGAAATAATCCATTTTATAAATTTTTTCAAGTTAGTTTTTGAGAGATTGCCTTTAGAGAAAGAAAAGCTGTCAGTGGATAGGATTTCTAGAATTTGTTAATAGAAGTCTCTCTCATTCTGGGATTGTTTTAATTTACTGTGTTTGGATTCCATTTCGGTATAGTTCTGTTTTGCGGAGAAAAGAAGAAACCTCACAACTTTATAAAAGTTGTAAAGCCCGGTATGTTTATTTACAGCGCCGGACGCATGCGGAGAAAATTCTCCTCAAAAGGCATGCGTACCCCTGAAGACCTCAGGTCTCCTTTTATCCCTCTTCCAAATGCATATGCATACAGTTTCACAATAGGTTCATACATATTCATTCCGCGTGACATTTATCGACAGTTCTTCTTTATCAAAGGAATTCCTAGGTCGGGGGCAAATTGACCTCCTGGTCTTTTCTGTTTTTCTTTCTCTGTCCACCTTGCTGTCTCCGGCAGGCATGCGAGTTTTTCCTTCAGCTTTGGCCTCACAGACTTTTCACCTCTCCTAGACACTTCACCTAATTCAGAATGGATCTCTACTCTGTCTCAGTTCCCTTTCCCCTCTCCAGCAGTAAAAAGAGAAAAAAAAACAGAAAAAATCCCCCAAAAGACCCAAAGTAAAAGCGTGCAAAAAAGCTTGTCTTAAAACTTACACTTCTTCAGCCAAATGGGGGTCAAAATAAAACTGCTGGTGGGTGGTCTGCCATTGTCGGACTCCTCAGGACTTAGTCCCAGATGTCGCTATGGAGGGTCGTTGGACGCTTCTTCACGTAACTTCTTCTATAACGGAGAACTTATCTTCAGGTGGTCATAACGAACCAATGTAGGAAAGACATTCTGTGCTGTTCTTGTGAGCCAGCAGAGGCTTCCTAATGATAAGGAAAGCCCCATATCTCTCCTGAGGAAGACACCAAGGTTGTCACCATGGAGACATGATGAAGGAGAGAAAGTTAAAAGATACAGACTTTAGCTGGCTCACAGAATGACATGGCTCCCTGATCACCTACTGAGAACTTTGTTTCTTTCTTGTAACCAATGGGCAGTGAATGTGTATGTTAAGTGAATGGAAATATCTCGAAAGAGTATAAAAGCAACATGTTGCTATAATACATCTCTCTTGCACCCTTCTCATGGAGTCATGGTACTTTGTGCTGTGTCATGCTCTATAATGACAAACCGAGACAGTAACAATTCAAGAAGAATGCTGATCTCTGCTGAGCTAGGGTGTAAGCATGCAGTTCAGTGCACCAATTATTAAAGCTGAGTTTTCGGGGTTTGTCTGACCCCAGCTGCCATAGGTGTCCTGGACAGAGAAGTCCCACTAAGCACAACCTGTCCAGGTGCCCTAGGCAGGCTCCCAGCTGCAGGCGAACTTATCAAGCAGCTCAGCTCTTTAAGTGAGATCAGCTCTTTCGTGAATTCAGCTCTTTAGCTATGGGCTGAGAGAGAAGAGCTGCCACTGTCACCCTGTGCAGAGACTGTCAATAAAGACACACCTGTGGAACTTAAAACAGCTTTATTGTTCACTGCTCATATTTCTATGGTTTTCTTAAAGCAACGTGTTTAATTTTAATTGGTTAGTAACTTGTTGTTACCCAGTGCATTGGTTAGTAGTTACTAGCGTACGTGCTTGCCAAAACCTTCATTCCCTAAAGATGCTTGCATTCTTTTTCATGGGTACAAGACCATTCTCACAGATACAAATTCCTTTCTCATGGGTGCTTGTCAGGCCAGCTGTTAGCTGTACTTAGCCGAAATAGCAGGCCTGAGCCATGATTTTACAAGGGTAACAAGGCTCTTATTTTATAAGGCATTACCTATATGCAGCAGCAGTCTGATTAAATGGTGGCTGAATTCCTGTTGAACCAGTGGTCCTTGATTTGTGGAAAGAAAAAAAATCCACAACTTTGTAAAAGTTGTGAAGCCAGTATGATTATTACAGCACTGGACGCATGTGAGGAGCACTCCCCTTAAAAGACATCCGTACCTCTGGGAACTCCAGATTCTTTTTTTATCTCCCTTACTAATCCATATGCATGGCATTGCACAATAGGTTCATACATATTAATTTTACTGATTTCACGTTACACTTGCAGCTAGTTACCCTTGCAGCTAGGTTTTTATCAGAAAGTACAAAAAGAACTCCTGGGTCACCCTGCCCTGTCTCCCGCAGCCTCTTCATCTGTTTCAAAGTCCAAGGGCCCCCCCTCTTATCTCTGTCCTTTGGCTGAAGCAATTTCTTTGAGCACAGGTTTTTTGTGAGAACAGGCAGTCAGACCAAACAGCTATGTTTGCAAGCTACAGACTGAATTCAAAGAGGTTTCTACTCTGGAAAATTTCCACTCTGTCTCATCCTGTAGAAGGGTCTGGTCCTTCTCTGAAGGTCCAGTGATGGTTATGTAGTTCTTGTCCTCTGGGAATCCAGTGGGTAAGGCTGCTTGTGGTGTTCCAACCCTCAGATTATATCCAGATAGGAATGCTTCGTTCCTCCCCTTGGGTGGAGCATCTCACAATGGGATGATGTAATTTTATGAGTCATGCTGGGAGACCTTGATGACCCATTAGCAGAAGATAGCCCCTGGAGGGAATTATCAGGGATGAGTAATGGAGGAGATAAGGAACACTGCCCCACCTGTTTTAACAGGTTATGAAGACGGCAATAGAATACATACTTTTGATTACATCTTACATTGTAACCTAATACACAATTTTCACTGATTAATCATGGATATTGATTTTGAAATCAGATTTACTTGCTTCACCAGAGATCAGGTTTTCAGCACCCACTATATCTACAGTTACATGTTACTGAACTTTTTGTTTTCTGTATGTTTTATGGAGCAAATTAATTGTACTTTACAGCATAAGGCAATCTTCACCTACAGTATAGTACTGAAAATTTTAAAAAAGCAGTATTGTGGAAAATAGAGACCATTACATTTGATAGATGACGTGTGCATGTATTACTCATGTATTCTGCATACCCCAAAGACAAAACTGTAGTTTTTACTGTACTAAAATCCCACTCTAGAAGACTATAATTCCCTCCTATTGATACCTTGAGAAGGCTGACCTAGAACAGAGGCTAGACAGTGTTAAAGAATAAAGTAGGTATTTATTAAAAGGCCTCAATGGATGCACCTTGGGCAGCACAAGATCTAGGCCAGGGCTACATGCAAGATGAACCCAAAATGGTCACAAAATGGATGACCAGTCAGGTGGTCTCACACGTTTATAAATTCTGATCCATTAACATATTGGAGTTAATTGTCCAATTATAGCTTTAGCTTATGAAATTCTATCTTCCTTGCTTTTCTCTTTTCATTTCACTGTTGTTCATGCTCTTGGGCCTGAAATTTGTACTGGTTGTCCTTGGTCCCAAGCTAGAAAATGAATTGTTTTGTCTACCTACCCTGTGAAGGGAGCTTACCAACACTTAATATGAAGCTCAGAACTACTGAATCATTAAAACCGAAAATCATGGACAAAAACTCTCTAACTAGTCAAAGTTAGAAAGTGGTATGTTTATTACGCCAGCGGGTGCCATGGGGGGGCATCGTCCCCGAAATATGTGACCACACTGCGCAAAGATTTTTGCCTTCTATTTATTTTCGAAAATAACACATATGCATAACCCCAGCATCTCCCATCCCTGCTTTTTATTGAAATGAGGTTATTAGTCCTTTACGCGTGCACAATTCTTCTCTTGACTTGGGTCGGTGGTCTTGAATTGGGTCAGTGGTCCCAGGGATGAAGTCAGGAAGGTCTTCATCAGGTCTCTTTGACCCTCTGGCACAATCCAAGGCCACCTGCTTCCTGATGGAGTGACGTACAGTCCAGGTGCTGGCCATTGTTCTACTGGTTTCAATATGTTCCTATAATGGTTCACTTGCTCCACTTCTTTCTACAAATGAGCACATAATATATCAATTAGCTTTAGTTTAAGCATCTAATAATCATTATCGTTGAAGTATCTAACTTCAATATGAATTGGTTCTAACCCTTAGCTAAAATCTAAACCCTTTAAAATCATGATTCACTACACACTAAAATAGTACAGAATCTGAAAAATATAAAAGCTAAAACTTAAGGCATTATTATAAAAAGACATCTGATCAACATTTTTACTTCTGATAACAAAACTCAACAGTCTCACCTTCTAATAGCTAAAAAGTAGAGTATCTGGTTACATAAGTGAATCAGGTATATCAAGGTGGACTTAAATTATCCCAACAACAACAAAAAAGTCTATCTATTCTTACATAGCAATAAGATTTCACTCTTTTTTTTAGGCAATGAAAATCGTAAAACTCCGCTAATGCCTTTTCATTACACAAGTATTACTATAGCTGTATTCTCTAGAAATTTAAATATATTAAAGAAAATAGAAGTTCCATATGCTCCACTAAATTTAAGCTACCACTATTCTTTTTCTTTAACAGCCATGGCTATTGCTACCAGATGATAAATTGTCTAAACCTGGTAAGTAAGCACAATGCTTTTTCTCCAAAACCCATTGGTCTATGGAACTGCACAATGTCCATTGTGTAGGAAGGAGAACTGGAAGTTTACCAGTCCCAGTGGTCTGCCAACTCAGCCAAGTCACCCGGAACATTGGGGTCATTGACCACCAGGGACCACAAGAGAGACCCCCTCCCCCCAAGGACAGAAGAATGCATGCTTAAAAGGGAGGTGAAATATGTTTATGATTTTAGGGAAATTATTATCATATTGTCCTAGGATGACGTTATGATGCTTATATACCTAGTCATTGTTCTGTTTATGCTGGATATTAGGTTCTGTATCTTCAAGACCATCTCTGAAGAGCAAAGTTTTGCTTTGTTTTGTTTTGTTTTGTTTTGTTTTGTTTTGTTATCAGTCTGCTCAATCCCCCAATGGTTAGAGGGACACAGAGACGGGGGCAGTACATAGTGCAGCTTTTGCTTTTTGCTCTTGCTTTTGATTTGCTCTGGCTCCTGCTTTGCTCCTGCTTTGCTCTTTCTTTTGCTTCTGCTTGTTAGTTAGTTTAGCTAGGCAGTCTAATTTTTCCCTGAACTGTTTTTCTTTCCCTTTTCTTGGAAGGACTCAAGCCTGCTCCAGACTGGGACCTGGGAAACACCAAGAGTTTGCACCATGTGGCTGCAGCAGCTATCCCCACCGCCAGAGGGACTGATACCAGAGCAACCACTCCCAAGAGAGACTTTCTGAATTTGTCATCTTTTTCAGAGTGGTGAAAGAGTGTTGTCATCTAGTATTGTTCATTTTGTGTGCTGGTAGGTGTTTTGCCTGTTAAATAAACAGGTTCTTTCCACTTCTCTCCAAGGAATACTACCCAAACTGGTTGCGGGGAGGGGCCATGTGGATTTGCTTTCTGCAGGGGCCCCCTTTGGAGGTTTTCTCCCAGATTTGCCCTAAACCAGGACAAAATTTGGCACCCAATGCATGGGGCTTGAGCAAGAGTGGAAAAAACCCTGGTCTGACTGCATTTTGGTTGCCATTACTCTGCATTGGTATAAAGCAGTTAATAGCCATGTTTTTTGAATTCATAATGTCTCTTGGGGCGAAGGCTTGCATGCATTTCTGGTCCCTAGGTTTTTCTGAGATCTTAATACCGCTATGGTCCCTAAGTTTATTTTCTTATCCAGAAATAGCTTTAGTATTGTCCCTAATACATAATTTTCACAGCAGAGGGGCAGTGATCAGAATAGCTATCCGGCTGGGCTTGGTGGTAATGATTTGTAAGAAGTTTATAAATATGCTGGGGTCTGTTCCAGGTATGAATGGTTCATGGCTATGGTTATGCACCCAGTTTGTTAGAGGAGGAGCAGGGGATGAGACTTTTCAGCCTTTGCTTTCCTTCTTCTCCTCTGAATCTCTTACATCACTACTGGAGAATTTTCAGTTTCCCCTGAATGCTAAAGAGACCACCTTCCCGGTATTTAATCTGGTAACCTTCCTCTATACAGTCTGCAGCTTCTCTAGAATGAGGGCTGAGATTTCTAGAGGGGCTGATGAGACCCCTGACCCAGGAGTAGACCCAGGTGTGGAAAATCTTGAGTGGTGTGGGAAATGGGAGGATATGGGCCAAATCCTGAAGGAATTCTCTGACCCTATAGTCTGGGACTTTCCACATGAACAAATTCAGAACCCAGCTGAGGTGGGGAAATACCTGAAAGAGAAGTACCAGGATGACCCTAAGGAAAAAAAGATCATTGCAGCAAGCTGGGCACACTGCTAGATACTGTAGGGCAGCAGACAGTGGAAGGGGGGCAGGGAGATAAGCCAAAAGCTATTCCAGTCACTCAGGCTAAAGCCAGCACCCCAGGCTCGAAGCCAGCAGCTAAACCAGACAGTGAGCCTAAGCCAGCAGCTAAACGAGACAATAAGCCTCAACCAATGGCTATTGCTACCAGCACTAGAAGAGGAACGTACACATACAAGACTGATTGACCAGTGGATGATGATCATGATGCAGGAGAACGACCCTCAATGCTTCCTGACATAAAATCAGGAGTCAAAGCAACAGGCACAAGACCAGAAGACAATACTGAGTCCTTTTCCCTGAAGGACCTTCATGGCCTAAGGAAGGATTGCACTCAATGACCTGAGGAATCCATAATTAGTTGGTTAGTCTGTCTTTGGGGTGCTGCAGGCAAGGCTACAATTCTGGATGGCACTGAGGCGAGGCATTTGGGATCCCTGTCACATGATCCTGTCATCGACCAAGGAATGATGAGGGCAGCTAACACTCACAGCTTCTGGGCATGGGTCTTGAAAAGTGTAGCACAAAGATACCTCTGTGCAAATGATCTCTATATGCAGCAAATCCAGTGGAAGACCATAGAACAAGGGATCCAACGCCTGAGAGAAATGGCAATGGCAGAAATTATCTTTTCAGAGGACATAAACACTAGGAATCCAGACTTGGCACCATGCACATCTGTGATGTGGCGACAACTTGTATGACTTGGGCCACATGAATATCCTTCTACTTTGGCCATAATGAAGCAGGATGACAGGGATGAGACCGTGCTTGATATGGCAAAGAATCTCCTAGCATATGCAGATGGTGAACATGGCCCAACACATGCCAGAATTGCAGCGGTGGAAACACGCCTGCAGATATTAGAGGACAAGATAGAGGAGAATCATAAGAAGTTCAGAGAGGAGATTAAAGAAGACCTTCTCCAAATCTCAGTAGTACAGATCAGAGGCTCTGGTAACCAATGCAGACGTTCCCCAGATGGAGAGAGAAGGTACACCCCACGAGCTGAGCTGTGGTTCTTCCTGCGTGATTGCAGAGAAAACATGAGGAGATGGGATGGAAAATCTACTGCTGCTCTGGCCCAATGGGTGCATGAATTGAAGGAAGGTGAGGCTCAGAGAGGAAGTTCCACCAAAAGGGAAGCAGCTCCAGTTGCCTGTAGCCGAACTGCCAAGTATGATGATGACATGTCCGATCCCCTTGAAGGAACATCCAAGACATATGACCAAGGAAAGAAGGATAACCAGGCTTAGAGGAGCCCTGCCTCTAGCCTGGTGGAGGCTAGGGAAAACCCTGTTTTCTGGACTGTGTGGATTCATTGGCCTGGCACATCGGAACCACAAGAATATAAAGCTTTAGTCGATACTGGTGCGCAATGCACATTAATCCCATCAAGACATGTGGGGACAGAGTCTGTTTCTATTGCTGGTGTGACAGGGGGATTACAAGATTTCACTTTGGTGGAAGTTGAGGTGAGCCTGACTGAAAATGAGTTGAAGAAACAGCCTATTTTGGCTGGCCCAGAGGCACCATGTATTCTGGGCATAGTTTACCTCCAAAGTGGGTATTTCAAAGACCCAAAAGGACTCAAGTGGGCATTTGGGATAGCGACTACAGTGACAGAGGGCATCCAGCAATTGAACACCTTGCCTGGAATGTCCGAGAATCCATTTGCAGTAGGATGCCTGACGGGAGAAGAGCAACAGGTACAAATTGCCACTTCCACAGTGCATCACCGACAATATAGAAGAACTTGAGATGCTGTGATTCCCATCCACAAGATGATCCGAGAGCTGGAGACACAAGGCATGGTCAGCAAAATCCACTCACCCTTCAACAGCCCCATTTGGCCTTTGTGTAAATCTGAAGGAGAATGGAGATTGACTGTGGACTACCGTGCACTGAATGAAGTGACTCCACTGCTGAGCGCTGCCATACCAGATATATTAGAGTTCCAGTACGAGCTTGAGTTCAAGGCAGCAAAGTGGTATGCCACTATAGATATGGTCAATGCATTTTTCTCCATTCCTCTAGCAGCAGAATGCAGGCCTCAGTTTGCTTTTATGTGGAGGGGAGTGCAGTACACCTGGAACCAACTGCCCCAGGGGTGGAAGCACGGTCCTATCATCTGCCATGGACTGATCCAGACTGCACTAGAAAGGGGTGAGGCTCCAGAACACCTACAGTATATCGATGACATCATTGTGTGGGGGAACACAGCCACAGAAGTGTTTGAGAAAGGAGAGAAAATCATCCAAATCCTCCTGGGAGCTGGTTTCGCCATCAAAAAGAGCAAAGTAAAGGGACCAGCTCATGAGATTCAGTTCCTGGGAGTAAAGTGGCAAGATGGACGGCGTCAGATTCCTACAGATATCATTAACAAGATCACAGCTATGTCTCCACCAACAAACAAGAAGGAGACACAAGCTTTCCTAGGTGCCATAGGCTTTTGGAGAATGCACATTCCTGAGTACAGTCAGATTGTGAGCCCTCTTTACCTGGACACCCTCAAGAAGAATGATTTCCACTGGGGTCCTGAGGAGCAACAAGTCTTCACCCAGATCAAGCAGGAAATCGGTCATGCGGTTGCCCTTGGCCCAGTCAGGACGGGACCAGAGGTGAAGAATGTGCTCTACTCTGCAGCCGGGAACCATGGTTTGTCCTGGAGCCTTTGGCAGAAGGTGCCTGGGGAGACTCGGGGTCGACCACTGGGATTTTGGAGTCGAAGCTACAGAGGATCTGAAGCCAACTACACTCCAACAGAGAAAGAAATCTTGTCTGCCTATGAAGGAGTCAAAGTCGCCTCAGAGGTGATTGGTACAGAAGCGCAGCTCCTCCTGGCACCCCGACTACCAGTATTGGGGTGGATGTTCAAAGGCAAGGTTCCTTCCACTCACCATGCCACCAGTGCTACATGGAACAAGTGGATTGCTGTTATCACTCAGCACGCCCGTATAGGTAAACTGAATCAACCTGGGATTTTTAAGGTTATTACAAATTGGCCCAAAGGTGAGAATTTTTGTGTCACAGATGAAGAACAAGAACCAGTGACATGTGCTGAAGAAGCTCCTTCATATAATCAACTGCCACCAGAGGAAACACGCTACAGTCTTTTCACTGACAGTTCCTGTTGCATCGTAGGGATGAACCGGAAGTGGAAAACAGCCGTATGGAGCCCTACATGACAGGTCGCAGAGGTCACTGAAGGAGAAGGTGGATCAAGCCAACTTGCTGAACGCAAAGCTGTTCAACTGGCCCTGGACATTGCTGAGAGAGAGAAGTGGCCAAAGCTCTACCTCTACACTGATTCATGGATGGTAGCCAATGCTCTGTGGGGATGGCTGGAGAGGTGGAAAGAGGGTAACTGGCAGCGTAGAGGAAAACCAATTTGGGCTGCTGATGAGTGGAAAGACATCACTACCAGGGTAGGGAAGCTACCTGTGAAGGTCCGCCATGTAGATGCCCATGCCCCCAAGAGTAGAGCTAATGAGGAGCACCAAAACAATGAGCAGGTAGACCAGGCTGAAAGATAGGGGTGTCCAAGATAGACCTAGATTGGGAACATAAGGGAGAGTTATTCCTAGCTCGATGGGCACATGATGCCTCAGGCCATCAGGGCAGGGATGCCACCTATAAGTGGGCACGAGACCGAGAGGTGGATTTAACCATGGACAGTATTTCTCAGTGTCATGGTTTAGGCCTGGCACAGAGCCAGTGCCCCCATGAGAATACCCTCTCCCTGGTGTCTGCTGTGAGATGTGACCAGGAATAAGCAAAGCAGGCTCCTACTTAGAAATAAAGAAAACTTTATTAACTAGACTACAAGAAAAGAAGAAAAAAAACTATAAGGGAAAAATTGAAAACCTTACAAAAAGCACTTTCCTCCTCCCCCCCCACCAAATTTCCCAATGCAACACATTCTCACAAATCACCAACTCTCAGTCCAGCACCACCCTTTAGAATACTCAATCTACAGTTCATGAAGAGGAGTCCTTCTTGCACCATAGGCTTCCCCTGGAAACACATTGAAACCTCGCGTGCTTCCATGTCACTCAGCACCACTCGGAAAGTCCTTTGCCATCGTGACATCTTCCCTTCCATGCTCAGTGCTCTCACCACTGTGTATGGACCAGAGCTGCTTCTAGGGTTGTCTTTCAAGGATGCCTTGTCTCACTCCAAAAAAGGCACAGTCTCTCCTTCGGGACATCTGTCCCCCCCATTTTTGCACTCCCTGGGGCCGAGGGGTACCCACACTGAACCCTCCTGGTTCTGAGGCACTGCCTCCCCCTAAATGCAGTCTGTGTCACAGGAAAAAAAAATGGTTCAGTCTATGGCCACACAAGAAAAGTCCAGCCAAAAGGCTACTCCGTCATCTCTCCTCCCACTCAGCCAGTCTTCTCCACTTCCCTCAGGCCTATTCCTTGTTATGTCTCTTCTTATTCAGCTCCAGGAGGATCAGCATTTTGCAAGGTCTTAATCATGTAAGAAAAGGGTTAAAAATTTCAGTCTTTTCCTGTCCCAGAGCTCCGGAACTCCCACGCTGCCCTTGCACTCCCCCCCCCTTCTCCTGGGCCAGCGCTGCTATCGAATTCAGAGGCTGGCTCTCTCTCTCTCTCTCTCTCTCTCTCTCTTCCCTGGGGGGGCTGCCTGATGTCTCTTGGTCTCTTCCACCCTTCCATCCTTGGGCTGGGCCTACCTCATGGCTGCGTGGCTTTTCCCCGTCCCCCACCCAGCCAGCAGCTGGGACAGGGGGAGAGATCCAAAGCCTTTCCCGACAGAAGTCCAAAGAGGCTCCTAGGGCACGCAGCTCTGGGTTTTAACCCCGTGTTTTTCTGAGAGGCGGTCCTACAATCTGAGCATCCATTGGCCTGATGGTAGTGACCACAGCATCCCAGAAATCCCATTTCCGGTCCAACCACCACAAATGATATGCAAATATCACTGTTCATTAGATGTTATAGCCAGTGTCTGTACAATAAACCATACAGACATGAGATAGAAGGAAATGTGTAAGTGTCAAAGGTCTGAGCAAGTGGAAGATGGAGATGAAGATGTGCAAGTGTCGAAGGTCTGAGCAAGTTAAAGATGGAGTTTTGAGTGAGTAATGTGAAAGTGGGGAATCCTGCAGGTATGTAGTATGGGGCCTGGATTCAGTGGTCCAGTGTGGGGATGTGATGAGGGCATGATGGGTATTGCTTGTAATTTTTTGGGGAATAGATGGAAGTTTTATGTGAATAAAATGCATGATGTGTGGTAGTATGTTGACAATATGAGGATAAGAGGTGGAATGTCCTAGGGTGACGTTATGATGCTTGTATTCCCATTCATGTGTTCTGTTTATGCTGGATATTATGTTCTGTGCCTTCAAGACTGGATCTGAAGAGTCAATGTTTTGTTTTGATTTTGCTATCAGCTGCTCCCCCACGTCTGGCGGGACACGCAGATGGGGAAGTACATAGTGCTGCTTTTGCTTTTTGCTTGGCTTTTTGTTTTGCTCTTGCTCTTGCTTCTGCTTTGCTCCTGCTTTGCTCTTGCTTTTTGCTTCTGCTCATTAGTTAGTTTAGCTAAGCAGTCCAAATTTTTCCTGGACTGTTTCTCCTTTCCCTTTTTTTGGACCCACTTGAACCTGCTCCGGACTGGGACCTGGGAAACACCGAGAGTTTGCACCATGTGGTTGCAGCAGCTGCCCCAGCACCGGAGGGACTTATAACAGAGCGACCAACCCTAAGAGAGACTTTCTGAATTTGTCATCTTTTTCAGAGCAGTGAAAGAGTGTTGTCATCCGGTATTGTTCATTTTGTGTGGTGGAGGTTGCTGTGCCTGTTAAATAAACAGGTTCTTTCCACGTCTCTCCGAGGAATCCTTCCTGAACTAGTTGGGCGGAGGGGCTGTGTGGATTTGCTTTCTGGAGGGGCCCCCTTTTGGAGGTTTTCTCCCAGATTTGCCCTAAACCAGGACAGATGCTTAGATGCTTTGCCCAGTTCCAAAAAAAAGCACAGTCTCTCACTTTTGGGACACCAGTCCCCCGCCCCCCCCCCCCAAATTCACCCCCTGCGGCTGAGGCATCTTGAGAACAGAGATCTTCTTCATTGTAGATTGAGGGCACCACCACCCTCCTCACCCCCTCACCCGTTGTCTCTGTTCACGCACTCCTTCGCATAACAACACTGCACTCTCTTGGCTCCAAGCCATCGCCTCCCCCTAAATGCAGTCTCTGTGTCACAGGAAAAAAAAAAGATTCTGTCCATGGCTATACAAGAAAAGTTCAGCCAAAGGCCACCCCATCATCTCCTCCCACCTAGGATTCTTCTCAACTCTTCTGATATCTTTCACTTGCACGGATTTTCATCACATTTGCCCATTTCCTCCTATTTCATCTCTATTTCTCTTCTCATTCAGATCCAGGAAGATCAGTATTTGTAAGGTTTCCATCATTCAAGGAAAGGGTTAAAATCTCAGGCTCTGCCTGCCCAGAACTTCCATGACTGCCCTGCTGGGCACTTCTCTCTGCACACCCCCCTTCTCCTTCTCGTCTGGCCATGCTGCCAGCACATGATACTGAATTTCAAGGTGGTACAAGCACAGGCACAGGCTCTCTCTCCCCAGGGAGGGCTGCCCGATACATCTCAGTGTTCCTCCACCCTTCCATCCTGCAGGTGCCTTCATGTCCCTTCTCTCTCCAAGGCTCTGGCCTATCTCAACCACAGCTGCATGGCTTCCCCTCCCCCACCCATCCCGCAGCTGGGCAGGGGAGGTGTGACCTCTTTCACCCACTGGAACCAAGAGAAAGTTTTCCTGAGAGTTCTCTGCTTTTAAACCCCTGTGTTCTCAGAGGCATATCCATGTCCTCAGTGGCCACATCTGGTGACAATATTAAAATTTGAGCACCTATTGGTTTGACTATAACATCCCAAAAAATTCACTTCCTTTTGCCCTTCCATCCTAGAGGGAGGCCCACCAAGGGTCAGAGGACTCCTTTGCCTCCCACTGTCAGGCAATAGAAGGATACCTGAAAGATGAAGGGGTATGGAAGTGGGTACCTGCTGGAGGAGGTAATAATAAAAATTATTACCCTCATCCCCAAGCCAGGTACCACTTTTGAACAGGTATGAAGCCCTGGATCTAGAGAGTCAGCCAGATGATTTAGAAGAAAATTATCTGCCCAGTGAGTGTCCCAATTATGTAAGAAGGATCATCACTTCTAACATCAAAAACAAAAGAAGGGCAATCGTAGTGGGTGACTCCCTCCTGAGGGGAACAGAGGGTCCCAATATGTCAACTGGACCCACCCCACAGAGAGGTCTGCTGCTTCCCTGGGGCCCAGGTATGAGATATCAATGAGAGATTTCCTGGGCTGATTCAGTCCTCTGATTATTACCCACTGCTGATACTCCAGGCTGGCAGTGATGAGACTGAAAAGAGGACCATCAGGGCAATTAAAAGGGACTTCAGGGCACTGGGTCAAGTAGTTGATAGGACAGGGGCACAGGTAGCCTTTTCCTCAGTCCCTTTGGTGGCTGAGAAAAACAGTGAAAGGAATAGGCGAGCTCATATCATCAACAAGTGGCTCAAGGGTTGGTGTCATGAGCAGAATTTTGGATTCTTTGATAATGGGGCAACTTTTACGGCACTTGGCCTGCTGGAGCCAGATGGGCTCCATCTCTGTTAAGGGCAGAAGGTTTTTAGCTTGTGAACTGGCAGAACTTGTCGAGAGGGCTTTAAACTAGGTTTGAAGGGGAAAAGGGATGCACTTGGGCTGTCTGGAATCAGGCCCAAGTGTGATAAGCTTGAGTTAGGAGAGAAATCAATAGCCCAGCTGAGGTGCATGTATACCAATGCACGCAGCATGGGTAACAAACAAGAAGAGCTGGAGGCCATGGTGCAACAGCAGAACAATGATGTAGTCACCATCACGGAATCGTGGTGGGATGACTTACATAGCTGGAGTGCTGCGCTGGATGGCTACAAGCTCTTCAGGAGAGATAGGAAAGGAAGAAGAGGTGGAGGAGTGGCCCTTTATATTAAGGAGGCTTTTGATGCCATCTGTATTGAAACTAATGATGATGAAGCTGAGTGCCTATGGGTAAGAATTAAGGGGAAGTCTAATCAGGCCGATAGCCTACTGGGAGTCTCTTATTGTCCATCCAACCAGGAAGAAGAGGTAGACAACTTAATCTATAAGCACCTAGAGAATGTTTCTGGATCATCAGCCCTTTTTCTTGTAGGCAATTTCAACCTGCTGGACATTTGCTGGGAACTTAATACAGCTGAAAAAAGACAGTCCAGGAAATTTTTAGAGTGTGTGGAGGACAACTTTTTGTTGCAGCTGCTGGGTGAGCCCACCAAGGGAGGGACTATGTTAGACCTGTTATTTGCAAATAGAGATGGGTTGCTGGTAAATGTGGTGGTTGGAGGCCTCTTAGGGCATATTGATCATGAAATTATAAAATTCTCGATATTTGGTGAAATCAGGAGGAGCATTAATAAGACTTTTACATTGGACTTCGGAGGGCAGACTTTGGCCTGTTCCGGAGAATTATTCAGAGAATTCCTTGAGAAGCAGTCCTTAAAAACAAAGGAGTTCAGGAAAGGTGGGCATGCTTCAAAACGGAGATCTTGAGGGCACAGGAACAGACTGTCCCTGTGTGCCGAAAGATGAGTTGATGAGGCAAACGTACAGGCTGGATGGGCAAGGAAGTTTTGAAGGAACTTAGGAATAAAAAGAGGAGGTATTATCTTTGGAAGGAGGGTCAATTCTCTCAGGAAGTATTTAAAGGGAGCTGCTAGAGCATTTAGGAAAATAACTAGGTAGGCCAAAGCTCAGTTTGAACTTAAAATGGCAACTTCTGTGAAGGATAATGAAAAATGTTTTTATAAATATATTAATGGTAAAAGGAAGAGTAAGACCAACCTTTGTTCTTTATTAGATGCTGTCCTGGTTTAGGGCAAATGTGGTAGAGAACCCCCAAAGGAGGGCCCCTCCAGAAAGCAAACCCACACGCCCCCCCCCCCCCCCAACCGGTTCGGGAAAAAATTCCTCGGAGAGAAGTAGAAAGAACCCGTTTATTTAACAGGCACAGCACCCCCCAGTGTCGCAGACATTTCTCCACAGAAATCCTTTCTTTCGGATTTCTGCGTCTTCTGGAGGCCAGAGGCTTCAGAAGACAAGGTAAACAATTATTATCAGCTGCTGTGGAATGCAACAGGGACACCTTGATTGGCTCATTTCCTATGTTTATAATTAAGGGCCAATCACCAGTGCAAGCTAGGGGACTGAGTCCTTGGCCACAACTTTGTTATAGATTCTTTCTTTCTATCTATTCTTAGCCTAGCCTAGCTGCTCTGCAAACCTCTCTCTATATTCTATTAGTATAGTAATAATGTATTATATATAATATCTTAATAAATCAAGCCTTCTGATTCAAGAAACAAGATTCACCGTCTCTCTATCACCAGCAGCGCCCACTCAGGCGCGGTAATATCTGGTGATCCCTCGTGTAAGAGCAAAAATTAATGTAATGAGACCAGAGGAGCAAATTGCTGCACTGGGTAAAAATCCTGTATGTGTAGCATTTGATGGTTGCTTTGAAGTGACCACAAAAGTGGATTCAAGCCAGGAGCTGAAGAACTGAAGATTTGGACAGAGTTCACAGCCACGGCTGACCACAACAGAACCTTCTTCTGGAAAACCATCAGGAAAGATGATGGAAAAGAGCAGCAGACCTGTGGAGCTGGCCAGAGCAAGCTGGACTTTTGAAAAAGGTACTGTTCACTTTTCTATCCCTGATGAACCAGCCCTTCGTAGCTTGTGGCTGTTCGTATGGCAGACACATGCCTTGCCAGAAGAGATTCAATTCTCCCCTTCAGAGGTGAAAGTTATTGACCTCTGGGAACATTGGTGCAGAGAAGACAGATTTTTTTTTGAAAAAACAGATCTCTATGAGTTCTTTAGATGGGCAAAGCTTTTTGGGTTCTTTACTGATGTCCTGTACGCTTTAGATGTTTTCGTCTGGGAGTGCATGGACTCGATTATCCAGTGCGTCTACAGTCAGGGACGCGTGCTGCCTTCTACCTACCCAGCATTTATAAAGCTTTTCCCAGTCCTGAAACGCAGAGCAGCTTGTTTTCAATGGATCTCTAATTGTTATGGCCAGGCTCCGTTTCCCCCCACCTTGGCAGAAGACCCGGTGGGGGATGACTTTGGGCTTTTTCCCCCCCCCTGCTTCGCGGTGGGGGGGGCTGAAACTTCGCGGCGCGAAGAAGTTTTTTTTACTCTTGCTCCGGAGCATGCTCAGATGGAGCCTTCTCCTTCCCCCCCTTCTCTCTCTCCGGGGGGATGGGAGTGGCCGCTCAAGCCACAGCCAGCCTCTAAGACTCTGCCTTCAGACATGGGGGCGGCACCGGTCTCTGAGGTTTCCTCCACGCCCCTGACAGAGCCGTCACTCCAGGAGATCCCGTCTCCGCCTCTCCAGGCGGTCCCGCCCGCGGTTTCACCGGCCTCCCCGCCCCCGCCAGAGCCTGTGTCGGAGACTGCACAAGAGACAGCACTTTCGGCGATTGACCTGTTGCTAAGCAACAGCGATGCCCCGCCGCTTCTCCCGGCTCCGCTGCTGCCTGTTTGCGCTGCGACGGAGACTGCGACTGCGCCTCCGCAGCGGACCCCGGAGTCAGCGGCGGGGGACGGCGCCGGCCCCGTGCCGTGCCTGCCGCCGCTTTCAGAGCCAAGGGACGCAGCAACAGCGTGTTCCCGCGCGTCCCCGCCGCCTCAAGCCGAGACAGTCCCAGAGTCAGCGGCAGAAAACAGCGCTGAACCTGCGGGACCCTCGGAGCAGCCCGCGGCGGATCCCACGATCAGCGCCGTTCCCTCCCCAGTTCCGGCTTCCCCCTCACTGCTTCCACCGGACGTCCCAGCGGCTCTGCCCTCCGGGTCGGCGTCAGAAACTGCCCTGGAAGCGGCGGCTTGTTCGAGCTCGGGCCGTCCCGGGCCGGCTGCCCCAGCAGCCGCCCCGGCGGGGGGTCTCTCCTTCAGTGGAGCGGGGGCTGCCCGCCAGCTGACTCTTGCGGCAGTCCAGCTGCCGGTTTTTAAGATCAGCGGCAGTTTGGGGGGTGGTGTTTCGGTTGCTGTCCCATGGAGGCTGCCATCTCTGCCGCCCCTCTTGTGCCCTAGGGGCGAGGGGGAGGGGGCTCCCGAGAGCCCTGCCTTTGGTCCCCAGCCCGGTGGGGGTGGTGCCGTGTTGCTGTGGGAAACAAACATTCCCAGACCCGAGATGAAGATTCTCGGGGCAGCTTCTATTTCCCTGCTGCTGGCATGCCTCTGTGGTTATGGGGAAAGGAAGCATCTCACTGCCCGTGCTGCCATTGTGCTGGCAGCAGGGTTCAGGCCTGTGGAAATGCACAGCCTTCCTCATGGGTTTGGCCTGGGCCGTTGGGCTCAAAAAATTCCTGGGCTGGCCCCACTGCCTGGCCTCCTTATGTTTTTGGGGACTCTGGTTTCTCCTACCGGTCCTGGTCCCCCTTTGTGAGCCAGTTTTGGGGTTCCTGGTCCATCATGGGCCAGGGCTCCCAGGGCCTTTCCTTCTCTGGCACTGCTCTGCTCAGCTGGCTGCTGCTCTTTTGTTTTCAATTAAAAAAAAAAAAAATTTAAAATTAAATAAAAAAGAGTGAAAATAGCAGGCAGCAGCTCTGAAGCGCTGAAGCATGAAGCACTGAAGGGCCAGAAAAGGACATTATAAAAATTGTTCAAATTGTTTTAAATTGTTTTAAATTCTTTAAAATTGTGTTATGCTGTTTCAGGACAAAAAGGACTCTCAGATGTCCAAAAGAAACAACTTCAGCTGATGGACTGTTCCTGAAACTCAGCTGCATGGACTTGAATTCTCTTTGCATTGTTTCTTGCAATTTTCTTATATTGTAGGATTGTTCTAGTGATTTATTAGTCTTCTATATTTTATAGGTGAAGAAATTTCCTGTTCATTCCACATCAGCATTTTTTCTTTTATTTTATACAATTTAGAAAGGTGAGATGTCGCAGACATTTCTCCACAGAAATCCTTTCTTTCGGATTTCTGCGTCTTCTGGAGGCCAGAGGCTTCAGAAGACAAGGTAAACAATTATTATCAGCTGCTGTGGAATGCAACAGGGACACCTTGATTGGCTCATTTCCTATGTTTATAATTAAGGGCCAATCACCAGTGCAAGCTAGGGGACTGAGTCCTTGGCCACAACTTTGTTTTAGATTCTTTCTTTCTATTCTTAGCCTAGCCTAGCTGCTCTGCAAACCTCTCTCTATATTCTATTAGTATAGTAATAATGTATTATATATAATATCTTAATAAATCAAGCCTTCTGATTCAAGAAACAAGATTCACCGTCTCTCTATCACCACCAACGCCCACTCAGGCGCGGTAATACCCCAGCACACAAAATTAACAATACCAGATGACACCACTCTGAGAGTGATGACAAAATCAGAAAATCTCTTTCGGGGGTGGTTGCTCTGTTCTCAGTCCCTCTGGCGCTGGGGCAGCTGCTGCAGTCAAACGGTGCAAACCCTCGGTGTTCCTAGGTCCCAGTCCAGAGCAGGTTTGAGATGGTCACAGAAAAAGGAGAGGAGAAACAGTCCAGGAAGGAATTTGGACTGTTTAGCTAAACTAGCTAATAAGCAGAAGCAAAAGCAAAAGCGAGAGCAGAGAGACAGCAAGCAAAGCAGAAAAGCCAAAAGCAAAAAGCAAAAAGCAAAAACAGCCCTATGTACTGCCCGTCTCTGTGTCCCTGATAAGAGAAACCCAAACAAAACTTTCACTCTTCAGAGACAGTCTTAAAGGCACAAAACAGATGAATGGGGATACAAGCATCATAACGTCACCCCACGACAGATGCATAAGGGAACTTTGTAAATGAAGATGAGGAGAAGGCCAAGGTGCTTAATGCCATCTTTGCCTCAGTCTTTCCTGGGAAGACAACTTGTCTTCAGGATAACTGTCCTCTTGGGTTGGTTGATGTTATCAGGGAGCAGAATGGTCGCCCCATTATCCAAGAGGAGGCAGTTGGAGAACTACTGAGACACTTGGATATTCATAAATCTGTGGGACCAGATGGGATCTATCCCAGGGTGATGAGGGAGCTGGCAGATGAGCCAGTGAAGCCACTCTCCATCATTTAATAAGAGTCTTGGCTCATTGGTGAGGTTCCACATGACTGGAAGCTGGCCAATGTGATGTCCATTTACAAAAAGGTTGGGAAGGAGGATTCTGGTAATAATAGGCCAGTTAGCCTGACCTCAGTGCCCAGTAAAGTAATGGAACAGTTGTGACGGTGGTCACAAGGGTTTTCAGGATGAGAGAGACGAGAATGTTGACCTCATGATCAGAAGGCTTGATTTATTATTTTTGATATATATATTACATTATAGCTATACTAAAAAGAAATAGAAAAAATTCTCAGAAGACTAAGCTAAGAATAGAAAAGAATTAATAACAAAGATCTGTCTCTCGGCAGAGAGCGAGACCCAGCTCTGCCATGAGTGGTCAGTAAATCCAAACATCCACAGGAGACAAATCACAGATCCACCTGTTGCATTCCACAGCAGCAGATAACCATTGTTTACATATTGTTGCTGAGGCCACAGCTTCCCAGAAGGGAGAAAAATCCCAAGAAAGGATTTTTCACAAAAGATGTCTGTGACAGCAACAGTTTATCCTGAGTGTCATCAGGCAGCATTTAAAGGATGGCCAGTGTATCAGACCCAGCCAGCATGGGTTTAGGAGGGGTAGGTCATGTTTGACCAACCTGATCTACTTTTATGACCAAGTGACCCGCCTGGTGGATGCGGGAAAGACTGTGAATGTTGTGTACCTGGACTTCAGCAAGGCCTTTGACACTGTGGCCCACAGCATACTCCTGGAAAAGCTGGCAGCCCTCGGCTCACACAGGTGCACTCTTTGCTGGGTTAATAACTGGCTGGATGGCCAGGCCGAGAGAGTGGTGGTGAATGGTACTGCATCCGGCTGGCATCCAGTCACCAGTGGTGTCCCTAAGGAGTCTGTGTGGGGGCCAGTTCTGTTCAATATCTTTATTGATGACATGGATAAGGGCATTGAGTCTTTCATTAGTAAATTTGAGGACAACACTAGGCTAGGAGCGTATGTTGATCTGTTGGAATGTAGGAGGGCTCTGCAGAGAGACTTGGAATGGTTGGATTGATGGGCAGAGTCCAGTAAGATGACGTTTAATAAGTTCAAGTGCTAAGTCCTGCATTTTGGCCACAGTAACCCCCCCTGCAACACTATAGTCTGGGGACCGTGTGGCTGGACAGTGCCCAGGTGGAAAGGGACCTGGGGGTACTGGTCGACAGATGGCTGAACATGAGCCAGCAGTGTATCCTGGTGGCTAAGAAGGCCAATGGCATCCTGGTCTGTATCAGGAATAGTGTGGCCAGCAGGACCAAGGAGGTCATCCTTCCCCTATATTCAGCACTGGTGAGGCCGTACCTTGTGTACTGTGTCCAGTTCTGGGCCCCTCAGTTTAAGAAGGACATTGAGATGCTTGAGCGCATCCAGAAGAGGAAAACTAGGTTGGTCAGGAGCTTGGAACACAAGCCCTATGAGGAAGGACTGAAGGAGCTGGGGTTGTTTAGCCTGGAGAAAAGGAGATTTAGAGGTGACCTCATTACTCTCTACAACTTCCTGAAAGATGGCTGTAGTCAGGTGGGGTTTGGTCTCTTTCACCAGGCAGCAACTGACAGAACTAGAGGACACAGTCTCAAAGCTGCATCAAGGGAAATATAGGTTGGATATTAGGAAAAAGTTTTTCACGGAAAGAGTGATAAAGTTCTGTAATGGCCTGCCTAGGGCAGTGGTGGAGTCACCATCCCTGGATGTGTTTAAATAAAGACTGCATATGGCACTCAGTGCCATGGCTTATTTGAGGTGTTAGGGCATGGGTTGGACTCCATGATCTTGAAGGTCTCTTTCAACCTAGTCTTTCTGTGTATCTGTGTGAAACTTGCAGGTTACCACTTAAAGAATTCAATAAATTACTCCTTGACAATTTTTAGCACATTGCCCCGGCAAAAAGGGACCTGGGAGTTCTGGTCGACAAGCAACTGAACATGAACCGGCAGTGTGCCCTGGTGGCTAAGAAGACCAATGTCATCCTGGTCTGTATCAGGAATGGTGTGGCCAGCAGGACCATGGAAGTCATTCTTCCCCTGTCCTTCGCTCTGATGAGGCTGCACCTTGAATACTGTTTCCGGTTCTTGACCCTTCATTTTAGGAAGGATGTTGAGATACTTGAATGCATCCAGAGGAGGGCAACAAGGTTGGTGAGGGGCTTGGAACACAAGCTCTATGAGGAAGGACTGAGGGAACTGGGGTTGTTTAGCCGGAAGGAAAGGAGACTCAGAGATGACCTTATCACTCTCTACAATTTCCTGAAAGGTGGTTGTTGTCACCTGGAGGTTGATCTCTTTCACCAGGCTGCAACAGACAGAACAAGAGGGGACAGCCTTAAGCTGCACCAAGGGAACTTTAGGTTGGATATTAGGAAAAAGTTTTTTATGGAAAGGATGATAAAGTACTGGAATCATCTGCCCGGGGAGGTGGTAGAGTCACCATCCCTGGATGTGTTTAAAAAAAGTTTGGATTTGGCACTCGGTGCCATGGTTTAGTTAAGGTGTTAAGGCGTGGGTTGGACTTGCTAATCTTGAACGTCTCTTTCAACCCTGTGATTCTGTGATTTTGTGATTCTGTAATGTAAAGGTCGGTAGAAAAAATGGACATACTCATGACCTGAAGAAGCAAAACCAAATGGCAATATGATATATCATATGCATGATGATATTCTTACATAGTCCAAATATATTTCCGGGCTTTTTTTTAAGCTTCTGCCTTGTTGAAGCCAGGCACTCCAGAGTATTGATAGTGGAGCCCTGGAAAAAGTTAAAGATAGAATCTAAAAATGTTAAGCTTTGTGTTTTCCCAGATCAACTGCACCTGCGTAAGCAGTATGATAAATAATATAATTGTTGGATGTGATGATTGTTCAGTAATTAAATATAACTATTATATAACCATAAGAAGAATCATGAGAAACTATGTTGGAAATTTAAGGGGAGCTATGCTTAGCTGAAATCTATGTATACAATAGAACAATATAAGTTTAATAATTAACATGAAAGTTATATAACGATAGAATATAAAAACATGGTTATCTCAACTGTATGGTTGGAATCAGATTTGGGTTGTAATACCCCAATTCCCAGAGCTCTTAATAAAAGCACCTGCATATAATCGCTTATGTGATTATGTGTTTCTGAACGCTAACATTTTGGTGACCCCGGAGGGAGACCTGTGTGCTGCTGAGCCGAGTTTTGTGACTCGACCACACTCCAGCCGGCACCGAGGGATTTCTCGGGGAGCTCGATCGGCCGTGACCGCTTCTGCTGCTCACAACGTCCCCAGGAGAAAGGTAAGGTGCTTTCTATTTTGGTTTGGGTGCCTGCCAATAAGAAGCAGCGAAAGCTACGCTTGGATTGGGCTAAGGAATTCCTGTGGTATCGCCAAGGCGCCATCCTTAAGTCAGTTGCGAAAGCGCTGCGGGTTCGGCAATTTGTGGTATATTTGAAATGGAGAAACTTAAAGGGATTTTGGGCAGCAATGCCTCTATTCCGCAAAGTTCTCCTTTGGGGTGCTTATTAGCACATTGGAAACAGGGTAATTTTGGGAAAGAATTACGTAAAGCTAAGTTGATTGATTATTGTAATACATGGTGGCCAGAATATGTCTTGAAGAATGGTGAAAAATGGCCAAAATATGGGACTCTGAAATATAACACTATTTCGCAGTTAATGTCGTTTTGTAAACAAGAAGGAAAATGGGATGAAGCTCCGTATGTTGATTTGTTTTTATTTTTACGGGGAAAGCCAGAATGGCAGGATGAATGTGGATTATTAGTGGTTAAAACATCTGCAAGTGGTAAGGGTGGGGTTTGTGAGAAACATTGTCTAGAACACTTGGCGTTGAAAGAAAGCCTGAGTAGGGAAAATTATACAGATATTGATTTACAGGTAGCTTCAATAAGACCAAGAGAACCTTACCCTATCCCACCTGCTTCATCTGTCCCTATCCCACTGCCTAGTCCTGAACCTGTCTCGTCTAGTACACCTTTCCCTCTTTATCCTCCTCTCCCATCGCCACCTGATTCCTCTTCCTCGGAAGATGAGCAAAACCTAACTGTCATAGAAAGAAAGGGGAGGAATGCAAGTGAAAAAGATAGCAATAGTAATGAATCAGCAACCCCAATAGCCCACAGTACTCAGAGCCGGTCAAAGCTTGCCCCAGCTGTGAATAGAAAAGATAATGGCAGAAAAAAACCGACTGTAATTGCCCCCTTGCAACAAGGTGTAGGAGTGGAAGGGCCAGTATTTGTAAAAGTGCCTTTTTCCCCTGCAGATTTAGTTATTTGGAAACAATCAGCCAGAACTTATAGAGAAAATCCTGATAAGGTGGCACGAGTAGTAAAAATAGTTATAAAAATTCAGAATCCTGACTGGGATGACATACAAGTAATATTAGATACTTTGATGGATTCTACTGAGAAAGAGATGGTACTTAAGGCAACCAATATAATAATCACGAAGGAGAAGCTAGTAAAAGGCAGCAGCAAAATCTTTGGCAGTGATACAAGGAAAGGGGAACTCAAATTCCAGGGGACATGGCAGAAGTATGCATGGTAAACGATCAGTTATGCAAGAGTTAAGCCTAAATCAATGTGCATATTGCAAGCGGGAGGGGGGAGTGCCCAGACAACCCAGATAACCGGTTTCACCAGGGCAATTAGTTCCAGCAGGAAAACATTGCCAAAGGCCATGGTGTTAGGCAAATATAACTAGCTGAACCTGTAGAACAGGTTCAAAACCCGTCATAAATATACAGTAGAATTTAATACACCAATATTTCCAGTAAAGAAACCAAATGGGTGAATATAGATTAGTGCAGGATTTGAGAGCAATAAATAAAACAACAAAGGACATTTATCCAGTGGTAACAAATCCCTACACATTGCTGACATCAGTAAAGGAGATATATAAGTGATTTACTGTAATTGATTTAAAAGATGCCTTTTTCTCCATCCCCCTCGAACAAGAAAGTAGGAAACTGTTTGCCTTTGAGTGGGAAAACCCAGGGAATGGAAGAAACACCTAGCTAACCTAGACATGACAAGAACTCGCCGACCCTATTCGGGAACCAACTTGTAAAATCTCCTGTGGGACTAGGACAGGGGCAGGCAGGAAGAGTCAGTTCCAGAAGCAACCTGTCCTCTCTAAGACCTTACTGCTAGTATTTTATACATTTTCCTCTCAGGAGCTTTACAACCTTGAGTTCCCTGGCAGGTTTAAGCACCATAAATGAAATATTTAAACTTGATTTCCTCTTGTCCTGGGTTGACTAGATGATGCTATTATCCCAAATCATCTGTTTATGCTGAATAATAAGTTTTGCACCTTTAAGCCTTGTTCCAGAGAGTGAAGGGGGGAGAGAAGAAGCGTGCAGTTTTTTTCAGACACTGCACTCACTCCTCCACATTCCTGCTCCTGTAATGAGCCTGAATTGGTCTTATCCTAAAGCAAGCTATTACAGCTCCAGAGCTCAGCCCCCAAGGGGACTGAGTGCCAGAGGCCAGCTGGCTCAGACCAAGGCCGCGGGTCAGCCCCTAGCAAGCAGGGGGATATTCAGCTCTTATAGTGATTAGACAGCTCTTATGATTTCAGCTTTGCTTGCTATGTAGCTTGCCCTTGGCTTGAGGCTTCAGCAGACGGAGAGAGAGAGGAGAAGGAGAAGACGCTGGATATTCCATGAATATGGCTTTATTGGAGGGGTCCGTGAAGGGTCTCAGCTCTTCTTCTTCTAAGTTAGTAGGGGTACAGTATGCTACTTTCATAGCCTTGGCTCGATTCCAATCTTGACCAATGGCAAAGGGTTAGAGGGACCATAAGTGACCAATAGTAGGGTTAACAAGATATTGCCTTACATGATTATAGGGATAGGTTATAGGGCGGATGTCCATGGAGTCGAGAAGCTTCTTTGCTGCTGGGTCAGCATTTCTATTATTCAGATTCTCCATAGGGCCCTTGCTAAACCTGTGGGTTTTACTACACTCCTGGACTGTGTTGTCTGCAGATGGGCAGACAGCGGGACAGAGCTCTCCTTTGCTTTTAGTTAGTTTTAGCTAGCTGAGGCAAAGAAGTTCCCTGGACTGTGTTTTTTTTTTTCTTTTTTCCCTTTTCTTTGGACCTCTTGAAACCTGCTCTGGACTTATAACCCAGAAGAGCACCAGCAGCTAGCACCTGTGGCCCACCAGGCCGGGCCTGGCCTGCGACATTTCCAGCACCAGAGGAACTGATCAGAGACTGAGTGAGCTCAGCTGCAACCCGGGGAGGGGGTTTTCTCAGTTTGTCATCTCTTTTGGAGTGGCAAGGGGTTTTATTGTCTAATATTGTTTAGGTTTTATTGTTTAATAAACAGGTTTTTTCCACTTTTCTCCAAGGAAGTAGTTTCTCCTGGACCGATTGGGGGGAGGGGCAGATTGCATCTGCTTTCCTAGAGGAGTCCCTTTGGGGATTCTCTCCCAAATTTGCTCTGAACCAGGACACCTCTCAAAATACACAGATTTGTTATTAAGTTTCAACTATCAAGAAAAGCAGTAAGAATTCATATCTTTCATAGGAGATAGATGTTTTGAGACATACATTGTCCTTCATTTTCATGTCATTTTGTTGATTTCTTTGGCTATTGTACAGATTTCAGTAGGATTCAAGGAGTGATAAGAAGAAAGAGGTTTCTGTTATCCTCATGATGCTTGTAAGAGTCAAGTGGAATTAGGAAAGCAGGTGTGTTTAAAAGGAATACAGACCAGAGACTTTAACTTGTGAGTGCTGGTATTGGGTTTGCGTGGCCAGGTTTTGGTATCAGGGAGGATGCAGAGGTGGCTGTTGTGAGAAGCTGCTAGAAGCTTCCTCTGTGTCCGGCCAATGCCAGCTGGCTCCAAGACAGACATGCTGCTGGCTAAGGCCAAGCCAATCAGAAATGGTGTCAATGCCTCTGTGATAACATATTTAAGAAGAAAAAAAGTTATTGCACAGCTGTAATTGCAGCCAGAGAAAAACAGGGTGAGAACATGTGAAAGGAACAATTATGCAGACACCAAGTTCAGTGGAGAAGGAGGGTGAGGAGATACTCCAGGTGCCAGAGCAGAGATTCCCCTGAAGCCTGTGGTGAAGACCATGGTGAAGCAGCTGTTCCCCTACAGCAAATGGAAGATCACAAGGATGCAGAAATCTACCGACAGCCTTTGGAGGAGACATGCTGGAGCAGGTGAATGCCCAAAAGAAGACTGTGACCCTGTGGGAGGGTCATGCTGGAGCAGGCTCCTGGCAGGGTCCTGCAGACCTATGGACAGAGGAGCCCACTCTGGAGCAGGTTTCCTGGTAGGACTTGTGACCTTCTGGGGGACCTACATTGGAATAGGCTGGGCCTGAAGGCTGTACCCCATGAAAGAGTGACTCACATTGCAGCAATTTCTGAAGAACTATGGGATGGACTCACATTGGAGAAGTTCACAGAGAACTGTCTCCCATGGGAGGGACCTCACAGTGCAGCAGGGGAATGGGTCCTCTCCCAGAGAAGCAGGAGAAACCATGAGTGATTAAGCGACCATAACCCTCATTCCCTGTCTCCCTGCACCACTGGGGTAGGAGGTAGAGCCAGGAAGGAGGGAGGGGTGGGGATGAAGGTGTTTTAAGGATTTTACTTTCCTTCTAATCATCCTGCTCTAATTTTCTTAGGAATAAATTCAATTCACATCTCTAATTTTAGTCTGTTTTGCCTGTGACAATAATTGATGAGTGATCTCTCCCTGTCCTTATCTCAACTTGTGAACCCTTTGTTATATTTTTTCTCCCTTGCCCAGCTGTGGAGGGGAGTGATAAAAAGGTTTTGGTGGGTGTCTGGCATCTCAACCCACTGCAGTGCTACAGAATGCAGTGTGATGTACTTGAGTGCCCTTGTAACCCTGCTATATCAGTTACAAAAGCAAAGTGTGAGATGTACAGTTGACTATACTGATTCTGTTGCTGTTTGGAAGAAGCAGAGATAGTAACCCTACTTATCACTGGTCAGTAAGCTTTTGTTGCAGTTGAGACGGACACAACACGACACTCCAAGGTTCATGCGGCAACAGCAGACTATTGTTCAGAACTTGCTTTTATATGGTTAACCCCGATTGGCTAGAATCTTGATGCCACCCAGTTCACTGACCAATAGCTGGCTGTGTACATGCTCGTCAGGGATTGGCTGGCATCCATTCTCTGCAGCCAAGTCCCTCCGCCTCTCAGTGCCCTCTCCCCCAAAGATGTTTCCTTTCTATCACAGGTATAGGCTGATCAAGTTTAGGTCAGGGTTACTTGTGCCTGTGAGGCCTTCAGGCCAGCTGTTATCTGTCACAGTTCCCCCTTTTTGTTTTTCAACTACAAAGGCAGTATTTGTCATCCTTAGCAGATGGGACAACAAACACAGCACAATGAGTAAAACAATTATGATAACACAAAGGTGATAAGCCCAGTTCAAATGAGGCTCTTCACCCGACTGGACAAGCCTAACCTTTCCAGCCATTGAGCTAAAATCTCTCACACAACACGTCATCAAAATTTTTTACAACCATGTCCAGGAGCTAACAAAAAAAGGTCAGCAACAGCATAATTTCACCCGTTGTCACGCCACAGGCTATTTACATCTATAACTAAATCATTCAAACTTAAGGAAGTTTCATTTATCTTTTGTTATAAACAAGTCAATTCAAAAAACTATCGGCGGTAACATTTTACTTTCTTGTTTCAATTAAAAGATACACATCCTTCTGCTTAGTCATGTCTCTAAAATATCTGAAATGAAGTCATAGGTAAATTGTCATTCCAAAGGTTCCATATTTCCATACAGTGAGTGCAAAAGGTTGCTCTGGTTACTGTTTTATGGCATCTGCTGTGGGGCCATCAGGGAGGCGTTGCTGGCTGTGATACAGAGCAGAGTGTAGAGCAGGTCACACACACTGAGCAGGTACCCATCGAATGCCAACATCTCTGGAGATACAGGCATACCCGCTCCCCCAAGTGACAAGGTCCCAAGGACCTTCTCATTTATTGGTAATGAGGTCCTGTACCAGTATGTTAGGTTTGGGCAACTGGATGTCACCAGAGGATTGTAATGATAAAAAATTGTTTAAGATAACAGGGTTCTGGGAGTTTGGCAATATCGTTAGATGGTTTAAGGTATACAGAGCTTTGGCCACCCTACTCTGCGGGGTTTCACCACACATTCCCCCTTTTTGATTTTCAAGGATATGCTTTAAAGTGCCATAGGCATGCTCAGCAATGGCTTGTCCTGTAGGGGAATGAGGAAAACCAGTGTGCTGTGACATACCCCAGAGCTGTAGAAACTCTCGAGTATTCTGTGAGACATATGCAGGGCCATTATCAGTTTTTACAGTATGGGGAACGCCTAGGACAGCAGAGGCTAGTCGTCAATGTGTGATGGCATCAAGCCTTCTTTCTCCAGTGTGAACTGAGGCCCATATGACTGATGAAAAAGTGTCTATTGAAGCATGCACATATTTTAGGCAACCAAATTCTGAGATGTGTGTGACATCTGTCTGCCAAACTTGTAAGGCTCACAGACCACAGGGGTTAACACCCATCTGCAGTGGTGCAGTGTGGCCTTAACAGTCAGCACAAGTATTAAAATATTGTGTGCCTCTGTATTTGTTAGTCAGCCTCACTGATAAAAATTCACTGGATTATGGTATCTTTGGACAATCCTTTAAGAAGCCTTAAGCTTATACCCAGGATGAATGCTGGCTGTCAGGCTGGAATACAATAGATTTTTAGAGGACCACTGTGAATATGAACAAAATTATCATGAACATCAGTGAATGATAGGTCAGAGTCATTTAAAGGGCTTGAATGCTTGCGCAGGCCTTGACCTGGTGAGCACTAGTCAATCAAAATGTATATTTGTAGGCATTCTGAATTTGATTTTTTTACGTTTGCATCTCTGCTTTTAGACACAGAAACAGAAAATGCAGAAAGAGCACAGCACTGAGCAACCAGGCTGATAATCTTTCCAGTCTTTGATTCTCATTCCACTGTACAGTACCATTTAGATGTGTTTACATCAAGGCAAATAAGCTCTGTTTGCTGTGGCAGCTGAACAGGTTATCAGTACCCACCTCTGTTTTCAGTCTTAACAACTATAACATGAACATAATTTAGCCTATTAAATTCAGAAGGGTGTTTAGCATAACATGTACTTTTCTTACTGTGAACAGTAAAAGAATACATCTAATAAAACAACAAGCACTACTGAACAAAAATCTTCAAGATCATACTTACAACTGCCTAAATGCTTTACCATCACCCAGGGTCTGCCATTACTGGGGACCCCCATTTTGTGGTAAGGACTTGGATAACCTTTTCCGGAAAAGGTTTCCAAGTTTACCTCAAAAGGGGATCCAGCTTTTGTAAGACCAAATCAGCAAGTCAAAGTGACTTGATTACACTTTTAATGCAGAAATACCTGAGTCTGATGGTATACTTCCCCTGCAAGCCAAGGCCAGGGCTTGGCCAGAGCCAAGATCTTGACTGGAAGGGTTTCCTTAACATACTTTACAAACAAACTGTGTTGGTTTGCATTAATTGATTTTTGGTGAGGAGGGAAAGAGCTAGCCATGGAAGTGATTTTTCTAAGAGAAGCTGCTAAGAGCTTCTTCTGCGCCTGACAAAACAAATCAGTGACTAGTTTTGAAGATTTACACCTAGTTAAACTACTTGAAAGAGTTAAATACACTTCTGTGAAAACACATTTTAAGGATGGGTAAGCTTGGCAAAAGCTGTTTTGCTTTTGGCTTTCAGAGAGAAGTTCCTCCTCCCCCTCCTGGCATGGTGGCCAGGCAGGGGAGGGGAGGCTACAGGGCCCCAGCTGAAGCTAGGCCAGGCCATGTCTGGGCTGCAGCATGCTGCTGCTGAGTCTTAGCTTGGCTGCTGAGATCTTAGCCACTTCTGCCCTTCCCAGCATGGCCGCTGAAAAAATCTACTGTAAACAGCTCTGGCCCTTCTTCGGTAGAAATCACATAACTATCTGCAGGCTTGGGTAAGATATTAAGTCTTTCACTGCACAGATGAAACTTGCAAACATCAATCTGCTCTCAAGTAAGAGAAAAGGAAAGAGTGAAGGCACATAGAGAAACAACAAGAAGTCACTAAGGTCAGTAAAAAAAGAGTTAAATCTCTGATGGGAGGAGAATAAGGACATGCCTTATTCTTGGGTTTAAATTATTTTGTGAGGCTATGGTGATAGACCATGATGCACTAGAATATCTTAGTAATTCATGAAAAAGCATAGAGGGGTGGAGCATTCAAATTGTAGACATGACCAAAAGCACTCATGCTGAAGCAAGCATGTAGCAGGCACAGGGCCTGTAAAGCCTCCCTGGCGGTCAACAGCCTAAGATAAGAAATGCCTAGTCATTATTACTGGACCTAAGAAACCCCTCTTCTGGCCTCAGACCCTTGCTTATCTCTCTGTAAGACCATAGGTCATTTTCGCCTCGACCCTTACTATTGGATTGTTTCCCAAAACTCCTGTGCCCTATATAAAGACCTATTTCTGCCCAGTTTGGCAGAAGAGCAGTCACTGGGACCCTTCGCAGAAGATACCAATAAAGGCATCTCTGTGGAACCTCATACAGCGCTTCTCCTCTGTCTCCCTGCATCTGCCAAGGCACTTAGCAAGCTGAGAGCTGAAATCACTAATGAGCTGAGAATCACTAAAGAGCTGATCTCACTTAAGAGCAGAGCTTGCTAAGATTGCCTGCAGCTCTGGAGCCTGCCTGAGGGGATCAGACAGGTTGTGCTTAACTGGACTTCACTGTCTGGGACACCCACGGCAGCTGTTTTCAAGGGGACTCCAAAAACTCCGGAGCCGCATGACAAGCAGATGTGGAAGTAGTTGTGATCTAAATGAGAAGCTTGAACAGAGAGACGTAAAAGTGAGGAAGACTCTTTGCTCTTTTGGAAGAAGAAGAAGAAAACTTTTGTTTTTAGAAATTAATATGATCTCAGAGATAGATGAAAGAAACCTTTGTTTTTAAACAGCTCATCTTTAAAAGTGTACCTTATTAGCTAAAGATTAAACCTTCAAAATCAGTTTTGGGGAAAGTTGTAAGTTGAGGGGAGGGACTTTTTACACCATGATCAGTTTTTTATTTTCCCAGGCAGCTGATTCGCTGTGACACTGAAGCCACGAGAGAACTGTTTCTTGTAGGGAAGTCTCTATGACATGGCAAGAAAGACTTTTTTCCTTAAGTAGAGTGAAAAAAAACTTTTCTAGAGGTAGTAAATGGGTTAAAAGTCTCAAGTTTTGTCTCTTTACATTGTCAGTGAAAAAAGAAAAAGGGTGTAAGGGGAGGAGAAGTGTTCTAAAAGTTTTATTCTGATTCTCATTATTTTTTCTTTTAGTTCTGTTAATAAAGTTTTCTTTATACCCTTTAAAGTTTAAGCCTGCTTTGCTATCCTTCTAAATCTTTTCTCACAGCAGAAAAGTGAGTAAATAACTCTAGTACATGCACTGGTATTTGGCCAACACTAAACCCACTACACAAACCTTTATTAATAATCTGCTGAGAAAATTTCTCAACATGAACAAATTACGAGTAACCAGGGGAATGCATATAAGTAACATCAAATAATATCTTATGGCGAGATCCCTCTATGTTTAAAAATATTGAGAATCACTGATTATTTTAACTGCTTTTTGTGTAAAAATCCTTAAAGCTAATATTATTACACAAAGTTCACTCTGTTGAGTGTAACCACCTGTTTGATTTATTGCATCAAATGCTGTCACATGTTTTTTCACGGCATAGTGTTCATGTGTAAATTGTCTTTCAAAGATGTGGGGTAAAAAGCAAGAGAACTGCTAAAGCTGGCACAATTCTGCCTGCTTTTGCAGTGGAGATTCATGAGCTAATTGCATCCAAACCTCAAATAGTTTCTGCAGACAACAGTCATGGGGAAGTCAGGACTTGTTTTTGAGTGAGTACACAAATGCTTTGAATGATGAGTGGGCAAAAAAAGCATGGCCTTTAGACTTTTTAGTTAGCTAATGTAGTCTCACTATTTGGTCACTTAATATCCAAAAAAAAAAAAAATCCCCTAAATATTTTCAAGGAGAGATTTACTGAATTCTTTAAGGGGTAACCTGCAAGTTTCACACAGATACACAGAAAGACTAGGTTGAAAGAGACCTTCAAGATCATGGAGTCCAACCCATGCCCTAACACCTCAAATAAGCCATGGCACTGAGTGCCATATGCAGTCTTTATTTAAACACATCCAGGGATGGTGACTCCACCACTGCCCTAGGCAGGCCATTACAGAACTTTATCACTCTTTCCGTGAAAAACTTTTTCCTAATATCCAACCTATATTTCCCTTGATGCAGCTTTGAGACTGTGTCCTCTAGTTCTGTCAGTTGCTGCCTGGTGAAAGAGACCAAACCCCACCTGACTACAGCCATCTTTCAGGAAGTTGTAGAGAGTAATGAGGTCACCTCTAAATCTCCTTTTCTCCAGGCTAAACAACCCCAGCTCCTTCAGTCCTTCCTCATAGGGCTTGTGTTCCAAGCTCCTGACCAACCTAGTTTTCCTCTTCTGGATGCGCTCAAGCATCTCAATGTCCTTCTTAAACTGAGGGGCCCAGAACTGGACACAGTACACAAGGTACGGCCTCACCAGTGCTGAATATAGGGGAAGGATGACCTCCTTGGTCCTGCTGGCCACACTATTCCTGATACAGACCAGGATGCCATTGGCCTTCTTAGCCACCAGGATACACTGCTGGCTCATGTTCAGCCATCTGTCGACCAGTACCCCCAGGTCCCTTTCCACCTGGGCACTGTCCAGCCACACGGTCCCCAGACTATAGTGTTGCAGGGGGGGTTACTGTGGCCAAAATGCAGGACTTAGCACTTGAACTTATTAAACGTCATCTTACTGGACTCTGCCCATCAATCCAACCATTCCAAGTCTCTCTGCAGAGCCCTCCTACATTCCAACAGATCAACATACGCTCCTAGCCTAGTGTTGTCCTCAAATTTACTAATGAAAGACTCAATGCCCTTATCCATGTCATCAATAAAGATATTGAACAGAACTGGCCCCCACACAGACTCCTTAGGGACACCACTGGTGACTGGATGCCAGCCGGATGCAGTACCATTCACCACCACTCTCTCGGCCTGGCCATCCAGCCAGTTATTAACCCAGCAAAGAGTGCACCTGTGTGAGCCGAGGGCTGCCAGCTTTTCCAGGAGTATGCTGTGGGCCACAGTGTCAAAGGCCTTGCTGAAGTCCAGGTACACAACATTCACAGTCTTTCCCGCATCCACCAGGCGGGTCACTTGGTCATAAAAGTAGATCAGGTTGGTCAAACATGACCTACCCCTCCTAAACCCATGCTGGCTGGGTCTGATACACTGGCCATCCTTTAAATGCTGCCTGATGACACTCAGTATAACCTGTTCCATTACCTTACTGGGTCCTGAGGTCAGGCTAACTGGCCTATAATTATTAGGATCCTCCTTCCCCCCCTTTTTGTTAATGGACATTACATTGCCCAGCTTCCAGTCATCTGGAACACCACCAGTGGGCCAGGACTGGTGGTAAATGATGGAGAGGAGCTTTGCAAGCTCATCTGCCAGCTCTTTCATCACCCTGGGATGGATCCCATCTGGTCCCATATGAAATAAACACGGGCAGGAGACCTTTCTCCTTTTTAATGCCTTTATTAAAAATGATCAGCTCGGGTGGGGAGAACCAATGGGTCCAAGCTCACGCCACCGCTGCTCCCAGGAGTGACGAGGAGGAGGAGGAAGAGTGCAGCTTTGTCCACTGGTCTGCCAGCAGAGCTGGGGGTCCCCTCCTCACAAGAGCATCAGGAAATTCCCTTGCTTTTAGGTTCAACATTTGAGGTCCTCTGTCTAGCCGACATCTTTTTAGGTTAGGGCGAGGCATAAAAAGGGTCTTAGCGGATACTAGATTCTGTTCTTCATGTCTAGACATTGCTTTGAGTCATCAATTTTGTGTTGGCTCGTTGTTTTAGGAGTTTTTGGCTAGGTTTGGTGAGGGGTCCCTCCTGTTGCATGCTGGTTGTGAGGTCATTTGCATGCTAACTCTGAGGTCTCCTCGTCTTCACCATCCGGGTGCCATCCTCCAGAAAGCAGCAGGGTGTCACTTGACAAAAGGGGGAATTCATAACCATCAAGGACAGGTAGTTAACAAAAACGACAGGTGATTACAATAACATACAGTTAGAACTCCACCCTGGCAGCAACTGGCCCAATCTGTTAACTCTGCAACCTTTTCAAAAAATGGGCAGCTTTTTCTACTCATAACAGTCCCCTCTCTTTTTCTTTGATCGGGCTTAAACTTACGCTCGCATCAACTTGCAATTTCTGAGTCATGAGCATAGAATTTCCCTAATTTTTTTTTGTATTGATTATAAATTTCTTGAGCACTCTGGTAATCAGGGTTACTTAACTTTGTTACCTTTCCTGGTTTCTTCAGGTTAACATTTTTGGGGATCTTTAGGTTGGTCTGCACGGCAGATACTACCATTTTAATGAAGCAGGGAAGTAAGCATAGTAAAAAGAGTAAACCAGCAAGTGTACACACAGTGAAGAAAGTCACTTTTTTCTACCAATCTCCTCTGAAAGTCCATAGGTTATCCCACCATCTGGAATCAAGTGTAGGAGTCTGTTCTTGGTTACTTATATATGCTAGTTTTTTTATTTCGTTCGAGAGCTTTATAATGATTACTCTCTTCATGTCTAATACTGCCTGAAGCCTGATAATTCTGTTGAACATGGATATCGGGGTCAAATAATGCCAGGACCCATCCTGAGCCCAGGTGGCTGGGCCATAAGTCTTGATACTTTTTCTTGGGGTCCAAACCTGGCTCGTACAATTTTGGATTCTCCCAATTTCTATTGCACTTTGCCTCTTCTGTTTGGTTTCTTGTGAATCATTGTATATAGGAACTCCTAAACTTGATCCAGTTTCTTTGGGTAATAAGAAGAAAGCTGGTTTTGTCATTCTAATGGTGCAGCTGCCAGAGCAGTCTCTCAGCAATTTAGTGTATGCTATAGTACTGTAGATCCAAAACAGGTGTCTAGGGGCCCCCCAAAATGTGTTCTTAGGTTCTGTTGGACATTCCCAATATTTAGAAATGTCTTTCATTCCCCAAAAGGGGTTTATCCCTTCTTCAGTACACTCATAAAATTCATATGCTTCATGGTAGATACACATGTTCTTTTCTTTTCAACGGACCAAAATCTATTTGGACCCCTTGGGATCCACCAGGTAGCAGAATTCTTTACTGCTAAATACCTTTTACAGACCATTCTTTTTACTGGCGTACTGTACCCCTTAATACTAAATTCTGAGTTATTCTGTATCCAATTTATGATTTCTAATAGCCTTAGATTAATCCCTTCCCATGGCCAAATTTCGATCATCTGGGTACAAACTCGACAATCAGTAAAATTTAGTTCGTGGCTAACTTTTTTTCACCGGATCTATGAACAGGTTCTTACCTTGGGGTATGTTTAAATGGTCTTGTTCTCTTATTGCTTCTACTATCTCTTTCTCTTTGACCAGATCTACCAGGCTTGCTTCAGTAGCATCACATTCAAAGTACAACCAGCCTTCTCCTACAGGGCACTCTCCCAGCAGTTGCTGCCTAAAAGTGGCAGTATTCTGGGCTGTCCAATACATTCTCTTATCTTCTTGACAAAGGATCAATTGGCAGAGGTTAACACAATTAGGGTTAGAATTGGTGTGGACTCTCCACAAGGAACTTACTTCTTCCTCCTTATAGAGGGGTTGGTAGCACTTACTGCATGGCTCTCTTGGGCTCCCCAGAGCACCACCAGCAATGAAAGCCATCATTACTACCCTTCCCAAGAGTCTGGTAACGGTCATCTTGCATGACCTGCCCACCCGGCCTTGCCTCTCGGGGACTTAACTAAAAAGAAGCTTCCAAGCTCTTTAGAGTCCCTTCTACCCGCTTCTCTGGTTAAACCTCTCTTGATCCGTCCTTACTAATTTTGGTTTATCCTAGGGGAGTGCTCAGTAGAGGATTATCCTGGAGTATTTGGTACTGAATTGGGGGAACTTAACCAGAATTATTCATTTACAGTCTTTAACCTTTTTACAAACTTCTTTTAAACACAGAACTGTCTTAAAACACTTTAAGATATGGTATGGTTCTGATACCAAACTCTTTTCTTATTCTGTTCATCAGTCTTTTTTGCTCTTCCTTTTGAGAGTCAACTTAAGGTCTTTCAGTCCTTCTATAATGGCATACTCAGATGAATTAACTCGTGATGTGGTTGAATCCTGTCCTGAGAGTGGTGTGGACTCTGGCCCAATGCCAGAGGGAGAAACTGATGTTGAATCTTGTCCAGTGCCCGGGGGTGAGACTGGTCTTTTTATTCTCGTGATGTGGGTCCAACCCTTTTCTCTGGTCCCCACAGCCGAATTAGCGATGAGGAGTACCTGAAAAAGGCCTTCAAATTTAGGCATTAATGGTCCACTATTCCAGGATTTTATCAAAACCCAATCTCCTGGGTAAATGTTATGTTACTTTCGTGTCCAGAGGGGAAGTTTGGGGGAGGTGTCCTCTTTTTCTAAGTCCTTCCAGGGTTCTTCCAATGACTTGTAAATATTTTCTGGTAGCTTCTCCTTCCAAATAGTCTCCTGTGCTATAGGGTGTTAAAAAAAATGGCAGTTCAAACATCATTTCATAGGGTGAAATCCCTATATCAGACCAGGGTCTTGTTCTAATGTGCAAAAGCGCTAGGGGCAAACTCTTTAGCCAATTCATTTTTGTTTCTTCGATCAATTTAGTCACTACATTTTTGAGAGTTTTGTTCATCCGCTCCACCCTCCCAAAACTCTGGGGGTGCCACGGAGTATGTAATTTCCATTCCATTCCTAAAGCTTTGATTATATTTTGCAATGTTCAGGCCACAAAATGTGGACCTCGGTCTGAGTCTATGGTGTTCCCCATTCCGTATCTGGGGATAATATTCTCCAGGATTACTCTTGCCAAAACTTGGGCTGTTTCCCTTTTAGTTGGGAAGGCTTCCACCCAATGAGTGCGATGATCTACTATAACCGGTATATGTTTGTATCCCTGCACTGGGGGCATCTCAGTGAAATCTATCTGTATGCCCTGGAAAGGTCTTAGAGCTAATTCTCTCCTTCTGGGTGCTACCTTTCTCATAACCTTCTGGTTTGCTTTTTTGACAAATTAAACACCCTTTTGTAATTACTTTTGCCAGGCCATATAAGCCTATGCATAGGTTATTTCTTAAGAAATGATCACATAATCCTTGGACTCCCCAGTGGGTCAATTTATGTAGTTCTGTTAGCACTGTCCAAGCAAGTGCTTTGTTTAAAAACTCCCGTCCATTCGAGGTTAACCACTCCCCTCGTTGCCCTTGGTGCATCATTAATTCTTTCATAACCTCCAATTCTTTTTCGCTAAATATGCGTTCTTCTCTTCTTTCTCCCTCCTCAGGTATGGTTTCTGCTTTAAAAACTTTCACTAGATCCCCTGCTTCTAAATCTGCTTCCTTTGCTATCTGATCAGCCAGTCGGTTTCCTATAACTTCAAGATTGTCTCCTTTTTGGTGCTTTTTTATATGGACTACTGCTATTTCTGTTGGTTTCTGTAGAGATTCTAATACAGACTTGACCAGGTTCTCATGGGCTAAGCTTTTTCCTTTTGAGCTTAGATATCCTCGCTCCTCCTATATTTTCCCAAATGTGTGAACTATCCCAAATGCATATTGGGAATCTGTATAAATAGTTCCCCAGTCTCCCTCCAGTAAGTCTAATCCTCTTTTCAGGGCATATATTTCACAACTTTGGGCTGACCAGTTTGGGGGTAATTTCCCTTTTTCTTTAATTTGTAAAATTTCTCCATCTATGATGGCATAACCTGAAGCTCTTTTCCCCTCTACTACCTTCGAAAAGCCATCTATGAACAAGATTCTTCCAGTTGCTAGAGGCCGATCTTCTAAATCTTCTCTTATTTTTGTTTGAAGGTTAATCAATTCAAGACATTTATGTTCTAAATTTTCTGTAGGCTCTCCCATAAGGAATTGTGCTGGATTGAGGGCATTTGATGTGATGAATTCTTAATCATCCGTGTTCATTAGTATTATTTAATATTTTAATATTCTTGCCTCAGTTAGCTACTGCTGAGCTCTCTGGTTCAGTACTGTTTAAAGATCGTGAAGAGTGTGCACTTTATTTTTTCCTTGTAAGCTCAATTTTTGGGTCTCCTCTATCAGGATAGCAGTAGCTGCTACTGCTTGTATACAAACTGGCCAGCCTCTAGCCACTGGATCTAACAATTAGGAGATATAGGCCATGGGTTTCCTGCAGTCTCCCCACTCTTGAGTTAGTACACCGTAGCCTTAACCCCATTCAGCACTCACAAAAAGATCAAAGCCCTTCCTGAGGTCTGGTAAGCTTAGGACCGGGGCAGAAGACAACTTGCCTTTTAAGCTCTCCAGTTGCTGATTGTCTTCTGCTGTCCAAATTATGGGATGTGGAGCTACTAACTTATTGTATAAAAATTTTACACTCTGCGTGTATTGATCCAACCATAACTTACAATATCCAAACAGGCCCAGGAGTTTTCTCACATCCCTTTTTGTTTTTGGAGCTGGGAGAGATAAAATACCTGAAATTCTGTCACGGCTTAACTTCTTATATCCCTTCTCTATTATGTGCTCCAGGTATGTTACTTCTGATTGTACAAACTGTAGCTTGTCTTGGGAAACCTTTAGTCCTTTCTCCCAAAAAATTTAAAAGCTTAATACCAGTTGTTCTGACCTGATCTTTTCTCTTCCCTGACACCATCAGGTCATCAACATATTGCAGAATCTGTACTTCCTCTTAAGGAACAAACTGTTCTAGCAAACCTTCCAGGGCTTGTCCAAAAAGGTTGGGGGACTCAGTGAACCCTTGTGGTAATCGGGTCCATCTTAGCTGTTGTCTCCTTTTTGTACTTGGGTCCTCCCATTCAAAGGCAAACCAATCTCTACATTCCGTTGCCAGAGAACATGCCCAGAAAGCGTCCTTCAAATCTCTAACAGTGAACCAAGCATGTTCTCTTGGAATTCGGCTTAGAAGACTACACGGGTTGGGCAAAACTGGATGTCTGGCAATGGTCCTTTTGTTGACCTCCCTCAGATCTTGCACCAGCCTATATTTCCCTTCAGCTTTCTTAACTGCCAGTATAGGGGTATTGTGCAGTGACATACAGGGTTCCAAAATTCCCTCTTGCAACAGTTGTTCGATAACTATGGCAAGCCCCTTCTTTCCTTCTAGGGAAATCGGCTACTGTTTAACCCATATGGGTGACATATCATCTTGCATTTTTATTGTTACTGGCGGGATGTCTAATAGGCCCCGCTTTCCTCCTTCAGCCCTTACCTCAGGGTTTATCTCTGTGACATCTCCTTGGGATAACTTTATTATTTGTACTACCATCCTCCCTTCTCTTGGGACAATCCCAACCCCCAAATGGACCTGTAAATCTCTTCCTAACAAACTTTTTTCTAGTTTAGGTAGGTAAATAAAATTAGCTTTACACTGTCATGAATTTCCAATTATTTTTACGTCTTCAGTCACTGAGGCTCAAAATGGTTTCCCTTCAGCCCCTAATACTTCACAAAATTTTCTACCAATTACCATGCCTTCTGGTACTTTGTTGAGACAGGACTTATCTGTTCCTGTATCACCCAAAAATTCAAATTCTTCATTTAGGGGTCCCACTTCAATGTTTACCAAGGGCTCCTCTAGATGTTGCATCAGGTCCCTTAAAGTGTAAACCCCCTTACACCCCTAACTGTCACCTCTAAGAACCCTCTCTAAGGCTTTTTTTTCCTTGGCTATTGCCTCATCGAGACTGAGCTTTTTACAAACCCTCCTAATGGGTCCAGTTTCTCCAAATAATAGCAGTGCTTTTCACTCAAAGGGACTTGAGGTCTCTCCATCCCGCTTGTACCTGACAGTACTGGCCTATCCTTGCCTCCTCCTGGTGGTGGACCTGCCCACTCTTTTGTTACCTTGGATCATGGGATAGAGTTGCTTGCCCCCGCACTTTCTCTAGCTACCGCAACCATGATCCTAGCCTTGGCCTTTGCTCTTTCTTCTTCCCTCCTTAAATACACCTTCAATGCTTCTCTCAATAACTCATTAACGTCCTTCTCTTGACAGTCTTCAATCTTTTCCAGTTTTCTCTGTATATCAGGCCAAGATTTAGTAACAAATTGGACCTTTAGTAGCACCTGACCTTTTGTGGTGTCTGGCTCTATTTTAGAGTACAATTGGAAGTTCCGCTTTAGGCTATTAAGCCAAGTAGCAGGAATTTCATCCTTCTCTTGTGCACCTTCGAATGCCAATTTGGTATTAGTTCCTTTGGGAACTGACTCTTTGATCCCTTGAATTATCAAAGACCTTTATTCTATCATGGCCTTCCTCCATTCCTCCTGATTAGGGTTCCAATTGGGATCCATTAGTGGCAATTTCTGTTCACCTGATGGCACTTGGGGTCTCAGATGGTTCTCTCTCTCCCAAATTCTTATGCTAGCATCTCTAATCATCCGGACATCTTCTGGGGAAAATAATATATTTAAAATATAATTCATCTTACCCCTAGTGTAGAAATTTGGACCTAAGAATTGATCCACTTGATTGGCTATGCCCACTGGGTCCTCAATTAAATTCCCTAACTGCTTCTTGAACCATCTCACCTAAGAAGTGGTTAGAGGAGCATTCAGAAAGCCAACACCTCTCACTACTCCTCCCATAGGAACTTCACTGAGGGGAAAAAGTCTCTCTACCCTGGAGGTCTTGGATCGGGTACCGCAGTATGGCCCATCCTCCAACCCAAAACTACTCATTTGAGGGGTATTAGCATTACCCTGGACTTTCTGTAGGTCAACAGCTGTATTTGGTGATAAGAGTTTGCCAGGTAAGGAGGCATTTGTGTCCCAACTAGAAGGAGGTAAGGGGACAGCAACAGGAGGGGGAGAGGAGCCTGGGTGCATGTTAATAGGAGCTGGAGAAGGGGTGGAGAGTGTAACAGGTGGAGTAGGCACTTGTGGGGGTGGAGAAGCAACTGGAGGAGCTGAAGGGGGTGGTGAGGGAGTGGACACCAGGGGAGTGGACACCAGGGGAGATACCAGGTCGATCATAGAGGAAGGCAAAGAGGTAGAAGGAATTAGAGGGGGTGGTAATGGGATGGCAGCCGGGGGAAAAGCCGGATCTGCCATTTGAGATGCGCAATTGTCACAGACATCTTTTCCTTATAATCCTTTCTTTAGGATTTTCCCTTCTGGGAAGCTGAGGCCCCAGGAAAAGAATGTCAACAATGGTTATCTGCTGCTGTCGAATGCAACAGGTGCACCTGTGATTGGCCCATGTTGAATGTGTATAGTTAATGGCCAATCAAGGACCGAGCTCTCTTGGGGACAGAGTCAGAGAGAGCTCCTTTGTTATTAATTCTTTTCTATTCTTAGCTTAGCTAGCCTTCTGAGAACTTTCTCTCTATTCTTTTAGTATAGTCATAATGTAATATATATCATAAAATAATAAATCAAGCCTTCTGAACATGAGGTCAACATTCTCGTCTCTCTCTTCATCCTGCAACCCTTGCAAGCCCTGTGACAATTGGTGAACCTCGAGCGAGTGAGAAGGACAAAACCATCAATTGGTGACTCCCAGAGGAGCAATTGCTGCACTGGGTAAACCCCGAATGTGTGGCATTGATGGTTGCTTCACAAGTGACCACAGAAGTGGATTCTAGCCAGGAGCTGAAGAGCTGAAGATCCTGATTTGGACAGAGTTCACAGCAAGGCTGACCACAAAGAGAACCTTCTGAAAAGCCTCCAGAAAGATGTTCGGACAGTGCAGCAGCACCATGGAGCTGGCCAGAGCATGCTGGACTCTGTCAAAAGGTACTGTTGGCTTTTCCCTTCTTGAAAATGCAGCCCTTAATAGTTTGTGGCTGCTGATGTGGAGGACTACTCCCATAGAGGATGAGGTTCCTTTCTCCCCTTCAGAGGAGAAACTTATTGCCCTTTGGCAAAAATGGGGTGAAGAGGATGGAATTCTCCTGTTGGAGACAGATTTCTATGAGTTTTTCCGATGGGCAAAGCTTTTTGGTTTTTTTACGAATGTGCTATATGGCCTGGATGTTTTTGTATGGCAGTGCATGGAGTCCATTTTCCAAGTCCTTTTGGACCATGGATTCGGACACCCAAGAGTTTGCCTAACATTTAAGGCACTTTTTCCGGTCTCGGAAGGAAGAGTAGTTGTTTTACCCTGGATTGCTAACTGCAAAGGGCAAGCCCCATTTCCCCAGTCTCCAGGAGGAGAAGACCCTTTGGGGGAGGATCTGCTTCTTCCCAGCCCCCCTGCATCCCGGCGGGGGGGCGTAGTTTCGCCTGGAGCCAAAGTTTTTTTCTCTGCGTCTTCGGAGCAGGCTCAGATGGAGCAGTCTTTCTCCCCTCCTCTCTCTCCAGGGGATGAAGAGTGGGCGGCACCGCCCTGGCCAGTGCTGCGAGCACCGCCCCTGCCAGCCCCGTGAGCACCGCCCAGACCCGCCCCGCGGCCACCTCCCCGGGCGCTCCTGCCTGCCCCTTCACCGGCCTCGCTGCCTCCGCCAGCCCCCTCTCCGGCCTCGCCGCCTCCGTAGGCAATCCCAGAGCTGGCAGAAGACGCTGTCAACCCCGTGTCATGCCCGTCAGCCTCTCCCGCAGAGGCAGAGCAGCCTGTGGTCCTGCTGCTCCCAGCAGCAGCTGCCGTGGTGGCTCTTGTACCCAGCGCAAATTCCCCCCCGAGTTTTTCGGGTTGTCCCGGGGCTGCCCCTGCAGGGGAAGCTGGGACAGGGGAAGAGGGCACCAGTCTCTCCTTCCGTGGAGGAAGCGGGGCTCGCCAGCTGGCTGTGGGTGCAGCCCGCCTGCCTGCATTCAAAATCAGCATTCTTTGCAGGTTGGGGGGTGGTTGGTCAGTTGCTGCCCCTTCGGGGGGCGAATCTCTCTGCCACCCCTTGTGCGCCCCAGTGGCGAGGGGCAGGTGGGTCCCGAAAGTTCTGCCTTTGGTCGCCAGCCCAGAGGTGGTGGTGCCGTGAGGCAGATTGGAGACACACCTGTTGCATTTGCATTGCAGAGGCAGAGGGCACAGCGGGAAGCGATCATCGCTTGTTTGCTGTGGGGAACAAACATTCCTAGACCCGAGATGAGGATTCTTGGGGTTTCTTCTGTTCCCTCACTGCTGGCATGCCTTGGTGATTTAGGGGAAAAGAGGCATCTGGCCACCCGTTCTGCCATTGTGCTGGCAGCAGGGTGCAGGCCTGCAGCAAGGCAGAGCCTGCCTTGTGGCTTGGGCCTGGGCTGTTGGGCTCAGCTCCCTGGGCCAGGGCCACGTCCCGGCCTCCTGATGGGTTTGGGGGTTTTGCTTCCCCTTCCAGCCCTCGCCCGCCTTTTTGTGGGACAGATCTGGGGTTCCTGGTCCCTCTCCATGGGCCAGGGCCCCCCAGGGCCTCTCTCTGGCTGCTCTGCTGCTGCTGCTCTTTTTCGATCACAAAAAAAAAAAAAAAGAAAAAAAAATTAAGTAAATAAAGACAGTTGAAATAGCTGGCAGCAGCTCTGAAGCACTGAAGGGCCAAAAATTAGCTTCAGCCCAAAGTTGTTCAATGAAGGGCTGTGGCCAAGTGGCGTGGGTTGACAGCCTTTATCCCAATATCGTGTGTTGTGTCTGGCAGCTGTGCCTTTTCTCTCTTCCCCCCCCCCCGGCCGTCTTGCTGTGGCGGGGCGGGGAAGAGAGGGGGGGAGTGTTTGACCAGGCCTTTTTGGCTTTTGGCTTTTTGCTGCTTGGCTTGGCTAGCCGCTTTGCTTGCTTGCTTTCTGCTTTTTGCGCTGTTTTTTTTCCTTTTCTTTTGTTCCCTCTTTCTTACCCTCCCCTGAAGATACTGGACCGGTTCCGGACCTGACCTGAGACGTCCAGGACACCTGGAGCTTGCAAGAGAAGCTTGAAGCCCTCACCATACACAGTCTGTTTTCTTTCCTTTTCTTGTGTTGGGGAGTGTTCTTTTGTTACTTGTAAATAAATAGGTTTTGTTTTCCACTTTGCTCCTCCGAGAAATTCCTTCCCGAACCCGGTGTTGGGGGAGGGGTGGTTGGAGGTTTGTTTTGTTTTGGGGGGCTCCCTTTTGGAGATTTCCCCTAATTTGTCCTAAACCAGGACAATATACTTTTGGTGCATTGGCCGGGAAACGGAGGCCAAAAAAAAAAACAGTGGAAAAAAAACCTATAACAATAATATTTTGGTTTTGGCTATTTTGGTGGGCATATTGGTGATTCATAATGTCATTTGGAGTGGAAGCTTGCCGGTATTTCTGGTCCCTAGGGGTTTTTGAAGTTTTAATACTTTTGTGGTCCCTGGGGTTATTTCCTTACCCAAAAATAGCTCTGATGTTGTCCCTACTAAGTAGCTTTTGTAAGCGGGGGGCACTAACCAGAATAGTCATTGTGCTGGTCTTATGTGTGATGATGTGTCGGATAAAAATGCTGGACTTTATTTCAGGAATGTATGGGTTGCTGTTCTGGTTGTTTACTCAGTTTGTTTGGGGAGAAGAAGGGGAAGGGGCTTTTCAGCCTTTGTCCTCCTTCTTGTCGTCCAAATTGTTGACATCTCTATTAGAAAATACTGAATTTCCCCTGAGTTTGAAAGAAACCATCTTTCTGGCATTTAATTTATTAAGCCTTTTCTATACTGTCTGGAGTGTGTATAAAATGAAGACTGAGATTTCTAGAGGGGTTAGAGACACTCCTGACTTAGGAGTAAAACAAAGCAGGAAAAATCTTGACTGGAGTGGGAAATGGGAGGACATGGGCCAGACTTTAAAGGAATTTTCCGATCCTATAGACTGGGACTTTCCATCTGATCAAATTCAGGATCCAGTCGAGGTGGCAAAGTATTTGAGGGAGAAGTGCCATGGTAATACTAAGGAGGAAAGGGTTACTGCAGTGAGCTGGGCCTTGGTGTTTGTTTACCGTACTCTGCTAGATACTGTGGAGCAGCAGATAGCAGAAAGGGAACAGGGAGATAAGTTAGTTACTATCCCAGTGACCCAGGCTGCAGCTAACATCCCAGGCTCCAGGCTAGCAGCTGAATCAGACAATAGGCCCCAATCCATGGCTGTTGCAGCTAATACAAGAGGTGGAAAGTGTAAAGGCAAGACTGATCGAAAGGTGGAGGATGATGATGATGATGCAGGAGAAGGACCCTCACCAAAATCAGAGGCCACATCAAGGGGCACAGAATCTGGAGCTAATATTGACTCCTTTTCTCTGAAGGACCTCAGAGGCCTAAGAAAGGATTACAGACGACAACCTGACGAATCTATAATTAGTTGGTTAGTCCGCCTTTGGGATGCTGCAGGGGAGGTTACAATTTTGGATGGTACTGAAGCGAGGCATTTGGGATCCCTGTCACATGATCCTGTCATTGATCAAGGTATGATGAGGGGGGCTAACCCTCACAGCCTCTGGGAACGGGTCCTAAGAAGCGTAGCAGAACGATACCTGTGTACGGATGATCTCTATATGCAGCAGACACGGTGGAAGACCATAGAACAGGCGATCCAACGCCTGAGAGAGATGGCGGTGGCAGAGCTCATTTTCTCAGATGATACAACAACTAGGAATCCAGACCTGGTACCATGCACACCTATAATGTGGAGGAAACTTGTGCGACTTGGGCCACCTGAATACGCTTCTGCCCTAGCAATAATGAAGCGGGATGATACATATGAGACTGTGCTCGATATGGCAAAGAAGCTTCGAGCGTATGCAGATGCTGTGCATGGCCCAACTCATGCCAGAATTGCAGCAGTGGAAACCCGACTGCAGAAACTAGAGGACAAAATAGAGGAGAATCATAAGAAACTCCGGGAAGAGATTAAGGAGGACCTTATTCAAATCTCAGCTGTACAAATTAGAGGCCCTGGTGTCCAACGCTGGCGCTCCTTTGATGGGGAGAGAAGGTACATCCCACGGGCTGAGTTATGGGCTTTTCTGCGTGAGTCTGGAGAAGACATGAGGAGATGGGACAGAAAACCCACCGCTGCTTTGGCACAACGGGTGTATGATTTGAAGAAAAGAGAAAGTATCACCAAAAGGATAGCAGCTCCGGTCGCTCGTAGCCGAGATGTTAAGTATGCTGATGACGATGACATGTCCGATCCCCTTGAAGGAACTTCTAAGGCATATGCCCAAGGAAAGAAGGACAATCTGGCTTAGAGGGGCCCTGCCTCCAGCCAGGAAGAGGCACGGGAGAACCGGGTTTTCTGGAAGGTGTGGATCAGATGGCCTGGCACATCAGAGCCACAAGGCTATGAAGCATTGGTTGACACTGGATCACAGTGTACCTTAATGCCATCGGAACACGTGGGGACAGAACCTGTTTCCATTGCTGGAGTGACAGGGGGATCACAACAGTTGACTTTGTTGGAAGCTGAGGTGAGCTTGACTGGGAAGGAGTGGCAGGAACATCCGATTGTGACTGGTCCAGAGGCTCCGTGTATTTTGGGCATAGACTTCCTCCGGAATGGCTATTACAAAGATCCTAAGGGATTCAGGTGGGCTTTTGGAATAGCTGCAGTGGAGATAGAGGGTATTAAACAATTGAATACCTTGTCTGGACTATCAGAGAACCCATCTGCAGTAGGACTCTTGAAGGTAGAGGAACAACGAGTGCCAATTGCCACCTCAACAGTGCACCGCAGGCAGTACCGGACGAATCGAGATGCCGTGATCCCCATCCACAAAATGATCCGAGAGCTGGAGAGCCAAGGGGTGGTCAGTAAAACCCACTCACCCTTCAACAGCCCTATCTGGCCCGTGCGAAAATCTGACGGAGAATGGAGATTGACTGTGGACTATCATGCCTTGAATGAAGTGACTCCACCACTGAGTGCGGCTGTACCGGACATACTGGAACTGCAGTACGAGCTGGAGTCCAAGGCAGCAAAGTGGTACGCGACCATCGATATTGCTAACGCGTTTTTCTCCATCCCTCTGGCAGCAGAATGCAGGCCCCAGTTTGCTTTTACATGGAGGGGAGTGCAGTATACCTGGAACCGACTGCCCCAGGGGTGGAAACACAGTCCTACCATCTGTCATGGACTGATCCAGGCTGCACTAGAAGAGGGTGAGGCTCCAGAACATTTACAATATATTGATGATATCATTGTTTGGGGGAGCACGGCAATAGAAGTGTTCGAGAAAGGAGAGAAGATAATTCATATTCTCTTGGAAGCCGGATTTGCCATTAAGAAGAGCAAAGTCAAGGGACCTGCCCGAGAAATTCAGTTTTTGGGAGTGAAGTGGCAAGATGGACGGCGTCAGATTCCTGCAGATGTTATTAACAAAATCACTGCTATGTCCCCACCAACTGATAAGAAGGAAACACAAGCTTTCTTAGGTGCTATAGGTTTCTGGAGGATGCACATCCCTGAGTATAGTCAGATTGTGAGACCCCTTTATCTGGTTACCCGCAAGAAGAACAACTTCCACTGGGGCCCTGAGCAGCAGCAAGCTTTCATCCAGATCAAGCAGGAGATCGCTCATGCTGTAGCCCTTGGTCCAGTCAGGACGGGACCAGATGTGAAGAACGTGCTCTACTCTGCAGCCGGGAGCCATGGTCTGTCCTGGAGCCTTTGCCAGAAGGTGCCTGGCGAGACCCGAGGCCGACCATTGGGATTTTGGAGTCGGAGCTACAGGGGGTCTGAAGATAACTATACTCCAACAGAAAAGGAAATCTTGGCCGCCTATGAAGGAGTCCAAGCCGCCTCAGAGGTGATTGGTACAGAGGCACAACTCCTTCTGGCACCCCGACTACCGGTGCTGGGATGGATGTTCAGAGGAAAGGTTCCCTCTACCCACCATGCCACCAATGCTACTTGGAGTAAGTGGATTGCCCTCATTACGCAGCGCGCTCGAATTGGGAAGTTAAATCGCCCTGGGATCCTGGAAATAATTACAAATTGGCCCGAAGGTGAAAGCTTTAGTGTCGCGGATGAGGAACAAGAGCCAGTGACCCGGGTTGAGGAAGCTCTGCCATACAATCAGTTACCAGCAGAAGAAACGCGTTACGCTCTATTCACCGATGGTTCTTGTCGCGTCATAGGGATGAAACGGAGGTGGAAAGCAGCTGTATGGAGTCCCACTCGACGGGTTGCAGAGGCTACTGAAGGAGAAGGCGAATCCAGTCAATTTGCTGAAATCAAAGCCATTCAACTGGCCCTAGGTATTGCAGAGAGAGAGAAGTGGCCAAGGCTCTATTTGTATACCGATTCTTGGATGGTAGCCAACGCTCTATGGGGATGGCTGAAGAGATGGAAAGAGGCGAACTGGCAGCGCAGAGGAAAACCAATTTGGGCTGCGGAAGAGTGGAAAGATATCGCTACTCGGTTAGAGAAGTTACCTGTGAAGGTTCGCCATGTAGATGCCCATGTCCCCAGAAGTAGAGCTAATGAAGAGCAGCAAAACAACCAGCAAGTACATCAGGCTGCAAAGATAGGGGAGTTGAAGATAGATCTCGACTGGGAGCATAAGGGAGAGTTATTCTTAGCACGATGGGCCCATGATGCCTCAGGCCACCAGGGTAGAGATGCCACCTATAAGTGGGCACGAGACCGAGGGGTGGATCTAACCATGGACAGTATCTCTCAGGTTATTCGTGACTGTGAGACGTGTGCTGCCATTAAGCAGGCCAAGCGGGTGAAGCCCCTCTGGTATGGGGGGCGGTGGTCTAAGTACAAATACGGGGAGGCCTGGCAGATTGATTACATCACACTGCCTCAAACCCGCCAGGGCAAGCGCTATGTACTGACCATGGTAGAAGCCACCACGGGATGGTTGGAAACCTACCCTGTGTCTCATGCCACAGCCCGTAACACTATCTTGGGCCTTGAAAAGCAGGTCCTTTGGAGGCACGGTACTCCCGAGAGAATTGAGTCGGATAATGGGACTCATTTTAAAAACAATCTTATTAATTCTTGGGCTAGGGAACATGGCATCGAGTGGATATACCATATCCCCTATCATGCACCAGCTGCAGGGAAGGTGGAAAGGTATAATGGATTGTTAAAAACCACCTTAAAAGCATTGGGTGGGGGGTCTTTTAAAAACTGGGAGCAGCATTTAGCAAAGGCTACCTGGTTAGTTAACACTCGAGGTTCCACCAACCGAGCAGGTCCTGCTCAGTCTGAGCTCCTTAATATAGTAGATGGGGATAAAGCCCCAGTGGTCCATGTCAGAGGTTTGTTGGGAAAGACAGTATGGATCAACCCTGCCTCGAGTACAGACAAACCCATCCGTGGGATTGTCTTTGCTCAAGGACCAGGTTATACATGGTGGATAATGCAGAAAGATGGAACAACACGGTGTGTACCTCAGGGAGACCTGATTGTGGGATGAGACTCATATATGAATGTCATTGTTTGTTGAATGTGAGACAGAAAGAAACTGTAAGTGTCAAAGGTCTGAGCAAGTAAGATGAGAGGAATGCGTAAGTGTCAAAGGTGTGAGTAAGTGAAATGAAAGTTTTATTGTATATTCACGATATGGGATAAGGGGTGGAGTGTCGTGGGTTGACAGCCTTTATCCCAATATCGTGTGTTGTGTCTGGCAGCTGTGCCTTTTCTCTCTTCCCCCCCCCCCCGGCCGTCTTGCTGTGGCGGGGCGGGGAAGAGAGGGGGGGAGTGTTTGACCAGGCTTTTTTGCTTTTGGCTTTTTGCTGCTTGGCTTGGCTAGCCGCTTTGCTTGCTTGCTTTCTGCTTTTTGCGCTGTTTTTTTTCCTTTTCTTTTGTTCCCTCTTTCTTACCCTCCCCTGAAGATACTGGACCGGTTCCGGACCTGACCTGAGACGTCCAGGACACCTGGAGCTTGCAAGAGAAGCTTGAAGCCCTCACCATACACAGTCTGTTTTCTTTCCTTTTCTTGTGTTGGGGAGTGTTCTTTTGTTACTTGTAAATAAATAGGTTTTGTTTTCCACTTTGCTCCTCCGAGAAATTCCTTCCCGAACCCGGTGTTGGGGGAGGGGTGGTTGGAGGTTTGTTTTGTTTTGGGGGGCTCCCTTTTGGAGATTTCCCCTAATTTGTCCTAAACCAGGACACCAAGACATTCCAGAAGTTGACTCAAAATTGTTTGTAATTGTTTGATGACTGTCAATGGCTTTTGATAACTATTGATGGACTTTTCTGCAGCAAGCCTGTTTCAGGACCAAAAAGGACTTTCAGAAATGGCAAAGAGGGACATCTTCAGTCCATGGACCTTTTTCCTGAAACTCAGCTGTTTGGACTTTAACTTTCTTTGCATTGTTTTTGCAGTTTTTTAAATTGTAAGATGGTTTTAGTGACATGTTAGCATTGTATGTTCTACAGGTGAAGAAATTCCCTGTTCACTCCACAGCAGCACTTGAGTGAGGTTTTGATTGGCAACAGATAACCTGTCAAGTGTTTGTTCTTTCCTCTGCATGTGCATGGCAGAGAAAATTACACTTTTATTTTTAAATAAACTAAATTAAAAAGCTGACATGTCACAGACATCTTTTCATAAAAATCCTTTCTTTAGGATTTTTCCCCCTTCTGAGAAGCTGTGGCCTCAGCAACAAATGTAAACAATGGTTATCTGCTGCTGTGGAATGCCACAGGTAGATCCGTGATTGGTCTCGGGTGGATGTTTGGATTTACTGACCACTCATGGCAGAGCTGGGTCTCGTTATCGACTGAGACACAGACCTTTGTTACTCATTCCTTTTCTATTCTTAGCTTAGCTAGCCTTCTAAGAACTATCCCTCTATTCTTTTTAGTATAGTCATAATGTAATATATATAATAAAATAATAAATCAAGCCTTCTGAACATTGAATCAACATTCTCGTCTCTCTCTTCATCCTGCAACCCTTGCAAGCCCTGTGACACCCAATGAAGAGGATTATAAGGTGGAGGTGCATCAGGAGGCAAATAGTCTAGGGGGTCCCACCTTTTACTAATCTCTCTAACTCTAGCATCCCCTCCTTCATTCCCCTTTTTCTTCCTCTGCACCTTACATATTCACACACCTTCATTAGCAATAGCACTCTTCAACCAACAAGCTACATATAATAGTTGCTCAGGATCAGCATCTCCTCCAGCAGTCAGATAGTGACTCAATTGTTGACACATCCACTTGTCTTTTGTCCCACACCACGCCCATTCTCCTAGCACATCTAACTCTGGCCAGACTTCTGCACAGTAGTGAATCATCTTAACCTTATCTAATCCCTCCGTGGCTTCTATAGAATCCCATTTCTCTAGCAGTTCAAATAAGGGACTGTGGGGGGGTATATTCTTGAATCTCTCGCCTCTCTTCTTACTATTATATCCTCCCATTTTTTCAGGTATTAACGGAAAAAAAATCACAAAGGTGCCTTTACTCAAAAAAAATGTACTGACAGGTAATCTCAAGAAAAAATCCTATTTGAGGAGTTCCAACCTCCTTCACTGCACTTCATATTTGCCTGACACCTCAGGACTTTACACAAAAACCACTGCCTGATCTCTAGTTTGCCTAATTTCCCCAAATGCTAGGACTTGCCTATCAGGACTTAAAAACATGAGACCCCGGCCTCCTTCGCTGGGATTTGTGCCTGACACCTTTGTCAGGATGTATTTTGGCTGCAGGACTTGTGAGCTTGCCCAAATCCTTCTCGGGACTTGCAATCTGCCTGATTTCCCTCTGTCAGGACTTTTGGGGTGCATGCCACTCATACACTACTTCCTCCTCACGCCCGGAGGGGGGCCCTCTTTACCCCTTTGGAGGCGACTCACTCATACTGATTCCACTCGCTTCCCCCATTCCTGGCCAACCCCCTTGTGGGGATTGGGAACCGCGGTACTAGGAGGTCCACACTCACTCCAGGGGTCCGAGCTGCTGGCCCTCGTCTCACTCACACTCCACTCGCTCGCATCCTACTACCGTCGCCGGATACATCTCACCTGTCCAGAACTCCTCCGCATCACTGGTCCCAAGCCGATCTTCTTTGGTCCTGCTAGACAGCTTTCCTGGAGGTCCAGTGTGGGCGGTCGTCCCAGTCCCAGTGTCCTCTTCAGGCGTGGCTATCCCGGACAAGTCTCCAGCTGAAATAAACACGGGCAGGAGACCTTTCTCCTTTTAAATGCCTTTATTAAAAGTGATCAGCTCGGGTGGGGAGAACCAATGGGTCCACGCTCATGCCACCGCTGCTCCCAGGAGTGACGAGGAGGAGGAGGAAGAGTGCAGCTTTGTCCACTGGTCTGCCGGCAGAGCTGGGGGTTCCCTCCTCACAAGAGCATCAGGAAATTCCCTTGCTTTTCGGTTCAACATTTGAGGTCCTCTGTCTAGCCGACATCTTTTTAGGTTAGGGTGAGGGGTAAAAAGGGTCTTGGTGGATACTTATTGGAATATGAATCCCAATATTACCAGTTAGATTGTGCCTGGGCCAGTCTGATCCTCACTGCTGGGCCAAAGGCAGCAACTGCGGTGTATCATCCCAGAGATACCTTGGCTTGCTGGAGATTGCAGCTGGGCACTGAACAAGTCCAGGCTTGTTAGGAACCCCGTTTACCTCAGGAGGAGAGCTTCAGGCGATGGTGAAGAGAAAAAGGATGGATTCTGCTGGAGGGTTATATCCAGAGGTTTATTCCATGGTTACAGAGGTCTGAACGTGAGCAACTGCTCCAACAGAATCCCGGCTGCATGGTCTGATTCACCTTTTGAGCTCAGGGACAGGGGGAGGGGAGGTACAGGTGAGCCACCAACCAGGTGAGAGGGGCAGGGTCTCAGGGGAAGATGACACCCAGACAGGCCAATGACCCCCAGGCCTGAGGGGCATCCTTTGAACTTGACCAACCACATGACGCCTTGCTGGAATGTTAAGCCTGATTGACAGGACTCACTCAGCATGGGGGCAAGGGGGAAGGGAGAGAGGTATAGGCACACCTGGGGAAGGAAGTTTACAACACACTGCAACAGATACTAGATTCTGTTCTTCATGTCTAGACATTGCTTTGAATCATCAATTTTGTGTTGGCTCGTTGTTTTAGGAGTTTTTGGCTAGGTTTGGTGAGGGGTCCCTCCCGTTGCATGCTGGATGCGAGGTCATTTGCATGCTAACTCTGAGGTCTCTTCCTCTTCACCGTCCAGGTGCCATCCTCCAGGAAGCAGCAGGGTGTCACTCGAAAAAAGGGGAATTCATAACCGTCAAGGACAGGTAGTTAACAAAAACGACAGGTGATTACAATAATGTACAGTTAGAACTCCACCCTGGCAGCAACTGGCCTGAAGAAAGTGAAGGGAGACGAGCACACCCTAGCGATGATCATCGATCTCCGATTTATTGATTCAGCTTACACACTTTTATAGTAGTGTTAATTAAGCTCATACATATTGCAAAACCCGAGCTCATCATTGGTTACAGATTACATTCCAACCCCTCCTTTGTTGTTAATACCTGTGGTTTCTTGTTGAGGCTAATACTTGTTTTTCTCATCCTGCTGTTGACTTGTTATTGAGCACCCTTCAAGGACTCCATGTTTTCCACCATGTTTTTTCCCATCACTTAGCCAAGGACACAGTGTTTATTGTTTTTGAGGAAAAAGCCTGACAACTTGCTGCTTACATCTGCCTTTTACTTCTTAACCAGCTGTATATGATCATGGCCTTTTTCTATAAGCCATGTCTGAACAAAACTCTCCAACACTGGCCCAACCTGTTAACTCTGCAACCTTTTCAAAATAATGGACAGCTTTTTCTACTTATAACACCATAGATTTATGAACATCCAAGTGGCTCAGCAGTTCTCTGACTGTCTCCTCCTGGATAATGGAGGGACCATTCTGCTCCTTAACACCATCTACTAACCCAGGAGTACAGTTGTCCTGTGGACAAGGTGTCTTTGCACTCAAGACCAAGGCAAAGAAGGCAATAAACCCCTCTGCTATCTCTCCATCTGCAGTTACTAAATTCCCTCCCACATCCAGTAGAGAACCGAGGTTGTTCTTACCCTTCCTTTTGCTGCTAATATATTTGTAAAAACATTTTTTATCATACTTCACAAAAGTCACCAAATTAAGTCAAACTGAACTTTGGCTTCTAATTTTTTTTTTCTACATGTCCTAGCAACTCCCTCAAATATTTCCTGAGAGATCTGACCCTCCTTTCAAAGATAATACATCCTCCTTTTATTCGTAAGTTCCTTCAAAACCTCCTTGCCCATCCAGCCTGAGCGTTTGCCTTGTCGACCCATCTTTTGGCACAAAGGGACAGTCAGTTCCTGTGCCGTCAAGGTCTCTGTTTTGAAGCACACCCACCTTTCCTGGACTCCTTTGGTTTTAAGGGCTGCTTCCCAAGGAACTCTCCGAATAAGTCTCCTAAATAGGCTCAAGTCTGCACTCCAGAAGTCTAGTGTGTGTGGTAGCTAGGGAAGAGGCGCTGCGGAAGATTTCGCGATGTCACGGAAAGCCAGGACCCTTGGTTCCCCATAGATAAGACCCTCAGGTACTCATAGATAAGAAATTAACATAGGAATGTGGTCCCACTAACAATAGGAATGTTGCCCCACTGAAGCCAGTAACTTTCCATCCCTTACCCAGTACTTTTCCATTCCCTACTAACCATAGGTAAGAAGGACAAACCCCTTTTTGACGTAGAGACCCCTAAGACTATAAGACCCCAGAAGAAGAAGTAATAAATGCCTTTGACCGTCCACCACATTGGTGTCTGCGTGTGTCATTGGCCCGAACGGCCCTAGAGAGAGAGGGCTGTCAAGCTGTACCTCAGAACCAGGTCGCCTGCCTTGGCATAGAAGGCAACAAGTGTGAATGTTTAATACCAACCAGGAAAATACAGCTCCAATCCTGTTGGTGTCGGAATTCAGGACATCCCTCTGGCTTTCCTGGATTGCCAGGACCCCTGCCAGGAGGCTCAGAGACCCTGGCACAGAGCTCAAAATGCCATGACTTTGATTATGACCAATGGAAAAAGTTACCAACCTTATATGAAGATCTGCAAGCCATGAAAATATAAGTAGAATAATAATTAGCTTGTCACAGGGTGAAAAATTGATTTTTGGGGTTTTTAGAATGTTTTGCGGAGAAAAGAGGAAACCTCACAACTTCGTAAAAGTTGTAAAGCCCGGTATGCTTTATTGCGGCGCGCGCCGGACGCAAGCCTCCCCAATAGGCAAGCGTACCTCTGAAGACCTCGGGTCTTCTTTTATCCCCCTCCCAAATGCATATGCATACAGTTTCACAATAAGTTCATACATATTCATTCCGTGTGACATTTAGCACTAGTTCTTCTTTATCAGAGGAATTCCTAGGTCTGGGGCAGATCGACCTTGCGGTAATTTCTGTTTTTCTTTCTCTGTCTCCTTGCTGTCTCTGGAATGCGGCTTTTCCTTCAGCTTTGGCCCTACAGACCTCTCACCTCTTCCAGGCACTTCACCTAATTCAGAATGGATCCCCACTCCGTCTCAAGAATAGGTGTTCAGGGGGCAAGATGGAGGAATCTGGGCGTGTCCAGCCTTTCTCCTTCTCCTTCTCCTTCTCCTTCTCCTTCTCCTTCTCCTTCTCCTTCTCCTTCTCCTTCTCCTTCTCCTTCTCGTTCTTCTTCTTCTGCTGTGATGTTGGCACTTTAAGATTGGTTTAGAGTAGAAGCTCACTAACATAGGTGATAGGTATTGGAAAATAATTGTAAATTTTGTACACGTAGTTTTTAGTATAAAAATATAACACTGCCCCGGGGGCAGGCAGAGTGCCTTTGTCTGTCTTTCTGCGTGGACCTCAGCTGGCCAGGAGAAAGAATTTTATAGATAAGAAACAATAAACAACCTTGAGACCGAGAATTAAAGAGTTCTGACTCCTTCTTTGACCACCAGGCTGGGAAAAGAGAGTTTTTAACATATCTCGGGGTCACTTTGACCAGCTAAAGTCCTGAGAGTTGGTACCCAATGGTCAGGATAACCAGTATCCTTCTCAGACTGTTATTCTACCAGACTATATTCCCTATAGTTCTTCAAATGCAGTGAGGCCTCAGAATAACTTAGACAATCATAGAATAGAATCATACAACCATTTAGGTTGGAAAAGCCCTTTAAGATCCAACTGTTAACCCAGCACTGCCAAGCCCACCAGTAAACTTAGTCCCCAAGTGCCACATCTACACGTCTTTTAAATCCTTCCAGGGATGGTGAGTTCACCACTTCCTGGGCAGCCTTTTCCAATGCCTGACAATCCCATCCATCCCCAAACATTACTATAGTCTTAACTTCAAGCACAATCTTGCTGTTCTTACACAGAGAAAATTCTAACTCTGGTCCCTGAACAACTCGACAGCACAATTCTATGTGCATTTGAACCTTGGTTGGTTATTTGTAATAATGTCCAGCTCAGATCCCATGTGAAGCCTCTGTGCTAAAAGCCATACAGAAACCAACCAAGAATAGGTAGGAAGGGCCTACATCTTTGAAAGAACTAATATTTGTTGTTTTCTTCTCCCAAGTAAAAAGCGATAGGACCAGAGGAAATGGCATCAAGTTGTATCAGGCAGGGTTTATATTGGGTATTAGGAAAAATTTCTTCACCAAATGGGTTGTCAAGCATTGGAACAGGCTGCCTGGGAAGTGGGGGAGTCAGCATCCCTGGAAGGATTTAAAAGATGTTGTGAGAAACAATGCTCACTTTTAAAATTTCAAAGGTTTATTAAACCTTAAGAAAAAATACAACAAAGGACTGAATAAGGAAAAATAACAGCACCGGGAGTCTCCATGACCAGCAGCTACGTGCACCTTTACAAAATGGATGCTGTGCCTTTTATACCCTTAGCCCCTCCCAAAGTTTTGTCAGTCAACTCCTTCTCTGCTGTCCATTGGTGGAGATCACTTTTTAACATCTTGATTGGAGGTCAAGTGTTGTCACGTTATGCCTCCTAGTAATAAGCCAGCCCTCCCCAAATGCCTTGACTACCACGGCTATTACAAGGGGGAGGGGAAAGAAGACTATGGGAGGACATATTACAATAACATTACTATATATCTACAAAACTTCTCTTAACGTATATATAATATTTATCTCTTAATTGTGAGAGCCAACTATCACATGATTCATCTATAACAATGTGTAGTTGGGGACATGATAGTAGTGGGTTTGGCAGTGCTGGGTTAATTGTTAGACTTGATGATTTTAGAGGCATTTTCCAACCCAAATGATTCTATGATTCTATGCCAGTAATATGCATTTGCTTTAAGGTCTCTCTATTTGGCAAATTTCAAGAGTGGTTTTGTTAGTCCTTCACACAAAAAAAGATAATTTGACAATGCCATTGTGATAAAGTTTTTTTTCCATGTTTTCTGCCATTCACCCTTAGTGCCTCCTTTCCACACGCATACAAGTCAAGAAACAGAAGTCTGTCTGCCTTCAATATAAATATCAGCACAGTAATTTCACAACTAAAATGAGAAGCAATGTTTAAGTCATTGTAACTATGCATGTCTAGAGAGATGACAAGGCATCCAAATGTCACAGTAGAGCATTCAAGTGTTGCATACAAAGAGTAGAAGAGAATTTCTGGGTGTTGCACATTCTTTCTTGGGTCTTGAGATGGGTCTTCTACATCAGGAAGTCAATCTGTCTCAAATATCTATGTATCGCTTATAGAAATAGTATTGTGATGAAAGTATTGTACTATAGACCTTGGCAAAACATAAGATTTGAAAAGGCTTTTTGTAACTAAGAACATCATAAGGCCATCAACTGACTGACCTATCGAAGTGATAAGATAACCATGACACAAACCAGAGCACCGTGGGACAATTAGAGAATACCATAGTAAATTTAAGGAAGACATACTAAATCCTTATCAGAGACTGTGAAACAGCAGGATGGAGATGTCACAGGGCTTGCAAGGGTTGCAGGATGAAGAGAGAGACGAGAATGTTGACCTCATGTTCAGAAGGCTTGATTTATTATTTTATTATATATATTACATTATGACTATACTAAAAAGAATAGAGAGAAAGTTCTCAGAAGGCTAGCTAAGCTAAGAATAGAAAAGGAATTAATAACAAATGTCTGTGTCCCAGCAGAAAGCAAGACCCAGCTGTGCCGTGAGTGATCAGTACATCCAAACATCCACCCGAGACCAATCACGGATCTACCTGTGGCATTTCACAGCAGCAGATAACCATTGTTTACACTTTGTTGCTGAAACTTCTCAGTTTCAGCAGGAAAAATCCTAAAGAAAGGATTTTGATGAAAAGATGTCTGTGACATGTCACCTTTCTTTTATTTCTTTAAATTAGAAAGAAAAGTGTTTGTAATTTTCTCTGCCATGCACATGCAGAGGAAAGAACAAACACTTGACAGGTTATCTGTTGCCAATCAAAACCTCACTCAAGTGCTGGTGTGGAATGAACAGGGAATTTCTTCACCTGTAGAACATACAATAATAACATATCACTAAAACAATCTTACAATATAAGACAATGCAAAAACAACGCAAAGAAAATTCAAGTCCAAGCAGCTGAGCTTCAGGAAAAGTCCATGGACTGAAGATGTCCCTCTTTGCCATTTCTGAAAGTCCGTTTTGGTCCTGAAACAGGCTTGCTGCAGAAAAGTCCATCAATAGTTATCAAAAGCCATTGACAGTCATCAAACAATTACAAACAATTTTGAGTCAGCTTCTGGAATGTCTTGGCCACAGCCCTTCATTGAACAACTTTGGGCTGAAGCTAATTTTTGGCCCTTCAGTGCTTCAGAGCTGCTGCCAGCTATTTCAACTGTCTTTATTTACTTAATTTTTTTTTCTTTTTTTTTTTTTTGTGATCGAAAAAGAGCAGCAGCAGCAGAGCAGCCAGAGAGAGGCCCTGGGGGGCCCTGGCCCATGGAGAGGGACCAGGAACCCCAGATCTGTCCCACAAAAAGGCGGGCGAGGGCTGGAAGGGGAAGTAAAACCCCCAAACCCATCAGGAGGCCGGGACGTGGCCCTGGCCCAGGGAGCTGAGCCCAACAGCCCAGGCCCAAGCCACAAGGCAGGCTCTGCCTTGCTGCAGGCCTGCACCCTGCTGCCAGCACAATGGCAGAACGGGTGGCCAGATGCCTCTTTTCCCCTAAATCACCAAGGCATGCCAGCAGTGAGGGAACAGAAGAAACCCCAAGAATCCTCATCTCGGGTCTAGGAATGTTTGTTCCCCACAGCAAACAAGCGATGATCGCTTCCCGCTGTGCCCTCTGCCTCTGCAATGCAAATGCAACAGGTGTGTCTCCAATCTGCCTCACGGCACCACCACCTCTGGGCTGGGGACCAAAGGCAGAACTTTCGGGACCCACCTGCCCCTCGCCGCTGGGGCGCACAAGGGGCGGCAGAGATGGCAACCTCCAAGGGGCAGCAACTGACCAACCACCCCCCAACCTGCCAAGAACGCTGATCTTGAAAGCCAGCAGATGAGCTGCACCCACAGCCAGCTGGCGAGCCCCACCTCCTCCACGGAAGGAGAGACCGGTGCCCTCTTCCCCTGTCCCAGCTTCCCCTGCAGGGGCAACCCCGGGACAACCCGAAAACTTGGGGGGGAAGCCACGCTGGGTGCAGGAGCGACTGCGGCAGCTGCTGCCAGGAGCAGCGGGATCGCAGGCTGCTCCGCCTCTGTGGGAGAGGCTGGCGGGCACGGCGTGGCGTCAGCAGCGTCTTCTGCCCCTGGCTCTGGGGTCAGCTGTGGAGGCGCAGTCGCAGTCTCCGGTGGAGTGCGCACAGGCAGCGGCGGAGCCGGCTTGAGCAGCGGCAGAACAGCCGGGGGGAGTGGCAGCGGAGGATCGCTGTCGCCTAGCAACAGTGGCTCAGCCACGGGGAGCGGTATTTCTGAGCTCTCAGACGCAGGAGTGGAATCCAGCGGAGGTGCGGGCAGGAGCGCCTGGGAAGGCTGCCGCAGTGCGGGTCTGGGCGATGCTCGCGGGGCTGGCAGGGGCGGTGCTCGCAGCGCTGACCGGGGCGGTGCCACCCACTCTTCATCCCCTGGAGAGAGAGAAGGAGGGGAGAAAGACTGCTCCATCTGGGCATGCTCTGAAGACGCAGAGAAAAAAACTTCAGCTCCCGGTGAAACTTCGCCCCCCCGCCGGGATGCAGGGGGGGTGGGAAGCAGCAGATCCTCCACCAAAGGGTCTTCTCCTGCTGGAGACGGGGGAAATGGAGCAAGCCCGTTTCAGTTAGCAATCCAAGGAAAAGCAACTGCTCTTCCTTCCAATACCGGAAAGAGTGCCTTAAATGTTAGGTAAATTACGGGTGGGGGGGGGGGGAAACCACGGTCCAAAAGGACTTGGAAAATGGATTCCATGCACTGCCATACAAAAACATCCAGGCCATATAGCACATTCATAAAAAAACCCAAAAAGCTGACAGGAAAATTCCAAGAATTCCATCCTCTTCACCCCATTTTTGCCAGAGGGCAATAAGTTTCTCCTCTGAAGGGGAGAAAGGAACCCCGGCCCTGGTAGGAATGCCCCACCACCTTTGCAGGCACAAACTGCAAAGGCCAGGATCATCAGGAAGGGAAAAGCCAACAGTACCTTTTGACAGAGTTCAGCATGCTCTGGCCAGCTCCATGGTGCTGAGCTTTCCAGCCATTCTCCTGGAGACTTTTCAGAAGGTTCTCTTTGTGGTCAGCCTTGCTGTGAACTCTGTCCAAATCAGGATCTTCAGTTCTTCAGCTCCTGGCTAGAATCCACTTCTGTGGTCACTTGTGAAGCAACCATCAATGCCACACATTCGGGGTTTACCCAGTGCAGCAATTGCTCCTCTGGGAGTCACCAATTGATGGTTTGTCCTCCTCACTCACTCAGGGTTCACCAATTGTCACAGGGCTTGCAAGGGTTGCAGGATGAAGAGAGAGACGAGAATGTTGACCTCATGTTCAGAAGGCTTGATTTATTATTTTATGATATATATTACATTATGACTATACTAAAAAGAATAGAGAGAAAGTTCTCAGAAGGCTAGCTAAGCTAAGAATAGAAAAGGAATTAATAACAAATGTCTGTGTCCCAGCAGAAAGCGAGACCCAGCTCTGCTGTGAGTGGTCAGTAAATCCAAACCTCCACCCGAGACCAATCACGGATCCACCTGTTGCATTCCACAGCAGCAGATAACCATTGTTTACACTTTGTTGCTGAAACTTCTCAGTTTCAGCAGGAAAAATCCTAAAGAAAGAATTTTAATGAAAAGATTTCTGTGACATGGAGACACAACCAGAAATTAAATATATTGACATGATAAACAGGATGTCATGCAGATAAGTCAGTGTGAAGAAGCCAAACAAAGGAGTTCCTAAAGCATGAGAAAGTTCGCAAGAATGTTTGAATAATGCATGAAAGACATGAATATACATGTACCTCAGTGATGTACCACTATAAAGATAACACTGTTTGTATGTACTGGCTGTTCTTTGGCTGTTGGCCAGGAGCACCCAGGGCTGGAAATACTGTCCTTTTATCCTATTATTTTTAAACTTTAAAACATTCTAAGGAGTGAACTCTGTTTTTCACAGACATAAACCTCTGGTGTTTGTGTGTGTCACGGTTTGACACTGGTGCAATGCTAGTGCTCTTATGAAAATACATTCTCTCTGCTGTCTACTGTGAGATGTGATTAGGAATAGAGTAAAGCAGGCTCTAGCTTAGGAATAGAAGGAAAAAATATATAAAAGAAACACACAGAACTCAGGATGAAAACTTTCCAAACATTCTTCTTCTCTCCAACCAAATTCCTAATACATCACAGTAAGACAAAACTTTAGACTCTCAATTCAGTTGCCATCTCTCAGATTACTAACACTCAGTCTATCACTACTTTTCAGATAATCAGTTCTCAGTTCATCAAGAGGAGAGGAGTCTTTCTTGTGCCATAGGCTTCTCTTGGAAACACAGTTGAAACTTTGTGTGTTTCTATGTCACATGTGGCACCACCCGGAGAACATTTGCTATTGTGACATCTTCTTTCTATGTCTAGTGCTCCCACCACTGCATATGGACTAGAGCTGCTTCTAGGGTTTTCTTTTTAAGGGTGCTTTGTCTAGTTCTTAAAAGAGTACAGTCTCTCACTTTTGGGACACCTGTCCCCTCCAAATTTCACTCCTTGGGGCTGAGGGGTCTCAAGAACAGAGATCTTCTCTTCTACTGAAGATTGAGGGCACCAACCACTCTCCTCACCTGTCGTCTCTGTTCACACACACTCCTTCACATAACAACACTGAACTCTCTTGGATCTGAGACATTGCCTCTCCTTAGATGCAGTCTCTGTGTCACAGGAAAAATGTTTCTGTCCATGGCTATACAAGAAAAGTCCAGCTAAAGGCTACTCCATCATCTCCCGCTACCTAGAATTCTTCTCAACTTCTCTCAGACATCTTTCACTTGCACAAACTTGCATTACACTTGCTCATTTCCTGCTATTCATCCCTATCTCTCTTCTCATTCAGCTCCAGGAGGGTCAGCATTTGTAAGGTTTTCGTCATCTAAGAAAAGGGTTAAAAATCTCAGGCTCTGCCTGACTAGAACTCCTACGGCTGCCCTGCCGGGCACTTTCTCGCTACATCCCCCTCTTTTCCTTCTGAGCCAGCCATGCTATCAAATCTTAAGGTGGCACAGGCACAGACACCGGCTCTTTCTCTCCTGAAGAAGGAGCTGCCCAATGCTTCTTGGTGCTCCTTCACCCTTCCATCTTCAGAGCCCCGACTCACCTCACCCAATCGCATGGCTTCCCTTCTCCTGCCCAGCCGGCAGCAGCTGGGCAGGGGAGGTCTGAACTCTTTCACCACCAGAACACAAGAAAAAGTTTTTGTGAGAGTTCTCTGCTTTTAACCCCCCGTGTTCTCAGAAGCGTACCCATGTCCTCAATAGCTACACCAAGTGCCGATATTCAAATCTGAGCACCTATTAGTTTGACCACGGCATCTCAAAAAACTCACTTCGTCTCAAACCGCGACACTGGGTTAATTTTCCTGACAGAAATAGAGAGAGAAAGAGAAAGAGAGAAAAAGGGAGAGAAAGGCAGGAAGGCAGGAAGGCAGGCAGGAAGGAAGGGAAATAAAGATTTTTGGAGTTCACTTGAGTTAGCAATATGAATTAAGCATTTAAATTTTAGCTTGTAGAATTATGTTTTGAATTTTAACCTTTTTACTTAAGAAACTTCTGCCATGGTACAAAGGGCATAGGAAAATACAAATTTTTGAAGCTTCTTGCGTAAAGAACAATACCGGGAGAAGACCAAGGGATGCAAAGAACCCAGATAAAGGGGCTCCTCTGTCTCCAAGCTCATCAAGACTGACAGATGTACTCAGATAAGCACCAAGGGACCAAAAGTGCACATGCAAAGGAGAATAGTTCAAAAGTGCTGTCGTGGGTTGACAGCCTTTATCCCAATATCGTGTGTTGTGTCTGGCAGCTGTGCCTTTTCACTCTTCTCCCCCCCCGGCCGTCTTGCTGAGGCGGGGCGGGGAAGAGAGGGGGGGAGTGTTTGACCAGGCTTTTTTGCTTTTGGCTTTTTGCTGCTTGGCTTGGCTAGCTGCTTTGCTTGCTTGCTTTCTGCTTTTTGCGCTGTTTTTTTTCTTTTCTTTTGTTCCCTCTTTCTTACCCTCCCCTGAAGATACTGGACTGGCTCCGGACCTGACCTGAGACGTCCAGGACACCTGGAGCTTGCAAGTGAAGCCTGGCGCCCTCACCACACACAGTCTGTTTCTTTCCTTTTCTTGTGTTGGGGAGTGTTCTTTTGTTACTTGTAAATAAATAGGTTTTGTTTTCCACTTTGCTCCTCCGAGAAATTCCTTCCCGAACCCGGTGTTGGGGGAGGGGTGGTTGGAGGTTTTGTTTTGTTTGGGGGGCTCCCTTTTGGAGATTTCCCCTAATTTGTCCTAAACCAGGACAATATACTTTTTGGTGCATTGGCCGGGAAACGAAGGCCAAAAAACAGTGGAAAAAACCCTATAACAATAATATTTTGGTTTTGGCTATTTTGTGGGCATATTGGTGATTCATAATGTCATTTGGAGTGGAAGCTTGCTGGTATTTCTGGTCCCTAGGGGTTTTTGAAGTTTTAATACTTTTGTGGTCCCTGGGGTTATTTCCTTACCCAAAAATAGCTCTGATGTTGTCCCTAATAAGTAGCTTTTGTAAGCGGGGGGCACTAACCAGAATAGTCATTGTGCTGGTCTTATGTGTGATGATGTGTCGGATAAAAATGCTGGATTTTATTTCAGGAATGTCTGGATTGTTGTTATGGCTGTGTACTCAGTTTGTTTGGGGAGAAGAAGGGGAAGGGGCTTTTCAGCCTTTGTCTTCCTTCTTGTCCTCCAAATTGTTGACATCTCTATTAGAAAATACTGAATTTCCCCTGAGTTTGAAAGAAACCATCTTTCTGGCATTTAATTTATTAAGCCTTTTCTATACTGTCTGGAGTGTGTATAAAATGAAGACTGAGATTTCTAGAGGGGTTAGAGACACTCCTGACTTAGGAGTAAAACAAAGCAGGAAAAATCTTGACTGGAGTGGGAAATGGGAGGACATGGGCCAGACTTTAAAGGAATTTTCCGATCCTATAGACTGGGACTTTCCATCTGATCAAATTCAGGATCCAGTCGAGGTGGCAAAGTATTTGAGGGAGAAGTGCCATGGTAATACTAAGGAGGAAAGGGTTACTGCAGTGAGCTGGGCCTTGGCGTTTGTTTACCGTACTCTGCTAGATACTGTGGAGCAGCAGATAGCAGAAAGGGAACAGGGAGATAAGTTAGTTACTATCCCAGTGACCCAGGCTGCAGCTAACATCCCAGGCTCCAGGCTAGCAGCTGAATCAGACAATAGGCCTCAACCCATGGCTGTTGCAGCTAATACAAGAGGTGGAAAGTGTAAAGGCAAGACTGATCGAAAGGTGGAGGATGATGATGATGATGCAGGAGAAGGACCCTCACCAAAATCAGAGGCCACATCAAGGGGCACAGAATCTGGACCTAATATTGACTCCTTTTCTCTGAAGGACCTCAGAGGCCTAAGAAAGGATTACAGACGACAACCTGATGAATCTATAATTAGTTGGTTAGTCCGCCTTTGGGATGCTGCAGGGGAGGTTACGATTTTGGATGGTACTGAAGCGAGGCATTTGGGATCCCTGTCACATGATCCTGTCATCGATCAAGGTATGATGAGGGGGGCTAACCCTCACAGCCTCTGGGAACGGGTCCTAAGAAGCGTAGCAGAACGATACCTGTGTACGGATGATCTCTATATGCAGCAGACACGGTGGAAGACCATAGAACAGGCGATCCAACGCCTGAGAGAGATGGCGGTGGCAGAGCTCATTTTCTCAGATGATACAACAACTAGGAATCCGGACCTGGTACCATGCACACCTGTAATGTGGAGGAAACTTGTGCGACTTGGGCCACCTGAATACGCTTCTGCCCTAGCAATAATGAAGCGGGATGATACATATGAGACTGTGCTCGATATGGCAAAGAAGCTTCGAGCGTATGCAGATGCTGTGCATGGCCCAACTCATGCCAGAATTGCAGCAGTGGAAACCCGACTGCAGAAACTAGAGGACAAAATAGAGGAGAATCATAAGAAACTCCGGGAAGAGATTAAGGAGGACCTTATTCAAATCTCAGCTGTACAAATTAGAGGCCCTGGTGTCCAACGCTGCCGCTCCTGTGATGGGGAGAGAAGGTACATCCCACGGGCTGAGTTATGGGCTTTTCTGCGTGAGTCTGGAGAAGACATGAGGAGATGGGATGGAAAACCCACCGCTGCTTTGGCACAACGGGTGCGTGATTTGAAGAAAAGAGAAAGTATCACCAAAAGGATAGCAGCTCCGGTCGCTCGTAGCCGAGATGTTAAGTATGCTGATGACGATGACATGTCCGATTCCCTTGAAGGAACTTCTAAGGCATACGCCCAAGGAAAGAAGGACAATCTGGCTTAGAGGGGCCCTGCCTCCAGCCAGGAAGAGGCACGGGAGAACCGGGTTTTCTGGAAGGTGTGGATCAGATGGCCTGGCACATCAGAGCCACAAGACTATGAAGCATTGGTTGACATTGGATCACAGTGTACCTTAATGCCATCGGAACACGTGGGGACAGAACCTGTTTCCATTGCTGGAGTGACGGGGGGATCACAACAGTTGACTTTGTTGGAAGCTGAGGTGAGCTTGACTGGGAAGGAGTGGCAGGAACATCCGATTGTGACTGGTCCAGAGGCTCCGTGTATTTTGGGCATAGACTTCCTCCGGAATGGCTATTACAAAGATCCTAAGGGATTCAGGTGGGCTTTTGGAATAGCTGCAGTGGAGATAGAGGGTATTAAACAATTGAATACCTTGTCTGGACTATCAGAGAACCCATCTGCAGTAGGACTCTTGAAGGTAGAGGAACAACGAGTGCCAATTGCCACCTCAACAGTGCACCGCAGGCAGTACCGGACAAATCGAGATGCCGTGATCCCCATCCACAAAATGATCCGAGAGCTGGAGAGCCAAGGGGTGGTCAGTAAAACCCACTCACCCTTCAACAGCCCTATCTGGCCTGTGCAAAAATCTGACGGAGAATGGAGACTGACTGTGGACTATCGTGCCTTGAATGAAGTGACTCCACCACTGAGTGCGGCTGTACCAGACATACTGGAACTGCAGTACGAGCTGGAGTCCAAGGCAGCAAAGTGGTACGCGACCATCGATATTGCTAACGCGTTTTTCTCCATCCCTCTGGCAGCAGAATGCAGGCCCCAGTTTGCTTTTACATGGAGGGGAGTGCAGTATACCTGGAACCGACTGCCCCAGGGGTGGAAACACAGTCCTACTATCTGCCATGGACTGATCCAGGCTGCACTAGAAGAGGGTGAGGCTCCAGAACATTTACAATATATTGATGATATCATTGTTTGGGGGAGCACGGCAATAGAAGTGTTCAAGAAAGGAGAGAAGATCATTCATATTCTCTTGGAAGCCGGATTTGCCATTAAGAAGAGCAAAGTCAAGGGACCTGCCCGAGAAATTCAGTTTTTGGGGGTGAAGTGGCAAGATGGACGACGTCAGATTCCTGCGGATGTTATTAACAAAATCACTGCTATGTCCCCACCAACTGATAAGAAGGAAACACAAGCTTTCTTAGGTGCTATAGGTTTCTGGAGAATGCACATCCCTGAGTATAGTCAGATTGTGAGACCCCTTTATCTGGTTACCCGCAAGAAGAACAACTTCCATTGGGGCCCTGAGCAGCAGCAAGCTTTCATCCAGATCAAGCAGGAGATCGCTCATGCTGTAGCCCTTGGTCCAGTCAGGACGGGACCAGATGTGAAGAACGTGCTCTACTCTGCACCCGGGAGCCATGGTCTGTCCTGGAGCCTTTGGCAGAAGGTGCCTGGCGAGATCCGAGGCCGACCATTGGGATTTTGGAGTCGGAGCTACAGGGGGTCTGAAGATAACTATACTCCAACAGAAAAGGAAATCTTGGCCGCCTATGAAGGAGTCCAAGCCGCCTCGGAGGTGATTGGTACAGAGGCACAACTCCTTCTGGCACCCCGACTACCGGTGCTGGGATGGATGTTCAGAGGAAAGGTTCCCTCTACCCACCATGCCACCAATGCTACTTGGAGTAAGTGGATTGCCCTCATTACGCAGCGCGCTCGAATTGGGAAGTTAAATCGCCCTGGGATCCTGGAAATAATTACAAATTGGCCCGAAGGTGAGAGCTTTAGTGTCACGGATGAGGAACAAGAGCCAGTGACCCGGGTTGAGGAAGCTCTGCCATACAATCAGTTACCAGCAGAAGAAACGCGTTACGCTCTATTCACCGATGGTTCTTGTCGCGTCATAGGGATGAAACGGAGGTGGAAAGCAGCTGTATGGAGTCCCACTCAACGAGTTGCAGAGGCTACTGAAGGAGAAGGCGAATCCAGTCAATTTGCTGAAATCAAAGCTATTCAACTGGCCCTAGGTATTGCAGAGAGAGAGAAGTGGCCAAGGCTCTATTTGTATACCGATTCTTGGATGGTAGCCAACGCTCTATGGGGATGGCTGAAGAGATGGAAAGAGGCGAACTGGCAGCGAAGAGGAAAACCAATTTGGGCTGCGGAAGAGTGGAAAGATATCGCTACTCGGTTAGAGAAGTTACCTGTGAAGGTTCGCCATGTAGATGCCCATGTCCCCAGAAGTAGAGCTAATGAAGAGCAGCAAAACAACCAGCAAGTACATCAGGCTGCAAAGATAAGGGAGTTGAAGATAGATCTCGACTGGGAGCATAAGGGAGAGTTATTCTTAGCACGATGGGCCCATGATGCCTCAGGCCACCAGGGTAGAGATGCCACCTATAAGTGGGCACGAGACTGAGGGGTGGATCTAACCATGGACAGTATCTCTCAGGTTATTCGTGACTGTGAGACGTGCGCTGCCATTAAGCAGGCCAAGCGGGTGAAGCCCCTCTGGTATGGGGGACGGTGGTCTAAGTACAAATACGGGGAGGCCTGGCAGATTGATTACATCACACTGCCTCAAACCCGCCAGGGCAAGCGCTATGTACTAACCATGGTAGAAGCCACCACGGGATGGTTGGAAACCTACCCTGTGTCTCATGCCACAGCCCGTAACACTATCTTGGGCCTTGAAAAGCAGGTCCTTTGGAGGCACGGTACTCCCGAGAGAATTGAGTCGGATAATGGGACTCATTTTAAAAACAATCTTATTAATTCTTGGGCTAGGGAACATGGCATCGAGTGGATATACCATATCCCCTATCATGCACCAGCTGCAGGGAAAGTGGAAAGGTATAATGGATTGTTAAAAACCACCTTAAAAGCATTGGGTGGGGGGTCTTTAAAAAACTGGGAGCAGCATTTGGCAAAGGCTACCTGGTTAGTTAACACTCGAGGTTCTACCAACCGAGCGGGTCCTGCTCAGTCTGAGCTCCTTAATATAGTAGATGGGGATAAAGCCCCAGTGGCCCATGTCAGAGGTTTGTTGGGAAAGACAGTATGGATCAACCCTGCCTCGAGTACAGACAAACCCATCCGTGGGATTGTCTTTGCTCAAGGACCAGGTTATACATGGTGGATAATGCAGAAAGATGGAACAACACGGTGTGTACCTCAGGGAGACCTGATTGTGGGATGAGACTCATATATGAATGTCATTGTTTGTTGAATGTGAGACGGAAGGAAACTGTAAGTGTCAAAGGTCTGAGCAAGTAAGATGAGAGGAATGCGTAAGTGTCAAAGGTGTGAGTAAGTGAAATGAAAGTTTTTATTGTATATTCACGATATGGGATAAGGGGTGGAGTGTCGTGGGTTGACAGCCTTTATCCCAATATCATGTGTTGTGTCTGGCAGCTGTGCCTTTTCTCTCTTCTCCCCCCCCCGGCCGTCTTGCTGCGGCGGGGCGGGGAAGAGAGGGGGGGGAGTGTTTGACCAGGCTTTTTTGCTTTTGGCTTTTTGCTGCTTGGCTTGGCTAGCCGCTTTGCTTGCTTGCTTTCTGCTTTTTGCGCTGTTTTTTTTCTTTTCTTTTGTTCCCTCTTTCTTACCCTCCCCTGAAGATACTGGACCGGCTCCGGACCTGACCTGAGACGTCCAGGACACCTGGAGCTTGCAAGAGAAGCCTGGCGCCCTCACCACACACAGTCTGTTTCTTTCCTTTTCTTGTGTTGGGGAGTGTTCTTTTGTTACTTGTAAATAAATAGGTTTTGTTTTCCACTTTGCTCCTCCGAGAAATTCCTTCCCGAACCCGGTGTTGGGGGAGGGGTGGTTGGAGGTTTTGTTTTGTTTGGGGGGCTCCCTTTTGGAGATTTCCCCTAATTTGTCCTAAACCAGGACAAGTGCAATCATGAGGAAGACCACAATCTTCGGCCTCAGAGACCACCACAGACCCCCCGTGCGACCACCACAGCAAACAACGCATGCCCAGAAGGGTGTGGATCTAATTGCCATGCAAAGCGAGGACAGGCAGGGCAAGGGGTTCAATATGTATGAAAAGGTTGTGTAATGTATTGCATATGGAACACCTTTGTGAATAAAGATGTGAGTCAAACCGAGGCTTGGGGCACAAGTTTTCACGAGAGCTATCTCGCTTGTGCTGGGCACTGACATACATACCCACTTCATAACTACATCAGATTGTGGAGTCTATTTATTCTATATAGAAGGAAGGAAGGAAGGAAGGAAGGAAGGAAGGAAGGAAGGAAGGAAGGAAGGAAGGAAGGAAGGAAGGAAGGAAGGAAGGAAGGAAGGAAGGAAGGAAGGAAGGAAGGAAGGAAGGAAGGAAGGAAGGAAGGAAGGAAGGAAGGAAGGAAGGAAGGAAGGAAGGAAGGAAGGAAGGAAGGAAGGAAGGAAGGAAGGAAGGAAGGAAGGAAGGAAGGAAGGAAGGAAGGAAGGAAGGAAGGAAGGAAGGAAGGAAGGAAGGAAGTAGAAAAAGTAGAAAGATATCACCACCTGTAGATCCAGCTACAAGATTTGATTGTTGCAATTTCCATGTTTGTTGGTTAAAGTGAGTTGTAATCTTCATTCTTCAGGGACAAGGGAAACCCACAAAACATAGAGATCAATGGGTTCAGGTATATGTGGGAATGCCCAGGCACCTCCCCTGTCAAGGGGGTGAGGTGGGTATAAGGGAGGACAATTGGCATGATAAAAAGCACTATCCTGTCTCCAAAATGTCTGCTTCTTATCTGGCTCAAAACCCAGCTTTTTTGCCTCCGGTGGTGGGTGTTCACCCTCTCTGTCTTGTGCTTTATCGCCACACTTCCCAACACACACCTCCTTCCCCTCAGGGGATAGGGGAGGTGCAAACCTGGCCTCAGAAAAGCACCCTGTCTGCCTCCACAAATGGGAAATTGTTTTGAGTCATTTACCATTACCATTTCAGTCTCTCATACAAGGGCAAGGGGGACTGGTTTCAAACTGACAGAGGGCAGGGTTAGATCAGAGATTAAGAAGAAATTATAGACTGTGAGGGTGGTGAGGCAATGTAACAGGTTGCCCAAAAAAGCTGTGGCTGCCCCATTCCTGTCAGTGTTCTAGGCCAGGTTGAATGGGGCGTGGAGCAACCTGGTCTAGTGGAAGGTGTCCCTGCCCATGGAACAGGGCTTGGAACAAGATGGTCTTGAAGGTCCTTTCCAACCTGTTATAGATGGATAATGAGATGATTGGCTCTTGCAATTAAGAGATAAATACTGTGTGAATAGTAAGAGAAGCTTTATTGATGTATAGTTATGTTCTTCTGGTTTGTTGTTTAGATGTCCTCTGTTCTCCCCATAGTCCCCTTCCCCCCCCCCCCCCCGTTATTGTTACCATCAGAGAGCCTGAGTCATCTAGGACAGGTAGAAAGAAGGCGTGTACACAAAGTCTTGTTGCTGAGGGGGGGGCACATTTGAACCTACAATCAAGTTGCAAGAAAGCAGTCTCCACCAATAAACAGCAAAGAAGAGTTGACTGACAGACTTTAGGAGGGGCCAGGTTTGGCTGCTGCAAGCCCCCCCCCAGGGTATAAAAGGTGAAGCATCCATCTTGAAGATGAGCTAGCCAGCCATAGTAATTTTGTTGTAATTTTTGTTAAGGTTGAATAAACTTTTTAAAATTTTTAAAGTGAGCAGTCGTTTCTCACAAACTGTCACTGAAACTACAAGGAAAATAAAAATGCTTCAACAGCATCTTTTTAGTGTTAGAGAACTAAGGCATTTATTTGTTCTGGCCAGGATGTTATTCTGGCCAGGATGTACAGTAGAAACCATTTCATCCACACATGCCCATGTTGTGCAGTGAAAATCATTGCATCTGTGAAAAGCGTGGTTCCCTCTCCTAGTAAAATTTAAAAGTTTAATAAAGGACAATAGGAAAGACAATGAAGCAAAGATATACATCTGAATGCTTGGCCCTTCGCCAAGAGCACACCTGCTATTTTGGAAACACCCTTTATATACCATTTCTATTGCATCAGCCTGTTGCATATTCATAAACAATTATGCATATTTAAACTTTTCCCCAAACTAATTTACATGTTGATTTATTAAAAATATGGATATTGATCTAGTACCGATATCCAACTGTAACGGACAAAGACTCTTTAACAGTTTAAAGTTAGAAAGTGTATGTTTATTGCGACACCGGGCAGCATGTGGGATAGCTCCCAAATACACACCGCAATTTACAGGTGATTACAGAGTCCTTTTATCTATACAAGTATTGAATACTCAAAATACAAATGCATATTCATAACTTTGGTACATCCCATTTTTGGCTTTGTATGGTAATTAGTTCAAAAGCTATTAAGCATGTGTAGTTTGTTCCTCGAAATGGGTGGGTGGTCCTTTTCATGGGGAGGGGTCCCAAAAAGAGGAAGTAAATGAAGTCTTCCTCGTTCTGACCTTTCTACCTTTTCAATGCAAATATGACAAATGAACCCTTGGTAGAACTCCCATTCCCCGTCTTCAATTGGTTTCAGAACAGAGGAGGCCCACAATTGTCTTATGTTCCTAAAAGCTATTTATCAGTTTCTATATTCTTCATTATAAACCTAGCTAACCAAACATTATGTTGACAAGCAATCAATTATTAGTTAACTACTAATTCTTAACTTCATCAAGGCCTACCCATTTATTTTGATTAACTCTAATAAAGCTTATCTCTAACTAAAACCTCAGCTCCTCTAAAATCCCTAAATTCCTTAAAGTTTATGTCTCAATGTTCCAAGAATTGTTTAGCATGGCTCCTCCTCGGGTCCACCTTTTTAGAGCATACACATTTCTTGGCTGTGGTTTTAGTCCATTCTTATAATCGCCTCCAGTTTTGGGCTTTGGTCCGTACTTTCTTTAGATGGTGGGTGCTGATAATTGGCTATCAGTAGCAGGGGTCCTCATCATATGTTCATTGGATATTCTCCCAACCAAGCAGGCAGTTTAATTCCCACAAGCATATCTATACCAGCTATTTCACTACTATGTTTTAGTTAACAACAGAAATAAAAAAATTATAGTAAAGTAACTAACATTACACATATAGAATCTATTTTAATATTTGCAAAAAGCCAATATTATAATATGTATATTTAACAATCCCCCCTTCTATTTTTATAGAACATTTGGCTTGAGCAAAATTTCTTGTTTTCTGGCCTCTATTATTTGCTCATTTTTTTTAACAAATCAATTTTGCTTTTTCAAAGAGGTCTTCTATATTATTTTGTTTTTTCAACACCATGATTTTTTGTGCTGTTCCAGATGTAGTCAATTTTGGGTCCATAGGCATTGTTACCAATTGCATGCCTTGGACTATGCTGGTGATTAGCCGAATAAAACAGGGGATCAAGCAAGGAAGAAATATCAAACCAGCTGTAGCACATAAAAGGAAGAAGCCTAATTTCTTCTACCATTCTATCCCCAATACATTATCCCACTGGCTAGTTTTTAGCACTGGTTCCAAATTTTGGACCGGTACATGGGCTATTTTTCTGGTATTCTTGGTTATATCCAGGATGGCATCCCCATTGTCATCTATTTTCAAACAACAATCTGAAGTATTACATTTTCCACAAACACCCCCTTCCTCAGCTAATAAATAATCTAAAGCCAATCTATTTTGATACACTGCAGCTCTTGTATGGTTTTGTTGACTTGATATTAATTCCAATGCTCAACCAGTTCTGTTTGCTATTATCTCTACAACTGCTTGGAGACTTATAATATGATTTAGCATATAAATTGGGGTTTGATAGCCCCAACTCCCAACTTGTGCCCAGGTGGCTGGCCCATATGTTTCCAATATGCATTCAGGAGGCCATTCCTCATCTCCCCATTTTTGGAATCCTCTAATCAATTCCCTTTTATTTCTTTTTAGGTCCTCATAAATCAGTACTCTTAATTGACCTGCCTCTGGTCCTGGTAAAAGAAAAAAAATCCTGACTGTATGATTCCCAGAGGACAACTTCCTTTCCACTGGGAGGAGAGTCTTGGGTATGCTCTTTTCCCACATATCCAAAATAAGCCATCTGGTGCTTTCCAATAATAATTTTTCTGTTGATTTATATTCTCCCAAAATTTGGATATTTCTGGGATCCCAAAATGAGGATTCTTGCCTGTATCATTACATTGGAAGAGCCTGATTTTATTATTATACTTGCAATTTTTTTCTTTTTTTTTTCTCTGAGTCCAATACAGAGTTGGTTCATCTGGGATCCACCATGTAAAAGTTCCATTACTAACTTTAATCTCTTACAGGGTAGTATTTCCTACTTCGGTAAGAAAATTTTTCCCAGTGCGCCAGAGACAGTCTTCTCCTATCACTGTTGAACTCAGAATCCACCCTTCTGGTCAATTTTCCCCCTTATATTGGTCCAATTCCATTTAAGGAGTTCAACCAGGCCTGAGCTACTGCCTTTCCATGGCCATTCCTCTACAATCAATGCCCTTCTGCAAACCCAGCAGTGGGTTAAGTTGCTTACTTATTCTTTCCCCCAGTTCCACGAACACGTTTTTCCCAAATCTCGAGATATTTATTTCCTTTTCTAATTGCTGATGAAGTTCTGTATACAAATCTTGATGTGGAGTTGATACAGAGTTAGATTGCTGTGCTGGCTTTGCAATTTTTTTTACTAATTTTTCTTTTACCAAATCTTGGACTCTACCCCTAAGGACAAATGTTAAACAAACCCATCTCTCCCCTTTTGGACATTCACTTCCCAACCTATTACCACTTGTTTCTAAGTTTTCCGCAATCCAGTATTTTTTCCCGTTTTGCATACAGTTACCTGATTTGGGGGGGTTATAGCAGTGACTGTTGACATGGGTGTGTGTAGAGAGTGGCTGGTCAGGGGTCTAAAGGCTCAACCTGGACGCCACAAACTTCCCAGAGAGAGGTCCCACAAGAGACAACTTTCTAGGCTTCTTAGGCAGTCCTTCAGATGCCGGGTAACCTCAGCAAGGGCCAGCCAGCTCAGCTCTTAGCAGTGATTTCAGCTCTGCCTTGCGAGGTGTAAACTGGTCAACACAGGGACAAAGAGACAGGAACACCATGTGGTTATTCCACAGAGGTAGCCTTTATTCCAGCACCCTGCAAAGGACGCCAGTGACGGCAGCTCCCTCCTGAACAGGGTAGAAACTGGGGATTTTATGGGGAAGAGTGGGGGTGGTACAAAAGGGGAAAAACCAGTTAGTCCCAACAAATCTACATGGGGTTCCAAAGCATGCTTGAACTCACCATGACCAAGGAGGATTTCTCAATCCAGGAGGGTTTGAGAAGATCTTATCATAGCCCATTCAAGGGATACCTCTCCAAGGGACAGGGCTGGCATGCCCACTTGTCTCCACAGGTGTGAATAATAAAAAAGGAACCTCTATTTGTTTCCATGTAAACCTTTCAGTAGCATTTGTGACACGATTTTGCTAGTATCCTCAAAGGGAAAAGACAAAAAATGAGTGACAGAAAAAGGAATAACAAAGGTCTGGTATGGCTTATACCCCCACCTCCCATGCCTATGGGGTTGCAACCCATAGCAGGTATATATGATCTTCTTGGTGGCAAGTGCAGCGGCCAACCTGGGCTTTCCCTCTATATCCTCGTCACATCTTTTTAGCTAATTTCCAGGCAAATTGTTTTTGACACTCCTTAACTGTGGTTTCCCACCGTTCCTCAAATATCTCCCATTCAACAGGCACTAATAATTCCCATCCACAAAGCAAAGTTACTATTTCAGTTGTTTTGAGTTCAATCTGGATAGGGAATAGATTTGATGCTCAACACTTCCTGCAATGAGAGCATCAATTTTGTGAACTACAGTACCAATGTTGTCTACAATTTAAACATTTACATTTAACCCAGTATTGAAGTGGAGACAACCATCCTTTAATGCATCGAATTCCGATTTATTGATCAATCAGTCACTTTAAATAATAGTGTTAATGAACTTCATGCATATTCCAAAATCCAAGTTCACGATAGGCTAACAGAGAAAACTCTAACCACTCCTTTTGTTTTACAATACCTATAATTGTTTATTAAAAACAGAACCAGTGTTCCCACTGTGATACGAAAGGTTCCCAAAACTTCCATATCTGTTCCCAGGGTGCCATCTTTTCCCAGAGAGGGTGTTTTGCTTGTTATGGGAAGACTGTCTGAGAACCTTATTGTTTATAAAGTGATGCATGAGAGAGTCTAATTGTTTATAGAAATCAGCCTGGGAACTGCTTTTGGAACTGCTTCGCAACTACCTTTTACTGTTCTCTCACCTGTGTGCCTTCATGGCCTTTTTCTTTAAGCCATGCTTGAACTAAACTCTCCACAACCCAGCTAGCATGTCCAGTACTGGGATGAATTAAACTGGGTATATGGTATGGCACTGATGGAAGTTGTAATTCTTCCTCTTCTTTGTATAAGTTACAGGATAAGGCCAAAATAAGAGAACTCTCTCACCCAAACAGTCCTGATTCTCCTGTTTGAAGTGGAAGTATTCCTCCCCAAGGGGGGTGTTGGAGGAGTCTCAGGATTTGTCTAGGCAGCACTTGAAACCACTGGTGCAAGCTTGGCCTTATTTCCCATTTAGGTGTGATTCTTTGTACATTCCTTGGTTCATTTGCGTCTTCCTAGTTTATTACCACCCAGTGTCCGCTTGAGAGTCAATTTGGTATCAGCGGGTTTAGATGTGATAGTCCACTCCTCAGGTTCCTTCACAGGTCCTTTGATTCTGCTGGCGTGGATCCACTCTCTTTCTCTGGTTCGAATTGCTGCCTCAGTTGCCAGTAGTACCTGAAAACGACCTTCCCATTGTGGAGTTAAAGATTGTTCTTTCCATGTTTTCACTAGTACTCATTCCCCTGGATGGATGTTATGGATTGTAAATTCTAAAGGCATGGTTTGAGGGATTATCCCTTTCAACTGCAAATTTTCAAGAGTTTTTGCAATTTTGGTGACATATTTTCTAACACTCTTTCTAACACCCTACTTCTTATGCAGCAGTTTCATGTTGGGTAGTCAGAAAGGGTAATCCAAACATCATCTCATAGAGTGACACTCCCAGGTCTAACCTGGGTTGTGTTCAGACCCTCAATAGAGCCAGAGGTAAACATTTTACCCATGACATTTGGGTTTCAATCATTAATTTTGTTAAAGTTCTCTTTAAAGTCTGGTTCATCCTCCCTACCTGGCCCAAACTCTGTGGATGCCATGGGGGATGTAATTCCCATTTTATTCCCAAGGCCTGAGTTATTTGCTCTAAGACTTTTCACATATAAATGTGTTCCTCTGTCTGAGTCGATTCACCATTCCATACCTGGGAATAATTTGTTCCAAAAGGGTTTTCCACACCACATTAGCTGGAGCTTTGCAGTGGGAACAGCTTCAACCCAATGAGTTAAATGGTCTATTACTACTAATAAAAGCTTCCACCTCTGCACTTGGGGAAGTTCAGTAAAGTCCACTTGGATACTTTGAAACGGTTGCAGAGCTAACTCACAGCCTCCTAATCTTTTTCTCATTACCTTTTTATTTACCTTTTGGTAAGTTATACATTTCTCAGTTATTTGCTTTGCCAATCCAAAAATTCCAATGCATCCATAATTCCTTAAAAAGTGATCACACAAAGCCTAAGTAGCCCAATGAGTTTTTTAATGCATGTCTTCTAATATTTTCCTGGTAAGTGGCTTATTAAGTAATTACCTCCCATCAGGAAGTTTCCATTTCCCAGACTGATCTTGCTTTCCCCCTATCTTACTAAATTCCTTTTCTTCTGTTTCACGAAGCTTTGGAATTTCCAATTCTTCCTTGTCTGCGGTTAAAATTAACATAACCTTTTTGGTTCCATTTTCTGCTGCATCTTTAGCCTCTTGATCTGCCAAATTATTCCCTTTTATTTCTGAAGTCATTCCCCTTTGGTGTCCTTTAACATGCACTACAGCAATTTCTTCAGGCAATTTTAATGCCTCTAAAACCACTAGAATGAGTCTCTCATGAATCAGCCTTCTTCCTTTTGAATTTAGTAACCCCCTTTCTTCCATGGCCCTATAACCTCTATCTTGCCCTATATATATTGCTATATTCTAAAACCTTAAACTCTAAGTTTTCCACCCTGTGATATCACACACTCCTATTCAAACTACATACCCGTAATCCCAGTGCTTTCTATCAATTTTGGAAGCCTTCTCCACAGCCTCAGTATTCTCTTGTGAGTCTGTGCCTTTCAGCACAGAAAGTTTAAAATTCTCTGCATTCAGGGTTCTAACACCAAAACTATGGTTTGTGGCAGCAGCTCTCTGGCCACAGAGAGCAAGAGGCACAACTTTCCCAGGCATTGTCCTGAGGAAGGCTACAAGATCAGAGAAAAGACTGATAAACAATTCTTATCTTCACTTGTTGCACCTGTTGCTGTGAACATGTGGAATGTGTTATGGAGATTTGTTTACAAAAAGGTGGTTTCTTAATTAGCCAATGGTGATTGTGTTTGGACTGGAGGATCAATTAGGTCCACTTGTATCATAACTGTCCAGAAAAGCAATGGCTTTCTTAGTAAGTATAGTACAATAAAGTGATTGATCAGCCTTCTGTGAATCATGGAGTCAATGCTAATTATTACCTGGCTGGGGACCTGTGACAACAGTGTTTTTTCTTTTTCTTGGAACCGTTTAAACCTGCTCTGAACTCACACATGTGGCCCACTGGGCTAGGCCCGGGCCATGGCATTTCGAGCGCCAGGGGGACTGATAAGAGGCTGAGTGAGCTTAGCTACAGCCCACAAAAGGAATTTTCTGAGTTTGTTATCTCTTTGGAAGCGGCAAGTGGTTTTAATTTTTGGGGTTTTTTTGTTGTTTTTTTTTTTTTTTGGGTTTTTTTTTTTTTTTTTCTGGTGAATGCTTTTCCTGTTAAATAAACAGGGTTTTTTCCACTTTTCTCCAAGGAAATATTTTCCTGAGCCAGTTGGGGGAGGGGCCACTTGAATCTGCTTCCTAGAGGAACCCCTTTAGAGGTTTTCTTCCACATTACCCTAAACCAGGACAGCCTTTCCCCGGGGTTATTGTGATCCTAATTAGGATGCTGCAAAGGCATTTTCTGATCCCCAGGGAGTCCATGTGCATGTTCCCTCTCTCATATCTGCATATCTGCTGCTTGGATCATTTGTCTTTCTTCATGTGTAAACGGAAGTTTTATTATAGATTGCATTTCGTCCCAGTTATAAACATTGGGTCCCAAAAATTGGTCTACTTGTTCTACTAATCCAGTAGGATCTTCTAGTAGATCTTTTAATTCCTTTTTAAATGTCACTTTGGAGGAATTAAGTGGGGCATTACAAACCCAATTCCCTTGTGTGCCCCTCCCAATGGTACTTCCTGGAGGGGGTATAGTGCCACTGCTTGGTTCTCGTTTTTTGATTCATCTCAGTGGAACCTCCAAATTGTGAGAAACAAGGCTCACTCCTTGAAATTTTTAAAAGTTTAATAAGGGATAAAAAGGACAGTACACAGCACTGGGGTGCTTGACAAACTGCCAGAAGCACAGCAGTTAGCTTAAAACAATTTTCTTATATACGTTTTCATTACATTGCTTAAATGCATATTCAGGAGTGTTATACATAGTCAAACATTCCTGTGAGTTTACATGTTCTGGGAAATCTTTTGCTTGGCCTGACTTTTTTATCTTATCATTCAGATACGATACTCCACAAGTACATTAAATCAACATAGCTATCTCACACCATTATCTGAACTATTCCTACCATTAACAGTTACACAAATAAAACCATTTAACATTACATAGTCTTTATTTCAATGTTTTTTGAAAGCCTAAACTATAAATATATTTATCACACTAATATATGTGGATGTGACAGTTTGGTCAGAGAGTGAAACAGGTAGCTTTCCCAGGCATTGTCTTGGGGAAAGCTGTGAGAACACTCAGAGAAAAGAGTTAAAATAATTCTTATCTCAGTCTCTGCACCTGGTGTTTGTGAACTTGTGGAATGTTTGTACGTGATGTTTTTACCAGAAGGTGTTATTCCTAATTAACCAATGGTGTGAGGGATGTTGTTAAGAAACAGTCAGGTTCTGGGTAAATGATCCTACCTATAAATATCTGAAGTTCCTAATAAAGTTCGCTTTTATGCTTCCTGAGCATGGAGTCAACGTCGCTTGTCTTCAGCCATTCCTAACTCAATGGCGACAAATATATAAATATATAGGCTACACAAGGCATTGACTACAAAAGCTAATGAATTATACTATATTAAAGCAATTAAAAGTGATTACAACTGTAGTATATCAAAATCGTTGTGATGAATAATAATTTGTGAAAGCCAATGACTACATAGTTACTTATAACAGGTGACAAGAAGATGCTGAAACAGGTATAATTTCTGGTTATAACAAGTCACTAATACTACTTTAGGACAAAGTGATGATGATAATATATATGAAAGCAAGTCATCCAAGGCATTTCAGTAAACAAGGAGAACTAGTCAGGATAGACAACATATAGGATTAACAAGAATAGCATGGAAGACTTGTTGAAAATTCAACATGCATTTTCACAAAACAGGCAACTGAAATGTTAAAAAGCTGTTGTGCAATTAATGGAATGCACAAATGAACTTGGCTGCAAGAAGATACCATGCTAGAAGAGAACTTGATCATGCCAAGGCTGTTAAGCACAAACCTGTGATCAAACATAGCAAGTTAGTGGGTTACATCACAACTGCAAAATGCTAAAATTAGTGTAGACTATCACTTTGGTTGCAATTAATTTTTTGTTATTTTTAAATAACAATTTATTTATGACTATGATTCTATGATCTGTTTTCAAGAGAAGATTTTATATAAAGAAATAAATGAACCACTTTGACAACAAAAAATATCCCAAACTGAGCACTTTAACCTTCAAGAAGAAAAATATACTCTAATTTGAAGAATAGTGTATGATCATTAAGTAATGGTTACACTCTGTAATACATAAATGTAACCGGGATAAGTTGTGGTTGCACATTGAATTTCCTGACTTTTAAATGCTTAGATTTTTGAAAATTTAATATATGCTTAAACATACATTTTAAAACAAAATATAGCTATGATAATGGGTAGCATAAAATGCTATTTGTTTTGACATGATACACGATGTAAATCCAAACCAATAGTGCATAAAGGGCCATATTTTCAGATTCTTATTGAAAGGAAAGAATTTCAATCAATTTACTCTAAAATGGTACCCCAATGGTTGGAGATTATTTCCCACTCTGAGACAAAACACACTTACTCTGACAAAAACAGATGCACTTTACTGATTAAATCTCTAGTAAGCTATTTCGTGTAGTCTCTCATTTATAAGTGAAAAGGCAAAGCAATCTCTTACCACAAATAAAATGAGGCCTATGTTTCCTCCCACCCCCTTCGGTGCTATTTTGTGGAGTGCATCCCTGTACTGCATAGCAACAATGCATTTCAAGGACAACCAACCAAGAGACAGTGGGTTCCATAGCCACCAAACTCAAGAATTATGAGAGCATGGTCCATGGCCTGATGCAGACTCGTGTCCCTGCTGTGGTTCAGAGTCTCAAAGAGGAGATGAGGAGGGAGATAAGGAAGAACAGTTTCCATGTGGCACCAATGCAAACAAGAGGTCTGAATGTCAGAGCCTGACATCTCCCAGCTAGGGAGAGGGGGTACACCCCACGAGCGGACCTATGGTTCTTCCTGTGTGATCATGGGGAAGATATGAGAAGGTGGGATGGAAAACCTACTTCTGTCCTGGCAGCACAGGTGAGTAAATTCAAGGAGGAAACTACTAACAGAGGAAGTTCCACCAAACTGAATGTAGCCCCAGCTTCCTGTGACCAAGCTGCTAGGTATAACAGAAGGTAGGATGATATCTGATCCCCTTGAATGAACCTTCAGAATGTACACCCCAGGAGGGAACCATAGCCAGGACTAGAGGGGCCCTGGCTTCAACCATTTAGAGGCATGGGAGAATTGTGTCTTTTGGACAGTGTGGAGCTGATGGCCTGGCACATCAGAGCCACAGAAATTCGAAGCTTTTGTCGATACTGGTGCACAGTGTACTTTAATACCATTGGGACGTGTGGGGGCAAAACCCGTTTCTATTGCTGGGGTGACAGAGGGATCACAGCAGTTGACCCTGTTGGAAGCTGAGGTGAACTTGACTGGGAAGGAGTGGAAGAAACCCTATTGTGGCTGATCCAGAGGCCTTGTGTATTCTTGGCATAGATTTCCTCTGGAGTGGTTATTTCAGAGACCCAAAAGGACTCAAATGGGTTTTTGGGATAGCTGCTGTGGAGGCAGAGGGCATTAGGCAATTGAACACCTTGACTGGGCTGTCCAAAAATCCTTCTGTAGTAGGACTCCTGAGGGGGAAGGAACAACGAGTACTGACTGCCACCTCAGCAGTGTAGCACCAGTAGTATTGAATGAATCGAGGTGCCATGATCTCCATCCACAAGATGATCTGTGAACTGGAGAGCCAAGGGATGGTCAGCAAGGCCCACTCACCCTTCAACAGCCCCATTTGGCCTGTGCAGAAGTCTGAAGTGGAATGGAGATCGACAGTGGACTATCATGGCTTAAATGAAATTAACCCACTGCTGAGCACTGCTGTACTGGACATGCTGGAGCTTCAGTATGAACTGTAGTCCAAAGCAGCAAAGTGGTATGCCACTATAGACATTGCAAATGCATTTTCTCCATTCCTCTGGCAGCAGAGTTCAGGCCACAGTTTGCCTTCACCTGGAAGGGCGTGCAGTATATTTGCAATCTACTGCCCCAGGGGTGGAAGCACAGCCCTGTGGTAATCACATGTTCTCTGAACAGAGAGAGACATAGCTCTCCCAGGATTTTCCTGGGAAGCTGTAAGAAGCTGTGGGAAACTTAGAAGAATTCAAACAATTATTATCTCTCTTTCTGTAACCATTGTTTATAGATATGATTCTCCAGAGTGTGCTATTCATAGTTCACCAATAGTGTGAGAGAAGATTCCTAAAGGCCAATCAGGTCTTAGGTCCACCATTGTTTCTATAAGAACTGTGAATTTCTAATAATAGAGTGTATTTTCATGCCTTCTGATGATGGAGTCTCTGTATCACCTTTGTCTGTCCCCGATACCCCTTCGGTGATACAGCCCCACCATTTACCATGGACTGATGCAGACTGTACTGGAAAAGGGTGAAGGTCCCGAGCATTTGCAGTACATCAGTGACATCATTGTGTGGAGAAACATGGCAGCAGAAGTATTTGAGAAAGGAGGAAAAATTGTCCAGATTCTCCTGGAAGCCAGCCTTGCCATCAAAAAGAGTAAGGTCAAGGGACCTGCCTGAGAGATCTAGTTCCTGGGAGTGAAGTGGCAAGATGGATGTCATCAGATACCCACTAAGGTCATCAATAAGATCACAGCTATGTCTCCACTGACCAGCAAGAAGGAAACGCAAGCTTTCCTAGGCGCCGTACGTTTTTGGAGGATGCACATTCTTGAATACAGTCAGATCGTGAGCCCTCTTTACCTGGTAACCTGCAAGAAGAATGATTTCCACTGGGATGGTGAACAGCAACAAGCTTTTACCCAGATCAAGCAGGAGATTGCTCATGCAGTAGTCCTTGGCCCAGTCAGTTACAGGACCAGAGGTGAAGAACGTGCTTTACTCTGCAGCCAGGAGCAATGGTCCTTCCTGGAGCCTTTGGCAGAAGGTGCCTGGTGAGACTTGAGGTCAGCCACTAGGATTTTGTAGTCAAAGTTACAGAGGGTCTGAAACCAACTACATCCCAAAAGAGAAGGAAATCTTGGCAGCCTATGAAGGAGTCCAAGCTGCCTCAGAGGTGATTGGCACAGAGGCACAACTCCTGGCACCCCAACTACTGGTGCTGGGGTGGATGTTCAAAAAAAAGTTTCCCTCTATCCCCTACGCCACCAATGCTACATAGATTGCCCAGATTACATAGCGTGTCTGTGTTACGAATGGATGTGGGGGTTTGAATAAGTCCCTGCCTTTTGCCCAGGCCTCTGGCATCAGGCAGTAGCTTTATTGAGGAGGCCAGCACCCCAAAATTATTTACTTAATATTGTATTTGGGTTGCCCCCAGATGGAGGAAGGAATGATGAATCTGACTCCATGTTCTCAGAAGGCTAATTTATTATTTTATGATACTATATTGTATTAAAGAATGCTATACTAAACTATACTATACTAAAGAATACAGAAAGGATACTTACAGAAGGTTAAAAAGATAATAATGAAAACTTGTGACTCTCTCTCCAGAGTCTCAACACATCTTGACCCTGATTGGCCATTGAGTCAAAACAATTCACAGAAAACCAATGAAACAACCACCTGTTGGTAAACAATCTCCAAACACATTCCAAAGGAGCAAAACACAGGAGAAGCAAATCAGATAATTATTGTTTTCCTTTTTCTCTGAGGCTTCTCACCTTCCCAGGAGAAAAATCCTGGGCAAAGGGATTTTTCCAGAAAATGTGAATGCCACAAATAGACATAAAACTAACATGTCGCTATTGAGCCCCACACGGTGCAAAGCACCAGGACTCACTCAGAAGGCTCTTTAGAGTTATTTATTGAAGCAACATGTTGCTTTTATAGTTTTACAAGATGTTTACATTTACTTAACGAACACATACACTGCCCATTGGTCATAAAGAAGAAACAAAACCTTCAATAGGTGAAAGGAGCCACGCCACTGTGTAAGCCAACCAAAGTCCAGATATTTTTGCTTACACTTGTTTCTCTCTCTTTCTTCACATTGTCATGGTGATAGTCTTGGTAAATTCCTTGAGAGAGATATGAGGCTTTCCTTATCTTCAGGAAGCCTTTACTAGCTCATAAGAACAGCACAGAAATGTCTTTCCCACACTAACAGACATAAGACTTAAACTAATACTACACAGGAATAAAGATAAAAAAGAAACTACTAGTAGGTATATATAGCACAAAGTTAAAAGCACCTATTAATGTCACACTTAGCGAAGAAACGATATAACAAAATTCAATGTATATTACCATCCAGTTGTTGGTGGGGCACACATCAAGATGCTTTCCCTCAATTCTTAGGGAAGTAACCATGGAATCTACATCCAAACTCTGGGAGAGGTCTCCCACACTTGCAGGGTGTGTGTGTGTAGAAGACTTCTGCCTCTGTGATAATTGTTTGTGCTTTTATTGTTTGTAAAACAGTCTATCAGTGAAGAATATTTATTTTATTTCTTCACACATTTGCTCTCCAGACTGAGATGTTGATTCTTAGCTGAGGCCCGAGCTCTTTTGGTGCCAGAGATGACCCCTTGCGAGGCCTTTCAGCCTGGGTTATCTCTTCATGCACTAACTATTGGGGAAGGGGGGGGGGAGTGGTTGGTGGTGGTAACATGTCCTGCCACAGCCTGTATTGGAAACATGAATCACCCTGGGATCTTGGAGATAATTACAAATTAGGCTAAAGGTGAGAACTTTGGTACTATTTTTATTGACAGTTCCTGTTGCACTGTAGGGATGAACCGAAAATGGAAGCAGCCATATGGAGCCCCATGTGACAAGTTGCAGAAGTTACTGAAGGAGAAGGTAGATTGAGTCAATTTGCTGAACTCAAAGCCATCCAGTTGGCCCTGGACATTGCTGAACAAGAGGAATGGCCAAACCTCTGTTGTTGTTTTCTGTCTTGTTTTATATATATTAAAAAAAAATATATATATTTTCTAGTAAAGTGTGGTACTCTGTTATTTTACAGTTTGTTCTTTTGTCTTTTGTAATGGGTTTTAAATATTCCTTGTTATAAGTTTGTAATGGTTCATTCCATGTACTCCATTTGGCTACCCTGATGGTTCAGTCGTGAGCTGTTTACCCCAAGATTTTCCTGCCAAGTGTATGTCAATCCCCCTGTCAGTCTCCTTGTACCTCCCTTGTTCCCTTGTCTTACCCTGGTCTGTCAAAGATAGCACATCCTTTTTGCTCTGGAGTGTTCCCTGTCCTTCATCCCTTCCTCGAAGCAAGATTAGATTGTAAGGTTTGCTCCTTCCCCTTGTTGGCTTCTACTGGATAGCCTTTACCCTGCACCCCTGCCCTAATGCCTTCCTATTGGTGAAAAGTTGTGTCCTCCCCTTATTCCCTCCCTTCTTTAAAAGCAGTTCTGTTGCCCTCCATTACTGTCACTTGTCCCTGATTCCCCTGGGGAAATAAACTTCTGTTGGGAATTTAGCTGACTAGAGACTGGAAAAGTACAAAGCCGTGGCTAATTCCAAATCTTGCACCTGCAAGATAACGTGTCCTTGGGCCTAGCTGAGTATGATAAAGAAATGGACAGTGAGATGTGAGAAGTAGAGAACGTAGGCCCAAAGGAATGAGGAAGAGCTGATGGTATAGTTTAACCAATAGATTGCTTGGCTTACAGAATATTCATAAGCTTATTATTTGCTGTATAAGTGTTTGATGCTTTCTTCAATAAACTGGACCTGTGATGAACCATCTGGTGTCCTGGTCCCCTTCTTTCGACAAACTTCCTTGGAACTCCAACAAGTGATTGCTTCCTATTCCTTTGCCTTGGTTCACAGTGATGAAAGCGACATGCTGAGTACACAGTGACTACCTGCAGAGAAGTAATAGAATCTAGACCTTTACCAACAAGCACCTCTGCGCAGAAGACCGAGATAATTACACTAACCCGTACCGTAGAAATAGCAAAAGGAAAAAGAGTAAACATCTATACAGACTCAAGGTATGCATTCGGAGTCGTGCATGCACATAGAGCCATCTGGAGAGAGAGGGGAATACTGACCTCACAAGGAAAAAACATCAAACATGCACAAGAGATAATCCAGCTGCTAGAAGCAGCTCAGCTGCCTGAAAAGGTAGCAATTATGCATATTAAGGCATACCAAAGAGTGAGCTCAGAATTGGAAGAAGGAAAGGAGCTGGTGGATAGAGAGGCAAAAGAAGCAGCAAAAGGTGAGGTAACTACTGAAGGAGCCCTAATTCCAGATGGACAAATTTCCCTTGAAGGTAAGCCAGAATATAATAAGAGAGATAGAAAATTGATTGAAGATCAAAGAGGGACGTATAACCAAGAAGGGTGGGCTACCATTGAAGAGAAGCTGGTAATCCCTTCCCATTTATTGTGGTCACTAGTAAGGGAAGAACACCAGAAAACACACTGGGAAATAGATGCCCTATACACCTACTTGATTGAAAGAATTGTTGCTAGGAATTTATACGCCACTATTACTCAAGTGACCTGACAGTGTGATCTTTGCCTCCAGACTAACCCCAAAAATATCCCCAGGCCAAAACTCAGTCAGACTGGGAGGGGCCATGGGCCTGGACAGCAGTGGCAAATTGACTTTTCAAAACTCCCAAGGAAAGGGAGGTATCAGTACTTATTAGTACTGACAGATACATTTTCAAGGTGGCCAGAAGCGTTCCCCACCAGAACTGTCAAGGCTCAAGACGTAACCAGGGTATTATTACAAAAAATAATACCACGCTGCCAAGTTCCAGCCACAATATCCTCAGATAGAGGATCACATTTCATTTCCAAAATTGTGCAACAGATTAGTAGCCACCTGAGCATAGATTGAGAATTTCACACTACATACCGCCCCCAATCAGGCAGTCAAGAGGAGAAAATAAATCATTTGATTAAGAAGCAAATTGTAAAGCTAAGGCAGGAAGTTAATCTACCCTGGCCCCAAGCTGTTCCACTGGCACTGTTGTAAATTCGAACTAAACCTCGAGCTAAAGAAAAGCTGAGTCCTTTTAAAATGCTTATTGGAGGCCATATGGAATACAAAAGATAATGTCCACCCACATTGAGAAGGTAACATTGGCCACCTACATGGTAGCTTTAAGCAAACAGAGAAATTGAGAAACACGTGGCTGGAACTCAGAGCAGGGAGCTAGATGGACCAGTACATAACATGCTGCCTGGAGATTATGTATATATTAAGTATCTTACAGAAAAAAAATTATAACCACAGTGGGAGAAACCATTCCAAGTGCTTCTGTCCACCTTCACCGCAATCAAGATCAAGGAGCAGAATGTCTGAAACCACCACTCTCGAGTAAAGGAGGCCCCGGAAGCCCCTTAGAGAGTAACACCAAGAGACAATAAACTAAAACTAAAACTTACTCAAGCAAAATAAGTATATTGCAGCCAGGGGTAGTTTGTAATTTCATTTACAAAATTGTTTTGTATATAATTATAACTGAAATCTTAAAATTAGAGAGTACCTCTGTTCAAAGCAATGCTGAATGGCCTTAGTCACAAGCTTTTAATCAGTATACTGGATCCATGAGAAAACTTTCTGAAATAAAAGATTTAAGCCTATCCACTGTAGTAATCCACGGGAATCAAGTATATGAAGAGCAGGAGTAGCAAGAACAGGAACTGTAGACACTTCAAAGGATCAGAAGAGAAGAAATCAAGGTAAAGTGCCAAGTGGTCAACGAAACAGCTCATGAAAGACCAAATGCAATTAGTGTCTCATCCTCTCCTGTATGCAAACACCAGGAAGTTTGTGATAGCCCAAGCAAATCCAACTGTTAGTGTAATTTTACCTTAATACAGCCTGTAGAAGGGGCTTACCTAGAGGCTCATGATACTATCAAGCTCACATTTAAATTTAAAATAGACACCGCACTTTTTACAACAGCAGAACCTTATACAACTCACACCAGTGCTCAAGCAGTTCAAACCCAACACAAACTTGAACCTGAAGTATATAAAATAGGCCCATACATAATTAAGAATGTGGGTGAACAACTGTTGTTCAATCCAGAATGGTCTCTCAAACGTGTTGAATTGCTGATGCAAATTAACATCTCAAAAATCCAAACAGCCTGCTCCTCTTTCCTAAGAGCATCCTTTGAAAGCTAGACAAAGTAGTTACAAAGACAAGTATACCTCAAGAGCAGAATAAGAAAAAAATCTGAGATATTAAAAACAAGATTGGGAGTTTTAAATAGAATTAATTCAGAAATACTGATGAATAAGCTGGCCACTACAGCCGGTGGCCTAACAAAATTGAAGCAGCCTTTACAGTCATCTCTATTAACATTAAGAACTAGCCAGTAGTGGTTTTCAAAAGTACTGCCAAAGTAGGAAAAAAACGGAGACCAAGACCACAAGCTAATGGTAGAAACGCTTAATGCAAATCAAGATTACATGTCTTTAGCTTTCAGTTGTATACAAGCACAGTTATGGATGCAAGCAACAGCAGCTTTAATCACACAGGAAGGGAGTAAAAATAATATTCCAGCTAAAATTCAAAAATTTATTTGAGATAATGCAATAATTTTGAAAAGGTTTCAATCCTAGTAGACTATTGTAAATTTCACCTATGATTCTGCTTCTAATGTGGCCACTGCCTTTGTGCTTACCATGCGTAATGCCACTGTTTACGTTATCCATCCCATCATTGCACTAAAATTAAACCATAAAAAACCACTGCTGTACCCTTCAGAACATAAAGTGTGAGCACAAAAGGTGAATGAAAAGTAGCAAACAGTAAACTTCAAATCCTGTATTACTGGAGAACAACTAAAATTCATTTGTAAAAGCAATACTATTAATGCTCAAGATGTGTGTCTAAACACTGAACAGAGTATTTGCCACTTTGAAATTCATCCAGTCACTGATCAGAAAACTGTGCTCGTATATACTAGTAAAAGTATATGCTTAAGAACTGCTTATACTGCTGTAAAAATTGATAACAACGATGTTATTTTGTTTAGCAGAAATCATTCTAATTTTTGTATTTGTAATTTTGTTAAGATTATCAAGTGTAATTTTTCAAACTTAGCCCCAGTGACATCCCACCAGCTAATTAAAACGAAATACACAATGTATCACAGACTATCACCTACTCCTATTGGAATGAACCTCACATTGATAAAACAACTAATTAAACATCAAGACCTACTAGAGATCTTAAAAAAAATTCAAGAAAGTGAAAAAAAACCCTAATTAGTATCCAACATGATACAAAAGAAATAATCAAAATTCTACAAAGAATGAAACAAAATGCAGATCGTCACTGGGAGGATGTGATCTTTAAGTAGTCACCAACTGCAAATGAGATTTTTAATAAGTTGTGTCATCCCATTGTAGTTTTATTAATATTAGGTGTAATATCAGCATGAAGGTGTGCCTCCTCCTTCTAGCAGAGATGCTCAAGAAAGAAGGGAAAGAAATGAGAGACTTTCCGAGTTTGTGTCTCACTGCACATTGCAGTTCTAATGCAGTAACATTTTCCCTTTGTTTACAGCTTCCTCTGTTGTTTTAGACTAAAGGGGTAGCTAGCTCCTGGCAGACTGTTTTACAGTTTGCAGCCCCCTCTGCCCTGTAATTTGATGCCTTCTTCATCACTCAACTCATCTGTTGTGTTCTTTTCATTCTTTCAAGCTTTTCCTGCTTCCCTGCAACATTACTGAGTGTTAAGAAAAGCAAGAATGGCCTTGAGCAAAGCCCTGTACCTGTAATAAAAGTAGTCCTTGCATTTTCATCCTTGAAAACCATCTGTGCTAGAAGTAGAGAGGGTTATATTTACCCAACATGTTATATTGTTTTGTTTCCTGTAAGTAGAGTCCTGTTAGAACACATTTGTCATGCTTTGAACTCCTTTAGCTAAAAGTCTTGAGCTGCCTCCACTCAACTTTAACACTGGCAAAGTGCTACTTTTCTTTCATGTTAAGAGAAGAGCTTAAGTGTCAGAAACTTAGATATTTTTCCATGCATGACACAGATACCTTTCCCTCTTTCAGTCCAAGATGATATCTTAATAAAAGCTTTATCTCAAAGTCACTGTCACCACTGCAGAGAGGCCTAAAACTTTCCTTATCATATCCCCAGAAGACTGTGAGCTACCCTTCAAAGTAATAAAAACCACAAGTACCCCTCCTCAGTTAAAAAGTAAAAAGTACCCCTTCACAAAACACAAGCTTCCAAGGCAGTGGGATAAATTAGTTCCTACCCCAACATCCCATGATAATGTAAGAGGTAAGAAACATCATGTGTGCTATGCACTAGCAGTGATCCTCAATACGTCCTTCTAATCCTCTCCTTGGTACTTGTCAGACTCCTGAGGAAAACAAGACAGCAAAAAGTGCTCAGTTTTTCCCTTATAGAGTGAGAAGCAAAAAGCAAAAATCCAGCGTAGTCTCTCTTTGACTTTTTCTTTAAGACAAGCCTGTCTGTTCCCACCCCAAAGGCACAGAGGGTGCTCTTTAAACTGTACCACAATGTCCCACCCATACTCCCCTCTCCTGTTCCCATCCCCACTGTGTCATGATCCCATGAAGAGAAACCCACAGGGGCATCAGAGCCAGGAGAGCTATGACAGAGTGCTGTACACGTGTGTGCCAGTGTGTACAGCTCTGTGTGCACATGTGTTTTCTAGTGTGTCCAAATGTGAGTGTACATGTCCTGCTTTGCACAGTGTACAAGTGTGTTAGCGTACACAGCACTATTCACGTAGATGTACTGACATGTACGTGTGATATGTGCACTGCTGTTTGCATGTGTTAAATTACACACTCTCAAGTGAGTGAACCTGTGCACAGCTCTGTGCTTGTGAGTGTGCACAGGTTCTACAAGTGTGAGCATAGCTCTGTATGAGGCACTGCACACATTGGCATGTTCAAGTTCTACGTGCAAACAAATCTTGTGCTTGTAGGCATGTATGCATTAGTAAAGATTGTACATTAATAAGTGTCTTTGTAACACATGTGGTAGTATAGCAGGTTGGGTGTACACAAGTGTATACTGCCAGCTGTAGCAGCACAGGTTTAGCTGGTGGTCACTGCTACCCTATATCTATTCCCCAATAAGCATATCCTGTGTAAAAGCCACTCGGGTAAGCATTTAGGTAAAGCAGTCAAATCCATACACCAGACTCACCACGGCTAGCTCAGCGAAGAGAGGCAGAAGGGCCTTTTGTATGGTTCTGTTCCAGCAAAGGTTTATTGCATCCACCATGCCAAAGGGAAACCAGGGACAAAAGACAAAACCATGTGGTCTGCCCAAGGTTAAGTATGGGAGGGCACGGGGGTGGTACAAAGGGCAGGGCAAAGGCCATTGGCCTACAGGGAAGATGGGGCCAGCCACCATGGATACCCCAACCAATGAGGAAACAGGGAAAGGAGAAACAACAAGAATTTGGGACATATGGGGAAAGGAACTGGAGTGGTTCATGGTGTTGTGCAAGACTCCATGGGGAAGTCCTTTCTGTCCCCCTAGGTGGGGAAAACTCTATGGTATGTTTTTCCAAGGCAATGCCCTGGGGATTTCCCTGAGGGGGAAGGATTCAGAGGATTCCACAGCTAGCAAATACCGTAGTATACAAGAACTGTGTGCAAGGGAGCAGGTACCTGTGTGTATGTGCACTAGCTCTGCGCATATCCCTGGGCATGCCCAGGGACATAGCTCTAGCTCTCTGTGTACACCTTGTTCTTGTAAGGAGAAGAATTTGCCTCTACGTATAAGTTTGCCAAAAGTTTATGTAAAGCTGTATACAGTGATTTCCATAAGATTTAATAGTGTTTAAGTTTCCATTAAATCTCTATAAACAGGAATATCTACAGTCACTGTGACCCACTGCTGTTCTAGCCCATGTTCCCTAAAAACTACTATCGTCAAAACAGGGTGCTAGACCAAGTTCTAAACCTCTCTATAATTGTAATGGTTCCTAAACCATGCAGTTCCCTTGTGTCAACAGTAGTAAGTAACTACTTTAAAACTCAAGAAAACATATGAAGCAGTGTTACGGACATTTTCTTCAGTTTAATCCCTCAGTAGAGAAATCCCTCTCAGGAACAACTAACCACTGAATCGACTGTACGAACCGCAGAGCAAGAGTAGACTCATGTCAACCAAATTAAAGGCCCAATGAAGGAACCCAAAGAATAGACTGTAACATCCAGACCAAGTGAGAGATAGCCAAAGAAACCCAAAGACATGTGAAAAGTAAAGTCGAGTTTCCACCAGCCAGCTTGAAGATTGTTTTAACTAACACTTTGGGTGGGGAATTTGAACTGTACCATTTATTGATGCAATTGTCCTGTTTTAATAGATGGGAATTACAAGCATCTGTTGAGGGGAAGTACACAGGGAACCGGAAGAGGTATTGGGGCAATTTCCTTAAGGACCAATAAGTAAAGTAAAACAAGAAATAGAGGGCAAGACTGGGTTGGCCCCTGTGTTGACCACCAAGAAGATTATAGCCCTGCTGTGGGCAAGCAATCCCATAGGCATGGTAAAGTGGCAACAAGAAAGCCATACCGGACCACTATCATTCCTCAGTTGTCTCTTAATACAACAGACACTAAAGGGCAAGACTGAGTTGGTCTCTGTACTCACCACTAAAATACACCTGCTATGAGTAGCAACCCCATAGACACAGTAGATGAGAGTAAAAAGGCCATACTGGAGCTCTATGATCCCATTTTGTTCATTCCAAATAAGTGTGTCTAAAGAAAACCTAAGGTTTTTTCCTGTTCCCACTGTCCTCGCCCACACCAACAGATGCTAATGAAAATTATTTTTTATTTTATTTCCTTTTTTGAGAAGTAAAGGCAGATTATCAGAATCAAAAATGAGAGTTCATTGTTCGAGCCAAATAACTTAGAGAAAAGGAAAAGGGGGGCTTGTTATAAATGAGTAATGTAATAGTTGTCTCTCACAATTAAGAGATAGATATTATGTGGATGTTAAAATGTATAGTAATGTTATTGTAATATGTCCTCCCATAGTCCTCTTTCCCCTCCCCACTGTAATAGCCTCAGTAGTCAGGGCATCTGGAGAGGGCCAGCTTCTTACCAAGAGGTGCACTGTAACAACACCTGACCTTGAATCAAGATATAAGAAGGTAATCTCCACCAATGGACAGCAGAGGAGGAGTTGACTGACAAAACTTTGGGAGGGGCTAAGGGTATAAAAGGAAGAGCATCCATTTTGTAGATGAGCACACTGCTGATTTGTCATTACCTCACTTCTGATATTCTCCAATTATTTCTATATTACTTTTATTTCTTTTTAATGGATCATAAACCATTACTCTTATCTCTGTCTCGGTTTGGTAAAAGGAAAAATTCTGGTTTTATGATTCTTAGAGCATAACTTCCTATCTATTGGGGAGGGAGTTTTGTATAAGTTCTTTTCTTACATATTTAGAATAGGCCATCCAGTGCTTTCTAATAATCATTGCCTTGATGATTTATGTTTTGCCAAAATTTAGATATTTTAGGGATTCTATAATAGGGTTTTTTTTTCAGTGTTATTGCTCAAGAAATGTTCAATTTCTCTATCTTGTGTACAATTTTTTTCCTGGGTCTAATATTGTGTGGGTTTTTCAGGGATCTACTATGTTGAAGTTCCATTAGAGATTTTATATTTTTTATAGGGAGTTTGTCCTTCTTTATTAAGGAACCTTTTTCTAATACGCTAGAGGCATTTCTTTCTTATTATTTTTGAGCTTAAAATTTACTCTTCTGGCCTGCTTCTCCCTTTTATGCTAGTCCTGTATAGTAATTCAAGACGACCCAAACGTCTGGGAATGATTGGCATCTGACTCCAAGGCTTTGGAATGCTGAACACATGCTTTATTAAAACTATACTATATTACATTACAATTATATTAAAGAGAGATACTAAACTATATCATACTTACTACTAACAAACTAATGAGAAAACTCGTGACTCTCTGCCCGAGAGTCCTGACACACACATGTGGATCCAATTGGTCAATGAATCCAAACAACCATCACCAAAATCCAATCAAGCAATCACCTTGAGTAAACAATCTCCAGAACCCATTCCACACAGGCACAAACACAGGAGCAGCAAATGAGATAAGAATTGTTTTGATCATTCTTTTCTCTGCTTCTCTCACAGCTTGTCTCTGTTCAGAGGGCATGTGAGTACTACAGTCCTGTTCCATTTAAGAAGTTTAATTTGGCTTAGGCTATTACCTTTTTATGGCTGTTCTTTTGTTATTAAGGCTCTCTCACATACATAGTAGTTGGTAATGTTTTGTTCTTTATTGATTCTTTCCTTGAAATCTATAAATAAAATATTTTTTCTTAATGTTGGAATTTTTATTTTATTTTTTAATTGTTGTTTGAGTTTTGTATTTAAATCCTCATGTGGCATTGGTTCTGGGTTATGTTTTGCGGAGAAAAGAAGAAACCTCACAACTTTATAAAAGTTGTAAAGCCCGGTATGCTTTTATTACGACGCGCGCCGGACAAAAGGCATGCGTACCCCTGAAGACCTCAGGTCTCCTTTTACCCCCCTTCCAAATGCATATGCATACAGTTTCACAATAGGTTCATACATATTCATTCCCCGTGACATTTATCGACAGTTCTTCTTTATCAAAGGAATTTCTAGGTTGGGGGCAAATTGACCTCGTGGTCTTTTCTGTTTTTCTTTCTCTGTCTCCTTGCTGTCTCCCTCATGCAAGTTTTTCCTTCAGCTTTGGCCTCACAGACTTTTCACCTCTCCTAGACACTTCACCTAATTCAGAATGGATCTCTACTCTGTCTCAGTTAGATGGCTGTATTTGCTTTGTTATCTTGCTTATGATTTGTTTTTTTATTAAATTTGGGGTTGATTTTGAGTTAGATGTTTGTGTTTACTTTTTCAGCTTGCTTATTACTTGTTCTTTTATTAAATTTTGGTTATTTATTTAATCTTGGTTTCTATCCTTGTGCAAGTATACTCAGTTTTCCCCCTTTGGGCATTTAACTCCTAGCTTTATGCTACTCGGTTTTAAGTTTTCTGCAACCTAGAATGTTTGCTTATTCTGTATACAGGTTTCTGTTGTGTCATGGGTTGGAGCTGGCACAGTGCCAGTGCACCCATGAATATATATTTTTCTCAAATGGTTGCTGTGAGATGTGACCAGAAACAGAGCATAGCAAGCTCAAGCTTAAAAATAAAGGAAAAAAAAACTTTATTAACCTACACTATAATAAAAGGAACACACAAAATTCAGAATGAAACCCTTCCAAAACATTCCTCCTCCCTCCATCCAATTTCCACCAAAGCACAGGGAGACAAAACCTTGGATTCTCAGTCAAGTTGCCACCTCTCAGATAATAAATTCTCAGTTCATCAAGGGAAAGAGGAGTGTCTCTTGTACCATAGTCTTCCATAGGAAACACAGTTGAAACCTCTTATGTTTCCATGTCACACAAGGCACCACCCAGAGAAAATCTGCCATGGTGACATCCTCCTTCCATGGACAGTGCTCTCACCACCATCCATGGACCAAAACTGCTTATAGGGTTCTTTTTAAGGATGCTTTGCCAAGTACCAAAAAACAACAGCTTCTCATTTTGGGACAACAGACCCCCCCCATTTTCACCTCCCCTGGGGCCGAGGGTCTTGAGAACAGAGATCTTCTTCCTCCCTGAAGACAGAGGACACCACCACACTCTCCTCACCTTTCTCTGTTCGCTTCACTCCGGCATATGGCATCACTGCAGCAGGTCGCTCTCTCTCCTGCCCTGGCAATCACTACAGCAGGTCACTCTCTTGGCTCAAACCACTGCATCCCCCTAAATGCAGTCTCTGTGTTACAGGAAAATTGGTTCAGTCTATGGCTGTACAAGAAAAAGTCCAGCCAAAGGCCACTCCATCATCACTTCCCACCTAGGGCTCTTTTCCATCTGCTTCTAACATCTCAGGTCCCAGGCTGGCTCTCTTCTCTTTCAGATCAAGGAGGATTAGTGTTTCGTAAAGTTTTCTTTGTCTAAGAAAGGGTAAAAATCTCGGGCTCTGCTGCCCTCAGGATGGTTGAAATCTCACAGCAGCCTGTCCAGGACTCCCATGGCTGGGCACCTTCCCGCCCCTCTTCTCTTTCTATTCTGCCTGTGTGCTGCCAGCGCATGATATAAAATTTCAAGGTGGCATGTGGAGAGTCTGGTTTTAGCATGGCTTAAAGAAAGAGGCCATGAAGGTATACAGTTGAGGGAAAAGTAAAAGGTAGTTGTAAAGCATTTCCCAGGCTTGATTCTATAAATAATTAGGCTCTCTCAAGTACCACTTTATAAACAATAAGATTCTCAGACAGTCTTCCCATAACAGGCAAAACATTCTGTCCTTGGGCTCTCTGGGAACAGATAGCTGCTCTGGGAACAGATATGGAGGTTTTGGGAACTTTTCATATCACAGTGAGAACGCTGGTCCTGTTTTCAATAAACAAATCACAGGTATTGTAAAACAAAAGGAGAGATTAGAGTTTTCTCTGTAACCTATTGTGAGCTCGAATTTTGCAATATGCATGAAGTTAATTAACACTGTTATATAAAGTGGCTGATTGATCAATAAATCGGAGTCGATGCTCATCAATCGGATGGTCGTCTCCCTTCACTTCAATAGTGGCACAGGCTCTCTCTCTCTCTGGGGGAAAGGAGGGGGGGGGAGGGCTGCCCGGGACATCCCAGTGTTTCTCTCTCCACCCCTCTGTCCTGCAGGGGCCAGCCCGGTTCCATTCCCTTCACCCCCCTTCTCTGTCCAAAGCTCCTGGCCTACCTTAGCCTAGGCCGCATGGCTTCCCCTCCCCCACCCAGCCTGTGGCTGGGCAAGGGAGGTCTGAACTCTTCACTAACCTGAACAAAAGAGAAAGTCTTCTGGGAGTTCTCTGCTTTTAACTCCCTGTGTTCTGAGAGGCGTATCCATGTCTTCAGTGGTTACACCAGGTGTCAATATTCAAATCTGACCATTGATTGGTTTGACTATAACTTCCCAAGAAAACTCATGTCCTTGTCTACCTATGACATGTTGGAACCCTGGATGCTGAAAATTTTAAACTTTCTGTGCTGAAAGGCACAGACCCACAAGAGAATACTGCATTTGACCTGAGGCTGTGAAGAAGGCTTCCAAAATTGATAGAAAGCACTGGGATTACAGGTGTGTAGTGTGAATAGGAGTGTGTGATATCACAGGGTGGAAAACTTAGAGCTTAAGGTTTTAGAATATAGCAATATATATGGGGCAAGATGGAGGTTATAGGGCCGTGGCTGGTTGTTCTTCACCTTCTTCTTCATGGATTTGGGTAGTATTATGTAATTGATTAGAAAAGTCCGCATTGAGGACTTTAGGTAATTAGTTATTGGGTTAAAAGTGAAAATAATTTAGGTGTCATTTCTTAATTGGATAGTTTAGCTTTAAAAGACCTTGTAAAGAAAGATAGCCATTTTGTAGCTTGTTAGTAGAATGCTGTAGAACTCACAACTTGTGAGACTGTGATATAGGTAACAAATAATAAACATTTGAGTCTGAATATGAAATATTGTCTCAAGTGCTTTAAATCCCGACCTTGATAGTGGTGGAGAAGAAGATAAAGAACCGACAGGTTTCTAATTTGAATGAGTTATAACAGTACTGGTTGATAAGGGTGTGAGTGGTGAAAAAAGAACTTTGAAGTTTTCCGTAGTATAGTGATTGGTAGCACTTGTGACAAGGATTATCTAGATTCCTAAAAGGGAAAAGATTAATAAGGAGTAATAGAACTCTGGAATGGCATGTACTCCCACTTCGCATGCCTATGGGGTTGCTGCCTGCAGCGGGTATGTATAATCTTTTTGGTGGCAAGTATAGTGGTCAATCTGGTCTTGCTTTCTGTTTCTTTATCACTAAATTATTTATGTCACTTGCTTGTATTGTGGTTCTTTACTGTTCCTTAGTTAACTAGCACAGTTAATTTTATTTGTTGAATAGTTTTATTATAGCTACATCATATGGATTTGTTTGCACTTTAATTTGCTTCTCATTTTTGATAAATAACTGCTTCTTACTCAGCTTTTAATAGCTTGTGAGTATCAGAGAGCATTAATTTAACTCTATAACACAGTGTTAAAATTGGTACTTGCCCTCGATTTATGTTTGAACTTTTCCCTTTCTCTCGACAAATTTTGTAACATGCTTGCCACTTGGGGGATCTGCACTGCTTGAGCTGGCCACAGTTTTTACACTGACATTGTATCTAACCTGAATGACTCGCATTAGGGTGTTTTAAGTAGAGTATGTGACCGTGAATAAATCCGGAAGATGTCTCAGCAGGGAAAGCTGGTGTTTTTTCTTTTTGCGGGTCGCAAGCAAAAGCAAAAACTTTAGGATCACTTATGGCACTGGTGTCTTTTAATTTATATAACCCTGATCCACTTGATTGGGGAGGAAGTAAATTACCACTTTAAAGATTGTCTTGGAGATTGGAGAGCCTCTGGCCTTTGGGAGTATAAAAAAAATCAATAAAGTTTACAGGGAACTCCTTTCTAGTTTGGATTGGTGTGTTCTTGTCCGTTGTCTACTTGCTACATTGAGTACACGTCACGTGCTTTGTTTTAGAGTAACTTTTAGGCTTCTTGTCGAAGTGACAACTTTCTAGTTATTGGGTTCTTCTACTGGTCTTTTATTTTGCTATCATGAGTCTTTGTTCTGTAGTTTGTACAGCTGATTTAGTGGTGAATAGCACCTGAAAGGGACTTTCCTGTTGTGGGGTTAAAGGTTGTTTTTTCAATGATTTGACTATTACTTAATCTCTAGGATTAACATTATGAATTTTAAAATCTAGGGTAACAGTCTGAGGGATTATCCCGTTTTTTCATAGTCCCTTTGGGGTTTGTGCTATAGACAGGACATATTTCTTGATACTGTCTTCCCCTTTTACATAGGTGGCAATCTTATGTGGCGAAATCAGAAAAGGTAACTCAAACATTATTTCATAAGGTGAAATCCCTAAATTTGATCTAGGTTGAGTTCTAATTTTTAATAAAGCTAAGGGTAGGCATTTTACCTACAACATTTGGATTTCAATCATTAATTTAGTTAGAGCTCTTTTAAGGGTTTGAGTCATCTTTTTAACCTGTCTTGAACTTTGTGGATGCTACGGAGTGTGTAATTTTTTTTTTATACCTAGAGCTTGGACTATCTGCTGTAGTATTTTTGATGTGAACTGGGTTCTTTAAATTGAGTTGATGTTGTCTACTATTCTATATCGGGGAATGATTAATTCTAAAAGAGTTTTGCATATAACATTGGTAGTAGCTTTAACAGTTGGTACTGCCTTTATCCAATTAGTTAAATGATTTACTATTAACAGCAAAAAATGTTACTGTTGCACATGGGAAAGTTTAGTAAAATTTATTTGGATACTTTGAAAGGGTCGTAAGGTTAATTCCCTAATGAGTCTTGTTATGCATACTTTCTAATATTTTCTTGGCCAGTGGTTTATTTAACAACTGTCTCTCATTAGGTAATACCCACTTCCCTTTATTGTCTTTTTTTTTTTTTTGCTCTTATTTCAAGAAATTTTTTTTATTTTTATGTCACTGAGTACTGGGATACCTTGATTTTTTTCTGTGGAGGTTAGGAATATCATTATTTTCCCTTGACTTGGCTGTATTTTTACCCTTTAAGTCTGCTAAATTGTTTCCTTGTATTTCTAAGGTGGTCCCTTTCTGATGTCCGCAAACATGCACAACAGCAACTTCTTCTGGCAATTGTAAAGCTTGCAATACTTTTGAGATAAGCTTTTCATTAATTAATCCTTTCTCTTTTGAATTTAACAGTCCTCTTTCTTCTCAGATTTTCCCAAAAGTATGCACTACTCTAAAGGCGTATTTAGAGTCAGTATATACAGTCCCTCTCTCTTGTGTTAGTATTTTGAGGGCTCATTTTAAAGCATATAACTCACATATTTGAGCTGACTAGCTGAGGGGTAACTTTCTCTTTTCTATGGTTTACAATTTTTCATCCATCATAGCATATCTTGACATTTGCTGCTCTTGAATTTTCTTTGAAACATATGGATGTATAATTGCTTCCCACCTTGAAGGGGTTTGTTTGTTAGATCTTTCCTCACTTTGGTCTGATAGTTTATGATTTCTAAGCAATTATGTATTAGTTCTTTTATTGTTGCAGTAAAGCAGATGGGATTCAGTTTCTTCATACAGAAAAGCCAATTCTTTATTCAAATAACTCATTTTTATTCAGTTTTTATAGACCTCGTGTTCAACTCCAATTGGCTGGTAGTTTTCTTGCCACTCAATTAATTGGTTAGAAGTACCTGTGTGTACAAGTTAGGACTATCTACAGGTGTTTACACTTTTTCTTTGTGGATTCTCATGAGACAGATCTTTTGTTATTACAGGCGCAACTTATTTTCCTCTACAAGAATAGGTTGTTGTGTTAACTGACTTTTCATTCCCAAGATTCTTTCACATCGGAACTTAGTTAGCTGCTTAGCCGTACTTAGAAGTGATAGGCCTAAGCCCTGATTTTATAAAACTTTTCTTTTATAAGATTCCTACTTGTATGCAACACTTTTATTGGTTCTCTGTACAAAAATTGGGCAGGATTGAGGTGTTTATCTGTAATTAGTTTTAGATTATCTTTTCTATTAGAGTTGCTTCATACTTTAGCACTTGAGAATCAGAGAGCCATTTGTCAGCTTTCTGATTCAAAATATTTCTAACCACATGTGTGCACTTTTAATTTTCTTCTAAAAGTTAATTTCTTGCTTTCTTCTACTAGTAAGGTAGTAGCGGCTACTGCCTAGATATAGGTTGGCTACCCCTTACTAACACGGTTTAATAACTTTCACAGATAAGCTACTGGTTTCTTGAACTCTCCCCATTCTTGGGCTAAGACTCCATGGGCTACCCCATTTTCTACATTTACAAATAAGAAAAAAGGTTTATCTAAAGCAGGAAGACTTAGAGTAGGTGCACTGATCAATTTTTGTTCCAAACTTTCAAATTTTTTTTATCTTCTTTTTCCTACATAATTTCATTTTTTACGAGTTTTTCATACAGAAATTTAACAGTTTAAATATACCCTTTTATCTATAATCTACAATATCCTAATAAGCCTAAAAGCTTTCTGATTTCTTTTTAAGGTTTTGGCTGGGGGAGTGAGGTTATTCTTGTAATCCTTTGTAGTGGTTTTAGTTTGCCAATTTCAGATTTCCCAATTCTGAGATTTCCCAGCCAACGCACTAATGAGTGTGGTGGGCTTCAGTGCTGGCCAATCACAAGTGCACTCATTTCCTGCTGTGAGATAAGATTAGGAGAAAGGCAAAGCAGTCTCAAGACTTTAAAAGGGTATAAAGAAAATTTTATTAAAGGCAAGTAAAAGAAAGAGGGGGAAAAAAATTAAAACAAACCCTTCAGAAGACCTCTTCTCCCTTTACAACCTTTTCTTTCTCACTGACAATGTAAAGAAACAAATCCTAAAATTTCCAGTCAGTTTACCACCTCTAAAATAGTCTTTCTTCAGTTCACTTAGGGAGAGAAGTCCCTCTTGTTAAGGTTATTTTTGCCTTCTCAAGGCGTGACGACCTGGTTCTTAGTCCGGCACGGTGGCCCAAAGCCCAGGGTCACTCGGTCCATATGCTCCTGACACCAATGTGGTGGACAGCAAATGGCGTTTATTGAGGGGTCACAAGGGTTTTTATAGCTTGGGCAGCCAGTGTCATTTCCTTCTGCTCACGTCCGGCTGGGTGCGGCCAGGTACGGGGCAAAGGTCTGACTGCAGGGGGGGATGTCCTGACAGACCGTACTACCCGATTTCTTCCGCACCCAGATCCCTGACTCTCCACATTTCCCCCCTCCCTCATGATTAGTAAAAATCGTATAAAGTTATAAAATGTAGAGGTTACAAAATTTCATGGGTTAGTGAAATTAGTATAAAATTGTAAGTGTGTTAGTAACTGGCACGCCTTAAAGTAATTGTCGGTGCTCGAGAAACATAATGTTAACCGTTTCTAAACGCTTTTTAACGAATAGCACCAGTTTGTTTAATATGCAAGGCCCGAAGATTAGGGTTAGTAAGATTATAGTGAGTGGGCCTATTAGGGTAGAAATCAGGGTGGCGAGCCATGGGGACCGGTTGAACCACGACTCCAACCAGTCCTGTTGAGCTTCTCTGTCCATTTTTCTTAGGTTTAGTTGGTTTCTCAGTTCGGCCATGGAGTCTCTGACGACTCCGGTGTGGTCCGCATAAAAGCAGCATTCCTCTTTTAAGACGGCACACAGGCCTCCTTGCTGCATGAACAAAAGGTCCAGTCCTCACCTGTTTTGGAAGACAACCTCTGAGAGCGAGGAAAGGGATTTTTCGAGGGAAGAAATGGATTTCTCGATACTTTGCAAGTCCTCGTCGACAGTCATCTGCAGTTGTGCCAGTCCTTGATGTTGTGTTGCAAGGGCCGAGATGCCTGTGGCAGCGCCAGTAGCTCCTAAACCGAGGAGCATTGCGATGGTGATGCCTGTTATCACTTCTCGTTTGTGGAGCGGGTCGGGTTCCTCGAACAAGCGGTACACCTCTTCTTCCTGACGATACAGGACTCTGGGGACAATTAGAACTTGGACACAAAAGTCAGTCGAATGATCAAATTTATCAAGGAGTACACATGGGCTTACCCTGGATCGTTGACAGACCCACATTCCCAATGCAGCTGGGATCACCCACTGGAACTTCCCTCCCTTAAGTTTGATGATTTACCGGCAGACGTTGCCCATCTGCTTTGCCAAGGTTGCATTGCCAAAGCATTTGCCTTGGCCCGTAACCTGACTTAGGGTAATGCCTCTCTGGGGGATGTCCCATCTGCATTAGCGTGGATTGTCTGACTTTGAGAAGATGAATGGGAAATCGAGGGCAACTCCTTCATAAAAAGGGGATTATGCATCATAGCATACCCAGCATGACTCTGTGAGGTTCGGGTTGGATTGGTTTAACGATAAGAAGGTCGCATTTGACACGCTTAAGAATGGATTGGAGAGGGTTGGTTTGGCTAAGAGATCGGATGGGGAGGAGGTACGTTTTAGCATCTGTGTTTTGTGGCTAGAACTACTGTTAGCTGCGATCCCCTTCTGGTGGGCATCCCGACTGGGGGCAGTTTACTGCCACGTGGCCTGCCTGGCCACACTTAAAGCATGCCATCACACTGGTTATTGCAGTGTGAACTGCTGCTTGGATGGGAGCTAGGTGTTTGTAGAAGTCCATCCGAAAATCCTTCATTTTTTGCCTCACAATTGTCATGAGGAAAGACTACTGAAGGGTTAAAACTGCTGAGCCGGTTGGGAAAGAAAGTCTCCTGCTTATCTAGTGTGTTCACAAGTGATGTTTGTAGAACACGCCACGCTGTACTCGAAGGGGACATGCTGCCCTTTTCTGGACAATTGAACTGGACTTTCTTCCAAACTCCTGAGCTGGCTGGACTGAGCTCTGGGGTGGCTCCCGCCCTGCTCCATGAGAAGACCCCTCTTGCCTGTCTTCAACCACCGTGACGGACCAACAGAGATGCGAATCCCCTCATCAAGGAACCAAGAACCCCTCTGGCACCCCTTTGGCACCCCCATGGCACCCCCATGGCAACCTCCTTCCAGAGACTGGGACTGTACTCCCTCCCAACTTAGGGAGGGGGAAAAACCTAACGTACCTGTGAGCATTCGGCCATGAAAACAATGGAACTGTCTCACCCCCTCCTCCTGCTCCTATTCTTCTCCCCTCCATGGAAACCTAATTTCAGCCACCCTTCCCCCAACCAAGAACAGCGTATATATTGGGGTTCGGTTCGACTGTCCTTTGAGTACTCCCCAAGACATGTACCAGCGAGTTTTGGCGGCGGGACCCCAAAGACATCACGTTTTGGTAGCTATACCCCATTCCCTGACCTTCTTTCCTCCCTTTTTTCCTTGTCTTACCCTTCTCTTCCCCGGATCCCTTAACCAAACGCATATTTAGCTGTGGTTATAATCAATAAAATTGCACCTTGTTGATTTGTTACTGCAAAACCCCTGTGCCTTTTGTTGATTATTTTTGCACCCAAAAATCATTCGTCACCCGTTCATTTCGGGCAGACCTTCACATAATTGGCGTCATGGACAGGAGTTCCAGCAGCCAGTGAGATTTTGCAGGTTTTGTGTAGTTTGTAACCTCTCGCAGACTACACACGCCAAAGCCAAATCTCACACTCAATTGAGCACACAGGCTCCGGAATTGACACAAAAGATTTTTCGGTGCAAAAGCAGGGGAAATCGTTACTGTCATTTCTGATACTGATTTTACCGGCACGGACACTGACAATGATACTTCTCCTGATTCTGATATTGATGCTGTTACTGATATTGATACTGATATTGATACTGTTGTTGTTGTTGTTGTTGTTGTATTTGAATTGAATCTGAACTTGTTACTGTTGTTTTTTGAGCTGAATTTGAACCTGTTACTGTTTTTTACTGCTGTATTTTTGTGTACCTGGACTGTCTAAAAGGGAAGGGGCAGACTTGAAGTAATTAAGCAGTGCCTTTTAGACAGTTATTGTCCCTTCACCTACACAGGGAGCGAGAGGCGGCCCAGCAAAGGCTGAGTGGCTTTTCCCTGTTCTAGGTTTCTGGTCCCCTCACAGAGAAAACATTTGTGTGTGTGTGTAAGTGTGTGTGTCTAGACTGTCTGGAAAGGAAGGGACAATCTGAAGCAATTAAAACAGTGCCTTCCAGACAGATTTGGTTTCTTCAGCTATCTAGGGAGACAGAGTGGAACAAAAGTCTGTATGATTGTGTAACTTGAGTTCGCAAATCAGCTCCCTGGTATAGTCCTAGTCCCTTCACACAAAATGAGTGAAAATCTCAATCCTAAAGCAAAAGCTGACTTTTACACGTTGCTTGCTAAATACCATGCCAAACCGTCATCTGGCGGAGAAACTTGGGCAGAGAACAATTGGTTTAATTTGGAAAATGTCATTGATAGAATATGTTCTCTGCAACATGAATCAAAATTCAAAATGGGTAAAAATAAAAACATTCTTTGCTCAGCTCTTGGAGCATGTCTTACTGCAGCCATAGAAAACTGCTGTAAACGGAGAACTGAGGAAATGGTAATTATAGATTCCCTTCAAAATTTGGTTGAAATTTTGCAAAAACAGTTAAATGAGGACAGAAATGAAATTTACACACTGCGAGCTGCTCTTAGGGAAGAACACACCAAAGCCATACACAAAATCAACTCCTCTACAGAGGAGGAAGAAAAAGTAACACCTTGCATTAAAAAGATTTATCCTTACAAAGAACTCGAGGCAGCAAAACAAAAAGAATCTGAAACAGCTAAAAATTGTGGGAAAAATTGTTGTCCTCATTTGAGACCTTTTATTAAAACTGAATATAATTACATTAATGATGAAGACATGGATCCCCACATAACAACCAAACAAACACCATTCAGCACTACCGAATTAGCTAAATTGAAAAAAGAATTCGGTCGCCTCCCCCACAAATCAGAAACAGAATATGTGTTCCGTGTGTCCCTAACTGGCGGAGACCAGATTAAGTTAACTGAACAAGAAGCCAGTGGTTACTGGGGACACGGTGTTTTCCTAACAACAGGAGATAAGCGTGACTCCTGGTCTCTAACACAACGTGCAGCCTATTGGGCCGGGGGAATAAATCCCCTAGAAAGGGGTGATCCCTTAGCGATTGCCACTACCCCTGACCAAATCCTAGAAAGTGTACAAAAAGCTGCATGTTTGCAAATGATTCACGAGAAAAAATTAATTTCTGGTTTTGAATCCCCAATGCAATTGCCTGTGAAGCCTCAAATTATGACCCATTTAATTCGTGGGCTTCCAGAAACATTGAAATCAACCGCAATCACTATCCAGAAAACAGTTATGGCTCTAAGCCCAATAGATAGATTAGAAAGACTTCTTAACAACTCCACTGATCAGTCTGAGTCCACTGACACTGCACCTTCACCCTACACACCAATACAAACCCCCACAACACCATCTGACACATCTAGCAGCAACCGCAAGACTTGGACATGGGGTGAGGTAGCAGTTGATTTAATAAACTATTGTAGACAGTATGGGCCTGTAAAAACCCTGGAAGAAAAATCTGAAAAAACAAAAGGTGTCCGGTTTATGGGAACCCCTAACACTGAAAACATAGAACCAGGAAAACAGATTTCCAACAGACAACGCTGGTGGATGCTGGGAATAAAGAAAGGGGTTCCCCGGGACATAATGGATGGTTTACCACTTGAAAAATTGCAGAAAATCATAACTAACTGGAATTTTAGAAGAACAAATACCCAGCCTAGTGCCCCGATCCCCCTCCCTCACCAGAAATTAACAAACACTCCTACCAATACACAGTTCAGTACACACAATACATCATAGTCTTTCACACAGAACACAAGCAATGAGCCAAAGTTAACCCTTCCCCAGTTTCTCACTCGGAACCTGGGCAGTGAGGCTGCATCTCAGCCTCTCCCACAGAACACAGCCAGTGAGCCAAAATTAACTCTTTCTCAGCTTCTTTCACAGAACTTGGACAGTGAAACCCTGGCTGCATGTCTCCTGAAAAGCACCAGCAGTAAGCCGGAAGTAACTCTTTCGCAACTTCTTTCACAGAATCTAAGCAACATAACTGCCCACCCGCCCGTGCCCCAAAACTCAAACAGTGAATCTTCACCAACAGAGCTTTCGGGAAACTAATATCTCCACCGCTTACAGGTGAGCGAAGGGGTGGGGGTTGGGTTTACTTACGAATGCTCACAAAAAATAAATCAGGAGACATGTTAATTACAGCAATCACGGGTCCTAAAAAAGTTCTGGTAACCTACATTGTTGATACGGGAGCCCAGATCTCTGCACTGACACATAGAGATGCCCAGAAGTGTGGAGTTGTTCCAACAAAAAGGCAATGCTGCGTTCTTAATGCTTTAGGAACCATAGAACCCATGAATGTTGCTTTAGTCAAAGTAACACCCCCTGGAGAAGAAAATCAATTGATTGTCAAAATGGTAATTGGGGACATACCGAATAATCTGCTAGGGATGGATGTCCTCTCAGGAAGGCAGTGGGAAGACACTGAGGGTTTCCTGTGGTCTTTTGGCACTCCACAACTTTACATTAGACTGCTTCAGACCGCACCCACACTGCCTTACAGTAAAACAATCAATGTGAAACAGTATCCCTTGCCTTCTGGAGCTAGGGAAGGCATCAAACCAGTTATTCAGGAATTGCGTGATCAAGGAATAATTATTAACACACACTCCCCATACAATTCACCCATGTGGCCAGTCCGAAAGCCTAACGGGAAGTGGAGGCTTACGGTTGATTACCGTAGGCTGAATGCCAACACTGACCCTCTGACTGCAGCAGTGCCAAATTTAGCTGAACTGATAACATCAATACAAGAAAAGGCTCACACAATCATGGCAACCATAGATGTTAAAGACATGTTCTTCATGATACCTATACAGCCAGAGGACATGGATCGCTTTGCATTCACATGGGAGGGACAACAGTACACATTCACCAGACTCCCTCAGGGATACAAACACTCTCCGACACTAGCACATCATGCTTTAGCAAAAGAATTAGAAAAAATACCTAAACCTGACACTGTAGCTGTGTACCAATACATTGATGACATTTTGGTAGGAGGAGAGGAAATTAAAGAGGTGGGGGATCTCCAGCAGAATATAATCTCTCATCTGGAGAGCCTTGATTTAAAAATCCCCTCAGAGAAAATTCAAAAGCCTTCTCAGGAAGTAAAATTCCTGGGAATTTGGTGGCGATCTGGCAGCACATGCATCCCACCTGACACTTTAACTTCTCTAGAGCAGATGAAAATGCCTGAAAACAAAAAAGACCTCCAGCAAGCCTTAGGACTGTTAGTATTCTGGAGGAAACACATCCCAGATTTCTCAATCATTGCTAGGCCCCTTTACAATTTACTGACGAAAGGAATCAAATGGGATTGGACTCCTTCTCAGGAGGAAGCACTGCAGTTATTGATTTTTGAAGCCACTGCACATCAGGCATTGGGGCCCATCCATCCTAAAGACCCTTTCCAAGTGGAATGGGGGTTTGCCTCCTCAGGGCTATCAATACACATCTGGCAGCGAGGTCCTGAGGGTCCAACAAGGCCTGTCAGCTTCTTTCCCCGTGGTTTTAAAGATGCTGAAAAAAGATACACTACCTGGGAAAAAGGATTGTTTGTTGTTAGCTTAGCTCTCATTGAAGTAGAAAAAATCACACGGCAGCAAGCTATCATCTTGAGAGGTCCCTTCAAGGTAATTAAAGCTGTCACAAATGGGACCCCTCCACCTGACGGCATAGCTCAGAAGTCGTCAGTCAGGAAATGGTATGCTCAGATAGAGTACCACTGCAATAGCTTTTCTGTCACAGAAGGTGCTGCATAATTCTTGGCAATACAAGACACTGAGAGCCTGGATAATAGCCAAGACAAACCTGCTTCTGTAATAAAAATAGCACCACCATTCTCACCTGAAATAGCAGCAAACTGTTGGTTTACAGATGCTTCCTCAAAGCGGGAAGGAAAAATTTGGAAATATAAGGCGGCTGCCTTACATATTTCATCTGGTGAAAAGATTATCACAGAAGGGGAGGGCAGCGCTCAGGTAGGAGAACTCATAGCCCTCTGGAGTGTTTTCCAGCGTGAGGCACAAAACACTTCTCCTGTTTACGTCTATACTGATTCATATGCGGTATACAAAGGCTGCACTGAGTGGCTCCCTTTCTGGCGACAGAATGGCTGGGAAGTTAACAGAATCCCAGTGTGGCAGAAAGATAAGTGGAAAGAAATCCTAGAAATCGCCAGTAAAGGAAACTTTCTGGTTGGTTGGGTAGCTTCTCATCAAACAGATGGGAATCAAGCAGGTGAATGGAACAACAAAGTTGATGAACTAGCAAGGCTTAGCCCCCTGAAAAAAAAAACTATTTCAGAGGATTGGAATCAACTGTTAGAATGGTTACATGTAAAAAGGCAGCACACAGGTGCAAAAGATCTGTACCAGGAAGCACACGCCCACGGCTGGCCGGTCACCAGGGAAATGTGTAAAACATGCATATCAGCCTGCGAACAGTGCCACAAGTGACTGGAAAGGCACCCTTTAGAGGATGACCCTCTGCATTTAAGGAAAGGTAAAGGCTTGTGGGATGCGTGGCAGGTAGATTATATTGGTCCTTTTAAGAAATCAGGAGGTAAACATTTTGTGTTAGTAGGAGTGGAAATTGTATCTGGGTTAGTACAAGCTGATGCTTTTAAAAGGGCCACAGGTGAAAATACAGTTAAAGCTTTGCAGGAGTGGTTTGGAACTTTTCCAAAGCCGCAAGAAATTCAGTCTGACAACGGGTCTCACTTTACTGCCAAGGTGGTTCAGGATTGGGCCAAAGCTGAAGGCATAAAGTGGACCTTTCATACTCCTTACTACCCTCAGGCTAACAGGATCGTAGAAAGGACAAATGGCCTTTTAAAGCGGTTCCTTAAGTCCCAGAAAGCAAGCTGGGACTGTCGACTGTGGGAGGCTGTTAAAGGGGTAAATAGCAGGTGGGGAGTGAATGGCTGCCCCAAAGTCACCACTTTTTACCCCACACCTCCAAGCATCATCCCTTCACTGGAAGGTCCTGACGATGCAAACAATCCATCACATTACCCTGGACAACCTGTCTTAGTGGACCTCCCCACGGTGGGTGAGGTACCACTTGTGCTGAAAACCCCTCTGAATAAATATGCATGGGTAGCCTCTGACACTCTTGGAAAAGAGCACCGCATACACACACGCTGGATAATCCCCTCATTTTAAACTCCTTTCTGCCTCTCAGTGGCAGGATTTTTTGTTGTTCTTGCTTTTACAGGTGAACCCCGAGGGACATGAGAGTCGTCTGAAAACATGATAACCTTGCTAATACTTTTCTGCATTTTACCGCAATTTCATGGACAACCCCCTGGTGAGCAGCTGTGGCCTGAAGCCATTTTTCAGCACACCAGTGCCCTTGGAACCTATCCTAAGGGCCGTTACCCGAGCCTGGCAACCCTAGTGCAGCATGACTCCAAGGTGTACCGCCCGAATGAGTGGAGGTGGGGTCAGAATGAGTTGATGAGAACCCTGACGGGAACGGTTGGTGAGTCAATTGTGGTAACATGCAGAAAAGTGGAAGGAACCCTCCATGAAAAGGCCACCTCCATCATAATTGCTGGAAATTTTATGGAAGCAGGCGGAAAGAATTATCTGAACATCCCCTCAGCAAAACTCTGTCCCACAAAGAAATGGGGGTGTTCCAAAATAGAAAGTCCCCTTACTCTGTGTTGCCACCAGGAACATGTTGGTAGTTATGTTTCTAGTACCAAAACCACCAATGTTGCAATTACAAAAGATTGTAATGATGAATTACTTGATTGCTGGTACAGTTTTACTTTGGCCAAGCCCACTTACGTGACATGTCGCTGGGAGAATGACACAGCTAGTCCATTAGGACTAAGAGGCTTGGTTTACACATTTAAGATAAACACTGTACCAAAACCCACACCGAGTGCTGTAATTACACTTTCTCAGACCCTAAGTGCGAGCCTTTTTTCTAACTTCACATCCCGAATGGCAGGAGCAGCAGGGAACTCCTTCGAGTGGCCCTGGTCTCATGCCTTCCTGCAATCCACCGGATCTATGGGAGATGTCACGGGTCTGAACTTGCTAACAGTAGTTACACATGAGGATATGTTGTACACCAGACAAGAATGGGAAAGACGCAAAACCTGGCAGGTTCAAGGAATAGTGGCTGAAAAAATTAGTGTTGGGTGCCGAATGGTTAATGGGTCTAATTACAGCAAAGCAAGGTCAATCAGTGTTTCCACAGATCGGGAAAACGAACAGCAGCAAATCTGCACACACCCAAGCGTACGGGATTGCTGGCACAGTTTCACATTAACTGGCACTACAGAGGTAATTTGTCTCTGGGCCAAGGACACTCAAGGCCTTTCTTTTAAATTTGTAATTAATGTTGAAACCACTGTTCCCACTGTCGCCACTGTTACCACTTCACCCATACCACCGGTCACACTCATCCCGATAATTTTCGAGATTGGACCTTATGTGATCAGGAAAACTGGCCAACAACAAATATTGTTCAATCCGGCATGGTCTCTCAAACAGGTAAAATTGCTAATGCAGAACAATGTTTCAGATATTGAAATAGCCTGTTCTCCGTTCCTGCAAACCTCTTTTGAAGGCTGGACCACTTGGCTTCGGAAACGAAGCTCCTTTAAGAGAACACCAAGGGATGTGACCGGTGTTGTGGGTACAGGATTGAGAATTCTGAATAGCATTGACTCTGAAGTACTAATGAACAAATTGGCTGCTACAACTAGGGATCTGACCGGATTGCAGCAACCACTGAGGTCATCTCTGTCAGCCTTAGGGACACACCAGTGGCTGCTGTCAAACATTTTGCCAAATTGGGAAAGAGTGAATGTGGATGATCACAAATTGGTAATTGATGCACTTAGTGCTACACAGAACAATGTTTCCTTTGCCCTCAGCTGTATCCAGGCACAATTGTGGATGCAATCTGTCTCCACTGCAATTATAAGAGAGGGCGAGGAAGGCACCTTCCCCACAGAAATTCGGAAAATAATCTGGGACAGTGCCACTGAATTTGAAAGAGAATTCCAATCCTGGTGGAACCTGGTGAACTTTACCTATGATCCCATTTCAAACACAGCCACTGCTTTTTGTCCTAACCATACGCAATGCCTCTGTACATTTGGTCTTCCCTGTTATTGCATTAGGATTAAACCATGACGGAGCTGTTCTCTATCCTACTGAACATAGGGGATGGGCCCATCAGGTCGATGACAAATGGCAAACTGTTAACCTGGAAACTTGTATTGTCCGAGAACAGCAAGGGTTTATCTGTGAAAGCAATGCAATTGTAGCTCAGGATATCTGTTTGGACACAGAGCAGAACATCTGTCATTTCGAGATTCGTCCACATGAGGATACCCAGACAGTTCTTATATACATAGGCAATGGCTGTGCATGCTTTAGAACGACATGTGATTCTGTCTTTGTAGAAGATGTTGTGGTAGATACAAAGAATCATTCAAATTTTTGTGCTTGTAACTTTACTAAGATAGTAGGATGCGATTTCTCTTATGAAGCTCCAGTTACTTCTCACCACCTACTGCAATCCAACTACACACTGATCCAGAAGCTGATGCCCACTCCTATCGGAATGAACCTCACCCTCGTGAGACAACTATTGCTCCATCAAGATCTGATTGACATCCTCGAGAAAATCAAGGAGAGTGGACAGAAGACCCTGGTGACTGTTCATCACAACGTGAGACAAATACACCAGGTTATGGAGAGGGTAAAGCAGGATGCTGAGCATAGGTGGTGGGATACTCTTTTTGGGTGGTCACCTACTGCCACAGGTGTTCTGAACAATGTGTGCCATCCAATTGTTGTTCTTTTGATCCTAGTTATGCTTGGCTTTATCTTGTCAGCAGCCCTATTCATTTTGAATTGGAGAATGATGAAAAAGCTTAAGAGACTGTCAACTGTAGTCAATGCACACCGCTTAGCTGATGTACTCGATACAATAGATGTCCCCAAAACACTTGATACGAAACAGTTATGAATCAAGCATATGTGCCTTAGAACAACTTCTTAAATATCAAGTATGATTTATAGAAAGTTACTTTAATTTTTAGAAAATAATTTTAAAAGACGATGATAATATTTTGATTTGTTTGTTATTTTGATTATTTGTGATTTGTTTTAATCATTTTGAAATTGTTAAACAAATGATATTGCTTTAATTGATTAATATTTTTTGAAATTGTTAAAATTAATCATAATTTTTTGAAATTGTTATAACAAATAACCACGGGTGAAGTTGTTATGATGATCAATATTAATTATGTTTATGTTTGTTGGTTCCCTTTTTCCCTCTTTCTTTTCCTTCTCTTCCCCTTTTATCCCCTCTCCCCTGACATCCCTACTTTTCCGGGATTATGCTACTGACGTGCAACGAGTTTCGAAGACACTCTAGAGCTCTGCTGATGAAGATTCCTCAAGACAATCGTGAGTCACGGGGTCGTGTAGAAGTCCATCCGAAAATCCTTCATTTTTTGCCTCACAATTGTCATGAGGAAAGACTACCGAAGGGTTAAAACTGCTGAGCCGGTTGGGAAAGAAAGTCTCCTGCTTATCTAGTGTGTTCACAAGTGATGTTTGTGGAACACGCCATGCTGTACTCGAAGGGGACATGCTGCCCTTTTCTGGACAATTGAACTGGACTTTCTTCCAAACTCCTGAGCTGGCTGGACTGAGCTCTGGGGTGGCTCCCCCCCCGCTCCATGAGAAGACCCCTCTTGCCTGTCTTCAACCACCGTGACGGACCAACAGAGATGCGAATCCCCTCATCAAGGAACCAAGAACCCCTCTGGCACCCCTTTGACACCCCCATGGCACCCCCATGGCACCCCCATGGCACCTTCCTGGCAACCTCCTTCCAGAGACTGGGACTGTACTCCCTCCCAACTTAGGGAGGGGGAAAAACCTAACGTACCTGTGAGCATTCGGCCATGAAAACAATGGAACTGTCTCACCCCCTCCTCCTGCTCCTATTCTTCTCCCCTCCATGGAAACCTAATTTCAGCCACCCTTCCCCCAACCAAGAACAGCGTATATATTGGGGTTCGGTTCGACTGTCCTTTGAGTACTCCCCAAGACGTGTACCAGCGAGTTTTGGCGGCGGGACCCCAAAGACATCACGTTTTGGTAGCTATACCCCATTCCCTGACCTTCTTTCCTCCCTTTTTTCCTTGTCTTACCCTTCTCTTCCCCGGATCCCTTAACCAAACGCATATTTAGCTGTGGTTATAATCAATAAAATTGCACCTTGTTGATTTGTTACTGCAAAACCCCTGTGCCTTTTGTTGGTTATTTTTGCACCCAAAAATCAAAATCATTTGTCACCCGTTCATTTCGGGCGGACCTTCACAGTGTTCTTCCTTTGCAACATGTCTGATCATGGCAGCAACATTGGACCCAGGTGGCAGTGATCTTAAAATGTCCTCGGTGGCTGAGTTGCATTGCTGGCGTAGGCAGTCTGCTAGCACAGGACCCTTCGCCTCTGAGGGTAATGCAGAGGAATCTAATGCTGCCTGAAGGCGGTCCACAAACTGAGTGAAGCTCTCACTCTCACTCTTCTCACTCTGCTTTATAGTGGACCATGGTGATGGTCGGGCTATTACTTTGGAAGCAACACAGATGGCTTCTTGGGCAGCACGGGTTGTTGTCATAACCTCATGGGCCCGCAGGCCCTCAGCCTGCGCCTGGGGGGTGATCATATTGGGGTCTGTGCCCATTAGCCTCTGTATGCTGGAGCCGTGCAGTGGATGGTCTGCCCCTGTTACTAAGGCTAGCTGCTTTACACAATTGTCCTCCCATTCCTGTTTAAAAATGATCATCCCCGCCCCATCGAAAATCAGCCTGCAAGTCTGTTTGATATCAAAGGGAAGCATATCATCGCCTCCAAAAACGCTGTCAATGAGTGTGGAAACCATGGCAGAATTAATCCCCCTGTCTGCAATCGCTTTAATAATTGCTTGTACGTCTTTCAGGTTTACCGGGGAGTAGGTTCTTTGATTTCCGCCTGCCCCCCCCACACAGACCAGGAAAACCAGTGTGGCAGACGGAGCCCACTCCGCACAAGCCATTTTTATTTTCCGCCAGTCTGTAAACGGGGTTAGATCTTTCTCTGATATCCCCTTAACCCACGCAGGAGCGCTGTGGCTAGTGATCTTATATGCCGCTGCTCCCTTTTTGTTAAAGCCCGAGTCCGTGTTGGAATCCTCCGACCACCTTTCAAGCCCGTCCCAGTTCGAGTCAGAGTACGAGCCGGAAGTCGACTAGCCTGACATTTCCCGGCTGCTCTGCCGTTTTCTCGGGCTCCAACCCCGCCCCTTCTTTCGGGAGTCGGGCTGTTCCCTCCCCCTGGGCTCCCCCCGCCTCCTGCTGGGGGAGATCCTTTCCCTATAAGGACCTAAATTGAATTGAGCGCTCTGATTGGTCTTAAGTCCCTTCTCGGGGGCTGCCCCTCCTCCCCGCTCGCCCACGCTTGCGCTGTTCAGCGAGCCTTCTGCATTTCCTCCCCCCGTGTCATCTTTCCACCCCTGGTCACGTGCATATGGCGGGGGTGCCTTTTTATCAACCGCTTCGGGGTCCAATATTATGGCAGCCTCCCACGCCTCCTCTGCTAGCCCCTGCCAAAACACCCGCGCGCGCTTCCCCTCCCCGATGGTGAGTCCGGTCGCTGAGGGGGTTCCGGCGTACGCGCCACCGCGCGCCCAACCAGGTCAAAGTCCTCCGCGGTTTGCGTCGCTGCCCCTACCCCCAACTGCGGCGTGGCTAATAAACAAGTTTGCGTGGCTTTCCAGGTTTCTTGCTCTTGCCGAGCTTTTTGCAGAGCCTGGATAACTCTGCCCCCCGATTTTAGGGCTTTCCCTGAGCCTGAGGATATGGTTTCCTCGGCCAGAGCCTTTGTGCAATTATCCCATATCTCCGGATGGAGAATTTCTACTGGGCTTTCTATAGCCCCAAGCTTAATCAGTCTTGGTATTGCAAGACATAAATCTTTAAGCTTACACTCGATATCCCACTGCGCGTGGATCTGAGTTACCACCTTTGCAATAGCGTCCATGCTCCTCGCTGGTCCGGGGCCGCCTCCCCTGCTGCACTAGGCCAGCTGTGCAGCCACCGGTCCCTCGTCCAGGAGATCCCCGAATCCTGGGCGCTGATCGTGTCCCGGGTTTCGGCATGGGTTGGACTTGATGATATTGAAGGTCTCTTCCAACCTAGCAATTCTGTGATTCTATGATCTTCTCCCAATGTCCTGGGTTGACTATATGATGCTTTTATCCGCAATCGTCTCATTCTGATTATGTTGAATAATAAGTTTGGCATCTTTAAGAGTGTTCCAGAGAGTGAAGTGGGGGAGAGAAGAAGCACGCAGTTTGTTTTCAGACACTGTACTCCACTCCTCCACATTGCTGCTCCTGACTGTGTTGTCTGCAGACAGACAGCGGGACAGAGCTCTTATTTTGCTTTTTAGTTAGTGTTAGCTAGCTGAGGCAGAGAAGTTCCCTGGACTGTGGTTTTTTTTTTCCCTTTTATTTGGACCTCTTGAAACCTGCTCTGGACTGAACACCCAGGAGAGCACCGGCAGCTGCACCTGTGGCCCACTGGGCCGGACCTGGCCTGCGACAATTCCAGCACCGGAGGGACTGATCAGAGACTGAGTGAACTGCAACCCGAGGATGGGGTTTTCTCAGTTTGTCATCTCTTTTAGAGTGGCAAGGGGTCTCATTGTTTGATATGGCTTTGGTTTTTTTGTTTATTAAACAGTTTCTTTCCACCTTTCTCCAAGGAGGTATTTTTTCCTCCCGGACCAGTTGGGGGGGGAGGGGCTGATTGGATCTGCTTTTCCCACCGGAGCTCCTTGGGGGGATTCTTCCACAAATTTGCTCTAAACCTGGACACCCTTGTTCCATTTATTTTGCCTCAATTGGGGTCTCACTTATGAGAGTGGGTCCTTATATGCTGGTTCCTCTTGGGAGTAGAAGTTGCCATTATTTTAGCTTTTGCCTTTACTTTCTCTTCACTTCTTTGGACATATATTTTTTGTGATTCCTTTAACAGAGTATTTGATCTCTTATCTTGTCATTCATCTATTTTTTCTAGCTTTTTTCTTATATCTGGCCAGGCATGAGTGATAAAAGTTACCTTTAAAGCTTTTCTAGCTACTGTATCAGAGTGAATATCTGAATATTGTCTCATATTTTTTCTTAATCTCTCCAGGCACTCAGTTGAGGTCTCTTCTTTTTTTTTTTTTTTGTTGTTTAGTAAATGCCTTATGGGCATTCTGAGTTCGTAGAGCAGCTTCTCTAATTCCCCTGACTATTAATGTTCTAAAATCTTTCATGTGTTGCCTTTCCCTGGGGTTATTGTGATCCTAATTAGGGCATTGCAAGGGTATTTTCTGATCCTCAGGGAGTCTGTGTGTATGTTCCTTCTCATATTTGTATACTGTCCTGGTTTATGGCAAATTTGGGAGAAAACCTCCAAAAGGGCCCCCGGGGAAAGCAAACTCACACAGCCCCTCCCTTCAGCCAGTTCAGGAAGAATTTCCTCAGAGAGAAGTGGAATAAAAACTGTTTATTTAACAGGCCAAGCACTCCCCAGCACAAGAAATGAACAATACCAGATGACAAAACTCATTCACTGCTCTGAAGAGATGACAAATTCCGGAAGTCTCTCCTGGGGGTGGTCACTGTGTTATCAGTCCCCCCAGCACTGGGAAAGGCTGCTGCCCAGAGTAGACCCCAGTAGGCCACAAAGTGCAAGCTCTTGGTGTTTCCCTGGGTCCCTGTCCAGAGCAGGTTTGAACGGTTCCAAGAAAAGGGAAAGAAAAGCAATCCAGGGAAACCTTCTCTGCCTCAGCTAGCTAAACTAACTAAAAAGCAAAGGAGCTCTCTGTTGTGCCCCGTCCGTGCCCAGACACCACAGTGGAGTTCTGTGTTCCAGCAGACTGTGGGGGAGAGTGCAGCTGATAACGAAACTCCGTCCTTCTTCTTCTCCCCAGTCTTGAAGGCAAAGAATATAACATCCAGCATAAACAGAACACACAGTTGGGGATACAAGCATCATAACATCACCCTAGGACACATACCTGCTGCTAGGATAATTTGTTTTTCTTCGGGTGTAAACAAAAGGTTTATTGTAGATTGCATTTCATCTTAGGTATAAACATTGGATCTCAAAAATTGATCTACTTGTTCTGATAATTTAAGAGGATCTTCTAGTAGACCTTCTAATTATTTTTTAAATGTTCTCACTTTGGAGTAATTAAGTGGGGCAGTTACAAACCCGATTCCCTTGTGTGCTTCTCCCAATGGTACTTCCTGAAGGGGATATTGTCCCACTGCTTGGTTCTCATTTTTTGATTCATTTTGTTGGACCACTCTTCCCCTGGTATTTTGATTAGGTCTGTCAGGGGGTAAAGGGGGTACACTAGTGTGGTGAAACAATCAGGTTTGGCCAGGGCTCCGTGGAGAATCTAAATAATAGAATGCTGACACAGCAGCAAAGAAGCTTCCTGACTCCAGGGACATCTGCCCTATAACCTATCCCTATAGCCATGTAAGGCAATATCTTGTTAACCCTACTATTGGTCACTTATGGTCACTCTAACACCTTGCCATTGGTCAGGATTGGAACCGGGCCAAGGATATAAAAGTAGCATACTGGACCCCTACTAACTCAGAAGAAAAAGAGCTGAGACCCTTCACGAACCCCCCAATAAAGCCATTCTCGTGGAACAGCCGGCGTCTTCTCCTTCTCCTCTCTCTACCGTCTGCTGGAGCCTTAAGCCAAGGGAAGCTAACTAGCAAGCAAAGCTGAAATCATAAGAGCTGCCTAATCACTATAAGAGCTGAATATCTCCCTGCTTTCTAGGGGCTGACCCGCGGCCTTGGTCTGAGCGGGCTGGCTTCTGGCATCCAGTCCCCTTGGGGACTGAGCTCTGGAGCTGTAATAGCTTGCCCTAGGATAAGACCAATCAAGGCTCATTTACACTAGGTACTGGCAGATATGAAGGGGACAGAAGATCTAAGAGATTCTAGTCTTTCCTTTGCTTTTAAAGAAGCCTCCCCCTTCCAATAGGCTGCATAATCACTTTCTTCTTGGCTAAATAGTTCCTTAGTATTCACATGAATATTTAAAGCTTGGTATATCTACCCCTAAAAGGACCTGTACTTTCGCTAATATAAATGATTAGATCTTATTTTCATTTTAGTTTATTCTATCATACAATAAGGTATAATTTTAATTTTATTCTTCATGTTAGGTTATGTTCCCCCTGTGCCAATTTTACCTTTAGGGAGCTATCTGGAGGTATATCTATTGATGTTTTCCTGCTTCCGTTTCCCCCAGGGGATTTCTCCTTGCTTGCTTGGTGTCCTATTTTCCCAGCTTAATTTCTGTTAGACTACAGAAATTAAAAAATAAATTATCTTCTGATTTCTGGCTCTTAATTCTAATTTAATATTTTAATCTTAATCTACTGGGCCACAGATATGAACTCCCAGTGTTTTTTCTGGGTTTTCAGTCCAGAGCAGGTTTGAACAGTTCCAAGAAAAAGAAAAACCACAGTCCGGGGAACTTCTCTGCATCAGCTAGCAAAAAACTAACTAAAAGCAAAGGAGAGCTGTTGCAGCCTGAATTGCTGCTAGTAAAGTCCAGGGTAAGGAAGCAAAAAGGGCCTTTGCATGGTATCCACAGATGTTTTATTCAGCTGCCCGGTAAGATGTTCAGGTCCCAGGAACACACAAATGGAGGGTCCAGATTTTCCCTCTCCCAAGGGACCCCAGGGGTGAACCTGGTCTCGGGGCAGTACAAAGGTAAGGGCCAGTCAGGGAATAGGGAGGGAGTGGCTCAGGGACATAGGAACAGGGGAAGGAGCCAATGGAGTCTTAACAGCTTTTTGAGGGAAGCTTCTTGTGTCTCCCCAACCCAGGGGATGTCCCCCAGGGTCCCCACAGAGAGCTCTCTCCCACATATCTGTGCTGCCGACAACACAGTCTGTGAGAAGGAAAGCTCTTATCTCTAATGTTTTTTAATACAACTGCCTCAGACATTCCACTGCTTCTCCTCCCCTTCACTCTCAGATCTAGTTTTAAAGGTGCAAAACTTATTTCTGGGCTAATCATATGAATGGGGATTCAATTCAGCATCATAAAGTCACCCCAGGACATTCCACCCGTCGTGGTTTGAGAGGAAGTAAGTTTTCTGGGATATGAAGTGGTCAGGCCAATAGGTGTTCAGATTTGAATACTGGCACCTGGTGTGGCCACTGGGGACATTATATACGCCTCTGAGAACACAGGGGTTAAAAAGCAGAGCACTCCCAGGGGAAGCCCTCTTGAATTCCGACAAGGGAAGCATGTCAGACCTCCCCTGGCCCAGCTGCCTGCTGCTGGGCGGGGGAGGGGAAGCCATGCGGCAGGGTGAGGTAGGCTGGGCCCTGAGGATGGAAGGGTGGAAGAGTGGAAGAGCACCGAGAGGAATCGAGCAGCCTCCCCCCAGGAAAGAGAGAGAGTACAGCCTGTGCCTGGACTGTGATACCTTGAAACTTGATAACATGTGCCGGCAACAGGGATGCAGTGAGAAGGTGTCCAGCCGCTTGTGGGAGATTCCAGCGGGCAGAGCTCGAGCTTTTAACCCTTTTTTCGGACAATGAAAACTTTGCAGAACATTAACCTTTCCTAGAAGAGAGATAGAGATGAAATGGAAGAAGGAAATGTGCAAGTGTGAAGGTCTGGGCAAGTGAAAGATGTCAGAAGAGTAGAGAAGAATCTTAGGTGGGAAGAGATGATGGAGCGGCTTTAGCTGGACTCTTCTTGTTATAGCCATGGACAGAACCATGTTCCTTGTGACACAGAGACTGCATCCAGGGGGAGGCAATGGCTCAGAGCCAAGAGGGTTCAGTGTTGAGACCCCTCGGCCCCAGGGAGTGAAATCTGGGGGGGACAGGTGTCCCAAAGATGAGACTGTGCTCTTTTTGGAACTGGACAAAGCATCCTTAAAAGGACTACCCTAGAAGCAGCTCTGGTCCATGTGCAGTGGTGAGAGCACTGGACATGGAAGGAAGAGGTCACGATGGCAGATGTTCTCTGGGCAGTGCCATGAGTGACATGGAAACACACAAGGTTTCAACTGTGTTTCATGGGGAAGCCTATGGCACAAGAAGGACTCCTCTCCTCTTGATGAACTGAGAATTGATTATCTAAAGAGTGGTGGTGGACCGAAAGTTGGTGATTTGGGGGAAGGATGTACTGGAAATTTGGTGGGGGAAGGAGGAAATGTTTTTGGAAGGTTTTAATTTTCCCTGTGTGTTTCTTTCTACTCAGAGTTGTAGTTTAGTTAATAAAGTTTTCTTTATTTCTAAGTGGAGGCCTGCTTTGCTTATTCCTGGTCACATCTTACAGCAGTCACCAGGGAGAATGTATTTTCATGGGGGCACTGGCATTGCACCAGCGTCAAACCATGACACACACAAAGGCCTCCACCCAGAGACACATTACGAATTCATGCAACATGGCTACTGACTTCTTTATCCCAATACAGAATAAGTACAAGCAAAATGCAATCAGTACAGGTTTTTTCCACTTTGTCGAGCCACGTGCTGGGCGCCAAAAAATGTGTTTGTCCTGGTTTAGGGCAAATTTGGGAGGAAACCTCCAAATGGGTTCCCTCTAGAAAGCAATTTTAAGTGGCCCCTCCCCTAACTGGTTCAGGAAAATATTTCCTGTTACAGGGCTTGCAAGGGTTTTTCAGGGTGAGAGAGAGACAAGAATGTTGACCTCATGTTCAGAAGGCTTGATTTATTATTTTATGATATATATTACATTATTACTATGCTAATAGGAATAGAGAGAAAAAGTCTCAGAAGCTTGCTAAGCTAAGAATAGAAAAGGAATCAGTAACAAAGTTCTGTGTCCAGGCAGAAAGCAAGAACAGCTCTGCTGTGAGTGGTCAGTAAATCCAAACATTCACAGAAGACCAATCACGGATGCACCTGTTGCATTCCACAGCAGCAGATAACCATTGTTTACATTTTGTTGCTGAGGCCACAGCTTCTCAGAAAGGGGAAAAATCCTAAAGAAAGGATTTTTCACAAAAGATGTCTGTGACAATTTCCTTGGAGAAAAGTAAAAAAACTGTTTATTTAACAAGCAAAATATTCACAAGCATTTAAAAAATGAACAATATTAAACAATAAAACCTCTTGCTGTTCTGAAGAGATGGCAAATTCAGAAAGTCATTTTCGTGGGGTATAGGTCATCTTGCTCAGTCTCTTATCAGTCCTTCTTGTGCTGGAAAATGCAGTGTTCTGTGTCCTGGTGGGCCATAGGTGTGAGCTCCCAATGCTTTTTCTGGGTTTTTGGTCCAGAGCAGGTTTGAACAGTTCCAAGAAAAAGAAAAACCACAATCCAGCAAACTTCTCTGTATCAGCTAGGAAAAAAAAAAAAAAAAAAGAAAGAAACTAACTAAAAGTAAAGGAGAGTTCTCTCCAGCATGTTTTTACTGCAGACAACATAATCTGTGAGAAGGAAAGCTCTTATCTCTAATGTTTTTGAACACAACCACCTCTGTTGTAGTGTGTTTGTTAAGTTCATTTAATTCTTCCCCCATTTTATGTTTCTGCTCCCCCCCATTTTGTGTAAAATGGTTCTGCCCTCCTCAGTTTTCCCGCCACAGCCCTGCCAGTAATATTGTCAATCTTCTAGGTTATATAATTCCTCCTCCCCTTTTTCCCTTATATGTATGCTTTTTCTCCTCCCTGGGCCAAGTCAATCACCCCTCCACTCCACCTAGTATTCCAGAAGCTTCTCCTCTTTGGGGATTGTGGTTGGCTGTGGTCCTGGGACCCCTCCCATACCTGGTGCCTATTGGGGGCTCTCCACTATGTCATTTGTGTTAAGTTCATCCCCTCTTCTCCCTCCATTGGTCTTCTGTAAACCCCTCCCGGGTCCACTCCTTCCCTTTATAACCCTGAAGCACCCTTTGTTCTTGGTCATTCGCTGATACATCGTGGGCTTTCCAATAAACCTGTTTAGGCCCCCCCCCCCCCAAGCGAGTGTCCAGCTCCTTCCTTCTCGTCGTTTAGCAGCGATTCAGTCCGCAACCAGCACAGCCTGAGGCCTTACGATGCTGAGGGGTGCTGGTAGACTATGCAGCTAGGTGTCGGCCTTAACCTCAGCTAGCCGGACTCTGACCTTCTCTGCTCTAGAAGGCTAATACACTTCGCTGTAGTTGGCGCCCACGCAGGGCCTGGATTACGGCCGGATACCTAGCCGTTTTGACTGCCGGACCCCACGGACGGATTATAAATTCCTCTGGCCGTCAGACTACCTCCGGTGGCAGCAGACCCCGTTTTAGGGGTGGCGCTCCCGGGGGATTCGAAGCCGCAACTCCCCGCACCTGAGGAGGGCTTCGAGACGAGAAAACATCCGCCTGAACTTTTCGTTTGCACCGCTGCTGGATTAGGTGAGCCCCGGACTCGGTGGTTACCCCCCCCCCCCCTGCCTTTTTAATTTTCCCTGGGAGCCCTCCCTGCACTGGGGACCGCTCCCGACCCTTCTTCCCTTGAGGACTGGTCCCTGGGCGCTGCTCGTGGCTGGGGGAAATTCTCTTTCTCGGCGCGGGGCGGGGGGAGAGCTCTACACGTGACGCGGGGGGCCGCGGTCTGCCCCTTTTCGCGTGCCGCGGTGTCCCTGCACGGCGGAGCCGGGGCAGGCGCGGGGCTCTCTCGGTGCGGCGCCGGGTGGCTGCCGCGGTTTTTTTAGCGCGGGGCGGCTTTTCCGCGCGGTTAGCCGCGGCGGGGCCACCCCCCCCCCCCTCGTTTTTCGCGCGCCTTTTTGGCGCGGGGCGCCCCAGTGCCTGCCACGTGGCGCAGCTCTCGGCTCTGCGGGGGGGCTGCATTCCACGGTGGGGGAGCCTTTGTTTCTGCCTCGGCTCGGCAGGGCGTGTCCCAGCCCCCTGCTACTGCTGCCCGGGAATTTTAAAAGCAGTATACACAGCTGCATTGTTTCTCTGTGGCGTATTTAGCTGTCTTTTAGAATTCGCGCCGGCGGGCGCGGGGAAGCTCTGCCCTCTCTCTGTGCGGGGGGGGGGGGGGCCCTCTTGGCGCGGGGTGTTCTTTGGGGGACAGTCCTCACCCCTATCGTTTTTTGTTTTCCCTTTCCTGTGGAGTCTGCTTCCCCAGACTTGGGGCCAGGTCCCACCACCTAAATTCCTTTCTTTCCCCCCAGTGAACCCCCAGACTTGGGGACAGTGGGGGGAGCAGGGGCCGGCAGCGTGTGCTTCATTGTTTTAGTTTGCATTTTTCTCGAGCGGGTGGAGCGTGCCCCAAAAGAGCCTCCATAGCCTTCACAGAATACCCGATGCCGGAGGACATAGACGCCGAAGCTGCCGCCGCCACCGGACCAATGACACCAGGGTCCGGGAGAAGGACGACGGCGACTCACCCCTGCCACCTCTGTGGCAAAGTGGGCCACTGGATGCCCCAGTGCCCTATGAGGCAAGATTACTTAGAATATAGGAGGAGGAAAGAGGAGAAGGAAAAAGAGCAAAAAAACTAGATCAACAGCGCAGCCCCTCCCTGCGCCAAGATAAAAATGAGGCGGGTGATGTAACATCTAGCGGGGAGGGAGGAGAAAAAGGAAACCCGTCATTCACGTTACCAGACTTGTCTTATTTCTTATCTATACCTGATGTGACATTTAACAACCGTGGTTTACAGTCTCAATCTGCACTTAACACCTTGTTCTCTGCTTCCCCATAAAGGCTGCAGCTCACTAGGGAAATACACCTCCCCAATAGTGATTTACAGCTGGTGTCTGTCGACCTCCAACATCCGGGTCGATGGAGGAGTTTAGGACGTTGCAGGTGGACTGTCGTTGGAGATACTAAGCACATGCCGTGAGACCTTTACATCGTCCCAGGGTTGGTCACTAAGGACCGGGACTGTTTCGCGGTAGGGCTGTTCTGTGTCCGACCCCCACTCTTCCTCCCCAAGGGACAAATCCTCACCCAGGCCATTCTGTTTCCTGACAAGGACCATTGGAAGAAAACATCGGGAGACTCCTCACCTCCGACTGTGGCCTGGGCGCAAGTAGTGGGGAGGGAGAAGCCCCGCCTGACATGTCAACTCTCGTTGGGTGGGGACCACAAAATCGTCAGGGGTCTTTTGGACACAGGGGCAGATGTGACGATCATTCCCTCTCGGGAGTGGCCGTCACACTGGGGCTTGCAAAATGCAGCTGGCGCGATTCAAGGTGTAGGAGGGCTCCAATTGGTTAAGCAATCAAGGAGCATTGTACAAATTACGGGGCCAGACGGGCAATTGGCTTCGGTGCGCCCATTTGTTTTGGATTACACGGAGCCTCTCTGGGGGAGAGACCTTCTAGCCCAGTGGGCAGCCAAAATTGACCTTCCAAAGTCTCCTCAGGTTTTTCGGGCAGTGGCTACCGAAGAGCGCCGGACCTGGAAGCTGGATTGGCTGTTTGATGAACCAGTACAGATCAAACAGTGGCCATTTAACAAACAAAAATTAAAGGTGCTCAATGAGCTCGTTCAGGAGCAGCTGCTAAAGGGCAATATCAAGGAGACCATGTCTCTGTGGAACTCTCCTATATTTGTCATCAAAAAGCCCAATAAGGACAAGTGGCGGCTCCTGACAGACCTCCGCCAAATTAATGAGAAAATTGTAGATATGGGGTCTCCCCAACCAGAGATGCCATCCCCTGCAATGCTCCCCCGAAATTGGAATTTGGCCGTGATTGACGTAAAGGACTGCTTCTTCCATATTCCCCTACACCCTGACGATGCCCCGCGTTTCGTCTTCATGGTTCCCTCCATCAACCGTGAGTCCCCAGATAAGCGCTACCACTGGCGGGTCCTTCCAAAAGGAAGTAAGAACAGCCCTGTGATTTGCCAGTGGTACATCACTTCTCTGCTGTCCCCAGTATGTACAGCCCTCGGGGATGACGTCATTTTACATCATTATATGGACGACATCCTCGTGTGTGCAGCCAACGACAGTTTGTTTGCCCATGTGCTTGACCTGACAACCAAGGCATTGGTTGCTGCAGGGTTCGAGCTCCAGCAGGATAAGATTCAACGGATGCCACCTTGGAGGTACCTGGGCCTTGAAATTACAAAGCGAACCGTTGTTCCACAAAAATTTGCTATAAGGACTAATGTCCGGACCCTTGCAGAGGTCCATCAACTGTGTGGGTCTTTAAATTGGGTGAGACCCTGGCTGGGCATTTCTACCGAGGACCTGGCCCCCCTTTTCGATTTGTTGAAAGGGGAAGAGAGGCTTAGTTCCCCTAGGACTCTCACCCCAAAGGCTCAGGGGGCGCTGGAAAGGATCCAAAAGGCTATTTTGGCCAGCTAGGCCCACCATTACCATCTGGGCCTGCCATTTAAATTCATAATACTGGGAAAATTACCACACCTCCATGGCATAATCCACCAGTGGGACGAGACTCTGAAGGACCAAGGCTGGGGAGATAAGCTCTTAATCATAGAGTGGGTTTTCCTCAGCCACCATCGGTCCAAAAGAATGACAAGGCCACAGGAGCTGGCAGCTGAACTGATCCTCAAAGCAAGATCGAGTATCAGGGAGTTGGCAGGATGCAATTTCGAATGCATTTACATATCAATTGAATTGGAATCGGGCCAGTTAAAAATGAAGACATTCAATGAACTGCTGCAAACAAATGAGAACCTTCAGTTTGCATTGGACAGCTACACTGGGCGGATTGCAGTAAATCGGCCGGGCCACAAATTATTTAATTCGAAATTTAAGTTATCACTAAAGAAGGTCCAAAGCAAGGAGCCCCTGGATGCAGTGACAGTTTTTACAGATGCGTCTGGAGCATCCCACAAGTCAGTGATGACTTGGAAGGATCCTCAGACTCAGCAGTGTGAGACAGATGTTACTGTTGTGGAGGATTCTCCACAAATTGCTGAGTTAGACGCAGTAGTCCCGGCATTCTAGAGGTTCCTGGGACCTTTCAATTTGGTAACAGATTCTGCATATGTTGCCGGTGTAGTGTCCACAGCTCAATCAGCAGTTCTGCGGGAGGTCTCTAACCAAAAATTATTTGAATTACTAGGCTTGTCGATTTGGTCTCCCACCGCGAGCATCCGTTTTTCGTAATGCATGTGAGATCGCACACCGAGCTGCCTGGGTTCATTGCTGAGGGCAACCGTCGTGCCGATTCCCTGGCCGCGGCTGCTGTCACGGTGGGCCCGCTCCCAGATGTGTTCGGCCAGGCTAAGATCAGCCACCAGCTGTTCCACCAGAACGCGCCTGGCCTGGTCCGGCAATTCCATCTGACCCAGGACCAGGCCAAGGCAATCGTAGCCACATGCCCACAATGCCAGCGCGACCAGATGCCCACCATTGCCTCAGGGGCTAATCCCAGGGCCTTGGCGAGCTGCGAGGTGTGGCAAATGGATGTAACACACATCCCTTCTTTCGGTCGATTGTGTTACGTCCATGTCTCAGTGGATACCTTCTCCGGTGCTATCTATGCCTCTGCCCACACAGGTGAGAAGGCTGCGGATGTTCAGAAGCATCTGCTTCTGGCATTCGCTGTCTTAGGCATCCCTAGGACTATCAAAACTGACAACGGCCCAGCGTACACGTCCAAGGAACTGCGGAGCTTCCTGCATCAATGGGGAATAGTGCATAAGACCGGCATCTCCTATTCCCCGACAGGCCAAGCCATGGTGGAGAGGGCCCACCAGAGCCTGAAGAAGATCTTAGCTCGACAGCAAGCTGCTGTGAAGGTGGAGACCCCCCACATCCGGTTGTCGAGAGCACTTTACACTCTCAACTTCCTTAATTGCTCTTTTGAAAACCCTAACCCTCCAGTGGTCCAACACTTCGTCAGTCACCAGCAGCTGCAGCCAAAAGCCAGGCCGCCGGTCCTTATTAAGGACCCGGAGACCTGGCAGACGGAGGGGCCTTTTGACCTAGTGACCTGGGGGAGGGGATATGCTTGCGTGTCCACGCCCTCAGGCCCCCGCTGGATACCATCCAAATGGGTCAGGCCCTTCGTCCTGAAGCAGGGGACACAGAAGGAGGCTGTGTCACAGGTTCAGGTGGCATGCTGGCGGCGACAGAGAAAACCCTCCCAAACACCATCAGTTTCCTCAGATGTTCAGTTCCTCCCCAATGCTGACTCCTCCTCCTACCCCTCTCCTCACTGAACTACCTCTGATTTATGAATCCAGACCCTTCTCTCCAGTCTCCTCATCATTTGCTTCTGATTTGAACTTATTTGAGGCAGAACCATCTGTTTAAGTATTTTGTGTCTAACCGTTCCCTTTTTGTCTTTTAGTACATTTCCCCAACTCACTTTTGATTTTCACCCCCCTGATTCGCGAGCTAGTCGGGAGAAAACTGACAGCGCCGCGTGCCACTGTCCCTTGTAACGAGCCCATGGAAAGGAGCGACCCCTCTCCTTCAACCTCTCTTCGGAGGCAAGCCGCAGAGGAGGAGGGGGCTACAGCTCCAACATCCAGCTACTCATGGGCCGATGGAATATGTTCAGAAGACAAAGGCACTTGTCATGACCAGCCGCGAGTCACAGCCTTTTAAGTTATTTCACTTGGACTTTTCAGTTTTACATGGACTTTTCCGTTCTTTTATTTTTATTTGGTAAAAAACGGGGAGATGTTGTAGTGTGTTTGTTAAGTTCATTTAATTCTTCCCCCATTTTATGTATCTGCTCCCCCCATTTTGTGTAAAATGGTTCTGCCCTCCTCAGTTTTCCCGCCACAGCCCTGCCAGTAATATTGTCAATCTTCTAGGTTATATAATTCCTCCTCCCCTTTTTCCCTTATATGTATGCTTTTTCTCCTCCCTGGGCCAAGTCAATCACCCCTCCACTCCACCTAGTATTCCAGAAGCTTCTCCTCTTTGGGGATTGTGGTTGGCTGTGGTCCTGGGACCCCTCCCATACCTGGTACCTATTGGGCTCTCCACTATGTCATTTGTGTTAAGCTCATCCCCTCTTCTCCCCCCATTGGTCTTCTGTAAACCCCTCCCGGGTCCACTCCTTCCCTTTATAACCCTGAAGCACCCTTTGTTCTTGGTCATTCGCTGATACATCGTGGGCTTTCCAATAAACCTGTTTAGCCCCCCCCCCCCCCCCAGCGAGTGTCCAGCTCCTTCCTTCTCGTCGTTTAGCAGCGATCCAGTCCGCAACCAGCACAGCCTGAGGCCTTACGATGCTGAGGGGTGCTGGTAGACTATGCAGCTAGGTGTCGGCCTTAACCTCAGCTAGCCGGACTCTGACCTTCTCTGCTCTAGAAGGCTAATACACTTCGCTGTACACCTCAGACATTCTACTGCTTCTCCTTCTCCCCCTCTTCACTCTCAGGTCTAGTTTTAAAGGTGCAAAACTTATTTCTGGGCTAAACAGATGAATGGGGATACAATTCAGCATCATAAAGTCACCCCAGGACGAGTTAGAACATAATAAAACACAACAGCTCTATTAAAATCAATGAGATTGATCTAAATGCTGCAGACCACAAAATCTTTTGATGCATGCTTTGGTCAGGGTCAAGACAGGACCACAACAAAAGCAGAGGGATGGGGATGCCGACAGTCTGGTAAAATAGTCAGATAAACTTTCCCAGCCATTACTCTGTGAAGTTTTGAGAAAATTAAGAGAAAGAATTAAAACAATCCTTAATATTTGTAGCTGGTGTTTTGAATGCGTTGTTTACTTGTAAAGATGTCTACGAGAACAGTGTTGTTCCTAATTAGGAGTGTTGATTAAGGACCAGTCAGGTCCAGCTTTGTCGGAATTGTCTATAAAAGAATGTAAGTCTAATAAACTTTGCATTATCCCTTCTGAGAACCTAGGAGTCTGTCGCTTCATTCATCGGTCCTTAATACAAGAGCGACATCTGCTGGACCCCACCGTTCTGTGCAGCCGAGACTGACGAACAGGAGTCCGACGTCATTGCAGCCAAGACTGGAGACTCGGAATTGCCCTCCGTCCTCCGAAACGAAAGGTACGGTGATTTTCCCTGCTCCCTCCCAGAGGGGCCTAGTCTTTTGTTACCACGGGTAGTGGAACCAGCCTAGACGCTACTTAGGACGGGTCCCCAGCACGCGAGAGTTTATGTTCCGGATCAAACCACTGCTTAGACAGGCTGCTGGGAAGAGGTTCCCTTCAAGATGGGGAATCAAACCTCTACAGAGGAATAAATTATCCTTTTTATGTGGAAGGACACATTACTGCACATGAGAATTGCTCTATCAGAACAATACTGGACCCCGGGGCAGGCCGATACGGATATGGGGGAGTCAGAGGGCAAGGACGATCCTTCTATGGACACTGACATCCCGGAGGGCGGCGGGACTGAGGGGGCTCCCTCAGCTTTGCCCCGATGCCTGAGAGACACCAACATTGCTCGTAAAATCTCTCCCTCGCCGCGAGATTGCGTTCTCCTGAGGTGTCCCTCTCTCCGTGAGAACCCCAGCCGGAAATCGCCGAGCGTTCTCCTCCGTTCACGCCCCCTGCTCCTTCTCTCTGTGTCTCAAGTGGCTGCGGCGGAGCCTTTGTGGTAGACACCTTCGTTGCCCCGCCCAGCCTCTCCTCTCTCTGCGTCTCCAGTGGTGACAGGGAAGCCTTTGTGGCAGAGAGCTTCGTTCCCCTCTTCGGCCCCTCCTTCCTCTGCATCGCAGGAGGCGGTGGGAGAGCACCCACCGCACGCAGGTGACACGGCCAGAGCTGCTGTCCCTTCAACCTCTCCGTTCCCATTTGAGGGGTCAGCACAGGCGGCTGCACCACCTCCTCCCCCCGCCGCATGGAGAACTGCGGGTGCTGTGCCTTCTGCCTTTTGTGGCCGCCATCCGCAGTGCTCGCCGTGGCTATCTCCCTTCGCCTCGGCGTTTCCAGCTGGTCCACCCTCCCCTGCCTCCTTCAGGGTGTCCCGTGTGCCGTTGCTGCGGGACGCGGACAGTGACACGGAAGAAGATAGACAACATGTCCCACAGCAGGGAGGTGGACTGGCAGCTGAGCGCCAGCACCGAAGTGCTCCGAGATCGCCCCAGAGCCACCTGTGGACTCTGCCGCCATGTCAGGTGACCGTGCGACCAAAGCACCTGGGACGTTTTTGGGAATCTGTCAAATTGCGAGCTCTGGAAATGGGGAATTGGGACTTGCTATAGAAGATGAGGATGCCCGAGAATGGGATTATCAACACCACAGATGGGGCGGGGGTTGGGGGGGGGAACACAGGGAAGAGTTGGGTGGTTGTTCCAGCTTCTTAGAAAAAATAATTACAAACTAACCAAAATATAAAATCTTTAATCTCACTAACAAAGAAAAACAAAAACAAATAACACATACTAAAGAAACTCCACCATACAATCAGCTACCAACTAAAGAAACACACTACACTCTTTTCACTAACAATTTCTATCCATATAACTAAAATATATATTCATTTTAATAATAAAGTGACAATATAACAACAACAACAAAAAATAAAAATAAACAAAGAGGTGCAATTCATGGATTCTATTAAGAATCCAAATGATGCCCAGAAATTGCTGGGTACCATCAGTTGGTTACGTCCTTATTTGGAGCTAACCACGGCAGTATTGTCCCTGTTGCTTAGCATTTTAAATGGGAACCCTGATCTGAATTCACCTTGGAAATTGACTCCTGAGGCACGACGAGCACTGTAGGAAGTCCAACAAGCTATTTCTGCTCATCAGGTTTATTGAGTAGATCCTTCTATTGATATCACAGTTTTCATTACTGATTCAGATTTTCATCCTACAGGTATCACTGGCCAATGGAGTGAAAAATGGTTTCATCCTTTGCACATTTTGGAATGGGTCTTCTTGCCCCATCAACCAAAAAAAGACAGCACTCACATTGTTTGAATTGATTGCTCATCTGATAATCAAATGCCATGTAATTAATGGCAGCTGATCCCACAAAATTATTCTTCCAATAGAGCAGGAAGACTTTGAATGGAGCTTTATTAACAGTGCTCCTTTGCAAAGTGCACTGCAAAACTTTTCAGGGCAGATTGCCTATCATCTGCCATGTCATAAGTTATTGCAGTTGGCAAAGTCAACCAATCTATCTTTGTGGCCAAAAAATAGTCGGGTGCCGGTGCAAGGACCCACTGTCTTCACTGATGGCTCAGGAAAAACAGGGAAATCCATTGTTACTTGGAAGGATGAATCTGGGTGGCAAGTGCTGGAAGGCCATGAGTCAGGCTCGGCCCAATTGGTTGAATTAAAAGTTGTTGTCATGGCATTTCAGAAATTTTCTCAGGCATCTCTGAACTTGGTCACTGATTCTGCTTATGTCGCAGACATAACCAAATGTTTGGATTGCTCACTTCTGAAAGAAGTCAATAATGCAGTTTTGTTTCAGTTACTGAAAACTTTGTGGTGTGCAATTCAGACCCGAGTTCATTTGTATTACATCTTGCACATTCGGAGTCACACCAATTTACCAGGTTTCATAACAGAAGGTAATGCCAGGGCTGACAGGTTGGCTAACCCTGCATGGGTAGGGCCTCAGCCTGACAAGATTGCGCAAGCCAAGGTGTCACATGATTTTTCCATCAAAGTGCACGTACCCTGCAGAAACAATTTCACTTAATGCCAACTGAACCTCTTGACATTGTCAGTTCTTGCGCTGACTGTCAGGGGCTTGCTGCACCTTTACCAGCGTGGGTGACCCCATAAGCCTAAAAGCCTTGCAGCTTTGGCAAATAGATGTCACTCATATTGCCGAATTTGGACAACTTAAGTATGTGCACGTGTCTATTGACACCTTCTCCTCTGCTATGTGGGTATCTGCTCACATTGAAGTAAAGGGTTGCAACGTGATTGCCCATTGGAGGATGGCTTTTGCAGTCTTGGGTATACCTTCTTCTGTGAAAACTGATAATGGCCTTGCCTACATCTCGCAAAAGACGCGGCATTTTTTGTGCTTATGGAGAATCTCACATAAACTTGGTATTCCACATGCTCTAACTGGTCAAGCCATTGTTAAACATGCTCATGGTACTTTAAAGCATGTTCTGGAAAAACAAAAAAAGGGGAATGCCTGGAGAAACCCTGCACAGCCAATTGGAAAAAGCTCTATATACAATTAATCATCTTACAGGGCTACAAAATTCAAACAATACTGTCATTCTAAACCACTTTTTCTCGTTGCAGTCTTCAGGTGAGATGTACCTGCCTCGAGTGAAAGTCCAGATATGGGACCAAACCATTAATAAGTGGGAGGGCCCATACGAACTTATCACTTGGGGTCGCAAGTATGCATGTGTTTCCACAGATACTGGGTTACGGTGAATACCTGCAAGGTGTGTTCGCCCTGACTTGTGACACCAAAAACAGAATGTGGCCAACAGGCAACCTTTGAACGATGATCAAGATGCTGATCCTCCATCAGATGATCCCTCTATGAGTAGGGAATGAGCATTCTTTTTCTTTGTTTCTGGAAAAGGGTTGTTGACAAGTTAGACTGCCCGATCCTTGAGCAGGCTAATGATGTGTGTTACTGTCTTAGAATTAGTAAGGATTTCTTATAAGAAGGAACAAGGCTTGATTGTAAAGAATTCAATGGTATGTGTTGGAGAGTCTCCCTGACCATTCTAAGTCAGCGTTGGATTGAGGTTCTGATTGATAACCAGCAAATTGCTAAAGGAACCTCTGGAACTGTGTTTGTTCTCCTTCCTGCAAGGGCCCTCGCAGAGGATTACAAAAGGCGCCTTCCACTTTAAACAAAAAGGGAGACGTGTGGATGCGACAAGTTGGTCAAGAGAGCCAAACAGATAGCTTTCCCAGGCATCGTTCTGGGAAAGCTGTGAGAATGCTATGAGAAAGAATTAAAACAATTCTTACCTTGGTCTGTGCACCTGCTGTTTGTGAACACATGGAATGTGAGTACATGATGTTTATGGAAAGAGATGTACAAGAAGGTGCTGTTCCTAATCAACCTATGGTTTGAAAGGTGTTGTTTTAAGGACCAATCAGGTTCTGGGTGAACGATCCTGCTTATAAATATGGGGAATTTGTAATAAAGCTCACTTAATGCCTTCTGAAGAGACCTAGAGTCTATGTGTTGCTCATTCTGCCATCCCTAACTCAATGACAACATGTTAATGTCTTTGAAATGGGTCTTAATGTCTCTACCAACTTCAAGCCGCAGGTTTGTTACAGAACCCAGACAGTTTGACTCCTGAAACAGACAGATAGGTTCACACAAGTGTGAGTTTCTGAACTTTGGGGGAAAGTGACCTTTTTTAAGGGGGGAATATGTTGAAGGTTGTTGGGGAAGGCTGTACCTTCATAGTACCTCAGCCAATGGGGAAAGGAAGAGGACAACATGCGGCTGGGAGTTTAGGATAAAAGGAAGCTGTGCCCTCGGAAACCGAGAGAGAGAGAGAAAACCCTGCAGGTGTGTGCCCCAGACACACAATCTAAGGAGGACTAAATGGATGGTGCAGGCAAGTTGAGAAATTGTGGCCAAGGTCTATTGAAATCCTTGTAAGGGAGGGAACTTGGTGGTACTTTGTATTGGGTTTGCATGGCGAGGTTTTGGTAGCAGGGAAGGTTACAGGGGTGGCTTCTGTGAGAAGCTGCTAGAATCTTCGTGTCTGGAAGAGCCAATCCCTGACAGTTCCAAAGACAGACATGTGCTGGTCAAGGCTGGGCCAATTAGAAATGGCGACAATGCCTCCAGGACAACATATTTAAGAAGAGAGGAAGATAAAAAGTGATTGCACAGCTGTAATTGCAGCCAGAAAAGAGCAGGGTGAGAACACGTGAGAGGAAAAACTATGCAGACACCAAGGTCAGTGGAGAAGAAGGGGGAGGAGGTGCTCCAGGCACTGGGGCTGGGATTTCTCTGCAGCCTGTGGTGAAGACCATGGTGAAACAGCTGTCCCACTGCAGCCCATGGAAATCCATGAGGATGCAGATCTACCTGCAGCCTGTGAAGGAGACCCATGCTGGAGCAGGTGGATGCCAGAAAGGAAGCTGTGACCCTGTCGGAGGTCAGTGGAGAGAGAAGTCCATGTTGGAGCAGCCTGTCTTTGAAGGTCAACATCCCATAGAAGAGTGACCCATGCTGCAGCAGTCTGGGGAGGACTGTTACCCGTGGGATGGATTTGCAGGTCATAGAGATCTCTTGCTCATGAAATGGACGCACATTGGAGAAGTTCACAGAGAACTGCCTTCTGTGGGAGGGACCCCACAGTGCAGCAGGGAAATTACTCCTCTCCCTGAGCAGTAGAAGAAGCCATGGGTGATGAATTGACCATAACTCCCATTCCCTGTCTCCTTGCACTTCTGGGGTAAGAGGTGGAGTTGGAAGGAGGGAAGGGTGGGGGGAAGGTGTTTCTAAGGGCTTATTTTGATTTTCATTATCCTGCTCTGATTTTGTTAGCAATAAATTCAATTAATATCCCTAATTAGAGCCTGTTTTGACCATGATGGCATTTGATGAATGATCTCTCCTGGTCCTAATCTAAACTCATGAACCCTTTGTTATATTTTCTCTCCCCTGTCCAGCTGTGGAGGGGAGTGAGAGAGCAGCTTTGGTGTGTGCCTGGCATTCAGCCATTTTCAACCAACTACATACTTTTTGCTGATAAGCCACACAGCAGATGTCAACCAACAGAGATGAAAGAGGATGTCCTGCTGTTGAACCAGCAACCATTATGAAATCACTTTCCTCAGATGCAATACTGATGCACACCTCCATCCCAAAGTTACCCAGCTCCAAGATATGATCACCCTTCAACTGAGCATGATGTATGACTAGAGTCACTCAAGCTCCACCTAAGCACAAAGAAATAGTATAAAGTAAGTTAAGAATGGAGAGAAATCAGGAAAGACTCCATCATAACTTTTGGGATCAGTCAGTGGTCTGAACCTGTCTTCTCCCCCATAGGGATGTGTATTGGGTAAGAACCGTACTCAGTGCACGCTGCAACATTATCTTGAGTCAGCTTTTGTTAGGGATTAGAGCTTAACTGTATATTGCTTTGAATACATTTTTGCAGTCAGATACTGTCACTGGCAATCCTTAAACTCTAACCTGCCACAATTTTATTAATAAAGTATTATTCCATAAACTGTTAGCGTGAGTCCTTCAAAGGCACTGGCAGTCACCGGCAGCAAGTAACATACTCGGATAAAGGTGTGGAGGCCTGGAAGTGGTCTCTATGTCAGCGTGTGACCCTGAACAAGTCAGTACAGCTGCCCTCTGATCCAGCAGGACTGCTCTGTGAAGGGTCCACTTAACAGGATGTTGACAGACTGGTCAGGCATAAGGGTCTTGGCTTTCCTGAGACATTGACAGGCAAATCAAATGCTGGTGGTTTGTGGAAATCTCCCCTTTTCATATGACAGCAGGAAAGGCTGTTTCTGCTCATTTTATTTTTCATTGATTCACAATTTTCCTTCCCTTTTCTCCTGCATATTTGGCAACTCTTCCTTTCTCAAATTCCCTTTACCCACACCTCTTACTTTTCTGCACTGAAACCATTCAGACATACAAACTGATTTTGTTCAAAATAGGAGACCGGCAAGCTTTTTTTGGGAATAATATAACATTAGCTCTTTCAGAGAACCTGGTTGACCATAAAAGGGTCTATCTTTGCAACTTGGGAGAAAATACCACCTTTCATAGCTTTCTAGATATTGGTCAAATTCTCTATTTCTCCTCTAGCCACTATTTTTCAGACTCTACTAAGTTTGATGGCTACTGTCTGGGGTTGTGAAAATCTCTGGTGTACCTACAACCTTTAACAATATATCTTTGCAGCAGCACAGCACACTAACCAGTCACTATCACAGTCTTGTGCTTGCTGCGACCCTTTGTTCGGCTTGGCATGGGGAACTGGCAAATAAGGGACGGGAACCATGGTCTTGCCCAAAAATAAAGACTTTAATAACAAAATAACAAACATAGAAAACTGCAGAGTACGGGGGCAAGATCCAAAGACCCAGGGGGCATGGCCCCGCAACCAGGTATAGGGGTCTTTTGAGGGCAAGGGTCCAATCATGAAGGCGAACTTGGAACATGACCGTATATGTAACAGGTGCCAAACCAACTGAGAACAAGAACCAGAAACCTGACCAAATATAGGATAGTTCTAGTACCATACTACTAATTCCCATGACCTCACTCTTCTTGCCATGACCTGGCTAGGTGTCCCCACCTCAGTATCCTGTTTCCCATGGCCTCGGGTTGATATCTTCTGTATATGCTACTGAGGCAAGACTACTATTTATCCCGGCTGGACATGATTCCACAATTCACCAGGTACCAAAGTAAGTTTCCTTAAAGGTCAATACCTCAGAACAGATGTACGTTTGGACAGCAGTAAGAAATGCAACACGATTATGAAGTAGTCCCCACAGTGCTTAAGTACAAGAAAAATAAAGAAAACCCTGTTTAGAGGTCTTTTACATAGACTTTGGTATAATTTATCTGACTTGTCCACTGTTTACTCTGCTGGATGAACAAACAGCATCTTTTTTGGTCCTCCTGGCCAGTAACTTGCGCTAGTGCCTTCCTCTTCTGTAGCAAGAGCCTGAACAAAGCAGCATTGCAGCGAGATTAGTATGGTCCTTCTGGCTTCCACTAAAGCCTAAAGAGTCTTCCATGTAGCAAAGTAAGTAATCTTGATAGATTTACTGTTGGAAAAGAAGGCTCCTCAGAGGGAAGGCAAACAGCTGAAAAAACTAGACACTTTTCTGCTCCTGTTCCTTTAACATGCACATTTTTTGGTGGGAGTCAGTCATCAATAAAAGCTTAATTCTGAAGAGCACAATTTGCTTACTTTGTATCCCACCTACAGGACAGCAGTTCTGCTCACAACTGCAGATTATATTTTTAAGACCTTCTTGGTTAGGTAGCATATTTCAAGAGGAAGAAATCAGATGTGAGTGAGCCAAGATGTTGTGGTCTTTGACCAAACTGCTCAACAAGAGACACTATAAATCACTTTTGCCTTTGCCAGTTCATCCTATGGTAATCCCTCAGATTGCTGATTTTTAATGAAGTGTTCTGAAAAAGAGGTGACAGAAAAAAGAAGACCTGAATTCTAAGATCAAGATATATGGCTGATGTATTTTCTCAGTGCCATCTCAGGAACCTAACACACATTTTCTGTCATTCTTTATAATAAAACATGATTACTAACTACTTTACATTATGGCACTTGTCTCGATCCGCTAGTACAAGCAAGGGTCGTGATGGTTCATTAACTGATCTCAGAGTGCAAAAAACAACACAGAGGGGATTTCAGTATTACACAAAAACAGTTTCCCCTTTTGCACTATGAGATCTTTTGTAAAATTCTGAAGATGGCCCTCAATTGAGTATGGGGGTGCTTTTCACCTAGGCGTGTGCAGTTTGTGGGAAATTCAAGTCACCCCCCTTGCTGGAATGAAACGTCCTTCCCCTATTACAGACTACACACAACCCTGCAAACTCCTCTGTCAGAATCCTGTCCGTTATGCCAATTTAATGTCACGATCAGCTAGTACAAGCAGGGGTCGTGATGGTTCGTTAACTGATCTCAGAGTGCAAAAACAACACATGAAGGGGATTTCAGTATTAATCAAAACAAATGCACCTTTTATTGAGTGCCCACAGCAAATGCAATAGAAGGATTCGAAAGGAGATAAAGGATAGAGAGAGGGAGAAAAAGAGGAGGGGGAATATAGCTACCAATGGAGAGATTAAATTCCTGTGGTCCAGCCAATAGATCCGTCTTGTCACGTTGGGGAGAATCTCAAAGTCTTTGGTTAACTCAGGAGTCTTTTATAGTCCTCCGTGGGGAGGGGAACAGGTACAGGACAATGGAGAACAAGTCCGTAGAGAACAAGTACAGACAGTCCAGTTTGGCACCCATTGTTTCAGGGCTGGTTTCTATGGGAAACCAGTCTTGGTCCAGCGAACACATCTGCAGGCAACACTTGGCAGACATTCCACTTCAGTCAGGCCAGTGCCCTTGTGTTACAATTTTAAGGGTCTCAGTCTCAGTCCTTGGGAGGGGGCTTCAATTTCAGTCCTTGATGGTGGTCATGAGGCAGATGGGGGATTTTCTGTAGGGGATCACCAAAGTTACCTCAGAAAGTTAGACTTTCTCTAAAACGGGTGGCATCTGGCCAAGAGGTGGGGAAATTCATGGGCTATTGTGATGAGCAGGTATCATGAAGCAGGTGTAAGACTGTGGTGACACAGCAAGTACACCTGCAAACAATCACTTGGCGAGCAACCACCTCAACCAGGCCAGAACTCCAGTCAGGGTCTTCAGGGTCTTAGTCTCTGTCCTAGCAATGGTCGTGAGGCAAATGAGGGAAACTTCGGACTGTCTCTTACAGCACTAGACACAAAAAAGCAAATATATGCTTGTGGCAAGTGATAATCTTGTTTTAAAGACCTAAACCTGGAAATCATATGTCCATTCACCATGTACCAGCCCTTCCAAAAAGCAGGCTAAGAAACTCTCCTGGCTTGAAGGCCAGGTACCTGCCAAGGAAGGCAGAAACCTCCTTTGGAATGGAAAATATGACCCCCTTCCCTCCGAATTATTATAACTTTGAAATTATAGGGGTTTCAGGGAAAGATATGGGAAAAGGAATAACAGTTCTTTACTAATATAGATATATGTATAACAAGGCAAACAAACAACCACAACAGCAGCAGCAACAAACAAAACCAGAAACCCAATAACAGCCTTCTGTCAGCTGTCAAGTGCTTTCCCCTTTGGTGTAGTTATGGTCCCAGCCAGCAGGGGCACTGTTGGCTCCTGGCTGGGCAGGGCAGGTGCGATGATTTCCCCAAGGCTGCAGGGGATGCTGTGGCACGAGTTTGGCCACCTCTCTCCATGTGGTAATGATGGGCAAGCCTGTGGAAGAGTTAGGAAAGGTGTTTCCTTTACAAACTCACAAGGACAATGAATGGGGACATGTAAGCATGAGTTAGCTATTAAGAGTCACCAAATATTAACCACAAGCCTAAGAAACAGGATGCGGCTTAGACTCCTTAAGAGAAACAGGATGCACCTTGTCAAGATAAGAGGAACAAAACCTGTTGAAACTGAAAACACTGAACCAGCCAGTGAAGGACTGTGCATGCTTCAGAAAGTAAGGTGAAAAGCGCAAAGTGAAGAAGACTGCCAGCTTTCATTGGAACGACCCCCAAGGAAGACTCGGAGCTTTCCTCAGTGTGACCACCAGAGTACACTGTGCTTGTGCGTCATGTATGCTAATGATATTAATGACTTCTGAGAAGTAATTTGTATAACCACTTCTATCCCAAGGAATGTAATGAATATGCATGAAATTTAACCATAAATTGTGCTGTGTAAAAGTACTGGGTGAGCGTGTTAGGAGGAACAATCCCCCATGTACCCGGCACCAAATAAAGCAAATACCTACCTCACTGAGTCAGTCTCTGAGGTGACCCTTGGCTCAGCTTTGGAGCAAATCAACTGGCAACCCAGATGGGGCCTCTCTGCCCAGCTGTCAGATCTAGGGGTAAGCAGACCTCCCAGTTGTGACCCTGAATTTTCAGGGAGAGCTCAGCCATCCTTTGGTGGGTGGTAGACAAGGACCATCTGCACCAAATTAAGGTATTTGCTACCTGACTACGTAGTACTTGTGAGAGGTCCGGGGTTTGAGTCCCTGAGGGTGGATTGAAAACCCTGAGAAGACTGGGATCTCCCAAAATTAGTCCTGGGCAAAAGGAAAGGCACCTTTAAGGAATAAAGGGTTATAGGCCACAGGGTCGGGGTTAGCGTCCCCCAGGTTTGGAGTTAGAGGCTCCCAGGGGTTAGAGTCCCCTCTGTTGTTTTCTTGTGGTGTTATGTATGAGTGGGAGTCAAAGAGATGTGCAGCAGGCACGAAACAAGTGCGGAGCTCTATCAGCGGTTCAGTTACCCAGTGATGGGAATGGTCAGAGAAAACTGAAGCGCGTGATAATGAGTGAATGAGTATAAGTTGTTGAGATTGATGGTTTGGAGTTAACCCTCGTTATCCTAATGGAGATGGGTTATATGTTTGGCAAGAGAGAATCTTAGCTCTTGATTGGGAACATCCAGACTCCCAATATTTTTCTGATGTAATTCCATCTGATTTCATCCCAGCTCCTTATGAAATCCCGTTTTTAGTGTGTAAGAATAGTTGCAAGGCTTGGACTTTGTGCACATGTGTCAATTGCCAGAGAAAGTGGTACTGTACATCCACTAATAGGAGTAAGTCGTGGCAAAACTGCTGGGAGACAGAGCTTAGTATTAGACTAGAAAGAGCAGGGGTAAATAACTTGACAGATAATGAAGGAGACAATGCTAAAGGAAGAGGAGAGTGGCTTAGGATAAGAAGAAAATTACAAGGAGCATCTATTGTTGCCTTAGTGTGTGAAAGAAGGGAGTTGGTTCTCCAGAACTGGGAGATTTGGGGGAAAAAAATTGGGAGGAAATGTGTAGAAAATATAAAGTTAGGTTTGTGTAGAAGAAAAAGAGAAAGGACAGAGAAGAGTAGACAGGGGAGACAATGAAATCATAGAAAAATAGTGTTGGTGTGTTGGAAAAGAACTGTTTGGAGGAAAGTGTGGAAAGATATGGTTGAGGCAAGGAGCAGCAAGACTGGGCACAGAGGTGTGCAACCAGGAACATGGGCCGGGGACTTGTGGGGCAGCCGGGGCTCAGCACCGGGCAATGCCTGACCCCACCAACACCAGGCAGGGGCAGCAGTGGCCGCCGGCCCCCATGAGACTACAGGACACCCTGGCTGCCTGTGATGCTATCGGGACCTCGGTGTGATGCCAGGAGCATCGGTGGGGGAGGAGCCACGTTTGGACACTGTGGCAGGACAGAAACTGGCTCTGGTATACGGTGTATGATAAAGAAAGTGAGCACAAGAAGAAAGAAATAGCCAGAAAAGGCTTTTAAACTGGGTCCAGATTGAAAGAAGGTATGTTTCCTTGTAAACATAGAGGCTTCTCTATCCACCTTAAATTTCATCCCTAAGGGCAGAAAATTGTCAAAAAGATCTTTGATTGTTCAAGGAGTAGTGAAAATTATGATTCCTTCTGTAGGCTTAGAAGTTTGAATGTATTTTCTCTGAGGGAATTGTAGAAATTCTGGTAAATAGATTTGGGGATTTAATTCCTTTTTCTACGTGGAGTTTTGTGGGGAGTCAAAAGGCTCCTCTTTGGAGGGAACCCATGCCAGTGTGCTTTTGTAATTTTTTAGTTGCCTCCCTACCCCTAGGGTGGGCTTAATGCAAAAATTGGGATAAGGAGCAATTGGTTCCTTAAAAAAACCCAAAAAGTAATTGGTTTTTAAGAAAGGCTTTAGGCAGTGGGACTGCTTGCTACTGAACTCAATCATGTCTAAAAGAATAATCACTGGAACAAAAGGAGCCAACTGATAAGGCAAACTGCTCCAGGGAAAAAAGCAGACGCCTATTTACAGACTGCAGCTCCTGCAAAACTTAAAAGCAGTCTGACTCCCTCACTGAACAATCAATAGAAAGAAACACCACTGAAAACCTGCGGGAGACAACAAAAGTAGAGTAACAAGCACTTCACAGGATAAAAGCTAAAACTCCACCTGAATAAGTTAATGCAATTAAAAACTTGTTTCACCAGGTATATTTTGCAGAAAAGTGCTTTTACTTGGCAGAATGCACCCAGACGTCTGCAATACTTTGCTTTTATTGTTCTCTATTGTCCTAACTCTGTCCAAATTCTTATTGCTATATTTTTTTTACTATTTTTATAACTATTTTATTACTATTAAACTTTTAAAAATTTAAAACAAGTGATTGGCATTTTTCACATTCCATAAGAATTAAAAAGTAAAAGAGAGGGTTATGCATTAGAGGGAAATCTCCAGTATCAGGCATATCGGGAAGTCTGTACCTCTCAAGTACCTCAGCCAACGGGGAAAGAGAGAAGGGAAATGTGACCGGAAAATTAGGATAAAAAGAAGGCTGTGTCCTCCAAAAATTGGAGACATCCCGGGGGAATGCCCCATGGCCTCTCCCTTTATTCGAATAAAGCCAAAAAAAGGACTCCTCTGTCTCCTTTTTGGACATAAACCTCTAGTGTTTGTGGATTAATTTTCCTAACAACTGCAGGCTTATCTGGGATCTTTCTACCGTCCGGGGTGGTGGGCAGTGAGCGGAGTTGAAGGCACGCCTCACCCAGTTTGGGTGATCAGCTCCCCTTGGTGGCGACCAGCTCTGGGCAATTGATTGGGTTCCCGAGACTGTCCAGGAGACAGACGAGTGGCGGACCAGGGGGGTCCCTGAAGAGTCCACAGGGAAGGACCACTGAAAATCTCACCAGTGAGTAAAATAGGATCTTTGAGAAGCAAACCTGGGAGGGCACCCATGGAGGGTAGCACAGGTGAAACAAGACACCCATGGAGGTTTTATAAATGATCAGATCTTCAGTCAAATTTATAAGAAAAATTTAACAAAGATTTATTAGATCAATAACAAAAAAATAGAATTTAGAAATAACACCACAGCCAAGACAGTGTCAGCCCTGGATGCGGGTGCTGGGTGAACCAAGGTTCGGCTGACAAAGTGACAGTCTCCCCAAGACGCTCACACCAAGTGTCTTGAGCAGCCTGCTTATATGCAGTTTATTCTGCCTGAGGCAGGGATGACCTTTCTTTGTCTTTCTTCACATGTAGAACTGCATCTATACATATGCAGGATCAGACAAAGGCAAGTCCAAAGGTCCAGACAGAATGTCTGAGTATCCATGCAGAGTATGTATTCTCATGTAGTAGGGTGATGCCAGTTCCTGAGCCCGGCAGATGAGATCATTGCAGGTGTGGGTCTTGTGAGTAGCTTGAGACATTCTATTAATCATAGTCCAGGCTGGTTTTAGGTGCTATCAACCCAGGTGCAGACACCAGGGAAGTCCTTGATGATGGCCCAGGACAGTCCCATTCATACGGTAATGGACCTGATATTATCTTAACGCTGTCCGGGAACTAGTTGCATACAAATGAAACTATGCTCCCAGCCAGAGTGGTCAAAGGCATAACTTTTAGGCTTTTACAATATTTTATACATACATAGACATATATAGCATGAATTATCTCTACCATATACCACAGAGGGTTGCAAGGGTAAAGCTGGGAAGGGGCCTGGCAAAAGTGATGACGATCCCGTAATACCCCTGGAGAGTCCCTTGGGGAGAATGCTGAGGTCTTGGAACAGATTATACATTCACCCAGAGGGAACTACGGAAATCATGGTAAAATATTGTTATTTTGTGTGTCCAGAGTATGAGTTGCCAAGGGGGCATATATGGCCACCTTATGGAACAGATGGAATTTGTTCGTGTCGAATTTTGTGGAGGTATTTAGAGGAGAATTGCAAAGGAAGGATTGAAAGGGAATGTGGGTTGATATGGCTTAGGAAAACAACAGGAGAAATCTATGTGTTAAGAAAAAAGAGAGAAGAGGAAAAAGAGGACGAAGAGGAAAACGGTGAAGCCCTAAAGCAGATAGCCTTCCAGAAGTAATGGGTTAAAACATGGAATGAGAGGCATGAAAAGAAGGGCCTAGCACTAGAACACACGGAGAAAGCACAGCACTAGGAAAACAGAGCAACAAATTAGATAAGAGGTAGAGCATCATGACAGGGGAAGAGATAGGTATAGGAGAAACTAATGGGCTAAGCAGGTTTAGAGCCAGCAATGTCGAAACGACCCTAAGGGTTTTGCCAAGCCACGGGATCTAAGCCAAATACACCGGGAATTGACCAAATTAGGAAAGGAGTTCAAAAGTTTAAAGAGGAAGACTCATCGGAAAGACCCCGTCTATGATGAAGGCAACAGGAACGACCACCTGAAAATTCCCCAAAAGAGATGTCTCCTCCTACGCTCCGCCCACGCTCCGCCTACACCACGCCCCATATGAATATGCATGATTATGTATCTGATCTGATGTAATCCTATACCCAAAATTGTATATAAGGCTTGCTTTTGCTATGTGAACTCAGAAATCCATTTTGTGATTTCTCCGACGCGTCGTTAATAAAAATACCTCCTGCTTAATTGACTTAAGCTGAGTCTGATTAGGCAGTCACTCTGCCTGTTTGGGGCAAAATTCGGCATCATTTCTGGCGAGCCAGGCAGGAGATATGGCACCAGACAGGAGATCCAAGCCTTAAGGGTCCTCTCCCGAGCCGGGGCCGGGGCCGGGGTCTTCTGGGTGCCCCTGACGGCTTTTCGTCGGGAGAAGCTCCTTCCCTGGACCGGTGCTCTCGGATGGACGCTGGCTGCATCTCCTGCTCAATTAAGAGGTATTTTAATTGCCTATGGGCTTTAAGAGGTATTTGAATTGTTTGTTGGTTTTGGGATAAAGCGCTTTGTTTGGGAAACGAGGGTCAGACGTGACCGCTCGCAGGGTAAGCCGGAGGGACGCCTCGGTAAAAATCCCTGATTTTACGGGTTAAAGTCCCGTAAATGCGGGTTAAAATCCCGTAGATACGGGTTAAAGTCCCGTAAATGCGGGTTAAAGTCCCGTAGACGCAGGTTAAAGTCCTGCTACTGGGTTAGAGTCCCAGAAATAGAGATGCAGGTTAAAGTCCTGCTACTGGGTTAGAGTCCCAGAAATAGAGATGCAGGTTAAAGTCCTGCTACTGGGTTAGAGTCCCAGCTACTGGGTTAGAGTCCCAGCATTTGGTTTTGTGAACGTAAAAAGAAAAAAAAAAAGAAAAAAAAAAAAAAAAAAAAAAAAAAAAAAAAAAAAAGCAAGGAAAAGAGAAAACGCAGGTTAAAGTCCTGCTGGAAGGAGTATTTGTTTATCTTGGTATTTTTGGTCTGTTTTTACTGTGTGGGCAACTGTTTTCAATATTGTATTTACTGTTATAATACTGTGGATTAAGGGTTGAAAACTAAGATTGCTTTCTGAGAGGTCTGTCAGCCGGTGATCCTTTTGCGTCTGTTCTATGTGTCCGTTGTAAAATCTTATAGGGGACGCTTTTATTACTTTCTATGTAAACAGATTGGAAATGTATGTGCATGAACTTGGGAACCCGGTATTTCACGGTCTATCGGCGACCTCTTGTGACCAAACCCGGTAAAACAGCCTGTTTTGACATAAGACCATAAGGTAGGAACCTCTCACTGTACGGGTGTGTGTGTGGAGTAAGTGAGACGCAGCATCGCTGCGAAACGAGAGCGGAGTCCCGATCCGCATTTCCTGGACGAAGCGAATGGAAATTGTGTGAATGAAGTGTTAAGGTATATTGGCATATAGTACTTGTGGAAAAGAGCACGAATACAGAGAATAGCCATGGGAAGCCAACAGAGTAAAGATATAAATATGAAAACCCCTTTAGGATGTATCCTAAGACACTGGAAGGACCTGGGAGGGATTCCAGGGGGAAACATAAGTAAAAAGACACTTTTAAGTATTGTACACAATGGTGGCCCCTGTACCGTCTTGATGACGGAGAAAAATGGCCACCAGAGGGAACAACTAATTATAACACTATTTTGCAACTAATACTCCTCCTCCGCCGGCTCAATAAATGGGATGAAATAATGTACGCAGACATGTTCTTCACCCTAAGGAATAAACCTGAGTGGCAAAAAGAATGTGAAATTAACGTAGCCCCTCAGGATCCCCTAGTACTAGCCCTGGAAAGGGATAAGAAGGGTCCAAAGCCCAAGGAACGTTGCTGTGATGCATGTAGTGGAAATGAGAAAAAGAAGGGTGTGGGACCTACCTGTTTTTATTGTCATAAAAAGGGGCACCTGCAAAGAAATTGCAAAAAGAAACAGCAAGATGAGAAAACTTCTCAGGAGAGTCAGAAAGGGCAAGGGTTTTGTCTAACGAAAAAGATCGAATTACACCTAGAAGAGCCCTTGATAATAAAGCTAAGAGTAGGTCCTCAGAGTGAAGAATTTGTATTTTTAGTAAATACAGGAGTTTCTCGGTCAACAGTGACAAAATTACCCCAGGGATGTGAAGTGAGTTGTGAGCAAGTTTCAGTAGTCGGAATTACAGGAGAAGCTTTCCCTGTTCCTATAATAAAAGGGGTGAAGATTGAAACAATAACAAATTTGGAGTAAATGATTTATTGTTGGTACCAGAGGCCGAGGAGAATATGCTAGGCAGAGATCTAATAGTAGCCCTAAATTTACAGATAAAACCCTGTGAAGGAAAACTTGAAATTTATTCTTTACCTAAAGAAGATGATCTAGAAATTGATGACATGGGTTGGCTTTCAAGTGAAGTAGAAAAGTTTAGAGTGAAGGAGTCTAGTCCCTTTAGTCCCTCCTGGTCAGCGCAAGCTTGTGGATTTTAAAAGGGGACTAATTATACAGACTCCAAACATGCTTTTAGTGTAGTACATACTTTTAGAGAAATTTAGAAGGAAAGGAGACTTATAAACACTCAAAGGAAAAGGTTAATATATGGGGGGATAGTTCATATAAAGGAACACCAGAGGGGGAGGGATATTAAAGTCAGAGAAATAATTTGGCTAGTAAAGAAACAAAAAGCAACCTTAAGAAAGAGAGATATTGAAATCATGACCTCACAAAAAAAAATAGAAATTCAGCAAGAGACTCTTTCCCTTCCGCTAGTAGAATTGGCAGCTATAAGGAAATTAGGAGCAACATTTAAGGAGGAGAAGTGAGTTTTTTTTGATGATAGAATTATGATGCCAAAACCAGTGGCACATTAAATCTTAGATAACTTGTATAAACGGACATATTGGGAAGCAAGAGCCTTTGTGATCATTTTTTAAATTTTTTGGATGTATGAAGATATTTGAAATTTAAAAAAAAAAAAAAAAAAAAAAAAAAAAAAAAAAAAGCAAATTACCCAGGGGTGTCTCACCTGTTAAAAGGTAAGAAAGTGCTTAAGAGCCCTCCCTCTGGAAAATGCAAAACAGCCTAGCGGCTATTTCAAAAGATCCAGGTTGATTTTGTTGATTTGTTTAAAGTAGGTCGGTGGAAATATTTGTTATTTATAGTAGATCAATTAACTCAGTGGGATAAAGCACAGTTTAAACAGTACTTTTGATTAATACGGGAGCAACTGTTTCAGTTTTAAATCAGGAATTGGTACCTAAAAGTGATGGATTTATACAATTTGTGGGAGCAACAGGCCAACCAGAAAAGCCTTACTTTCTGAAACTCATTAAATACAGTATTAGGAAACAGATGAAATTCATCAGTTCTTATATTTACCAAATTTACCAAAGCCCTTATTGAGAAGAAACCTATTGGAGAACTTAAGAGCCATAATAAAATTCAATAAGGACAAATTGGAATTTCAAGTAAACGAGGAACAACTGATTACAGCTCTAAGCCTAACAATCAGTTGTGTGGAACCTTTACCTGAGAATCACAATTATTACAATTTCAAGCAAATCCCGAGCGAGACTTACCCATTAGTCTGAGCTAAAACAGCTGTTAATTTAGCAGTAACCTAGAACTCGCTCTTTGGAGTTTTAAAGGAATAGAGAATAGAGAGAGAAACGGAGCAAAATGCAGACAAAAAGTCAAGGCTGATACCTAATGGGGGCTGAAGTAGAAGGGGACTGAAGTAGAAGGGGGCTCTGATGGGGAACTCAGTGAAGAAAGTTCGGATGCCATGGGAGTCACCTGGCGTGCTGCCAAGGCTTCTGGGAAAGCTGCCAAGGCCTTGGGGAAAGCTCCTTATCAGTCTCTTCTTCTTACTTCTCACTCCTTTAGCTAACAGGCCCACCGCTAGCCCCTTTCACAATCCCCCCCTGAAATCAAATAAGCAGCACCGATTGTTGTTGAACTTAAAATTGGAGCAGAATCAGTGGTAAGAAGACAATACCCTCTGAAGATAGGAGAAAGGAGGGGATTAAGCCCATAATCAAAAGGTTTTTAGAACTGGGGTTATTGATAGAATGCGAATTGGATTTTAATATACCAATCCTGCCAGTAAAGAAACCCAATGGAACGTATAGGCTCGTTCAGGATCTGAGGGCAGTAAACGAAATAACCAAGACATTACACCCGGTGGTTGCTAATCCATATACGCTTTTAACTAGGCTAAAAGATAGCCTGGCCTGGTTCACCATATTAGATTTGAAATACGCATTCTTCTGCCTTCCCTTAGCCCCCGAGAGTCAAAAGATTTTTGCCTTTGAGTGGGAATCAGTAGATAGGGGGAGAAAGACCCAACTTACCTGGACGCGGTTGCCCCAAGGCTGGTCTAACTCGCCCACGATCTTTGGGAATCAGTTAGCCAAAGAATTAGAACAATGGGAGGGGCCACCGGGAAATGGCGCCCTCCTGCAGTACGTAGACGACCTCCTAATAGCGACAGTGACGGAGGAAGAATGCATTGAATGAACTATTTCCTTGTTGAATTTCCTGGGTTTAAGTGGATATCGAGTCTCTCAACAGAAAGCACAACTGGTACAAAAGGAAGTGGTGTACCTGGGATACGAAATCTCCAGAGGACAGCGATCCCTGGGAGCAGCTAGAAAAGAGGCCATCTACCAGATGCCCAAACCAGAGACGGTGAGAGACCTGCGCGCCTTTCTGGGGATGACAGGTTGGTGTCGGCTATGGATCTACCAGTATGGGATACTCGCTAAACCACTGTATGATTTGCTAAAGGAAACCAAGAATGTCCTAGTTTAGACTCCCGAGGCGGAAGGGGCCTTTAAGAGGCTGAAGCGGGAGCTGATGAGAGCACCAGCCTTAGGTCTCCCAGATGTGTCAAAACCATTCTGGCTATTTTCCCATGAGCGGCAAGGGATGGCCCTAGGAGTACTAGCACAGCAGTTGGGACCACACAAGAGAGCTGTGGCCTACTTCTCCAAGCGATTGGATGAAGTAAGTAAAGGATGGCCAGGCTGTCTGAGGGCAGTGGCCGCAGTGATAATTAACATAGAAGAGGCCAGGAAGCTTACGCTGGGCCAAAAGGTGACTGTGTTAATATCCTACACTGTGTCAGCTGTGCTGGAACAGAAAGGCAACCATTGGTTGTCGCCTTCCAGATTCATAAAGTACCAGGCCATCCTGGCTGAATCAGATGATATAACCATTCAGGTAACTAATATTGTGAACCCAGCTTCATTCTTAGAAGGAAGAGCCCCAGCAGAACCCATCGAACATGACTGCCTGGAAACAATTGAAGCCGTCTACTCCAGTCGCCCAGATCTCAAAGAAGAGCCGTTCGAAGACGCGGACAACTGGTTTTCGGATGGCAGCAGCTTCGTGAAGCAAGGAGTAAGAATGGCTGGCTATGCAGTCACCACTACAGAGAGGGTAATTGAGTCAAACCCCCTGCCTGCAGGGACTTCAGCTCAAAAGGCAGAGCTGATAGCTCTGACCCGAGCCTTGGAATTAGCAGAGAACATGCAAATTAATATATGGACAGACTCTAAATATGCCTTTTCTGTTGTACATGCTCATGGAGCCATCTGGAAAGAAAGAGGACTGTTGACTACACAAGGAAAAGCAGTCAAACATACAGAGGAGGTTCTGCGACTGCTGGAAGCGGTCCAACTCCCAACACAGGTGGCCATAATGCATTGCAAGGGGCATTTGAGAGGCAATACTATTCCAGAAATAGGGAACAGGAAGGCAGATACAGAAGCTAAATTGGCGGCCACAAGAAATAGGGAAGCGGAAATAGCGGCCCTAATACCAGGGGAGCTGGATATCAATATCCAGCCAAATTACCAAGAATCAGATCATAGGTGGATTCAAAGGAATAAGGGCAAAATACTAGAAAATGGTTGGGGTCAATTAGAAACAGGACAGTTAGTGATACCAAGAAACGTGATGTGGCAGTTTGTGAAGGCAGAACATGAGAAGGCCCATTGGGGCCTAGATTCGCTTTACCAATATTTGCAGACCAGAATAGCAGGACCAAAATTATTTACTACTATAAAACACGTTACGTCCCAGTGTGAACGGTGTCTGAAGAACAACCCGAATACAGGAACCAAAGTACACCAAGGAGCCATAAACCGAGGTAAATTCCCAGGTGAGGTATGGCAAATTGATTTTTCTGAACTCCCAAGAAAAGGGGGGTTTCGGTACTTGTTGGTATTAACTGACACATTTTCTGGGTGGCCTGAAGCATTCCCCTATAGGACAAATAAGGAAAGAGAGGTAACTAGAGTACTGTTGAATGAAATTATTCCACGGTTTGGTGTACCGAAGAGCATTTCTTCGGATAGGGGTACACATTTCTGTGCAAAAATAGTGAGAGCAATAAGTAAAGCATTACAAATCAAATGGCAATTACACACGCCTTACTGTCCACAGGCCAGTGGGCAAGTGAAAAAAATGAATCATCTTATCAAACAGCAAATTGCCAAAATATGCCAGGAGACTAATTTGCAGTGGTATCAAGCTTTGCCTATTGCTCTTCTGAGGCTGAGTCAAACCAAGATCAAAAGAAAGGTTAAGCCCATTTAAAATTTTGTATGGTAGACCTTATGCTATGCAAGTTGTAAATGGGTACACCATAGACCAAATCGGTAACCAATACATTTATGATTATGTAATTACGGTGGGGAAACAGTTTGATAAAAATGCTACTGTGATGATCGAGTACCAACCTAAGCAACCTGATTGTAAATTGCATCCGTTTAACCCCGGTGATTGGGTGTATGTTAAGAACCTTTTAGGAAAACCCCTACAAGAAAAGTAGGAAGGACCTTTCCAAGTGCTGCTGACTACCTTCACCGCGGTTCGGAGTCGACGTCCCTGGATCCCCGGCTGGCCTGTGATCCGCGGATGCACAAGGTCAGCGAAGGCGCCCATCCCGGCCCCTCCCTGGCTGGGGCCAAGCTGGATTTGCACCACGCCCACGCCGGAGTGAAAGTCAAGCAGAAAGGGCTGGATGATGATAAAGAGGACTCGGAGAGGGAGCTAAGGGAACGAGCTTTCTTCATTCCCTTGGAGCCTCTGCCGCGGGGATCCCGTAACGTGACGCCCGGCAGTTTAGCCACATTAAGATAGATGTGACCCTGATGAAACCCAACTTTGCCAAGCACATTGTGTGGGACTAATTGGATTTCTTTGTGGAGGTTGTGATAGAAAATTTTGGAACGTACAAAGTTGTTTACTAGACCTCCAATGTTATGAGTGTAGCTACAAAGAAGCAAGGGAAAACGACCACTATTTGGCCTTAGAGAAATTCGCCAACAGACCCATTTTAGAGGCTAGGGAATTGTTTGAAGCTCCCGAAAAAATTGTATTAGGGTGGTGCCATTGGAAAGTACACCGCTGGTTACAATATTGTTTGAAACTTGTTAGTGGATGTCTAAGGTTTTATCAACCCGTTGCTATTCTTCTGTCCCACGACATCCACTAACAAGTAACCAAATTGGACCCTTAGAGATTTAGACACTGAACTAGAAAAGGTTATTTTACGGGTAGAACAAATTCACATCAAGCAACGAGAGCGCCAAAAGAAACAAAATTGACAGCTAGACATCATGACCCCGACTCCACCTCAAACCTTTACAAATAGGGATGGACGTCAAGATTCTCAAAGCAATGCTTGCACACCCTGAAGTAAAGAAATTGGTGCAAAAGGTGAATCAAACAACTAAACGAATGGTATGGCAGATAGAACACAATTCAGAAAGAATAAAGAATGTCCTGACTGAAGTAGAACAAGTAGGCCAGCATCACTGGTGGGACATCTTTACAGGATATTCCCCAACAGCTACACAGGTCTTCCATTACCTGGTGCACCCAATGCTAATAGTAATTGTAGCTTTGTAAGGAGCATAATGAAAAAAACCCAAATGATTTGGGCAATGGTACGAGCCTATCAGCGTCCTGTAGGACCCGAACTTGACGAAAGAATTCGTAAGTTACAAGAAAAAGGGGGGAAATGAAGCCCTAAAGCAGATAGCCTTCCAGAAGTAATGGGTTAAAACATGGAATGAGAGGCATGAAAAGAAGGGCCTAGCACTAGAACACACGGAGAAAGCACAGCACTAGGAAAACAGAGCAACAAATTAGATAAGAGGTAGAGCATCATGACAGGGGAAGAGATAGGTATAGGAGAAACTAATGGGCTAAGCAGGTTTAGAGCCAGCAATGTCGAAACGACCCTAAGGGTTTTGCCAAGCCACGGGATCTAAGCCAAATACACCGGGAATTGACCAAATTAGGAAAGGAGTTCAAAAGTTTAGAGAGGAAGACTCATCGGAAAGACCCCGTCTATGATGAAGGCAACAGGAACGACCACCTGAAAATTCCCCAAAAGAGATGTCTCCTCCTACGCTCCGCCCACGCTCCGCCTACACCACGCCCCATATGAATATGCATGATTATGTATCTGATCTGATGTAATCCTATACCCAAAATTGTATATAAGGCTTGCTTTTGCTATGTGAACTCAGAAATCCATTTTGTGATTTCTCCGACGCGTCGTTAATAAAAATACCTCCTGCTTAATTGACTTAAGCTGAGTCTGATTAGGCAGTCACTCTGCCTGTTTGGGGCAAAATTCGGCATCAACGGTTAGGATTAGGATCTTTTTCAGCACCTTCCCCCGTCTTGTCCTCCAGTGTTGCCAGCTGACCCAGACCCAGCTGCAAGTCCCCTGTATCCTTGTCATAGTTTGACATGGGAAGAAATTAGGGAAGTGATGCAAAAGTTTTTTGTGTAACTTACAGTCTATTGAACCACTGAGAAGCTGGACACGCCTCTGTAAAAGACGTGTTTAAGACAAAAGAAATCTGAGAACTTCCTCTCTCTTTCTCAAAAAGAAGGTAACGCCTTGGGCCCCGCCGGGTCCAGTCCTGGCAGGGCTGGGGAAGCCCGCTAGGCCCCGTCCTGGGCTGGGCTGGGCAGGCTCTCCTGGGGGAGGGGGTGTTGTGGGCCCCTCTTCAGGGGGTCCAGGGGATGCCGAGCTCCATTCTGGCTGGTCTAGGCCCTGTTATAGATTGAGCTGACAATTTGCCAAGTAAAATCAATTGAGAATTTATTGATTACAGCGGGCAAAGCAATAAGCAAATCAGCGCTGGGCAACAGGGGAGTCTCCGCTCCTCCACTGCCACACTCTTCTGATATTTCATGGAGTTCTTATACAGTCCTGCTTCCAGGTTGACGTGTAGTACTCTGCGTATTCTTCTTTTGTTTCTAGGTGGTCATAGTCCACCTCCCGGAGGTCTGAAGATGAAGGTTGGTATTTTTCCTTTGTCTGATTCCTGGAATTTTAGGCTCAATCTACTGAGTTCCTGGAATCTTAAGTTTACTGGGCGGATAAGCTGATACTGTGTTATCAATCATAGCAAGCCCACCACCCAACAGTTTACTAAGCAGATAAACAAATGTTTGTGAAACCCATTGTCTTTGGTTTCACCTTCCTTATCCTTTTAAGTCTGGAAATTTATTAGGCAACAGTCTTACTGGAATAACTTTGTCAGCTTTGATGAACAAACTTAAAGTTTTAACCCATTACAATTCCCCCCTTTTTCTTTTTTTAACCATTTTGTTCATCAAATCGTTTTTGTTTGTTTATTTTTGTTTATTAAATCTTTGCAATTCCCATCTAGCAAGTTCCAACTTTTCATCTTCTGAGTCTTGCTCGTACTTAGCCCTAATAAGCATAAGATGTGCAGCTTCCAAGTGTCCTCTTACTATAACAATCAACTTATTGAATATACATGGCCCAAATGTAAGCCCAAGCACCAGTAAAATTAAGGGCCCTGCAATGGTAGACAGTAGCGTGATTAACCAGGGAGAGTGGCTGAACCATGACTCGTACCAACTCTGGTGTGCTTCCCTTTCTTTCTTTCTTTGTTCCAACTGTTTTCTTAGTTCTGCCATGGTATCAATAACAACTCCGGTATGATCAGCGTAAGCACAGCATTCTTCCTTAAGTGCTACACATAGTCCACCCTGCTGTAAGAACAGCAGATCTAATCCTCTTCTATTTTGTAACACCACCTCTGATAAGGACCGTATGGACTTTACTAATCCATCAATAGCTTGTTCGATTCTGCTTAAATCCTTGTCGACTGAAATTTTAAGCTCCCTAAATTCTTTATGCTGAGTAATCAGTGAAGTCACCCCTGTGCCAGCCCCTACCCCCCCAACTGTGAGGAGGGCAGCTATTGTCAATGCCGTAAATGGTTCTCTTTTGACTAAGTAGTGTTCCCTTGTAGTGTGTTGGTCAATTACATAATCCATGGAATAATATATAATTCTAGTTATGATAGTCACTTGGATACAGTAGTCATTTGAGTGGTTGAACAATTTCAAAGATAAGCAGGGAGTTATTCCGATGCTCTGGCATACCCATTTTGTATTAGCAGCAGGCAGGAGCCATTCTGCAGGAGGTGTGCTGTCTTTTACTCGGATGATTTCCTCGCATAAGTGCTGCTTGTCTCTTGGTATAGCCCCTATACATCACCCTTTCCCTGTTACCTGGGAGAGTGTTATTCCCTGAGAATTAGTATTTTCTTTGTCCCGTTTCCAATGACACTGACTAGGATTTGTCCCATTCACCCTTCTAGCTTTTGCAGTTATCCCAATTGCTTCATAGAAGGGAGGCTGGATATTATAACATAGCCAACACCCCTCAGTTATGTTTGGGTTGGTCTTGTTTAGAATTCCAAAACTGGCCTGCATTACTTTCCACAAAGTGTTCTGCTCTGTTTTTATATTTGCTTGAGTGTTATCGATCTCTTCCCACTCTGTATTTAAGGAGATGTCTTTGGTTGGGTCTGAGGTTCGACCTATGCTCACTTCTGGATTCAGTACCGGATTCGGTCCCACTGGTTCCGGGTCCGGTGGAGCTATCTCTTTCTTAATAGCAAATAGACTGCCAGGATCCTTCCCGGCTACTGCCAATCGGACACCCCAGATTTTCCCTATTAACCACGAGGCATCTGCTAGCCTCTGAGTAGTAATGTTCAAATACTTGCAGACATTCCCCATCGGTGGTTGATCCCCAGTGTCGATATAGTTGTGAAGTGTAGGTTGAGTGCAACCTTTAGGTCCCCAAATGACTCCAATGTACTCGTCTTTCCACGGTGGTAGCCATCCACTGGCTATTGTTTCACAGCCCCAGTAGGCACAATAATAATGACCTGGGTAGTTACAATATCCTTTCCCTGGGTTAGCAGCAGGACACATATAAAATGCTACAGTTCGGTTTTGGTACCAGTAAGGGCTTAAAGACCCAACCGGTAATTGAAATGTGGGTGCCCCTGGCGTAACTATAGTTTGAATCACCTTAGAGTCCTCCCATCCTGTGAGTGACCATTTAAAAGGTTGGTGTTCAGCTCCTTTTGCACCCACCCGCTCAGGCAGTAACATACATAAGGGGAAAACCAGAACCTGCCAGGACAGACGGTAGTTGTTGCCTCTGGATTGAAATATTTGCTAATTCATTCCCCAGTTTAGTGACTGTGCCCCTTTTCTTTTTAGGAGTTCATGCTCCGTCTGTTCTATAATCTTTCTCTTTGTTAGGTTAGAATCGAGCTACGAGAGAGGTATAGTCTTCTTGGCAGCGGGGGGGGGGGGGGGTATTTCTTCAGGAGGGTCTAACCTATCACTGTTATGCTGTTTCAGAGAGAGAGCTCATGACCCAAGGGTACGAGGGATCGGATTACAGGGGCACCGTCTATGATTTTTCCAAGAACTTGACTTCCCCCTTTTTCTCTTGTGGCTGATTCCACCATCTATCCTGACAAGTTTTACATCGACACCATCAACAACCCTCCTATTGTTTCTGGAGTTTTACTTTTAAATTTCCTGGGGCACTGGTTACTTTCCAATTCTTAGTAGGCTTAGGCACTGGTCCTTTGATTCGGCTAGCATGCGTCCAGCCTCTCTCCGCCGTCCTGACTGCTGTCTCTGTAGTGAGTAAAACAAGATAAGGTCCTTCCCATTGTGGGGTTAATGAAGTCTCTTTCCATGATTTAATTAATATCCAATCACCCAGCTGGGTCTGGTGCAACCGAAGTTCCAGTGGTGGTCTTTGGGCTATCATGCCCTTTTTCCACAGTTCTTCCCTATATCGCATTAGGGTGGTCAAATATGTATTAATCTGCTGGTCCCTGAGGCTGGGGTGGTCTTGGGGTGTATTTAAGTTGTAAAGCATCCCGTACAGAATTTCGAAGGGGGAAACCCCCACATCAGCCCTAGGCTGGGTTCTAATATTTAATAGTGCCAATGGTAAACACTTGATCCATGACGACTTTGTTTCTATCATCACTTTAGTGAGTTGTTTCTTTATTTCCCAATTCATCCTCTCAACTCTTCCTGAGCTTTGAGGGTGCCCCGGAGTGTGATGGTCCCATTGTATCCCCATTCTTTTCATTACTTCCTGAATGACTTTAGACACAAAATGTGGTCCTCTATCAGAGTCAATTACTTCCGTGACCCCATATCTTGGTATAATATTTTCAAGCAAAATTTTAACTACTGTTTGTGCAGTTGTCCTGGTAGTTGGAAAGGCTTCCACAAAGTGCGTTAGGTGGTCTACTAGGACTAGCAGGTATCGGTATCTCCCTACCTTAGGTAATTCAGTAAAGTCAACCTGGATGTGTGAGAATGGCCTATAAGCAAGAGGTCTGTCCCCGAAAGGACGTTCTCGAAGATAAGCTTTGTTCACTTTTAAGCAGGTTACACATCCTCTGACTACCTGTTTTGCTATGTTATATACCCCTACACACATATATTTTGTTCCAAATTGATCTACCAAGGCTTGTGTTCCCCAATGTGTCTGCTCATGTAGTTTCTGTAGGAGTCCCCCTGCCACTGCCTTTGGAACAATAGTTCTACTGTCTGGAATTTTCCACTCGTGGTTAGAGTTCTCTTTTAAGCCCATTTGCAACAGTTTTTCCTTCTCTGTTGTAGTAAAGCTATAAATTTAACACAATCTTTCCTGATGGCGTTGACAATATTCTGCACCTGATTTGTAACAAATGCATTCTATGCCATCTGCCCCCCATGCTCCATAACATCTGCCACAAGACATTGCTTCTAGGTGGTCCCCACAGGCTTTGCACTTCTTCCTTTCCTCCAGGGGGTCCCCATTATAGTAGTCTGGGCAGCAGAGGCAATATTTCCAGTCTTCGACTCCACACAATTTATATTTCTTTTCCCTCACTCTCAGTGTTAATACTGATACTGCTGCATGTTTTGCCTCTTGATCTGCTAAATTATTTCCCCGGATTCGAAAATCTAATCCCTTCTGATGTCCCCTTAAATGTACTACTGCAATCCTTTTCGGTCCCCTTAGAGCCTGGAGCACTTGTTTAATTAGTTCTTGGTGTACCAAATCCTTTCCCTGCGAATTAATTAATCCCCTTTCTCCCCATATTTTCCCAAACATGTGCACGACCCCGTATGCATACCTTGAATCAGTGTAAATCGTGCCAGTTTTATTTTGCAACCTTTTAAGGGGCCGTAATACCGCATACAGCTCACATGCTTGAGCTGACAAAGCTTTATTCAGCTGCCCAGATTCCAGTACCTCATAATTCTTTCCGCCAATTACAACATACCCAGACATTCTCTTTCCCTCCACCACTCTAGATGACCCATCTACAAATAGTTTTTCCCCTTCTTCAAGTTCCTCTTCTTCTAAATCTGGTCTAATCTTGGTCTGTTCTTCAATAGTCATCATACAGTCATGGGTCAACTGATTCTCCTCGGGTTTCCCATACAAGAATTGAGCAGGGTTTTGCAAGCTCGTAACCTCTAAAGGTAATTTTGGGGAGTCCAACAAGATTCCTTCATATTTTAATAACCTGGAGTCCGTAATCCATTTTTCTGCTTTTTGTTGTAGTATTCCTCTAATGTTTTGGGGACAGAGAACTTTCAACTCCCCATTAAAAGTAATCTTATTTGCCTCTTCCACTAGTAATGCACAAGACACTATTGCCTGTAGGCAAGTAGGCCATCCCCTACTTACAGGGTCCAGTAATTTGGACAGGTATCCTATAGGCTTCTTTTTCCCTGCCCATTCCTGTGTAAGTACCGCATAAGCCGTGCCATTCTCTGTGTTAATGAATAAATAGAAGGGCCTTTTTAGGTCCGGCAAACTCAATACTGGGGCTGTGACTAGGTCTTGTTGCAGTTCCTCTAATTGTAATTGGTCATTTTCATCCCATTTCAGTAAGCCCTCATGACTTAATTTGTTGTACAAAAACTTCACTTTACTACTGTAATTTTTGATCCATTGTCTACAGTACCCCACCAGACCCAACAACTGCCTTACTTGTCTCTTACTTTTTGGGGAAGGGAGTGAGAGGATCCCTTTAACCCTCTCAGGGTCTATTTTCTTCTCTCCCTTTTTCAAGTAATGTCCTAAGTATTTTACCTCCTCCTCCACAAATTGTAGTTTTGATTTTGAAACCTTGAGCCCCTTTAGAGCCAAAAAATTCAATAGTTAAACACTCTCTGTTCTAACCATATCTTCCTCCTTTCCTGCAATGAGGAGATCGTCCACGTATTGAATCAAATTTACTCCCTCTCCTAATTGATATTCCTGGAGTATTTGCTCTAAAGCCTGGCCAAATAAATTCAGGGACTCAGTAAATCCTTGAGGTAATACCATCCACCTCAACTGCTGTTTTCTGTGCGTCTCTGGGTTTTCCCACTCGAAAGCAAAGAAATCCCGACATTTCTCATCTAGCGGACATGTCCAAAATGCATCTTTGAGATCGATTACACTATACCAAACATTCTCGGGTCCTAATCTACTTAGGAGGGTGTGGGGGTTTGCTACTACTGGAAACCAAGTCACAGTTCTTTTGTTGATTTCCCTTAAGTCATGGACTAGCTGGTACGTCCCATCAGGTTTCTTAACTGGTAAAATGGGAGTATTAAAAGGCGACATACAAGGTTCTAAAAGTCCTTTGCTTATTAGTCGGTCAATTTCAGCTTTTAATCCTTTTCTGCCTTCTGGGGGAATTGGGTATTGTTTCCCCCGTACCAGGACCTCGGGGTCCTGTATGGTAACAAAGAAGGGTGGAATATTTAACCGCCCCACACTATCAGGGGTGTACCACACCTCAGGATTAATCCTCTTCTCATCCTCCACTCTGAGGGGGCACAATCTGACCTTTAGTTCTTCGTTCTTTACTTCTATAGTTATTCCCAATTCGACAATTAGATCTCTCCCGAAAAGGTTAAAATCTGCCTCAGGAACCAAAAGAAAATCCCCCACCCCTATCCTGGATTCTGTTTCTATTAGAACTTCTTTGATAATTGGAACTTCAAATGGTTCCCCTTTTGCCCCTTTTACTACAACAGTTTCCTGGGAAATTTTACACCCCGCAGGTAAAATTTGAACAGTTGATCTTTCAGCTCCCATATCTACCATGAATTAATATTCTTGACGCTGGGGACCTATTCTAAGTTTTACCAAGGGCTTTTGATGTTTATTGTGTGTCCCCAGCAGACAGAGCCCCTGACGCCCCTAATCTTCTTGAAACATTCTCTCATCCCTCTTCTTCTTGCGTCATTCTCTCTTAAAGTGTCCTTTATTCCCACAGTAAAAACAAACACTCTTCCTTCATTCAATCCTTGGAGCTCCAGCTCCTTCCCTTTTTTCTCCTTGGAACATTCGTCCCTTATAATCCAACTCTCTTCCTTCCCTGACAGCCACGGCCATCATCCTAATCTGTCTTTTATGTCCTTCATCATCCCTTCTTACATACACCTTCTGAGCTTCCCTTAGGAGTTCATCCAAACCCCTGTCCTCCCAGTGATCCAGTTTTTCAAGTTTTTTCCTAATATCCTCCCATGATTTAGCTACAAAGTGCATCTTTAGAAAAGATTGTCCTGCTGGACTATCTGGGTCCAGTCCTGAATACATCTGCATATTTCGCCTAAGTCTTTCTAACCAATCTGTAGGGGTTTCATCTTTCTTCTGCCTCTCATTGATTGCTTTGTTGATATTTTGTCCCCTCGGGACTGCCTCCCTTACTCCTTGGATAATTATCGTTCTCAAGTCCTGCATATGAGTTCTATGCACCAGGTCCTGATGGTTCCAATTAGGGTTCTGCAGGGGCCATTTAGTATCTGCCTGCGGACCCTGGACATGTTGTGCATTCCAAATGCGCATTCCTGCCCTCCGAATCATGTTTTTCTCCTCAGTAGTAAAAAGAATACTCAGAATTGATTGTATTTCTTCCCAAGTGTAGGTATTAGGGCCTAAAAATTGATCCAGTCTTTCGGCTACTCCCAATGGGTCTTCCAATAACATGCCCATATCCTTCTTAAATTCTCTGACATCCCCTGAATTAAGGGGAACTGATATAAACCCAATTCCAGCTTGAGCACTCCCCATTGGCATTTCCCTTAGGGGATAGAGGTTGAGCCTTTTTGTTTTACTTCGAGTCAGTGGTCCGCGATTACAGCGACCTGATGAGGTCTTCAGGTGAGAGAAGTGGACGAGAATCTTGTTTCATGATCAGAAGGCTGGATTTATTGATATATTATATATAATGCATTATAACTATACTAAAAGAATAAGGAGAGAAGTTGCAGAGGCTGCTAAGCTAACAATAGCATAGAAAAGAAAAAATCTAAAAACAAGAGAGTTCTCTGTCACTGTGTTCCAGAGAGCTTGCCCTGTGATTGGCCCTTAATTGTACACGTGGAAGATGAACCAATCACAGGTGCATCCTATTGCATTCCACAGCAGCCGACAATCATTGTTTACATTCTCCTTCTGGGGCCCCAGCCTCCCAGAAGATGAAAAAGTCCCAAAGAAAGGATTTCTATGAAAAAATGTCTGCGACATCTCACCTTTCTAAATTGTATAAATTAAAAAGAAAAATGCTGATGTGAAATGAACAGGAAATTTCTTCACCTGTAAAATATACAATACTAACCAATCACTAAAACAATCCTACAATCTAAGAAAATGCAAAAAACAATGCAAAGAAAATTCAAGTCCAAGCAGCTGAGTTTCAGGAACAGTCCATGAGCTGAAGTTGTTTCTTTTGGACATGTCTGAGAGTCCTTTTTGGTCCTGAAACAGACTTCTGCAAAAGTCCCATCAATAGTTATCAAAAACCATTGACAGTCTTATAACAATTTCAAACAATTTGAACAATTTTGGAATGTCCTTTTCTGGCCCTTCAATGCTTCAGTGCTTCAGAGCTGCTGCCTGCTATTTTCAATCTTTTTGTTTAATTTTAATTTTATTTTTTTTTTTTATCGAAAAGGAAAAGAGCAGCAGCCGAGCAGAGCAGTGCCAGAGAAGGAAAAGCCCTGGGGGCCCTGGCCCATGATGGACCAGGAACCCCAAAACTGGCCCACAAAAGGGGGGCCAGGACCGGTAGGAGAAACCAAAACCCCCAGAAACATCAGGAGGCCAAGTGGAACTTCCTAAGCCCAATGGCCCAGGCCAAACCCATGAGGCAGGCTCTGCATTCCCACAGGCCTGCACCCTGCTGCCAGTACAATGGCAGCACGGGAGGTGACACACTTCCTTTCCCCAAAACCACTGAGGCATGCCAGCAGCAGGGAAATAGAAGCCTTCCCCAGAAATCCCATCTGGGGTCTGGAGATGTTTGTTTCCCACAGCAAACCAGCTATGGTCTCCTCCATCTGTGCCCTCTTCCCCTGCAATGAAAATGCATCTGGTTTGTCTCTCATCCACCCCATGACTTCATTCCCACCCCCTCTGGGCTGGGGACCAGAGGCAGAGCTCTCGGGATGCACCTGCCCCCCGCCACTAGGGCACAAGAGAGGCGGCAGAGATGGCAGCCTCCATGGGACAATCCCCGAAAAACCACCCCCCAACCTGCCGAGAATGCTGATCTTGAACGCAGGCAGCTGGACTGCCCCCACAGTCAGCTGGCAGGCACCCTCCGCTCCACGGAAGGGGAGGCCAGCCACCGGGGCCACTACAGGGCCAGCCGGTCCGGGATGGTCTGAGCTTGAACAAGCCGCTGGTTCCAGGGCAGTCTCTGACGCCGACTCGGAGGACAGAGTCTCTGACAACGGCAGAACTGCTGGGGCAGCCGGTGCGAGCGGCGGGAAGGCCGGTGGAAGCGGCGGGGGGGCCGGAGGGGCTGGAGAAAACAACTCCTCCGCTGAGCCGGAAGCTGGAGACGCGTTGTCGTCGCCTAGCAACTCAGCAGCCACAGGAAGTGCTGTCTCTGCATTCTCAGACGCAGGCGGGGAAGCTGGTGAAACCATGGGCGGGACTGCCTGGAGAGGCGGAGACGGGATCGCGCGGAGAGGCGGCCACGCCGGCGAGGCGGGTCTTAGAGGCGGATGCGGCACTGGCAGGGGCGGGGGGGCCTTTGGGACCAGTGTCACCTTCATCTCGGAGCGGGGCGGGGTCCAAGAGACCGGCTGGGGCAGCACCGTCCACTCCCATCCCCCCTGCAGGGGAGAAGGGGGGGGAAGGGAAGGTTCCATCTGCGCAGGCTCCGGAGAAAAAGTAAAAAAAAATTCTTCACGCGGCGCAGTTTCACCCCTCCCGACACGAAGCAGGGGGGGCTGGGAAGCCCCAACTTGTCCCCCACCAGATCTTCTCCCACTGGGGACGGTGGAAATGGGGCCTGCCCATAGCATTTAGAAATCCATGGAAAAACAGCTGCTCTCCGTTTCAAAACTGGGAAGAGCTTTCTAAATGCTGGGTAGACAGGAGGCAAAACACGTTCCTGACTCCAGACGAAATGAAAAATGGAATTCATGCACTCCCACATGAAAACATCCAAAGCCTATAGGACATCAGTAAAGAACCCAAAAAGCTTTGCCCATCGAAAGAACTCATAGAGATCTGTTGCTGAAAGAAAAAAATCATCTTCTCTACACCATTCTTGCCAGAGGGCAATAAGTTTCTCCTCTGAAGGAGAAAAATGAACCTCTTCCTCCAAGGCATGTGTCTGCCATACAAACAGCCACAAACTACGAAGGGCTTGTTCCATCAGGGATAGAAAAGCGAACAGTACCTTTTGAAAGAGTCCAGCTTGCTCTGGCTCACTCCACGGTTATGCTGCTCTTGTCTACCATCTTTCCTGAAGGTTTTCCAGAAGAAGGTTCACTTGTGGTCAGCCTTGGCTGTGAACTCTGTCCAAATCAGGATCTTCAGTTCTTCAGCTCCTGGCTTGAATCATCTTCTGTGGTCGCTTCAAAGCAACCATCAAATGCTACACATACAGGATTTTTCCCAGTGCAGCAATTTTGCTCCTCTGGTCTTATCAAATTAATTTTTGCTCTGACACGAGGGGTCACCAAATATTACAGCGACCTGATGTGGTCTTCAGGTGAGAGAAGTGGACGAGAATCTTGTTTCATGATCAGAAGGCTGGATTTATTGATATATTATATATAATGCATTATAACTATACTAAAAGAATAAGGAGAGAAGTTGCAGAGGCTGCTAAGCTAACAGTAGCATAGAAAAGAAAAAATCTAAAAACAAGAGAGTTCTCTGTCACTGTGTTCCAGAGAGCTTGCCCTGTGATTGGCCCTTAATTGTACACATGGAACATGAACCAATCACAGGTGCATCCTATTGCATTCCACAGCAGCCGATAATCATTGTTTACATTCTCCTTCTGGGGCCCCAGCCTCCCAGAAGATGAAAAAGTCCCAAAGAAAGGATTTCTATGAAAAAATGTCTGCGACAGTCCCCTTTGCTCACTAGGTGGCTCCCTTTGCTCGGGAGTCTCTGGGCCGTCAGGATAACCATCTGGGAAGGGGAGGGGATCTTCATCCTGTCTGTCTGTTTGAACAGGGGATGCATTTGGAGGGGTATATGGTGGTGGGATTAAGAGAACTTCCCCCTTTTTCTTATATTTCTTTTTATAATTTATGGCACCACCCCTCTCCCTTAGAGGGTACATTTGTATTAAATTACTTGGTCTTTCAACCCAAACCCCTTGCCTAATCGGTTTCTTTCTTATTAGGATGGGACTTGGAATTCACCCATATATTTAAATCCTGTCGGACCCAGTCCTCTTCCGATCCAAATATGGGCCAATATACCCCCGGGGATATTTCCTTCCCACCCCAGGTTTCTACACAATAGTGAATCATCCTGGTCTTATCTTTACCCTTCGTGCTAGGGTAATGTTCCCAATTATCTAACATGAATCCCAGCGGACTGTCTCTAGGCACTGGGGGAAGTTTACCAAGTTTATCAGATACAGACAGCTTACTTCTCGCCTGTCCCATCTTCTGGAGTATGCCCGCCCCGTCTTATGGAGTACACTCACACAACAGATCTGCATTCACTTCCCCTGGTTCATGGCCCACGTTCTCACGAACAGTAGGAAACGCACTATTGAGGGTCCGCAATCGCTTGGGGAATCCGAGCTGCCGGTTCCCCTCTCACTCGCAACACTCCAGGTTACCCAACCCAGACCGAACGGCTACTGCACGATACTCACACGTCCTGTGTCCTGCGTCTTTGTCCAGACCTTTGTGCACAAAGTTTACAGGGTCGACCAGTTCCCTTTGCTTAATGCCTTAAATTTTGGTTCGTCGGTAGGGTAGAAGTGAAAAGTCGGACCCGAGGCCACCAGAGGTGGGGCGCCTCCTTGGTAAAATCCGCCCTCCGCAGTTATCCCATCCGAGTCACAGCACCAAATTTGTTATAGATTGAGCTGACAATTTGCCAAGTAAAATCAATTAAGAATTTATTGATTACAGCAGGCAAAGCAATAAGCAAATCAGCGCTGGGCGACAGGGGAGTCTCCGCTCCTCCACTGCCGCACTCTTCTGATATTTCGTGGAGTACTTATACAGTCCTGCTTCCGGGTTGACGTGGTAGTACTCTGCGTATTCTTCTTTTGTTTCTAGGTGGTCATAGTCCACCTCCCGGAGGTCTGAAGATGAAGGTTGGTATTTTTCCTTTGTCTGATTCCTGGAATTTTAGGCTCAATCTACTGAGTTCCTGGATTCTTAAGTTTACTGAGCGGATAAGCTGATACTGTGTTATCAATCATAGCAAGCCCACCACCCAACAGTTTACTAAGCAGATAAACAAATGTTTGTGAAACCCATTGTCTTTGGTTTCACCTTCCTTATCCTTTTAAGTCTGGAAATTTATTAGGCAACAGTCTTACTGGAATAACTTTGTCAGCTTTGATGAACAAACTTAAAGTTTTAACCCATTACAGGCCCCAGCAGTTGCCAGGCAGGAAGGTAGAGGAGGCTGCGGAGCCCTGGCTGGAGCAGGGTTATTAAAATGTTGCCGTCAGGTCCCCTCTCCCCAGCGCGGCTGAGAGTAGAGGCAGCCCTGCAGCCACACAGAGTAGCCCCTGCGGCTGGAATTAAACACGGAGAAAATCAAAGACCAACCATGAAGCCAATCTTGGCACAGCCCAGCTGCAGTTCCCTGCCACAAATTACTGGCGGGTCATGAAATAAACAGGGCAGGAGATTTTTCTCCTTTTAATACCTTTATTAAAAGTGATCAGCTCACAGTTGGGAAGCTTCCCGTTGGGAAGCTCGATGCATCTGCAGTCTCCATCGTCTCTCCCAGGGTGACTGGGAGGAGGAGGAATGTGCAGCTTTGTCCACTAGGGGCAGAGCTGGGAGTCCGGACTTCACAAGAGCAGTGGGCGTAACCCTGTCTTTCGCAACTTTCGAGTGGCTCCTGGCTCGGGGGTCTTGGTTCCAGATGAGGTCTTTGCTCAGGCTGAAGGGCAACAAAAGTTCTCAGCATCTCTGCAGGCTCAGCACTCCATTCCTCACGTCCAGACATCACTCTAATATCTTAATTCTGTATTGGCTCATTGTTTTGGGGGTCTTTTTGGTAAGATTGATGATGCTCCTTCCTATGGCATGCTGGTCTCGAAGCTGTTTTCCATCTTCTTTGATGCCTCCCCCCATGTCCCCTCCACCCACCATCTGGGCAGAAGAGCCATTAACTTAGCCCCAGGCAGGGCCTTACTGATACAAAAGGAGCAATTAGCTACAACAACCAGTGGTTACAATAACAAACAGGTAGAACTCCACCTTGGCAACAACTAGTCCAACTGGTTTTGCAACTCTTTTTCTTCCCAAAAATATTTGGCAGATTTTTTATTTTTAACAGGTCAGGTAGGCCTTAACCCTTTCAGTGCTTCAATCCTCCCTCGAGTGAGAGAAAGGAACAAGATGCAAGTATGTAAAGAACAACATGAAAACATCATGGTCAGTGAGGAAGAAGTTAAGTCCAGATGTGAGAAATAAGATGCCTTAATTTTGGAGCTGAAATTCTCCTGTAAGCTATGAAGAAAAGACTCTTCTCCCCTATCATGCATGAAACTATGCAGATGAAAGGTTCAAATTGATATTGAACAAAGGCCTCCATGTTAAGGTAAGCAGATGTTTAAATAGCTGTAAGCCATTGAGAAGTTTGAACAGAGAGAGAATAGTAGTCCAGTGCCCCCAGGAGAACAAAATCTCTGTTCCCAGGGATGAAGATGATTTTAGAAATAGATAATGAGAACTTTTACCTTTGAACAGCTCATCCTTAAAACAATACCCCATAAGTCGACATGGCCCATCGACAAGCTGTGGGAAGGCTTGTGGAAGATGAGAGGGACTTCACAACAACAAGGTTCCCTGGGCTGCTGTTATCAGTGAGGAAACTGAGACCCACGAAAGAGCAGCTTTTTCTTCTTGTGGAGAAGTCTCCATAACATTAACAAGAGAGACTTCTCTCCCTGAGTGAACTGAAAAAAGACTATTTTAAAGGTGGCAATCTCACTGGAAATTTTAGGTTTTGTTTCTTTATATTATCAGTGGAAAAGATTGTGGTGGGAAAATAAGTGTTCTGAAGAGTTTATTTTGATTCCTACTACTTTTTTTTCTTTTAGTTACTGTTAATATAATTTTCTTTATACCCTTATAAAGTTTTGAACCTGCTTTACCTTTCTCCTAATCCTATCACACAGCAGGAAGTGAGTACACTGGTGATTGGCCAGCACTGAAGGTAACACACTCATTAGTGCATTGACCAGGAAATCTCAAAATTAGTGAAATCTCAAATTAGCGAACCCTAACCACTACACAAAATTGGTTTTTCTGCCAGGTTTCAAACTGAAACCACCACAATCCTCAACTCCCAGAGCAAGGGGGTCAGGGAAATGCTGTTCCTACGGCCCCGCCTAAGAAGAAAGATGGTGTGGGGGGAGGGGGGAAGTATATCATATCTCCCCCTAGAACTAGAAGAGGAACTCAGTTTAAGACATCAGAAGCCCCCCAAACACAAGACACAGGGGTACACCAGATGTTACTCTGCCAAGTTCCTTTGGGGGTCCAGGGAGAGGATTTGGGTTTGTAATTGTACCACTTACTACTCAGGATATAAGAGGGTTGAAAAAAGAATTACCCTCATATTTGGATGATCCCATAGAGGTGGGGGAAAAGACAGAGGAATATTTGGGAAATGCGGATTATACATGGAAGGACTGGGATTTTCTTTTAGGGATTTTGTTTGGGTCATCAGAGAAACTAATGATCTTGCAGAAAGCTCGGCAGCTGTGGGAGGATGAACATCCACAAGCAGTGGGGAGGGCTGGACGTAATGTACCTACAGTGGATGATGCCATCCCCCAGGCTGACCCTCAGTGGGACCCAAGTAACCAGGCGATTCTGGCTGGCCTCTGGGATCACCGCGCTCATTTGATTAGGGCAATTAAATCAGCTGCTCCCAGAACTAACAACATAGCTTAGGCTATGTCATTAGAACAGGAGAAACATGAAAGCCCTTCTCATTGGTTGGAAAGGATTAGGGATGCCTTGCAAAAGCATGGGGGGATGGATCCTGAGGAGCCAGCCTTTGACACATTGCTGAAATTACAGTTTTATTAGAATAAGATCCCAGTATTACCAGGTAGAACGTGCCTGGGCTCATCTGACCGTTGCTGCTGAGCCAAAGGCGGCAGCTGTGGTGTTTGACCTCAGAGACACCTTTGGCTTGGTGGATGTAGCAGCTAGGCACTGGAACAAGTCCAGGCAAGGTTAGAAACTCAGTTTACCTCTGGTGGAAAGGCTTCAGGCGATGGCGAATAGGAAAAGGAGACAGATTCTGCAGAGGGTTTAATCCAGAGTTTTATTCCATGGTCACAGACATCTGAATCTTGGTAACAGCTCCAACAGAATACTGACTGCATGGTCCTGGCTCAATTTAAGCCCAGGGACAGGGGGAGGGGAAGGCACAGGTGATCACCAACCAGGTAGGAGGAGGAGGGTCTCAGGGAACGAGAGACACAGACAGGCCAATGACCCCAGGCCTGAGGGATATCTTTCGGACTTGATCAACCACACAACAGCCTTGCTGGAATGTTAAGACTGACTGACAACCCAGCAGGGGGCGAGGGGGAAGGGGAAGAGAGGTATTGCCACACCTGGGAAGGGACTGGGAAGTAAAACAGGAAATGAGCTCACACTGCAACACAGTTTGTTACTAAGACCTGGCCTGATATAAGGAAAGGAGTACAGAAAGATGAAAAGTGGCAAAATAAGCCTCTGGAAGAATTGGTTAGAAAAACACAACAGACATATATAAGAAGAGGTAAGGCAGATGTTAAAGCTAAGGCAAAGATGATGGCAGAATTTTTGCAGTCTCAGAGGAATAAACCGAAGGGTCCAAGGGGTCCCCCGGGACAGAGGGGATGGGGTTGGCCACAAAGAAGTGTAAGAGGCATTCCCTCCTCAGCAGGGGAGGGCCAACCCAAACAGCGATTGGGAAGAAACCAGTGCACTGTCTGCCGGGCAGAAGGGAATTGGAAAAGGGAGTGTCCGCAGTGACAGCTGGACCCTCAGGAGGAGGATGTCCAGAAGATAATGGAAATGGATTGTTAGGGGTGTCAGGGGCTCCTATGATATCAAGGAGCCACCACTCTGGAGCCCTTGATAACTTTTAAGGTGGGTCCAGATTGAGAGCAGGTGTGTTTTCTGGTAGACACAGGGGCCTCTCGATCCACCTTGAATTTTATACCTAAGGGGAGGAAAATGTCAAAAAGATCATTGGTTATTCAAGGAGTGAGTGGGAATGATGAATGAGTGCATTTTATTCAACCCCTATTAATAGATATGGGAGACAGGTTTGAAATGCATGAATTCCTGTTTGTTCCTAATTGTGATTGTAATTTACTTGGAAGGGATTTAATAGCTAAAGTGGGAATGCAAATTAGTATTGTAAAAAATGACAGAGTCCAACACTGTGATATCTTTGTGTAAAATGTCTGAGAAGGCCTATGCTGAAATAAATCTGGAAGTGTGGGCAACCCCAGGGAAATATGGAAAACTAGACATAGATCCTCTCCAGATTACTTTGAAACAACCAGGACAAGTGATGTCTAAAAAGAAATATCTGCTTTCAAGGGAGGGGAAGAAGGGACTATAGCCTGTCATTGAGTCCCTGCTAAAGGCAGGTCTCTTGGAGTCGTGTATGTCTCCCTATAACACCCCTATCCTGCCAGTTAAGAAACCAGATGGAACCTACAGAATGGTGCAGGATTTAAGAATAATAAAAGAAATTGTCAAACCAAGACATCCCACAGTTCAGGATCCCTATACAATCCTGAGTCAGATCTCTTCTTCACATCAGCATTATTCACTACTGGATTGGAAGGATGCATTCTGGGGGTGTCCAATTACTGAAGATAGTAAACAGTATTTTGCCTTTGAGTAGGAAGAGTAGGAAGGAGGGAAAATGTTAAAGCAACAATTGACATGGACAGTCCTTCCACAGGGATTTACTGAGAGTTTATTCCACCCTCAGGAGTTAGGTTGTTGAATTATGTGGATGATTTGCTTTTATCAGGGGAAGAGGAAAAGGTGGTTGAGGAGGCTACTGTAAAGCTGCTTCATTTTCTTGCTAAAAAAGGACTTAGAGTGTCTGAAAAGAAGGCACAGTTGGTAGAAAAAAAGGTTAAAAATTTGGGACACATTTTGATTGGAGGGTTACAGTTTATTGATCCAGAAAGAATGCAATGAATTTTACAAGTACCATTACTCCAGACAAAAAAGGAGTTAGGGCAGTTTTTAGGGTTGGTGGGGTACTGCAGAGCATGGACTGTTGATTTTTCTGTTTTAGCCCAACCTTTATACGACTTTTTAACTCAAGACAGTCCTAACATTGTAGTATGGACACCAGAAGGAAAGCAAAGCCTTAGAAAATTAAAAGACAAATTGGTTAATGCCCCAGTCTTAGCTCTTCTAGACTCAGAAAAGGAATTTGAGTTATATGTGGATGTTAAACAGGGCCATGCTAAAGGAATTTTGGTACAAGAACACAAGAGAACATGGTGGCCTGCTGCTTCTTTTTCTAAGCTGTTAGACCGAGTGGCCAAAGGTTGGCCTCATTGTCTGCAGAACTGTGCAGACATGGCTTTGATGGTAACTGAGGCCCAAAAACTGACAATAGGAGGATATATGATTATTTGTTTCACATCAAGATAAAGCTTTGTTAACTGAAAGAGCCTCTAAGTGGATGACCAGTGCTTGGTTACTACAGTATGAATTTTGTTTAATGGAACAGGAAGATTTAGTATTGAGAAGCAGTTAAAGGTTTAACCCAGCCTCCTGTCTGAATGGACCTGAAGAAGGGGGCTGGGAAAAAACCCATGACTGCATTCAAGTGATAGATCTCCAGACACGGGCTAGGGAACATTTACGAGACACTCCCTGGACTGAGGGAGAAAATATGTTTATTGATGAGTCTTCAAGGGTGGCAAAAGGGAAGCAATTTACAGGATACACAATCATTAATGGAAGGAAATTAAAGGCAAGGGGGAGATTGTCACCCACCTGGTCAGCTCAGACAACAGAGCTGTATGCACTTGTGAGAGCCTGTGAACTATATCAGGACAAGATAGTGAATATTTTTACTGATTCTAAATCTGCATATTGGATGATACATGCATTTGGGAAACTATGGGAAGAAAGAGGTTTATTACCTGCAGGGGAAAGATGTTAGCTCATGAGACCCTAATCTCTCGCCTATTGGAGGTGGTGAATTTACCAAAAAAGTTAGCAATAATACACATCAAGAGGCACCAGGCAGGTTGCTCGGAGGAGATAGTAGTAAATCGACTGGCTGATGAAGAAGCTCAGAAAGCTGCATTGTGTCCAGAAATCTCCAAGATCCTCCCCTTGTTCCAAGTAACCCCACCACTGCCAGAGAAACTGTCTTTTCCACCAAAGGAACTTGAGATAATAAAAAAAGTGGGGCAGAGGAAAGAGGGGATAATTGGTTTACAAGAGATGGTAAGCAGTGGATACCGAAAGCTCTGGCCTTGAAATTGTTAAAACAACTTCATGAATGGAGTCATTGGGGCTTCCAAAGACTGGCAGAAGCCTTCCTCAAAATATATGCTGGTGTGGGTCTTTTTATTCTGGCAAAGTGAGCTGTGGAGGGTTGTTGAATTTGTGCTAAAATCAATTACAGGATTACAAAGAAACTTGCCTGAGGAGGCAGGCCTTGGGCTGTACATCCATTCCAGAGATGCCAGGTGGATTTTACTGAAATGGCCTGAGTGACAATGTTTAAATATCTTCTGGTAATAGTATGTCAGTTAACAGGGGGGCCAGAAGCATTTCCAGCCATTTCAGCAACTACAGGATCAGGTATTAAAGTATTTTTGGAACAAAGAATTCCAAAATATGGGATTGTGGAAGCAATAGACTCAGATAGGGGAACTCATTTTACAGGAAAAGTTCTTCAAGGAGTTATGACTACCTTAGGGATAGAATGGAATCTCAATGCCTCAATCTCTGGCACTCCCAGAGTTCAGGCCGGGTTGAAAGGATGAATGGAAAAATAGAGAAACACCTCCTGAAGCTGGTGATAAAAAATAAGATGACGTGGGTATGGCTTTTGCCACTGGCTTTGGTGAGAATAAGGGCCAGACCCAGGGGAGATATTCAATTATCTCCCTTTGAAATGATGTTTGCAATTCCTTACCCTTGTAATTCTCAGCCTAGTGGGGGGGAGGGGCATGATATATTTTCTCCTCGAGCCAGGTCTTATAAGCTCTCAGAGAAACATATCACACCCAAGATAGCCCAGCTACTCCAATGGCATAAAATCAGCAGGATGGCTTTTGAGGTAGTGTTGGAAACACAAAGGTTTTATTAAAAGGCAAAATAACAAAGCTCTTTGAAGAGAAAAATTGAGCCAGGGGCAAGAGGTTCTTTGTCCCAGTAAAAACACCCCACAAAAGTGTTTACTTCCTTTGTTCTCTTCTTTTTCTAGTGACTTACTTTGGCAGGATCTTTTGGCTTCTGTGCAATTGGGTATCCTTAGGTTTGAGGTGAAGTCCCCAAGGTCCTATGAGGTGTTTTTTTACCAAATTGAGGAGAGAAACTTCTGGGCTGTTTTTCCTTTTTAAGGAGACAAAGGATGATTTGGTCACTCCCGTCAACAGAGGGCACATTCCTACAGGGAGGTAGAGATAAGTGATGTATATTTGAAACAATAAGTGGCCAGGATACTGTCTCTTGTGAAATCTCTGACAGGAAGCTCAACTGGCACAGACTCTGCATTTGGACTTTGCTGTTCACAACATCCAGCCAGGAGATTGGGCCCCAGTTAAGGAGTGGAAAGAAGGCACCACTGGCAACAAAGTTGTGAGGACCTTTCCAAGTGTTGCTGACCACCGAAACAGCCATCAAGACAGCTGAACATGGGTGGACCCATCACACTCGGGTCAAGGTCTTTGAAGCACCAGAGATTTGGACATCTCAGATGGAGGAGAAGGATGGGAAGCTGTGACTGACACTCCGCAGGAGTGGACCAGAGCAGCATCCAGTGCGTCGCCATCGGGGGAAGCCCCGTGTTCCTACCCACAGATTGCCTGCTGAAATAGTTTGTGTGGTCATCCCTCCTCTCAGATCTCCAGTCATTGGGGGGCTAATCCTTGCTGTCATTTTTTTCTTTATGTTAAGCTGTTTCTGTGCCTTCTCTCGCCACAGGTGGTGTGGAAGAAAATGTGAAGGTGAAAATTAGGTTAGGAGATTAGATTACACCATTAGAATGCTTCTCTTAATAATCTTACCCTTATATTGTCAGTTAGGTTGGGGCCAAAAGAGGGAAAATAATATTTCAACCCTGGGAGAAGAAGTAGCAGAAACCTTTAACCTTAGCAATTGTTGGGTCTGCAGAGGGCGAGGAGGATCTGAAGACTGGCCATAGGTGGCCAGCCCAGCTGAACCTAAATGGTGGGTTAGCACCCTGAATGAGGTCCATAATGGAACAGGATTTTGGGATGAAGAAGGAAGTCCATGGCAGCTTCATTCCTCTGAAAGAGGCATTTTTTTTCTAAATAGAACAGGAAACATATATGTGGGGAAAAGCATTTGTGACTGGACTTTATCTTTGGATTTAGATTGTTGGACTCCCAACTGCTCCCCTTATGATTGTTCCAGATATCAAGGCAGATGGAATCAAATGCATGTTAAGCTCACTGATGGTAGCTGGATAAGGTGTTCCTTCCATAATTACTAAAAAAATTTTGAAGACTGTAAAGCAGTGGGGAAGGATAAGTTTTTAATCCCTTTTTTTTAAGCTGCCCCTGAGATAATTCCACAGGTAGGACACATGTTGCCCAAGACTATCAGTGGAAGTGGCAACACCAGAATGGAACTTGAAACCTTTTTAATAGGTTCTGGTCTAGATGTAACAAAACAGGTCTGGGATGTAACTGCAGGTGGAAACCTCAGGTGGGAGCTTGGAGATGCAAATACGGTGATTCTTATGGCGGGGTGTCCTGGTTTAGGGCAAATTTGGTAGAGAATCTCCAAAGGAGGGCCCCTCCAGTAAGCAAACCCACACGGCCCCTCCCCCCAACCAGTTCGGGAAGAATTCCTCTGAGAGGAGTGGAAAGAACCTGTTTATTTAACAGGAACAGCACCCCCCAGCACACAAAATGAACAATACTGGATGACACCACTCTGAAAAAAGATGACAAATTCAGAAAGTCTCTCTTGGGGGTGGTCACTCTGTTATCTGTCCCTCTGGTGCTGGGGCAGCTGCTGCAGGCCACAAGGTGCAAACTCTCGGTGTTCACAAGTCCCATTCTGGAGCAGGTTCAAGTTGGTCAAAAAAAAGAAAAGGAGAAACAGTCCAGGAAGAAATTTGGACTGTTTAGCTAAACTAGCTAATTAGCAGAAGCAAAAGCAAGCAGAAGCAAAGCAGAAGCAAGAGCAAGAGAGCAAAGCAAAAAGCCAAACCAAAAAAGCAAAAGCAGCACTATGTACTACCCTGTCTCTGTGTCCCGCCAGGCTGATAAAAAAACCCAAACAAAACTTTCACTCTTCAGAGCCAGTCTCAAAGGCCCAGAACATAATATCCAGCATAAGCAGAACACATGAATGGGGATACAAGCATCATAACGTCACCCTAGGACATGGGGCAATGATTGTCAGGGGACCACTAGGCCCAGGAAGTAAACTGTGTTTTGACCCACCCATTGATGATGAAAATTGGAAAGGTCCCTTTGCCAATGGGACCTGGGCTTTAAAAGGGCATTACTGGATTTGTGGCCAATATGCTTACCGCAGGTTACCCCCAAACTGGTCTGGGATATGTTATGTGGGGTATATTAGACCATTGTTCTTTCTGCTACCACAAGTTCAGGACTATCAGTTAGGAATCAAGGTATATGATGATCTAATTAGAGAAAAAAAGTCAATTGATCTGTCCTTGGTTGGAGGGAGCACCCAAAAATGGGGTGAAGATGAATGGCCACCTGAACGAATTATATAACACTATGGACCAGCCACATGGAATCCTAATGAATTAATATCGGGTGCCAGAGAATCCATTTATAATTTAAATTGGATAATTAGGCAACAAGCTTTGAAGTAATAATGAACCAGACAAGTGCAGCTCTTGACCTCCTTGCTGACCAATCAACTCATGAGAAATGCAGTATTTCAACATCCGATGGTATTAGACTATCTATTAGCTGAAGAAGGAGGAGTGTGTGGCAAATTAAATGACTCAAACTGCTGTTTGCAAATAGATGACAATGGAAAGGTGGTGAAAGAAATAACAAAGGGAATAAGAAAGTTAGCTCATGCACAGGTCCAAACATGGAAAGGATGAGAATGGGACATGTTTTCGTGGTTATCTGGTAGACTTTGGATTAAAAAAATGCTTTTTTTCCTCTCATGTGCTATAGCAACTCTAATCTTTTTACCATGCATGATCCCTTGCTTAGTACAACTTATTCAACATGTGATCAAAGGGATGCAGGTAGTAGCCATGCCTACTGATCCAGAGATGACTACAAAAGGACAGAAATTGATGCCTCTGCAAATAATTGCAAAACCAAAAAAGACCCAGGAACAGAAAATTAAGTCAATGATAACTAAACTTTGTAAAGACAATTATTAAAAAAAATAAAAGAGGAGGGATTGAGAGGAATAGCGGATTTGTCTTTACAAGCAAGCTGTGGGTCTGCTGGTAGATAAAACTAGCACTGGTAGATAAAAGAAACAATGGGAAGCATTCCACTGACTGATTAATAGAAAAAGATATTTGCTTTTACAAATAAGCTTTAGGTTTGCTGATAAATGAAATTAGACATTGAAAGATGAAAGAAACATTGAGGAAGAAAAACCCCTAAATTACATAAGAATTAAAAATTAAAAGGGACGGTTATACATTAGAGGGAAATCTTTGGTATCAGGTATTCTGGGAAGTCTGTACCTCTCAAGTACCTCAGCCAATGGGGAAAGAGAGAAGGGAAATGCGGCTGGGAAATTAGGATAAAAAGGAGGCTGCGTCCTCCAAAAATTGGAGACATCCCAGGGGAATGCCCCATGGCCTCTCCCTTTTTTCGAATAAAGTAAAAGGACTCCTCTGTCTCCTTTTTGGACACAAACCTCTGGTGTTTGTGGATTAATTTTCCTGACACCTGCATCAACGATAAAGAAAACAGTTTGAGAGCAACAAAACTGCAAGCAGCAAAATCCCACCTAAATGTGATAACCATTTCTTTACGTGAACACTGTCATTTTTTGTTAAGCACTAGAAGTTTTTACTTCTTTGTAATAATTGGTCTAGTAGGCCAAATTTTCACTTTTCTTTTATAGGAACCTGTAGGAAAGACATTTTGTGCTGTTCTTGTGAGCCTGAAAAGGCTTCCTGAAGATAAAGAAAACCCTGTATCTCTCTCAAGGAAGACACCAATGCTATCCCCATGGCAACGTGATAGAAGAGAGAAAGTTAAAAGATACGGACTTTAGCTGGCTCACAGAATTATGTGGCTCCTTGTTCACCTATTGAGACCTTTTTTTTTCCTATGACCAATGGGCAGTGTATGTGTCGGTTAAGTAAATGTAATTATATTGAAAAACTATAAAGGCAACATGTTGCTATAATAAATCTCTCTTATGCACCTTTCTGATGGAGGCTTGGTGCTTTGCACTGTGTCACGCTCTATAGCGACAGGAACCTACCCACACACGAGATGGAGCTGCATAACAGCCAATGAAATTCAAAGTACTACTATAATTACTTGTATTGTTAGTTTGTTAATGTCTGTAATTTGTTTGTGTTTTCATTGCAAGTAACTTAGTGGAAAACCAAATATTAGTTAAAGCATTCTACATAATCTTAAGTTTAATTTTTGTCTAACTTGTTTTGTCTTTTTAGTAAAACATTGTGTGGCTAAAGGTCTTATGAATGTATAATTTGTCTCAACCTATTTTATCCTGAAAGTTGGTATAAGAATTTATACATATTTGAAATCATACAAATATGCACTAACCTTCTTAGTTCTGCCTCAGAAGGCTTCAAAATTATTATAATTTGCCTACATTTTTCAGATTTACTAATTAGTGAATTAAAAAATCTTAACAAAACATTAGCAAATGCTACTTGAAAAATGATTGAATTCCCCTTCCTTAACCAAGAGGGCTTATCATGGACTGCAAATAAGAAAATGAAATTCAGAAAAGCCTTCTACCAACTCTCAAACTAACCTACTACTGAATTTCATGCCATATGTTTTAGGAGAGTATTTTTAACTTTGCCTCACTTCTATTTATGCCAATCAGTGTAGTGGCTATAGCACATTCTGCAATACACATGCTTCTCAGCTATGGGTGCAGAATGTGATAAGGGCAATTTACCCACTAAAATTCAAACAAAAGAACTACTTGAAATAATAAAACTAAATTTGAAAGGGAATTAATTTAATTTTTAATCCCACCAATAATAAAGCCACAGTTTCTGGTTGGTGTCAAGATTAAATTACAACAGTGCTATAATCTCTCTCTTGAAAAACAGAGCATAGCTCTGATGTAAAGATATGTTTGCACAAGAACATTTTGTGTGACAATGTTTTGTGTGTTAATTTTATATCATAAAAAGTAATCCTTCATAATGTATATAACTATTCAGCGGAGTAAGAATATCCCCTATGAAATTCTTCTGACTATGTGTGAATGTAGTCAAGAAAAAAATCACACATCCTTGACAAATCCATTCACATTTATTCCAGGGTGCAGTTAATCAATTATACTACAAGAGCTGGGAATCCTCTTGAAATTCAGATGATTGGCACATGTTAATGCATGTATCTATTGAGGATACCCTCCTATAAAATTTAAAAATTAAAACTCCCTGTATAACTCTAGGACTATTTTCAAAACATATTGAACCAACATCTAAGAGAATATTGTGATATCCCTCACATCACTACCCGTTAAAAAACACTGATTCCTAGCATTCACAGGGTGGGGGCACTGACTAACAAAAATTGAGTTGATAATTACAATTGAATTTTCATCTTGAATTATTAGACACCTGAGGACAACAAACACAATAACAAAAACACTGCATATCCTTACAAAATTACAGCGTGACTGGATGTAGTTTTCAGTTTTAGAGCTAAAAAATGCTTTCTTTTGTCTGCCATTAGCTGAAAACAGTTCAAGAAATTTTTGCCTTTGAATGGGAAAACCCCAAAACAGAGGAAAAAAAGCCACCTTACATGGACTGTATTGCCACAAGAATTCAAAAATAGCCCTACAATATTTGGAGATCAATTAGCTAAAGAACTAGAAGCCTGGACACTGCCATTTGGAGAAAGTACACTTCTGCAGTATGTTTATGACCTACTAATAGCAACAAGAACCCATAAAAATTGCAAGGACTGGACTGTAAGTTAAATTTTCTGAGACTAAGTGGATATAGGGTCTCCCCTGAAAAGTCTCAGCTAGTCCTCCAAAAAGTTACATATCTGGGATATGAACTGGCAAGAGAAGAAAGAGCCTTGAAAATAACAAGAAAGAGGCCATTTGTCAAATGCCCCAGCAAACTACAACCAAAGAGCTGAGAACTTTTCTGGGAATGGCAGGATGGTGTAAGTTATGGATCTACCACTATGGACTAATTGTGAAACCCTTGTACCAGCTCCTAAAAGAAGCTGAGGCGACCTACCTATGCTGGACACCAGAGACTAATAATGCATATGTAACTCTGAAACGTGAGTTAATGTAAGCTCCAGCATTGGGCATAATGGATGTCACTAAACCTTTTCTATTGTTTTCACGTGAGAGATGATGACTGGTGTTGAGACTTTTAGCACAGAAACTGGGACTGTACAAAAGGCCAGTGGCTTACTTCTCCAAGCAATTGGACGTGGTCAGACAAGAAAAGCCTGGCTCCCTGTGTGCAGTGGCAGCCATGATCCTGAACATAGAAAAACCCCGCAAGTTCACAATGGGCCAACAGATAACTGTTTGTCTATGATACACTGTCAGCAGTGCTCACACAGAAAGGAAATTGTTAGTTAACTCCATCTCACTTTCTAAAATATCAAGCTGTCCTAGCAAAATCAGCAGATGTGAGTATCCAACTAACTAACATCTTGAATCCAGCATCTTACCTCCAAGGAAAACTTACTGAAGAGCCCGTATAGTATGACTGCATTCAAACCATGGAGGCAGTTTACTCCTGCCGGCCAGACCTAAAGGACTCCCTGCTAGAAAATGTGGAAAACTGGTTCACTGATGGAAGCAACGATGTCAAGAATGATAAGCAGCTCTCTGGATATGCAATTACAACCACAAAGGCAGTCATTGAAGCAAATCCATTACCTATAGGGTGAAGCACAGTGAAAATTTTCCAGGATAGAAATCCATTTTAATTTAGGTGAAATATACATTTTTAAATTGAGTCTGTGGTTAGAAACCATAGTTATTTAGCCAGACTGCAAGGCCTAAGCTCAGTGAAGTTACTTCAGTGAAGGACAGAGATAAAGGGGGGGAGACAGAAGGTGATAGAGAGAGACAGGGACTGCTGTAAGGGCAAGTCAACCTGATCTCGGAATTCTTTCTGATAAAAAGGAACTAGCAGTAAATGTCACAAGAAACCCATAAAAATGAATATGTATGAACCTATTGTGAAACTGTATGCATATGTATTTGAGAGACAGATAAAAAGACACCTGAAGTTCTCAGAGGCATGCATGCCTTTTTTAGGAGAGCAATTTTCGCATGCGTGAAGCACTGTAATAAACATACTGGTTTTACAACTTTTAAAAAGTTGTGGGGTACTTTTTCTTTTCTCCGCAAAACATTATGGCAAGCCAGACGGGAGTTCTCTGTCCCCGCAGGGGCAGGGGCGATAGACGGACCTCCAAGGCATGCCCTAGGATTTTTTTTCCTGGTGGGGCTCCGCTCGACTCGACTTGCCTCCTGCGAGGACAGACAAGGACCTGCTGGCCTGCGGAGGATATGGTATGTACTGAGGGGCCCCCGGGGGAAAAGAGAGCTAGGGAGTAAATCACTCAGAGACATCTGGGTGCAGTTGATGGAGCAGCTGGATTAGAGACGGGGGTACATTGTTCTGATAGGGCGGGCCGCTAGCGACCCTGGGGGTGGGTCAAGTGGACCTCTATGTGTGTGTGTGTGTCAGACACTGTATCATTGTATGGTTAATGCATTGTGTAGTTAATGTTAATGTGTTTGTAATCGTATAAGTGTATGGTGTATAAAAGAGAGTGAACAAATGAGTACTACCCGTGTTTGAAGCAGCCGAGTGAGGCCTGAGGCACCGGCTCCAGCAGGCTGTAAGGCCAGAGAGAAAAGTGCCCCGTGGAGAAGCGGAACAAGTGGAGAAACGTCAGTGATGGTATTTATTGTGTTTAAATGTAGTGATTTGTGTAGATTTGGTACATTTTAACCGTGAGTACGAGCTCAGAGAGTTCCTTTGCCCTGGATGTTTGGACTTGATCTCTGGACTGTGTGCTGTTATTTTGATTGTGTCCAGGAAAACTGATGTGAGTAAATGCTGAATTATGGTATGTTGTGTTGTGTTGAGAAAAGTGGGACTTTGAGAGATATGCCCTTTCCCAGTGATATTGTGTAGTGATTTTCTTCCCCCGCATTGTGGTAATTTGATTCTCGGATTGTATGGTGGTGTTTGTGGAGATTTTAAGATTTTGTTTGCAACAAGAGTAGCATTTTACAGAGAAGAACTATGGTATGGTGAATTATGTTTAACTATGGTAAAGTGAATTAAAGGAATTTCAAGAATTCTCCCCCTCACAGCAATTCAAGCCTTGGCTCTAGCGAATTTGAGATAAAGGGGGGGGGTGCATGTGTGTCTGTGTCTGTGGGCATATCAGAGTTTCTGCTGTGACAAGTACAGCCTTTTTGCAAGGCAGTAAAACAAGTGTAAGTAGACACAGTGCTTAATTAGATTGTGCAAGAAGAGAACTAGAAAAGACTGATATTTTGTAAAACAGAGTTTATATAGAAGAGCTGAAGGAGTTTAGAGACTTCAGCTGGTACTATAGTAAGTCTGGACTGGGAACAGCCTGCTGTAGGGGATTTAGAGTTCTCTGTAATAAACAGAATAGCCTGCCTCTGCGGGCAATTCCTGAGAGCCTTTGGTATTGCTGCCTCCTGAGAGACGCTGGTATTGCTGTTCTAATAAGCGTCAGGGCACATGCCCCAAGTGTAAATCAAAGGTTTCTGATCAAGCTGATTCAGAACCTAAGATCTTAAACCTCGTGTGTGGAAAATCACATCTGATACCTGCCACCTGGAGTTGTGTGTGGGAGTGTGGGAGGAAGACTAAGAAACTACTGTGAAGCTTTGTAAAGAGAAGTTTGGGTGGAAGCAAGATAGGGCAAGGAGAAAGGGATAATGAGAACTGATCAGAGCAAAGAGGTTCCTAAACAAGCCCCTTTTAGGAGGGGCTCACTGGGAGAAGGCTGCCAGTAGGAGCAGCTCAGAAAATAAAAAGATTTACAATACTTCATTGCAGTTAATACTGTTTTAAAATAGGAAGGTAAATGGGATGGGGTTTTGTATGCTCATTTGTCTTTTTGTTTTAAGAAATCACCCAGAATGGCAAAGAGATTGTGAGATCAGACCGCCCTCCGGTCTTGGCCCTTGAAAAGGAAAACAAGGCAAAGAGAAAGCAAATCAAACGTGTTGTTCAGCATGCAGCATAAGATAGCAACGTATGAACTCAAACAAAGATTATCATGCTGAAACGCACAGTGATTACAGTTCGCAAAATGAGTACATATGATTTGTTAAAAGCTCCTCCCAAGGTAAGGGAGGAAGGATAAAAATATAAAGATGACCTCCCCAAAAGGGAAGAAGACTTAGGCCCCAAAAGCATACCCACTCGAACCCATCCCCCTCCTGGCAGTTCAATTTCATCCAGAACTAGGATGTAACAGATCCCTCTGCGAGAGGCAGAAAGATCAGAAAAACAAAAAGGGTAGAATTTTAGTTGACACAAGGGCCATATATTCAGTTTTAAATAAAGCTTTAGTACCTGTGGAGAATGTTTATGTTGTAGTGTGAGGAACAACTGGCCAGTCTGAGAAGGCATACTTTTGCAAACCTTTAAAGTAACATGTGTACTATGTGTACTTAGAAGATTTGTACAATTCGCTAAACATTCTCAAACGAGAAAGGCTACTCTGGAGCCAAATGATATAAAGATGTTAGGCTCAACATTAACAGCCATTGAAATTAAGAAAGACATTAGTAAGGTGATATTAGAATAAGTAAATAAGTGTTTTCGAGGCTATGGGCCTCTGCTGTACCAGGGAGGGTGAAAAATGCCCCCGCATAGCAATCAAGCTTAAGGAAAGAACACAACCACACAATCAGTGAGAATTGAGCTGTACCCTCAAAAGGAAGATAAGGAAGGAATCAGCCCAATAATTGATAGTACTGGATTAAGGGCTGTCAATAAGATAACACAGAATTTATACCCTGTGGTAGCAAATCCATAGACTTTACTAACTTGTTTAACACCTGAGCTAACCTGGTTCACTGTTTTAGGTCTAAGAGATGCCTTCTTTTGCCTCCCTATCCATGAAGCCAGCCAGAAAATTTTTGCATTCAAACACAGCTCACATAGTCCATGTGCCTGAAGGCTTCAAAAATTCCCCACTCCGATTGGAGAACAGCTTGCAAAGACCCAGAGTCCCGGGAAGCTCCACAAGAGGAAAGGAGGCTGTTGCAGTATGTGGACGATCTTCTAGTAGCCACTCGGACGAGGGAAGCGAGAGAAGCCTGGACGGTAAGCCTTTTGAATTTCCTAGGACTCCAAGGATACAGAGTCTCAAAGAAAAAGGCACAGGAGGCACAGGTAGTGAAACAGAAGATAATCTACCTGGGGTAAGAAGTGAGTGCTGAGCAGCAGACTTTAAGGCAGGGAAGCCATATGCCAAACCCTGAAACCCCAGACAACGAAGGAACTCCGAAACTTCTTAGGCATGGCAGGGTGGTGCCGGCTGTGGGTTTATAATTATGGACTGATCGTCAGACCCCTCTATGCTCTTATTGCTAATGGAAACAGAGATCTCCAGTGGACAAAAGGAGCCACACTGGCCTTCCACCAGCTAGAGAGTGCCCTCATGGCAGCTCCAGCTTTGAGACTTCCAGATGTAAGTACCTGGTTCACTGACAGAAGTAGCTACATTGCCAATGGGAAGCAACATGCTGGGTATGCAGTGACCACCTCCAGAGAGGTAATCGAATCTAGACCCTTACTAACAGGGACCTCTGCGCAGAAGGCTGAGATAATTGCCCTGACCCGTCCCTTGGAAATGGCAAAAGGAAAGAGAATAAACATCTACCCAGACTCGAGGTATGCATTTGGAGTCGTACATGCACATGGGGCCATCTGGAAAAAGAGGGGACTGCTGACCTCTCAGGGAAAGAACATGAAACATGCACAAGACACAATCCGGCTGCTGGAAGCAGTTCAGCTACCTGAAAAAGCATATTAAGGCACACCAGAGAGTAAGCTTAAAACTGGAAGAAGGAAATGAGCTGGCAGATGGAGAGGCAAAGAAAGCAGCAAAGGGTGAGGTAATCATGGACAGATTTTCCTTGAAGGTAAGCCATAATACAATAATACTAATCCAAAGAGACATACAAACACAAGGGGTGGGGTACCATTGAAAGCGAGATAGTAATCCCTTACCATTTTTGTGGTTACTAGTGAAGGAAGAGCACTAGAAAACACACTAGGGCCTAACTACTTAAAAGCTGTTTACAGAGTGTGGCTCCTTTCCCAAAATGACCAAGGCTGCCAGTGATACAGAGTGCATTGAAATGAAGTGTTCACTTTGAAGTAGCAATTTCCACAGGCTTTCTAGAACACACATCTGATTGAAAGAATCGTTGTATCGTTGTCAGGAATTTATATGCCACTATCACTCAGGTAAGCAGACAATGTGATCCTTGCCTCCAGACTAACCCCAAAAATACCCCCAGGCCGAAACTCGGTCAGACTGGGAGAAGCCATGGGCCTGTACAGCAGTGGCAAATTAACTTTTCAGAACTCCCAAGGAAAGGGGGTATCAGTATTTATTGATATTGACAGATACATTTTCAGGGTGGCCAGAAACATTCCCCACCAGAACTGTCAAAGCTCAAGAGGTGACCAGGGTATTATTACAAGAAATAATACCACGCTTTGGAGTTCCAGCCACAATATCCTCGGACAGAGAATCATATTTCATTTCCAGAGCAGTGCAAAAGATTAGTAGCCACCTGGGCATAGATTAGGAACTTCACACTCCATATTGCCCCCAATCAAGCAGCCAGGTACAAAGGCAATGTCCGCGCAAATTAGGGTGATAACACTGGCCACCTACATGGTGGCTTTAAGCAAACAGCTCAGAGAAATTGAGAAACATGTGGCTGGAACTCGGAGCAGGGAGTTAGATAGTCTGGGGATGATGTATATGTTAAGTCTCTTACAGAGAAGACTTTGGAACCACAGTGGGAGAGACCACTGCAAGTACTTCTCACCCCCTTCACTGCAATCAAAATGAAGGAGCAGAATGCCTGGATCCATCACTCTCGAGTGAAGAAGGCCCAGAAACCCCTTGGGGAGTGACGCCAGGAGACAATGAACTGAGACTAAAACTTACTCGGGCAAAATGAGTATATTGCGGTCGGAAGAAGTTCATACTTTAGTTTACAGAATTGTTTTGTATGTAATTGTAACAGAAGTTTCAGAACTAAAGAGTATCTCTATCCAAAGCAATGCTGAATGGCCTTGGTCCCAGGCTTTTAATCAGTATACTGGATCTATGAGAGAACTTCCTGAGATAAAAGATTTAAACATATCTACTGTAGTAATCCACGGGAATCGGGTATATGAGAAGCAAGAATGGCAGGAATGAGAACTGTGGGCACTTCAAGGAATCAGAGGAGAAGAAATCAAAGTAGGGTGCCAGGTCATCAAGAGGACGGCTTATGAGAGACCACATGCAATTAGTGTTGCAACCTCTCCTGGTGTATACGAGCACCAGGAAGTTTGTGATAGCCTAAGTGAATCGGACTGTTGGTGTAATTTCACCTTGATACAGCCTGTAGAAGTGACTTGCCTTTGAGCTCGAGTTGCTATCAGACTTTCATTTAAATTCAAAGTAGACACTGCACTTTTTACAACAGCAGGGCCTTATACAACCCATACTAAGACTCAAATAGTTAAGACTCAACCCAAACTTGAACCTAAAGTGTATGAAATAGGCCCCTATGTAGCAAAGAATGTGGGTGAACAACTACTATTATTCAATCCAGAATGGTCTCGCAAAAGTGTTGAGTTGTTAGTGCAAATTAACATCTCAAAAATCCAACCAGCCTGCTCCTCCTTCCTAAAACATCCTTTGAAGGCTGGACAACGTAGTTACAAAGACAAGTATATCTCAAGAGCAGAATAAGAAAGGTTATAACTGTCATATTGGGGAGAGGATTAGGAGTTTTAAATGGAATTGATTCAGAAATACTGATGAATAAGCTGGCCACTGCAGCAGGTAGCCTAACAAAATTGAAGCAACCTTTACAGTCATCTCTATTGGCATTAAGAACTAGCCAGTGGCAGATTTCAAAAGTACTGCCAAAGTGGGAAAAGACCGGGGACCAAGACTACAAGTTAACAGTAGAGGCACTTAGTACAGTTCAAGATAATGTGTCTTTAGCTTTCAGTTGTATACAACCACAGTTATGGATGCAGGCAACAGCAGCTCTGATCATACGGGAAAGGGGTGAAGGTAATTTTCCAGCTGAAATTCGGAGAATTGTTTGGGATAATGCAATTGATTTTAAAAGGAAGTTTCAATCCTGGTGGACTATGGTGAATGTCACCTATGATCCTGCTTTTAATGTGGCCACTGCCTTTGTGCTTACCATACGTAATGCCACTATTTCTGTTATCCATCCCATCATTGCACTAGGATTAAACCATGAGAAAACAATACCCTTCAGAACATAGAGTGTGGGCACAAAAGATGAATAACAAGTGTCAGACATTAAACTTAGAATCCTGCATTACTGGAGAACAGATGAGATTCATTTGTGAAAGCAATACTATTAATGCCCAGGATGTGTGTTTAGACACGGAACAGAGTATTTGTCACTTGGAAGTTCATCCAGTCACTGACCAGAAAACTGTGCTCGTATATACTGGAAAAGAGTGTGTGTGCCTGAGAACTGCTTGTGCTGCTGTAAAAATTGATAGCAATGATGCTATTTTGTCTAGTAGAAATCATTCTAATTTCTGTATTTGTAATTTGTTAAGATTATCGAGCGTGGTTTTTCGTACGTAGACCGAGTGACATCCCACCAGTTGATTGAAATCAATTTCACAATGAATCACAGGCTATCACCTACTCCGATTGGAATGGACCTTAGATTAGTAAAACAATTAATTGAGCACCAAGACGTACTAAGGATCTTGAAGAAAAACTTAAGGTAGCACAGAGAACTTTCCAATGTGATACAAAAAGAAATAACTGGAATTCTGCAAAGAATAAAACACAATGCAGATCATCACTGGTGGGATGTGGTCTTTAGGTGGTCACCAACTGCAAATAGAATCTTTAATAAGTTGTGTCATCCTACTGTAGTTTTGTTAATATTAGATACAATAAGTTTAGGATTATCCGTTATCAAGCGTACATGGTAAAGCACTAAAGTACACTTGTTGTCGTAGGAATTTGTACTAAGTAAAATAATGTACTTCCTCCTTTTAGGAAAGGGGAGAATGAAGCAAAGTGAAAATTTTCCAGGATAGAAATCCATTTTAATTTAGGTGAAATATACATTTTTAAATTGAGTCTGTGGTTAGAAACCATAGTTATTTAGCCAGACTGCAAGGCCTAAGCTCAGTGAAGTTACTTCAGTGAAGGACAGAGATAAAGGGGAGTAGACAGAAGGTGATAGAGAGAGACAGGGACTGCTGTAAGGGCAAGTCAACCTGACCTCGGAATTCTTTCTGATAAAAAGGAACTAGCAGTAAATGTCATGCGAAATCCATAAAAATGAATATGTATGAACCTATTGCGAAACTGCATGCACATGTATTTGAGAGCAATCTCCGCATGCATCCAGCGCGGTAATAAACATACCGGTTTTACAACTTTTAAAAAAGTTGTGGGGTACTTTTTCTTTTCTCCGCAAAACAGGGGACATCAGCTCAAAGGACTGAAATAATAGCCCTGACTAGAGCCTTGGCATTACATTTAGAGTGATTCAAGGTATGCTTTTGGGGTGGTACAAGCTCATGGGGCTATTTGGAAAGAAAAGGGTTTATTAACCTCACAAAAGAAAGAAATCAAGCATGCTACTGAAATATTACAGTTGCTGGAAGCAATGTTAAAACCTTCAGAAGTGGGGATAATGCATTGTAAAGTACACTCCCAGCATAATACAGTTCCTGAACTGAGAAATGCAATGGCAGACAAAGCAGCAAAAGCAGTGGCTAGTGGGGTCCAAATTCAAGCCCTAGCTCTAATCCCTTCTAGCATTCTTATCCCCTACCATATGACATTGATAATTTAAATTAGATACAAGAAGAAAAAGGACAAAATGCAAACATTCCATTAGATTACCTTAGATAACACTTCTTGAGGGTTTAAAGAGATATGGGATAAGCTTACATAGTAGTTCTCCAACTTATCCTGGCTTAAACAACTTTTGTAATAGTGATTGTGTTATTACATTGTTATTTACACTTTATATTAATAGTTGTATAATATCATGTACTTGGAATCACAATGTTTATGCTCAATGGCAAAAGCACAAACTTAGAAACAAGATTGAGAAGGGTACTTACTTTCAAGACATGCAACATTTGTAAAGAATTACAAATCAACAGAAAAAGGGAGGATTTAAAGGAGCTGATCAATAGTTAACTCATATAAGCATGAGTTAACTTTTAAGAGTCAGCAAATATTAATCACAAGCCTAAGAAGCAGGATGCACCTTATCCTTGTTAAGATAAGACAAACAGGATGCACCTTGTCAAGATAAGAGGAAAAAAACATGTTGAAACCGAAAATGCTGAACCAGCCCGTGAAGGACTGTGCATGCTTCATAAAGAAAGGTGACAAGTGCAAAGTGAAGAAGACTGCCAGCCTTAATCGGAATGACCTCCGAGGAAGACTTGGAGTCCTACTCAGTGTGACTGTTGTAGATAGGTCATGTGATGATTTGCTCTAGCAATTACGAGATGAATATTGTGTATATGTTAAGAGAAGTTTTATTGATGCATATTTATGTTATTGGGGGTTGTTGTTTGGATGGCCTCTGTTCTCCCCATAGTCCCATTTCCCTCCTCTGTGTTGTTGCCACTGGACAGCCTGGGTTGTCCAGAACATGTGGAGAGAAGGCATGTACATGTGCCCCTTTCATGGGGCAATTGAGAATAGGAAAGCTTATTGCTAAGGGGGGGGCGCGGCATGACAACATCTGACCTCCAGTCAAGTTGCAAGAAAGTAGACTCCACCAATAGACGACAAAGAAGAGTTAACTGACAGATTTTGAGAGGGTCCAGGGTTGCCTGATGCAACCCCAGGGGTATAAAAGGCGGAGCAGCCATTTTGTAGATGAGCTCGTGGCTGCCAGTCACCAACTCACAGTGCACTGTAATTTTTCCTTACTCAGTCTTTTGTTGTATTTTGTCAAGGTTTAATAAACCTTGGAAATTTTAAAAGTGAGCGTCATTTCTCACAGACCACCAGAGTACACTGTGCTTGTGCGTCATGTATACTAATGATATTAATGACTTCCCAGAAGTCATTTGTATAACCACTCCTATTCCAAGGAATGTAATGAATGTTATAGTTTATGGTGGGGAATCAATCACCGACTTGTGAGTCCAAATGAAATGTAATTTATTAATTGATAGAGCAAGCGATAATAGGCAATTTCAGCGCTGGGTGAAGCCAACAAAAGGCTTGCACCCACCCGGGAGCGCTGGGTGTAGCCGGGGAGTCACTGCTCCACCAACGGCCCACCCCCTTCTGATATTTCATGGGGTTTATATACAGTCCTGCTTCCGGGTTGGCGTGTCTTTCAGGGTAGTACTCTGTGCATGCTCCTCCTGTTGCTAGGTGGTCGTAGTCTGCCTCCCGGTGGTCCGAAGATGAAGGCCGGTAGTCTTCTTCTTCTTGCCCCACGGTCAACCTTTCCTTATTTGGTATGGTTGGTCTGGTTCCTGGAACTTTAAGCTTACTGAGCAGATAAGCAAATATTGTGCTATCAATCATAGCAGGCCCGCTACCCATTTCAACAGTTTTTAAGCTTACTGAGCAGATAAGCAAATATTGTGCTATCAATCATAGCAGGCCCGCTACCCGTGTCAACGGCCTCGCCCCTTACTCCTCGGCAAACAATAGGCACATAGCTACGTATAGTTACACATTGCTTATTTAGCCTTTCAACATATTAGCTTCTTACATCTTTCTTTGCGGTTTTTCTATTATTGGCTTTTCCCCTTTTCATAGTCTTTAGCAATTTGATGAACAAACTAAGACATTAACTCATTACAATGAATATGTATTAAATTTACCTATATATTGCGCTGTGTAAAAGTGCTGGATGTGTGTGTTAGGAGGAGCGATACCCCACATACCTGGCACCGAATAAAGCAAATATCCACCTTACTGAGTCAGTCTCTGAGGTGACTTTTAGCTCAGTGTTGGAGCAAATCAGAAGCAGTAAATGGGCAGCAAATTCTCCCCACAGTAGCAGCAACTCAACCATTCTCCGATCAGAAAAAGAGAGAGAGAGCGTAAGAGAGCTTGAGGAACTGAGCCCAGCCCCTCACCCCCCATCCAAAATCTCCTGGTATCTTTGCACTTCCCAAGAGAAAACCCACCAGCTGAGACAGCAGCCAGCTGCACCCTTCCCTCACTTTGGCCACTTCTTCTGTTTCTTAAGTATTGGTCGTTATCATCTCTTGGGCAACAAATGGGACAAAATTCCCTGAGAGAAAGAAAATAAAAAAGGAACAAACCCTTACCTCCAACAGAAACCCGTGAAGTGACATGACTAATTTATATCAAGCTTATTTGTCCTCTCTCCCCTCAGTCACAATGTTTGATCAGAGGCAAGACAGCAGGTGTGAGAAACAGAATTGCCTGCTTAGAATTTTTAAAAGTTTAATAATAATAGAATTAAAAAAGGATAATATTTCCAGTGCTGGAGTGCTCCTGGCCAACAGCCAAAGAACACGCTGGTGTATACAGACAGTGTTATCTTTATACTGTTATATTGCTGAGATACATGCTGTAATGGGTTAAAACTTTAAGTTTGTTCATCAAAGCTGACAAAGTTATTCCAGTAAGACTGTTGCACCACCTCCATTTGTTTGCTTAAGTAAATTTCCAGACTTAAAAGGATAAGGAAGGTGAAACCAAAGACAATGGGTTTCACAAACATTTGTTTATCTGTTTAGTAAACTGTTAATATGGGTGGTGGGCTTACTATGATTGATAGCACAGTATTAGCTTATCCGCTCAGTAAACCTAAGATTGCAGGAACTCAGCAGATTGAGCCTAAAATTCCAGGAATCAGATAAACCTAGCAAATAAGGAAAATACCGGCCTTCATCTTCAGACCTCCGGGAGGTGGACTATGACCACCTAGAAACAAGAGAAGAATACGCAGAGTACTACACATCAACCCGGAAGCAGGACTCTATAAGAACTCCACGAAATATCAGAAGAGCGCAGCAGTGGTGGAGCGGGGGCTCCCCTGTCGCCCAGCGCGCCCGGGGCGCTGACTTTGCCTATTATCACTTGCTCTATCAATTAATAAATTTCATTTTATTTGGACTTACTAGTCGGTGATTAATTCCCCACCACAACTAACCTATAACACATGCATATTCATGCATTTCATGCATTATTCAAACATTCTTGTGAACTTTCTGATGCTTTGGGAATTCCTTTGTTTGAGTTCCTCACACTCTGGCTTAACTGCATGACATCCTGTATGTCAGGTCAATATATTTTATTTCTTGTTGCGTCTCCATCCTGCTGTTTCACATCCTCTGATAAGGATTTACTACATCCTCCTTAAATTTAACATTGTATTCGCTAACTGGCCTCAGGTGCTCTGGTTTGTGTCACAGTTATCACTTGGACAGGTTGGTCAGTGGATGGCCTTACACTGTTTTTAGTTACACAAAAGCTTTTTTCACATCTTATGTTTTGCTAAGGCCTATAACACAATACATTCATCACACTATTATTTCCATAAGTGATACATAGATATTATATTCATTACACTATTAATTCTATGAGCAACACAGTGCATACTTAAACTAATAGATTAACAAGTAGCTAAAAAGAGTTATAATTGATGCTCTTTCTAAACACTTATAATCACTAACAACGTGCATAAGTGTGAAAAACGCATAATATATAAATACTATATGTGCTATGTTGGAAAGTTATTTTGTAGTACTGTATTAATCCTTTTTAAGTAGTGTGTTAAATATAGTTTTAGGCTATAATATAATATTAAAATAGAAACTATGCAATGTAAGATACTTTTTCCTACTGGCTCAAGAAATGAACAAGATAATCAAGAAATTCTTCCCACAGAAATAACAGGAACAAGATACCCAAAATCCCAAGAGAAAAATTATTGCCTTCTTATCAGGAAGAACCAGACTTTGAGGAGCCAAACGTTGATTTACAAGATGAGGAGGCAAATTGACAATAACCAGAAAACACCCTTTGTTTAAAAAGAATTTTTGAATGATGTATGAGTTATATGAATATGAATCAGGCTATTGCTTTTAAGGGTTAATCCTTTGTTAGCCAGCCATGCTTTTTGGGGGCTTAGTGCCCAGGAAACATCTGGGACGTCTGGAATTATTTGCTTTTATTGTCCTTATTGTCCTAACTCTGATTGTCCAAATTCTTATTGCTTTAATTTTTATTACTATTTTTATAAGTATTTTATTACTATTAAACTTTTAAAATTTTAGGACAAGTGATTGTTGTTTTTCACATAAGCTAATACATAAATGGGAAAGCAAATATTATCTGGTCATTTTTCGCAATCCCTCCTCTTTGTTTTTCTTACTGTATTTGGCTTGAGCTACAACTTTTTCACTTCTGCACTTTTGGCGTACTGATACTTTTCATAGATAGATCTTAAATGCCTTATTTTCATAATCTTTTTTTTTAATGCCATAATTTTCTGCTTTCGTCGTATGGTTCCCGACTTTGGATTGGTGGGTACTGTCATTATTTGCATGTTTTGGACCACATAAGTGATTAATTGAATAAAGCATGGGATCAAGCATGGAAGAAAAATTAGACCCGTTATTCCACATAGCACTACAAATCCGGCCCTTTTCCACCAGGATATTCCAAAAAAATCTTTCAATCATCCTTTATTCATTATAGATTCCCACTTTTGGACTGGCACATTTTCTGGATGTTTCTGGCTATATCCAAAACTGCATCCCCATTATCATCAATTTGTAGACAGCAATCAGATGTGTTAAACTTTCCGCAAGCCTCTCTCTCTTCTGCTAACGAATAGTCTATTGCTAACCGATTTTGATACACTGCAGCTCTAGTTTGCCTTTGCTGTTTGACTATTAATTCCATGGCCCCGGCCATTTCATTAGATATGATTTCTACCACTGCTTGGAGTCTTATGATGTGATTCAATATATAAATTGGGGTTCGATATCCCCAACCCCCATCTTGTGCCCAGGTAGCTGGACCATCAGTCTGTATTATCCGTTCAGGTGGCCATTCTTCATCGCCTCACTTTTGGTTTCCCCCAATTTCTCCAATTAGTTCTCTCATTTCTTTTTAAGGCATTGTACACTGGCATTCCCAGATCATCTCCATCTTGGCTTGGCAACACGAAAAATCCTGATTGTATAATTCCCAGAGTGCAAACTTCCTTTCCATAGGGGAGAAAGTTCTGGATAAGCCCTTTTCCCACATATCCAAAATAAGCCATCCAGTGCTTTCTAGCACTGCTTCTTTCATTCTTTTGGTTATTCATGTTTTCCCAAAATTTAGATATTTCAGGGATCCTATAATAGGGATTCTTCCCAGGGTTATTGCACTGGAAAAGTTTAATTTATTTTTCATATTTACAATTCTTTTTCCTCTCCTGGGCCAAATATTGTGTGGGTTTTTCAGGGATCCACCATGTGAAAGTTCCATTATAAACTTTATATCTTTTACAGGAGATTTGTCCTACATTGTCTGAAAATTCTCTTCCCATATGCCAGAGGCACTCCTCTCCCATTATTTCTGAACCTAATATCCACCCCTCTGGCCGATTTTCCCCTTTTATTTTGGTTCGCTTCCATTTGAGAAGTTCGACTGGGCCTAGGCTACTACCCTTCCATGGCCATTCTTCAGACATTAAAGCTCCCCCACAAACCCAGCAGTTGGTAACATTTAGCTCTCTGCTGATCCTTTCTCCCAGATCTACAAACAAATTTTTTCCTAACTTCGGTACTTCTATTTCATTTTCCAGTTGTTGTCTGAATTTTGCATATAAACCTCTGCGTGGAGTTGGCTTTCGAGTGGTGGATTGCTGTGTCTGTTTTCTTTGTTTGTTTATCATTATTCATTCCCGTATTAAATCTTGTATCAAATCTTGTTCCTTTTTCCATTCTCGAGTTTGACTTGTGGAGAAACAATCTCATTTATCTCCTCGTGGGCACCTCGGTTTTGACTCTACAATTTTGGTAACTTAATACATTCAGTCATTTTGTATGCAGGTGTCTATCTGAGAGGAGTTATAGCAGTGGTGGCTGATGAAGGTATGAAAGCTAAAGTAAGAACCTTGGGTTTTCCCTTGGTATAGTGGTCTGTAGCATTTGTGGCAGGGATCATCTGGATTCCCAAAGGTGTCATGACTAATAAGGAGTAACAGAAGCCCAGTATAACATTTACCCCCACCTTCCATGCCTGATGGGGTTGCTTCCCACAGCATGTGAATGTGATCTTCTTGGTGGTGAGTATAGTGGTTAATCTCGTCTTGCCTTCTGATCTCCTTATCCCAAAATTACCTATGTCACCTGCTTTTCTTATATTGTGGTTCTCTGTAGTTCCTTAAATAGTCAGCCCTTATTAAGTTCACTCTCAGAATAGGGTCTTATTACCTCCCCATCATATAGAGTAGTTGCCTGCATTCAAAATATGGTCCCTGTTTTTGATTTACTACAGCCTCACACTCAGCTTCTAATAGCTCATGAGTATCAGGGAGCATCCACTCAACTCCACAACTAAGTGTTAGAATTGGTACCTTCCCTCAACTAGTATCGGAACTTTTCCCTTTATCTTGGCAAATTTTGCAACAGGCCTGCTGCCTGGGCAAGTTACAATGCCAGAGATGGTCACAGTTTACACACTGACATTGTACCCAACTTGAATGTCTTGTTCCAGGGTGCTTTAAGCAGGGTATGTGATCAGGAATAAATCTGGGAGATGTCCCAGCAGAGAGGGCTAATGGTTGTTCTTTCTGCACATCAGAGGCAAAAGTGAAAACCCTGGGCTCACCTATGGACCCAGTGTTTGTTAATTTGTATATACCTGATCCCCCTAACTGGGGACACAGCAAACCACAACCCCAGAGTTTGGAAAGCTTCTGGCCTTTGGAAATAAAAAAGAATGGATAAAGCCCGCAGAGAACTCCCCTCTGGTCTGGATTGATGCGTGATTGCTTGTGGTTTACTTGCCACATTGAGTTTGTGCATTCTGTTTTAAAGTACTTTTCAGTACTTCTGTGGCAGTGATGATTTTCCAGTCTCAGGGTTCTATTACTTATTCTGCAGTTTGTACAGTCCATTTGGTGGTTAGCAGCACCTGAAAAGGACCTTCCCAGTCAGGGGTTAAAGGTTGGTCTTTCCATGATTTAACCATTACCCAGTCCCCAGAATTAACACTATGAATTTTGAAATCTAGGGTAGCAGTCTGAGGGATTATTCCCTTTTCCCGGAGTTCCTCTAAAGTTTGTGCTATGGATAGGACATATTTCTTGACACTGTCCTCCCCTTCTTCATAAGTGGCCATACTATTGGGTGAAGTCAAAAAGGGTAGCCCAAATATCATTTCATAAGGTGAAACTTTTAAGTCTGATCTAGGCTGTGTTTTAATTCTTAACAAGGCTGGGGGTAGGCACTTGATCCATGAGATTTGGTTTTCAATCATAAGCTCTGTTAGAGTTCTCTTGAGAGTTTGATTCGTTCTTTCAACCCGCTCCGAACTCTGCAGATGCCATGGAGTGTGTAATTCCCACTTTATACCTAAAGCTTGGACTACTTGCAGTAGTAGTTTTGAGGTAAAATGTGTCCCTCTATCTGAGTCAATGTGATTTAGCATTCCATACCAGGTAATGATTAATTCTAGAAGAGTTTTGCATACCGCATTGGCAGTAGCTTTAACTACTGGTACTGCCTTTACCCGATGGCTTAAATGATCTACTATTATCAACAAAAATTTCCACAGTTGCACCCGGGGGAGTTCAGTGAAATCTACTTGGATGCTTTGAAAAAGTTGTAAGGCTAATTCTTGCCTTCTTTGGTGGGCTTTCTTCATGAATTTTTGGTTTACTTTCTGGCATATCACACACTTTTCAGTTATTTGTTTAGCTATTCCATAAACTTCTATGCAGCCCCAGTTTCTCAAGAACTGATCACTCAAAGCTTGGGTCCCTCAGTGAGTTTTACCATGCATGCTTTCTAATATTTTCCTGGCCAATGGTTTATTTAATAGCTGCCTCCCATCAGATAACACCCAATTTCCTTCATTGTTCATTTTTGCTCCTATTCTAAGGAGATCCTCTTCTTCGGTTTTACTGAATACTGGTACATCCTGAATTTCTCCAGTAGGGGTCAGTATCATTATCACCTTTTCTTCCCCAGACTCAGCTGCATTCTTTGCTTCTAAGTCTGCTAAGTTAGTCCCTCTTATTTCTAAAGTGGTCCCTTTCTGATGCCCCTGAACATGCGCAACAGCAATTTCCTCTGGCAACTGTAAGGTTTCTAACACATCTGAGATGAGTCTTTGTTGCAGTGTGAAGCAATATCCTTTCCCAGTTCCTTCCTCAGGTATGCCAACCTCTCCCTTCCCCCTCCCCCTCGCCCCCTTGCTAGGTTCTGTCAGTCAATCTTAACATTCCAGCAAGGCCGTTGTGTGGTTGGTCAAGTTCGAAAAATGCTCCTCAAGTCTGGGGTCATTGGCATAGCCAAGTGTCATTTGTCCCCTGAGACCCTCCTCCTCCCACCTGGTTGGTGCTCACCTGTCCCTTCCCCTCCCCCTGTCCCTGGGCTTAAAAGGAGACGGGACCATGTGGTTGGTATTCTGTTGGAGCTGTTACCAAGATTCAGATCTGTGAACATGGAATAAAACTCTGGATATAACCCTCTGTCAGAATCCTCTTCTTTTGTCTTCACCGTCGCCTGAAGCCTTTCCACCAGAGGTAAACTGAGTTTCTACAAGCCTGGCCTCTTTGCAGTGCCTACCTGCAACATCCAGCCAGCCAAAGGTGTCTCTGAGGTGAAACACCACAGCTGCCGCCTTTGGCCCAGCAGTAAGGGTCAGACGAGCCCAGGCACAATCTACCTGGTACTATTGGGATCATATTCCAATAAGTCTTTCATTAATTTATCCTTTCCTTTAGAATTTAACAATCCTCTTTCTTCTCAGATTTTCCCAAATGTATGCACCACCCTGAAGGCATACTTGGAGTCAGTATATACAGTTCCCCTCCCTTGTGTCAATATCTCGAGGGCTCATTTCAAGGTGTACAGTTCCCATGCTTAAGCAACAGGGGGGTAACCTTCTCTTCTCTATGGTCACTAATCCTTCATCTACTGTAGCATATCCTGACATTCCTGACATTTGCTTCCCCTGAATCACCCTCAAAGATATGTCGATGTATAATTGTTCCCCCCCCTGCAGGGGTTGGATGTCAAATCCTCTCTCATTTTGGTCTATTAGTTTTTAACTTCTAAGCAATCATGCACTAGTTTTTCTACTGGTTCCCCATAGAAAAACTGGGTGGGATTGAGGTGCTTATCTGTAATTAGTTCTAGGTCATATTTATCTATCAAAATTGATTCATATTTTAGCACTCGAGAATCAGTGAGCCACTTTTCAGCTTTCTGGTTCAGAGTATTTCTAACTGCATGTGGGATGTGCACTTTTAATTTGCTCCCAAAAGGCAATTTTCTACTTTCTTCTACTAATAGGGCAGTGGAGGCTACTGCCTGGATACAGGTTGGCCACCCTCTACTAACAGGGTCTAACAATTTTGACAGAAAAACTACAGGTGTCTTGGATCCCCTGCATTCTTGGACTAGGACTCTGAAGCCCTAAAGCAGATAGCCTTCCAGAAGTAATGAGTTAAAACATGGAATGTGAGGCATGTAAAGCAGGGCCTAGCACTAGAACACACGGAGAAAGCACAGCACTAGGAAAACAGAGCAATAAATTAGATAAGAGGTAGAGCATCATGACAGGGGAAGAGATAAGTATAGGAGAAACTAATGGGCTAAGCAGGTTTAGAGCCAGCAATGTTGAAATGACCCTAAGGGTTTTGCCAAGCCACGGGATCTAAGCCAAGTACACCGGGAATTGACCAAATTAGGAAAGGAGTTCAAAAGTTTAAAGAGGAAGACTCATCGGAAAGACCCCGTCTATGATGAAGGCAACAGGAACGACCACCTGAAAATCCCCCAAAAGAGATGCCTCCACCTACGCTCCGCCCACGCTCCGCCTACACCACGCCCCATATGAATATGCATGATTATGTATCTGATCTGATGTAATCCTATACCCAAAAATGTATATAAGGCTTGCTTTTGCTATGTGAACTCAGAAATCCATTTTGTGATTTCTCCGACGCGTCGTAATAAATACCTCCTGCTTATCTGACCTAGACTGAGTCTCTTAAGCAGTTATTTTCGCCTTTTTGGGGCAAAATTCGGCATCATTTTCTGGCGACCCAGATGGGACCAGACAGGAGATCCAGGACTTGAGGGGTCCTCCCCGAGCCGGGTCCGGGGTCGGGACCCTCGGGCGCCCCTGACTAACTTTTGTCAGAAGAGACTCCCCCCCGGACCAGTGCTTTCGGTGGACGAAGAGTACCCTGCATCTCCTGCTCCAATTAAGAGGTATTTAAATTCTTTATTGGTTTTGGAATAAAGCGCTTTATTGGGAAACGGGGGTCAGACGTGACCGCCCAAAGGGAAAGCTGGGGGACGCCCCAGTAAAGAATCCCAGCTGGGTTGAAATCCTAGCATTGGTTAGCTAGCATTGGCTTGCTAGCATTGGTTTGCTAGCATTGGTTTGCTAGCATTGGTTAGCTAGCATTGGTTTGCTAGCATTGGTTTGCTAGCATTGGTTTGCTAGCATTGGTTAGCTAGCATTGGTTTGCTAGCATTGGTTTGCTAGCATTGGTTAGCTAGCATTGGTTTGCTAGCATTGGTTTGCTAGCATTGGTTTTGCTGGGGTTAAAAATCCCAGCTTTGGTTAAAATTGATTGGGAGAAAACACAGGTTAAAGTCCTGCTGGAGGGAGTATTTGTTTATCTTGGTATCTTCGATCTGTTTTTACTGTGTGGGAACTGTTTTAAACATTGTGCACTGTGTTATAACACTGTGGATTGCTTTCTGAGAGGTCTGTCAGCCGGAGATCCTTTCGTGTCTGTTCTATGTGCCTGTTGCAAAATCTTACAGGAAATATCTTGTCGCTCTCTCTGTAATCTTTTAGAAGAGACTAATATCAACTTAGTCACCCCCTGCAATTGTTATACTGTCTACAGTTGCGATTGCATGAACCTGGCAAACCGGTATCTCACGGTCTGTAGGCAACCTCTCGTGACCAAACCTGGTAAAACAGTCTGTTCTGATATAGACCATAAGGTAGGAACTATTTCATGAAGGTGTGTGGGTGTGAGTGAGAGTGAATGAAACGCAGCATCGCTGCGAAGCAGGAGGGAGTCCCACTCTGCATTGGCTTACAGTACTTGCGAGAAAGGGACTGATCGGGTTAAACAAACACAGGGAATAGCCATGGGAGGTCGACAGAGTAAGGACGTAAATATGAAAACCCCCTTAGGATGTATCTTAAAGCAGTGGAAGGACTTGGGAGGGATTCCAGGGGGAAACATCAGTAAAAAAACACTTCTTAAATATTGTACACAGTGGTGGCCGTTGTATAAGTTAGATGACAATGAGAAATGGCCACCGGAGGGAACAACTAATTATAACACTATTTTACAACTGATGCTCTTCCTCCGCCGATTTAATAAATGGGACGAAGTGATGTATGCTGACATGTTCTTTACCCTAAGAAATAAACCGGAGTGGCAAAGAGAGTGCGGGATAAATGTAGCACCTCAGGACCCCCTGGTGCTAGCCCTGGAAAAGGATAAGAAAGGTTCAAAGCCTAAAAGAACGTTGCTGTGATGCATGTAGCATTGGGCAACAATGTCTTAAATTAACAAGAAGGGATAGTGGAAAGGAGAGCGAAATAAGCCTGTGAGAATACCATCCATTCGCCCCAGGACGGGAAGGGCCTCTCCCCAGGCCAAAAGAGGAACAAGGGGATCCTAGCCCATTAAAGGAACTAGAATGATGGTGGAAATCGAAGTTTGGGCACAGCCCTCAGAAATTAGACAACAGTTGGGAGGAGGATAGCCCATTAAGATCGGGGATTGAAAAGAAAGAAAGCAGCCCGCAGGGACCAGATAGTACACAGGGGTCGGGGAGCTACAGGGATGCTGACAGCCCACCCAGACTAGAAGCTGAGAAGGAAGAAGGCAGTCCACATGGAACAGAGAGCCGAGGGGAGACACACAGCCTGCCCGAACTAAGCCCATGTGGGGATAGTAGCACACCTAGGAATGGAAGTTTAAGGAAATCAGGTTCCTGTAAAATAGAAACTAGCACACCAAGGACAGGAGACAAAAGTAACTCACTGGCAAAGTTGAAATATAGTGAGAAGAATGACAGTGAGACATGCGAAAGGGAGGCAGAGAACAGCTCACAGAAGCTGAATATAGTAATTCAGATAGAGGATAAGAGAGCAACGGAAGGAGGGAAACAACACCTGTTAGGATTAATGATGGGACAGAGTAACCCAGACATCAGGAAGAAGTTACAGAAGCTTGAGCATCCAGCAAACAAAAACCTAGAGACACTGCTGAACGAGGCATGGAAGGCATACAATAATAGAGAAGCAGAAGAGAAGAAAAAGGAAGACAGGAGGATAGCTCGAGTGGTGGCTGTAGCAGTGGCAGCTCAGAAGACAGGTTACCCGGAACCTGGAACTCGAGGAAGGGGTAGAGGCAACCCAATGGGAAGGGGAAGAAGACTCCAGCCCCACCCCACTAGGGTAGGGCCAAATCAATGTGCGCACTGCCTACAGATGGGGCACTGGGGGCGAGAATGTCCCCAACTGAGAGAAAGATTTATGGCCACTACCACCACCACACATCAGGATAGTGAATGACGGGGACCGGTGGGCCGTACCCTAGCAGACCCACTGGTTAAAATGGAGCTAGGGGAAGGTAAAAAGGAATTGAGCTTTTTAATTGATACGGGAGCAACTTTTTCAGTTTTAAATCAGGAATTGGTACCTAAAAGTGATGAATTTGTACAAGTTGTGGGAGCAACAGGCCAACCAGAAAAGGCTTACTTTTTGAAACCCATTAAATACAAAATTGAGAAACAAATGGGAATTCATCAGTTCCTGTATTTACCAAATTCGCCAAAGCCCTTATTGGGAAGAGACCTATTGGAAAACCTGGGAGCCATAATAAAGTTCAATAAAGACAAATTGGAATTTCAAGTAAACGATGAACAACTGATTACAGCCCTAAGCCTAACAATCAGTTGTGTGGAACCCAAACCTGAGAACCACAACTTCGAGCGAATCCTGAGCAAGACTTATCCATTAGTATGGGCTACGGATATACCTGGGAAATCAAAACGAGCGACACCGATTGTTGTCGAACTTAAGGTCGGGGCAAGACCGGTGGTAAGAAAACAATACCCTCTGAGGATAGAAGACAGAAAGGGAATTGAGCCCATAATCAAAGGGTTTTTAGAACTGGGGATTATTGGTAGAATGTGAATCGGATTTTAATACACCGATCTTGCCAGTAAAGAAACCTAATGGAATGTATAGGCTCGTTCAGGATCTGAGGGCCGTAAACGAAATAACCAAGACATTACACCCGGTGGTTGCTAATCCATATACGCTTTTAACTAGGCTAAAGGATAGCCTGGCCTGGTTCACCGTATTAGATTTGAAAGACGCATTCTTCTGCCTTCCCTTAGCCCCCGAGAGTCAAAGGATTTTTGCCTTTGAGTGGGAATCAGTAGATAGGGGGAGAAAGACCCAACTTACCTGGACACGGTTGCCCCAAGGCTGGTCTAACTCGCCCACGATCTTTGGGAATCAGTTAGCCAAAGAATTAGAACAATGGGAAGGGCCGCCGGGAGATGGCGCCCTCCTGCAGTACGTAGACGACCTCCTAATAGCGACAGTGACGGAGGAAGAATGCATTGAATGGACTATTTCCTTGTTGAATTTCCTGGGTTTAAGTGGATATCGAATCTCTCAACAGAAAGCACAACTGGTGCAAAAGGAAGTGGTGTACCTGGGATACGAAATCTCCAGAGGACAGCGATCCCTGGGAGCAGCCAGGAAAGAGGCCATCTGCCAGATGCCCAAACCAGAGACGGTGAGAGATCTGCGCGCCTTTCTGGGGATGACAGGTTGGTGTCGGCTATGGATCTACCAGTATGGGATACTCGCTAAACCACTGTATGATTTGCTGAAGGAAACCAAGAATGTCCTAGTTTGGACTCCCGAGGCGGAAGGGGCCTTTAAGAGGCTGAAGCAGGAGCTGATGAGAGCACCAGCCTTAGGTCTCCCAGATGTGTCAAAACCATTCTAGCTATTTTCCCATGAGCGGCAAGGGATGGCCCTAGGAGTCCTAGCACAGCAGTTGGGACCACACAAGAGAGCTGTGGCCTACTTCTCCAAGCGATTGGATGAAGTAAGTAAAGGATGGCCAGGCTGTCTGAGGGCAGTGGCCGCAGTGATAATTAACATAGAAGAGGCCAGGAAGCTCACGCTGGGCCAAAAGGTGACTGTGTTAGTATCCCACACTGTGTCAGCCGTGCTGGAACAGAAAGGCAACCATTGGTTGTCGCCTTCCAGATTCTTAAAGTACCAGGCCATCCTGGCTGAATCAGATGATGTAACCATTCAGATAATTAATATTGTGAACCCAGCTTCATTCTTAGAAGGAAGAGCCCCAGCAGAACCCATCGAACATGACTGCCTAGAAACAATTGAAGCCGTCTACTCCAGTCGCCCAGATCTCAAAGAAGAGCCGTTCGAAGACGCGGACAACTGGTTTTCGGATGGCAGCAGCTTCGTGAAGCAAGGAGTAAGAATGGCTGGCTATGCAGTCACCACTACAGAAAGGGTAATTGAGTCAAACCCCCTGCCTGCAGGGACTTCAGCTCAAAAAGCAGAGCTGATAGCTCTGACCCGAGCCCTAGAATTAGCAGAGAACATGCAAATTAATATATGGACAGACTCTAAATATGCCTTTTCTGTCGTACATGCTCATGGAGCCATCTGGAAAGAAAGAGGACTGTTGACTACACAAGGAAAAACAGTCAAACATGCAGAAGAGGTTCTGCGACTGCTGGAAGCGGTCCAACTCCCAACACAGGTGGCCATAATGCATTGCAAGGGGCATTTGAAAGACAATACTATTCCAGAAATAGGGAACAGGAAGGCAGATACAGAAGCTAAATTGGCGGCTGCAAGAAATAGGGAAGCGGAAATAGCGGCCCTAATACCAGGGGAGCTGGATATCAATATCCAGCCAGATTACCAAGAATCAGATCATAAGTGGATTCAAAGGAATAAGGGCAAAATACTAGAAAATGGTTGGGGTCAATTAAAAACAGGACAGTTAGTGATACCAGGAAACGTGATGTGGCAGTTTGTGAAGGCAGAACATGAGAAGGCCCATTGGGGCCTAGATTCGCTTTACCAATATTGGCAGACCAGAATAGCAGGACCAAAATTATTTACTACTATAAAACACGTTACGTCCTAGTGTGAACAGTGTCTGAAGAACAGCCTGAATACAGGAACCAAAGTACACCAAGGAGCCATAAACCGAGGTAAATTCCCAGGTGAGGTATGGCAAATTGATTTTTCTGAACTCCCAAGAAAAGGGGGGTTTCGGTACTTGTTGGTATTAACTGACACATTTTCTGGGTGGCCTGAAGCATTCCCCTGTAGGACAAATAAGGAAAGAGAGGTAACTAGAGTACTGTTGAATGAAATTATTCCACGGTTTGGGGTACCGAAGAGCATTTCTTCGGATAGAGGTACATATTTCTGTGCAAAATAGTGAGAGCAATAAGTAAAGCATTACAAATCAAATGGCAATTACACACGCCTTACCGTCCACAGGCCAGTAGGCAAATAGAAAAGATGAATCATCTCATCAAACGGCAAATTGCCAAAATATGCCAGGAGACTAATTTACAGTGGTATCAAGCTTTGCCTATTGTTCTGCTGAAGCTGAGAGTGAAACCAAGATCAAAGGAAAGGTTAAGCCCATTTGAAATTTTGTATGGTAGACATTATGCTATGCAAGTTGTAAATGGGGACGCCATAGACCAAATCGGTAATCAATACATTTATGATTATGTAATTACGGTGGAGAAACAGTTTGATAAAAATGCTACTGTGATGATAGAGCACCAACCTAAACAACCTGACTGTAAATTGCATCCGTTTAATCCCAGTGATTGGGTGTATGTTAAGAATCTTTTAGGAAAACCCCTACAAGAAAAGTGGGAGGGACCTTTCCAAGTGCTGCTGACTATCTTCACCGTGGTGCGGATCAAGGAGCGACCTACGTAGATCCATTATTCACGGGTCAAGAAAGCTCCGGAGAACAAACAAGAGGAAGAGAACAAACAAGAGGAGCAGACGTCATGATCCTGACTCCACCTCAAACCTTTGCAACTCTGATCATTGGACTCTCGATAAGTATAGCTCTTCCCCAAGACTCTTCCCCAATAGACCCATGGTCTCATGCACACCAGTGTATCCACCCGGAGTTGAGATTGAGAGGACCCCATTTTGAAGTTTATGCCTTACGTAACAATCAGCCATACGCGAGTGAGATATGGCATCAGTCCCCCATGGTAGCATACGAGGGAGACCAAATCCAAATTGGGTGTCGAGAGCTTGACCCAGTAGAAGAAAGGAAAACAAGGCGGCTAGAGCTTGACCCAGTAGAAGAAAGGAAAACAAGGCAGCTAGTGCTAACAATTGAACCCTTGGAGCCAGCCTCTGAACATAACCTAATTACCTTTAGTCCAGTAAGAATGGGCAAGCCCACTGCCTGGACCCAGCAAAAGGGCCCAATTTCATGTCAGTGGAGTGACTTCAGAGAAGATCCACCTGGATCACAACCCCGAAACTCGGTGATTTATAGAGAAGATTCACTTAAGGAGCTACATCCTCAAAACATAACCTATAACCCTCACCCCCTTCTCTACCCTGCGGGAAAGATCGTAGCATCTAGTGGTCCTGAGGAAGGAAAAGCACAGTGTGAGATGGCGTTTAGATTGGATCAGTCGATGACGTTCACATGTGAAAGAGAGTTGAAAACGCTCGAACGGGGTTTCAACTTCCCTAGGCGTGTCGCTATGTATAAGGTAGAATTACCGAGAGACGTGATTTCATTGTACCCAGATTTAGACTTGCCCCAAGAAACCACTCGACCGGTGGAATGTAAAGCAGTACATAACCTAACCTTTATAGGGCCTCAGGTGATAAGAAAATCTAACGAATTAAAATTATTGTTAGACCCCACTTATTCCCTGAAAAAGGTGCAAATGAACATTCACACCGATATTACTTATTTGCAAAAGGATTGCCGACCATTTATACAGCAAAGCCTTAAGGGATGGAATGCATGGCTAGCGACAAGGTCTCATCACAGAAGAACAAAAAGAGATCTAAGTGGGTAGATTGGCACCGGATTTGGCATAGTAAACACAATAGATCAAGAGGTATTGGTAAACAAATTAAGTACCGTCACGTCGAGCTTAAGAAAGCTTAAGGTGCCCCTCAGTTCATCCATGCTTACATTAGCTGAAACACAATTGCTAGTGGTGAAATTACTAACCATGGTAGCAAACCATACTGCAGAGGATTTTGTAAAACTAACTGACTACACAGGGGAACTTAGCAGAGACATTGCACTCGCTATCCAATGCTCTCAGACGCAACAATGGGTACAATCAGTAGCAGCAGGAATAATGAGAGAAGGAACGTCAGGTATATTACCTCAAGAAATAAGGGAAACAATATTAAAGGACAATCATACTACACAATTTGAGAGGGACCATCAGGCTTGGTGGCAATTAGTGAACTTCACTTATGAGCCTCAACAAGAACACATTGAAGCGTATGTCCTCACCATTAGTGCGGCTGAGGAAAGAGCTATCTTTCCCATCCTCACTCTAGAGACAATACACCAAGATGTCATTGTCAGGCCAATAGACCATAACGTCTGGGCCAGTTATGATTACACCAAAAATAGGTGGCAATCGGTTAGCACAGAAACATGTATCCCTAGAGGACAATTCGGCAAACATAGCCGAAGATTTATGCTTAGATGCTGAAAATAGTGTATGTACCTTAGAAATGCTTCCGCATGATAGAACACAATCACAAGTTTACTATATAGGAAACGGGTGTGCTTGCGTAAGGACAGCTTGTGACAACGTCACTATAGATAATTGCCAAGAAGAGACTAACAATACTAACTTTTGTGTATGCAACTTTACCAAGATCGTAGGTTGTGATTTTCATTACACTGTCCCAATAACTACCCAACAGCTAATTAACGCAAATTTCAACCTATATCAAGAGATACCGAAATTACAAATAGGGATGGACGTCAAGATTCTCAAAGCAATGCTTGCACACCCTGAAGTAAAGAAATTGGTGCAAAAAGTGAATCAAACAACTATTCTGTCCTGACCGAAGTAGAACAAGTAGGCCAGCATCACTGGTGGGACATCTTTACAGGATATTCCCCAACAGCTACACAGGTCTTCCATTACCTGGTGCACCCAATGCTAGTAGTAATTGTAGCTTTGTTATTACTAACTCTTACAAACATTTGTTACAAACATTTGTTTGTGGTGGAGACTAAGGAGCATAATGAAAAGGACCCAAATGATTTGGGCAATGGTACGAGCCTATCAGCGTCCTGTGGGACCAGAACTTGACGAAAGAATTCGTAAGTTACAAGAAAAGGGGGGAAATGAAGCCCTAAAGCAGATAGCCTTCCAGAAGTAATGAGTTAAAACATGGAATGTGAGGCATGTAAAGCAGGGCCTAGCACTAGAACACACGGAGAAAGCACAGCACTAGGAAAACAGAGCAATAAATTAGATAAGAGGTAGAGCATCATGACAGGGGAAGAGATAAGTATAGGAGAAACTAATGGGCTAAGCAGGTTTAGAGCCAGCAATGTCGAAATGACCCTAAGGGTTTTGCCAAGCCACAGGATCTAAGCCAAGTACACCGGGAATTGACCAAATTAGGAAAGGAGTTCAAAAGTTTAAAGAGGAAGACTCATCGGAAAGACCCCGTCTATGATGAAGGCAACAGGAACGACCACCTGAAAATCCCCCAAAAGAGATGCCTCCACCTACGCTCCGCCCACGCTCCGCCTACACCACGCCCCATATGAATATGCATGATTATGTATCTGATCTGATGTAATCCTATACCCAAAAATGTATATAAGGCTTGCTTTTGCTATGTGAACTCAGAAATCCATTTTGTGATTTCTCCGACGCGTCGTAATAAATACCTCCTGCTTATCTGACCTAGACTGAGTCTCTTAAGCAGTTATTTTCGCCTTTTTGGGGCAAAATTCGGCATCAACTCCATGGGCTACCCCATTTTCTGTCATGGTTTGATGCTGGCGCAATGCCAGTGCCCCCATGAAAATATACTTTCCCTGGTGTCTACTGTGAGATGTGATCAGCAATAGAGCAAAGCAGGCTCCAGCTTAGGAATAAAGGAAAAAAAACTTTATTAACTTACATTATATAAAAGAAACACACAGAACTCAGAATGAAAACCTTCCAAAATATTCCTCCTCCCCCAAATTTAAATTTCCAATACATCACAGTAAGACAAAATCTTGGATTCTCAATTCAGTTACCACCCCTCAGATCACCAACTCTCAGTCCATCACCACCCTTCAGATAATCAATTATCAGTTCATCAAGAAGAGAGGAGTCCCTCTTGTACCATAGGCTTCCTCAGGAAACACAGTTGATACCTCCTGTGTTTCCATGTCACACGTGGCACCGCCCAGAGAACATTTACCATCATGACATCTTCCTTCCATGTCCAGTGCTCTCACCACTGCGCATGGACCAGAGCTGCTTCTAGGGTCCGCCTTTTAAGGATGCTTGGCTCAGTTCCTAAAAAATCACCGTCTCTCACTTTTGGGACACCTGTCCCCCCCCCCCCAAATTCACCCCTGGGGCGGAGGGGTCTCGAGGACACAGATCTTCTTCTTCCCTGAAGACAGGGGGCACCACCCTCCTCACCTGTCTCTGTTCATGCACTCCTTCACATAACAACACTGCACTCTCTTGGCTCCAAGCCATTGCCTCCTTCCTAAATGCAGTCTCTGTGTCACAGGAAAAAAAAATGGTTCCGTCCATGGCTATACAAGAAAAGTCCAGCCAAAGGCCACTCCATCATCTCTTCCTACCTAGGATTCTTCTCAACTTCTTCTGACATCTTTCACTTGCACAAACTTTCATCACACTTGCCCATTTCCTCCTATTTCATCTCTATCTCTCTTCTCATTCAGCTCCAGGAGGATCAGTATTTGTAAGGTTTCCATCATTCAAGAAAAGAGTTAAAAATCTCGAGCTCTGCCTGCCCAGAATTCCCACAGTTGCCCTGCTGGGCACTTTTGGGGAGGATGGAACAGGAAAGCCTTCTAAATATGATTGCCTGGCAAAAGATTTTGAGAATATAGAAACTATAAGCGAGATTGAAATGAAAGCAAGTTTTGAGATCCCTTAGTTACTGAACAACTGGAAAACAATGGTGTGGCCAGCCGAAGGTAATCCCCTCTTGATGAAACAATACCCTCTGCAAGCTTGGCAGGTCCAAGGGTCAGAGTAGACCCTGCACCTTGCAGATTGGGCCCAAAGAGTAAGATTTAGGGTTTAAAGTGTAACACAGTATGGTAATGTAGTGATTCTTATAGGCTGTATAGAAATGCTATAGGATTTGTATGTTGTACTAGATTGGTTAGTGAGAATCTGAATATTCAACACTGAAGATGATTTATTGTATTGTAACGGGAACTTCGCCCTCTTTTCGTGCTCACTTCTGCACTTCTTCTTCTTCTTACTTTCTCACTCACTCACCTACTTACTTTGCATTTACCCTCTTATGCTTTTACGTTCTTACTTCTCATACTCTCTACCCCTCTCTTCTCTCGGGCCTGCTCCGAGCTGCGGCTGGCAGCTCCCAGCAGGGCCCTGCACCCACGGCCTTTGCAATAAACTGCAAGTTATATGACTTGGCTCCAAAGAGATCTCGTCTCCATCCGTCCCGACCGTGCGTGACCCCGTGTCACTCCTACAGACTCTCCTACAGGGCACCTTATCGCAGCACCCCCCCTTCTCCTTCACAGCCAGCTGTGATGCCAGCACATGATAACATGATATCAAATTTCAAGTTGGCACAGGCGCTCTCTCTCTCTCCTGGGAAGGGGCGGGGGGGAAGGGGGGGGGGGGGCTGCCTGATGCCTCTCAGTTTTCCCTTCCATCCCTTCTCTGTCCAAGGCTCCAGCCTACCTCACCCCAGACGCATGGCTTCCCCTCCCCCACCCAGCTCACAACTGGGCAGGGGAGGTCTGACCTCTTTCACTGACCGGAACCAAGAGAAAGTTCCCCTGGGAATTCTCTGCTTATAACACCCTGTGTTCTCAGAGGCATATCCATGTCCTCAGTGGCCACACCAGGTGCCAATATTCAAATCTGAGCACATATTGATTTGATCACAGCCTCCCAAAAACCTCACTTCCTTTTCAAACCAGGACACCAGACAAGTGCAGCTCTTGACCATCTTGCTGACCAATCTACTCAGAGAAGTACAATACCACAACATCAGATGGTATTAGACTATTTATTAGCTGAAGAAGGGGGAGTGTGTGGCAAATTAAATGACTCAAACTGCTGTTTGCAAATAGATGACAATGGAAAGGTGGTGAAAGAAATAACAAAGGGAATAAGAAAGTAAGCTCATGTACTGGCCCAAACATGAAAAGGATGAGAATGGGAAGGGGACATGTTTTCATGGTTATCTGGTAGACTTTGGGTTAAACAAATGCTTTTTTTCCTCATATGTGCTATAGCAACTCTAATCTTTTTACCATGCATGATCCCTTGCTTAGTACAACTTATTCAACATGTGATCAAAGGGATGCAGGTAGTAGCCATGCCTACTGATCCAGAATCCCCTGAAGGAGCTCCGGTGGGAAAAGCAGATCCAATCGGCCCCCTCCCCCCAACTGGTCTGGGAGGAAAAAATACCTCCTTGGAGAAAGGTGGAAAAAAACCTGTTTATTAAACAATAAGACCAAAACAATATCAAAACAATGAGACCCCTTGCCACTCTAAAAGAGATGACAAACTGAGAAAACCCCGGGTTCAAGCAGCAGCTCACTCAGTCTCTGATAAGTCCCTCCGGTGCTGGAATTGTCACAAGCCAGGCCCGGCCTGGTGGGCCACAGCTGCAGCTGCTGGTGCTCTCCTGGGTGTTCAGTCCAGAGCAGTTTCAAGAGGTCCAAAGAAAAAGGAAAAAAAACAGTCCAGGGAACTTCTTTGCCTCAGCTAGCTAACACTAAGTAAAAAGCAAAAGAAGAGCTCTCTGTCCCGCTGTCTGTCCGCAGACAACACAGTCCAGGAGCAGGAATGTGGAGGAGTGAGTGCAGTGTCTGAAAACAAACTGCGTGCTTCTTCTCTCCCCCCCTTCCCTCTCTGTAACACTCTTAAAGGTACAAAACTTATTATTATTCAATATAAACAGAATGAGACGACTGGGGATAAAAGCATCATATAGTCAACCCAGGACAACAAGAAATGAGGGAGGATGGGCTGAGTCCACAGAATAGAGTGCTGAAAGCAATTCATGCTATGAATCATCTACAGTTAGTAAGTAATTGTAGTGAACTAATCAATCAGCGTCACCTGAAAGCATCTATTACCCTCAGAACTGTGGATGCTTTTACTGTCCTTGGGTGAGATTAGAACATGTGGAGCATAGATCAAATAGCTGTGAGTTTAGAGGAGGAAGTTTCCCAAGGTGTGGAGAGTGCAGACACTGGCACACGCAAAAGTTCAATACCTGGGTGGTGTTATCCCAAGTAACAGGAATAACAGTTAATTCCCCATAAACCTCAAGAAGCACTGGACTTGTTTCCTTTTCATGCATCCTGGTGCCCATGGGTTTATGGCCATGCAGGCTGTGCGGGAGGCAGGGTTGTTTGGACTTTTTCGGTGTTTTCTAGGGGTCCTTGTTCTGGATGGTGGATGAACTCTTTGGCTTTTTCTTCATGGAGTGTTGTTGTCTATCCTTGTTGTGGAGTGCTGTGTTTCTTCTCAGCTTTGTATTGGGTTTGTTGGTGCTGTCTCTTTTTGCTTCCATCTTGTTTTTCAGACTCTAGCTCATTTGGTAGAGGAGCTCGTGGTTTTACCTCTTTGCTGAGGCTGGTCTTTTTGCACTGGTCGGCTGTAGGGGTTGGAGTGCTAGGTGCTTCTCTAAATTAACCCTCCAGGATGGCATCAACAGAATACGTGGCTTACTTAGGCCAATGCTACTGGGGTAGATTCCTTTTGTTTATCCTTAGCCATACCAGGAGATCCTTTCCATACATTTTTAATTAGTATCCCAATAAGTGACTTTGCTGGGTTTGCAAAATAGGTAGGAGCTGGAGGAAAACCATACATGGAAGCCAGTAAGCTGAACACGAAGGATTGCTGGTATAACATAACCAGCGGTGGTACAAAATTGAACACGTGCAAAAGGTTGGGGATAAAGCCAAACAGCGAGGGCTTCCAAACAGGTACAACAACACAATTACTGAATGAAAGTGGACTAGAGACTCAAGAACTAGACTTACTAGGACCGGTACCTGACGCTGTTGAGTTGGGGACGGAAAGAAAGACTCCAGTCTTCAGGTGGATCAAAAGGCTCAAGAAGAATCTTTATTAGTAAGGAACCCAGACCGCAGGGTGGGGGACCGGGTCCCGATGGGCGGGCCAAGGGGCCCAGACCCGGCCCGCGGGGTGGGGTGTTCATTTTCACAGCCCGCCCCCATCATGCTGCCAATGTCCCGGCACTTCCTCTGGCATCTCGCCCTTCCCCCACTAGAACGGGAGGAGAGATATTTCCGGGAATATGAAATTTCACCCTGAATTTGGGGCTCATGACGCTATCCATGCCTGCCCAAGACAAGCGGGTGATCTGTGCACCCTCCTGTGCCTCCCTCCCCCACAGTACAAGTGATTGTTGCCCAGCTCTGTGATTCGTGGCACCACCCCTGTGGGAACTCAGCACATCCCTCTGGATGTTATGAGTTGCCGAGAACCCTCTGGGGGGCTTGGAGACCCTGGCATGTTGCTCGGAACACCTGGTGGCTTGATTTAGATCCTTATAACGAAGTGCCACCTGTGTATGAGGACATGAGAGCCGCACAAGTTTGAATGGTGCAAGAATGATGTGTTCACAGGGTGAAAATATAGATTTTAGGATTTTTGGTATAGGGGTTATGGGGACAAGATGGAGGAACCTGGCCGTGTCTCGTCCTTCTTCTTTCTTCTTCTTGTTCTCCATTTTCTGCTGTGATGTTGGCACTTGGGGATTGGTTTAGAATAGAAGTGCACTGTCTAACCTAGGTGATAGGTATTGGGAATTAAAAGTAAATATGATATACGTAGTTTGTAGTATAAAAGACAATACCGCCTCGGGGGCGGTGGAGAATGCTCGTTGCTGCCTTGCTGAGTGGACCTCGGCTGGGCAGAGAGAAAACTTTGTAGATAAGAAATAATAAACAACCTGAATGAAATAAACAGGGCCAGGAGACTTCTTCTCCTTTTAAATGCCTTTATTATAAGTGATCAGCTCAGGATTGGGCAGCTCGGCGGGGCTGCAGTCTCCCGTCGTCTCTCCCAGGGCGACTCAGAGGAGGAGAATATGCGCAGCTTTGTCCACTAGGGGCAGAGCTGGGGATCAGGTCCTCGTGGGAGCCTTTAGGGCGTGGTGATCCCATCCAATGTTACTTTTCCCGGCCCCTTCCCGCTGGCTCCCGGCATCAGGACGACTCTGGTCAGGGCGAGAGGGACTCCGAAGGTGTTCCGCAATCTCTGCAGGCTCAGCACTCGGCTCCTCACGTCCAGACATCACTCCAGTCTCTCAGCTCTTAGGTGGCTTGTTGTTTTTGGGGTTCTTCCTGCACGTTTGGAGTAGGGGTCCCACACAGCATGCTGGTCCTTAGAGTTATTTTGCATATCCCTCCCCTCCAAAGTCTCTTCTCTTCACTGTTCAGGGAGGTCCCCACCCTTTACTGTCTCGGAGAAGGGCCATTACCTCGCCCCAGCCAGGGCTTTTACTGATACAAAAACAACTATTAACAAAAAGGACCCGTAATTACCATAACACAGGCAGTAGCCCAGCAGTAGTGGTAACCTTTTTCTCACAGAAAAAATCAACTAAATTTTTGTTCATAACAATCCCCCCTCATTTTCTTTGATCGAGCTTAAATTTTAAGCTCGCATCAACTTACAATTTTTTTGTTTTGAATCGACTATAAATTTCTTGTGCACTTTGGTAATCACGGTTACTTAACTTTGTTACTTTCCTTTGTTTTTCAGGTTGGTCTGCACGGCAAACACTATTTTACTGAAACAGATAAATAAGCATAGTAAAAAGAGCAATCCTCCAAGTACACACACAGGGAGAAAAACTACCTTTTCCCATACATCCTTTTTGAAAATCTCCAGGTTCTCCCACCAACTGGAATCAAGTGTAGGAGTTTGTTCTTGATTATTTACACATGCTAATCTTTTTATTTCATTTAAAATGTTCCTAATAATTGAATTCTTTATTTTGAATACTACCTGGAGCCGGATGACTTTGTTTAACATAGATATTGGGATTCAAACTTGGCTTTTACAATTTTGGATTTTCTCAATTTCTATTTCACTTTGCCTGTTTTGTTTAATTTCTCCCAAATCATTATATATAGGAACTCCCAAACTAGATCCAGTTTCTTTGGGTAATAAGAAGAAAATTGGTTTTATCACTCTAGCGGTGCAGCTGCCAGACCAGTCTCCTGACAATTTGGTGTGTGCTGTGGTATCAGAGATCAAACCTAGGGGTTTAGAGCTCCCCTGAAATGCGTTCCAAAAGAGGTTTATCTCTTTTTCAGTACACTTGTTGCCCGATTGATAAATGACACAAAACTCGGATAAGTTTTGTGGGTGCTTTATTAAGGGCCCGGGGAGCTGGTGGACTAATGTCCCAAGCCCGAGCCCCCAATTTCACGTATGGGTGCTTCCCTCTTATACATGCGATTCATAACAAAGTCTCCAAGAAACAGTTCCCCGTTCCCCTTGCCTAGTCACAGACCCCTTGTGATACATTCCTTGGTTCACAAACAAGATCATTAATCTTCTGCTTATCTTATTCTAAGAGCATTGTATGCTGCCTCCAGACAGGTTAGCATTCTTACTTTCCTGCACTAGTTTAAATATTTATTAAATCCCTAAGACTACCTGCTGGGTTACACACAAAACCCAACACACTTTCAACGGCTACAAAACTGCTTTTAACAAACCAATTCACACACAACTCACTATAATTAAACATTTTGCTAAATTTCATTTCTTTTCCAACATTTCCCCCCTTTTGAGCATCCTTCAGTCCTGCTGCAAGGATGCTCAATCAACAGTATTGACAGTAACATCTTCATAACAAGGTGGGGAGTGTTCTTCATTCTGCCGCCCGCGGGTCATCGCCTTCAGCAACCGGAGAGATCGCCTCTTTTCCTTTTCGATCACACCTAAGAGGCATCTATATACAATCCATATAGTCACTAAAAATACTAAAAACATTAGTACATACTGGATAGCAGACGTAATCCAGCCAGACAGGTGAAGCCCCAAAGAATCAAATACTGCTCCTATCCAGTTATGCTGTGCTTCCTTTTCAATTTCCTTGGTTTTTGTTTCCACTTCTGCCAGTTGAGAAATATCTTTCTCAACTTCAAGTGTAACATTTGGAATGTGTACACAGCAATGATCTATTCTCCTACTCAGGTAACCACAAACTCCATGCTCTTTTAACAGTAGCAAATCCAATGCCATTCTATTTTGTAGGGTCATTCTTGATGTAGCTTGCTATTGCAAATTTAGATCTTTAAATCCCTTCTTAGTGGCTGCTGCCAACCTTTCTGTCTGTCCTAACAAATCGTTGAGCATTTCCCTATTTCGATATGTTGCTACCGGAGGGAATAATGACTCTAATATCCATCCAAATTGTACTCCTGAGCCAGGTTCATGCCACTGCTCCTCTAGGGATTCTTCCCTCTTTCTGAGTCCTTTCCTTTGGATCAATCTATTCTGTTTCCAGTATGGACACAATGTGGGAACCCCTAGGGTGATTTGTGTTACTGATCCATCTAGACGTAAATGTGTGGTCCACTGTCCGTGTCCCAACACCCAGACTAGATTTCCAGGGCTATGCACAGTAGTATATCTGCAATCTATAGGTCCATCCATGGACTCTCTGCTAACCGTGTGATCATACCCCCTACACTCGCATCCCCACTTTAATGCCATTTTCACCGGTACCAATCCAATTCGGTCTTCCGGTGTATCACATGTAAAAACCTCAGTACAATTCCAATCCTCCTTCTGCGATCTGAACTCTCGGGAAGATGTAGACATGATGAGGGCCCTATAATGTGACTGATTCTTTACTCCTGACCACTGGATGCACCATTGTACTTCCCCAAGGTAATTATAGTGTTCCAAAACACTAGGTCCCCATAATGTCTTCCAACTATTCCAGGTGTCAAAATTCTGTGTGACATTCTGACAACTCATCTCATTTCGGTGGGATTTCATTCTTATTCGTACTGTATTGCATGGCTCATCTATTGGGGTTGCAATTAAACACCTCCTGGTATTTTGAATCCAACCATAATGATTGGATTTCTTTTCACATTCCTCTCTAGTCATAGCCCGAATGGTCATACACAAATCCTTCCATACATCTACTGGTTTGGGAACTGACTGGCAGGACCATGAAACATTCTTGAATGTTTCAGGCATTTTGGTTACCGGTATTATTCCCCAGGGAATTGGTTCACCTGCAGCCTGTGGCAATGGCAGGCAAGCTGTTATTTTAGTCACGTTCTGCATGATCCCAAAATCTCTGATTAATCCTACCACTAAGTTTTCCTGCTCAGTATTTCGTTCTATTGTATCATTAACCTCCCGTCTACTCCTTCTACCGTGTCTCTGTGAGGATAACATCATTCTGTCATGCCTCCACCATGCATTTCCTATTCTAGGATTAGTGACATTGGACCACCCACAACCTTTGCCTTCCTTCTCCCACCAACTGGTCCTGTCCTCTATTCTGTCCCAGGTCAGTTCCCTATTTTGCTTCCACCATTTGACCCAAAGGCTCCTTTGATATCTTGATCTGACTAGGAAGGAACAATTTATTCTGAGAGGTGGCCCATCCCACATGTCCACTGCCATTGATACTGGATTAACCTTTATGTTTTCAGCACGATCCCCTGTCCATGGCAAAACCCTCATACTCACTCTTTTGTAATGAAAACTATCCCGTATTTTGACCAAACATGTATATTCTCCCGTATCATTTGTGGTTACCTTGGTAAGATTCAGTACCGTGTTTCCTTGTTGTTTATCCTGATCCCAACCGACTCCTTTCTTGCCTCGGCTTCTTTCAGCCCCCCGTTGCCATATTGCAATAACTTCACCGGCCTCAACTTTCTGGCTGTCAAATATAACACAAGTTAATTGAACATCCATCCCTTCCATGACTGTAACCTTTGTTTCTTCAACCTGTACTAGAGTAGACCCTTGAACGGGTACTAGTCTCATGATCACTAGCAGTAATATAATTAAGAAGGCGGCTTTGCGCGGAAGATCATCCGGGTTGGAGACACTATCTGGGTTTCCCATTGGAACGGTGCCTTCTTTACCCTGGTGTAATGGATCCAAGCATCCATCCCCTGGACCTTCACCGCCGTGTAGGTCGTCATCATCACCTGGTGGGGTCCGCTCCATGATTCCTGTAGCAGATCCGTGATCCACTTCTTGACGTACACCTGGTCCCCAGGCTGGATGTCGTGGACAGAATTCTCCAGCGTGAGCGGTCTATTCCACTGTAACGTATTTCTTAAAGAATTCAAGATCTTATTAAGTGACATAACATACTCTGCAGTCGCCTGGTCCCCACTCACATGTACCTCCCCTTTTAATACAGTTGCATGATATGGTTTGCCATATAATATCTCATATGGACTTACGCCTACCTTTTCCCTTGGTTTAATTTGAATCCTGAGTAGGGCCAAAGGCAAAGCTTGAGGCCAGTGCAGTTTAGCTTCCTGGAAAATCTTTTTGATTTGTCCTTTCAGGGTTTGATTCATCCTTTCCACCTGCCCACTAGACTGAGGTCTCCAGGGGGTATGCAAATTCCAGGTTATATCTAACAGTCGTGCTAATTCCTGCACTACCCCAGCTGTAAAATGCGGACCCCTATCTGATGACAATCCTAAAGGTACTCCAAATCTTGGTATTATTTCTTTTAACAAGGTTTTTACCACCTCCTTAGCCTGATTAGCTCTACATGGAAAAGCTTCCGGCCACCCTGAGAATGTACATACCTACACTAACAAGTATCTGTATCCCTGTGCCCTAGGCAATTCAGAAAAATCAACTTGCCAGTAATCTCCTGGTTGTGGCCCGACTTGCAACTTTCCCATTTGTATTTGTCTCCTAACTACTGGATTATTTTTCAAACATACCGGGCACATTGCATTAACTCTTTTTGCCATTGTTAACATCTGATGGGAGATTATCTCATTCTTCAAAAGTTTTACCAATACTTCTGCCCCCCAATGACATTTGTTATGTTCTGATTCCAAAATAAATTTCATTATGCGGGTAGGTACCACTATTTGTCCCATTGGTGTAACATACCACCCAAGTTGATTCCTCTGTGCCCCTAGCAAGTTTATTAGTTTTCCATCTTCTATTGAATATTTGGGCTCCTGATTCAGGTATGGGGTAGCGGGATTTGTTCTTACCGGTACCAATGCCATTTGAGTCCATACTTCCCGTGCCACTTGCCGTGCTGTAACATCAGCAAATCGATTTCCTCTGTAAACGTCTCCTTCCGCAGTCTGATGTCCTCTAACATGCATTACTGCAACTGCTTTGGGACTGTGTACCGCATCCAGTAGCTGTAGCACTTCTTCCCGGTGCTTGATGTTGGTTCCCTGTGAATTCAAAAGCCCCCTTTCCTTCCATAACGCCCCATGTACATGAACCACACCAAAGGCATATTTAGAATCTGTCCAGATATTAACCCTTTTCTCCTTGCTCAAATACAGGGCTCTGGTGAGTCCAATCACCTCTGCCTTCTGGGCCGAAGTTCCAGGTAACAAAGCCTTTGCTTCTATTACCTGATCCAATGTTACCACTGCATACCCAGCATAGAGAGTCCCATTCTCGACAAAACTGGATCCATCAGTGTATAGTTCCCATTCAGGTTCTTCCAATGGTTCATCCTTTAGGTCGGGTCTGCTGGCATATATTTGTTCAATTACCTCTACGCAATCGTGCACCAGTCCCCCAGCTTCCTGGTCACTGCGTAAAAACTCTGCTGGATTAACATGATTAGTAGTCTTTATTTCAATATCATCCTGTTCTCTCAGGATTGCCTGGTATTGCAACATTCGACTGGATGATAGCCAGTGACCCCCCTTTTGCTCCAAAATGGCCATGACCATATGGGGAACAAACACTTTCATTTTTGCCCCCAAAGTCAATTTCCGGGCCTCTTGAATAAGAATTATTGTTGCCGCCACGGCTCGTAAACACGAGGGCCACCCGGAACTTACCGAATCCAGTTGTTTAGAGAAGTATCCCACTGGCCTCTTCCAGGATCCCACCTTCTGGGTGAGGACCCCCAATGCCAGTTTTTGCCTCTCATTCACGTACAACTGGAATTCCTTGGTCAGGTCAGGGAGTCCTAGGGCTGGGGCCTCCTTTAGTGCCTGCTTCAATTCCTGGAAGGCCTTCTTTTGCTGTGTCGTCCACTCCAACCGATGCTGCTTCAAGGCCTCATACAGTGGCTTGGCTAGGAGACCAAAATTCATGATCCACAGTCGACACCATCCCACCATTCCTAGAAAAGATCTCAATTCCTGATGGTTACAAGGCAAAGGAATAGCACATATTGCCTCTATTCAGTTTACTCCCAAACGTCTCTGCCCTTGTGTGATCTCACAACCGAGATAAATAACGCTATTTTTGACCAATTGAGCTTTTTCCTTAGAAACCCGATACCCTGCTTGGCCAAGCATGTTGAGTAATTTAATTGTTAATTCCACACACATTTCCCTTTCCTTAGTAGCCATAAAGATGTCGTCCACGTACTGCAGGACTACATACAAGGATGGGGATATTGTTACCTGGGTTATCTTCCATTCCTCCAGCTCCTTGGCCAATTGGTTTCCAAAAATAGTAGGGGAGCATTTAAATCCCTGTGGGATTCTGGTCCACGTAAGCTGCTTCTTTCTCCCAAAATCAGGACTCTCCCACTCGAAGGCAAAATATTTCCTACTCTCTACTGCCAGTGGGATGCAGAAGAAGGCATCTTTAAGGTCAATCACTGAGAACCATTTAAACTCCTCCGATACAGATGTTAACAAGGTATAAGGATTAGCAACAACTGGATGCATGTCTTTCACTATTTCATTAATAGCCCTTAAGTCCTGTACCAAACGGTACTTACCATTAGGTTTCCTCACTGGAAAAATTGGAGTATTATACTCCGATTCACATTCCTGTAATATTCCTTGAACCAAATATTGTTTAATTAACGGGGCTACTCTCCTCCTTGCCTCAAGCTTCAAGGGGTATTGCTTTATCCTCACTGGTCGAGCCCCTTCCTTTAGTTCCACCTTTACTGGCTGCGCAGCTTTAGATTTTCCGGGGAACCCTGACTCCCATACCCAGGGTACTACAGCCTGCTAAATTTCTTCTGGAATAGGAGAGGCATCCACTTCCTTGATCACAAAAATGCCTGCTATTTGTTCCTCAGGTATTCCCAATTTCACCCTTCCCCCTTCAAATATTATTTTCACATTAAGTCGGGACAACAGGTCTCTGCCAAGAAGGGGTGTGGGGCAGTTTGGCATATACAAAAATTGGTGATCTAATTCCTTCCCCCCAAACCTAAGATTTAAAGGTTGTAAAAATGGTTGTTCCTCTAGCTTCCCTGTTGCCCCCATCACCTGTACCGTTGTGTCACTCAAAGGTCCCAATCGTCTATTGAGTACAGAATACGTAGCTCCAGTGTCTACCATAAATTCTTGATCCTTTCCATCTATTTCTAAAACTACCCTCAAATCCTTTTCTAGTCAGCTTTGATTCTGATAGTTTCCCAAAACTAGTGCTTGAGCGGCCTCTGCTGGTCCTCCCATGAATCCTCCCACAGGAGCATTCCCCATTGGACCCGTCCTTAATCCTATGTTTCCCATGGCCATACCTCCTCTAACCGGGCATTCATTTTTCCAGTGTCCCAATTGTCGGCAAAACGCACACTGGTTTGGATCCAACCTCCCCATGTTAGGTGCAAACCCAAATCCTCCCCGACCTCTTGCCAACCCCCTCTGTCCGCGATTAGCTCCTCCCCGACCTCGACCCCTAATGGGTCTTCCTCCTGCCCCTGTCTGTTGCATTACAGCCAGAATACTAGCTTGTTGTCTTTTTGCAGTTTCTTTTTCCCTGTTGTTGTATACCTTCCATGCTACCTCCAGCATTTTATCCAAACTCCTAGTATCCTCTCCTTCTAGCTTTTGTAACTTTTTCCTAATATCCTCTTGTGATTGCCCCATAAACAACAATGCCAATTGAAGTTTTCCTGATTGATCCTCTACATCTAAATTAGTAAACTTCCGAGCCATGTCTTTTAATCGTTCTAAAAAGGCAGACGGAGACTCATTCTTGTCCTGCTTGACCGAATACAACTTAGACCAATTCATAGTCTTAGGTATTCCTGTCCTAATTCCTTCCACCAGCAATTCCTGATATCGTTTTACAGCCCTTATTCCTCCCATAGACTTAGGATCCCACCTAGGTTCCTCACTTGGTACCAATTCATCAACTGTCTCATTTAGTTTTCTCAACCGAATTTCCTCACGAGCCTTTTCTCTAGTGGCTCTGATAATCATTTCCTTTTCCGTGGAATCCATTATAGTATCTAATAATACCTGTAAATCATTCCAGTCCAGATTCTGAGTCTTTATTACCATTTTCACCACCCTTGCCACCCTTTCAGGACCCTCCCGATAACTCCCCGCTGATTGCTTCCATATTACCAAATCCCCGGGGAAGAAAGGCACCTTTATAAGTATCCTTTCTCCCTGTGGTCCCACAGCTTCCCTTAACGGCGCAATTAACTGTGGCCCCTTCTGCCCCTTCCTTCCCTGGCGAGTCCGCCCTGCTAACGGAGTTCTTTTAACACTCTCATTCTTTTCACCATCACCACCATCACTATCACACTCACTAGATCCCGTTTTTATAGATATATCCGCAGGGGGGGCAGGGGGCACATTAGGAGCAACTGGAACCCTCGAGGGCGCTATACAATAGGACAAATCTTCCTCGATTGAAGGATACAAATTACGCTCCTTTCTTTCTTTACATCCCACACACTCCCTCTCATCATTCACTTCTAAAACCAAAATACCACACTCCTTTTGCCATTCCTCTTTCCGGTATAAAACAAAAAACAAATCCAAATATGGTATTTCATCCCATTTCTCATTTCTCCTTAAAAATTGCATCAAAGATTCCATTATCCCCAATTCCAGTGTACCATTCACCGGCCATCCCGCTTCCCCAATCTCATATTCAGGCCAGCAATGATTACAATAATCTATCATTTTACTTTTATCCAATTCTTGATAATACCCCTCACTTTTCCGTCGTTTCAATATACAACCTAATGGTGTATTTCCAGGTATTTTACCATTGGCTTGCACTAAGGTTTTAAAAGTTTGAAAAGACATCATATTACAGCCTTTAATTCCACCTTTAATCCCAATAAACCAATATACCTTCTCGCCGTCCTTCCCTAAAAAAAACAGGAGGCGAGTTCCGGTCCTGCGTCCTTAGACGTCTTATGGCCGGAGCCTAGGCTTTTTTACCAACCACCAAATCCAAATCCAATTATCACCTTTTTCCAATATAAAGCACCTTCGGGCTTACTTTGGCAGTTGTCCGACAGGCGCGGGGTCGGTCACGACCGATGTCTCCCCAAGAAGTGCTCAGTGCCGGCTTGGAGTGGATCGGGACGCGAACCGTCCCAGCAACCTTCGGAGTCCTGCCGCGGTCGCCAGAAAACTGTTGCCCGATTGATAAATGACACAAAACTCGGATAAGGTTTGTGGGTGGTTTATTAAGGGCCCGGGGAGCTGGGGGACTCACGTCCCAAAAACCCGAGCCCCCAAATTCACATATGGGTGCTTCCCTCTTATACATGCGATTCACAACAAAGTCTCCAAGAAACAGTTCCCCGTTCCCCTTGCCTCGTTGCAGACCCCTTGTGATACATTCCTTGGTTCACAAACAAGATCATTAATCTTCTGCTTATCTTATTCTAAGAGCATTGTATGCTGCCTCCAGACAGGTTAGCATTCTTACTTTCCTGCACTAGTTTAATTATTTATTAAATCCCTAAGACTACCTGCTAGGTTACACACAAAACCCAACACACTTTCAATGGCTACAAAACTGCTTTTAACAAACCAATTCACACACAACTCACTATAATTAAACATTTTGCTAAATTTCATTTCTTTTCCAACACACTCATAACATTCATAAACTTCTTGGTGAGTACACTTGTCTCTTTTTTTTTCAACAGACTCTAATTTTTTTGGATCTCTTGGGATCCCCTGGGTGGCTGAATACTCCACTGCTAAATACTTGTTACAAACAATTTTTCTTACCATTTTCACCATTTCTTTTCTTTTTACTAGATCTGCTGAGCTTGTTCCAGCAGCATCACATTCAAAACACAACCAGGCTTCCCCTATAGGGCACTCTCCTAGGAGTGGCTGCCTAAAAGTGGCAGTATTGTGTGCTATCCAATACATTCTCTTATTTTTCTGATAAAGGACCAATTGGAAGAGGTTAACACAATCAGGGTTAGAACTGATATGGACTCTCGACAAGGAGCTCACTTCCTCCTCATAGAGGGGTTGGTAGCATTCACTGCACGGCTCAACTGGGCTTCCCAGAGTACCACCAGCAATCAGAGCCATCATTACTACCCTTCCCAAGAGTCCGGTATGGGTCATCTCACACAGCCTGCCCACCTGGCCTTGCCTCTTGGGGAATTTTACTGAGAAGAAGCTTCCAAGCTCTTTAGAGTCACTTCTACCTGCTTCTCTGGTTAAACCTCTCTTGGTCTGTTCCCTACCAATTTTGGTTTCCCCCAGGGGAGTGTTCTGTAGAGGATTAACCTGGAGTCTTTAGAATTAAATTGGGGAACTTAAACCAGAATTAGTTATTTACAGTCTTAAACTTTTTACCAACATAGTTTACACAGAACAGTCTTTAAACATTTTAAGCAATGTTAGAACTCTGATACCAATTTTTCCCATACAGTTCAGTCTTTTTGACTCTTCCTCTTGAGAGTCAACTTTAAATCCTTTGGTCCTTTTATCACAGTATACTCAGGTGATTTAGCTTGTGAAGCAGATGAATCTTGTCCAGTGCCTGGAGGTGAGAGTGGTGTGGACTCTGGCCCAATGCCAGAGGGAGAAGCTGATGTTGGATCCGGTCCTGTACCTGGGGGTGAGACTGGCCCTTTTATTCCTGTAATATGAGTCCAACCTTTTTCTTTGGTCCGCACAGCTGAATTAGTGATTAGGGGCACCTGGAACGAGCTTTCAAACACAGGCATTAATGCTCTGCTATTTAATGATTTTATCAAAACTCAGTTTCTCTGTTTAATGTCTTAAATACTTCTTTCAACCCCTTACACTTAAATTATTTTTTTTTCTTACACCATTCTTCTACACAATACACTTCCCTCTAAGGAGATGTGGTAAAACTTATAATGCACAGTCTACATTACCTCTATTCTAATTCGTCTATATTCACTCTCACACATTCCTTCACATCCCCAAGACACAAACTGGATCATCATTGCTAGTAAATCACAGGTCCCTGTGGCCCCCCTCACCTTGGGGTTGGCCCACAGGTCTCACTATCTCTGGGCCTCTTGGAGGGCCCTGACTCTGGTTGCCTCTGGTGCACATTCACCTGTGAGGCTGTCTGCGTGTCACTCACGCTCTTACAGCTACGGCTCCCTCACACATCTGGGGAGCACTACTCTCATTTGCAGGTCACACACATTCTTTGGCCACAGCCCCCCACCTGCCCGGGGGACACAAGCCTGGTTTGCAGGTCACACACACACTTCTGCTTGTGACTCACTCTCACACACACAACAAGACAACAATAGGATACCTTTTACTTTCACATCACTTATTACAAGTTTAGTCTAACTGGCCAGTTTTGGTGCTATTGGATATCCTTTCTACCTAGCTGGTTTTTTGTCTAACTTCAGATGTTTTTTCACTATTACTATACTTCTTAGTACTTTGTTGAGACAGGACTTCTGTTCCTGTATCTACTCAAAAATTCTAATTCTTCATTTAGGGGTCCCACCTTAAAGTTTACCAAAGGCTCTTCTAGATGTCGCATCAGGTCCCCTAAAGTGTAAAGCCCCTGACCCTCTAATCGTCACCTTTAAGGATCTTCCCTAAATTATCTTGTTCCCTGGCTATTGCCGCATCGAAACTAAGCTTTCTACAAAACCTCCTGACCTGTCCTGCCTTTCCACACTAAGAGCAATGTCGTTCTCTCAAAGGGCCTTGAGGTGTCTCCATCTCTCTTGTACCTGACAGTACTGACCTATCCTTGCCTCCTCCTGGTGGTGGACCCACCCACCCTGCACTTTCTCTAGCTACAGAAACCATGATCCTAACCTTGGCCGTTGCTTTATCTTCCTCCCTCCTTAAATACACCTTCAATGCCTCTCTTAATAACTCATTTATGTCCTTCTCTTGCCAGTCTTCAATCTTTTCCAGTTTTCTCCGTATATCTGGCCAAAATTTGGTAACAAATTGGACCTTTAGTAGCACTTGACCTTCTGGGGTGTCTGGGTCTATTCTAGAGTACAATTGGAAGTTCCGCTTTAGGTGATTAAGCCAAGTAGCAGGAGCTTCATCTTTCTCTTGTGTACCCTCAAATGCCAATTGGGTATTAGTTCCTTTGGGAACTGACTCTTTGATCCCCCGTATTATCAAAGACCTATATTCCCTCATGGCCTTCCTCCCCTCCTCCTGGTTAGGGTTCCAGCTGGGATCCGTTAGTGGCAATTTATGTTCACCTGTTGGCACCTGGGGTCCTGGATGGTTCTCTTTCTCCCAAATTCTTATGCCAGCCACCCTAATCATCTGGACCTCTTCTGGGGAAAATAATATACTCAGGATGGAATTCATCTCCCCCCAACTGTAGATATTCGGACCTAGAAATTGATCCACTTGGTTGGCTATGCCCACTGGGTCCTCAACTAAATGCCCCAACTCTTTCTTGAATCCTCTCACCTCAGAAGCAGTTAGGGGAGCATTCACAAAGCCAACACCTCCCGCTACTCCTCCCATAGGAACCTCTCTGAGGGGAAAGAGTTTCTCTGCCTTGGAGGTCTTGGATCTGGTACTACAGTACGGCCCATCTTCAGATGCCAAACTACTTTGAGGGATATCCGGGTTACCCTGAACTTTCTGCCCATCAGCAGGTGTATTTGCTGATAGCTGTTTACTGGGAAAGGAGGCATTTGTGTCCCAACTAGGAGGAGGTAAAGGGACAGCAATAGGAGGGGGAGAAGAGCCTGAGTGGATATTAAGTGGAGCTGGAGAAGGGGTGGAGAATGCAGCAGGTGGAGGAGGCACTTGTGGTGATGCAGAAGGAACTGGAGGAGCTGAAGGGGGTGGTGAGGGAGTGGTTACTGGAGGAGATACTGGGTTTATCATAGGGGAAGCTGAAGAGGTAGAAGGAGGAGTTTGAGCAGGTGGTAATGAGATGGCAGCCGGGGGAAGAACCGGACCTGCCGTTTGAGGTGCTTGAAGAAGAGGATTATAAAGTGGAGGGGCAGAAGGAGGCAAATAATCCAGGGGGTCCCATCTTTTTCTAGTCCTATCATCCCCTCCTTCATTTCCCTCTTTCTTCCTCTGTACCTTACAAATTTGCACCTCTTTATCTTCAACAGTGCTCTTTACCCAGCAAGATACATACAGTAATTGCTCAGGATCAGTATCGCCTCAAGCTGTCAGATAATTATTTAGTTGTTGGCACATCCACTTATCTTTTGTCCCACATCAAGGCCATCCTCCTTGCACCTCTAATTCTGGCCAGACTTCCATACAATATTGGATAATTTTCACTTTATCTAGTCCCTCCATGGCCTCTATAGAATCCCATTTTACTAACAGTTCTAAGGGACTATTGGGATGTATATACCTCAGTCTCTTGCTGGTCTTTTTACTATTACACCCTCCCATTTTTCAGGTGTCAACAGTAAAAAATCCCAAAGGTGCCTCTACTGACAGGTAATTAAAAAAAAAACAACCCTGTTTGAGGAGCTTCAGCCTCCACTGAACTTCAAATTTCTGCCTGATGCTCAGGACTTTATACTGAAACAACTGCCTGATCTCTTGATTGCCCAACTTTCCCAACGTCAGGTCTTACATCTATCGGGACTTGAACACACGAAGCCTGGGCCTAAGAATCCGGGTCGTGCCTGACTCCCTCAGTCAGAAAAAACAACTGCCTGATTTTTAGTTTGCCTAACCTGCCAATTTTTAGGCTTCACCGTATCAGGACTTAAAAGCAAACCGCAGCCTCCTTCGCTGGGGTTTGTGCCTGACTCCTTTGTCAGGACTTACTTTGCCTGCAGGGCTTGTGAGCTACCTGAATCCTTCTCAGGACTTACAAATCTGCCTGACTTCCCACTGTCAGGACTTACTTTGGGTGCGTGCTACTCATACAACTATTCCCTCCGCAGGCCCGGAGGGAGGGGGGCCCTTTTTTCCCCCTTAGGAGACGACTCACTCACGCTAATTTCAAGCACTTCCCCCTGTTCCCGGCCGGCTTTCTCGCGAAAGTTCGGAAACGCGGTACTAAGGGTCCGCTCTCAGTTCGAAGGTCCGGCTGCCAGCCCTCGTCTCACACACTCATGCACACGTCTCCCACTCCCGCCACCGGATTTCTAACCAGCCCGGTGCTCCGGTGCTCCTCTGTGTCGCTGCTCCTGAGCCGATCCCTCTGGTCCTGGTAGCCAGCTGTCCTGGAGGTCCAAGATGGCCAGTCCTGGCGTCCTCTTGTGGCGTGGCTATCCCGGACGAGCACCCCAGCTGAACTAAACAGGGCCAGGAGACTTCTTCTCCTTTTAATGCCTTTATTAAAAGTGATCAGCTCAGGATTGGGCAGTCTCCCGTTGTCTCTCCCAGGGCGACTCAGAGGAGGAGGATATGCGCAGCTTTGTCCACTAGGGGCAGAGCTGGGGATCAGGTCCTCGTGGGAGCCTTTAGGGCGTGGTGATCCCATCCAATGTTACTTTTCCCGGCCCCTTCCCACCGGCTCCCGGCGTCGGGACGACTCCCATGGTCAGGGCGAGAGGGACTCCGAAGGTGTTCCGCATCTCTGCAGGCTCAGCACTCGGCTCCTCACGTCCAGACATCACTCCAGTCTCTCAGCTCTTAGGTGGCTTGTTGTTTTTGGGGTTCTTCCTGCACGTTTGGAGTAGGGGTCCCACACAGCATGCTGGTCCTTAGAGTTATTTTGCATATCCATCCCCTCCAAAGTCTCTTCTCTTCACTGTTCGGGGAGGTCCCCACCCTTTACTGTCTCGGAGAAGGGCCATTACCTCGCCCCAGCCAGGGCTTTTACTGATACAAAAACAACTATTAACAACAAGGACCCGTAATTACCATAACACAGGCAGCAGCCCAGCAGTAGTGGTAACCTTTTTCTCACAGAAAAAATCAACTGAATTTTTGTTCATAACACTGAAGACCGAAAAGTGAAGAGTCCAGACTCATTCTTCGGAGCGCGGGCTGCCTCAGAAACATCCCACGTATCTCGGGGCAGAGACTAGACAGTCAGACCCGAGACACCCCCATCCCCCCAGGGCAGGACACCAGCGGCAGCATTCTTGGAAACTGTCTCTCCCGCTCCGCAGATGGAAGCGGGGGGGTTGAGGCTCCCTGAGTCCCGGGGGGAGCCTCACAGGGTGAGGGCACCTCGAGACCAAGCTAATGTTGGCCTGAGAAAAATGCTTTTCCCCAAAAAGCCACTGAATTTCAGAGTTCTCAGCCTGGATGAATGAACTAACAGCTTCCGTGAGGCGCATCCGCTTGAACGCAGTTGGGTCAGCGACCAGCCGCTGCAAAGGCAGGTTGTGGAGTGGAGGTTGCAGCATCCACTTATTGCAGGGGTTTTTTCCCCGTGGCATAGTGTTCGGAGAGAGAAGCAGCCTCCGGTGGGGAGGCCAGAGACACGGCTGTCATAGGCGCGCGAAGAAGCACTGCTGCAGTTTTTCACAGTTCCGGGGAGGGTGGCGCTGGCAGCGCCTTCGCTGCTGCCAGAGCATTGCCTGGCAACCCGAGGGAAACAGCGGGGGGCCACGCTGCCGGGGGCGGCAAGGCAGGCTCCTTGGGCGCAGAGGCAGGAAAATCCAGCGACCGAGCTGACCGGGGATCTTACTTAGCATCCCAGTTCACATCCCAAACAAAGCCTGAAATAAACAGGGACAGGAGACCTTTCTCCTTTTTAATACCTTTATTAAAAGTGATCAGCTTGAGTGGGAAAAACCGACGGGTCCGCACTCACGGCGCCGCTGCTCCCAGGAGCGACTCGGAGGAGGAGGAAGCACTCATCTTTGTCCACTAATCTGTGGGCAGAGCTGGGGGTTCTATCCTCATGAGAGAATCAGGAGATTCACAATTATACGGTTTGACATTCGAGGGCATCTATCTAGTCAACATCTTTTAGGTTAGGGTGACAGGTAAAAAGGGTCTTAGCAGATACTAGATTCTGTTCCTCACGTCTAGACATCACTTTGATTAGTCAATTTTGTGTTGGTTCATTGTTTTTAGGGGTTTTTGGCTAAATTTGGTGAGGGGCTTGTCCCATTGCATGCTGGTTGCGAGGTCATTTGCATGCTAACTCCAAGGTCTCCTCCTCTTTACCGTCCGAGTGCCATCCTCCAGGAAGCAGCAGGGTGTCACTCAACAAAAGGGGGAATTCTTAACCATCAATGACAGGAGTTAACGAAAATGAGAGGTGATTACAATAACAAACAGTTAGAACTCCATCCTGGCAGCAACTAGCCCAACCTGTGAACTCTGCAACCTTTTTAAAAAATGGGCAGCTTTTCTACTCATAACAAAGCTGGGCCGGCTGGAGGCGGCGGGGCTGGCTGGACTGACCCACACACCTCACAGGGGGAAGGAGGAGGGGTGGAGATGGCCCCTCCTGCACGTGCTCCGGTGAAACAGAAGAAAGCTGCTTCTGAGCCGTGGGCAAAGCTGTCTCTCTCCACTCTGCTTGAGGGGTGTGGGGGGGTGGGAACCAACGGAGCCAGTTGAGGCGGCAACCCGTGACTTGGGACCGCTTTTCCCAGTCCAGGGGGATTCGGCGCCGGGCGACGTGAAGCTGGTCAAGACAAAGAAACACCGGCTGCCCCATCCAGAGTGGGGGTGGGTGCCGCCGGTGGCCGAAGCACGGCTGTCCACGGTGGGGACAAGCCAACCAGTCTCTGCAGGGCAGGGAATGCTGGAATTGTCAGTGAGTGCAACTGTACTCCAGCCGCCCCTCTCGGTCCAGGGAGAGTTGGAGCAGGCGGAAATGGAGCGGGACGTTCTGCCATGGGCGATCAAGACACGGTTCCCCGAGACATTGCAAGCGAAAAACCTGCTGGCTTTGTCACCATCCTGTTCCCTGGGGTCCCACGCCGGAGGGCTTTAGAAATGCGTCTCCAGGCAGGTGGTAAAGACCTTGTGACCGCATTGCCTGTGGTGACTGCAGTTAGCAAACAATCACCTAGCGATTCCCAAGTCTCTGAACTGAATGCAGTGCTCACATCTGCTGTGAACCCGAGATCTCTGGCCCAGGCCAGCAGACCGCAGAGCTCTCCATCAGAGACAGCGAGTCTCATGGGAGGGATAAAAGCCCTCCACGAGATCAGAACTACTTGTTCGTCTCTAGAAAGTTGGTTCCCCATTTTTAAGGAAAACCCATCCCTCAGCTGGCTTCCACTTCAAGAGACAGTCTGCTGTGTCAGGAAAAAACATCCCCACTCAGTTCCTGGCCTCTCGGGGCCGATGTCCGCGGTCTTAATGGGACCAGTCTTCTCAGGAAAACACGGGGCACAGTCAGTGTTACCTCACTCAAGAGGGCAAATGGTGTCTGATCCACGAGGGGTCTCCAGATCCCTCCGTGTTCAGCCTCGGCTGAGAACTTGGCTGGACCCTCGAGGGTCCCGTGCCTTCAACCTAGGCTGCAGATCACTTTGGCGGCCACCAGAGGACACTGTTGAGTAAGGGACGGAAAGAAATACTCCAGTCTTCAGGTGGATCAGAAGGCTCAAGAAGAATCCTTATTAGTAAGAAGCAGCAAGTTTTATAGTCTCACTCGCTAAGTGGGACCGGATTGGTCTCAAAGTAGAAAACATCTCACATTATTGGTGGCTATGAATAGCACGCTGTAAAGAACCATAACTATAAACAATGGTTACAGAAAGAGAGATAATAATTTTTTTAATTCTTTCATCTAAGATTCCCAGGCTCAGCCTGGGAGAAATTCTCTCTGTTCTTTCTTCGACTGAACTGAGAATATCCACAGGTATCTAGAAATTATTACATGTTTTTTAACTACTTTTGAAACCCAAAATCAACTAATATGAACAATGTTCTAGTCCCCCGTCCCAAAAATTATAGCGTCATTCTTAATCCAAATTCTCCATGGTATAAGAATGTGACCAAATACTACCATAATTGGGCTTATCTTGGCAGTGCTGGTACAAATGCAACTGTAAGAAAGCTTCCACCAAGTATCTTTTTAATTTGTGAGGAGTTTGAAGGAAAGTGCTGTATGAACCTCTCTGACCATTCTGCATCCATTCACAGGAAACTCAAACAACTACAAGATAACATGAAAAAATTGACTGTGAGTGGCTGGGGTTTGGATGAATGGTTTAAGGGATGGGGAATAACTGGATGGTTGATAGATATTGTAAAGGGAACTCTGTTAGTTTTAGTAGTCATTATTTTATGGCTTTGTGTTATTCCATGCATAAAGTTGGTGACCTGCTTAGTAGAGAATACAGTAAAGAGGGCCTGGCTGGTGCAAGGAGAAGAAGAGGGAATTGTAGCAGTGTATCTAAACAACTTAGGCCTCAGTGTGCACCAGCCATACCGTCTCTAACTGTTCTTATCAGAATTTTCTCAGGGCACTGTGGAATTCATCAAGGTTGCTAAGACATAAACTGTGCTAAAATAAGAACAAAGTAGCTGAGACACTACATACCAGGATCACAAGAACTAGATAACAGAGGACTGTAGAACACCTACACGGTAAACAATCATGGATGCTGAGAAATGGAGGCAGAGAACAAGGGAAGAAGACAAAGGCACCAATCAGGAAGTGTGATCTTAGTAGTTTGCAGAAACTATAAAAGTGTGTGTAATGTAAACAATAAAAGGCTTCTGTTTGATCATATTGGTCAGTTGTTCAGGAGTCCTGGATTTCCTGCAAATTAGTATTGTGAAAAATGATACAGAGGCTAACACTTTGGTAACTTTGTGTAAAATGTCTGAGAAGGCTTATGCTGAAATTAATCCAGATATGTGGGCAGCACCAGATAAATACAGAAAATTAGACATAGAATTTCTCCAAAGTACGTTGAAGTAACTAGGAGGACAAGTGGTGTCTAAAAAGTAATACTTTATTTCAAGTGAGGGAAGGAAGGGGTTACAGCCTTTCACTGAGTCTGTGCTAAAGACAGGTCATTTGGACCCATGTATGTCTCCCTACAACACTCCTATCCTGTTGGTTAAGAAACAGGATGGAACTCTTATAATGGGCAATGTGATGGTTGGGTCTCACAATTAAGAGATAAATATTATGTGCATGTTAAGAGAAGTTTTATAGATGCATAGTTATGTTATTTTTATATGTTCTCCCCATAGTCCTCTTTCCCTTCCCCCATTGTATTGTGGTCACTAGTTGGGGCATTTAGGGGAGGGCAAGCTTGTTACTAGGAGGCATGGCATGGCAACATCTAACCTCCAATCAAATTATAAGAAAGTGATCTGCACCAATGGACGTCAGAGAAAGAGTTGATTGACAAAACTTTAGGAGGGGCCAAGGGTATAAAAAGCAGAGCATCCATTTTGTAAATGAGCACATGGTTAGTGATCACAGATACTCCCAGCACTGTAATTTTTCCTTATTCAGTCCTCTGTTGTATTTTTGTTTGGGTTTATTAAAACTTTGAAATTTTAAATGTGAGCATAGTTTCTCAGAGAACCTACAGAATGGTGCAGGACCTAGAATAAGAAATGAAATTGCCAAACCGAGGCATACCACAGTTCTGAATCCCTATATCATCCTGAATCAAATACCTTCTTTACGTCGTGGATTTGAAGGATGCTTTTCTGAGGGTGTCCAATTGCAGTGTTATAATGAGATGATTGACTCTCGCAATTAAGGGATGACTATTGTGCGAATATTAAGAAAAGCTTTAGTGATGTATAGTTATGTTATTATAGTTTAGATGTCCTCTGTTGCCCCCATAGTTCCCTTTTCTCCCCCTCTGTATTGTTGCCATCAAACAGCCTGAGTTGTCTAGGACAGGTAAAAAGAAGGTGTGCACAAATACCCCTTACATGGGGCAGTTAGGAATGGAAAAGCTTGTTGCTAATGGGGTGCGGCATGGAAACACCTGACCTCCAATCAAGTTACAAGAAAGCAGTCTCCACCGTTAAATGACAAGGAAGAGCTGACTGACAGGCATTGGGAAGGGGCACGGTTGGCTGATGCAACCCCTAGGGGTATAAAAGATGGAGCATCAATCTTGAAGATGAACCAGCCACATGGTATGCACGCAGGCAGTTCCCAGCGCTGCAAATTTTTCCTTATGTAGTCCTTTTGTTGTATTTTTGTCAAGGTTTAATAAATATTTTTTAATTTTCAAGTGAGCAGTTTTTTCTCACACAGAGGACAGTAAACAGTATTTTTTGCCTTTGAATGAGAAAAGGAGGAAGGAGAGAAAATGACATAACAAAAATTGACATGGACAGTCCTCCCACAGGGATATACAGGGTCACCAGTTTTGTTTGGGTAAGCCTTGCAGAAAATATTAAAAGCATTTACTCCACCCTCAGGAGTTAGGTGATAAAAACAAGGGCAAGCTCCTGGACTAAAGTGATTTCAGCTTTTATTATAAGAAAAAGAAAGGCCTAAAGCAAGGGGGCCCATGGGCAAGCAAGAGCGTTCCCGTTGAGGGTGCTGCAGCACTGGCACTGGGTCTTCTTTTCAGAAGCAATGTAGAGATGTCCCAGATGGAGCAGCACAAATTCAGTGGGTCAGAAGCCCCCTTTTTATCCTGTTTTTTGTCCCTTTGGATTGGTTTCTTTTTGGATTCTTCACTTGCATGAAGGTTTAAGGCGCTTGATTGGCCCCTTACAGTTCTGTCCAGGCTGGCTGGTTTTGCTTGGGGGGTGGTGCACTTAGGTGTATTATGGTACATTGAGTACCGTGTTTCTTATAACTACCCTTTTAACCCCTTTGAAAATATAATAACCAAACTAACAGTACATGCTTAAAAATCTATCAACTATTTTACAACAGTTTCTAACCAATTTTTAACAATTCCCCCCCTCTAACTATTTGATCAGGCTTCCAACCTGCATCAACCTTTTAAAGTTCAACTTCTACTTTTCTCAGTTTCTCGTACTGTTCAAGCATATCTCTGGCATTCTGATCATTCTGTTCTTTTATTAACATTACTTTTCCGCCATTTTCCCATTCTTTGTTACCTTGCAGCATGATGCTGCTTTGGACAATGCTGTTTTGATATTTCTTCCTTGTGTAATCCCCTGTTTTATTTTTGCAAGCTTAGTCCAGAAGATGCAAGTAGACAAGAAATATTGCTCAAGCCCAATGATTTACAAAGAATAAGAGGGGAGATTGTGAAAACTGCGTATTTTATGATTGGCTTTTCGCAAATATTAAAATGAATGTTATATGTGTTATGTTAGAAAGCTATGCTGTATTAATTTTCTTAAGTAGTGTGTTAACTATATTTTTAGGTTATAACATAATGTTAAAATAGAAACTATGCTATGCTTAGTATATGGTAGAGATAATTCATGCTATTTATGTATAAAATATTGTAAAATCCAAGCTATGTCTTTTGACCACCCCTGCCGGGAGCAGAGTTTTATTTTTATTCAGTTAGCTCCCGGACTATGTTAAGATAATAGCAAGTCTGTTAACGTATGAATTGAACCTTCCCGAGCGATGATCAACGACTTCCCTAGAATGTAGGCGTGATCTCGCACCTCAAAGATTGCATCTACTACACTTATCACCGAGCAACACCCTGTTATATGTGAATGCCGACTTCTCCGAAGTGTTCTGACAACATCCAGACACCTGGAACTGAACTTTTGTCTATCCCTGCACATGTATGGCCCCAGTTCTGCATGTGAAGGGACACAAAGGAACATTCGATCATCTCTGCCTCAGGCAGAATAAACTGTATATAAGCTCGCTGCGTGAAGCAGCCAGGGTGAACCGAAGGGGAGACTCTGACATTTTGGCAGTCAGATCCAGGTTCACCCAGTGCCAATCCCGGGGTTGAGGCTGCCCAAGGCTGTGGTGGTTTTTTGATGGAAATTCTGTTTCACTGACAATCTAATAAATCATCGCTAAATTTTCTTTTAGATTTGGCCCCTGATTTGATCATTTATAACAATTTGGTGACAGACTGAATTGATTTGATACTGGGGTTTGGGACCCCCTTCCCACCCTGGGGGTGCCCTGCTGATTTCAGCCACCCGAGCGGGATTGGATTCCGAAAAAACCAATCAAATTCACAAAGAGCCGCAACCGGAGTTGTGAACCTCAACCAGAGCCACAGCCAAGGGGGATAAAAGGCCCCAGTTCTTGGCAAGCTCGGATTGATCTATAGATATCTCCGAGACCCGAGGTTTTTTTTCACTTGTAAAAATCAATGTGCATGAAGAAATCCACGTGGGAAAAGGAACCGTAAATATCGTGTGGTTGAGTGGAGCGTGATCGGACGCGTGTGTGAGATGTGACTTTGTCACGAGGCGAGAGCGGATCCCATGATCACAGTTCCACCATCCCACAAGGGACATGGTCGACCAAGGGGGAAGTGAAAGGCTTTGTCGGACACACAAGACCCTAGGCTCGGGGGGCAGACTAGGGGGAAAACCGGTCACAGTTGGGATCAGGACGGGGGAAGAGACGAGCCTGGAAAATTCCAGGAATCCATCTGCCTTCTGAAACTGGAGGAAACAGGTAAAATCAGCCCAAAAAGTCAGCAGAGCAGTTCGCTGTTTGACTGAGTCTGGCTGGCGGCTTTTCACAAGCTGGAAGACCCGACATCAAAGAGAAAGACGGGACCCGTGATGGACGTCCTGGCGAAATGAGAAAAGGTAAGAAAAATTGTAACACTTCTTGAGAAAATGGGGTTGGGAAAGAGCAGACTCCAGAGAAAAGCTCAGGAAAAACCCTCCCAGGTCCCTGGAAGAATTCTACCAGAAATCCCCAGAGATAGTTCCCTGGGGTGGATGCTGGAACACTGGGACGAAAACTCGCGGAGGGGGGGAAAGCCCAAGGAGAAAATGATCCATTTTTGTATGGAAAAATTGGGAGGGAGGGAGATTGGAAAATACGTGGTCTGGCCGATAGTCGGCATGTTTGAAACCTGGACATGTGAGTCTTTGTATGACCACGTGGCCGGTTGCTGTCCCTGGGATCCTGAGGAGATCAAGTACACCGACATGTGGAAGCATGCTTGTTCGGGTCTATACCTGATACAAGCTCTCTGGCGCATGGCAAAAGCGGGAAAGGAATGGGAACCGTTGGAAAATCTTCCACCCCCTTACCTTGTGGCCCCGCAGCAGCCTGATCCTGCACAGGCACAAGCGGCTCCAGGGATGTCTCCCAAGGCTGGGGGCTCCACAAGCCCAGGCGACCGCACCGCCACTGCCACCAGAGCAGGCGGCAGCATCCACTTTCCCGCATGGCCATGCAGTGGCGGTGCAGCCGCCGCCGCAGGCATCTCCAAAAATCGAGGAAAGAAAGGTAGACGTCTCTAGGGATGTCTCTCCCCCGGCACGCCGAACGAGGCGGCAAACAAGGAGGGCGACCACAAGGGAAAGTGGGGATGAGGAGGAAAAACCTGACATCTACCCTTTATGAAAGGTGCCGACAGCTCCGGGGTGACTGGATACGTACACACCCCGATTGACACAAGTGATGTGAGGGTGTTCAAAAAGGAAATGGGAAAATTAATGGATGATCCTTTGGGGATGGCGGAGAGGTTGGATGAGTTTTAGGGAACCAGCATATACACCTATGAGGATCTCCAAGCAATCTTAAGATCGCTGTTTAACAACGAGGAGAGAGACATGATCTGGCAAGCCGTGATCAAGGATTGGGAAAAACAAAACCTGAACGGGGGGGCAGGGGAGGAACGGTGGCCAAACCAGAAGCCGTCTTGGGAAGCCCAAACAGACAAGGGGAGGCAGAAAATGATAAATTTTAGAAATATGGTCATTCAAGGTATCTAAGAGGTGGTACCAAAGGGGCAGAACATGAGCAAGGTACTCAGAGAATGTCAGGGGAAAGATGAAACCCCCACAGAGTGGTTGGAAAGGCTCCAGAAGGGTCTGAGAATGTATTCAGGAACAGACCTTGACTCCCCGGTGGGAATGGTGATGTTGAAAACGCAGTTTGTGGTGAAGTTGTATTGTGTATTGTTGGCCAGGGACGCGGACTTAAATTTGCTGGGGCGGGACATGATGGTTGCTCTGGGAATTGGGTTAGTGATGGAAAAATTGCAGCTCTAGATGAGACTTTACAGCCTCACTGTTCAAGGCGAGGAAAAGATAGATCTGAGGGTGTGGTATGTTCTGGGCGAAGCTGGGAGGCTGGACATAGAACCAATTCGGGTTGAAATTGAAAGGCCAGAAGACCCGATACAGGTCAAACAATATCCCCTCTCCATGGAAGGGAGGAGGGGTTTGAAACCAGTGATTGATGAATTAATAAAGAAAGGCACACTGGAGCTGTGCATGACAAGACACAACACCCCAATTCTGGCGGTGAGAAAAGCAGACGGCAGCTTTAGGCTGGTGCAGGACTTGCGGGCTGTGGATCAGAGAACTAAGACTTTGTTCCCCACAGTTTCGAATCCTTACACCTTGTTGAACAATATCTCTCCTGAGGACACTTGGTACAGTGTAATTGACTTAAAAGACGCTTTCTGGACCTGCCCTCTCGCCGAGGACAGCCGCGATTTTTTCGTGTTTCAGTGGGAAGTTCCAGAGACGAACAGAAAGCAGCAACTCAGGTGCACTTCTTTGCCTCAGGGATTCGTGGACTCTCCAAATTTATTTGGACAGGCACTTGAACAGGTTTTAAGCCATTTTGTACCAACCGAAGGGACAAAGCTTCTACAGTATGTAGATGATTTGTTGGTTGCAGGTCAAAGGGAGGAGGCGGTAAGGACAAGCACAATTGAACTTTTGAACTTTTTGGGGGAAAGAGGGTTGAAGGTTTCAAAGTCAAAGTTGCAGTTCACAGAGCCTGAGGTCAGGTACTTGGGACATTGGTTAACCAAGGACAAAAAGAAACTAGACCCGGAAAGGGGGGCAGGGAGTATTGCCTTGCCACCTCCGCAGAGAAAAAGGGAGGTCAGACAGCTTTTGGGGTTGTTAGGATATTGCCGGCAGTGGATTGAAGGGTACAGTGAAAAGGTGAAATTTCTATATGAGAAACTCACTACGGACCGGATCAAATGGACACAGAAGGAGGAAGAGGAATTTAAGGGAGTCAAGGAGGCACTCACAGCAGCACCAGTGCTGAATCACAGCAGCACCAGTGCTGAGTCTCCCTGACGTGAGAAAACCGTTTCAGTTGTTTGTGGACCCTAGCAATCACAGGGCACACGGGGTGTTGACGCAGGACTGGGCGGGGGTCAGGAAACCTGTGGGGTATTTGTCCCGGCTTTTGGACCCGGTCAGCAGGGGTTGGCCACCATGCTTGAAGGTGATTGTGGCCGTGGCTTTGCTAGTGGAGGAGGCAAAGAAGGTAACCTTCGGGGCACCTCTGGTAGTATTCGCACCGCACAACGTGCGGGGCATACTACAGCAGAAAGCAGACAAATGGCTCACTGATGCGAGGTTGCTGAAGTATGAAGCCATTTTGATTCACTTGCAGGACTTGGAATTGAGAACTACTACTGCGCAGAACCCTGTGCATTTTCTGTTTGGGGAAGCTGCAGAGGAGTTGGTTCATGACTGCGTGGAGGTGGTCGAGTTGCAGACCGAGATCAGGGAGGATTTGGAAGAAGAGGAATTGGACGAGGGGGAGAAGTGGTTTGTGGATGGGTCAAGCAGAGCGATCGAACGGAAAAGGAAATCGGGATACGCAGTGGTGGATGGGAGAATGGGAAAGGTGATTGAGGCAGGTCCCCTGAATGCGAGCTGGTCAGTGCAAGCATACGAACTGTACACAGTTCTGAGAACATTGAAGGGACTGAAAGAGGAAAAGGGGATGATTTTCACAGATTCAAGGTATGCCTTTGGGGTAGTTCACACATTTGGGAAAATTTGGGAGGAAAGGGGACTGATCAACACGAGAGGAAAGGGACTGATGCATGGGGAGTTAATCTGGCAAATTTTAGAAGCTCTAAAGGGGCCAGAGGAAATTGCGGTGGTCCATGTGAAGGGACACCAGGCAGGAATTCAGTTCTGAACCAGGGGGAACAACTTGGCATACCAGGAGGCCAAAACCGCGGTGTTGATGATGGTAAGTACCCCGGAGACCAAAAGGGAAGAAACCCCTGACAATCTTCCTCAGCTCTCCCAAAAAGAGATCGAATGTTATGAGAAAATTGGAGGAAAATTGAGAGAAGGTAAGTGGAGATTATCTGACGGGAGGGAATTGTTTTCCAGAGGTTTTACCAGAAGGATTTTGCAGAAATTGCACCAGAAAACACATTGGGGGGCACAAGCCCTGGCAGAACAATTTTTGAAATTTTTTGGGTGCAAGGGAATTTATGAATTGGCAAAACAAGAGGTACAAGGGTGCCTGATTTGTCAAAGGGTAAACAAATCAAGAGCCAAACAGGCTGCCCTGGGGAGTCGCCCCATTGCGTACCGACCATTTGAAAGAATCCAAGTTGATTTCAAGGAGTTGCCAAAAGTGGGAAGGTTCAAATTTGTACTGGTAATTGTGGACAAATTGACTCATTGGGTGGAGGCCTTTCCCAGCTCACGGGCAATGGCCCAGACAGAGACCAGAAAATTATTAGAGGAAATTGTACCCCATTATGGGGTAGTGAATTGCATTGATTCAGATCAATGAACACATTTCACATTGAAGGTTATTAAGCAGATGGCTGATGCACTGGGCATCCAATGGGAGTACCACATTCCGTGGCACCCCCAGAGTTCAGGACAAGTGGAGAGAATGAATCAGACCTTGAAGGCACAGTTATCTAAATTAATTTTAAAAACAAGGATGTCCTGGCTGAAGTGCCTGCCTTTGTCACTGATTATTATCCAAACCATTGTTTTGCGGAGAAAAGAAAACTCACAACTTTGTAGAAGTTGTAAAGCTTGGTATGTTTATTACAGCGCTGGACGCATGTGGAGATTGCTCTCCTCAAAAAAGGCATGTGTACCTCTGAGAACTTCAGGTCTCTTTTTATCTGTCTCTCAAATACATATGCATACAGTTTCACAATAGGTTCATACATATTCATTTTTATGGGTTTCATGTGACTTTTACCACTAGTTCCTTTATATCAGAAAGAATTCCGAGGTCAGGTTGACTTGCCCTTACAGCAGTCCCTGTCTCTCTCTATCATCTTCTGTCTCCCCCCCTTATCTCTGTCCTTCGCTGAAGTAACTTCACTGAGCTTAGGCCTTGCAGTCTGGCTAAATAACTATGGTTTCTAACTACAGACTCAACTCAAAAATGTACATTTCACCTAAATTAAAATGGATTTCTATCCTGGAAAATTTTCACTTTGCCTCACCATGCCTCACTCGGAGACAGGGCTCTCACTGTTCGAAATGTTATATGGAATGCCATATAGACATGGAATGCTGATGGGACACTCCAGAGGTTGAGGATGGTCAGATTCAACCATATGTGGTTGCAATCAACAAGAATTTACATGAACTCAGAAAACAGGGAATAGTGGCCCAGAGCGCTCCTCTGGGATTCGCTATTCACAAAATCCAATCGGGTGACAAAGTGTTTGTGAAAGTGTGGAAAGAAATGCCACTCTCTCCTCACTGGGAACGTCCTTTTCTTGTGTTCCTGACAACAGACACGGCCATTCGGACAGTGGAGAAAGGCTGGACACACGCGTCTAGAGTGAAGAAAGTCGAACAGCAGGAGGAAGCACCCACAGTGGAGGGTCACTTCTTCCCCCGGCGACTTGAAGATCAGACTCCAACATCCTTGTAAATGACCAACGGCGAGCGGAAAAGTTGTATACTGTCAGATTGTGTATGCTATCCATTTGTACACTTTAAGTGTGAATATTGTCAAGGGGTTTTTGTTATTCATTGTAGAAGGGGACAGAGGCCAAAGGGACTGTGTACTCAGTGTTTAGAGGAGGAGCTTGACTGACCATATCCTGACCTTAGCCACCAATTTGGGAATCATTGAATTGGACTCACAGGAGTGCTTCTGCATTTTTCAAAACAGGGTGCGTGGGAAGCTTAGATCTCAAGCAGAATGTGGAGTGCCGGAAATCCATCAGGGTCTCGTGCAGTTCTGATACAATCAGAGTGTCGCAGTGGGGTGCCTTTAAGAGGAGGTATGCAGCTAGGTCCGAAGGCGTCTTCCCTGAAGAATACTCCTGCTGCCGCAAAGATGGTCTTCCTTGCCGCTGGTGGCACCCCAGGGGGCCGAGGCAAAGGCAGAGGAGTACGCCTGGTGGGGATGCTGATTGGCCTGAACCTAGTCGTGTGCAGGACACAGAGTCTGCGCACTGAGGTCCCAAGGAAAGGCGGAAGTGAAAGCTCCACAGATGAGTGCGGAAAGTGCACTCAGGTGGTCCCAGTCGCAGGGGATGGGGGACACTCAGCATACCAAGTCCCAAGAGAATGTCTCAGGGAAATTGGCAGGTACTGTTGGAAGAATGGCACTCGGGTAAAATTATGTGAATTGGAGATCGGGACTTGGTGCATCAATCCCGAGGCAGGACTGAGGAACGGGCAGTCAAGTGAACACAAGCATCAAATGAGAAAACGAAGCGTGGAACCAATGTCAATCCCCATTTGTAACCAATGTAACTGAACCATGTGTGTTGGGGGAAGACAGAATCTATCTTTATTGCATATCACCAGGTAAATCCATTGTGCTACGACAATGCGAGGCTGGGAATATGCATGATGAATGGGAAAATGTATTGGATGGAGAGGAATACAAAATCTGACAACAAATTTACCTGGAACAAGGACCCACTCATATTGGACCTGGCACAGGCAAATGATGACAGGGTGTGCCTGCAATATGATCAGGTTGTTTGTTTCACGAAAAACAAAAATGATGAGGATCCTAAGAGAAGAATGAGAGAGATAACTCAGGAACTGAGGCGAAGGGAGTCAGAATTGAGGAAGCAAAGAGTTGAACAGGAACGATTGAAAACATTGGGCGAACAGTATGAAATACTGGAAAAATAATCTGCTGATGGGGAATTACATTCCCCAGACAGGAACCTGTTCATTGATTTGATGCAAGAAATCGCAACAGAATTGGGTTTGTCGAATTGTTGGATTTGTGGGAGGCTGAAGTCTGCAGAAAAATGGCCTTGGAAAGAGGAATGTTTGGCTCCAGAACAGCTCTTGAAGTGGGACAATCCGAGGGTCTCAAAATTGGCGCAGAGACCTGAGGGGTGGATTTTGGACCAAAGGGTAATTGGTACAATCTGCATCAGTCGGGAAGGAAGGGAGTACACTGAGATGGTGGGATGCACTCCTTGTGCATCTACCCTGATGGTGAACTCAGACACAAAAAGCAAGGTCTGGCACCCAGCCCCTCCTTTGGGGTACTGGAGCAGGAGGAATGAGACAAATTGTGAGTGGGACAAAAGAATGGGATTGCGCTGGGTCAAAAATCCAGGAGCCAACCCTTTCCAAGCCTTGGAAAGCATGAGGGAATACTGGGGAGACCCAGGGAAAATAAATATTAAATGGAGAGCCCCAGATGGAATTTAGTGGATCTGTGGGAAGAAGGCATAGAGTGAGTTACCCCCAAGGTGGAAGGGATCATGCACCATAGGCATGATCGGACCAGATGCACCATAGGCATGATCCGACCAGTGTTCTTTACTCTCCCAAGGACAAAGAGTAATCTGCTAGGGGCTCCATTATATGAGACCCTGAGAAGGAAGAGAAGAAGCTTGAAAAAGATAATACTGGTGATAAGCGGTAAACAAACCTGGGGGGAGGAGGAGTGGCCAGCGGCAAGAATAATTGATTATTATGGACCGGCCACGTGGGCCCAGGATGGAATCTACGCATATAGGACTCCAATTTATCTGCTGAACAGACTGATTAGGCTACAGGCAGTGGTGGAAATTGTGTCAAATCACACCTCTGAAGCCCTGGACTTATTTAGCCGGCAGCACACCCAGGTACGGGCTTTTGTGTACCAGAATCAAATAGCTCTAGACTATTTGCTGGCTGAGGAAGGTGGAGTGTGTGGAAAGTTCAATGAATCAGAAGGTTGTATTGAGATTGATGATTATGGGGAAACCATAAGAGGTTTGGCGGCCGAAATCAAAAAGGTGGCCCATGTCCCTGTTCAAAAATGGAATTCAATTTTACAGTCTTCATGGTGGGACAAGCTATTTGATGGGGCCTGGTGGAACAAAGTGATGTTTTTTGTGCTCTGTTCAGTAGCCAGAATCCTATTCCTCCCTTGTCTGATTCCATGCTTTACCAGACTGATCCACTCTGTGGTCCAGGGAATGCAGATTGCAATAGTTCCCGTGGATTTGGAAGGAGCCTCCGGAGGCAACACATCTAAGATCATGCGATTGGGAGAAAGGAAGTATGCCAGCAATGCTGCAGAGGCATTGGAAAAATTCGAAAAACAGGCAAATGTGAAAATGAATAATGTAGGGTATCAGGGCATCCCACAAGGGGAGTACCGAATAGTGTAAAGGGGTACTCTGTTTGTGAGGAACCCGTAATGGTGATGGGTAGATGTAGGAAATAGGAAATTTAGCAATTTATAAGCATGAATTAAATTAGTGAAATAAATGGGGAGGGATTGTAGTATATGGTAGAGATAATTCATGCTATTTATGTATAAAATATTGTAAAAACCAAGCTATGTCTTTTGACCACCCCTGCCGGGAGCAGAGTCTTATTTTTATTCAGTTAGCTCCCGGACTATGTTAAGATAATAGCAAGTCTGTTAACATATGAATTGAACCTTCCTGAGCGATGATCAACGGCTTCCCTAGAATGTAGGCGTGATCTCGCACCTCAAAGATTGCATCTACTACACTTATCACCGGGCAACACCCTGTTACATGTGAATGCCGACTTCTCCAAAGTGTTCTGACAACATCTAGACACCTGGAACTGAACTTTTGTCTATCCCTGCACATGTATGGCCCCAGTTCTGCATGTGAAGGGACACAAAGGAACATTCGGTCATCTCTGCCTCAGGCAGAATAAACTGTATATAAGCTCGCTGCGTGAAGCAGCCAGGGTGAACCGAAGGGGAGACACTGGCATTTTGGCAGTCAGATCCAGGTTCACCCAGTGCCGATCCCGGGGTTGAGGCTGCCCAAGGCTGTGGTGGTTTTTTGATGGAAATTCTGTTTCACTGACAATCTAATAAATCATTGCTAAATTTTCTTATAAATTTGGCTCCCGATTTGATCATTTATAACACTATGTAAGATACTTTTTTTAAAAAAAGGACTTGCAGTGAGATAGCAGCCACAGGACACCTAAATCTTTCAGAGAAAATAATTTATTGCTCTCTTATCAGAAGTAACCAACTTCTTCCTGCCTCGCTCAGGCCTAAAGATGCCGTTAGGATTAAGAGGAAGAAGTTGACAATGACCAGACAGAATCCTGTGTTTGAATGGAATTTATGCATCATGTATGAAATGTATGAATATGCAACAGGCTATTGTTTTTACGGGATGATCCTCTGTTAACGTGTGTCCTTTTTCAGGCTTATGTTGCCCAGTAAAAGGTACCCGGACTGTCCGTAATTCTTTGTTTCTATTGTCTCATATTGTCCTAATCCAAATTTTTCCAAATTTTTATTACTCTGATTATATCACTAATTTGATAACCATTTTATTATCATTAAACTTTTAAAATTTTAAAAACAAGTGATTGGCATTTTTCACATCCCAGATGGAGCAGCACAAATTCAGTGGGTCAGAAGCTCCATTTTTACCCTGTTTTTTGTCCCTTTGGATTGGTTTCTTTTTGGATCCTTCATTTGCATGAAGGTTTAAGGCACTTGATTGGCCCCTTACAGTTCTGTCCAGGCTGGTTCATTTCGCTTGGGGGGTGGTGCACTTTGCTTAGGTGTATTATGGTACGTTGAGTACCGTGTTTCTTATAACTACCCTTTTAACCCCTTTGACAATATAATAACCAAACTAACAGTACATGCTTAACAATCTATCAACTATTTTACAACAGTTTCTAACCTATTTTAACATTAGGTTGCTGCAGTATGTGGATGGTTTGCTTTTATCAGGGGAACAGGAAAAATTGCTTGAAAAGGCTACTGTGAAGCTGCCTAATTTTCTTGTTTAAAAGGGATTTGGAGTGTTTGAATAGAAAGTACAGTTGGTAGAGGAAAAAAATTTAAATATTTGTTACACATTTTGACTGGAGGCTTATGGTGTATTGATGCAGAAAGAATACATGGAGTTTTACAGTACCATTACCCCAGTAAAAAAAAAAAAAAAAGAGTTATAATTGTTTTTAGGGTTGGTGGGGTACTGCAGAGCATGGACTGTTGATTTTTCTGTTTTAGCCCAACCTTTATACGACTTTTTAACTCAAGACAGTCCTAACATTGTAGTATGGACACCAGAAGGAAAGCAAAGCCTTAGAAAATTAAAAGACAAATTGGTTAATGCCCCAGTCTTAGCTCTTCTAGACTCAGAAAAGGAATTTGAGTTATATGTGGATGTTAAACAGGGCCATGCTAAAGGAATTTTGGTACAAGAACACAAGAGAACATGGTGGCCTGCTGCTTCTTTTTCTAAGCTGTTAGACCGAGTGGCCAAAGGTTGACCTCATTGTCTGCAGAACTGTGCAGACATGGCTTTGATGGTAACTGAGGCCCAAAAACTGACAATAGGAGGATATATGATTATTTGTTTCACATCAAGATAAAGCTTTGTTAACTGAAAGAGCCTCTAAGTGGATGACCAGTGCTTGGTTACTACAGTATGAATTTTGTTTAATGGAACAGGAAGATTTAGTATTGAGAAGCAGTTAAAGGTTTAACCCAGCCTCCTGTCTGAATGGACCTGAAGAAGGGGGCTGGGAAAAAACCCATGACTGCATTGAAGTGATAGATCTGCAGACGCAGGCTAGGGAAGATTTACAAGACACTCCCTGGACTGAGGGAGAAAATATGTTTATTGATGAGTCTTCAAGGGTGGCAAAAGGGAAGCAATTTACAGGATACACAATCATTAATGGAAGGAAATTAAAGGCAGGGGGGAGATTGTCACCCACCTGGTCAGCTCAGACAACAGAGCTGTATGCACTTGTGAGAGCCTGTGAATTATATCAGGGCACGATAGTGAATATTTTTACTGTTTCTAAATATGCATATGGGGTGATACATGCATTTGGAAAATTATGGGAAGAAAGAGGTTTATTAACCTGCAAGGGAAAACCGTTACCTCATGAGACCCTAATTTCTCACCTTTTGGAGGTAGTGAATTTTCCAAAAGGGTAACACACAATAACACACGTTAGGAGACACCAGGCAGAGTGCTCAGGTAATAGGTAGCTGACTGGCTGATGAAGAAGCTTGGAAAGGTGCATTGTTGCCAAAAATGTCTAAGATCCTCCCCTTTGCTCCCAGTAACTGCACCACTGCCAGAGAAACTGTCTTTTCCACCAAAAGGGCTTGAAATAATCAAAAAGAGTGGGGCAGAGGAAAGAGGGGATAGTTGGTTTACAAGGCATGGTAAGCAGTGGATACCAGAAGCTCTGACCTTACAGATAATAAAACAACTCCATGAAGGGAGCCATTGGGGCTCTCGATGACTGGCAGAAGCCTTCCTCAAAATGTATGTTACTGTGGGTCTTTTTACTCTGGCAAAGTGAGCTATTGAGGATTGTTTGATTTGTGCTAAAACCAATAACAGGGTTACAAAGAAAATTGCCAGGGGAAAGAAGCCTTGGGCTGTGTTATAGATGAATGATGTGATAGTTGGCTCTCACAATTAAGAGATAATTATTATATATATGTTATGAGAACTTTTGTAGATATATAGTGATGTTATTGTAGTATGTCCTCCCATAGACTTCTTTCCCCTCACCCTTGTAATAGCCTTGGTAGTCAGGGCATTTGGGGAGGGCTGGCTTATTACTAGGAGGCACAACATGACAACACCTGACCTCCAATCAAGATATTAAAAAGTGATCTCCACAAATGGACAGCAGAGAAGGAGTTGAATGACAAAACTTTGGGAGGGGTAAGGGTATAAAAGACAGAGCATCCATTTTGTAAATGAGCATGTGGGTGCTAGTCATGGAGATTCCCAGCACTGTAATTTTTTTCTGTATTCAGTCCTTTGTTGTATTTTTTTTCTTAAGGTTTAATAAACCTTGGAAATTTTAAAAGTGAGCATTGTTTCTCATAGGTGCTATGTCCCTTCCAAAGATGCCAGGTGGATTTTACCAAAATGCTCTGAGTGGCAATGTTTAAATATCTTCTGGTAATAGTATGTCAGCTAACAGGGTGGCCAGAAGCATTTCCAACTGTTTCAGCAACTACAGGATCAGTTATTAAAGTATTTTTGGAGCAAATAATTCCAAGATATGGGATTGTGGAAGGAATAGACTCAGATAGGGGAACTCAGTTTACAGGAAAAATTCTTCAAGGGGTTATTACAGCTTTAGGCATGCAGTGGAACCTCCATATCCCCTGGCAGTCCCAGAGCTCGGGCTGGGTTGAAAGAATAAATGGAGAAATAAAGAAACACCTTCTGAAGCTGGTGATATAAACTAAGATACTGTGGGTATGGCTCTTGCCACTAGCTTTAGCAAGAATAAGGGCCAGACCCAGGGGAGATATTAAATTATCTCCCTTTGAATTAAAGTTTGGAATACCTCACCTTTGTAATTCTCAACCTAGTGGGGGAGGGGGGAGGGAGTGTGAAAATAAGTGATATATATTTAAAACAATATGTAGCCAGGACACTCTATCTTGTAAAATCTATTTGATAGGAAGCTCAGCTGACACAGATCCTACCTTTGGACTTTGCTGTTCATAACATCCAACCAGGAGATTTGGTCCTAGTTAAGGAGTGGAAAGAAGCACCACTGCTGGTGAAATGACTTGGAACTTTCCTAGTGTTACTGTCCACAGAAACAGTTGTCAAGACAGCTGAACACCAGTGGACCCATCACATTCGGGTCAAGATCTCAGAAGCCCCAGAGATTTGGACATCTCATCTGGAGGACAAAGATGGGAGGCCCTGATTGACACTCCTGAGGAGTGGACCAGAGCAGTAGCCAGTGCGTCAACATCAAGGGAAGCCCTGTGTGCCTACCCACAGACTGTCTGCTGAAATAGTCTGTATGGGCATCTCTCCTTTTGGATCTCCTGTCATTGGGATGCTGTCATTGTTTTCTTTATGTTAAGTTGTTTCTGTGACTTCACTTGCCACAGGTGGTGTGGAAGACAACATGAAAATTAGATTAGGAGATTAGATTACACCATTAGAATGTTTTCTTAATAATCTTACCTTTATATTCTCAGTTAGGCTTGGGCCAGAGGTGGGAGAATTTTTAGTCCTAGGAGAGGAAGTAGCAAAACCCTTTAACCTTAGCAATTGTTGGGTCTGCAGAGGGCCAGGATGATCTGAAGACTGGCCATAGGTGGTCAGCCCAGATGAACCTAAATGATGGGTCAGCACCCTGAGTGAGGTCCATAATGGAATGGGATTTTGGGATGAAGAAGGAAATCCATGGCCACTTCATTCTTCTGAAAGAGGTATTTATTGTCTAAATAGAACAGTAGGCATATACATGGGAAAAAGTGTTTGTGACTGGACTTTATCTTTGGGTTTAGATTGTTGGACCCCCAGCTGCCTTCCTTATGATTGTTCCAAATATTGAGGCAGATGGAATCAAATGCATGTTAAGCTCACTGATGGTAGCTGGATAAGGTGTTCCTTCCATAATTGCTAAAAGAATTTTGAAAGCTGTAAAGCAGTGGGGAAAGACAGATTTTTTACCACTTATTTTTAAGCTGCTGCCAAGATAATTCCACAAGTAGGACACATGTTGTCCATGACTATCAGTGGAAGTGGCAACACCGGAACGGAACTCAAATAATTTTTAATGTTTTGGCCCAGATCCAACAAAACAGATCTGGGATGCAACTGTAGGTGGAAACCTCATGTGGGTGCTTGGAAATACAAATATTGTGATTCTAATGGTGGGACAACTGTTGTTGGAGGACTGTTAGGCCCAGGAAGCAAGCTGTATTTTGACCCACCAATTGATGATGAAAATTGGGAGGGCCCCTTTACCAACAGGACCTGGGCTTTGAAAGGGCATTATTGGATTTGTGGTCAACATGATTATTGCAAGTTACCCCCAAACTGGCCAAGGATATGTTATATGAGGTATATTAGACCATTGTTCTTTTTGCTAGCACAAGTTCAGGGAAATCCCTTAGGAATCAAGGTATATAATGATCTAATTAGAAAGAAGCAGTCGATGCATCCCTGGCTGGAGGGAGCACCCAAAAATGGGGTGAAGATGAATGGCCACCTGAGTAAATCATATAACACTATGGACCAGCCACTTGGAATCCTACTGAATTAATATCAAGTGCCAGAGAACCCATTTATAATTTAATTTGGATAATTAGGTTACAATCTCTCTTTGAAATAATAGTCAACCAGAGAGCTACAGCTCTTGACCTTCTTGCTGACCAGTCCACTCAGATGAGGAATGCGATATTTTAACATCAGATGGTATTAGATTATCTATTAGCAGAAGAAGGGGGAGTGTGTGGAAAATTAAATCACTCAAACTGCTGTTTACAAATAAATATCAATGGAAAAGTAGTGAAACAAATAACAAAGGGAATAAGAAAGTTAACTCAGGTACTGGTCCACATGTGAAAAGAATGGGAATGGGACATATTTTCATAGTTACCTGGTAGACTATGGGTTAAACAAATGCTTTTTCCCTCTTATGTGCTATAGCATCTCAAATCGTTTTACCATGCATGACACCTTGCTGAGTGCAGCTCATTCAACATGTGATCAAGGAAACGTAGGTGGTAGTCATGCCTACTAATCCAAAAATGGCTGCAAAAGAACAGAAAAAGATGTCACTGCAAATAATTGCAAAACCAAAAAAGTCCCAGGAACAAAAAATAAGTCAGTGGTAACTGTTTGTAAAGACAATTACTGAGAAAATAAGAGGAGGGATTAAAAGGAATGAGAAGGAGGTGTCTTTACAAACAAACTGTGGGCCTGATGGTAGATAAAGCCAGATACTGAGAGGCAAAAGAAGCCATGGGGGCAACCATGAATTCCAGAGGAATTCCACTAATGTACACTGTGAGAAATTATACTCACTTTCAAAAAATTTAGAAAGTTTATTCAAACCTTATTAAAAATACAACAGAAGACTGAATAAAGAAAATAATACATCACCGGGAGCAAAGGATTCAGTCACTATGTGCTCGTCTACAAAATGGATATTCCGCCTTTTATACCTCTAGCCCCTCCCAAAGTATTATCAATCGTCTTCTTCTTTGCTGTCCAGTGCTGGAAGTCACTTTCTTACATCTTGATTGGAGGTCAGGTGCTGCCATAGAAACAAGCCAACCCTCCCAAATGCCCTGACTACTAAGGCTATCCCATAAAAACAATGCAAGGGGGAGGGGAAACATAAGTATACATCTACAAAACTTCTCTTAACATATACATAATATTTGCCCTTTAATTGTGAGACTCAACCATCACATTACTCATCTATAACAATGTCGCAGACATTTCTCCACAGAAATCCTTTCTTTTGGATTTCTGCGTCTTCGGGAGGCCAGGGGCCCCCGAAGAGAAGGTAAACAATTATTATCAGCTGCTGTGGAATGCAACAGGGACACCTTGATTGGTTCATTTCCTATGTTTATAATTAAGGGCCAATCACCAGTACAAGCCAGGGGACTGAGTCCCTGGACACAGCTTTGTTTGGGATTCTTTTCTATCTATTCTTAGCTTAGCTAGCAGCTCTGCAAACCTCTCTCTATATTCTATTAGTATAGTCATAATGTATTATATATATTATCTTAATAAATCAAGCCTTCTGATCAGGAAACAAGATTCACCGTCTCTCTATCACCAGCCGCGCCCACTCAGGTCGCTGTAATATAACAACACAGACTATTACTCACTCAAGACTGTGCTAAATCCCCGGACTTAGAGAAAACAAACAGCAATACAAGGAAAAAGAAAATTGAGGGGGTACATATTAGGAGGGGGTCTTTATTAGGCAATTTGGGAAGTTTGTACCTCTCAAGTACCTCAGCCAATGGGGAAAGAGAAAGGGAAATGCAGCTGGGAAATTTGGATAGAAAAGCTGGCTGCATCCTCTAACAATTTGAGAGACCCCGTGGGAAATGCCCACAACCTCTCCCTTTATTCAAATAAAGTAACCAGACTCCTCTGTCTCCTTTTTGGGCATAAACCTCTGGTGTTTGTGGATTACTTTTCTTGACAGTGCCAAAGCTAATGGCAAAAGCCATACCCATGGCACCTTAGTTTCTGTCACCAGCTTCAAAGGCTGTTCCTTTATTCCTCCATTCATCCTTTTTATTTGACCTGAATTCTCAGGGTGCCCAGGGGGTATGGAGGTCCCACTGAATGCTCAAAGCAGCCATAATCCCTCGAAGGATCCCCCTGTAAAATGAGTTCCCCCATCTAAGTCCACTGGCTCCACAATCCCATATTCAGAAATCATTTGTTAATTGATCAAATAATTGCTGACATGACTAGAAACACCTCTGGCCACCATGCCAGCCGGCATACCACTACCAGAGCATATCTAAGCCCTCCTGCCCAGGGCATCTCAGCAAAATACACCTAACCTCTCTGGAAAGGACATATAGCTCAAGGTAATTTCCTTGCCCTGTAATCATCTTTGTAGTCTGACTATTAACTTTAGCCAGGCACCCCTCAATAGCTCGTTTTGCTAAAACAAAAAGACCCAAGGCAGTACATCTTGAAGAACATCTCTGACAATACTTGAGAGTCCCAACAACTCCCCCCATGGAGCTGTCTCAATATGTGCAGGCTCAAAGTTCCTGGCATCCACTGTTTAATGTCCTTTGTAACTCAGTTCTCCCCTCTTTCTTCTGTCCCACCACCTTTAATTATCTCCAACTCTTCTGATGGAAAAGACAGCACCACCACCACCACTTCCCCCCTCCCCCTGGCAACAGCTGAGCCACAGGGAACAAAGGGAGGATCCAGGACACCTCTGGCAAAAGTGCTGCTTTCTGAACATCTCCATTGGCCAGTTGATTGCCTCTTGTCTCTTCTGAGTACCCTGCCTGATGTCCCTCAACAGCTTCTATTTCTACCTCTCTTGGTAAATTCACCACCTCCAACAAGTGAGTAATTGAGCTTTCATGAGCAGGACTTCTTCCCCTGCAAGTTAACAAACCTCTCTTCTCCCAGTTTTGCCAACACATGTGTCCTGGTTCAGGGCAAGTTTGGGAGATGAAAGAAATAGGGCAGAAGATCTTTCTTCTTTTTAATGACTTTATTAAAATCAGCTTGGGTGGGGAGAACCAATGGGTCGCGCACACGCCGCCACTGCTCCCAGAAGTGGCACAGAGGAGGAGGAAGAGTGCAGCTGTGTCCGCTGGTATGCAGGCAGAGCTGGGGTTTCCATCCTCATGCGAGCACCAAGAGATTCCTAGTTTTTCAGTTTGACATTCAAAGTCCTCTTTCTAGTCGACATCTTTTTAGGTTAAGGTGAAAGGTAAAAAGGGTCTTAGTAGACACCGGATTCCGTTCCTCACCTCTAGACATCACTTAGATTCCATGGTGGCTCATTATTTTAGGGGTTTTTCCTGCTAGATTTGGTGAGGTGTTTCCACATTTGCATACCAGCCCCGATGTCACCTCCCACCTCACAGTCCCGGGTGCCATTTTCCAGGAAGCAGCAGGGTGATACTCGACAGAGGGATTTCTAACTATCAACAACAGGTAATTAAAGAAAAACTATTAACAACAGCTGATTACAACATGAAATTATTACCAACAAATAGTTAAAACCTGTTAACTCTGCAACCTTTTTAAAAAAAAAAGGACGACTTTTCTACTCATAACAGGAGAGAACCCCCAAAGGGGTTCCTCTAGAAAAGCAGATTCAATTGGACTTTCCTCTAACTGGTTCAGGAGAAAGTACCTCCTTAGAGGAAAGTGGAAAAAATGTGTTTATTAAACAATAAAACCTAAACAATATTAAACAATAAAACCTCTTGCTGTTCTAAAAGAGATGACAAACTCAGAAAAGTCCCCTCCCAGGGCTGTAGCTTGGCTCGCTCAGTCTCTTTTCAGTTCTTAAGGCACTGGAAATGTTGTGGCCCAGGCCCAGCCCGGTGGGCCACAGGTGTGAGCTGCCGGTCCTCTTCTGGGTGTTCAGTCTAGAGCAGGTTTAAACAGGTCCAAAGAAAAGGGGGAAAAAACCCCACAGTCTAGGGAACTTCTTTGCCTCAGCTAGCTAAAACTAACTTAAACAAAGGAGAGCTCTGTCCTGTTGTCTGTCCATCTGCAGACAACAACAGACCAGAAGGAGGAATGTGGAGGAGTGAGTGCAGTGTCTGAAAACAAACTGCGCACTTCTTCTCTCCCCCCTTTACTCTCTGGAACAAGTCTTAAAGGTGCAAAACTTATTATTCAGCATAAACAGAACAAGACGATTAGGGATAAAAGCATCATATAGTCAACTCAGGACATTTCACTCTTTATCCCTATATCCTCAGGTTACTACTAAAACTAATATATATTTTAACGCTATAAACACATCCCTTATACATCCAATATGCAGCTATACACAGACAATGGTAGTAATATTCAGAAAACAGTGATATTTACACATAGTTCTTACCTAATAATCAGATCTCCTTGAGGTACGCATCGTGTTCTTCTATCTTTCTGCATTATCTAACATGCACAACCTGGTTTTTGAGCAAAAACAACTCCACGAATGGGTTTGCCTGTACTCGAGGCAGAATTGATCCAAACTGTCTTTCTTAATAAACCTTTGACATGCACCACTGGGACTTTGTCTCTTTCTACTCTATGCAAGGGCTCAGATTGGGCAGGGCCGACTCAGTAGAGCCTCGGGTGTTAACTAACCAGGTGGCTTTTGCCACATGCTGCTCCCAGTTTTTGAAAGATCCTTCACTTAATGCTTTTAAGGTGGGTTTTAACAGTCTGTTGTACCTTTCCACCTTGCTTGTAGCTGGTGTGTGGTAGGGGGTATGGTACACTTACTCAATGCCATGTTCCCTAGCCCAGGTGTTGATAAGGCCGTTCTTGAAATGAGTCCCATTGTCTGACTCAATCGTCTCGGGGTACCATGCCTCCAAAGGACTTGCTTTTCAAGGCCTAGGATGGTGTTACGGGCAGTAGCATGAGGCACAGTGTAGGTTTCTAGTCATCCTGTTGTGACTTCTGCCATTGTGAGCATGTAGTGCTTGCCTTGGCGTGTCTGGGGCACTGTGATGTAGACAATTTACCAGGCTTCCCCATACTTGGACTACTTCCCACCATATCATAGGGGCTTCACTCGATTGGCCCGCTTGATGGCAACACGTCTCACAGTCATGGATAACCTGCAAAATACTGTCTATGGTTAAATTTACCCTTCGGTCTCGTGGCCAGTTATAGGTGTCATCTCTATCCTGATGACCTTGTTAGTAAAAGATTTTAAAATCATAGCAAATTTGGGGAGCTAGAAAGAAAGTTAGGCTTAGTAGGCCCTGGGAAAATGTTAAAGGTAGCCCCTGGGAAATGTTAGGCCTTGTATTTGCTAGATCATGTGAAACTGCACCTGTGTAGTCAGTATATGATAAATGATATAATTGTTAGATGTGATTAGATATAATTATTGTTTAAAGAATCATGATAAACTATGTTAGGGGTTTGAGGGGGATCACAAGAAAACCATGCTTGGATGAAATCAATGTATACAATAGAACAATGTAAGTTTAATAATTAATATGCAAGCTATATAACGATAGAATATAAAACATGTTCGCCTCAAAACCATGTCAGAGTCAAATTTGGGTCTGTGTACCCCTGACGTCCAAAGCTCTTTAATAAAAGCACCTGCATATAATCATTCTGTGATTATGTGCTCCTGAGCACTAACATTTTTGGCAACCCCTAGATGGGACCCTGTGAGTGCTGCTGAGCGAGTTCACGACCCGATCACGCCCCAGCCAGCACCAAGGGATTCTCGGGAAGCCCATCGGCCGCAACCGTCTCCACTGCTCACAATGTCCCTGGGAGAGAGGTAAGGTGCTTTTACCCTGGTATGGTTACCTGCCAATAAGATGCAGTGAAAGCTGTGCTTGGTTGGGTTAAGGAATTCCTGGTGGTATTGCCTAGGCGCTGTCTGTTAGACAATCGCGAAAGTGTTGCAGGCTCGGCATTTGTGGTACATTGTACTTGTAATATGGTGAAGCTTAAAGGGATTTTGGGTGGCAATGTCCCCATACTGCAAACTTCTCCTTTGGGGTGCTTATTAGCACATTGGAAACGGTAATTTTGGGGAAGACTTACGTATGGCTAAGTTGATTGATTATTATAATACATGGTGGCCAGAATATGTCTTGGAGGATGGTGAAAAGTGGCCAAAAAACGGGTCTTTGCAATATAATGCCATTTTGCAGTTGATCTCGTTTTCTAAGCAAGAAGGAAAATGGGACAAGGTTATGTATGTTGATTTGTTTTTCTATTTGTGAGGTAAGCCAGAATGGCAGGTTGAATGTAGATTAATGGTGGTTAGAGCATCTGCAAGTGATAAGTGTAGGGTTTGTGTAAAAGAGAAACTTTGTCTAGAACACTTGGCGTTGAAAGAAAGTCTGAGTAGGAAAAACGATAGATGTTGATTTACAGGTAGCTCCTACAAGACCAAGAGAACCTAACACTATCCCGCCAGCTTCACCTGCTGCTATTCCACCATCTGCTCCTACTTCACCTAATTCTATCTTGCCTATACCTACTTCACCCCTCTCTCTTTATCCTCCTCTCCCGCCAGCACCTGATCTCTCTTCCTCAGGAGATGATCAAAATCTAACTGTGATACAAGGAAGGGCAGGGGGGGGGGGATGTAAGTGAAGGAGATAGAGATAGTGGGGGTGAATCAGTGACACCAGTATCTCACAGGACTCGAAGTCAGTCAAAGCTTGCCCCAGTCTTGGCTAGAAAAGACCTGGGCAGAAAAAAGCAGACTGTGATTGCTCCCTTGCAACAAGGAGTAGGAATGGAGGGGCCAATGTTTGTAAAAGTGCTTTTTTCTCCTGCATATTTAGTAATTTGTAAACAATCAGCTGGGACTTATAGGGAAAAATTCAATAAGGTGGCACAGGTGGTAAAAATGGTAATGAAAACTCAGAATCTGGATTGGGATGATATACAAGTAATATTAGATACTTTAATGGATTCTACTGAGAAAGAGATGCTACTTAAGGCAGCCAAGGAGAGGGCAAGGGAGGATATCAGAAATGGACTCATAACAGGAACTCTAGATTATAATTTTCCAATGGAGGATCCAGGGTGAGATCCTAATGCACCTGGGCATATGCGGAGGCTGAAGAAATATCAGGAGTGGGTCCAGATAGGAGTTCAGAATGCTGTGCCTAAGACTATGAATTGGTCTAAACTGTATGAGGTCTGACAGGAAAAGAAAGAATCCCCTACTGCGTTTTTGTAAAGGCTTAAGGAGGCAGCAAGGAAATATACAGATCTCCAAATAGACACAGAACAAGCGAAGGTTCAACTTGCTCTCATATTACTGGGGCAGTCACAGGATGATAGCAGAAGGAATATGCAAAAAATTAGAGGGGGAGGAATGAAGTGTGTTAGGAAAATTAATCCACAAACACCAGAGGTTTATGTCCAAAAAAGGAGACAGAGGAGTCCTTTTTTTGGCTTTATTCGAATAAAGGGAGAGGCCATGGGGCATTCCCCTGGGATGTCTCCAATTTTTGGAGGACGCAGCCTCCTTTTTATCCTAATTTCCTGGCCGCATTTCCCTTCTCTCTTTCCCCATTGGCTGAGGTACTTGAGTGGTACAGACTTCCCAGAATGCCTGATACCAAAGATTTCCCTCTAATGTATAACCCTCCCTTTTAATTTTTAATTCTCATGGAATTTAGGGGTTTTTCTTACTCATTGTTTCTTTCATCTTCCAATGTCTAATTTCATTTATCGGCAAACATAAAGTTTATTTGTAAAAGCAAATATCTTTTTCTATTCATCAATCAGTGGAATGCTTCCCATTGTTTCTTTTATCTCCCAGTGCTAGTTTTATCTACCAGCAGACCCACAGCTTGTTTATAAAGATGTATCCACTATTCCTCTCATAAGGAATCTGGATAAACTACTTGAGGTAGGCTGGAAGGTATACAATAATAGGGGAAAAAGGCTGGTAAAAGGCAGCAGCAAAATCTTTTGGCAGTAATACAAGGAAAAGGGAACCCAGATTTCAGGGGACGTGGCAGAGGTGGTCATGGACTGGGTAGAGGCGGGTTTGGCAGGGGCCCTGGAGCACCATTCATACAAGGGTTAAGCTTAAATCAGTGTGCGTACTGAAAGCAGGAGGGGCATTGGAAGGGAGAATGCCCAGCGACCCGGACAATCTGTTTAACCAGGGCAATCAGTTCCAGCAGGAAGATGTTGTCAAGGCTATGGTACTAGGAGGATATTACAGCTGACTAGAAATGAAACAATCCACACAGGAACCCTTAGTGACTTTATTATTAGGCGATAGAGAGGTGAAATTCCTGGTGGATACAGGGGCCTTATCTTCTGTATTAAATGATTTGCAAGGGCAAATTGGGGACAAGCAAACAACAATAGTTAGGGCCACAGGGAAGAAGGAAAATTGGCCATTCTTGCAACCTTTATATTTGTGTTTTGGGAACAAGGTTTTAATGCATGAATTCTTTCATGTACCTGAGTGTCCAATTCTGCTTTTAAGGAGGGATTTGCTGGAAAAACTTGATGCGGTAATAACCTTTGTGAACGGGGAACTTCTAATAAAAATACCTGAATCAAAGATGGGACAAATTTTAATGATCAAAGAAAAACCGGTCCCATCTATCCCTAGGGAAGTAGAAGATGCAGTGATTCCTTCTGTATGGGAAACAGATATACCAGGAAAATCTAAATTGGCATAGCCAGTACATGTAGAGTTAAAAGAAGGGGCGAGGGCTGTACAGGTCAAAGAGTATCCCGTAAAACCAGAAGCACGGCAAGGAATAGTAAATATTATTGATAAATTCTTGAAATACCAAATTCTAGAGGAATGTGAATCAGAATTTAATACACCAATATTTCCAGTAAAGAAACCAAATGGTGAGTATAGATTAGTGCTGGATTTGAGAGCAATAAATGAAATAACAAAGGACATTTATCCAGTGGTAGCAAATCCCTGCACATTGCTGATATCCGTAAAAGAGATATATAAATGGTTTACTGTAATTGATCTAAAAGATGCCTTTTTCTGCATACCCCTTGACAAAGAAAGTAGGAAACTGTTTGCCTTTGAGTGGGAAAATCCAGGGAACAGAACAAAAACCCAGCTCACCTAGACATGACTTCCGCAAGGATACAAGAACTCGCTGACCTTATTCGGAAACCAACTGGTGAAGGAGCTGGAGACTTAGACTGAGAATGGGCAAGTATCGAGAGACCAATACCTGTTATTTGCACTATGTTGATGATATACTGATAGCTACCAAAGAAAAAGCAACCTGCATAAAGGTAACAATCGAGATTTTAAATTCACTGGGAATGGGAGGTTATAAAGTATCCAGAGAAAAGGCACAAATTGCCCGACAGACTGTGATCTACCTGGGATGTGAAATTTCACAAGGGCAACGAAAACTAGGTACTAAGCATATCCAAGCTATTTGTGTTATTCCCAAGTCCCAGAATCTACATGAGTTGCAAGTCTTCCTTGGGATCATGGACTATGGACTGATTGCGAAATCCCTGTACAAAGCCCAGAAGATGCAGCCCTTCACCTGGGGCAAATCACAGAAAGAAGCCTTCCTAAAATTAAAAGAAGCACTGACAACCTCTCCACCATTAGGGTTACTTGATCTGTCTAAAGATTTTCAGCTGTTTGTACATGAAAGGCTGCGCCTAGCAGTGGGAGTCCTGACCCAAAGTTTGGGAAGCTGGAAAAGGCCCGTGGGCTATTTTTCCAAACAACTTGACAACATAAGTTCCAGATGGCCTTCATGTCTACGAGCAGTCGCAGCCACTGTGATGCTGATACAAGAAGCCAGGAAGCTCACTATGGGAAGGTACATAGATGTCTATGTATCACACATGGTAACCACTGTCTTAGAACAGAAGGGGGGCCATTGGCTATCTCCAAGAAGGATGATAAAATTCCAGGTAGTCCTGACTGAGCAGGATGATGTCACATTAAAAACAACTAACCTTTTGAATCCAGCTTTGTTCCTAGGTACCACAACTGAAGAAGACCCAGTAGAGCATGACTGTGTAGAGGTAATAGAGTATGCCTATTCAGCAAGAGAAGACCTGAAAGACGTCCCACTAGAGCAGCCAGAGTGGGAGCTATTTACAGATGGGAGCAGCTTTGTGGAAAACGGAACCAGATACGCTGGATATGCGGTAACAACAGTCAGTACAGTAGTGGAGACAAAAGCACTACCACCAAATACATCTGCCCAGAGGGCAGAACTGGTTGCCTTAACCAGAGCACTAGAACTAAGTGAAGGGAAAAGGGTAAACATATGGACTGACTCAAAGTATGCTTTTGGAGTGGTGCATGTACATGGAGCACTGTGGAAAGAAAGAGGACTACTGTCTTCTCAAGGTACGCACATTAAACATCAAGATGCAGTCCTGCAATTGATAAAAGCGGTACAAAAACCTGAACAAGTGGCAGTTATACACTGTAAAACACATCAATCAGGAAACTCCAAAATTTGTGAGGGAAATTGAAAGGCAGACTAGACAGCCTGACAGATTGCTCTAGAAGTGCAAACAATGGCATTGATACCTTTAAAACTTAATGTATCTCAATTCAATTTGCCTCCAAAACCAAAATATTCAGTAGAAGATGAGAGATTGGGACGCATTTGCTAAATGTACAAAAGAACTCAGAAGGGTGGTATGTGACGGCACAAGGACAGATAGTGGTACCTCCCTTGATAATGAGAGAAGTTCTACAAATTAAACATAACGAGTGTCATTGGGGTGTGGAGGCTTTGGTAAAATTGCTAAAGTGAAGTTTAATCTCGGTATGGATGTTAACAATGGCAAAATCAGTAATGTCAAAATGTGAGATCTGCTTGAAAAACAACCCAGTGGCTAGACAGCAGGCACAGTTAGGAAGGATTCAGACAGGAACAGAACCAGGAGACTATAGGCAGGTGGATTTTGTAGAATTGCCAAGAACTTGAGGATACAAATACCTGTTAGTGGGAGTTGACACATTTTCTGGATGGCCAGAAGCCCTTCCCTGTCGCACAAACCAAGCAAAGGAAACTGTTAAGTGGTTACTACAGGAGATCATTCCTAAGTTTGGGGTACCCCTAGGGATATCATCAGACAGGGGGGCCCATTTTATAGCCACAGTAGTAAGAGAAGTAAGTAGATTGCTGGGAATAACTTGGGACCTTTACACACCATGGAGACCCCAGTCAAGTGGACAGGCAGAGAGGATGAATCAGATACTAAAGAGGCAAATCAGTAAAATATGCCAAGAAGTCAAATTGCAGTTGGCCCCAAGCTTTGCCAATAGCACTGTTGAGGATTCAGATAAAGCCTAGGAGTGGGATGTCAGTCAGTCCTTATGAGATATTGTATGGGAAACCATATGAATCTCCTGAGCCTAACCCTAATGTACCCATCACAGGAAAGCAGGAAGTGTATAATTATGTTCTGTCTCTTGGGAAAACATTAGCTTGGCTTTGGAATGCCCTCGTGTGGAATAGACTGACTCTCGAGAATCCAGTTCATGACATACATCCAGGAGACGAGGTGTACATTAAAAATTGGAACGAAGAACTGCTGAAAGAAAAGTGGACTGGACCCCATCAGGTACTGTTGACCACCTTTACAGCAGTCAAAGTAGCCGGTGTGGACCCCTGGATCCACTATACTCGAGTGAAGAAAATCCATCCCGGATCACGGACTGTGTAAACTGTGGAACCAACAAAGCTGCAGATAAGATGTGTTTAATTGCTTCAGCAATGTTATCAGTAATGGTGCCAATGGTCATTTTATGGTTATTAATGTCTTTGGGATGTGGAATGCAAAAAGATCAACTAACCACTCTTCATTCTAGAATGGAGGGGTACAAGCAGAAACACAGGTGATAAAAGTTTCTAATGCAATTCGGGCTGAGAATGTAATGATTGGATTAGTCAAAGACTTTGCCAAAATGCAAAACACCAGCAGAATAACTGCCTGTCTGCCAGTGCTGAAGGCAGCGGGAGACCCAATAATTTGGGGAATCATAACGTAAAAATTACCTGAAATACAAAAGAACAAAACAATTGTATGTAAATGGGTACCGGAGTCGAAGCAAATAGAGAAACCTAGAAAGCAACAGGAGAGTGGATGAGGCCTCTGAGAAAACAGGATTGTATTTTAAGTCATGGCAGGGTAGGACAAATCATAGAGTGGTGGGTTAAAGATCAAGACATCGCAAATTGGGAATGCTTTCTGTCACACTATAAAAAGATTACAAAGAATGTTACAGAAACCACTCTGATAGGGAAGTGTGAGGCCAAAGATCAGAAAGGTCACATAGAGCCTTGGGACAGTGCGTGGTCCATGAATATACTTCAAAAATTCCAATATATGGCAAACATCCCTTGGTGTATTAAATGGGAAGGCTCTGAGAATGAAACAGATCCAGCAGTAATGAGCACTGCCACTAGTAGGAGAGCAAAGGCAAACAAAGTGGGTTGGTGGGCATGTTATAAAACTTATAACTGCACTTCTGATGATATAGAGATAAAACAGATACCACTCCTGATAATAGCCCTACAAATTGGTTGTTCCTGGAGAGGGATCAAACATAAACAAGGTAAAGTGAATTACAAAATAGTTGTAGAATGTATCAGAAGTACAATCTGAAGTCCAGGACAATTTGTATGGCCAACAAGTGATGGCACCTGGACAACACATCTGCCTGTAGATGGGAAAGTAAAAGAAATTACTTTAGGCCTCCCTACTTTATGTCCAATTTGGAAAAAGTCCCCATTTAATGGAAAACCTGAACTTTTCCAGATAAGAACAAGACAAGAAGTTCTAGACAATGAAAATCAGGATGACACTTGGCAAGAACCCTCTAGTGGAGTGAAATTTGGGTGGGCCCTAGAGTCTTTGCTTGGTCCTATAGCAAACTATCAGAGTAGAGAGATGCTGTACAAACTTACAGGTCAGGTGGATAGACTGGCAAGAGTCACCCAGGAAGGATTTAAAGAATTAAACGTACAATTACAAGCCACCAGAAAAATTACTCTACCACATTGATTCGCCTTAGATTTGTTACTCCTGAAAGAGCATGGAGTGCGTGGATTTTTAAAAGGATGGACTGATCATTGCTGCGTCCACATCCCAAATGTAACTGCAGATGTAGAATATGACATCAATCAGTTGAAACAAATAGAGCATGAAGCACAAGAAGAGCAAAACAATTTGACTACGAGCTGATTAGGCAAAATCTTCAAAGGGTTAGGGTAGAATGTGAGTTCATGGATAAAATCTATCATTGAGAATGTGATAATCTTACTATTTGTATTCTTAGCAATTTGGTTAGTTTACAGCATCTTAAAGGGAGAAATACAGAAGAAAACATCCTGGAACCGAAAAATAATAAAGGGACTGACACGAGATCCACACCCACCATGTTCTGGTTCTCCAGTTCATGACAGCATCCATGACAACATTTACATCAACCATGGATTCGAAGAACATAAAGTATAATCTCAGAAACAAAGGACTGTATCAAGTGAAAACATTTGCACTTATAGTGAAGTGAAAATGCTTTCAAAGTGTGAAAAATGATAGTAAAAGATTTTAAAATCATAGCAAATTTGGGGAGCTAGAAAGAAAGTTAGGCTTAGTAGGCCCTGGGAAAATGTTAAAGGTAGCCCCTGGGAAATGTTAGGCCTTGTATTTGCTAGATCATGTGAAACTGCACCTGTGTAGTCAGTATATGATAAATGATATAATTGTTAGATGTGATTAGATATAATTATTGTTTAAAGAATCATGATAAACTATGTTAGGGGTTTGAGGGGGATCACAAGAAAACCATGCTTGGATGAAATCAATGTATACAATAGAACAATGTAAGTTTAATAATTAATATGCAAGCTATATAACGATAGAATATAAAACATGTTCGCCTCAAAACCATGTCAGAGTCAAATTTGGGTCTGTGTACCCCTGACGTCCAAAGCTCTTTAATAAAAGCACCTGCATATAATCATTCTGTGATTATGTGTTCCTGAATGCTAACAACCTGCGGCATCATGGGCTCATCGAGCTAGGAATAACTCTCCTTTGTGTTGTTGTAGTGTGTTCGTTAAGTTCATTTATTCCTCCCCCATTTCATGTATTCTCTCCCCCCCATTTTGTGTAAAATGGTTCTGCCCTCCTCAGTTTTCCCGCCACAGCCCTGCCAGTTATATTGTCAATCTTTTAGGTTATATAATTCCTCCTCCCCTTTTTCCTTTATATGTATGCTTTTTCTCCTCCCTGGGCCAAGTCAATCACCCCCTCACTCCACCTAGTATTCCAGAAGCTTCTCCTCTTTGGGGGTTGTGGTTGGCTGTGGTCCCAGGGCCCCTCCCATACCTGGTACCTATTGGGCTCTCCACTATGTCATTTGTGTTAAGCTCATCCCCTCTTCTCTCCCTATTGGTCTTTTGTAAACCCCTCCTGGATCCACCCCTTCCCTTTATGACCCTGATTCACCTTTTGTTCTGCGTCATTCGCTGGTACATCAGGGGGTCCCTCCCTGGCTGGCATCATAGGTTTTCCAATAAACCTGCTTCACCCCCAGCGAGTGTCCAACTCCTTCCTTCTCGTCATTTAGCAGCGATCCAGTCCGCAACCAGCACAGCCCGAGGCCTTACGACGCCGAGGGGTGCTGGCAGGATGCAGCTGGTTGTCGGCCTTCACCTCAGCTAGCCGGACTCTGACCTAGAAGGCCAGTTACACCCTCGCTGCATGTGTTGCCAATTTAAGTCTATATTTGATACCTCTATCTTTGCAGCTTGATCTACCTCCTTAATGATTTGGTGCTCTTCATTGGCTCTACTTTTGGGGACATGGGCATTTACATGGCGGACTTTCACCGGTAGCCTTCCTACCTTGGTAGCACTGTCTTTCCTCTCATTAGCAGCCCTAATTGGTTTTCCTCTATGCTGCCAGTTAGCCTCTTTCCAGCTCTCCAGCCATCCCCACAGAGCATTGGCTACCATCCATTAATTAGCGTAGAGGTAGAGCTCTGGCTACTTCTCTCTTTCAGCAATGTCCAGGGCCAGTTGAACAGCTTTGAGTTCAGCAAGTTGGCTTGATCCACTCTTTCAGTAGCTTTTCCGACCTGTCATGTGGGGCTCTATATGGCTGCTTTTCACTTTTGTTTCATTCTCATAATGTGGCAAGAACCATCAGTAAAAAGACCGTATCGTGTTTCTTCTGCTGGCAGTTGGTTATATGGTAGCACTTTTTCAGCACATGTTACTTCTTGTTCCTCTTTATCAGCAAGACCAAAGTTTTCACTTTCTGGCCGGTTTGTAATTATTTCTAGAATCCCAGGGTGATTCACTTTTCTAATACGGGTGCACTGTGTGATGAGAGCAATCCATTTGGTCCATGTAGCACTGGTGACATGGTGGGTAGAGGGAACCTTTGCTTTGAACATCCACCCCAGTACTGGTAGTCAGGGTGCCAGGAGGAGTTGTGCTTCAGTGCCTATTACTTCTGAGGCAGCTTGGACTCCTTCATAGCCTGCTAAAATTTCTTTCTCTGTTGGAGTATAGTTGACTTCAGACCTTCTGTAGCTTCGACTCCAAAATCCTAGTGGTCGGCCTCGAGTCTCCCCAGACACCTTTCACCAAAGGCTCCAGGACAAGGCATGGTTCCCGGCTGCAGAGTAGAACACATTCTTCACATCTGGTCTTGTCTTGACTGGGTCAAGGGCTAATGCATGAGTGATCTCCTGCTTAATCTGGGCAAAGGTTTGTTGCTGTATAGGGCCCCAGTGGAAAGTGTTCTTCTTACGGGTGACTAGGTAGAGAAGGCTCACAATCTGGCTGTACTCAGGAAGGTGCATTCTCTAAAAACTTACGGCGCCTAGGAAAACTTGTGTTTCCTTTTTGCTGGATGATGGAGACATTGCTGTGATCTTGTTGATGACATTGGTGGGAATCTGATGCCGTCTATCTTGTCACTTTACTTCTAGAAACTGGATCTCATGAGCAGGTTCTTTGCTCTTCTTGATGGTGAAGCCAGCTTTCAGGAGAATCTGGATGATTTTCTCTCCTTTCTCAAACAGATCTGTTGCCGTCTTCCCCCACACAATGATGTCATCAATATACTGCAGATATTCTGGAGCCTCACCCTTTTCTAGTGCACTCTGGATGAGTCTATGGCAGATGGTAGGATTGTTCTTCCACCCTTGGGGCATTTGGTTTTAGGTGTACTGCACACCTCTCCAGGTGAAGGCAAATTGAGGCCTGCATTCTGCTGCCAGAGGAATGGATAAAAATGCATTGGCAATATTGATAGGAGCATACCACTTTGTTGCTTTGGACTCAAGCTCGTACTGGAGTTCCAGCATGTCTGGCACAGCAGCGCTCAGCAGTGGAGTCACTTCATTCAATGCACAGTAGTCAACAGTCAATCTCCATTCTCCTTCAGATTTAAGCACAGGCCAAATGGGGCTGTTGAAGGGTGGGTGGGTCTTGCTGACCACCTCTTGGCTCTCCAGCTCACGGATTATTTTGTGGATGGGGATCACGGCATCTTGATTTGTTTAGTACGGTTGGTGGTGCACTGTCGAGGTGGCAATCGGCACTCGTTGCTTTTCTACCTTTACGAGTCTTACTGAAGATGGGTTTTCTGATAGTCTAGGCAAGGTGTTCAATTACTTGATGCCCTCTGTCTGTACAGCAGCTATTTCAAATGCCCATGTGAGTCCCTTTGGGTCTTTGAAATATCCCATTCGGAGGAAGTCTATGCCCAAAATGCATGGGGCCTCTGGGCCAGCCAAGATAGGGTGTTTCTTCTACTTATTTCCAGTCAGGCTCACCTCAGCTTCCACCAAAGCAAAATCCTGTGATCCTCCTGTCATGCCAGCAATAGAAACAGATTCTGCCCCCACATGTCTTGATGGGATTAATGTGCACTGTGCACCAGTGTCGACCAAAGCTTTATATTCTTGTGGTTCAGATGTGCTAGGAAAACAAATCCACACAGTCCAGAAAACACGGTTCTCCCCAGCCTCTACTTGGCCAGAGGCAGAGCCTCACTAAGCCTGGTTATCCTTCTTTTCCTGGGCATATGTCTTGGAATTGTGTTTAAGGGGATTGAAAATATCATCATTATCATCATATATGGCAGTTCGGCTGCAGGCAACTGGAGCTGCTTCCCTTTTGGAATTTCCTCTCTGAGTCTTCCATTTTTTCAGTTCACGCACCCATTGTGCCAGAGCAGCAGTAGATTTTTTTATCCCATCTTTTCATATTTTGTCTGCAATCATGCAGGAAGAACCACAGGTCAGCTCGTGGGGTGTACCTTCTCTCCCCATCTGGGGAACGTCTGTCTTGGATACCAGAACCTCTGATCTGTACTGCCAAGATTTAGAGAAAGCCCTCTTTAATCTCCTCCCCGAGTTTCTTGTGATTCTCCTCCATCTTGTCTTCTAATTTCTGCAGATGTGTTTCCACCGCTGCAATTTTGGCATGTGTTGGGCCATGTACAGCATTTGCATATGCTTGGACCTTCTTTGCCATATTAAGCACAGTCTCCTCACTGTCATTCCGCTTCATTATGGCAAAAGCAGAAGCATATTCTTGTGGCCCAAGTCGTTCAAGCTTTCGCCACATCACGGATGTACATGGTAACAAATCTGGATTCATGGTGCTTACATCACCTGAGAAGACAATCTGCCACTGCCATTTCTCTCAGGCGTTGGAGCCCTTGCTCTATGGTCTTCCACTGTGTTTGCTGCATATAGAGATCATCTGCACACAGGTACTTTGTGCTACACTTTCCAGGACCCGTGCCCAGAGGCTGTGAGGATTATCCCTGCTCACTTTTCTTTGGCTGATGACGGGATCATGTGACAGGGATCCTAGATGCCTCGCTTCACTACTGTCCAAAACTGTAGCCTTGCCTGCAGCACCCCAAAGACAGACTAACCAACTAATTATAGATTAATCAGGTCTTCGAATGTAATCCTTTCTTAGGCCACGAAGGTCCTTCAGGGAATAGGACTCGTTAGTGGCTTCTGATGTTGTGCCAGTTGCTTTAACTTTGGCTTTTGTATTAGTAATTGGTGTTGAGGGTCCTTCCCCCAGATCATCATCGTTGGTCACTGGCTGATTGGTTTTGTTTGTGCGCTTCTTTTCTGAGGTGACTGCCAGTGGCTTAGGCTCACTGTCTGGTTTAGCTACAACCTGAGTAGCTGGGGTGTTGGCTGTAGACTGAGTAACTGGGATAGCTGCTGATTTATCTCCTGCCCCCTGCCTCTATCTGCCACCCTACAGTATCTAGCAGTGTGCGATAAGCATATGCAGGGGCCCAGCTTATTGCAATGACCTTTTTTTCCTCTAGAGTCATCATGGCACTTCTCTTTCAGGTATTTCCCCAACTCAGCTGGGTTCTGAATTTGTTCATGGGGAAAATTCCAGTTTATAGGATTGAGACAGAGTGAAAATCCCCAAGAGTAAAAATCCATTTTGAATTAGGTGAAGTGTCTAGGAGAGGTGAAAAGTCTGTAAGGCCAAAGCTGAAGGAAAAACTGCAGGCCAGAGACAGTGAGGTGACAGAGAAAAAAACCAGAAATGACCACAAGGTCGATTTGCCCCTGACCTAGGAATTCCTTTGATAAAGAAAAACTGGCGATAAATGTCACGCGGAATGAATATGTATGAACCTATTGTGAAACTGTATGCATATGTATTTGGAAGGGGAGATAAAAGGAGATCTGAAGTTCTCAGAGGTGCGCATGCCTTTTAGGGAGAGAAATCTCCACATGCGTCCAGCGCTGCAATAAACATACATACCACTTTACAACTTTTACGAAGTTGTGGAGTTTTCTTCTTTTCTCCACAAAACATTCTGGCGAGCCAGGTAGGAGGAAGAGATACCTTCCGTCTCTGTCCCCGCAGGGGCAGGGGAGAACAGACAGACTCCTAGGTGAGCCCCAGGATTTTCCTGAAGGAGGCTCCGCTCGTCTCGACTTGCCTCCTGCGAGGACAGACAAGGACCTGCTGGCCTGCGGAGAAGAATATGGTATGTACTGAGGGGCCCCCAGGGGAAAAGAGAGAGATAGGGAGTAAATCACTCAGAGACGTCTGGGTGTAGCTGGTGGAGCAGCTATATTAGAGACGGGGGTTCATTGTTCTGATAGGGCAGCCGCTAGCGACTCTGGGGGTGGGTCGAGTGGACCTCTATGTGTGTATGTGTGTAGTGTCCAGGCACTGTATCGGGGGTTCATTGTTCTTATAGGGCGGACCGCTAGCAACCCTGGGGGTGGGTCGGGTGAACCCATGTATGTTTTTGTGTGAGTGTGTGTGTGTGTGTGGTGTCCGGACACTGTGTCGCTGTATGGTTAATGCATAGTGTGGTCAGTGCACTGTGTTTGTAATCGTGCAAGTATATAAGTGTATGGTGCATAAAAGAGAGTAGATCTATAGTGCTCTACAGTGCGGGGGGGGGAGTTTCCTACCCGCAACTGGAAGGGCTGAGTGAGCACCGGCCGGGGCAGGCTGTGGGGGCGGGGAGCGCCCGGCAGAGAAAAATAGAGCAAGCAGTGGAGAAGCATGGGTGAGAATGTTCATTGAGTAAAGGTGGTAAATTGTGGTGTAGATCGTGCACGCTTTCACCGTGGCTAGATGAACCAAAGGGGTTCCTCTGCCCCAGTGGTTTGAACTCAACCCCTGGGAGTTTGTGAATCCTGTGAATTATTGGATAGATAGAGGAGACGAACGAGTTTATTTAGAAGGGCTCTACTGGACTTCAGCTGGTACTATAGTAAGTCTGGACTGGGAACAGCCTGCCGTAGAGGATTTAGAGTTCCCTGTAATAAATGGAATAGCCTGCCTTTGTGGGAAATTTCAGGTACCCTTTGGTACATCAAGAGGCTGGCACGCTGCATGGGTATTATTGCAGTGCGGAGTTTGTGAGAAATGCTGGTATTGCTGTTCTAATGAGTGTCAGGGCACATGCCCTGAGTGTAAATTAAAGGTTGCTGATCAAGCTGATTCAGAACCTAAGATCTTAAAGCTTGTGTGTGGGAAATCACATCTGATACCTGCCACCTGGACTGTGTGGGAGGAAGACTGGGAAACTACTGTGAAGGTCTGTGAAAAGAGGTTTGGGTGGAAGCAAGATAGGGCAAGGAGAAGGAGATAATAGGAACTAACCAGAGCGAAGAAGTCCCTCGGGCTAGCCCCTTAGGGTGCCTCTTGGCCCACTGGAAGGAAGTCACCAGCAGGGGGGGCTCTGAGAATAAAAAGGATCTAATCCAATGTTGCACACGGTGGTGGCCCTTATACAGGTTAGAGGACAGGGTAAAGTGGCCACCCACTGGAACCCTAGATTATGATACCTTACTGCAGTTAATGTTGTTTTTAAGACGGGAAGGTGAATGGGATGAGGTTTCGTATTGTTTTGCGGAGAAAAGAAGAAACCTCACAACTTCATAAAAGTTGTAAAGCCCGGTATGTTTATTTACGGTGCTGGACGCATATGGAGAAAATTCTCCTCAAAAGGCATGCGTACCCCTGAAGATCTCAGGTCTTCTTTTATCCCCCTTCCAAATGCATATGCATACAGTTTCACAATAAGTTCATACATATTCATTCCGTGTGACATTTAGCACCAGTTATTCTTTATCAAAGGAATTTCTATGTCTGGGGCAGATTGACCTTGTGGTCATTTCTGTTTTTCTTTCTCTGTCTCCTTGTTGTCTCCGGCATCTGGCTTTTCCTTCAGCTCTGGCCTCACAGACCCCTCACCTCTTCCAGACACTTCACCTAATTCAGAATGGATCTTTACTCTGTCTCATTCCCCCCTTTCCTAGGAAATAAGTAAATTCTTTTACTTAATGAAAATCTTCACGACAATAAGTGTCTTTTTGTGCTTCACCATGTACGTTTGACAAAGAGGTTAGTACAGCTATTCGTTGTAGCATTCTCCAGTTCCAAATTAACAATATAATAGATAATCCTAAGCTTATCCCAACTAATATTAGTAAAACTACAATAGGGTGGCACAACTCATTAAAGATTCCATTTGCAGTTGGTGACCACCCAAAGATCACATCTCACCAGTGATGATCCATATTTTGTTTTATTCTTTGTAGAACTCTGGTTATCTCCTTTGTATCATGTTGGACAGTAATTACGGTTTTCTTTCCACTTTCTTGGATTTCTTTCAAGACTTCCAATAGGTCTTGGTGCTGAATTAATTGTTTCATTAATGTAAGGTTCATCTCAATAGGGGTAGGTGGTAGTCTGTGATACATTGTGTAATTGGCTTAAATCAGCTGGTGGGATGTTACTGGTACCAAATACGAAAAATCACACCCGATAATCTTAACAAAATTACAAATACAGAGATTAGAATGGTTTCTACTAGACAGAATAACATCATTGCTATCAATTTGTACAGCAGCACAAGCAGTTCTCAAGCGTATACCCTTTTCCAGTATATACGAGCACAGTTTTCTGGTCAGTGACTGGATGAATTTCAAAGTGGCAAATACTCTGTTTAGTGTCCAAACTCATCAGTTTACTGTCTGCCACTTTTCGTTCATCTTTTCGTGCCCACACTCTATGTTCTGAAGGATAGAGTATTGTTTTTTTTCATGGTTTAATCTTAGGGCAATAATGGGATGGATAACATAAACAGCGGCATTACGTACGGTAAGCACAAAGGCAGTTGCCACATTAGAAACAGGCTCATAGATGAAATTCACCATAGTCCACCAGGACTGAAACTTCCTTTCAATATCAATTGCATTATCCCACACAATTTCTTGAATTTCAGCTGGAAAATTACCTTCACCCCTTTCCCATATGATCAGAGCTGCTGTTGCTTGCATCCATAATTGTGCTTGTATACAACTGAAAGCTAAAGACACATTATCTTGAACTATACTAAGTTCTTCTACGATCAGCTTGTGGTCTTGGTCCCCGGCCTTTTCATACTTCCTTACTTTGGCAGTACTTTTGAAATCTTTCACTGGCTAGTTCCTAATGCCAATAGAGATTACTATAAAGGCTGCTTCAATTTTGTTAGGCTACCTGCTGCAGTGGCCAGTTTATTCACCAGTATTTCAGAATCTATTCAATTTAAAACTCCTAATCTTGTCCCTAATATGCCAGTCAGATGTTTGTTATGGGGAACAGGAACTGCTTTCTGTCCATGAACATCCCTCCCTGCCAGAGGGATGTGCTGGGCTCACACTGCAAATTCAGACAAACTTCACAAGCATATCTGACAGAGTTTTAGGTCATACTTGAGACAGATGTTTGTTCTGAAATGTAGAGACCTCAGGGAATCTAACCTCTCCTTCCCCCTCCAAAGCACCTGATTTCCCAGATGTGTGGCAAGCAGGAATATCTCTCCTGGTCTACAAAACCTCACCCACCTTGCCCCTAGCTAAGTTCAAGCTGTGGACTGTGTTCAGGGAAGAAGACAACAGTATTTGTCAAACAGATGAGAATAAAACTGGCTGGAACAAATGGGATTTGGGTAGAAAGATTTCAGGTCCAAGCCTAAAGTAAATAATGGAGGGGAAATCTGAGAGAAGAGCCTAAATTCATTGCAGTGCCTCAGAAGAAACTGGGGTCAGGTTTCTGCTACTTGAAACACTCAGCAAAAAAGTGGTGCTCAAAAAATCCTACAGCCTGCTGCTGAGCTCTGAGGGGGGGTCTCTCTCTACCTCTTTTAAGCAGAATCCAGCTGCCTCAGACTGGGACAATCACTGATCCAAATCTCAGTAGGAAAAGGGATAGCTATAAATAAAGAAAATCACCTTCCTTGCTTGGGTTAATTCACCACCTGCAGTTCAGCACCCTTTACCAGCCATTGCCTGGGTGTTCAGCCAACCAGCTTGGAAAATGACCTAAGGAAACTGATTAGGTTATCACAGATTTCCTGGTGTTCATATACACCAGGGGAGGTTCAGACACTAATTACATCTGGTCTCTCATAAGCCCTCCTATTGATGACCCAGCACTTTACTTTGATTTCTTCTCCTCTGATTCCTTGAAGTGTTCACAGTTCCTGTTCCTGCTATTCTTGCTCCTCACATACCTGATTCTCGTGGATTACTACAGTAGATATGTTTAAATCTTTTATCTCAGAAGGTTTTCCCATGGATCCAGTATACTGATTAAATGCCAGGGACCAAGGCCATTCAGCATTGCTTTGGATAGAGGTACTCTCTAGTTCTAAAACTGCAGTTATAATTCCATACAAAACAATCCTGTAAACTAAAGTATGAGCTACTCCCGACCGCAATATACTCATTTTGCCCGAGTAAGTTTTAGTCTCAGTTCATTGTCTCCTGGTGTCACTCCGGAAGGGGCTTCTGGGCCTTCTTCACCCAAGAGTGATGGATCCAGGCATTCTGCTCCTTGATTTTGATTGCAGTGAAGGTGGTGAGAAGTACTCGCAGTGGTCTCTCCCACTGTGGTTCCGAAGTCTTCTCTGTAAGAGACTTAACATATACATCATCCCCAGGCTATCTAACTCCCTGCTCTGAGTTCCAGCCACATGTTTCTCAATTACTCTGAGCTGTTTGCTTAATGCCACCATGTAGGTGGACATTCTGGACATTCCCTTTGTATTCTATATGGTCTTCTATAAGGCATTCCAAAAGGACTCAGCATTCCTTTAGCTCAAGGTTTAGTTTGAATTTGCAATAGTGCTAGTGGAAGAGCTTGGGCTAGGGTAGATTAACTTCTTGCCCCAGTCTTACAATTAGCTGCTTAATCAGCAAATTGGGGGCGGTATGGGGTGTGAAGTTCCTAATCTATGCCCAGATGGCTACTAATCTGTTGCATTATTTTGGAAATGAAATGTGATTCTTTATCTGAGGATATCGTGGCTTGAACTCTGAAGCGTGGTATTATTTCTTGTAAAAATAATCTGGTCACCTCTTGAGCTTTGACAGTTCTGGTGGGGAATGTTTCTGGCCACTCTGAAAATGTATCTATCAATACCAGTAAATACTGATACCCCCCTTTCCTTGGGAGTTCTGAAAAGTTAATTTGCCACTGCTGTACAGGCTCATGGCCTCTCCCGGTCTGACCGAGTTTTGGTCGGGGGGTATTTTGGGGTTAGTCTTGAGGCAAGGATCACATTGTCGGCTTACCTGAGTGATAGTGGCATATAAATTCCTAACAACGATACAACGATTGTTTCAATCAGATGTGTGTTCTAGAAAGCCTGTGGAAATTACTGCTTCAAAGTCAACACTTCATTTCAATGCACTCTCTGTCACTCAAAGCCTTGGTCATTTCGAAAAAGGGGCCACACTCTATAAAAGGCTTTTAAGTAGTTAGGCCCTAGTGTGTTTCCTAGTGCCCTTCCTTCGCTAGTAACCACGAAAATGGGAAGGGATTCCTAGCTCTCTTTCAATGGTAGCCCACCCCTTGCAGTTGTATGTCTCTTTTGGTTAGTATTATTGTATTATGGCTTACCTTCGAGGAAAATCTGTACCTCACCCTTTGCTGCTTTCTTTGCCTCTCCATCCGCCAGCTCATTTCTTCCCTCCAATTTTAAGCTCACTCTCTAGTGTGCCTTAATATGCCTTTTCAGGTAGCTGAACTGCTTCCAGCAGCTGGATTGTCTCTTCTTTCCCTGTGAGGTCAGCAGTCCCCTCTCTTTCCAGATGGCTCCATGTGCATGCACAACTCTGAATGCCTTTTGCTGTCTCTAAGGCATGGGTCAATGCATTTATCTCAGCCTTCTGTGCAGAGGTACCTGTTGGTAAGTGTCCAGACTCTATTACCTCTCTGTAGGTAGTCGCTGTGAACTTTGCAATGTCACTTTCCACTGGCAATGTAGCTGCTCCTGTCAGTGAACCAGGTGTCTGCATCGTCCAGAGGAGTGTCCTTTAAGTCTGGGCAGATGGAGTAGGTAGCTTCAGTGGTCTCCAGGCAATCATGTTGTACTGCTTCTCCTTGATTTCCACTGAGAAAGGAAGCTGGGTTGACAATATTAGTCACTACTATCTCTACATCATCTTGTTCTACCATGATGGCCTGGTATTTCAGAAACCTTTGTGGTGAAAGCCAGTGGCCACCCTTTACTTCCAGTACTGTGGACACTGTGTGGGACACTAGCACAGTCATTTTTGTCCCAGGGTAAACTTGCATGCCTCTTGAATATTCAGCACAACTGCTGCTACACCTCTGAGACAACCTGGCCATCCTTTGGCTGTTGCATCTAGTTGCGTAGAGTAGTAAGGAACTACCCTTCAGTATGGGCCCAAGTCTTGAGCCAATATTCCCTGGGCAATTCCTTGCGTGGAAAAATAGAAAGAATGCTTTACTTACATCTGGAAGTTTCAAAGCTGGAGCCGACATGAGGGCACTCTCTAGCTGGTGAAAGGCCTGTGTGGCGTCTCTTGTCCACTGGAGATCTCTGTTTCCATTGGCAATAAGAGCATAGAGGGGTCTGGCGAACAGTCCATAATTATAAACCCACAGCTGGCACTACCCTGCCATGCCTAAGAAGGTTCGGAGTTCTTTCATTGTCTGGGGTTTCGGGGTTTGGCATATGGCTTCCCTGCCTTAATGTCTGCTGCTCAGCACTCACTTCTTACCCCAGGTAGATTGTTGGAAAAGAAATGAAATTTAGCAAAATGTTTAATTATAGTGAGTTGTGTGAACTGGTTTGTTTAAAAGTAGTTTTGTAGCCGTTGAAAGTGTGTTGGGTTTTGTGTGTAACCTAGCAGGTAGTCTTAGGGATTTAATAAATAATTAAACTAGTGCAGGAAAGTAAGAATGCTAACCTGTCTGGAGGCAGCATACAATGCTCTTAGAATAAGATAAGCAGAAGATTAATGATCTTGTTTGTGAACCAAGGAATGTATCGCAAGGCGTCTGTGACGAGGCAAGGGGAACGGGGAACTGTTTCTTGGAGACTAGGCAAGGGGAACGGGGAACTGTTTCTTGGAGAGTTTGTTGTGAATCGCATGTATAAGAGGGAAGCACCCATACGTGAATTTGGGGGCTCGGGTTTTTGGGACGTGAGTCCCCCAGCTCCCCGGGGCCTTAATAAAGCACCCACAAAACTTATCCGAGTTTTGTGTCATTTATCAATCGGGCAACAGTTTTCTGGCGACTGCGGCAGGACTCCGAAGGTTGCTGGGACGGTTCGCGTCCCGATCCACTCCAAGCCGGCACTGAGCACTTCTTGGGGAGACATCGGTCGTGCCCGACCCCGCGCCTGTCAGACAACTGCCAAGGTAAGCCCGAAGGTGCTTTATATTGGAAAAAGGTGATAATTGGATTTGGATTTGGTGGTTGGTAAAAAAGCCTAGGCTCCGGCCATAAGACGTCTAAGGACGCAGGACCGGAACTCGCCTCCTGTTTTTTTTAGGGAAGGACGGCGAGAAGGTATATTGGTTTAAGGTATATTGGTTTATTGGGATTAAAGGTGGAATTAAAGGCTGTAATATGATGTCTTTTAAAACTTTTAAAACCTTAGTGCAAGCCAATGGTAAAATACCTGGAAATACACCATTAGGTTGTATATTGAAACGGTGGAAAAGTGAGGGGTATTATCAAGAATTTGATGAAAGTAAAATGATAGATTATTGTAATCATTGGTGGCCTGAATATGAGATTGGGGAAGCGGGATGGCCGGTGAATGGTACACTGGAATTGGGGATAATGGAATCTTTGATGCAATTTTTAAGGAGAAATGAGAAATGGGATGAAATACCATATTTGGATTTGTTTTTCGTTTTGTACCGGAAAGAGGAATGGCAAAAGGAGTGCGGTATTTTGGTTTTAGAAGTGAATGATGAGAGGGAGTGTGTGGGATGTAAAGAAAGAAAGGAGCGTAATTTGTATCCTTCAATCGAGGAAGATTTGACTTATTGTATAGCAGTTCCAAGGGTTCCGGTTGCTCCTAATGTGCGCCCTGCTCCCCCTGCGGATATAGCTATAAAAACGGGATCTAGTGAGAGTGATAGTGATGGTGGTGATGGTGAAAAGAATGAGAGTGTTAAAAGAACTCTGTTAGCAGGGCAGACTCGCCAGGGAAGGAAGGGGCAGAAGGGGGAAGCTGTGGGACCACAGGGAGAAAGGATACTTATAAAGGTGCCTTTCTCCCCCGGGGATTTGGTAATATGGAAGCAATCAGCGGGGAGTTATCGGGAGGGTCCTGAAAGGGTGGCAAGGGTGGTTAAAATGGTAATAAAGACTCAGAATCCGGACTGGAATGATTTACAGGTATTATTAGATATTATAATGGATTCCACGGAAAAGGAAATGGTTATCAGAGCCACTAGAGAAAAGGCTCGTGAGGAAATTCGGTTGAGAAAACTACATGAGACAGTTGATGAATTGGTACCAAGTGAGGAACCAAAGTGGGACCCAAACTCTACGGGAGGAATAAGGTCTGTAAAACGATATCAGGAATTGTTGGTGGAAGGAATTAGGACAGGAATACCTAAGACTATGAATTGGTCTAAGTTGTATTCGGTCAAGCAGGACAAGAATGAGTCTCCGTCTGCCTTTTTAGAACGATTAAAAGACATGGCTCGGAAGTTTACTAATTTAGATGTAGAGGATCAATCAGGAAAACTTCAATTGGCATTGTTGTTTATGGGGCAATCACAAGAGGATATTAGGAAAATGTTACAAAAGCTGGAAGGAGAGGATACTAGGAGTTTGGATAAAATGCTGGAGGTAGCGTGGAAGGTATACAACAACAGGGAAAAAGAAACTGCAAAAAGACAACAAGCTAGTATTCTGGCTGTAATGCAACAGACAGGGGCAGGAGGAAGACCCATTAGGGGTCGAGGTCGGGGAGGAGCTAATCGCGGACAGAGGGGGTTGGCAAGAGGTCGGGGAGGATTTGGGTTTGCACCTAACATGGGGAGGTTGGATCCAAACCAGTGTGCGTTTTGCTGACAATTGGGACACTGGAAAAATGAATGCCCGGTTAGAGGAGGTATGGGCATGGGAAACATAGGATTCAGGACAGGTCCAATGGGGAACGCTCCTGTGGGAGGATTTACGGGAGGATCAGCAGAGGCCGCTCAAGCACTAGTTTTGGGAAACTATCAGAATCAAAGCTGACTAGAAAAGGATTTGAGGGTAGTTTTAGAAATAGATGGAAAGGATCAAGAATTTATGGTAGACACTGGAGCTACGTATTCTGTACTCAATAGACGATTGGTACCTTTGAGGGACACAACGGTACAGGTGGTGGGGGCAACAGGGAAGCTAGAGGAACAACCATTTTTACAACCTTTAAATCTTAGGTTTGGGGGGAAGGAATTAGATCACCAATTTTTGTATATGCCAAACTGCCCCACACCCCTTCTTGGCAGAGACCTGTTGTCCCGACTTAATGTGAAAATAATATTTGAAGGGGGAAGGGTGAAATTGGGAATACCTGAGGAACAAATAGCAGGCATTTTTGTGATCAAGGAAGTGGATGCCTCTCCTATTCCAGAAGAAATTTAGCAGGCTGTAGTACCCTGGGTATGGGAGTCAGGGTTCCCCGGAAAATCTAAAGCTGCGCAGCCAGTAAAGGTGGAACTAAAGGAAGGGGCTCGACCAGTGAGGATAAAGCAATACCCCTTGAAGCTTGAGGCAAGGAGGAGAGTAGCCCCGTTAATTAAACAATATTTGGTTCAAGGAATATTACAGGAATGTGAATAGGAGTATAATACTCCAATTTTTCCAGTAAAGAAACCTAATGGTAAGTACCGTTTGGTACAGGACTTAAGGGCTATTAATGAAATAGTGAAAGACATACATCCAGTTGTTGTTAATCCTTATACCTTGTTAACATCTGTATCGGAGGAGTTGTTGCCTTCTAGATCAAGGCAGGCGACCTGGTTCTGAGGTACAGCTCGACAGCCCACTCTCCAGGGCCGTTCGGGCCGATGACATACGCAGACACCAATGTGGTGGACGGTCAAATGGCGTTTATTACTTCTTCTCATGGGGTCTTATAGACTTAGGGGTCTCTACGTCAAAAAGGGGTTTGTCTTTCTTATCTATGGTTAGTAGGGAATGGAAAAGTACTGGGTAAGGAGTGCTGACTTCAGTGGGGCAACATTCCTATTGTTAGTGGGGCCACATTCCTATGTTAGTTTCTTATCTATGAGTAACTGAGGGTCTTATCTACGGGAAACAGAGGGTCCTGGCTTTCCGTGACATTGCGACAATCTTCCGCAGCGCCTCTTCCCTAGCTACCACATCTCCCCCCCCCTTTTCACAAATGAATGAGGTAGTCATGTACATAGGTACTAAAATGAGGTATGAGGTTGTAACTTGACAAGGGAAAGGGGTTTTGGGAAACCTGAGTAAGCTTTTGCCAGACAAGTTTGGAAAATCTTGTGACTGGCAGTGTTCCTTGGTTGAATTCCCTGGTTGAATTCACAGCAACTGTCGTCGCCCTATGAACAGGATGTTGGTTCGTTCCAGGCGGCTCTGGACGAACGAGACCAGCTTGTTCAGCAGACATGGTCCGAAGGTAACTGTTAGAAACAGCATCGCCAATGGACCTATCAGGGCAGAAATCAGAGTGGTTAGCCAAGGTGATTGATTGAACCAGGACTCGTACCAGCCCTGTTGGGCTTCCCTATCTTTCTGCCTCTGAGCCAGTCGGTTCTGGAGTTCTGCCATGGAGTCTCTCACGACTCCCGTGTGGTCTGCATAGAAACAGCACTCTTCTTTCAAGGCGGCACACAGGCCCCCTTGCTGCATGAACAGGAGGTCCAGGCCTCGCCTGTTCTGCAAGACCACTTCTGAGAGTGAGGAGACCGACTTCTCTAGATAGGAGATGGATTTCTCGATCCTCTGCAGGTCCTCGTCAATCGTCGCCTGCAGCTGGGACAGTCCTTGGTGCTGAGTCGCTAGGGCTGAGACACCCGTGGCCATTCCAGCTGCTCCCAGGCCGAGCAGCATTGCGATAGTTATACCTGTCATTATTTCTCTTTTGTGGATCCAGCCGGGTCCCTCAAGAAGATGGTACATCTCTTCGTCTGAGTGGTACAGGACCCTAGGAACAATCAGAACTTGGACACAAAAGTCGTTAGAGTCATTGAATTTGGGAAGGAACACACAAGGACTCACTCCGGATCGCTGGCAAACCCACATCCCCGATGCGGATGGGACTGCCCACTTATTGTTTTTCCTGTTAGGCCTAACAACTTTGGTGCAGACGTTGCCTTCCCGCTTGGCTAGGGTTGCACTGCCAAAGCATCTGCCTCGGCCTGTGACTTGACTCAGGGTGATTCCTTTGCAAGGGGTGTCCCATCTGCACTGGTGAGGGGCGTCAGCTGTGGAATAACTGAAGGGAGTGTTTAGAGCGACTCCTTCGTAAAAGGGGGGTTTTGACATCGTAACAAAGCCAGCAGGATTCGGTTAGGTTAGGGTTGGATTCGTTCAGGGATACAAAGGTAGCTTCTAACATACGAAGGATTGGGTCTGCGTCTGACTTGGTTAAGCGGCTCATCTGAAAGGTTTCCGCTTGATCGGTCGGGACATTGCTGACCCCTGTGGGTAAGGTTTTGGGGTAGGTTATGTTTCTCCCTTTCGGCACGCTTTTACTCGCTTTGTTGGGTCCGACTGCTCGGGGTGCTGACGACTGGAGCCTGATAATTTGCACGTTCACCCTCTCTTTTGACCCTTGAAGGACAACCGTCCACGTTCTGCCTGTGGCCCAGCTAGGGTGATCTGGCTGCAAGATCGTCAGGTTGTAATCAGTGCATGCCCGAAATCTAGGGATTTTTTGTTGGTTCCGATGGAAGTTTTCATGAAAGAAGAAGGGTGCTTTGCAGGCGATGGGTGCCCAGGTGAACTGTAAGAATTTGTCTGGCTCTTGTGGATCCCACCCAGGCCCCGACGGTCTGGCATCCGTGACTATGGTTTCGCAGCCCCAGTGCCCACAATATCCCCACCCTGGGTGATTGCAGTAGCTTTTCCCAGGGTTTGAAGCTGGGCACCAGTAGGATAGGTATGAGTGTGTGACGTGTGGGGAATAGGGGTTTACCCTTGGCTGTCCTGGAAACAGGTCGGTGATGCAGAGCACGAAGGATGGGGTGTTTGGTGTGGTGAGTTCTCTGAGTGCTTTGCCACTACCAAGGTGTCGCATGACCCAACTGAAGGGCCGATGGGGGTAGTGATCTGGGCTGGCTTGCCCTCTGGCGACACGCCCCAACAGCAAAATCACACAGAAACACCCTTGGTGCTTGGGTCTCACCCGTGCGGGTCTCTCGGGTGCTGCCTGACGGCTTGGTGGTCTGTCGCTTTCGTCTGGAACCGGGATGTACGCGTCACGAGGACGTCCCACGAGCAGGTCCTGTAAACAAAGACTCGCAATTCTCGTCAGTCTCATTCTGCTCGCTGTGAAGGTCCGGTTTAATTGACTTAAGTGGACACCACCTGATTCTGCCGTCCTTTTTGACAGCCGCATACCCTCTCCCCGTGAGCATCAACCTCCAATCCCGTTCCCACTCGCCTAACTCATTTCTAATTACCACCTGTGGGCCCTCTTCTAGCGTTCGAGTGGCCCAGTGTTTTTGAATGGGACTGTTTGTTTCATCTCCCCTAGGGAATTGATTCAGTGCCAGCAAAGCAGTTGCCAGTATACGTGCCTGATCTCCTGGGGGAATGGCATTGGCAAAGCCCTCTGCTTTTGCCAACACTTCTATCTTGGTTTTCAGGGTCTGGTTTGCTCTCTCAACTATGGCCTGCCTGGTACTGTTGTATGGGATGCCTTGCACTAACGTGATGCCCCATTTCGAGGTGAATTCCTGTACTTGTTTGGAGGTGAAATTGGAGCCACTGTCCGTTTTGATCTGCTTGGGGATACCAAGCCAAGCCATGGCTGTCAGCCAGTGCTGAATTGTGGTTTTGGAGTTAGTTTTGGGGTGCTGTGTGGCTATGATCGTTCCGCTATAAGTGTCCACTGTCACTGCAAGCCATGCTCGGGGCTTCATCAGTTCGCACCAGGTGAAGTCCGACTGCCAGATTTCTGAGGGCTTGAGACCTCTCGGGTTGACCCCGTAGGTCCAAAGGGGTGACTTCTGGCAGTAAGGGCAGGTGGCTACCACATGTTTTGCGTCCGCCGTCGAGATTCCACATCTCTTCGCCAGTGCTTTGACTCCGATGTGGAGCGACTCGTGCAGTTGACGAGCTCTTTGCAAGGTCCAAACGCCCTTTGCTGCAGCATCCGCTTTGTCGTTGCCGATCTGGAAGTAACCTTTGACTGGGTCATGGCTGTTGATGTGGATGACTGACACGGTGCCCTGTCGCGAGGAGAGTGCTTCTTCCAGCATTAGGGCTGCTGCTGATGTTGACACTCCTGGTCCTGCCATGGACAGGCAGAGCCTTGCCACGAATATAGAGTCCGTTACGATGTTGAGGTGTTCGTCTTGGAAGAGTCCGCACGCCAAAACCACTGCTGCTGCCTCCAGCTGTTGCACCGACAGTGTGGGGTCACACGCTTTGACGCAGTGCCATTGCTCTCCTGCCTGCCACACTGCTGCTGCGGTTGAGGTCGTGGAGGAAGCGTCTGTGAAGACCGTTGGTCCCAGCTGCGGTCTGTCCTTGACCTTCGGTGGCATGTCCATGTCGACTACGGTCAGCAGCTTAGTCCAGGGTGGCTTGGAGGAGTAGGAGATTTCTCCTCCGAAGCCGGAGAGAGCAAGGGCCAGGTACTCCGATATTGTGGCTGACTCCGAGGTCGGCTGCTTGCAAAACGGAAGGTGGATGCCTGTCGGCTCTGTCCCTAGGTGTTTCAAGGCGAGTCTCCTGCCTTTCATGATGAGGCTGGCGATGCATTCGATTCCCGGGGAAAATGCACGAGCGGGTCTTCCAAGGACCACCCATTGGATCGGTCGGGCCTTTTAAGCGAGTCCTTGAGCCAGTGCTCCCACTCCCCCCTTCGGTGTAAAGTGGACGTACAGGTCCAGTGGCCTGGCTGGGTTCCACCTGGCAAGCGTGCCAGTGGCCATCTGGTTTTCGATGAAGTCGAGGGAGCTCGTTGCTTGTGGTGTCAGCTCCTTGGGATCCCAGGGGTTCTTTCCTTTCAGGAGGTCGTACAGAGGGTCCATGACCTCGGGAGGAATCAGGACGATGTTGCGAAGCCACTGCAGCGATCCTACCAGGCGTTGCACGTCGTGGAGCACCTCGACCTCTCGGTTGATCTTCATCTTGGGGGGTGTCACGTAGGAGCTTGTGATTCCTACTCCCAGGAAGGTCACGCAGGGTCCTCTCTTGATCTTTGCACTCGCGATCTCGAAGCCGTTGGCCTGAAGGGTCTCTGTGATTGTGGTCACCAGGTGATCCACTTGGCTTGTCGATGGTGCTGCGACCAGGATGTCGTCCATGTACTGGATGATGGTTGCGTCGGGATTGGAGTGTCGGACTGGCATCAGTGCTTTGTCCACGGTGATCTGGCATATGGTCGGGCTGTCGACCAGGCCTTGTGGAAGCACTCTCCATTGGAAGCGAAGGTTGGGCTGCTTGCTGTTCCGAAACGCCACGGAGAAGGCGAATCGTTCTCTGTCCTCAGGGTGCAGGGGTATTGAAAAGAAACAGTCCTTGATGTCCAGTGCTGCGCACGGCTGTCCTGCGGGGATGGCTGAGTTTGCGGGTAGCAGTGTCTGGACTGGACCCAGGGGTCGGATCATCTTGTTCACTTCTCTCAAGTCGTGGACGAGATGATAGCCTTGTCTGGACCTCTTGGGGATCACGAATACAGGGGTGTTCCATGGGCTGGTGGAGGGTTCTATGTGACCCTTTTGCAGTTCGCGGTCGACCAGTTCCAACAAGGCTGCCATTCAAGGCTCTTTCAAGGGCCACTGCTCAACCCATACAGGGTCTGATGACTTCCAAGTCAATTTGATCGGCAGCGGAGGTTGTATGGCAGTGGCCCTCAGGATAAATTTGTAATCCGAAATCCGAGCATGGAAAGGACGTCCCTTCCTAACAGGGGTGTGAGACGGAGTGGGGATCCATTCTGAATTAGGTGAAGTGCCTGGGAGAGGTGAGAGGTCTGTAGTGCCAAAGCTGAAGGAAAGGCCGCATTCCAGAGACAGCAAGGAGACAGAGAAAGAAAAACAGAAATTACCGCAAGGTCGATCTGCCCCAGACCTAGGGATTCCTCTGATAAAGAAGAACTAGTGCTAAATGTCACGTGGAATGAATATGTATGAACTTATTGTGAAACTGTATGCATATGCATTTGGGAGGGGGATAAAAGACGACCTGAGGTCTTCAGAGGTACGCATGCCTTGTTGGGGGACTTGCGTCCGGCGCGTGTCGTAATAAAAGCATACTGGGCTTTACAACTTTTATAAAGTTGTGAGGTTTCTTCTTTTCTCCGCAAAACATTATGGCGAGCCAAGACAGGAGTTCTCTGTCCCCGCAGGGGCAGGGGGGATAGACGGACCTCCAAGGCGCGCCCTAGGATTTTTTTCCTGGTGGGGCTCCGCTCGTCTCGCCTGCCACCTGCAAGGACAGACAACGACCCGCTGGCCTGCGGAGGAAGATACGGTATGTACTGAGGGACTCCCGGGGGAGGGAAAGGAGAGCAAGGGAGTAAATCACTGGGTTCAGCTGATAGAGCAGCTGTATTAGAGACGGGGTTCATCGTTCTGATAGAGCAGACCGCTAGTGGCTCTGGGGGTGAGCCAGGTGAACCCGTGTATGTGTGTTGGGGGTTCATAGTTCTGATAGAGCAGAACCGCTAGAGGCTCTGGGGGTGAGCCGGGTGAACCCGTGTATGTGTGTTGGGGGTTCATAGTTCTGATAGAGCAGAACTGTTGAGCCCGTGTGTGCTTTGTTTGTGTGTGTGTGATGTCCGGACATTGTGTTGCTGTATGGTTAATGTGTGCATTGTGTGGTTGGTGAGCTGTGTTTCTAATCGTGCAAGTATATAAGTGTATGGTGTATAAAAGGAATAAATCTACAGTGCGGGGGGGGTCAGTACTACCTGTGTTTGAAGCAGCTGAGTGAGGCCTGAGGCGCCGGCTGCAGCAGGCTGCGGGGGCAGGGACAGAAGTGCCCCACAGAGAAGCGAGTGGAAGAATGTCAGTGATGGTACTTATCGTGTTTAAATGTAGTGATTTGTGTAGATCTGGTACATTTTAACCGTGAGTATGAGTATGAGCTCAGAGAGTTCCTTTGCCTTGGATGTTTGATTTTGATTGTGTCCAAGAAAATTGATGTGAGTAAATGCTGAATTATGGTATGCTTTGTTGTGTTGAGAAAAGCGAGCACTTTGAGAGATATGCCCTTTCCCAGTGATTTTGTGTGGTGATTTTCTTCCGCTGCATTGTGGTAATTTGATTCTCATTGTATAGTAGTGTTTGTGGAGATTTTAAGATTTTGTTGCAACAAGAGTGGCATTTTACATAGGAGAACTATAGTACGATGATTGATGCTTAATTACAATAGAGTTAAAGGAATTCCAAGAATTCCCCCCCTCACAGCAATTCATGCCTTGGCTCTAGCGAATTTGAGATAAAGGGGGGGTGCGGGTGCGAGTGCTTGTGTCTGTGGGCATATCAGAGTTTCGGCTGTGACTAGCAACAGCCTTTTTGCAAAGCAATAAAACAAGTGTAAGTAGACACAGGGCTTAATTAGATTGTGCAAGAAGACAACTAGAAAAGACTGATATTTTGTTTGCTCAGAATATAGTGTCTATGTCACGTTTTTGATTAGCATGCTGTGTGAGGTGACAGTGGCTGTCCCCTGGGCACAGGGACAGCTCTGGCTGCCCCGTCTCCCCAGGGAACACGGGAATGGCCTGTGAGCGAAAGCTGGATGGGCAGTTATTATTGCAGTGCGGTGTTTATGAGAAACACTGGTTTTGCTGTTCTAATAAGTGTCAGGGCACATGTAAATGGGGGTTTTTGGTCAAGCGGATTCAGAACCTAAGGTCTTAGAACTTGTGTGTGGGAACCACATCTGATACCTGCCACCTGGAGCTGTGTGTATAGGAGGAAAGTTGAGAAACTACTGTGAAGGTCTGTAAAAAAGTTTGAGTGGAAGCGAGATAGGGCAAGGAGAAATAAATAATGAGAACTGACCAGAGCAAAAAGGTTCCTAAATTAGCCCCTTTTGGGAGGGGCTCACTGGGAGAAGGCTGCCAGTAGGAGCAGCTCAGAAAATAAAAAGATTTATAATACTTCATTGCTGTTAGTACTGTTTTAAAATAGGAGGATAAATGGGATAGAGTTTTGTATGCTGAAATGTCTTTGTGTTTTAAGAAATCACCCAGATTTCTGGAAAAGGGAAAACAAGGCAAAGAGAAAGCAAATCAAACATGTTGTTCAGTATGCAGAATAAGATAGCAACGTATGAAATCAGGCAAGGGTTATCGTGCTGAAATGCAAAGCAATCACAGTTCACAAAATGAGTACATATGATTTGCTAAAGGCTCCTCCCAAGGTAAGGGAGGAAGGGTAAAGATGACCTCCCCAAAAGGGAAGAATTTTGTTGACACAAGAGCCATATATTCAGTTTTAAATAAAGCTTTAGTACCTGTGGAGAATGTTTATGTTGCAGTGTGGGGAACAACTGAACAACTGGCCAGTCTGAGAAGGCATCCTGGCATCCTTGTGCAAACCTTTAAAGTAATATGTGTACTATGTGTACCTAAAAGCTTTTGTACAATTCGCTCAATTTGCTAAACATTCTCAAATGAGAAAGGTTACTCTGGAGGCAAATGATATAAAGATGTTAGGATTAACATTACCAGACACTGAAATTAAGAAAGACATTAGTAAGGAGATATTAGAATAAGTAAACAAGTGTTTTCAAGGGTATGGGCCTCTGCTGTACCAGGGAGAGTGAAAGATGCTCCCCCATGAGCATCAAGTTTAAGGAAAGAACAAAACTAGTGAGAACTGAGTAGTACCCTCAAAAGGAAAATAAGGAAGGAATCAGCCCAATAACTGATAGTACTGGATTAAGGGCTGTCAATAAGATAACACAGAATTTATACCTTGTGGTAGCAAATCCATATACCTTACTAACTTGTTTAACACCTGAGCTAACCTGGTTCACTGTTTTAGGCCTAAGAGATGCCTTCTTTTGCCTCCCTATCCACAAAGCCAGCCAGAAAATTTTTGCATTCAAACACAAGCTCACATAGTCCATGTGCCTGAAGGCTTCAAGATTCCCCACTCCGATTGGAGAACAGCTTGCAAAGACCCAGAGTCCCGGGAAGCTCCACAAGAGGAAAGGAGGCTGTTGCAGTACGTGGACGATCTTCTAGTAGCCACTCGGATGAGGGAAGCAAGAGAAGCCTGGACGGTAAGTCTTTTGAATTTCCTAGGACTCCAAGGACGCAGAGACTCAAAGAAAAGGCACAGGTAGTGAAACAGAAGGTAATCTACCAGGGGTAAGATAATTATGAACTGCTCGCCAGACCCCTCTATGCTCTTATTGCCAATAGAAACAGAGATCTCCAGTGGACACAAGACACCACATGGGTCTTTCGCCAGCTAGAGAGAGTGCCCTCGTGTTAGCTCCAGCTTTGAAACTTCCAGATGTAAGTAAATCATTCTTTCTATTTTTCCCACGCAAGGAATTGCCCAGGGAATACTGGCTCAGGACTTGGACCCTTACTGAAAGGCAGTTGCTTACTTCTCTAAGCAACTAGATGCAACAGCCAAAGGATGGCCAGGTTGCCTCAGAGCTGTAGCAGCAGTCATGCTGAATATTCAAGTGGCACGCAAGTTTACCCTGGGACAAAAATGACTGTGCTAGTGTCCCACACAGTGTCTGCAGCACTGGAAGTAAAGGGTGGCCACTGGCTCTCACCACAAAGGTTTCTGAAATGCCAGGCCATCATGGTAGAGCAAGACGATGTAGAGATAGTGGTGACTAATATTGTCAACCCAGCTTCTTTTCTCAGTGGACACCATAGTTGCCTAGAGACCACCGAAGCTACCTACTCCCACCGCCCACACTTAAGGGACGCTCCTCCGGACAATGCAGAGACCTGGTTCACTGACAGGAAAGCGACATTGCAAAGTTCACGGTGACTACCTGCAGAGAGGTAATCGAGTCTGGACCCTTACCAACAGGTACCTCTGCGCAGAAAGCTGAGATAATTGCCCTGACCTGTGCCCTGGAAAGGGCAAAAGGGAGGAGAATAACCATCTACACAGACTCAAGGTGTGGTAGCTAGGGAAGAGGCGCTGCGGAAGATTTCGCGATGTCACAGAAAGCCAGGACCCTCGGTTCCCCATATATAAGACCCTCAGGTACTCATAGATAAGAAATTAACATAGGAATGTGGCCCCACTAACAATAAGAATGTTGCCCCACTGAAGCCAGTAACTTTCCACTCCTTACCCAGTACTTTTCCATTCCCTACTAACCATAGGTAAGAAGGACAAACCCCTTTTTGACGTAGAGACCCCTAAGACTATAAGACCCCATGAGAAGAAGTAATAAACGCCTTTTGACCGTCCACCACATTGGTGTCTGCGTATGTCATTGGCCCGAACGGCCCTAGAGAGAGGGCTGTCGAGCTGTACCTCAGAACCAGGTCGCCTGCCTTGGCATAGAAGGCAACATTCTGGTGCCGAAACCCGGGACAGCGGCTTGCGCCCGGGAAACGGGAACACTCCTGGAAAGAGGACGGCGGCTGCGGCAGCGGGACTGACCGCAGCGGTGGGGGACGCCTCCCGGAGCAGCGTGGACAATGGAATCCACAGTGAAGCTCGTAAGTCAGGCTCATGAGCAATGGGGAATTAAAGGTGAGCTCAGGAATTCTAATCTTGCTATTGCAAGGCTCCTAGAGCTGGGGACGATCGAACGTCCAGTAAATATATTATATTGGGAAGCGCGGGAGAAGTGCACTGCCGCCTCAGCAGAGGACTCAAAGTCCGCAGGCAGTGGTAAAAACCTCAAAGCGTGGGGGAAAGTAGAAGAGGCCCCACGCAAGACGTTAGAAGAACAGGAGACGCGGAAAGCCGCGCGTATACGTTTATTAGCTACACCAAAGCCGGGGGTGGGGGCCGCGACGCAGACCGCCTCTGAGAGCGATCGGATTGAAGGCGGGAATACGCGGGGGCCGGGCGCGTTCCACCCCTTCCCGAGCCCGAGCCCAGACCCCCCAGAGCCCCCAGGAGACCCCCCGGAACCCCCAGGGGACCCCCCGACCTTCCCGCGGAGCCCGCCGGGTCCCGGCCCCCCTGCAGAACCGTCCGAGAAAACCGCGGTTTCTCTATCCGTCTCTTCCCCGCCGGCCGCCGGTCCGGCGCAAGAAGCAGAGCAGTGCGCGTGATGCTTCTGGCAGGGGCTCGTGGAGGAGGCGCGGAACGAGGCCAGATTGTCGAACCCCGCCGGGATCGGTAAAAACTCGCCCCCGCCATGTGTGTTTAAAAATGGCGCCGAACCACATGGCGAGGGCGGAAAGGAGGAGGCGGGGGGCGGAAACGGAGTCAGCCTGCTTAACAACGCATGCGCGGGCGAGCGGGGAGACGGGGCGGCCCCCGCGGAGGCGCATAAGACCAATCAGAGCGCTCTATTCAAATTAGGTCCTTGTAGGGTAAGGACCTCCCCCGGCAGGAGGCGGGGGGACCCCAGGGGGAGGGAGCGGCACCACCCCCGAAGGGAGGAGCGAGGTCAAAGCCGAACAAAACGGCACGGAGCGCCGGAAGTGTACCGGCAGTCAGCTTCCGCCTCAGAGTCAAGTAACAGCGGCTCAGACAGCTCGGAAGAGGTGACCGAGTCCGGCTGGGACTCGGAAACCGAGAGAGGAGAATTAATGCGGTTTCGAGCGAAACCGAATAAAGCTTTAAACAATATCGAGAAACAATCGCAACACAAACTCAGCGATTGGGGAAAAATAAAAGCAGACTGTGGGGACCGGGCACCGGCAGCCTCCATGCACGCTTTCCCAGGGGGGGTTGCCGGAGCGCGGGGGAACCAACAAAGGGCATATACCCCAGTTAACCCAAAAGAAGCCAAAGCGATTTCAGAAATAGGGATCAACTCAGCTGTAGTACCCACTCTCGAGGATGACCTTTCTAGCAATAACGATCTGCTCACTTTTGATATTACGCAAATAAGCCGCATGCTTTTTGATGGGGCGGGGCGGATTGTATTTAAGCAGGAATGGCAGGACGACCGCGTTAGCCCAGGCTTCCGGGGAAGGGCAGCAACTCAGCCAGCTGTCCCCAGCCGGCACAGCTTTCCCTGGCAGCACCCTCACTCCAAGCATCCCGGCCCCGGGGAAACGGGACGTCCTTTCCATGCTCGGATTTCGGATTACAAACCTATCCTGAAGGCCACTGCCGTACACCCTCCGCTGCCAATCAAATTGACTTGGAAATCATCAGACCCTGTATGGGTTGAGCAGGGGCCCCTGACAGAGCCTCGAATGGCAGCCTTGCAGGAACTGGTCGACCGCGAACTGCATAAGGGTCACTTAGAACCCTCCACCAGCCCATGGAACACCCCTGGATTCGTGATCCCCAAGAGGTCCGGACAAGGCTATCGTCTCGTCCACGACCTGAGAGAGGTGAACAAGACGATCCGACCCCTGGGTCCGGTCCAGACGCTGCTACCTGCGAACTCAGCCATCCCCGCAGGGCAGCCGTGCGCAGTACTGGATATCAAGGACTGTTTCTTTTCAATACCCCTGCACCCTGAGGACAGAGAACGATTCGCCTTCTCCGTGGCGTTTCGGAACAGCAAGCAGCCCAACCTTCGCTTCCAATGGAGAGTGCTTCCACAAGGCCTTGTTGACAGCCCTGTCATATGCCAAATCACCGTGGACAAAGCACTGACGCCAGTCCGACACTCCAATCCCACCGCAACCATCATCCAGTACATGGACGACATCCTGGTTGCAGCACCATCAACAAGCCAAGTAGATGACCTGGTGACCACAGTCACAGAGACCCTTCAGGCCAACGGCTTCGAGATCGCGAGCGCAAAGATCAAGAGAGGACCCTGCGTGACCTCCCTGGGAGTAGGAATCACAAGCTCCTACGTGACACCCCCCAAGATGAAGATCAACCGAGAAGTCAAGACGCTCCACGACGTGCAACGCCTGGTGGGATTGCTGCAGTGGCTTCGCAACATCGTCCTGATTCCTCCCGAGGTCATGGACCCTCTATATGACCTCCTGAAAGGAAAGAACCCCTGGGAACCAAAGGAGCTGATGCCGCAAGCAACGAGCTCCCTCGACTTCATCGAAAACCAGATGTCCACTGGCACACTTGCCAGGTGGAACCCAGCCATGCCACTGGACCTGTACGTCCACTTTACACCGAAGGGAGGAGTGGGAGCACTGGCCCAAGGACTCGCTGAAAAGGCCCGACCGATCCAATGGGTGGTCCTTGGAAGACCCGCTCGTGCATTTTCCCCGGGAATTGAATGCATCGCCAGTCTCATCATGAAAGGCAGGATACTCGCCTTGAAACACCTAGGGACAGAGCCGACAGGCATCCACCTTCCGTTTCGCAAGCAGCCGACCTCGGAGTCAGCCACAATATCAGAGTACCTGGCCCTTGCTCTCTCCGGTTTTGGAGGAGAAATCTCCTCCTCCAAGCCACCCTGGACAAAGCTGCTGACCGTAGTCGACATGGACATGCCACCGAAGGTCAAGGACAGACCGCAGCTGGGACCAACGGTCTTCACAGACGCTTCCTCCACGACTTCAACCGCAGCAGCAGTGTGGCAGGCAGGAGAGCAATGGCACTGCGTCAAAGCGTGTGACCCCACACTGTCGGTGCAACAACTGGAGGCAGCAGCAGTGTTTTTGGCGTGCGGACTCTTCCAAGACGAACACCTCAACATCGTAATGGACTCTATATTCGTGGCAAGGCTCTGCCTAGCCATGGCAGGACCAGGAGTGTCGACATCAGCAGCAGCCCTAATGCTGGAAGAAGCACTTTCCTCGCAACAGGGCACTGTGTCAGTCATCCACATCAACAGCCATGACCCAGTCAAAGGTTACTTCCAGACCGGCAACGATAAAGCGGACACCGCAGCAAAAGGCGTTTGGACCTTGCAAAGAGCTCGTCAACTGCACGAGTCGCTCTACATCGGAGTCAAAGCACTGGCGAAGAGATGCGGAATCCCGACGGCGGACGCGAAACATGTGGTAGCCACCTGCCCTCATTGCCAGAAGTCACCCCTTTGGACCTGCGGGGTCAACCCGAGAGGTCTCAAGCCCTCAGAAATCTGGCAGTCGGACTTCACCTGGTGCGAACTGATGAAGCCCCGAGCATGGCTTGCAGTGACAGTAGACACTTATAGCGGGACGATCATAGCCACACAGCACCCCAAAACCAACTCCAAAAACACAATTCAGCACTGGCTGACAGCCATGGCTTGGCTTGGTATCCCCAAGCAGATCAAAACAGACAATGGCTCCAATTTCATCTCTAAACAAGTACAGGAATTCGCCTCGAAATGGGGCATCACGTTAGTGCAAGGCATCCCATACAATAGTACCAGACAGGCCATAGTTGAGAGAGCAAACCAAACCCTGAAAACCAAGATAGAAGTATTGGCAAAAGCAGAGGGCTTTGCCAATGCCATTCCCCCAGGAGATCAGGCACGTATGCTGGCAACTGCTTTGCTGGCACTGAATCAATTCCCTAGGGGAGATGAAACAAACAGTCCCGTCCAAAAACACTGAACCACTCGAACGCTAGAAGAGGGCCCACAGGTGGTAATCAGAAACGAGCTAGGCGAGTGGGAACGGGGTTGGAGGCTGATGCTCATGGGGAGAGGGTACGCGGCTGTCAAAAAGGACGGCAGAATCAGGTGGTGTCCACTTAAGTCGATTAAACCGGACCTTCATAGCGAGCAGAATGAGACTGACGAGAATTGCGAGTTTCTGTTTACAGGACCTGCTCGTGGGACGTCTTCGTGACGTGTACATCCCGGTTCCAGATGAAAGCGACAGACCACCAAGCCGTCAGGCAGCACCCGAGAGACCCGCACGGGTGAGACCCAAACACTAAGGGTGTTTCTGTGTGATTTTGCTGTTGGGGCTTGTCGCCAGAGGGCAAGCCAGCCCAGATCACTACCCCCATCAGCCCTTCAGGTGGGTCATGCGACACCTTAGTAGTGGCAAAGCACTCAGAGAAATCACCACACCGAAAACCCCATCCTTCGTGCTCCGCATCACCGATCTGTTTCCAGGACAGCCAAGGGCAAACCCCTATTCCCTACACGCCAAACACTCGTACCTATCCTACTGGTGCCCAGCTTCAAACCCTGGGAAAAGCTACTGCAATCACCCAGGGTGGGGATATTGTGGGCACTGGGGCTGCGAAACCATAGTTACAGATGCCAGACCGTCAGGGCCTGGATGGGACCCACAAGAGCCAGACAAATTCTTACAGTTCACCTGGGCACCCATCGCCTGCAAAATACCCGTCTTCATTCGCGAAAACCCCCATCGAAACCAAATTAAAATCCCTAACTTTCGGGCATGCACTGATTACAACATGACAGGCTTGCAGCCAGATCACCCTAGCTGGGCCACAGGCAGAACGTGGACAGTGGTCCTTCAAGGGTCAAAAGAGAGGGTGAACGTGCAAATTATCAGGCTCCAGCCGTCAGCACCCCGAGCAGTCGGACCCAACAAAGTGATTAAAAGCGTGCCGAAAGGGAGAAACATAACCTACCCCAAAACCTTACCCACAGGGGTCAGCAATGTCCCGACCGGTCAAGCGGAAACCTTTCAGATGAGTCACTTAACCGGGTCAGACGCAGACCCAATCCTTCGTATGTTAGAGGCTACCTTTGTATCCCTGAACGAATCCAACCCTAACCTAACCGAATCCTGCTGGCTCTGTTAAGATGTCAAACCCCCCTTTGACGAAGGAGTCGCTTTAAACACTCCCTTCAGTTATTCCACAGCTGACGCCCCTCACCAGTGCAGATGGGATACCCCCTGCAAAGGAATCACCCTGAGTCAAGTCACAGGCCGAGGCAGTTGCTTTGGCAATGCAACCCTAGCTAAGCGGGGAGGCAACGTCTGCACCAAAATTGTCAAGCCTAACAGGAAAAACAATAAGTGGGCAGTCCCATCCGCATCGGGGATGTGGGTTTGCCAGCGATCCGGAGTGAGTCCTTGTGTGTTCCTTCCCAAATTCAATGACTCTAACGACTTTTGTGTCCAAGTTCTGATTGTTCCTAGGGTCTTGTACCACTCAGACGAAGAGATGTACCATCTTCTTGAGGGACCCAGCCGGATCCACAAAAGAGAAATAATGACAGGTATAACTATCGCAATGCTGCTCGGCCTGGGAGCAGCAGGAACGGCCACGGGTGTCTCAGCCCTAGCGACCCAGCACCAAGGACTGTCCCAGCTGCAGGCAACGATTGACGAGGACCTGCAGAGGATCGAGAAATCCATCTCCTATCTAGAGAAGTCGGTCTCCTCACTCTCAGAAGTGGTCTTGCAGAACAGGCGAGGCCTGGACCTCCTGTTCATGCAGCAAGGGTACCTGTGTGCCGCCTTGAAAGAAGAGTGCTGTTTCTATGCAGACCACACGGGAGTCGTGAGAGACTCCATGGCAGAACTCCGGAACCGACTGGCTCAGAGGCAGAAAGACAGGGAAGCCCAACAGGGCTGGTACGAGTCCTGGTTCAATCAGTCACCTTGGCTAACCACTCTGATTTCTGCCCTGATAGGTCCATTGGCGATGCTGTTTCTAACAGTTACCTTCGGACCATGTCTGCTGAACAAGCTGGTCTCGTTCGTCCAGAGCCGCCTGGAACGGAACAACATCCTGTTCATAGGGCGACGACAGTTGCTGTGAATTCAACCAGGGAATTCAACCAAAGAACACTGCCAGGCACGAGATTTTCTAAACTTGTCTGGCAAAAGCTTACTCAGGTTTCCCAAAATCCCTTTCCCTTGTCAAGTTACAACTTTATACCTCAATTCAGTATCTATGTACACGACTACCTCATTCATTTGTGAAAAGGGGGGGGGAGATGTGGTAGCTAGGGAAGAGGCGCTGCGGAAGATTTCGCGATGTCACGGAAAGCCAGGACCCTCGGTTCCCCATAGATAAGACCCTCAGGTACTCATAAATAAGAAATTAACATAGGAATGTGGCCCCACTAACAATAAGAATGTTGCCCCACTGAAGCCAGTAACTTTCCACTCCTTACCCAGTACTTTTCCATTCCCTACTAACCATAGGCAAGAAGGACAAACCCCTTTTTACGTAGAGACCCCTAAGTCTATAAGACCCCATGAGAAGAAGTAATAAACGCCATTTGACCGTCCACCACATTGGTGTCTGCGTATGTCATTGGCCCGAACGGCCCTAGAGAGAGGGCTGTCGAGCTGTACCTCAGAACCAGGTCGCCTGCCTTGGCATAGAAGGCAACACTCAAGGAATGCATTTGGAGTCACACATGCACATGGAGCCATCTGGAAAGAAAGGGGACTGCTGACCTCACAGGGAAAGAAGAGACAATCCAGCTGCTGGAAGCAGTTCAGCTACCTGAAAAGGCATATTAAGGCACACTAGAAAGTGAGCTTAAAATTGGAGGAAAGAAATGAGCTTGGCGGATGGAGAGGCAAAGAAAGCAGCAAAGGGTGAGGCACAGATTTTCCTCGAAGAAAAGCCACAATACAATAATACTAACCAAAAGAGACGTACAACTGCAAGGGGTGGGCTACCATTGAAAGAGAGCTAGGAATCCCTTCCCATTTTCGTGGTTACTAGTGAAGGAAGGGCACTAGAAAACACACTAGGGCCTAACTACTTAAAAGCCTTTTATAGAGTGTGGCTCCTTTCTCAAAATGACCAAGGCTGCGAGTGATACAGAGTGCATTGAAATGAAGTGTTGACTTTGAAGCAGTAATTTCCACAGGCTTTCTAGAACACACATCTGATTGAAACAATCGTTGTATCGTTGTCAGGAATTTATATGCCACTATCACTCAGGTAAGCCGACAATGAGATCCTTGCCTCCAGACTAACCCCAAAATAGCCCCCGGCCAAAACTCGGTCAGACTGGGAGAGGCCATGGGCCTGTACAGCAGTGGCAAATTAACTTTTCAGAACTCCCAAGGAAAGGGGGGTATCAGTATTTACTGGTATTGATAGATACATTTTCAGGGTGGCCAGAAACATTCCCCACCAGAACTGTCAAAGCTCAAGAGGTGACCAGATTATTTTTATAAGGAATAATACCACGCTTCAGAGTTCCAGCCACGATATCCTCAGATAAAGAATCACATTTCATTTCCAAAACAGTGCAACAGATTAGTAGCCATCTGGGCATAGATCAGGAACTTCACACCCCATACCACCCCCAATCAAGTGGCCAGGTGAAGAGAATGAATCATTTGATTAAGCAGCAAATCATAAGACTGGGGCAAGAAGTTAATCTACCCTAGCCCAAGCTCTTCCACTAGCACTATTGCAAATTCAAACTAAACCTTGAGCTAAAGGAATGCTGAGTCCTTTTGGAATGCCTTATAGAAGACCATATAGAATACAAAGGGAATGTCCAGAATGTCCACCTACATGGTGGCATTAAGCAAACAGCTCAGAGTAATTGAGAAACATGTGGCTGGAACTCAGAGCAGGGAGTTAGATAGCCTGGGGATGATGTATATGTTAAGTCTCTTACAGAGAAGACTTCGGAACCACAGTGGGAGAGACCACTGCGAGTACTTCTCACCACCTTCACTGCAATCAAAATCAAGGAGCAGAATGCCTGGATCCATCACTCTTGGGTGAAGAAGGCCCAGAAACCCCTTAAGGAGTGACGCCAGGAAACAATGAACTGAGATTAAAACTTACTCGGGCAAAATGAGTATATTGCGGTCGGGAGTAGCTCATATTTTAGTTTGTAGAATTGTATTGTGTGTAATCATAACTGAAGTTTCAGAACTTGAGAGTGATGCCGAATTTTGCCCCAAACAGGCAGAGTGACTGCCTAATCAGACTCAGCTTAAGTCAATTAAGCAGGAGGTATTTTTATTAACGACGCGTCGGAGAAATCACAAAATGGATTTCTGAGTTCACATAGCAAAAGCAAGCCTTATATACATTTTTTGGGTATAGGATTACATCAGATCAGATACATAATCATGCATATTCATATGGGGCGTGATGTAGGCGGAGCGTGGGCGGAGCGTAGGTGGAGACATCTCTTTTGGGGAATTTTCAGGTGGTCGTTCCTGTTGCCTTCATCCTAGACGGGGTCTTTCCGATGAGTCTTCCTCTTTAAACTTTTGAACTCCTTTCCTAATTTGGTCAATTCCCGGTGTATTTGGCTTAGATCCCGTGGCTTGGCAAAACCCTTAGGGTCGTTTCGACATTGCTGGCTCTACACCTGCTTAGCCCATTAGTTTCTCCTATACCTATCTCTTCCCCTGTCATGATGCTCTACCTCTTATCTAATTTGTTGCTCTGTTTTCCTAGTGCTGTGCTTTCTCCGTGTGTTCTAGTGCTAGGCCCTTCTTTCCATGCCTCTCATTCCATGTTTTAACCCATTACTTCTGGAAGGCTATCTGCTTTAGGGCTTCATTTCCCCCCTTTTTCTTGTAACTTACGAATTCTTTCGTCAAGTTCGGGTCCTACAGGACGCTGATAGGCTCGTACCATTGCCCAAATCATTTGGGTCTTTTTCATTATGCTCCTTAGTCTCTACCACAAACAAATGTTTGTAAGAGTTAGTAATAACAAAGCTACAATTAGTATTAGCATTGGGTGCACCAGGTAATGGAAGACCTGTGTAGCTGTTGGGGAATATCCTGTAAAGATGTCCCACCAGTGATGCTGGCCTACTTGTTCTACTTCAGTCAGGACATTCTTTATTCTTTCTGAATTGTGTTCTATCTGCCATACCATTTGTTTAGTTGTTTGATTCACCTTTTGCACCAATTTCTTTACTTCAGGGTGTGCAAGCATTGCTTTGAGAATCTTGACGTCCATCCCTATTTGTAAAGGTTTGAGGTGGAGTCGGGGTCATGATGTCTAGCTGTCAATTTTGTTTCTTTTGGCGCTCTCATTGCTTGATGTGAATTTGTTCTACCCGTAAAATAACCTTTTCTAGTTCAGTGTCTAAATCTCTAAGGGTCCAATTTGGTCACTTGTTAGTGGATGTCGTGGGACAGAAGAATAGCAACGGGTTGATAAAACCTTAGACATCCACTAACAAGTTTCAAACAATATTGTAACCAGCGGTGTACTTTCCAATGGCACTACCCTAATACAATTTGTTCGGGAGCTTCAAACAATTCCCTAGCCTCTAAAATGGGTCTGTTGGCGAATTTCTCTAAGGCCAAATAGTGGTCGTTTTCCCTTGTTTCTTTGTAGCTACACTCATAACATTGGAGGTCTAGTAAACAACTTTGTACGTTCCAAAATTTTCTATCACAACCTCCACAAAGAAATCCAATTAGTCCCACACAATGTGCTTGGCAAAGTTGGGTTTCATCAGGGTCACATCTATCTTAATGTGGCTAAACTGCCGCAGCTGGGAGCGGGGATCCCGTAACGTGACGCCTGGCAGAGGCTCCAAGGGAATGAGGAAAGCTCGTTCCCTTAGCTCCCTCTCCGAGTCCTCTTTATCATCATCCAGCCCTTTCTGCTTGACCTTCACTCTGGCGTGGGCGTGGTGCAAATCCAGCTTGGCCCCAGCCAGGGAGGGGCCGGGATGGGCGCCTTCGCTGACCTTGTGCATCCGCGGATCACGGGCCAGCCGGGGATCCAGGGACGTCGACTCCGAACCGCGGTGAAGGTAGTCAGCAGCACTTGGAAAGGTCCTTCCTACTTTTCTTGTAGGGGTTTTCCTAAAAGGTTCTTAACATACACCCAATCACCGGGGTTAAACAGATGCAATTTACAATCAGGTTGTTTAGGTTGGTGCTCGATCATCACAGTAGCATTCTTATCAAACTGTTTCCCCACCGCAATTACATAATCGTAAATGTATTGATTACCAATCTGGTCTATGACATCCCCATTTACAACTTGCATAGCATAAGGTCTACCATACAGAATTTCAAAAGGACTTAACTTTTCCTTCGATCTTGGCTTGACTCTCAGTCTCAGCAGAGCAATAGGCAAAGCTTGATACCACTGCAAATTAGTCTCTTGGCATATTTTAGCAATTTGCTGTTTGATAAGATGATTCATCTTTTCCACTTGCCCACTGGCCTGTGGACGGTAGGGCGTGTGCAATTGCCATTTGATTTGTAATGCTTTGCTTATTGCTCTCACTACTTTTGTGCAGAAATGTGTACCTCTATCCGAAGAAATGCTCTTCGGTACCCCAAACCGTGGAATAATTTCATTCAACAGTACTCTAGTTACCTCTCTTTCTTTATTTGTCCTACAGGGGAATGCTTCAGGCCACCCAGAAAATGTGTCAGTTAATACCAACAAGTACCGAAACCCCCCTTTTCTTGGGAGTTCAGAAAAATCAATTTGCCATACCTCACCTGGGAATTTACCTCGGTTTATGGCTCCTTGGTGTACTTTGGTTCCCGTATTCGGGTTGTTCTTCAGACACCGTTCACACTGGGACGTAACGTGTTTTATAGTAGTAAATAATTTTGGTCCTGCTATTCTGGTCTGCAAATATTGGTAAAGCGAATCTAGGCCCCAATGGGCCTTCTCATGTTCTGCCTTCACAAACTGCCACATCACGTTTCTTGGTATCACTAACTGTCCTGTTTCTAATTGACCCCAACCATTTTCTAGTATTTTGCCCTTATTCCTTTGAATCCACCTATGATCTGATTCTTGGTAATTTGGCTGGATATTGATATCCAGCTCCCCTGGTATTAGGGCCGCTATTTCCGCTTCCCTATTTCTTGTGGCCGCCAATTTAGCTTCTGTATCTGCCTTCCTGTTCCCTATTTCTGGAATAGTATTGCCTTTCAAATGCCCCTTGCAATGCATTATGGCCACCTGTGTTGGGAGTTGGACCGCTTCCAGCAGTCGCAGAACCTCCTCTGTATGTTTGACTGCTTTTCCTTGTGTAGTCAACAGTCCTCTTTCTTTCCAGATGGCTCCATGAGCATGTACAACAGAAAAGGCATATTTAGAGTCTGTCCATATATTAATTTGCATGTTCTCTGCTAATTCCAAGGCTCGGGTCAGAGCTATCAGCTCTGCCTTTTGAGCTGAAGTCCCTGCAGGCAGGGGGTTTGACTCAATTACCCTCTCTGTAGTGGTGACTGCATAGCCAGCCATTCTTACTCCTTGCTTCACGAAGCTGCTGCCATCTGAGAACCAGTTGTCCGCGTCTTCGAACGGCTCTTCTTTGAGATCTGGGCGACTGGAGTAGACGGCTTCAATTGTTTCCGGGCAGTCATGTTCGATGGGTTCTGCTGGGGCTCTTCCTTCTAAGAATGAAGCTGGGTTCACAATATTAGTTACCTGAATGGTTATATCATCTGATTCAGCCAGGATGGCCTGGTATTTTAAGAATCTGGAAGGCGACAACCAATGGTTGCCTTTCTGTTCCAGCACGGCTGACACAGTGTGGGATACTAACACAGTCACCTTTTGGCCCAGCGTGAGCTTCCTGGCCTCTTCTATGTTAATTATCACTGCGGCCACTGCCCTCAGACAGCTTGGCCATCCTTTACTTACTTCATCCAATCGCTTGGAGAAGTAGGCCACAGCTCTCTTGTGTGGTCCCAACTGCTGTGCTAGTACTCCTAGGGCCATCCCTTGCCGCTCATGGGAAAATAGCCAGAATGGTTTTGACACATCTGGGAGACCTAAGGCTGGTGCTCTCATCAGCTCCCGCTTCAGCCTCTTAAAGGCCCCTTCCGCCTCGGGAGTCTAAACTAGGACATTCTTGGTTTCCTTTAGCAAATCATACAGTGGTTTAGCGAGTATCCCATACTGGTAGATCCATAGCCGACACCAACCTGTCATCCCCAGAAAGGCGCGCAGGTCTCTCACCGTCTCTGGTTTGGGCATCTGGTAGATGGCCTCTTTTCTAGCTGCTCCCAGGGATCGCTGTCCTCTGGAGATTTCGTATCCCAGGTACACCACTTCCTTTTGTACCAGTTGTGCTTTCTGTTGAGAGACTCGATATCCACTTAAACCCAGGAAATTCAACAAGGAAATAGTCCATTCAATGCATTCTTCCTCCGTCACTGTCGCTATTAGGAGGTCGTCTACGTACTGCAGGAGGACGCCATTTCCCGGTGGCCCCTCCTATTGTTCTAATTCTTTGGCTAACTGATTCCCAAAGATCGTGGGCGAGTTAGACCAGCCTTGGGGCAACCGCGTCCAGGTAAGTTGGGTCTTTCTCCCCCTATCTACTGATTCCCACTCAAAGGCAAAAATCTTTTGACTCTCGGGGGCTAAGGGAAGGCAGAAGAATGCGTATTTCAAATCTAATATGGTGAACCAGGCCAGGCTATCTTTTAGCCTAGTTAAAAGCGTATATGGATTAGCAACCACCGGGTGTAATGTCTTGGTTATTTCGTTTACTGCCCTCAGATTTTGAACGAGCCTATACGTTCCATTGGGTTTCTTTACTGGCAGGATTGGTGTATTAAAATCCAATTCGCATTCTATCAATAACCCCAGTTCTAAAAACCTTTTGATTATGGGCTCAATCCCCTCCTTTCTCCTATCTTCAGAGGGTATTGTCTTCTTACCACTGATTCTGCTCCAATTTTAAGTTCAACAACAATCGGTGCTGCTTATTTGATTTCAGGGGGGGATTGTGAAAGGGGCTAGCGGTGGGCCTGTTAGCTAAAGGAGTGAGAAGTAAGAAGAAGAGACTGATAAGGAGCTTTCCCCAAGGCCTTGGCAGCTTTCCCAGAAGCCTTGGCAGCACGCCAGGTGACTCCCATGGCATCCGAACTTTCTTCACTGAGTTCCCTATCAGAGCCCCCTTCTACTTCAGCCCCCTTCTACTTCAGCCCCCGTTAGGTATCAGCCTTGACTTTTTGTCTGCATTTTGCTCCGTTTCTCTCTCTATTCTCTATTCCTTTAAAACTCCAAAGAGCGAGTTCTAGGTTACTGCTAAATTAACAGCTGTTTTAGCTCAGACTAATGGGTAAGTCTCGCTCGGGATTTGCTTGAAATTGTAATAATTGTGATTCTCAGGTAAAGGTTCCACACAACTGATTGTTAGGCTTAGAGCTGTAATCAGTTGTTCCTCGTTTACTTGAAATTCCAATTTGTCCTTATTGAATTTTATTATGGCTCTTAAGTTCTCCAATAGGTTTCTTCTCAATAAGGGCTTTGGTAAATTTGGTAAATATAAGAACCGATGAATTTCATCTGTTTCCTAATACTGTATTTAATGGGTTTCAGAAAGTAAGGCTTTTCTGGTCGGCCTGTTGCTCCCACAAATTGTATAAATCCATCACTTTTAGGTACCAATTCCTGATTTAAAACTGAAACAGTTGCTCCCGTATTAATCAAAAGTACTGTTTAAACTGTGCTTTATCCCACTGAGTTAATTAATCTACTATAAATAACAAATATTTCCATACTTTAAACAAATCAACAAAATCAACCTGGATCTTTTGAAATAGCCGCTAGGCTGTTTTGCATTCTCCAGAGGGAGGGCTCTTAAGCACTTTCTTATTTACCTTTTAACAGGTGAGACACCCCTGGGTAATTTGCTTTTTTTTTTTTTTTTTTTTTTTTAAATTTCAAATATCTTCATACATCCAAAAAATTAAAAAATGATCACAAAGGCTCTTGCTTCCCAATATGTCCGTCTATACAAGTTATCTAAGATTTAATGTGCCACTGGTTTTGGCATCATAATTCTATCATCAGGAAAAAAAAAACTCACTTCTCCTCCTTAAATGTTGCTCCTAATTTCCTTATAGCTGCCAATTCTACTAGCGGAAGGGAAAGAGTCTCTTGCTGAATTTCTATTTTTTGTGAGGTCATGATTTCAATATCTCTCTTTCTTAAGGTTGCTTTTTGTTTCTTTACTAGACAAATTATTTCTCTGACTTTAATATCCCTCCCCCTCTGGTGTTCCTTTATATGAACTATCCCCCCATATATTAACCTTTTCCTTTGAGTGTTTATAAGTCTCCTTTCCTTCTAAATTTCTCTAAAAGTATGTGCTACACTAAAAGCATGTTTGGAGTCTGTATGATTAGTCCCCTTTTAAAATCCACAAGCTTGCGCTGACCAGGAGGGACTAAAGGGACTAGACTCCTTCACTCTAAACTTTTCTACTTCACTTGAAAGCCAACCCATGTCATCAATTTCTAGATCATCTTCTTTAGGTAAAGAATAAATTTCAAGTTTTCCTTCACAGGGTTTTATCTGTAAATTTAGGGCTACTATTAGATCTCTGCCTAGCATATTCTCCTCGGCCTCTGGTACCAACAATAAATCATTTACTCCAAATTTGTTATTTGTTTCAATCTTCACCCCTTTTATTATAGGAACAGGGAAAGCTTCTCCTGTAATTCCGACTACTGAAACTTGCTCACAGCTCACTTCACATCCCTGGGGTAATTTTGGTCACTGTTGACCGAGAAACTCCTGTATTTACTAAAAATACAAATTCTTCACTCTGAGGACCTAATCTTAGCTTTATTATCAAGGGCTCTTCTAGGTGTAATTCGATCTTTTTCGTTAGACAAAACCCTTGCCCTTTCTGACTCTCCTGAGAAGTTTTCTCATCTTGCTGTTTCTTTTTGCAATTTCTTTGCAGGTGCCCCTTTTTATGACAATAAAAACAGGTAGGTCCCACACCCTTCTTTTTCTCATTTCCACTACATGCATCACAGCAACGTTCCTTGGGCTTTGGACCCTTCTTATCCCTTTCCAGGGCTAGTACTAGGGGATCCTGAGGGGCTACGTTAATTTCACATTCTTTTTGCCACTCAGGTTTATTCCTTAGGGTGAAGAACATGTCTGCGTACATTATTTCATCCCATTTATTGAGCCGGCGGAGGAGGAGTATTAGTTGCAAAATAGTGTTATAATTAGTTGTTCCCTCTGGTGGCCATTTTTCTCCGTCATCAAGACGGTACAGGGGCTACCATTGTGTACAATACTTAAAAAGTGTCTTTTTACTTATGTTTCCCCCTGGAATCCCTCCTAGGTCCTTCCAGTGTCTTAGGATACATCCTAAAGGGGTTTTCATATTTATATCTTTACTCTGTTGGCTTCCCATGGCTATTCTCTGTATTCGTGCTCTTTTCCACAAGTACTATATGCCAATATACCTTAACACTTCATTCACACAATTTCCATTCGCTTCGTCCAGGAAATGCGGATCGGGACTCCGCTCTCGTTTCGCAGCGATGCTGCGTCTCACTCACTCCACACACACACCCGTACAGTGAGAGGTTCCTACCTTATGGTCTTATGTCAGAACAGGCTGTTTTACCGGGTTTGGTCACAAGAGGTCGCCGATAGACTGTGAAATACCGGGTTCCCAAGTTCATGCACATACATTTCCAATCTGTTTACATAGAAAGTAATAAAAGCGTCCCCTATAAGATTTTACAACGGACACATAGAACAGACACAAAAGGATCACCGGCTGACAGACCTCTCAGAAAGCAATCTTAGTTTTCAACCCTTAATCCACAGTATTATAACATTAAATACAATATTGAAAACAGTTGCCCACACAATAAAAACAGACCAAAGATACCAAGATAAACAAATACTCCTTCCAGCAGGACTTTAACCTGCGTTTTCTCTTTTCCTTGCTTTTTTTTTTTTTTTTTTTTTTTTTTTTTTCTCTTTTTTTTTTCTTTTTACGTTCACAAAACCAAATGCTGGGACTCTAACCCAGTAGCTGGGACTCTAACCCAGTAGCAGGACTTTAACCTGCATCTCTATTTCTGGGACTCTAACCCAGTAGCAGGACTTTAACCTGCGTCTACGGGACTTTAACCCGTATTTACGGGACTTTAACCCGTATAATCAGAATGCTGGGACTCTAACCCAGTAGCTGGGACTCTAACCCAGTAGCAGGACTTTAACCTGCGTCTACGGGACTTTAACCCGTATTTACGGGACTTTAACCCGCGTTTACGGGACTTTAACCCGTATTTACGGGACTTTAACCCGTATAATCAGGGATTTTTTACCGAGGCGTCCCTCCGGCTTACCCTGCGAGCGGTCACGTCTGACCCTCGTTTTCCAAACAAAGCGCTTTATCCCAAAACCAACAAACAATTTAAATACCTCTTAAAGCCAATAGGCAATTAAAATACCTCTTTAATTGAGCAGGAGATGCAGCCAGCGTCCATCCGAGAGCACTGGTCCAGGGAAGGAGCTTCTCCCGACGAAAAGCCGTCAGGGGCGCCCAGAAGACCCCGGCCCCGGACCCGGCTCGGGAGAGGACCCTTAAGGCTTGGATCTCCTGTCTGGTGCCATATCTCCTGGCTGGCTCGCCAGAAATGATGCCGAATTTTGCCCCAAACAGGCAGAGTGACTGCCTAATCAGACTCAGCTTAAGTCAATTAAGCAGGAGGTATTTTTATTAACGACGCGTCGGAGAAATCACAAAATGGATTTCTGAGTTCACATAGCAAAAGCAAGCCTTATATACATTTTTTGGGTATAGGATTACATCAGATCAGATACATAATCATGCATATTCATATGGGGCGTGATGTAGGCGGAGCGTGGGCGGAGCGTAGGTGGAGACATCTCTTTTGGGGAATTTTCAGGTGGTCGTTCCTGTTGCCTTCATCCTAGACGGGGTCTTTCCGATGAGTCTTCCTCTTTAAACTTTTGAACTCCTTTCCTAATTTGGTCAATTCCCGGTGTATTTGGCTTAGATCCCGTGGCTTGGCAAAACCCTTAGGGTCGTTTCGACATTGCTGGCTCTACACCTGCTTAGCCCATTAGTTTCTCCTATACCTATCTCTTCCCCTATCATGATGCTCTACCTCTTATCTAATTTGTTGCTCTGTTTTCCTAGTGCTGTGCTTTCTCCGTGTGTTCTAGTGCTAGGCCCTTCTTTCCATGCCTCTCATTCCATGTTTTAACCCATTACTTCTGGAAGGCTATCTGCTTTAGGGCTTCAAGAGTCCCTCTGTTCAAAGTAATGCTAAATGGCCTTGGTCCCTGGCATTTAATCAGTAACTAGCCAGAGACAGATTTCAAAAGTACTGCCAAAGTAAGGAAGTATGGAAAGGCCGGGGACCAAGACCACAAGCTGATAGTAGAAGCACTTAGTATAGTACAAGATAATGTGTCTTTAGCTTTCAGTTGTATACAAGCACAGTTATGGATACAAGCAACAGCAGCTCTGATCATATGGGAAAGGGGTGAAGGTAATTTTCCAGCTGAAATTCAAGAAATTGTGTTGGATAATGTAATTGATTTTGAAAGGAACTTTCAAACCTGGCAGACTATGGTGAATTTCACCTATGATCCTGTTTCTAATGTGGCAACTGCCTTTGTGCTTACCATACATAATGCCACTGTTTATGTTATCCATCCCATCATTGCTCTAGGATCAAACCATGAAAAAACAATACTCTATCCTTCAGAACATGGAGTGTGGGCACAAAAGATGAATGGAAAGTGGCAGACAGTAAACTTAGAATCCTGCATTACTAGAGAACAGATGGGATTCATTTGCGAAAGCAATACTATTAATGCTCAGGATGTGTGTTTGGACACTGAACAGAGTATTTGTCACTTTGAAGTCCATCCAGTCACTGACCAGAAAACTGTGCTCGTATATACTGGAAAAGGGGGTATGCTTGAGAACTGCTTGTGCTGCTGTACAAATTGATAGCAATGATGTTATTCTGTCTAGTAGAAACCATTCTAATCTCTGTATATGTAATTTTGTTAAGATTATTGGATGTGATCTTTGGGTGGTCACCAACTGCGAATGGAATCTTTAATAAGTTGTGTGACCCCATTGTAGTCTTACTAATATTAGTTTGGATAAGTCTAGGACTATCTATTACATTGTTAATTTGGTACTGGACAATGCTACAACAAATAGCTGTACTAACATCTTTGTCAAAAGCACACGGTGAAGCACTAAAAGACACTTACTGTTGTGAAGGTTTTCATTAAGTAAAAGAATTTACTTATTTCCTAGGAAAGGGGGGAATGAGACGGAGTGGGGATCCATTCTGGATTAGGTGAAGTGCCTGGGAGAGGTGAGAGGTCTGTAGGGTCAAAGCTGAAGGAAAGGCCGCATTCCAGAGACAGCAAGGAGACAGAGAAAGAAAAACAGAAATTACCGCAAGGTCGATCTGCCCCAGACCTAGGAATTCCTCTGATAAAGAAGAACTAGTGCTAAATGTCACGTGGAATGAATATGTATGAACTTATTGTGAAACTGTATGCATATGCATTTGGGAGGGGGATAAAAGACGACCTGAGGTCTTCAGAGGTACGCATGCCTTGTTGGGGGACTTGCGTCCGGCGCGTGTGTTAATAAAAGCATACCGGGCTTTACAACTTTTATAAAGTTGTGAGGTTTCTTCTTTTCTCCGCAAAACAGGTGGAGAATTTTGCAAAATGTAGGGGTAGATTGCTACTGTCTGTTCTGGTCCCTTTTTCATGTGAAGTGTTATAGCCACCAGCTGGGTGCTTTTCCATGCCTGGGACTGCCCCCCCACTCCGTTCACTGGGGGGACTTCTTTGAATTGCCAATGCCCGGGCCAATGTGCTTGGGGAAAAATTGTGCAGTCTGATCCCGTGTCCGCCCAAAACTGAAACCCTATGACGTGGGGATCCTGGCTGCCGTAAAGGCGGCATGTCCCCCACACCATCAGGGGCTCCTTCCCTATTTTCATGACCAAGGCCACCCAGGGATCCCGCTCTGGGGCGTCCCCTGCTGTTCCTGTGACTCCAGCGCGGCTTGTGGCGGTGGGGGGTGCAAAGGTATAGAGGGTGCTGCACAACTCTGCCATTGTATTGTTGGAGGGGATGCAAAGGTGACTTCTCCCTGTGGGGGCATAGGGTATGAGGGTCCCCTGCCCCACTGGGGGTTGCTGTAGCTGGACCGCTGCATATTCCAGGTGGGAGGGGGCTGGCTGCGGCCCAGGTGCCCCCTCCCTCTCCCGTTTCCCTGAAGCCTGGATCTGCATTCCTTAGCTAAATGCCCCTTCCTTCCACACACCCAGCACGGTCCCCTGAGTCTCCCTTGGCGTGGTGGAGCAGCTGCTGATAGGCGCTTTGGCTGTGGGCAGTTTACTGCCAAGTGGCCTGCCTGGCCACACTTCACTTAAGGCACGCCATCACACTGGTTATTGCAGTGTGAACTGCTGCTTGGATGGGAGCTAGATGTTCCTCCTTTGCAACGTGTCTGATCATGGCAGCTATATTAGACCCCTGCGGCAGTGACCTTAAAATGTCTTTGGTGGCTGAATTGCATTGCTGGCGTAGGCACTCCGCCAGCACGGGACCCTTCGCCTCTGAGGGTAACGCAGAGGAATCTAATGCGGCCTGAAGTTTGTCCACAAACTGAGTGAAGCTCTCACTCTCACCCTGTTTTATGAAGACCACGGAGATGGTTTAGCTACCACTTTAGAAGCGTCATGGATGGCTTCTCGGGCAGCACGGGTTGTTGTCATGACCTCATGGGCCCTCAAGCCCTCAGCCTGTTGCTGGGGGGTGATCATAGTGGGGTCTGTGCCCATTAGCCTCTGTATGCTGGAACCGTGCAGTGGGTGGTCTGCCCCTGTTACCAAGGCTAGCTGTTTAATGCAATTATCCTCCCATTCTTGTTTAAAAACGATCATCCCTGCACCATCAAATATCATTCTACACGTCTGCTTAATATCAAAGGGAAGCATATCGTCCCCACTGAAAAGGCCGTCAATGAGTGTGCAAATCATGGCAGAATTAATTTCCTTATCCGCAATCGCTTTAACAATTGCCTGCGCATCTTTCGGATTGACCGGTGAATAGGTCCTTTGGTTTCCGCCTGCCGCCCCCACATTAACCAGGAACACCAGAGTGGCAGACGGAGCCCATTCCCCGCAAGCCATTTTTATTTTCCGCCAGTTTGTAAGCGGGGTTCGGTTTTTCTCTGGTAACCCCTTCACCCATGCAGGAGCGCTATGGCTAGTGACCTTACACTCCGCTGCTCTCTCTCTGTTAAAGCTAGAATCTGAGTCGGAATCCTCCGACCCTGTCTCGGGCTCCGAGCTCGAGTCCGAGTCGGAAGTCGAGTAAAGAAAAACTTCTGGGCTGCTCTGCCTTTTCCTCGGGCTCCGACCCCGTCCCTTCCTGTGGGGGTCAGGCCGTTCCCTCCCCCTGGGGTCCCCCCGCCTCCTGCTGGGGGAGGTCCTTGCCCTACAAGGACTTAATTTGAATAAAGCGCTCTGATTGGTCTTACGCGCCTCTGCGGGGGCCGCCCTGTCTCCCCGCTCGCCAACGCATGCGTTGTTAGGCGGGCTGACTGCGTTTCCGCCCCCCTCCTCCTCCTTTCCGCCCTGACCATGCGGTCTGGCGCCATTTTCAAACGCATATGGTGGGGGGGCGTTTTTATCGGTCCCTATGGGGTCCGACAATCCGGCCGCGTTCCGCGCCTCCTCCGCAAGCCTGTGCCAGAACGCCCGCGTGTGCTCCCCCCCCCCGATGGTGAGTCCACTCGCTGAGGGGGATCCAGCGTTCGCGCCTCCGCGCGTCCGCCCGGGTCAAGCATCTCCGCGGTTTGTGTCGCCGCGTCCACGCCCAACTGCGGCACGGCTAGTAAACAAGTTCGAGCGGCTTTCCAGGTTTCTTGCTCTTGTCGAGCTTTTTGCAGAGCCTGGACAACTCTGCCCAACGATTTTAGGGCTTTCCCTGAGCCCAAGGACATAGTGTCCTCCGCCAGGGCTTTTGTACAATTATCCCGCACGTCCGAATGCAGGACGTCCACGGGGCTTTCAATAGCCCCAAGCTTAATCAATCTCGACAATGCGAGAGTTAAATCCCTAAGTTTACATTCTATACCCCCTTGTGCATGCATCTCTGTTACGACCTTCGCTATGGCTTCCATTGTCCACGCAGGTCCGAGGGCGTCCCCTCCGCTGCGGTCAGACCTGCTGCCGCAGCCGCCGTCCTCTTTCCAGGAGAATCCCCGTTTGCCGGGCGCAAACCGCTTTCCCGGTTTTCCGGCACCAAAATGTTGCTTTCTAGATCAAGGCAGGCGACCTGGTTCTGAGGTACAGCTCGACAGCCCACTCTCCAGGGCCGTTCGGGCCAATGACATACGCAGACACCAATGTGGTGGACGGTCAAATGGCGTTTATTACTTCTTCTCATGGGGTCTTATAGTCTTAGGGGTCTCTACGTCAAAAAGGGGTTTGTCTTTCTTATCTATGGTTAGTAGGGAATGGAAAAGTACTGGGTAAGGAGTGCAGACTTCAGTGGGGCAACATTCTTATTGTTAGTGGGGCCACATTCCTATGTTAGTTTCTTATCTATGAGTAACTGAGGGTCTTATCTACGGGAAACAGAGGGTCCTGGCTTTCGGTGACATCGCGAAATCTTCCGCAGCGCCTCTTCCCTAGCTACCACAAGGAGTTTAAATGGTTTTCAGTAACTGACCTTAAAGATGCCTTCTTCTGCATCCCACTGGCAGTAGAGAGTAGGAAATATTTTGCCTTCGAGTGGGAGAGTCCTGATTTTGGGAGAAAGAAGCAGCTTACGTGGACCAGAATCCCACATGGATTTAAAAACTCCCCTACTATTTTTGGAAACCAACTGGCCAAGGAGCTGGAGGAATGGAAGATAACCCAGGTAACAATATCTCCATCCTTGTATGTAGTCCTGCAGTACGTGGACGACATCTTTCTGGCTACTAAGGAAAGGGAAATGTGTGTGGAATTAACAATTAAATTACTCAACATGCTTGGCCAAGCAGGGTATCGGGTTTCTAAGGAAAAAGCTCAATTGGTCAAAAATAGCGTTATTTATCTCGGTTGTGAGATCACACAAGGGCAGAGACGTTTGGGAGTAAACTGAATAGAGGCAATATGTACTATTCCTTTGCCTTGTAACCATCAGGAATTGAGATCTTTTCTAGGAATGGTGGGATGGTGTCGACTGTGGATCATGAATTTCGGTCTCCTAGCCAAGCCACTGTATGAGGCCTTGAAGCAGCATCGGTTGGAGTGGACGACACAGCAAAAGAAGGCCTTCCAGGAATTGAAGCAGGCACTAAAGGAGGCCCCAGCCCTAGGACTCCCTGACCTGACCAAGGAATTCCAGTTGTACGTGAATGAGAGGCAAAAACTGGCATTGGGGGTCCTCACCCAGAAGGTGGGATCCTGGAAGAGGCCAGTGGGATACTTCTCTAAACAACTGGATTCGGTAAGTTCCGGGTGGCCCTCATGTTTACGAGCCATGGCGGCAACAATAATTCTTATTCAAGAGGCCTGGAAATTGACTTTGGGGGCAAAAATGAAAGTGTTTGTTCCCCATATGGTCATGGCCGTTTTGGAGCAAAAGGGGGGTCACTGGCTATCATCCAGTCGAATGTTGCAATACCAGGCCATCCTGAGAGAACAGGATGATATTGAAATAAAGACTACTAATCATGTTAATCCAGCAGAGTTTTTACGCAGTGACCAGGAGGCTGGGGGACTGGTGCACGATTGCGTAGAGGTAATTGAACAAGTATATGCCAGCAGACCTGACCTAAAGGATGAACCATTGGAAGAACCTGAATGGGAACTATACACTGATGGATCCAGTTTTGTCGAGAATGGGACTCTCTATGCCGGGTATGCAGTGGTAACATTGGATCAGGTAATAGAGGCAAAGGCTTTGTTACCTGGAACTTCGGCCCAGAAGGCAGAGGTGATTGGACTCACCAGAGCCCTGTATTTGAGCAAGGAGAAAAGGGTTAATATCTGGACAGATTCTAAATATGCCTTTGGTGTAGTTCATGTACATGGGGCGTTATGGAAGGAAAGGGGGCTTTTGAATTCACAGGGAACCAACATCAAGCACCGGGAAGAAGTGCTACAGCTACTGGATGCGATACACAGTCCCAAAGCAGTTGCAGTAATGCATGTTAGAGGACATCAGACTGCGGAAGGAGACGTTTACAGAGGAAATCGATTTGCTGATGTTACAGCACGGCAAGTGGCACGGGAAGTATGGACTCAAATGGCATTGGTACCGGTAAGAACAAATCCCGCTACCCCATACCTGAATCAGAAGCCCAAATATTCAATAGAAGATGGAAAACTAATAAACTTGCTAGGGGCACAGAGGAATCAACTTGGGTGGTATGTTACACCAATGGGACAAATAGTGGTACCTACCCGCATAATGAAATTTATTTTGGAATCAGAACATAACAAATGTCATTGGGGGGCAGAAGTATTGGTAAAACTTTTGAAGAATGAGATAATCTCCCATCAGATGTTAACAATGGCAAAAAGAGTTAATGCAATGTGCCCGGTATGTTTGAAAAATAATCCAGTAGTTAGGAGACAAATACAAATGGGAAAGTTGCAAGTCGGGCCACAACCAGGAGATTACTGGCAAGTTGATTTTTCTGAATTGCCTAGGGCACAGGGATACAGATACTTGTTAGTGTACGTATGTACGTTCTCAGGGTGGCCGGAAGCTTTTCCATGTAGAGCTAATCAGGCTAAGGAGGTGGTAAAAACCTTGTTAAAAGAAATAATACCAAGATTTGGAGTACCTTTAGGATTGTCATCAGATAGGGATCCGCATTTTACAGCCGGGGTAGTGCAGGAATTAGCACGACTGTTAGATATAACCTGGAATGTGCATACCCCCTGGAGACCTCAGTCTAGTGGGCAGGTGGAAAGGATGAATCAAACCCTGAAAGGACAAATCAAAAAGATTTTCCAGGAAGCTAAACTGCACTGGCCTCAAGCTTTGCCTTTGGCCCTACTCAGGATTCGAATTAAACCAAGGGAAAAGGTAGGCGTAAGTCCATATGAGATATTATATGGCAAACCATATCATGCAACTGTATTAAAAGGGGAGGTACATGTGAGTGGGGACCAGGCGATTGCAGAGTATGTTATGCCACTTAATAAGATCTTGAATTCTTTAAGAAATACGTTACAGTGGAATAGACCGCTCACGCTGGAGAATTCTGTCCACGACATCCAGCCTGGGGACCAGGTGTACGTCAAGAAGTGGATCACGGATCCACTAGTGAAATCATGGAGCGGACCCCACCAGGTGATGATGACGACCTACACGGCGGTGAAGGTCCAGGGGATGGATGCTTGGATCCATTACACCAGGGTAAAGAAGGCACCGTTCCAATGGGAAACCCAGATAGTGTCTCCAACCCAGATGATCTTCCACGCAAAGCCGCCTTCTTAATTATGTTACTGCTAGTGATCATGAGACTAGTACCCGTTCAAGGGTCTACTCTAGTACAGGTTGAAGAAACAAAGGTTACAGTCATGGAAGGGATGGATGTTCAATTAACTTGTGTTATATTTGACAGCCAGAAAGTTGAGGCCGGTGAAGTTATTGCAATATGGCAACGGGGGGCTGAAAGAAGCCGAGGCAAGAAAGGAGTCGGTTGGGATCAGGATAAACAACAAGGAAACACGGTACTGAATCTTACCAAGGTAACCACAAATGATACGGGAGAATATACATGTTTGGTCAAAATACGGGATAGTTTTCATTACAAAAGAGTGAGTATGAGGGTTTTGCCATGGACAGGGGATCGTGCTGAAAACATAAAGGTTAATCCAGTATCAATGGCAGTGGACATGTGGGATGGGCCACCTCTCAGAATAAATTGTTCCTTCCTAGTCAGATCAAGATATCAAAGGAACCTTTGGGTCAAATGGTGGAAGCAAAATAGGGAACTGACCTGGGACAGAATAGAGGACAGGACCAGTTGGTGGGAGAAGGAAGGCAAAGGTTGTGGGTGGTCCAATGTCACTAATCCTAGAATAGGAAATGCATGGTGGAGGCATGACAGAATGATGTTATCCTTACAGAGACACGGTAGAAGGAGTAGACGGGAGGTTAATGATACAATAGAATGAAATACTGAGAAGGAAAACTTAGTGGTAGGATTAATCAGAGATTTTGGGATCATGCAGAATGTGACTAAAATAACAGCTTGCCTGCCATTGCCACAGGCTGCAGGTGAACCAATTCCCTGGGGAATAATTCCGGTAATCAAAATGCCTGAAACATTCAAGAATGTTTCTTGGTCCTGCCAGTCAGTTCCCAAACCAGTAGATGTATGGAGGGATGTGTGTATGACCATTCGGGCTATGACTAGAGAGGAATGTGAAAAGTAATCCAATCATTATGGTTGGATTCAAAATACCAGGAGGTGTTTAATTGCAACCCCAATAGATGACCCATGCAATACAGTACGAATAAGAACGAAATAAAACGGCATAATTTTGGATTTTATGATCATGGCGAAACTTTTACAGCATCTTCTTTGCTGGAATCAGATGGGGTACACCTCTCCGCTAAGGGCAAAAGGATTTTAGCTCATGAACTGGCAGACCTCATTGAGCGAGCTTTAAACTAAGCTTGAAGGGGGAAGGGGAACCAGCTGAGCTAACTGGAAACAGGCCCAAGAATTGCAAGCGTAAGATAGGGGTGAACTCAGTTGCTCAGATGAGGTGCATGCATACCAATGCACGCAGTTTGGGCAATAAACAAGAAGAGCTGGAGGCCATGGTACAACTGCAAAGCTATGATGTAGTTGCCATCACGGAAACGTGGTGGGATGACTCATATAACTGGAGTACTACATTGGCTGGATACAGACTCTTCAGGAGAGATAGAAAAGGAAGAAGAGGAGGTGGCGTAGCTCTTTATGTTAAGCAAACCTTTGATGCCATCGAAATTGAAACAAAGGAAGAAGGAGTTGAATGTTTATGGATAAGAATCAAGGGGAAGGCCAACAACACTGACATCATATTGGGAGTCTGTTATCGTCGACCCGATCAAGAAGAAGTAGACGACTTATTCTATAAGCAGTTGTGCAATGTTTCAAGATCATCAACCCTTGTTCTTGTTGGTGAATTTAATCTACCACATATCTGCTGGGAACTTAATACAGCAGTAAAGAGGCAATCCAGAAAATTCTTAGAATCTATGGAGGACAACTTTTTGTTACAGCTGGTGGATGAACCCACCAGGGAAGGGACTACATTAGATCTGTTATTTACAAATAGGGATGGGCTGGTGGGGGATGTGATGGTTGGAGGTCGTTTGGGGCAGAGTGACCATGAAATAATAGAGTTTTCAATACTTGGTGAAATTAGGAAGAGCACCAGTAAAACTCGTACACTGGACTTCCGGAGGGCGGACTTTGGCCTGTTTAAGAGATTAATTCAGAGCGTCCCTTGGGAAGCCACCCTTAAAAATAAAGGAGTTCAGGAAGGGTGGGCTTACTTCAAGGCAGAGATCTTGAGGGCGCAGGAACAAACCATTCCTGTATCCCGAAAGATCAGTCAACAGGGCAAACGTCCAGCCTGGCTGGGAAAGGAGATCTTGGAGGAACTTAAGAATAAAAAGAGGATGTATCAGAGTTGGAAGAAGGGTCAGGTCTCCAAGGAAGTATTCAAGAGGGCTGCTAGAGTATGCAGGAAAAAAATTAGGGAGGCCAAAACTCAGTTTGAACTCAGGATGGCGACTGCTGTTAAGGATAATAAAAAATGTTTTTATAAATATATTAATGGTAGGAAGAAAGGTAAGACCAGCCTTTGTTCTTTACTGGACAAAGGTGGGAAGTTAGTATTTGCAGACGAGGAGAAGGCAGAAGTGTTTAATGCCTATTTTGCCTCGGTTTTTAATGGGAAGATGACTTGCCCTCAAGACTCCCGTCCGTCTGGGCTGGTTGATGGTTTTAGGGAGCAGAATGGTCCCCACATTATCCAAGAGGAGGCTGTTGTAGAACTATTGAAATGCTTGGATATTCATAAATCTATTGGACCAGACGGGATCCACCCCAGGGTAATGAGAGAGGTGGCAAATGAGATTGCAAAGCCACTCTCTATCATTTACCAACAGTCATGGCTTACAGGTGAGGTTCTGGATGACTGGAAGCTGGCCAATGTGATACCCATTCACAAAAAGGGTGCAAAGGAAGATCCTGGCAATTATAGACCAGTCAGCCTGACCTCTATACCTGGCAAAATAATGGAACAGTTTATATTACGCGCCATCATGCAAAATTTGCAGGACGGCCAGGGTATCAGACCCAGCCAGCACGGATTTAGGAGGGGTAGATCATGTCTAACTAACCTGATCACCTTTTATGACCAGGTAACCCGGCTAGTGGACGCAGGGAAGGCTGTAGATGTTGTTTTTCTGGATTTTAGCAAGGCCTTCGACACTGTTTCCCATAGCATACTCCTAGACAAACTTGCCGGCCGTGGTCTGGATAGGAATACCCTTTGCTGGGTTCAGAACTGGCTGGATGGCCGGGCCCAGAGAGTGCTGGTGAATGGTGTCACATCCAGCTGGCGACCAGTCACCAGTGGTGTCCCTCAGGGGTCTGTGTTGGGGCCAGTTCTGTTCAATATTTTTATTGATGACATGGATGAGGGCTTAGAGTCTTTTATTAGTAAATTTGCTGATGACACTAAATTGGGAAAGAGTGTAGATCTGTCAGAGGGGTGTAGGGCTCTCCAGAGAGATTTGGAACGGTTAGACGCATGGGCAGAATCAAACGGGATGAACTTCAATAAGTCCAAGTGTCGAGTATTGCACTTCAGCCACAATAACCCCCTGCACCGATATAAGCTGGGGACGGAATGGCTGGATAGTGCTCAGGTGGAAAGGGACCTGGGGGTGCTGATTGACAGTCGATTGAATATGAGCCAGCAGTGTGCCCAGGTAGCCAAGAGGGCCAATGCCATCCTGGCCAGTATCAGAAATGGAGTGGCCAGCAGGAGCAGAGAGGTCATTCTTCCCCTGTACTCGGCACTGGTGAGGCCTCACTTGGAGTATTGTATCCAGTTCTGGGCCCCTCACTTTAGGAGGGACGTTGAGTTACTTGAGCGTGTCCAGACGAGGGCAACGAGACTAGTAAGGGGCTTGGAGCACAAGCCATATGAAGAGCGATTGAGGGAGCTGGGGTTGTGTAGCCTCGAGAAAAGGAGACTAAGGGGCGACCTCATTGCTCTCTACAACTTCCTGAAGGGTAGCTGTGGTGAGCTGGGGGTCGGCCTCTTTCTCCGGGCGACAACAGTTAGAACAAGAGGACACAGTCTCAAGCTGCGTCAAGCGAGATGTAAGTTAGAATTAAGAAGGAAATATTTCACAGAAAGAGTGGTCAGATACTGGAATCATTTACCCAGTGAGGTGGTGGAGTCATCATCCCTTGAAGAATTCAAAAAAAGACTGGATGTGGCACTTGCTGCCATGATCTAGTTGAACAGTTAGAACATCGGCTGGACTTGATGACCTTATAGGTCTCTTCCAGCCTTGAACTTCTGTGATTCTGTGATTCTGTGAAATCCCACTGAAATGAGATGAGTTGTCAGAATGTCACACAGAATTTTGACACCTGGAATAGTTGGAAGACATTATGGGGACCTAGTGTTTTGGAACACTATAATTACCTTGGGGAAGTACAATGGTGCATCCAATGGTCAGGAGTAAAGAATCAGTCACATTATAGGGCCCTTATCACGTCTACATCTTCCCGAGAGTTCAGACCGCAGGAAGAGGATTGGAATTGTACTGAGGTTTTTACATGTGATACACCGGAAGACCGAATTGGATTGGTACCGGTGAAAATGGCATTAAAGTGGGGATGCGAGTGTAGGGGGTATGATCACACAGTTAGCAGAGAGTCCATGGATGGACCTATAGATTGCAGATATACTACTGTGCATAGTCCTGGAAATTTAGTCTGGGTGTTGGGACACGGACAGTGGACCACACATTTACGTCTAGATGGATCAGTAACACAAATCACCCTAGGGGTTCCCACATTGTGTCCATACTGGAAACAGAATAGATTGATCCAAAGGAAAGGACTCAGAAAGAGGGAAGAATCCCTAGAGGAGCAGTGGCATGAATCTGGCTCAGGAGTACAATTTGGATGGATATTAGAGTCATTATTCCCTCCGGTAGCGACATATCGAAATAGGGAAATGCTCAACGATTTGTTAGGACAGACAGAAAGGTTGGCAGCAGCCACTAAGAAGGGATTTAAAGATCTAAATTTGCAATAGCAAGCTACATCAAGAATGACCCTACAAAATAGAATGGCATTGGATTTGCTACTGTTAAAAGAGCATGGAGTTTGTGGTTACCTGAGTAGGAGAATAGATTATTGCTGTGTACACATTCCAAATGTTACATTTGAAGTTGAGAAAGATATTTCTCAACTGGCAGAAGTGGAAACAAAAACCAAGGAAATTGAAAAGGAAGCACAGCATAACTGGATAGGAGCAGTATTTGATTCTTTGGGGCTTCACCTGTCTGGCTGGATTACGTCTGCTATCCAGTATGTACTAATGTTTTTAGTATTTTTAGTGACTATATGGATTGTATATAGATGCCTCTTAGGTGTGATCGAAAAGGAAAAGAGCCGATCTCTCCAGTTGCTGAAGGCGATGACCCACGGGCGGCAGAATGAAGAACACTCCCCACCTCGTTATGAAGATGTTACTGTTGATTGAGCATCCTTGCAGCAGGACTGAAGGATGCTCAAAAGGGGGGAAATGTTGGAAAAAAAATGAAATTTAGCAAAATGTTTAGTTATAGTGAGTTGTGTGAACTGGTTTGTTAAAAAGTAGTTTTGTAGCCGTTGAAAGTGTGTTGGGTTTTGTGTGTAACCTAGCAGGTAGTCTTAGGGATTTAATAAATAATTAAACTAATGCAGGAAAGTAAGAATGCTAACCTGTCTGGAGGCAGCATACAATGCTCTTAGAATAAGATAAGCAGAAGATTAATGATCTTGTTTGGGAACCAAGGAATGTATCACAAGGGGTCTGTGACTAGGCAAGGGGAACGGGGAACTGTTTCTTGGAGACTTTGTTGTGAATCGCATGTATAAGAGGGAAGCACCCATACGTGAATTTGGGGGCTTGGGTTTTTGGGACATTAGTCCACCAGCTCCCCGGGCCCTTAATACAGCACCAACAAAACTTATCCGAGTTTTGTGTCATTTATCAATCGGGCAACAGATTACCTTCTGTTTCACTACCTGTGCCTTTTTCTTTGACACTCTGCGTCCTTGGAGTCCTAGGAAATTCAAAAGGCTTACCGTCCAGGCTTCTCTTGCTTCCCTCATCCGAGTGGCTACTAGAAGATCGTCCACGTACTGCAACAGCCTCCTTTCCTCTTGTGGAGCTTCCCGGGACTCTGGGTCTTTGCAAGCTGTTCTCCAATCGGAGTGGGGAATCTTGAAGCCTTCAGGCACATGGACTATGTGAGCTTGTGTTTGAATGCAAAAATTTTCTGGCTGGCTTTGTGGATAGGGAGGCAAAAGAAGGCATCTCTTAGGCCTAAAACAGTGAACCAGGTTAGCTCAGGTGTTAAACAATTTAGTAAAGTATATGGATTTGCTACCACAGGGTATAAATTCTGTGTTATCTTATTGACAGCCCTTAATCCAGTACTATCAGTTATTGGGCTGATTCCTTCCTTATTTTCCTTTTGAGGGTACTACTCAGGTCTCACTAGTTGTGTTCTTTCCTTAAGCTTGATGCTCATGGGGGCATCTTTCACTCTCCCTGGTACAGCAGAGGCCCATACCCTTGAAAACAGTTATTTACTTATTCTAATATCTCCTTACTAATGTCTTTCTTAATTTCAGTGTCTGTTAATGTTAAGCCTAACCTCTTTATATCATTTGCCTCCAGAGTAACCTTTCTCATTTGAGAATGTTTAGCGAATTGAGCGAATTGTACAAAAGCTTTTAGGTACACATAGTACACGTTACTTTAAAGGTTTGCAAAAGTATGCCTTCTCAGACTGGCCAGTTGTTCATTCCCCACACTACAACATAAACATTCTCCACAGGTACTAAAGCTTTATTTAAAACTGAATATAGGACCCTTTTGTCGACAAAAATTCTTCCCTTTTGGGGAGGTCATCTTTACCCTTCCTCCCTTACCTTGGGAGGAGCCTTAACAAATCATATGTACTCATTTTGCGACTGTGATTGCTTTGCATTTCAGCATGATAATCCTTGCCTGATTTCATACGTTGCTATCTTATGCTGCATGCTGAACAACATGTTTGATTTGCTTTCTCTTTGCCTTGTTTTCCTTTTCAAGGGCCAAGACCAGAAGGCAGTCTGATCTTACAGTCTCTTTGCCATTCTGGGTGATTCCTTAAAACAAAAAGACATTTCAGCATACAAAAACTCTATCCCATTTATCTTCCTATTATAAAACAGTACTAACAGCAATGAAGTATTATAAATCTTTTTATTTTCTGAGCTGCTCTTACTGGCAACCTCCTCCCAGTAAGCCCCTCCTAAAAGGGGCTAATTTAGGAACCTGTTTGCGTTTGCTCTGGTCAGTTCTCATTATTTATTTCTCCTTGCCCTATCTCGCTTCCACTCAAACCTTTTTACAGACACCTTCACAGTAGTTTCTCAATTTTCCTCCTATACACACAGCTCCAGGTGGCAGGTATCAGATGTGATTCCCACACAAAAGCTCTAAGACCTTAGGTTCTGAATCCGCTTGACCAGAAACCTCTAATTTACACTCGGGGCATGTGCCCTGACACTTATTAGAACAGCATAACAGCAATTCCAGTGTTTCTCATGAACACCGCACTGCAATAATACCTGCAAATCCAGCTTTTGCCCACAGGCCATTCCCGTGTTCCCTGGGGAGACGGGGCAGCCAGAGCTGTCCCTGTGCCCAGGGGACAGCCACTGTCACCTCACACAGCATGCTAGCCTCTTGATGCACCAAAGGCTCCCCGAAATTGCCCACAAAGGCAGGCTCTTCTCTTTGTTACAGAGAACTTTAAATCTCTACAGCAGATTGTTTCCAGTCCAGACTTACTGCAGTACCAAGTGAAGTCTCATAAATCTCATAAGTCTCATTAACTAATTCATCTCATTCATCTCTTCTATATAAACTCTGTTGTACAAAATATCAGTCTTTTCTAGTTCTCTTCTTGCACAATCTAATTAAGCACTGTGTCAGCTTACACTTGTTTTACTGCTTTGCAAAAAGGCTGTGCTAGTCACAGCCGAAACTCTGATATGCCCACAGACACACGCACCCCCCCCTTTATCTAGAATTCACAAGAGCCAAGGCTTGAATTGCTGTGAGGGGGAGAATTTTTGGAATTCCTTTAACTCGCTTTATCGTAGTTAAGCATAAATCACCGTACTATAGTTCTCCTGTGTAAAATGCTACACTTGTTGCAAACAAAATCTTAAAATCTCCACAAACACTACTATACAATCTGAGAATCAAATTACCACAATGCAGTGGAAGAAAATCACCATACAAAATCACTGGGAAAGGGCATATTTCTCAAAGTGCTCACTTTTCTCAACACAACAAAGCATACCATAATTCGGCATTTACTCACATCAATTTTTCCTGGAAGCAATCAAAATAACAGCACACAGTCTAGAGATCAAATCCAAACATCCAGGGCAAAGGAACTCTCTGAGCTCGTACTCACGGTTAAAATGTACCAAATCTACACAAATCACTACATTTAAACACGATAAATACCATCACTGACATTCCTCCACTCGCTTCTCCGAAGGGCACTTCTCTCCCTGCCCCCGCAGCCTGCTGCAGCCGGTGCCTCAGGCCTCCCTTGGCTGCTTCAAACATGGGTAGTACTGACCCCCCCCCCGCACTGTAGGGCACTGTAGATTTACTCTCTTTTATACACCATACACTTATCACTTGCACGATTACAAACACAGTGCACTGACCACACAATGCACACATTAACCATACAGCAACACAGTGTCCGGACATCACACACACACACAAACAAAACACACACGGACTCAGCAGTTCTGCTCTATCAGAACTATGAACCCCCAATACACACATACACAGGTTCACCCAGCTCACCCCCAGAGCCACTAGTGGTTCCGCTCTATCAGAACTATGAACCCCCAACACACACATACACGGGTTCACCTGGCTCACCCCCAGAGCCTCTAGCGGTTCCGCTCTATCAGAACAATGAACCCCGTCTCTAATACAGCTGCTCCATCAGCTGAACCCAGACGTCTCTGGGTGGTTTACTCCCTTGCTCTCCTTTCCCTCCCCCGGGAGCCCCTCAGTACATAGCGTATCTTCCTCTGCACGCCAGCGGGTCGTTGTCTGTCCTTGCAGGTGGCAGGCGAGACGAGCAGAGCCCCACCAGGAAAAAAATCCTAGGGCGCGCCTTGGAGGTCCGTCTATCCCCCCTGCCCCTGCGGGGACAGAGAACTCCTGTCTGGCTTGCCATAATGTTTTGCGGAGAAAAGAAGAAACCTCACAACTTTATAAAAGTTGTAAAGCCTGGTATGTTTATTTACGGCGCCGGACGCATACGGAGAAAATTCTCCTCAAAAGGCATGCTTACCCCTGAAGACCTCAGGTCTCCTTTTATCCCCTCTTCCAAATGCATATGCATACAGTTTCACAATAGGTTCATACATATTCATTCCGTGTGACATTTATCGACAGTTCTTCTTTATCAAAGGAATTCCTAGGTCGGGGGCAAATTGACCTCGTGGTCTTTTCTGTTTTTCTTTCTCTGTCTCCTTGCTGTCTTGGCATGCGAGTTTTTCCTTCAGCTTTGGCCTCACAGACTTTTCACCGCTGCTAGACACTTCACCTTATTCACAATGGATCTCTACTCTGTCTCAGTATGCTGATATGTTTTTTGTTTTAAGAAATCACCAAGAATGGCAAAGGGACTTTGGGATCAGATTGCCCTCAGATCCACTGGTCTTGGCCCTTGAAAAGGAAAACAAGGCAAAGAGAGGGCAAATCAAACGCTGTTGTTCAGCATATAGTATAGGACAATGGTGTATGAGATCAGATAAGGTCTATCATTCTGAGGAGCAAGAACGAGATACATTTGAGTGGATGAAAGCTCCTCCTAGAAGGAGGGAGGATGAGGCTGAAGCTGAGGATGAGGATGAAGGGAACTTCCCAAAAAGGAGGATGACTCAGGTGGGGAAGGCACATCCACTAGAACCCACCCCACCCATAGTAGTCCAGTTGCATCTAGAACTAGGAGGCAAGTAGTGTTGCAGGCCCCTCTGCGAGAGGCAGTGGGACCAGAAGGAGGGAAATTAATGATTAAAGTGCCATTTACAACTCTTGATTTACAGACATGGGAAAGGATTGCTAGGAATTATCGTGTTGATCCAATACTCACTGCCAAACGTCTACGATATGCTATCAAGTAACACAACCCAGATTGGGCTGACATCCAGCTACTACTAGATGCTTTCACTGAAACAGAAAAACAGCTGATCTTAAAGACAGCAGGGACTTTGGCAGAGGATTACTGCAAGGCCACACAGCTAGGTGTAAAAGAACATTTCCCCCGCCAAGACCCGGAATGGGATCCTAATGTGTCGGCAGAGGTAAAGAAATTTGCAGAGTATCAAGAGTGCATAGCAACAGGGGTGGAAAGAGCTATTTCAAAAACCATAAATTGGTCTGCCTTATATTCCCTTAAGCAGGGGCCTTCTGAGACTCCATCTGAATTTCTAGAGCATTTAAGGGATACTATGCGTCATCATACATCATTAGATCCGGAGTCTGAGATAGGGATAAATCAGCCAGTTAATTCACTTCTGGGGTAGTCTGCTGGAGATATTAGACGCAAACTTCAGAAAATTCAGGGACCAGAAGGGAGAAATTTCAAAGCCTTGCTAGAGGAAGCCTGGAGGGTATTTAGTAACTGGGAAGAAGGATATAAACAAGGAATGAAAAGGTTGGTGGCAGTGGTACAGGAGGAAAGGCAAAGAAAATACAACCAGGGACCACCGAGACATGGACCACCTCGGCTGGGCAGGAACCAGTGTGCAATCTGCAAAAGAATTGGTGACTGGAAAGATCAATGCCCAGAACGGAGACGGGGTGACCAACAAATGGCTGCACACGCACAAAACTGAGGAGGACCGGGGGATTCTGCCCCAGCGGATCCACTGGTTATAACAATGAGGCTGGGGGAAGAAGGGAAAAGGGTGGAATTCTTGGTTGATACGGGAGCTACATATTCAGTTTTAAATAAAGCTTTAGTACCTGTGGAAAATGATTATGTTGTAGTGCAGGGGGCAACTGGCATGTCTGAAAGGGCATATTTTTGAAAACCTTTGATGTATAAATTGGGAAAACAATGGGGTATTCATAAATTCTTGTACATGCCCAATTCACCAAAGGCACTTTTAGGCAGAGATTTATTGGAGCAGTTACAAGCAACCATTACATTCAAAAATGGGGAAATTACTCTGGAGGAGAATGATCAAAAGTAGATAGAGGTATTAAGTTTAACCCTAACAGCTATTGAAATCAAGGAAGAAATGGATGAAGAAATACTAGGTCAGGTATTTCCCGGGGTGTGGGCCTCTGATGCACTGGGGAGGGCGAAAAATGCCTCCCCTGTATTAATTAAGCTCAAGGAGAGAACGCAACCAGTGAGAATCAAGCAGTACCCCATAAAGAAAGAGGATAGGGAAGGAATCAGCCCAATAATTGAAAATTTTCTGCGGTTAGGGTTACTGAAAGAATGCCAATCTGATTTCAATACTCCTATTTTACCTGTTCAGAAATCTGATGGGTCATACCAGATAGTACAGGATTTGAGGGCTGTCAATAAAATAACAGAAGATTTGTATCCGGTGATAGCCAAATGCATATACTTTATTAACTTGTCTAACACCTGAGCTAACATAGTTTACTGCTTTAGATCTAAAAGATGCCTTCTTTTGCCTCCCCCATACACAAAGCCAGCCAAAAAATTTTTGCATTCAAATGGAAAAGCCCTACAAGTGGGCGCAAAACCCAGCTCACGTGGTTAAGATTGCCCCAATGCTTCAAAAAATTTCCCCCACTCTGTTTGGGGAGCAACTTGCAAAAGATCTGGAGTCCTGGGAAGCTCCACAGGAAGAAGAAAGGCTTTTGCAGTATATGGACGATCTTCTAGTGGCCACTTGGACAAGGGAAGCATGCGTGGCCTGGATGGTAAGCCTTTTGAATTTCCTAGGACTCCAAGGATACAGAGTATCAAAGAAAAAGGCACAGGTAGTGAAACAGAAAGTAATCTACCTGGGGTACAAGGTGAGTGCTGGGCAACGGACTTTAGGGCAGGCTCACAAGGAAGCAATATGCCAAACCCCAAAACACCAGACAATAAAAGAACGCTGAACCTTCTTAGGCATGGCAGGATGGTGCCGGCTGTGGGTTTAAAATTATGGACTGATCGTCAGACCCCTTTATGCTCTTATTGCCAATGGAAGCAGAGATCTCCAGTGGACAAAAGAAGCCACATGGGCCTTTCACCACGTAAAGGGTGCTCTCATGTCAGCTCCAGCTTTGGGACTTCCAGATGTAAGTAAACCATTCTTCCTATTTTCCCATGAAAGACAGGGAATTGCCCTGGGAATACTGGCTCAGGACTTGGGTCCATACTGAAGGGCAGTTGCTTACTTCTCTAAGCAACTAGATGCAACAGCCAAAGGATGGCCAGGTTGCCTCAGAGGTGTAGCTGCAGTTATGCTGAATATTCAAGAGACACGCAAGTTGACCCTGGGACAAAAAATGACTGTGCTAGTGTCCCACACAGTGTCTGCAGTACTGGAAGTAAAGGGTGGCCACTGGCTTTCATCACAGAGGTTTCTGAAATACCAGGCCATCATGGTAGAGCAAGATGATGTAGAGATAGTGGTGACTAATATTGTCAACTCAGCATCCTTTCTCAGTGGAAATCAAGGAGATTGCCTGGAGACCATTGAAGCTACCTACTTCAGCCGCTCAGACTTAAAGGACACTCCTTTAGATGATGCAGAGACCTGGTTCACTGATGGGAGCAGCTACGTTGCCAATGGGAAGCGACATGCTGGGTGTGCAGTGACCACCTGCAGAGAGGTAATAGAATCCGGACCCTTACCAACAGGGACCTCTGCACAGAAGGCTGAGATAATTGCCCTGACCCGTGCCTTGGAAATGGCAAAAGGAAAGAGAATAAACATCTATACAGACTCGAGGTATGCATTTGGAGTCGTACATGCACATGGGGCCATCTGGAAAGAGAGGGGACTACTGACCTCACAGGGAAAGACCATCAAACATGCACAAGAGACAATTCAGCTGCTGGAAGCAGTTCAGCTGCCTGAAAAGGAAGCAATTATACACATTAAGGCACACCAAAGAGTGAGCTCAGAATTGGAAGAAGGAAACGAGCCGGCGGATAGAGAGGCAAAATAAGCAGTCAAAGGTGTGGTAGCTACTGAAGGAGTCCTAATTCCAGATGGACAAATCTCCCTTGAAGGTAAGCCAGAATATAAGAAGAGAGATAGGAAATTAATTGAAGATCAAAAAGGGACGTATAACCAAGAAGGGTGGGCTACCATTGAAAAGAAGCTGGTAATCCCTTCCCATTTATTGGGGTCACTAGTAATGGAAGAACACCAGAAAATACACTGGGGAATAGATGCCCTATACACATACCTGATTGAAAGAATTGTTGCTAGGAATTTTTATGCCACTATTACTCAAGTGACCCGACAGTGTGATCTCTGCCTCCAGACTAACCCCAAAAATACCCCCTGACTGAAACTCGGTCAGATTGGGAGAGGCCATGGGCCTGGACAGCAGTGGCAAATTGACTTTCCAGAACTCCCAACGAAAGGGGGGTATCAGTATTTGCTGGTATTGACAGATATATTTTCAGGGTGGCCAGAAATATTCCTCACCAGAACTGTCAAAGTTAGAGAAGTGACCAGAGTATTATTACAAGAAATAATACCACGCTTCGGAGTTCCAGCCACAATATCCTCGGATAGAGGATCACATTTCATTTCCAAAATAGTGCCACAGATTAGTAGCCACCTGGGCATAGACTGGGAACTTCACACCCCATACCACCCCCAATCAAGCGGCCAGGTAGAGAAAATGAATCATTTGATTAAGCAGCAAATCATAAGACTGGGGCAGGAAATTAATCTACCCTGGCCCCAAGCTCTTCAACTAGCACTACTGCGAATTCAAACTAAACCTCGAGCTAAAGAAAAGTTGAGCCATTTCGAAATACTCTATGGAAGACCATATGGAATACAAAAGGGAATGTCCACCCACATTGGAGAGGTAACACTAGCCACCTATATGGTGGCCTTAAACAAACAGCTCAGAGAAATTGAGAAACATGTGGCTGGAGCTTGGAGCCAGGAGTTAGATGGACCAGTACATAACATACAGCCTGGCGATTATGTATATGTTAAGTCTCTTACACAAAAGACTTTGGAACCACAGTTGGAGGGACCGTTCCAAGTGCTTCTCACCACCTTCACTGCAATCAAAATCAAGGAGCAGAATGCCTGGATCCACCACTCTTGGGTGAAGAAGGCCCAGAAGTCCCTTGAGGAGTGACACCAGGAGACAATGAACTGAGACTAAAACTTACTCGGGCAAAATGAGTATATTGCGGTTGGGCGTAGTTCATACTTGGGTTCACAGAATTGTTGTATATGTAATTATACCTGAAGTTTTAGAACTTGAGAGTACCTCTATCCAAAGCAATGCTGAATGGCCTTGGTCCCAGGTTTTTAATCAGTATACTGGATCCATTGGAGAACCTTCTGAGATAAAAGATTTAAACCTATCCACTGTAGTAATTCACGGGGATCAGGTATATGAGGAGCAGGAATGGCAGGAACGGGAACTGTGGACACTTCAAGGAATCAGAGGAGAAGAAATCAAAGTAGAGTGCTGGATGATAAATGGGACGGCTTATGAGAGACCAGATGAAATTACTGTCTCAACCTCTCCTGGTGTATACGAACACCAGGAAGTTTGTGATAGCCTAAGTGAATCAGACTGTTGGTGTAATTTCACCTTGATACAGCCTGTAGAAGTGACTTGCCTTTGGGCTCAGGATGCTATCGGACTTTCATTTAAATTCAAAGTAGACACTGCACTTTTCACCACAGCAGGGCCTTATACAACCCATACTAAGACTCAGATAGTTCAGACTCAACCCAAACTTGAACCTGAGGTGTATGAAATAGGACCTTACGTAGTGAGGAATGTGGGTGAACAACAGCTATTATTCAATCCAGAATGGTCTCTCAAACGGGTTGAGTTGATAATGCAAATTAACATCTCAAAAATCCAAACAGTCTGCTCCTCCTTCCTAAAAACATCCTTTGAGGGCTGGACAACGTGGTTACAAAGACAGGCATATCTCAGGAGCAGAATAAGAAAAGATCTAACTGGCATATTAAGGACAGGATTAGGTGTTTTAAATGGAATTGATTCAGAAAAACTGATGAATAAACTGACCACTGCAGCAGGTAGCCTAACAAAATTGAAGCAACCTTTACAGCCATCTCTATTGGCATTAGGAACTAGTCAGTGGCAGATTTCAAAAGTAAAGTGGGAAATGGCCGGGGACCAAGACCACAAGTTAATAGTAGAAGCACTTAGTACAGTTCAAGATAATGTGTCTTTAGCTTTCAGTGGTATACAAGCACAGTTATAGATGCAAACAACAGCAGCTCTGATCATACGGGAAAGGGGTGAAGGTAATTTTCCAGCTGAAATTCGGAGAATTGTCTGGGATAATGCAATTCATTTTAAAAGGAAGTTTCAATCCTGGTGGACTATGGTGAATTTCACCTATGGTCCTGCTTCTAATGTGGCCACTGCCTTTGTGCTTACCATACATAATGCCACTGTTTATGTTATCCATCCCATCATTGCACTAGGATTAAACAATGAAAAAACAATACTCTACCCTTCAGAACATAGAGTGTGGGCACAAAAGATGAATGCAAAGTGGCAGACAGTAAACTTAGAATCCTGCATTACTAGAGAACAGATGGGATTCATTTGTGAAAGCAATACTATTAATGCCCAAGATGTGTTTCTAGACACTGAACAGAGTATTTGTCACTTTGAAATTCATCCAGTCACTGACCAGAAAACTGTGCTCGTATATACTGGAAAAGGGTGTGTGTGCCTGAGAACTGCCTGTGCTGCTGTAAAAATTGATAGCAACAATGTTATTCTGTCTAGTAGAAATCATTCTTATTTCTGTATTTGTAATTTTCTTAAGATTATCGGGTGTGAGTTTTCGTACTCGGCACCAGTGACATCCCACCAGCTGATTAAAACCAATTATACAATGTATCATAGACTATCACCTACCCCTATTGGGATGGACCTTAGATTAGTAAAACAATTAATTGAGCACCAAGACCTACTGGAGATCTTGAAGGAAATCCAAGAAAGTGGAAAGAAAACCTTAATTACTGTCCAACATGATACAAAAGAAATAACTAGAATTCTGCAAAGAATAGAACAAAATGCGGATCATCACTGGTGGGATGTGATCTTTGGGTGGTCATCAACTTTAATAAGTTGTGTCATCCCATTGTAGTTTTGTTAATATTAGTTGGGATAAGCTTAGGATCATCTATTATATTGTTAATTTGGAACTGAAGAATACTACAACGAATAGCTGTATTAACCTCTTTATCAAACATACATGGTAAAGCATTAAGAGACACTTATTGTCATAAGGGTTTGCATTAATTAAAAGGATTTACTTATTCCTTAGCAAAGGGGGGAATGAGACAGAGTGAAAAATCCCCCAGAGTAAAAATCCATTTTGAATTAGGTGAAGTGTCTAGGAGAGGTGAAAAGTCTGTAAGGCCAAAGCTGAAGGGAAAACTGCAGGTCAGAGATAGTGAGGAGACAGAAAAAAAAAAACCAGAAACGGTTACAAGGCCAGTCTGCCCTGGCTTAGGAATTCTTTTTGATAAAGAGGAACTGGTGATAAATGTCACGCGGAATGAATATGTATAAACCTATTGTGAAACTGTATGCATATGTATTTGGAAGGGGAGATAAAAGGAGATCTGAAGTTCTCAGAGGTACGCATGCCTTTTAGGGAGAGATATCTCCACATGCATCCAGCGCTGCAATAAACATACATACCACTTTACATCTTTTATGAAGTTGTGGAGTTTTCTTCTTTTCTCCGGAAAACAGGGTTAGAAAATTCCTTCAGGGTTTTGCCCATATTTTCCCATTCTCTACACCATTCAGGATTTTCCACGCCTGGGTCTACTTCTGGGTCAGGGGTCTCATCAGCTTCTCTGGACATCTCAGCCCTCATTCTAGAGAAGCTGCAGACCATATAGAGGAAGGTTACCAGATTAAATACCAGAAAGATGGTCTCTTTAACATTCAGGGGAAACAGAACATTCTCAAAAAGTGACATAACAGATTCAAAGGAGAAAGAAAGAAAGAAAGGAAAGGCTGGAAAGCCTCGTTTCCTGCTCCTCCTCTAACAAACTGGGTGCAATTACTGATAAATTCCCAAAACATACTACTGGAATGGGGACGCAGGGGAGGATGAAGAAACCATAAACCATACATATCGTAAAGAGACTCCAGTATCTTTGTAAACGCCCTATAAATCATTATCACCAAGGCCAGCACAATAGCTATTCTAATTCATGCCCCTCTACTGTAACAACTACATATTAGGGACAATAATCCTAGTGACCAGAATGGTATTGAAACCTCAAAAAAGTCTAGAGACCAGAACAACATGAAGGCCTCCACCCCAAGAGACATTACAAATTCAAGCAACATGGCTACTGAGTGCTTTAACCCACTACAGTGCAAGCACACCCAACATGCAATCAATAAAGGTTTTTTCCACTTTTTTGGGCCACGCGTTGGGTGCCACTAAATGTATTTGTCCTGGTTCAGGGCAAATTTGGGAGAGAACCCCCAAAAGGGTTCCTCTAGAAAAGCAGATTCAATTGGCCCCTCCCCTAACCAGTTCGGGAGAAAATACCTCCTTAGAGGAAAGTGGAAAAACCCTGTTTGTTAAACAATAAAACCTAAACAATATTAAACAATAAAACGTCTTGCTCCTCCAAAAGAGATTAAAACCTCAAAAAAGTCCCCTCCCTGGCTTGTTGCTTGGCTCACTCAGTCTCTTATCAGTTCTTCTGGCACTGAAAATGCTACGGCCCAGGTCCGGCCTCGTGGGCCATAGGTGCGAGCTGCCAGTCCTCTTCTGGGTGTTCAGTCTAGAGCAGGTTTAAACAGGTCCAAAGAAAAGGGGGGGAAAAACCCCACAGTCTAGGGAACTTCTTTGCCTCAGCTAGCTAAAACTAACTAAAACAAAGGAGAGCTCTGTCCTGTTGTCTGTCCATCTGCAGACAACAACAGTCCAGAAGGAGGAATGTGGAGGAGTGAGTGCAGTGTCTGAAAACAAACTGCGCACTTCTTCTCTCCCCCCTTTACTCTCTGGAACAAGTCTTAAAGGTGCAAAACTTATTATTCAGCATAAACAGAACAAGACGATTAGGGATAAAAGCATCATATAGTCAACCCAGGACAACATGTATCAACCCACTTGCATACTTGGAATCTGTAAATATTCACTACCTTGAAGTAGTGAGGTACTTTGCAGGATTTTATTGAGACATACAATTCTGTGGTCTGTGCTGATCATGTGCATGGGAACTTTGCCCCTTCCCGCAATTCCCCTCCTTTTACTATAGCATATCCAGTAGCTCATTTTCCTTCTACTATCCTTGAAGTTCCATTAATAAACACCTTTTCCTCATTTGGCAGAGGGGTCCTTTAAATCTTCCCTAGTTCAAGTCTGGGGATCTGTTACCTGGATCCAGTTAAGATCCTCCTTTAAGTCCCCTTTCTCAGGACCAGTTAAACAGGAGGCTGGGTTCCCAATTCCAAATCCTCCTGTTCCCTTTCACACTGTAAAAGTCTAGTGCCAGTCATCCACCTAGAACTTGGTGCCAGACTTTAACAATTCTGCCATCAGCTATCATCAAAACTCTGGCTGCACAACTCTGCAGAGAACAGAGCTTCAGTTACCCTTAGAGCAAAGAATGGGGCCATCCCCTCTCTTCGTAAATATTTTACCACCAGAATTCCTCTGGCCCAGCCCCATACCAGAGGACCACACTGCTTATTACAATTCCAGGTACCTTCAGCATAACCTAAAGTTAGTAGAAATAGCCTATGCATTTTCTCTGTTCAGCAAATTCCCTCACCATTCATAAGTTTTGGTGTGGGATCACCAGAAAAGCAGTATTTCCAGAGTATTTCCACATTTATGAATGATTCACACAGGAGAAATCAGTCTTTGCAACCAGTCCACATACAATTCCAATTCCTTTTCTGGGCCTGGGAGAGCAAAATCTGGGGCATTAATCAACCTTTTTGAAATTTTCTTGTAATACTCTATTTATCTTAGAAATTGTCCCATTTCCCCATCAGTCCTGCGCCATGGGACCTCCAAGATTCCCTGGACCCCCTCTGGACTAACACACCCCCCAAGCCTTAAGTCAAAATGCGCCCCAAACATTCAACCTTTGTCTCCATCATCTGTGCTTTCCCTTCAGACACTCCAAGCCTCCCCTCCAGCCAGAAAATGAAGCAATTTAACAGTGGCTTCTCTTGCTATCTCCTCCCATTCTCCCAATAGGAACAAGTCCTCCACACACTGCAGTAAACAAATTCCTAGGGATGAAGTGTGGTATTCGCACTCTCTGAACAGAGAGAGACATAATTCTCTCTCCCAGGATTTTTCCTGGGGAAGGCAGTGAGAAAGCTCAGAGAAAGAAGGAAAACAATTATCTCTATTTGCTGCTCCTGTTGTTTGGCACATGTGGAATGTGTTATGGAGATTGTTTACCAAAAGTGATTTTTTAATTGGACTCTGGTGATGGTTGCTTGGACTGATTGACCAATTGGGTCAAAGCTATGTCGTGACTGTCTGGAAAGGGTCACAGGTTCTTTCTTTAGTATAGTATAGTTTTAATATAGTACGTAATGTAATACAATATAGCTTAATAAAGCATTTGTTCAGCCTTCTGAATCAATGGAGTCAAGGCTCTTAATTCCTGCATTGGGGGTCCCCTGCATCAATATGGAGTAAATTAACCTCTTGCTCAAATAATCCCTTCTCCCTCTTTTTCCCACTCAAAGGCAAAATACTGTTTACTATGCTCTGTAAGAGGGCATCCCCAGAAATCATCCCTTAAATCAAGTACTAAATAGCACCAGTGTGAGGAAGGAATCCGGCTCAAGATGGTACAAGGATCTAGGACTGTGGAATGCCTGGGTTTAATAGTTTCACCTGATGCCTCAGATTTTAGCTTTTATATTTTTCAGCTTCTGTACTGCTTTAGTGTGTAGTTCTGAGCTTCATATTAGGGGATAGTAAGCTCTCTTCACGGAGTAGGTAGACAAAACAATTCCTTCTCTAGCTGCGGACCAAGGACAAATGAACCAAATTTCAGGCCCAAGAGCATAAACAACGGTGGACTGAAGAGAGAAAAACAAGAAGGATGGGATTTCATGGGCTGAAGCTATAATTGGACAACTAGCTCCATGTCCTAGGGTGACTTTATGATGCTTGTATCCCCAATCATCTGTTCTGTTTATGCTGGATATTATATTTTGTGCCTTCAAGACTGGTTCTGAGAGCAAAGGCAGGGAGAAGAAGAAGCACAGAGTTTGTTATCAGAGACTGCACTCACTCCTCTTAAAGCAACACTCCTCCACATTCTCCCTGGGACTGTTGTTTGGGTATGGACAGAGCAGAACAGAGCGCTCGTTTGCTTTTTAGTTAGTTTAACTAGCTGAGGCAGAGAAGGTTTCTCTGGACTGTTTTTTTCTTTCCCTTTTCTTGGAGCTGTTTGAACCTGCTCCGGACTGGGGACTGGGGGAGCACTGAGAGCTTGCACTTGGTGGCCTACCAGGGCCTACTCTGGGCAGCAGCCTTTCCCAGTGCCAGAGGGACTGATAACAGAGCGGCCACTCACAGGAAAGACTTTCTGAATTTGTCATCTCTTCAGAGCGGCGAATGAGTTTTGTCATCTGGTATTGTTCATTTCTTGTGCTGGGGAGTGTTTTGCATGTTAAATAAACAGGTTTTTTCCACTTCTCTCCGAGGAGATTTTTCCCAGACCGGTTGGGTGGAGTGGCTGTGTGGGTTTGCTTTCTGGGGGGGCCCCCTTTTGGAGGTTTTCTCCTAAATTTGCCGTAAACCAGGACACTCCAATATGCTAATGGACCAGAACTTATAAAAGTGGGAGACCCCATGACCAGTCATCCATTTTGTGACCATTTTGGGTTCATCTTGGGTGTAACCCTGGCTGGACTCTTGTGCTGCCCAAGGTGTATCCATTGAGGCCTTCTAATAAATACCTACTTTATTCTTTAGCTCTGTCTAGTCTCTGTTCTAGGTCAGCCATCACAAGGCATCACACCTACTATTCTCAGGTGCTGGATTATAACTGGCAGGATAGGAGTGGTATAGGGGGATGAACACAGTTCCAAAAGACCCACTATTAGTTCAGCAATAGGCTGAAATACCTTCCTTCCTTCCTTTGAATGAAGGTATTGCTTTTTAGACACCAGTTGTCCAGGTCGCCTCAGAGTAATGGGGAGAGGCTCCATATTCAGTTTTCCATATCCCCCTGGGACTGCCCACACCTCTGGGTTCACTCCAGCATTCACAATAGTGTTAGCCTCCCCATTATTCCCCAAAACACCAACTTGCATTCCCAACTCCAGCCATCAATTCTCCTCCAAGCAAACCGCAATCACAACTAGGAATAATCAGAAACTCATGCTTTTCAAACTCATCTCACAAATTCAGCAAGCTCTCATGGGTATCCTTATTGTCAAGAAAATTAATCCACAAACACCAGAGGTTTATGTCCAAAAAGGAGACAGAGGAGTCCTTTTTTTGGCTTTATTCGAATAAAGGGAGAGGCCATGGGGCATTCCCCTGGGATGTCTCCAATTTTTGGAGGACGCAGCCTCCTTTTTATCCTAATTTCCTGGCCGCATTTCCCTTCTCTCTTTCCCCATTGGCTGAGGTACTTGAGCAGTACAGACTTCCCAAATTGCCTAATACCTAAGACCCCCTTCTAATGTATACCCCTCCCTTTCTTTTCCTTATGTCATTCAATGGAATTCCTATGGAATTTATGGCTGTTCCCATTTTTTCTTTAATCTCTCAGTATCTAACTTTATTTATCAGCAGACCCATGGTTTGTTTGTAAAGACAAATTCCTCTCATTCCTTTCAGCATATACACAAGCACTCTCACCAATCATCTTTCCCACTTATGAAAAGAACATTTGAACAATTGTTTCCCCTTTGGCATAGATAGAGAAGTTCCTGTGTCTACTAGGAAACACACTTCTCAGTTGAGTCCCTGGAAAGATAGCAGATTCCTTCCCAACTGTTGTTTTGGTCTGCTCTCCCCAGCCAAGGAAGGAATTCATCTGCCATGTCCTTGTGGCCAATCCCACCCCTTCTATCCCAGGAGATCCCTTGGGCCCTGCAGTTTATCCCTCTGGGGATGTAAAAATTCCCCCATCACCTTTGCCTTTGCTTTGCCTTTTTCTCATCCCTTCCTACATACACTTTCTAAGCACTTCATCCAGGGACTTATTCTGCCCTTCCTCTAGCCCCCCTGTGGGTGCTCATTCTCCCACAGCTCAAAATCACTCATTTCTCCAATGACCCAAACAAATTCCATTTGTGTATCAGGCCAGGCTTTGGTGAACACGTTGTCTTTTATACTGTATACCAAAGCCAGTTGCTGTACCTTACACTGCACATCAAAGCCACTCCTCGTCCAGTCACAGTGTCCACAGCCTTGGCTCAGTCTGTCATGTCCCCCACAGGTCCCTCAGCCCATGCTGCCGGTCGCATGTGGCCTCAGACAGAAACCTGTTGCATATAGGTGAAACCTTATAAAATAAGGGCCTTGTTACCCTTGTAAAATCATGGCTCAGGCCTGCTACTTCGGCTAAGTAGAAGAGAACTATGGGAAAGTGACTCACCTGAACAGGAGGTAGAAAAACAATGTATATAACCATCACATGTTCACAATGTGGTTTATGGTGGTTAGTTGAATTACATTTATTGTGCTTAAATTGAATGTACCTGATAACAGGCTAACTGCTTTAAAAGGCCTGGTTTTTGCAATAAAGGGCTCTCCTTTGCACCTGCCTGGGGACTCTGTATTGTTCTGCTTTAACATCTGGTGCCCAAATGACAGGAGATAAGATTACAGTGAGGAGGAAGACTATGGCCGACAACAAAGCTGTGTGGACCTGCAACACCGAGATACCAGACTGCAATGAAGAGATGAACAGCATCTGGATCCTTAGACTATGAGCAGAGAGCAGAACTTGGACCCTGCTACAATGACAGGGGACTTTCTCTGCAAACCACAATTTGACAAAGAGCAAAATGCCTTTAAGGTTAGGTTGGTGGTGTTCACTGGATGAAGAACCATGGGACTGTGAGTATCCTGCGACTGGGGAGGTTTCCTGGTAGTATCAGTGCACCTTAAAGATATTACAAAACTTTCTCCACATTGGAGAAACTTTTATTGCAGGTTAAAGAACCCTGTAACTCTGTCCTAAATGAGAGAGGCCTTGATGCAAAAAACTCCTGAGTGCAGCTGCGGCAGGGTGCGTTAGAAAAGATACTGTTAATGAACCCAGGCACGGATGCAGGGCACAGATCCAGGACAGGGATCCAGGGCACAGATCCACGGAACCAATCGGTCCTCAATATAGTGTGCGATGTTGTGGACATTAAGGAAGTCCCCCCGGAGCTCTCCCTGGAGCAAGAGGCTCCCCCTGGAGCAGGCTGCCCTCCCCGCCTCGCTGCTGCTCTGCTGCTCTACAGGTTGCTCTGCATGGTGCTGTGAGAAACAACACTCACTTTTAAAATTTCCAAGGTTTATTAAACCTTAACAAAAAATACAACAAAGGACTGAATAAGGAAAAATTACAGTGCTGGGAGTCTCCGTGACTAGCAGCCACGTGCTCGTCTACAAAATGGATACCCCTCCCAAGATTTTGTTGGTCAACTCCTTCTCTGCCATCCATTGGTGGAGATCACTTTTTTGCATCTTGATTGGAGGTCTGGTGTTGTCATGTCATGTTGTGCTGAGACAGAGTAGAGATCCATTCTGAATTAGGTGAAGTGTCTAGGAGAGGTGAAAAGTCTGTGAGGCCAAAGCTGAAGGAAAAACTGCAGGCCAGAGACAGCGAGGTGACAGAGAAAAAAAACAGAAACCACCACAAGGTCGATTTGCCCTCGACCTAGGAATTCCTTTGATAAAGAAGAACTGGAGATAAATGTCACGCAGAATGAATATGTATGAACCTATTGTGAAACTGTATGCATATGCATTTGGAAGGGGGATAAAAGGAGACCTGAGGTCTCCAGGGGTACGCATGCCTTTTGAGGAGAATTTTCCTCTGCATGCGTCCACGCGCGCCGGAATAAAAACATACCGAGCTTTACAACTTTTATAAAGTTGTGAGGTTTCTTCTTTTCTCCGCAAAACAGTGCCTCTTAGTAATAAGCCGGCCCTCCCCAAATGCCTTGACTACTAAGGCTATTACAAGGGTAAGGGGAAAGAAGACTATGGGAGGACGTTCTCTTAATTGTAAGAGCCAACCACCACATTATGAATCTATAAAAAACCCCCCATTTCCTTTTCTATAAGTCATTTGGCTCGAACAATTAACTTTCATTTTTGATTCTGAAAATTTACTTCTCAAAAAAAATTTTAATGAGTCATACTAGCATCTGTTGGTGTGGGTGAGGACAGTGGGAACAGAAGGAAAAATTCTCAGATTTTCCTTAGACACACTTATTTGGACTTGACAAAATGGGATCACAGAGTTTTTTTTGCCCCCATATACCGTGCCTATGAAATTGCTACCCATAGCAGGTGTATCTTAGTGACAAGTACAGAGTCTAACTTGGTCTTGCCTTCTAGTCCATGTTACATTAAAAGATAACTGATGAATGATAGAGGTCCAGTATGGCTCCCTTGCCTCCACCTTACCATGCCTACCGGATTGCTGTCCGCAGCAGGGCTATAATCTTGATGGCAAACACAGGGGCCAACCTGGTCTTGCCCTCTATTTCTTGTTTTACTTTATTTGTTGGTTCTTAAGGAAATTTCCCCAATACCTCTTCTGAGTCCCTGTGTACTTCCCCTCAACAGATGCTTGTATTTCCCATCTATTAAAACAGGACAATTACATCAATAAATGATACAGTTCAAACTCCCTGCCCAAAGTGTTAGTTGAAACAATCCTCAAGCTGGTGTGTGGAAGCTCAACTCTACTTTTCGGATGTCTTCAAGCTTCTTTGGATATCTCTTACGCAATCTGGATGTTATAGTCTGTTCTTTGGGTTCTTTTACTGAGCCTTTAATTTTGTTGACACAAGTCTACTCTTGCTCTGTGGTTCACACAGCCTATTCAGTGGTTAACAGTACCTGAAAGGGACCTTGTCACTGAGGGATTAAACTGAAGACAGTGCACATAGCGCTGCCTCATATGTTTCATCGTTTGAAAGGGTAATTGAGTTTTAAAGTAGTTACTTACTACTGCTGATACATGGGAACTGCATGGCCTAGGAAGCATTACAATCACAGAGAGGTTTAGCACTTGGCCTAGCATCCCATTTTGATGGAAGCAGTTTCTAGGGAATGTGGGTTATCACAGTTTAAACACTATTAAATTTGATGGAAATCACTGTACACAACTTTACATAAATTTTTTGGCAAACTTATACATAGAGGCAAAAATCTTCTCCCTACAAGAACAGATTGTGCACAGAGAGCTAGGGGCCACTCTAGCTAGCAGAGCTAGGTGGTGACATGTTGAAGTGAGGGGAGAACGACCAATCCTTTGATGCATCGAACTCGGTTTATTGATCGATCAGCCAGTTTAAATAATAGTGTTAACGAACTTCATGCATATTCCAAAATCCAGGTTTATGATAGGCTAACAGAGAAAACTCTAACCACACCTTTTGTTTTACTATACCGTTGATTGTTTACACAAAACAAAACCAATGTTCCCACTGTGATATGAACGGTTCCCAAAACTTCCACATCTGTTCTCAGGGTGCCATCTTTTCCCAGAGAGGATGTTACACTTGTTATGGGAAGACTGCCTGAGAACCTTATTGTTTATAAAGTGATGCCTGAGAGAGTCTAATTGTTTATAGAAGTCAGGCTGGGAACTGCTTTGGAACTGCTTTGCAACTACCTTTTACTTTTCTCTCAATTGTATGCCTTCATGGCCTTTTTCTTTAAGCCATGCTTGAACTAAACTCCCGACAGTGACACATGCACACATAATATATACACACGTCGTTTTCTAGGTGAGACTGCAGCTGGATGTATAGAGCTGCGTATCCAGAGCCATGTCCCTGGGTGTGCCCAGCCTGTGTGTGCACACAGGGACATGTGCAGAGCTAGTGCACATACATACAGGTAACTGCTCACCTGCACAGAGCACAATGGTAATTGCTAGCAGCATGCACTTATGTACAACTAACTTGCTACACCAGCACACATGTGCTACACAGACACCTATGTATGGTCTCTATTAATGCACACGTGCTTACAAGCACAAGACCAGCTTGCATGTAGAGTTTGTGCACACTAATGTGTGCAGTGCCATATACATATACAGAGCCATGCTCACACTTGTAGAACTTGTTCACACTCACAAGCACAGACCTGTGCACAGACTTACTCACACCTGAGAGTGTGCAATTTAACACACGTGTAAACTGCAGTGCACACATCACGTGTACACGTCAGCACATCTGTGTGAACAATGCTGTGCACACCAGCACACTTATACACTGAGCAAAGCAGGACATGTACACGCAGCTGGGCAGACCAGAAAACACAGAGCTGTGCACACTGGCACACATGCGCACAGCACTCTCCCAGAGCTCTTCTGGCCTCGACGCCCCTGTGGGTCTCTCCTTGTGGGATCATGCCATGGTGGGGATGGGGACATTGTGGCACAGTTTAAAGAGCACCCTTTGTGCCTTTGGGGTGGGAACAGACAGGCCTATCTTAAAGGAAAGGTCAAAGAGAGACTGCACTGGATTCTTGCTTTTTGCCTTTCACTCTGCAAGAGCAAAACTGAGCACTTTTTGCTGCCCTGTTTTCCCAGGAGCTTGACTAGCACAAAGGAGAGGATTAGAAGGATTTATTGAGGATCACTGCAAGTGCATAGCATACGTGGCATTTCTCACCCCTTACATTATCATGGGATGTTGGAGTAGCAACTAACAACAGCCTTACTCCACTTCCCTAGAAGCCTGTGTTTTGTCAAGGGGCACCTTTTGCTCCTTTTGCTTCTTAACTGAGGGGGGGTACTTGTGGCCTTCATTACTGTGAAGAGTAGCTTACAGTCCTCTGGGGATACAGTAAGGGAAGCTCCAGGCCTCTCTGCAGAAGTGACAGTGACTTTGTTTCAAAGTTTTTTATCACGATTTCATCTCAGACTGAAAGAGGGAAAGATATCAATGTAAGGTCTCTTTCTTTTCTAAACAAATTTTGGTTTAGTTAGACAGAAAATCACTTCCTGATGTACAGCTGTCAGTGCTGACTCAAGGTATACTTTTACATGGTATATATTTAGTTTTTACTAAAATTTCTGAGTTAGCTCCTTGGCCTCACTACATGTGTCTATTTCTAAATTAAACTCTTAGATAGAAGGATACTTCTAAGCAAAAAGGATTTCTGAAGTAGTACTAAGTTGCGCTTCTTGGGTGCCTTCAGGCTATCTATCAAAAATGAAAAGTAACTTCTGTACCCTGAGAGAGCCAAGTGATCTGTTGGCATAAGAAATCAGTAATAGAGAAGGTGATTCTAACTGTTATTTGCTGTTCTTCCCCATTTGACAGGAGAGGATCAAGTATATTCAATCAGCCTTTGCTTCCTTAAGGCATGAAATCTCTGAAGAGATAAGGCCACTTAAGGGCCTTCAGATCCCACTTGATAGAAGCAAATGCAAAAATCTCCACCATGGTCTCAGCCACTGCTTTCAATCTACTAAAATGAGGAACTTTACTTGTCGGTACCCAATAGCATTTCTAACAAAGCCCAGTTGGTGTTGAAAATTACATTCACATTCAGGAGGCAAAAAAGTACAAGGAATTATAAAAGACTACATGGAAGTTCATAGTCATTTGAGATAAAATTAGGGTTCCATAAAAGTAAAATTTCTCTTTGTTTTTAACAAAGGCAGATTTTTATCTTTTAAGCTCAAATTTTCTCTGACACACAAAAGAGCATAAAATATAGAAACACTTTAGTTCAAACCTGAAACATTTGTCTTTTGGGAATTCTATTTCCACATGAAGTGTCACTGGATGAACACTACTGAAGCACACAAATACCAGGGCTACTTCTACAAACTGCAGAAATTATTGAAAATTCTCTCCTACTGTCAGTAAGAGTAAACACGTCTGTTGTATTTGTGGGGTTCCCAGATGAAGGAAGGAATGATGCATCTGACTCCATGTTCTTAGAAGGCTAATTTATGATGATATGATATGATATGATATGATATGATATGATATGATATGATATGATATGATATGATATGATACTATACTAAACTATACTAAAGAATACGGAAAGGATACAGACAGAAGGCTAAAAAGATATTAATGAAAACTCGTGGCTCCTTCTAGAGTCCCAACACAGTCTGACCATGATTGGTCATTAAGTCAAAAACAATTTACATGAAACCAATGAAACAACCACCTGTTGGTAAACAATGTCCAAACACATTCCAAAGCAGCAAAACACAGGAGAAGCAAATCAGATAATTATTGCTTTCCTTTTTCTCTGAGGCTTCTCAGCTTTCCAGGAGAAGAATCCTGGGCAAAGAGATTTTTCAGAAAATATGACAGTGACACACATCTAAAGGTTTCTTTGTATGGAGAGCAGCTACAATGAATGCTTTCAACATCAAAATTAACTGGAAAACAACAATTTCAGGTAAAGTGTTAAAAAAAAATCCCACTGTATTTCTCAGTCACATTTCCAAGATGATTCATACAAGCCAAACTGCCTGAGGGCAACAGAGCATTACAGTGCACTGTAAGACTCCGCTTTTTCAGGTAGAGGAGGGAAGAGCAGAAGCTTAGCAAAGCTTTGCCAACTTTCTGTCCCCTCACAGAGAATCTAAGTATTCAGAATTAAGCATTATTGGTTAGAGTTTAAATGTGACTACAGTAATGACTTACCAGTACTACTCAACAGTATGCTACAAGAGTACATTAAAAATTAGTATTCACAGAGAAAGGCAGGAAGTGGTAAAAGGGTGGAGGAAAACAAAGCACACGCTAAGCTAGTGTTTGACATCTTTGTATTTCCTCCTTCTCTCTTTGGGGATGTTTTTGATGAGAAATGTAATAGTTGACTCTCACAATTAATAGATAGATATTATGTAGATGTTAAAATGTATAGTGATGTTATTCTAATGTGTCCTCCCATAGTCCTCTTTCTCCTCCCCCTTGTAATAGCCTCAGTAGTCAGGACATTTGGAGAGGGCCAGTTTATTACCAGGAGGCGCAGCATAACAACACCTGACCTCCAATCAAGATGTAAGAATGTAACCTCCACCAATGTGATGCACGGACAGACATCTCTTCAACTAATAAAGTTGAAAAGGGGCATGTTTCTTCAGCGTGCTGGACACATGGGAGGTAGCCCTCCCAAAACATGTCCAAATTTCCAAAACTCTAACTTGTCTATATATCCACAAAAGTTCTACACATTCATAAAGACATCCGAGACACCTATACTTATGCATTACCTTCTCTCGCTTTGTATTATAATTAGAAGAATGTTCATTACGGCTGTGCAGTCCTCTTCTTTAATTGTGGCACTGGGCTCTGAAATGGGTCAGTGGGCTTCTGAAGATGAAGTAAAAGGTGTTCCTCGTGGTAAACTCTTCACCTTTACCTGGTTGGCAGGGCTTCTTGACTTGTTGGTCATGGTCCAAACCCCCTCTCCTGGGCCCAATTATTCTTAGAAGCCAGGTGTATTTATGGTTCATACCCTTTTACAATACTTAATATATTTCCTGTCATTTGTAAGAGCATAACTAAGTCAAATACATGATATATTGTCTTCGCTTCAATTACCCCCACCTGGTAACAATTAATCTCTTTGTTAAGATCTTAATCAAAATATATGGCCTTCATCTTACTAGTTACATTTCTAACTTAACCCCTTGATTCAAATGGACAGCAGAGAAGGAGTTGACTGACAAAACTTTGGGAGTGGCTAAAGGTATAAAAAGCACAGCATCTGTTTTGTAGATGAGCACATGGCTGATAGTCACAGAGACTCTCAGCCCTGCAGTTTTTCCTTATTCAGTCCTTTTGTTGTATTTTTGTTAAGGTTTAATAAACTGTGAAATACGCCAATCACTTGTTTTAAAATTTTAAAAGTTTAATAGTAATAAAATGGTTATAAAAATAGAGTAATAAGAATTTGGACAATCAGAGTTAGGACAATAAAGGACAATAAAAACCAAAGAAATACAGACTGTCTGGGTGCCTTTCCTAGGGCAATTAAGCCCCGAAAACCACACATGCTAACAAAGAATTAACCCTTAAAAGCAATAGCCTTTTGCATATTCATACATCTCATACATGATGCATAAATTCTTTTCAAACAAAGGGTGTTCTCTGGTTATTGTCAACTTCCCTCCCTTAATCCTGGTTGCTCCTTAAAGACAGGAAGGAGTTGGAGGAATGTTGGTCTTTTCCAATAATGAGGCAATATTTCTTCTCTTTGGGGATTTAGATGTCTTGTTGCTGTTATCTCTGTGGAAAGAATTTCTTAATTATGTCATAGCTAGTTAAAAAGTATGTTATAACCTAAAACTATATTTACCATACCACTTTAAAAAAAGATTAATACAGTAATACTGATTAATAAAACATAACACATATAATATTCCTGCAAAGAGCCAATCAAAAGAGCTTGCATCCATAGCACACAAGCGCAAGCAGCTGCTGAGCTGCTCACTTGGTCTCGCACTCCTGTGACTTTATGCCAACAGGAAAGCAGGGAAGCCTACACGCCTCAGCGCCCCGGCCCCCCTTCCCAGCACACCAGCGCAAGCAACCACTGAGCTGCCCACATGGTCCCCCACACTCGCATGGCTCCGTGCCTGTGGACACTGCAGAGAAGTTTCTGCAGCCTGGCACCCCCGGGTCAGCCCTGCCAGCTCCTGGCACCCCAGAGTCGCCACTGTTATAAACAAAAATCTGCCAATTTTTTTGTAAGAAAAAGGTTACCACTGTTGCTGCTTGGGTGCTGCTTGTGTGTTATGGTAATTATGGGTCGTTGTCGTTAATAGTTGTTTTTGTATTAGTAAAAGCCTAGCTGGGGCCGAGTTAATGGCTCTTCTCTGGGACAGTGAAGGGTGGGGACCTCCCCAAACAGTGAGGAGAAGAGACTTAGGAGGGGGGGAGACATGCAAAATAAACCCAAGACCGGCATGCCATGAGAAGCTACTGCTCCGAGCTTGCTAAAAAAGAAACATTTGTGAGTAAAGCCATTGCTGTTTGAAGTATATCTGCTGTTGGAGAATAGAGAGCAAACTTACCAGACAATCAACACAGATGAAACCTGCCCACATGTTGTTCCTTTAGCTTATTTTTATAACTTGTATTAGCACACCTGAGTTTTGTTTGAGCCTTGTAGCAGCATAGAATCCTTTTTGTATGTCGTATAGCATATCCTATAAATAGTGATAGCCTTTTCAGTTTGTCTCCCTAGCTTTGATCCCTTGTAAGGAAAAAAAAAACCTTGCTAGTTAATAATACTGCTTGTAATGTAATAGTTGTTAAAATTACCTATTCTTGTATTGCAAGGAGTGTGACGCAGTTAGCCCCTAGAACTTTGCTTGTTCCAAAAGAAAACGGGGGAAATGTTGGGAATTTAGCTGACTAGAGACTGGAAAAGTACAAGGCCGTGGCTAATTCCAAGTCCTGCACCTGCAAGATAGCGTGTCCTTGGGCCTCGCTGGGTATGATAACAAGTAGACAGAGATGTGGGAAATAGGGAATGCAGGCCCAAGAGAATGAGGAAGAGTTGATGGTATATTTTAACCAATAGATCGCTTGGCTTACGGAATATTCATGAGCTTATTACTTGCTGTATAAGTGTCTGATGCTCTCTTCAATAAACGGAACTTGCTTATTACTCATATATTGAGTGTCCGAGTCTCCCCTCACCGACAAATGGCTCATCCCCGACAAAGGCCTCATTCTGCAACACAGTACGGCCCATCTTCAGATGCCAAACTACTAGTTTGAGGGATATCTGGGTTACCCTGAACTTTCTGCACATCAGCAGGTGTGTCTGGTGATAGCTGTTTACTGGGAAAGGAGGCATTTGTGTCCCAACTAGGAGGAGGTAAAGGGACAGCAAAAGGAGGGGGAGAAGAGCCTGAGTGGATATTAAGTGGAGCTGGAGAAGGGGTGGAGAATGCAGCAGGTGGAGGAGGCACTTGTGGTGATGCAGAAGGAACTGGAAGAGCTGAAGGCGGTGGTGAGGGAGTGGTTACTGGGGGAGATACTGGGTTTATCATAGGGGAAGCTGAAGAGGTAGAAGGAGGAATTTGAGCAGGTGGTAATGAGATGGCAGCCGGGGGAAGAACCGGACCTGCCATTTGAGGTGCTTGTGGAAGAGGATTATAAGGTGGAGGGGCAGAAGGAGGCAAATAATCCAGGGGGTCCCATCTTTTACTAATTCCATCATCCCCTCCTTCATTCCCCTCTTTCTTCTTCTGTACCTTACAAATTCACACCCCTTCATCCCCAATAGCGTTCTTTAACCAGCAAGCTACATACAATAATTGCTCAGGATCGGTATCTCCTCGAGCTGTTAAATAATCATTTAGTTGTTGGCACATCCACTTGTCTTTTGTCCCACACCAAGGCCATCCTCCTTGCACCTCTAATTCTGGCCAGACTTTTACACAGTAGTGGATCATCTTCACTTTATCTAATCCCTCCGTGGCCTCTATAGAATCCCATTTCTCTACCAGTTCCCTTAAGGGGCTATTGGGAGGTATATTCCTCAGTCTCTTGCCGGTCTTTTTACTATTACACCCTCCCGTTTTTCAGATCTCAACAGTAAAAAATCCCAAAGGTGCCTCTACTGAGAGGTAATTTCAAGAAAAATTTCCTTGCCTGATGCTCAGGACTTTATACTGAAACAACTGCCCGATCTCCTGATTGCCTAACTTTCCGAACGTCAGGTCTTACATCTATCAGGACTTGAACACATGAAACCTCAGCGTAAGAAGCCGGGTCGTGCCTGACTCCCCTCTGTCAGGGAAAACAACTGCTTGATTTCTAGTTTGCCTAACCTGCCAATTTTTAGGCTTCACCGTATCAGGACTTAAAAACAAACCGCAGCCTCCTTCGCTGGGATTTGTGCCTGACCCCTTCGTCGGGACTTACTTTGCCTGCAGGGCTTGTGAGCTTGCCCGAATCCTTCTAGGGACTTACAATTTGCCTGACTTCCCTCTGTCAGGACTTTTGGGGGTGCGTGCCCCTCATACAACTATTCCCTCCACACGCCCGGAGGGGGGCCCCTCTTTCCCCCTATAGGAGACGACTCACTCACACTAATTCCACACGCTTCTTCTTGTTCCCGGCTGGCTCCTTCGCAGGGGTCCGGAAACACGGTACTAAGGGGACCGCTCTCAGGTCGAGAGTCCAGCTGCCGGCCTCGTCTCACTCACACACACATGCGCTCGTCTCCCACTCCTGCCACCGGATTTCTCACCAGTCCGGTGCTCCAGTGCTCCTCTGTGTCGCTGGTCGTGAGCTGATCTCTCTGGTCCTGATAGCCATCTGTCCTGGAGGTCCAAGATGGCCAGTCCTGGTATCCTCTTCCAGCGTGGCTATCCTGGACGAGCTCCCCAGCTGAAATAAACAGGGCAGGAGACTTTTTCTCCTTTTAATGCCTTTATTAAAAGTGATCAGCTCAGGATTGGGCAGCTCGACAGGTCTGCAGTCTCCCGTTGTCTCTCCCAGGGCGACGAGGAGGAGGAGGATATGCGCAGCTTTGTCCACTAGGGGCAGAGCTGGGGGGTCCAGTCCTCGTGGGAGCCTTTAGAGCGTGGTGACCCCTTAGATGTTGTTGTTCGCAGCCTCGCCCTGTCCGCTCCCGGTTTCGGGACGACTCCCGTGCTCAGGGTGAGGGGCTAGAAAGGTTTTCAGTGTCTCTGCAGGTCCAGCACTCTGCTCCTCACGTCCAGTCATCATTCTAACTTCTCTCAACTCTTAGTTGTCTCATTGTTTGGGGGTCTTTTTTAGGAAGCTCGAAGCAGTAGCTTCTCATGGCATGCCAGTCTTGGGGTCATTTTGCATGTCTCCGCCCCCCAAGTCTCGTCTCCTCACTGTTTGGGGAGGTCCCCACCCTTCACTGTCCCAGAGAAGAGCCATTAACTTGGCCCCAGCTAGGGCTTTTACTGATACAAAAACAACTATTAACGACATCGACCCGTAATTACCATAACACACAAGCAGCACCCAGCAGCAACAGTGGTAACCTTTTTCTCACAAAAAAAATTGGCAGATTTTTGTTTATAACACTGAACACCTTCGTAGTCCCTCTCACCCTGAGCACGGGAGTCATCCCGAAACCGGGAGCGGACAGGGCGAAGCTGCGAAGAACAACATCTGAAGTGGTCGCCACGCCCTAAAGGCTCCCACGAGGACTGGACCCCCAGCTCTGCCCCTAGTCGACAATGCTGTGCATATCCTCCTCCTCCTCGTTGCCCTGGGAGAGACGACAGGAGACTGCAGACCCGTCGAGCTGCCCAATCCTGAGCTGATCACTTTTAATAAAGGCATTAAAAGGAGAAAAAGTCTCCTGCCGTGTTTATTTCAGCCACGAGCAGCCTCATAGAGGCAGGCTCACGGCACTGGGGCCCCACTAAGAGGCACTGATTGGCGGTCATGCTACACGCAATCGTGCCCCGTGTCCCCAAGCTGCTGCTTCGTCCTTGCTGAGCTGGCGGCACTGGGACAGCAGAGCTGGGCTTCAGCGCCCCAGACCTACATGCCAGCGGGTGTTACAGGGGAGGTACTGTGTTTTCGCGCCCTCCCCCCCATCCTCCCTCCCCTGTGTCCACTTGGCTTTATGCTGGTGGGTCGTGGAGGAGCCCCCGCACAACCAGGAGTTCCGGACCCTCAGTGGCTTTTTATGTAGACTGCATCTAGCACCACCACTGGGTTAGGAACTTCTGCGGTTTCCGAGACCCCGATACAACCAAGCCAGCTTTCCTCCCCAGCAGCCATGCTGCTGCCAAGCTAGCGAACCCTGTGGTTTATAAGACCCTCGCACAACTGAACCTGCCCCTGACTTTCCGCAGCACCGCGCCCAGTGCCACCGCTGCCTCTGCCAGGACAGCGAGTGCTGGGAGCTATCCCACTGGGTCTCTGCTGGTCACTACTTACACAGACTAGCCCCCACTTGCCGCTCCCTCTCAGGACACCCTCCCACAACCTCTCTGTCCATGGTCCCAGCTTGGAAATCCCCGCACACTCGGTTCTCTCTGAGTGGCTTTCCTCCTGCTGGCACTGACCCCATGCAACCGGGGAAAACCCAAACATGTGGCACCCTCCTAGCAGCGGTTTTGCCACCATCGTCGCCTGTCTCTGCAACCCCTGATACCCGCGGCTCCCTCCAAGCAGCAGTTTTCCTCGCTGCCGGTGCAGGCTCCACGGCATGGATGCCCTGTCACTGGGTCAGCCCTTCTGGGCTCCACTGTTCAGCGTCCCTGAGGCACCATGGGCAAGCAGGCCTGCAGCATTGGAACTTTACTGTGCTTAGCGCTACTGAACAGTGTTTACACAAATCTGCCTCTGCTTGTGGTTCCCACTGCCGGCAACCCCGCCCACAGCTTTTTCTTACCCCTCTCTCGTTTGCATCGTGCCAGCTACGGGTCTCACACCTCCCTTTTCTCTGTGTCCCTCGCATGGGAGACCCCACACAGCCTTTTGTTCATGGCCCCTCACCAGGAAACACTGTTTGCTTGTGGCCCCCACTCAGGAAACCCCAAACACTGGGCCACTGCCAGATGCCCCCATGCTCAGCAGCACCCCCTCTTAAGCTTCAATGGGCAAGTTCTGGAAGTTATCACGCCAAGTGCGCATTAGAAGCCCACCATGCTGAGTGCTGTGTGCTCTACCGTTCCACGTGGAGCAGTTCCCCGGCTCCCTTTGTGCCAGAGGGTTGGGAACGCTGCTGCGACTCTTCGTCCTGATACGAGTGCGGTCTCTAAATTTAATATCTTTTTACCACATGTTCCACTGGCCTCAGGCTCCCAAGCTTCTCTGCCCCTACTCTGTACACGTCCTGCTGGCTGTGAAAAATGCCAATCACTTGTTATTAAAATTTTTAATAGTTTAATAGTAATAAAATGGTTAGGACAATATGAGACAACAAAAACAAAGAGTTACGGATGTCCCGGTACCTTTTTCTGGGCATCATGAGCCCGAAAAAAGACCCTGGTTAACAAAGGATTAACCCTTAAAAGCAATAGCCTGTTGCATATTCATACACTCTATACATGATGCATAAATTCCATTCAAATACAGGATTCTGTCTGGTCATTGTCAACGTCTTCCTCCGAATCCTAACAGCGCCTTCAAGGCGGAAAGAAGTTAGTTTCTTCTGATAAGAAGGCAATAAATTCTTTTTCTCTGAAAGATTTAGGTGTCCTGTGGCTGCTATCTTGCTGCAAGTACTTTCTTTTAAACAAAGCATCTTACATAGCATAGTTTCTATTTCAACAATTTTTATAACCTAAAACTATATTTAACACAGTACTTAAGAGAATTAATACAGCATTACTTTCTAACACAACACATATAATATTCATTTTAATATTTTCAAAAAGCCAATCATAAAATACATGCATTTTTCACACTGGCCACGGGGTCCCTGTTTTCCTCTACTATGTGTCCTGCCTTATATGTCCCACCACCCATTTGTCCTTAAGCTCCAACAGGCTCCTGGAATAAATCCAATGTACTACTTGCCTGGAGCTGACTTTTGTACACCCGAATTACAGATGAATAATCTGGCCAAAACAATCATGAGGATCTTCTAAGTTTCACACTCACCCTAAGCACATTCCTGGAACTACTTCACTCACACGCCAAGCACACTAAGGTCTTACACACACAAATACTCACAGTCCTCTAGATCTGCAGTTTTTAAGGGGCTTTGTCTTTTCTTCCCCTCTTCTTTTTTGTTATCCAGTCTTTGTTGTCCCCGGGATGTCGACCTGCAATCACCGATGTCTCGGGTTTTGTCTTGCTTGAAATGGCTCCCGAGGTATTAAAGAGCCTTTTTTTCCCCAACCCTGTGACCGAAGAAGTCGAGGTTCCTTGGCTCTGGTTTTCAAGGTTGTTTATTTTCTGTTATCTAATACATTCTTTCTCTGACCTGTGGAGGTCTGTCCAGCAGGTCAGGTTGAGGCACACTGACTGCCCTTGGGGTGGTGTTAGTTTTTTATACTAAGAACTATGTGTACTTTATTTACAATAATTTTCCAATACCTACCACCTATGTTAGACAGTCTGTCTCTACTCTAAACCAATCCACAAGTGTCACCATCACAGCAGAAGATGGACGACAAGAAGAAGAAGAAAAAGACAGGACACGCCCAGATTCCTCCATCTTGCCTCTTTCACCCCCATGCTAAAAACCCAAAATACTTCTTTTTCACCCTGTGATAAAGTAACTATCATTCTACTCAAACTCTTCTGGCTTGTAAATCTTCACACAAAGCTGGTAACTTTTTTCCATGTGTTAAAATCGAAGGCACAGGTGTCTTGGACTCCGTGCCAAGGTCTCTGAGCCCCTTGCCAGGGTCTCGAGTCCTCCAGGGCAGTCAGAAGAATGTCCTGGGTTCTGACATAAAACTACATCCTTCTAGAGGATCACTGCTTCAGCAGAACCACATTTGCCACTCCAGGAGGACTGTCGCCACCATTTAATCGGACTGCTACCAACACCCTGACCAACAGGGTGTCAGGTCGTATTCTGACTCTGTCAGTGTTGTTTTGTATTACTGCATTTAAAAAAAAAAGAAAGAACTGTTATTCCTACTTCTATATCTTTGCCTGAGAGCCACCTAATTTCAAAATTATAATAATTTGGGGGGGGGGAGGGGGTTTACATTTTCCATTTCAGTTGAGGTTCCTGCCTTCCTTAGCAGACACCTGTCCTTTCAAATCAAGACATCTAAGCACAATGATGGACCACAAGTGCAGTAAACAGTAGCTCACTCCTTTAGACTCATGTGACACCATGACTGTAGCTGTTTATATACAAGTGTCAGTCTTACACACCCACTGACCTAACCAAGTTACTTGTGCAATACTCATGGCTGTATTATATAATTAGGTTCTTGCTGTTTTAGCTTTAAATATTTCTGTCCCATTACCTTTAATAATCCAAGCTCAAATCCATTCTACAGGCAATCTTGAAAAGCTGTCTTACCATCTGCAAACTGAGCAGGTTTGAAAGGCAATTTGCCAAGATATATAGTTGTCAATTTTCTGAGTAAAGGTGCACTTTAAAAAACCCTGGCAAAGTTATGCTTACACCAGAAGAGTCCTGACTAGGAAAGAATATTTTCAATAATGTTTGCAGTTACCACAAGCTATTCTGAAAACTAAATTGCATAAAATCACAACATATTTGCCACACCTTTATAAAGTCTCCAGTAAATCCATGTTGCTGATATTGCAGTTATGAATCAGTTGTTTCCCTGCATATTGTTCACTGATGTTTAACTCTTGCAAGAAAAAATTTCAGTAGCTTTCTTGTAACAATGGAGTAAAAATAGGTTAAATTCTGTTGTATTTGACACTTTTAAAGAACCCCTCTTAACTCTGACTTTAGTCTTGTTAAATTTAAGTGCTGTTACTTTTAAGTTGTATTAAGTTTCAGTTCTGTAAAGTTTAGGTCATGTTCTGTAAAGCTTAAGTGTTGTTAAATTTCAGTGATGTTAGGTTTAAATTCTATCACTTTGAAGTTCTGTTACATTTAAGTTTTGTTAAGTTCTATTTAAATCAATTTCTGTACAGTTTCAGTAATGTTAACTTTAAGTTTTGTTAGGTGCACTTTCTATTACATTTAAGTGACGTTAAGTTTCAGTGAAGTTGTGTTGGAATCTGCTTGTTTAAATTACAAGGTAAAATTCTTTTGATAGATGAGATGGAACCACCTGAAATAATTATGATGAATTTGGTAAACAACTGTTTAAGACTATACAAAAATAAGTTGTGTAAAATATGTGAAGATGTGGTTTATTAGATCCCTAATTTCATCAAATATTCTATGGGTACACACGTTCTGCATTGGTAAATTACCATAATTGTTTATAACAATCTTTGCTGTTTTATCTACCATAGGTAGCACAGAAGAATGAGTAACAATTCCAAATTATGACTGTTATTAATTGTAGGCTGTTTAGTGCTTTCTTTCTTGCTTTTATTTTGCTTTATTGTCGTATATGCATGGATGTTTGGAAAAATACCATCTCGACTTCTTAGGACAGTTACTGATGCTGTATTAATGGTTCTGAATATGTTGTTACTGCCAGAGTGAATTCACTGACTTTTTATAACAGGCATTATCCATAAGATATTATTTGAAGTTACACATTCAAATTCATGGTACCATTGACTACTTAGCTAAGGATGAGTGACAAAGCTAAGGATAATTGACAAAGTTGGCTGCTTTACACCCTTCACATAACATTGTGTAGCTATCTTCAAGACACATATGATTTTAAGAAACTTTCCCAACTGCTCTTAATAGAGGCTTTCTTGAAGAATATGTTAGGGATACCCATCCAGTTAAGGGCTTGGCTCTGGCCAAGCCCTGGCTCTAGCTGGTTGGAAATATGCCAACAGACCTGGGTGTTTCTGTGCTAAAAATGCATCCAGGTCACTTTGACTTGCTGATTTAGGCTTATAACAGCTGGGCCCCCTATAGAGGTAAACTTGAAAACCTTTTCCAGGAATGGTTCTCCAGGTCCTCACTGTGAAACAGGGCTTGCTGGCTGTCACAGACTCTGAGTGATGGTACACTATTTAGGCAGTTGATGATGTATCATTCTAAATCACTATCCTCTGTTTCGTGTGTTAATGGTTACGTGCATTATCATACTTATTTCTGCTCGGTGTGAGTTTATTGCTTTACCACATGTATTTTTTTACTTTTATGTTGCCTTCATGTTCATAGTGAGAGACACTCGTGTTTTTGAAAAAACAAAGAAGGGGGGATATGGCTCCTCAAGAACATTTAGATAATACAATAGTTGCACTAGAAATTTTGAAAGTAGATCATCAGCTTTCATCCCTGGCAGAGTGATACTGCTCTGAAGATTTGTGTGAGCGGAACCAATTTTTAAAAGCTTTCACATAAAGATCCCCAACAGAGTGTGCAATGACAAGGCCTAGCTGATTTACTAACCTGGGAAACAAGGTACGTAGGTGTTTTATTGACAATAGGGTTTAAGTGGTTACCTGCTCGTCTGGACGAACATCGATTGCCTCTGAGGAGATTAGGCTCAGTGAGAGGAAAAATGACCTAATCACCATCCAGCCCTCATAGCCAAGTCAGGAGCAAGGGTAGGACTGCCAGGATATGGCTGTGTCTGGAAGCTTATGGAGGCAGCCTGCCAACAGACCTTGAGTTCCACTGCACCCACCATCATGTTATTGTGTTCCTGCTGACTGTCTTCAGTTATTCCCTGTTCCATCCTTCCAGAAAGACATTAAGTAATGTCAAAGTCAACATTTCTAGGTAATGGACTCCTTCCTGCCTAAACAGCACAGCCCCTGAGCTCCAGCCACATGATCTTTGGAACAGCAGCCATTTACTTCCACTTCCTGGGGACATTGGTCACTACCTTTTTGTTTTCCTATGCTGCAGGTCTCTTTGTCAGGTTCTTTTTGATGGGTTTTTATTGATTGTGATCTGTATTCCATGTATCTTATCCTGAGTCCAGCAGATGACCAGTAATAGTCTTAATAAGATAATGGCCTTAGAGGTGCAGACTATTTTGGCATCAGGGTCCATGAACCCATTGCACAAAAAACAAATAAAAGGGGAGATGTTGCATATAGGTAAAATGTATAAAATAAAGGCCTTGTAAAATCAAGGCTCAGGCCTGCTACTTCGGCTAAGTAAAAGAGGACTATGGGAAAGTGACTCACCTGAACTGGCAGTAGAAAAACAAGTTATATAACCATTACATGTTCACATTGTGGTTTATGGTGGTTGGTTTAATTACTTTTGTTGTGCTTAAATGGAATGTACCTGATAATGGGCTAATTGCTTAAAAAGGCTTGGTTTTTGCAACAAAGGGCTCTCCTTTGCACCTGCCTGGGGACTCTGCATTGCTCTGCTTTAACATCTGTCCCCCTTGAGTCCTTAATAGCAAGCAGAAAAACCCAAATGCTCCGCCCTGACTCCATAATGACCTAGGAAGGGGTGGGGTTATAGGAACAATACCTCTTTGTTGTCCCTATCCTGGAAAACAGGAATAAAAAAAACTTCCAGCTGACCCTGCATTGGACTGCAGATTTTGAAGATAAGGCAGAGAACTTCCCAGTCCTTCCTCATCACATAGCTTCCTGCTGCTATCTGCCTTTACCATATTTCTCCACAGTGCCCTTCGATCAATCCTTTCCCAAACCAACACCATATTTCTCTCTGTGACCATGGGTTGCAAAGACCCTTTCTCAGCACGTCTAACTAGTCCGTCTGAGAGTCCACCTTCCCCATATTGCCTGCTCTGGGTGTCCATGTCCTTTTAACTATCTCTAGGAGAATGTGCAAATAATTTCAGCATTCTCCTAAAGGACCCTTTGGGAGTATTTTGGGATCATCATCCCTATAGCTGAGACCCTTTTCTTTGACTTTTCTTTGTTGCCCACCATAAGCATCCTGCAACGTGTTACTCCCTGAAGTTGTACTAACTGGTGAGATTTGCTGAGACCCTTCCCGACTGTCTCTTAGTGCCCCTCTGGACATCCATGTCCAGTGGTTCTTTTCTATGGACTCTTTACAGACCTCCCCCCTCCCCCCATCGCTGTTAAGTAAGAAATGACACAGACTCATCAGAAGGCTGATTGGCATAATGCACCGTATATTTGGAACTGCTCCTTTTTATAAGCTGTTCCAATCTAGGTAGATTTGATTGGTCATTTAATTAACACATTTCACCTGACTGGCTAATTAACAAGATGCCCTTTTCATTACAGCGACCCGATGAGGTCGCTGGGGTGAGAGAGAAGGACGAGAATCTTGTTTGATGATCAGAAGGCTGGATTTATTGCTATATGATATATAATGCATTATGACTATCCTAATAGGAATAAAGAGAGAAGTTGCAGAGGCTGCTAAGCTAAGAATAGAATAGAATAGAATAGAATAGAATAGAATAGAATAGAATAGAATAGAATAGAATAGAATAGAATAGAATAGAATGAATAACAAAGTTCTGTATCCAGGGAATCTTTCCCCGAGCTTGCTCCTGTGATTGGCCCTTAACTAAAAACATGAAACATGAACCAATCACAGGTGCATCCTATTGCATTCCACAGCAACTGATAACAATTGTTTACATTCTTCTTCTGGGGCCTTTGCTTCCCAGAAGATGCAAAAATCTGAAAGAAAAGATTTCTGTGAAAAAATGTCTGCGACATCTCACCTTTCTAAATTGTATAAATTAAAAAGAAAAATGCTGATGTGAAATGAACAGGACATTTCTTCACCTGTAAAATATACAATACTAACCAATCACTAAAACAATCCTACAATCTAAGAAAATGCAAAAAACAATGCAAAGAAAATTCAAGTCCAAGCAGCTGAGTTTCAGTAACAGTCCATGAGCTGAAGTAGTTTCTTTTGGACATCTGAGAGTCCTTTTTGGTCCTGAAAACAGACTTGCTGCAAAAGAGTCCCATCAATAGTTATCAAAAAACCATTGACAGTCTTACAACAATTTCAAACAATTTCAAACAATTTGAACAACTTTGGAATGTCCTTTTCTGGCCCTTCAATGCTTCAGTGCTTCAGAGCTGCTGCCCGCTATTTTCAATCTTTTTTATTTAATTTTAATTTTTTTTTTTTTTGATTGAAAAGGAAAAGAGCAGCAGCCGAACAGAGCAGTGCCAGAGAAGGAAAGGCCCTGGGGGCCTTGGCCCATGATGGACCAGGAACCCCAAAACTGGCCCACAAAGGGGGGCCAGGACCAGTAGGAGAAACCACAACTCCCAGAAACACCAAGAGGCCAAGTGCTGGCCCTGGCCCAGGAACTTCCTGAGCCCAATGGCCCAGGCCAAACCCATGGAGCAGGCTCTGCATTCCCACAGGCCTGCACCCTGCTGCCAGTACAATGGCAGCACGGGTAGTGACACGCTTCCTTTCCCCAAAACCACTGAGGCATGCCAGCAGCAGGGAAATAGAAGCCTTCCCCAAAAATCCCATCTGGGGTCTGGAGATGTTTGTTCCCCACAGCAAACCAGCTATGGTCTCCTCCATCTGTGCCCTCTTCCTCTGCAATGCAAACACAGCAGGTGTATCTTCCATCCGCCCCATGGCATCATCCCCACCCCCTCCGGGCTGGGGACCAGAGGCAGAACTCTCGGGACCCACCTGCCCCATGCCACTAGGGCGCAAGAGAGGCGGCAGAGATGGCAGCCTCCATGGGACAATCCCCGAAAAACCACCCCCCAACCCACCAAGAATGCTGATCTTAAAAGCAGGGAGACGGGCTGCCCCCACAGTCAGCTGGCGAGCAGTCCCTGCTCCACGGAAGGGGAGGCCAGCCGCCGGGGCGGCTGCTACAGAGCCAACTGGTCCGGGATTGTCCGAGCTCGAACAAGCCGCCGGTTCCAGGGCAGTCTCTGACGCCGACACGGAGGACACAGTGTCCGATAGCGGCAGCACTGCTGGGGCAGCCGGTGCGAGCGGCGGGAAGGCCGGTGGAAGCAGCGGGGGGGCCAAAGGGGCTGGAGAGATCTTCTCCACCGCTGAGCCGGAAGCTGGAGACGCGTTGTCGTCGCTTAGCAACTCAGCAGCCACAGGAAGTGCCGTTTCTGCATTCTCAGACGCAGGCGCTGGCAGGGGCGGGCAGTCCTGTGAAGCCGTGGGTGGGACCGCCTGGAGAGGCGGAGACGGGATCACCCGGAGAGGCGGAGCTGGCAGGGGAGGGGAGGCCTCAGAGACCGGTGCTGCCCCCATGTCTGAGTGGGGCGGAGTCCGAGAGGCCGGCTGGGGAAGCACCGCCTCCTCCCATCCCCCCTGCGAGGGAGAAGGGGGGGGAGAGAACCGTCCATCTGCGCAGGCTCCGGAGAAAGAGTAAAAAAAACTTCTTAGTGCGACGAAGTTTCACCCCCCCCGCCGCGAAGCAAGGGGGGCTGGGAAGCAGAATCTCATCCCCCACCGGGTCTTCTCCCTCTGAGGACGGTGGAAACGGAGCCTGCCCATAGCAGTTAGAAATCCATTGAAAAACAGCTGCTCTGCATTTCAGAACTGGGAAGAGCTTTATAAATGCTGGGTAGATAGAAGGAAGGACACATCCCTGGCTCCAGACGAACTGGAAAATGGAGTCCAGGCATTCCCAGACGAAAACATCCAAAGTGTATAGGACATCAGTAAAGAACCCAAAAAGCTTTGCCCATCGAAAGAACTCATAGAGATCTGTTTTTTCCAAAAAAAAATCCATCTTCTCTACACCATTCTTGCCAGAGGGCAATAAGTTTATCCTCTGAAGGAGAAAAATGAACCACGTTCTCCGAGGGGTGTGCCCCCCATATAAACAGCCATAATTTTCTCACGGCTGAACCCTCAGGGATAGAAAAGCGAACAGTACCTTTTGAAAGAGTCCGGCTTGCTCTGGCCAGCTCCGCGGGTATGCTGCTCTTGTCTACCATGTTTCCTGAAGGTTTTCCAGAAGAAGGTTCTCTTTGTGGTCAGCCTTGGCTGTGAACTCTGTCCAAATCAGGATCTTCAGTTCTTCAGCTCCTGGCTTGAATCCACTTCTGTGGTCACTTCAAAGCAACCATCACAAGCTACACATACAGGATTTTTACCCAGTGCAGCAATTTGCTCCTCTGGTCTTATCAAAATAATTTTTGCCCTGACACGAGGGGTCACCAAATATAACAGCGACCCGATGAGGTCGCTGGGGTGAGAGAGAAGGACGAGAATCTTGTTTGATGATCAGAAGGCTGGATTTATTGATATATGATATATAATACATTATGACTATCCTAATAGGAATAAAGAGAGAAGTTGCAGAGGCTGCTAAGCTAAGAATAGAATAGAATAGAATAGAATAGAATAGAATAGAATAGAATAGAATAGAATAGAATAGAATAGAATAGAATAGAATAGAATAGAATGAATAACAAAGTTCTTTATCCAGGGAATCTTTCCCCGAGCTTGCTCCTGTGATTGGTCCTTAACTAAAAACATGAAACACGAACCAATCACAGGTGCATCCTATTGCATTCCACAGCAGCTGATAACAATTGTTTACATTCTTCTTCTGGGGCCTTTGCTTCCCAGAAGATGCACAAATCTGAAAGAAAAGATTTCTGTGAAAAAATGTCTGCGACACCTTCTTATAAACAATCTTTGAGAAAAACGTGAAAGCAGAGAGTAGGAAAACAACACCTGCAGGTTGTTTATAATAATAAGCTATCATTGTTTATCTTCAACTCCCTAAAGTCTCTCAGGCCAATTCTGGGAACACTTATCTAGTTTCCTTGCTCTCTGACCAGGCTGTCACACCCACAGGTCCTCCTTTTTGTTTAAAGGAGGAGGTGGTGTTTGTAATCCTCTGCGGGGCCCCTTGCAGAAAGGAGACCAAACACAGCTCCAGAGGTTCCTTTAGCAGTTGCTAGTTATCAATCAGAACCTAAATCGGACACCGATTTGTAATGGTCTGAGATAGCCAATCTTGTGATTCCCTCTTACAAGAAATGCACTATCAATCTTAAAATCAATTACCTATTCTAATACAATATCAATACTAAGTCTAATATAGTAGCAACTCATTGTTAGTTTGTTCAAAGAACTGACAGTCTTAACTTGTCAACAGTCCTTTTCCAGAAACAAGGAAAGGATAGAATGTTCATTCCCCACTTGTAGAGGGGCCATCTGATTGATGGTTGTCATCTTGATCATCATTCAAAGGTTGCCTGTTGGCCGCATTCTGCTTTTGGTGTCACAAATCAGGGCTGACACACCTTACAGGTACCCATTGTACTCCAGTATATGTGGGAACACATGCATACCCACGGCCCCAAGTGATAAGGTCATATGGGCCTTCCCACTTATTAGGGATTAGATCCTGTATCTGGACCTTTGCTTGAGGCAGGTGCATCTCACCTGAAGAGTGCAATGAGAGAAAATGATTTAGAATGACAGGATTCTCTGAATTCTGTGGCACTGTAAGATTGTATATTGTAGGGGGATACAATATAAGGAAAAAAAAAGGTAGTATACAAAGTAATCTTAGCCAATTATTAGAGATTGGGAACAGGCCTGATTTTAACAGGCCACGCCTGAAGCCAATAAAAAGAGTTATAAAAGAGTAGATTGGTTGGTTGAGGGGTACTGGAGTCAGTTGGCTACTGTGAGGACAAGGAAGAGTCAGTGTCTGGAGGAGATGCCTACAAGAAACATCAAGGAGGTACAAAACTCTAGCAATATGGAACCCTTGCAATGTAATGACAATAGAACTCGTGCACTATAATGACAACAGTATATAGAGCTTTTTCCAATCAACTGTGCGGGGTTTTCCCAGGCATTCCCTTTTTTGTTTGTCCAGAACACGCTTTAAGGTACCATGAGTGCGTTAAACAATGGCCTGGCCCATTAGAGAGTGCGGCATAACAAGTTTGTGTGACACTCCCCATAAGCACAAAAACTGCAGTGTCTTCTGCAAGACATAGGCAGGGCCATTATCAGTTTTCAAAGAAGAAGGTATTCCCAAGACTGCAAAAGTGATCCTCCAAGGGGCAATCACGTTGCAACCTTTTACTTCAATGTGAGCAGATGCCCACATAGCAGAGGAGAAGGTGTCAATAGACACGTGCACATACTTAAGTTGTCCAAATTCAGTGATGTAACATCTGTTTGCCAAAGCTGCAAGGCTTTTAGGCCACCGGAGTTCAGCCCTGCTGGTAAAGGTGCAGCAAGTCCATGACAGTCAGCGCAAGAACTGACAATGTCATGATCCTCAGCAGGCATCAAGTGCAATTTTTTCTGCGGTGTATGTGCACTTTGATGGAAAAAATCATGTGATGCTTTGGCTTGTGCAGTCTTGTCAATCTGAGGCCCTACCCATGCAGGGTTAGCCAAACTGTCAGCCCCTGAATTACCTTCTGTTATGAAATCTGGCAACTTGGTGTGACTCTGAATGTGCAAGATGTAATACAAATGAACTCAGGCCTGAATTGCACTCCACAAGGTTCTCAATAACTGAAACAAAACTGCGTTATTGACTTCCTTCAGAAGTGAACAATCCAAACACTTGGTTATGTCTGTAACATAAGCAGAATCGGTGACCAAGTTCAGAGGCACCTGAGAAAATTTCTGAAATGCCATGGCAATGGCCTCTAACTCAACCAGTTGGACTGAGTCTGACTCATGGTGCTCCAACATTTGCCATCCAGATTCATCCTTCCAGGTAACAATGGCTTTCCCTGTTTTCCTGGAACCGTCAGTGAAGACGGTGGGTCCTTGCACTGGCACCTGGCTGCTTTTTGGCCACAATGACAGATTGGTTGTTTTTGCCAACTGCAATAACTTGTGACTGGGCATATAATAGGCAATCTGCCCTGAAAAGTTTTGCAGTGCACTTTACAAAGGAGCACTGTTAGCAAAGCTCGATTCAAAGTCTACCCATTTGACTGGAGGAATGATTGTTGTGGTATCAGCTGCCATTCATTGCAAACACGGTTGATGGCATTTGATTATCAAATGAGCGATCAGTTCAAATAATGTGGGTGCTGTCTTTTTTGGCTGATGGGGCAAGAAGACCCATTTCAAATTGCGCAAGGGATCAAACCATTTGTCACTCCATTGGCCAATGATACCTGTAGGATAAAAATCTGGATTGGTAATGAAGACAGTGATATCAATGGAAAGATCCACTCAATGAACCTGATGTCCTGGGGACACATGACTGAAAAAGCACTAGTTGAGCATTCCGAGTCCCTGTCGGAGTAGTGATGGGGGGGGGTGGGCATGGAAACCATAGCACAAATTTGACCCAGAAAGCCAGAGTCAATGACACCTGGGTGAACAAAGATTCCTTGGTGGATGACACTAGATCTTCCGACAAGCAGCGCGTTCAGTCCTTGTCCCAATGGTCAAAACACATCTAAAGGAACCTTATGTTCACAACAGGATTCTAAGATGACTGTGGTTGTGGTATGTGCATCCACCCTCGTGGAGCCGTGGGTGCTGCCCTTGAACTGACTGAGCAGGCCTGTGCCGGTGCCATGCCCTGAGGAATCACTTGTGTCAGAGCGCAGTTCCCCTGTGTGCTCATCCTCCCATTTCCCAGACCTGCCAAAGGTTGGCCATTGGCATGATATTTAGACTTACATTGGTTTGCATAATGACCTGCCCTTAAGCACCTAGACCACAAGAAATTGGCATTTGGTCCTGTTAGCCTGTGTGTTTGGGCAACAAACAAGAAGAGCTGGAGGCCATGGTACAACTGCAAAGCTATGATGTAGTTGCCATCACGGAAACGTGGTGGGATGACTCATATAACTGGAGTACTACATTGGCTGGATACAGACTCTTCAGGAGAGATAGAAAAGGAAGAAGAGGAGGTGGCGTAGCTCTTTATATTAAGCAAACCTTCGATGCCATTGAAATTGAAACAAAGGAAGAAGGTGTCGAATGTTTATGGATAAGAATTAAGGGGAAGGCTAACTACGCCGACATCACATTGGGAGTCTGTTATCGTCGACCTGATCAAGAAGAAGAAGTCGACGATCTATTCTATAAGCAGTTGTGCAACGTTTCAAGAGCATCAACCCTTGTTCTTGTTGGTGACTTTAATCTACCAGATATCTGCTGGGAATTTAACACAGCAGTCAAGAGGCAATCAAGAAAATTCTTAGAAACTATGGAAGATAACTTTTTGTTACAACTGGTAGATGAACCCACCAGGGAAGGGACTACATTAGATTTGTTATTTACAAACAGGGATGGGCTGGTGGGGGACGTGATGGTTGGAGGTCGTTTAGGGCAGAGCGATCATGAAATAATAGAGTTTTCAATACTTGGCGATGTTAGGAGGAGCACGAGTAAAACTCGTACATTGGATTTCCGGAGGGCGGACTTTGGCCTGTTTAAGAGATTAATTCAGAGTGTCCCTTGGGAAGCCGCCCTTAAAAATAAAGGAGTTCAGGAAGGGTGGGCTTACTTCAAGGCAGAGATCTTGAAGGCGCAGGAACAAACCATTCCTGTATCCCGAAAGATCAGTCAACGGGCCAAACGTCCAGCCTGGCTGGGTAAGGAGATCTTGGAAGAGCTTAGGAATAAAAAGAGGACGTATCAGAGTTGGAAAAAGGGTCAGGTCTCCAAGGATGTATTCAAGAGGGCTGCTAGAGTATGCAGGAAAAAAATTAGGGAGGCCAAAGCCCAGTTTGAACTCAGGATAGCGACCGCTGTTAAGGATAACAAAAAATGTTTTTATAAATATATTAATAGTAGGAAAAAAGGTAGGACCAGCCTTTGTTCCTTAATGGACACAGGTGGGAATTTAGTATTTACAGATGAGGAGAAGGCAGAAGTGTTCAATGCCTATTTTACCTCGGTTTTTAAAGAGAAGATGACTTGCCCTCAAGACTCCCGTCCGTCTGGACTGGTAGATGGTTTTAGGGAACAGAATGGTCCCCACATTATCCAAGAAGAGGCAGTTATAGAACTATTGAAATGTTTGGACATTCACAAATCTATGGGACCAGACGGGATCCACCCCAGGGTGATGAGAGAGTTGGCAAATGAGATTGCAAAGCCACTCTCTATCATTTACCAACAGTCGTGGATTACTGGTGAGGTTCCGGATGACTGGAAGCTGGCCAATGTGATACCCATTCACAAAAAGGGCGCAAAGGATGATCCTGGCAATTATAGACCAGTCAGTCTAACATCTATACCTGGCAAAATAATGGAACAGTTCATATTACGTGCCATCATGCAAAATTTGCAGGATGGCCAGGGTATCAGACCCAGCCAGCACGGATTTAGGAGGGGTAAATCATGTCTAACTAACCTGATCACTTTTTATGACCAGGTAACCCGGCTAGTGGATGCAGGGAAGGCTGTAGATGTTGTTTTTCTGGATTTCAGCAAGGCCTTCGACACTGTATCCCATAGCATACTCCTACACAAGCTAGCTGGCCGTGGTCTGGATAGGAATACCCTTTGCTGGGTTCAGAACTGGCTGGATGGCCGGGCCCAGAGAGTGCTGGTGAATGGTGTCACATCTAGCTGGCGACCAGTCACCAGTGGTGTCCCTCAGGGGTCTGTGTTGGGACCAGTTTTGTTCAATATTTTTATTGATGATATGGATGAGGGCTTAGAGTCTTTTATTAGTAGTTTTGCTGACGATACCAAATTGGGAATGAGTGTAGATCAATTAGAGGGGTGTAGGATTCTTCAGAGAGACTTGGAAAGGCTGGACATATGGACAGAATCAAACGGGATGAGCTTCAATAAGTCCAAGTGCCGAGTATTGCACTTCGGCCATAATAATCCCCTGTACCGATACAAGCTGGGGATGGAGTGGCTGGATAGTGCCCAGGTGGAAAGGGACCTGGGGGTGCTGGTTGACAGTCGATTGAATATGAGCCAGCAGTGTGCCCAGGTAGCCAAGAGGGCCAATGCCATCCTGGCCAGTATCAGAAATGGAGTGACCAGCAGGAGCAGAGAGGTCATTCTTCCCCTGTACTCGGCACTGGTGAGGCCTCACTTAGAGTATTGCATCCAGTTCTGGGCCCCTCACTTCAAGAGGGACGTCGAGTTACTTGAGCGTGTCCAGAGGAGAGCAACGAAACTAATAAAGGGCTTGGAACACAAGCCATATGAAGAGCGACTGAGGGAGCTGGGGTTGTTCAGCCTGGAGAAAAGGAGACTCAGGGGCGACCTCATCACTCTCTACAACTTCCTGAAGGGTGGCTGTAGTGAGCTGGGGGTCGGCCTCTTTCTCCGGGCGACAACGGATAGAACAAGAGGACACAGTCTCAAGTTGCGTCAAGGTAGATGTAAGTTAGAAGTAAGAAGAAAATACTTCACAGAAAGAGTGGTCAGAAACTGGAATCATTTACCCAGTGAGGTGGTGGAGGCATCATCCCTTGAAGAATTTAAAAAAAGACTGGATGTGGCACTTGCTGCCATGATCTAGTTGAACAGTTAGAACATCGGCTGGACTAGATGATCTTATAGGTCTCTTCCAGTCTTGAAATTCTGTGATTCTGTGATTCTGTGTTCTCTGCTTTTTCTTGCCCTTATTTTTGCCTTTTTTCTGTCATTCACCCCCTGAGGATTTCTGGCCTGGATGTAAAGCAACTGTCAGAGCAGACACTTTGTGGTCTACAGCCCCTAGTTTGGCACATGCATAGACCATGTCTGTTAGCATTGGATTGCTTGGAAGAGCATCTATGATCTCTGACAATCACTATTTGCATTGTTCCGAGCTAACTGCTTGCATAAAACCTGCCTCAAGATATCATCCTCAACCTGTTTCTCCAGGGCTGCTGCAAGTTTCTCAACAAATGGCAGAAAGGGTTCATCTGCCCCTTGAGTTATTGTTGCATATCATGGCTTGGGAGAGGCCATTTCTATAGTTCTTAGCAATGCATTAAACCCTACCCTTATGACTCTGCTCAAGAACGGCAGGATGGGTCCCAGGTAGCCTGAAGATCAGGATTGAAAAAGACCTGTTGTCTGAGGAGACCGTCTACTCCAATGTAAAACCTAGGATCTTCCTGAGACAATTGCCTGTTGTCTGCTGCAATCCTTTCTGCAACCTGCCTCCAGTTGCCCAGAAAAACCCTAAATTTCACAGGCTGGAACAATATTTGAATTATATGTTTAATATCAAATGGAGCAAGAGAGTCTGTGTTTAGCACTCTGAGAACTTGCATAACTTGTGCAGAGCCAAGGCCATATTTTGCAACCTTATCTTGCAAATCTTGGACCACCTGTCAGGTAATCACATCATGCCTGTCAGATGGTCCTGTATTTGGGACAGCTTTATACATGGGAAAAGCTTGAATCACTCTTTGTGGTGGAACATTGTCTTCCTGAACCACCTGTGTCTCCTCCACAGATGCTGGATTAATTGCTTGACTGACATCTGTGGCCCCTTCCCCTGGATCTGGTGTGGGGCCAACTTCACAGCGTGGCATTCCCACCCTTTCTAACAGGTTCCAATCCCCAGTCTCTAAAGCTCGAATCTTAACTGCTTCCCAAAATCAGCGAGGGTTCTTGGGATGCACTGACACCCGACAGGGGGGCAAAGTTCAGAGATTACTCATGGACAATGACACCGCCTGTCTGGTGACGACATTCTGCCACCAGGGAACACCGCTGTCGCTGTCACCATCCAGGGATGGGGAGGACAGCCTCTGGGCAGCAGGAGGTGGTGGGTTGGCCGAAGGCTCTGAAGTCAAGGGACCGACTGTGGACTGTGAAGCCAAGGGGCTGGTTACAAGCCCTGCTGTGGGGGGGCCGGCCGATGGCGGTGCTGGGGCTGGGGGCCCAGCCACGGGTGCCACGGCCGGCAGCACAGGGGCACGTGGCTGCGGACGGCGGCACTGCTGGAGCTGATGTGGGGGCTACAGGCGTGGCCGCCACTGGCGCAGGCTGCAATGGTAAAACTGAAAAAGAAATTAGGTCCACCAAGTCAGACGCCACACAGAGAGTAGGAGGAGGCAGTTGTTCCACAACTAAAGGTAGGGGGGGCTGTCCTAGGGTGACGTTATGATGCTTGTATTGCCATTCATGTGTTCTGTTAATGTTAGATATTATGTTCTGTACCTTTAGGACTGGCTCTGAAGAGTGAAAATTTTGTTTTGGTTTTTCTTATCAGCCTGGCGGGACACAGGGACTGCTGCTTTTGCTTTTGCTGCTTTTGCTTTTCGCTTTGCTCGCTCTCGCTTCTTCCTTGCTTTGCTTCTGCTTGCTTTTTTGCTTTTTGCTTTTTGCTTCTGCTCTTTAGCTAAACAGTCCACATTTCTTCCTGGACTGTTTCCCCTCTCCTTTTTTTCCACCATCTGGAACCTGCTCCGGACTGGGACCTGGGAACACTGAGAGTTTACACCTTGTGGCTGCAGCAGCTGCCCCAGCGCCGGAGGGACTGAGAACAGAGCGATCACTCCCAAGAGAGACTTTCTGAATTTGTCATCTTTTTCCAGAGTGGTGTCATCCGGTATTGTTCATTTTGTGTGCTGGGGGTTGCTGTGCCTGTGAAATAAACAGGTTCTTTCCACTTCTCTCTGAGAAATTCTTCCTGAACCGGTTGGGGGGAGGGGCCCTGTGGGTTTGCTTTCTGGAGGGGCTCTCCTTTGGAAACTCTCCACCAAATTTGCCCTAAACCAGGACAGGGGCGAAAGGGAACACAGCTCTTGTTGTGCGATCTACCAGTTGGAGAGACACTGATGGTAGGATGCCATGGAAAAAGGGGGGGGGAAGCTGGCATGGAGTGTGATGTTGGTTGGAACAAATGCTTGCCAGCAGGAGCTGACGATGCGTGCGACCAGTACATCTGTGCAGGCTCCACAGCTGACGACAAGGGAGCTGAAGGAGTGACTTGTCCAGCTGTGGCGACTGCCACTGATGGAGGTGGTTCTGCCCTCACCCACGTTGGGGGGGGGGAATCTGAGTCGGGAGCAGCATCTTCTGCTGGCCGTGAAAGAGTCGGTCCCCAGCTTGCAGGGGGGGGGGGGGGGAAGGCAGGGACGGCAGACAGGGCCAAGCGGCTTGTGGGGGTCCCTTAGTCTGTCCCGCAATTCATGAAGAGCTGACGGATGCAATACACAGTGTGGTCACCAGATGTCGCTGTTGAGTCAGAAACGAGACAAACTCATCAGAAGGCTGATTGGCACAACGCACCGTATATTTGGAACTGTTTTTTTTTATAAGCTGTTCCGATCTAGGTAAATTTGATTGGTCATTTAATTAACACATTTCAACTGACTGGCTAATTAACAAGATGCCCTTCTTATAAACAATCTTTGAGAAAAACATGAAAGCAGAGAGTAGGAAAACAACACCTGCAGGTTGTTTATAATAAAAAACTATCATTGTTTATCTTCAACTCCCTAAAGTCTCTCAGGCCAATTCTGGGAAAACTTATCTAGTTTCCTTGCTCTCTGACCAGGCTGTCACATCCACACCCCGCTCTCCCTGTGGACTGAAACCTAAGTGGTATTTAACAAACGGTTAACCACAAGTAATACTGTAACAAGATGTGCAGGTAAAGCAAGCAAGATAGCAGAGCAAGCAAGATAACATGCACAAGGAAAAGTAAGCAAGATGGCAAGTTTTAACAGAATTTGCAAACTGCAAAAATAGCTAAAAGCATGTTAGACTGAAAATCAAGCAGCACAGAGCATGCTTTAAAGATAGAGGTAAAAAGTTCAAATGTGAGGAAGACTAGAGAAGTCTTCATGAGAAGACCACCAGAAGACTGGCAATCACCACAGAAGGGACTAACACATGTGCAGAAGCAACAAACTGTTGTAAAACCATGACACAGCTTTATGTAAATATGAGTATGCTAATAATATGTTGCAATCTGGATGCTGCACAGAAGGACTTTTCAATGTAACCGAAGACTAAAGAAGATGGAATGAGTTTTGTGGCGGGGCGACCCCTTCCTTTCCAGAGCTGAATAAAAAATACCTGCTCTGTAGCTGAGTGTCAGGACCCAGGACATCCCTCTGCCTGTCCTGAGCAGCCAAGACCCCTGCCAGGGGTCTCAGAGACCCTGGCACAGAGCCCAAAATGCCTGTGGTTTTGATTATGACCCGTGGAGCAAGTTACCGACCTTAGATGAAGATCTGCAAGCCATGACAAATTCAGTAGAATGATAGTGAATTTATCACAAGGTGAAAAAGTAGATTTTGGGGTTTTTAGAATGGGGATTCAGGGGGGCAAGATGGAGGGATCTAGGCATGTCCAGCCTTTTTCCTTCTTCTTCTTGGCCTCCATCTTCTGCTGTGATGTTGGCACTTACAGACTGGTTTAGAGTAGAAGCTCACTGCCTAACATAGGTGATAGGTATTGGAAAGTAATTGTAAACATTGTATACATAGTTTTTAGTATAAAGACATAACACTGCCCCAGGGGCAGGCAGAATGCCTGGACTGTCTTGCTGAGCTGACCTCAGCAGGACAGGAGGAAGAATTATATAGATAAGATTCAGTAAACAACCTTGAGACGGAGAAATGAAGAGCCCTGACTCCTTCTTAAAGCACCAGGCTGGGAAAAGAGACTTTCAAACTCTTCTTGGGGTCGCTCTAACAAGCTAGAGATCCCGACAGCTGAGTTGACTATAGAGTTTCATTTTTTTCCTAGTTTTGGGATTCCGTTTGGTGAGCCAGGCAGGAGAAACTCTCTGTCCGGCTGCAAGGTCTGCTGGAGCTGCAGACTCCCTTGGCACACCCCAAGAATTTCTTGAAAGGACTCTGCACTTCACCAGCTCTCTGTGGGGGTAGACAAGGAGCAACTGCAGGAAATTTAAGGTATTTATCGATTGGTTTGGATTTTGTTTCTGATCTTGGTTAAGTAACTCCCGTAAGGTGTGTGTGACGATTTACGCGGGGCACTGTATCACGTGTGAAATTCATGACGTAGATACATAAGGAGTTGGAGTCCCCTAAAAGGAAGTCTGATGACTTTAAGTATTGGCCTGGGTCTTGGCATTTTTGCTTTGATTGTTGTGCATGTAATTTTGTGTCTTCTTTATAAGATTAGTATTTCTTGTCCGTGTGTCTGTTATTAAGTTTTAGTTTCTTGCCTATGTGTCTGTTAAACGGTTTTCAGCTTATGCCACATCGGACCCTGTTACCTTGTCTGTTGGGCAGATTGGGACAGTGTGGATTGTGTGGGAGTGGACCATGATGATCGTTTCGTGTTTATGGCTTGTCAATATTGTAAATGCAAATACTGGTGCAGGTTGAAACTAGATTCCCAATTTGTGGTCAGTGCAGTATCCATGGAATAAGAGTAAAGAAAGGAATGCAAGTGATAATTTTACTGTAAAGTGTAGGCATCTGGATAGCACCAGGAATGGGAAGCACCGACAGAAAGTAGATTGTCAAAGAGAGTCTGTTGGGATGTGTTTTGGCTCATTGGAAGGATTTGGGAGGGATCCCTGAAGGCAATTTAAAGTGATTTAATTAAATATTGTAATCAATGGTGGTCACTATATAAATTAAAAAATGAGGAAAAGTGGCCTGTAAACAGGATCTTACAATAAAATAGTCTATTGCAGCTAATGTTGTTTTTAATGAGAGGGCAAATGGAATGAGGTTATGTACCTGGATATGTTTTTCACTCTGGGAAACAAGCCTGAGTGGCAGAGAGGATGTGGGATTAATTTATTTCCACAAGATCCCTTCGTTTTGGCCCTAGAAAAGGAAGGAAGGAAGGAAATGAAAAATAAGGTGATGTTGTTCTGCATATAGGATAGGTCAGAGATGTCTTAAGATGAGAGACAGAGAAGAAGATAGTGAGGTTAATCTTTCAGAATTACAATTTAATCTCCTCAGGAGAGTCCCTGGGGCCCCTCAATTATCACCTAGTGGTAGTAGATTAGAAAGTGACAAAGAAGATGACTCAGATGACCCAGATGAGGCAACAAGCTCAGGGGCTCCAGTAACAGCTCGCACTAGAAGCAAGACTAAAAATGTTTTACCAGTTATTGCTCCTTTGAGACGAGTGGTAGGTCCCACAGGAAATGCCATAAGAGTAAAATTACCTTTTTCCATTAGTGATTTGAAAAGTTGGAGAGAAGAAGTTAAAAATTTCAGGGAAGATCCCAGTAAAGTGGCAAAATTATTTGAGTTGATAGTCAAGAACCAGGACCCAGATTGGGATGATATCGATTTAATGCTAACAGAATTAACAGAAACTGAAAAAGAATTAGTGATTAAAACAGCTAAAGCACATGTGCAGGGACAAATTGCTAGTGGAGCCCTACAGGGTAATGTGGACATGCTATTCCCTACCACAAATCCTCTGTGAAATCCGAACAATTCAGGTGAATATGCCTCACTAACCAGATACTGGGAGTTAGTGAAATTTGGATTAGAGAATGCCATTCTGAAAGCAGTAAATGGGACATTAATGTATAATGTTAAACAGTGACAGCAGGAGTTTCCTACTGACTTTGTAGATAGGCTCCCAGCAGCAATGCCAAAGTTTACAACCCTTGATCCTGCTCCAGAAATATAGGGAAACAGCAGTTAGTCTCCTTGATGCTAGGACAGTTCTGTCCAGACATCAGACAAAAATTACAGAGATTAAAAGAGCCAGATAATAGAAATACAGAAGCATTAATGGGAGATGCCTGGAGGGTAAATAACAACCGAGACAAGCAAGAGAAGAAAAAACTTGTGGGGCCATAGTGGCAGTGTTAGAGCAACATCAAAGAGGAGGATGCGGTTGGGGATGAGACAGAGGTGTCCTAGAGTGACGTTATGATGCTTGTATCCCCAGTTGTCTGTTCTGTTTATGCTGGATATTATGTTCTGTGCCTTCAAGACTGGCTCTGAAAAGTAAAGTTTTGTTTTGTTATCAGCCTGCTCACTCCCCCGCATTCAGGGGGACACAGATGGGGCAGTACATAGCGCTGCTTTTGCTTTTTGCTCTTGCTTTTGTTCTTGCTCTTGCTCCTGCTTTTGTTCTTGCTTCTGCTTTTGCTTGTTAGTTAGTTTAGCTAGGCAGTCCGAATTTTCCCTGGACTGTTTTTCTTTCCCTTTTCTTGGAACAATTTGAACCTGCTCTGGAGTGACACCTGGGAAAAACCGAGAGTTTGCACTTTGTGGCCTGCAGCAGCTATTCCCAGTGCTGGAGGGACGGATAACAGAGTGACCACCCACCGGAGAGACTCTCTGAATTTGTCATCTCTTCAGAGCAGTGAATGAGTTTTGTCATCTGGTTTTGTTCATTTTGTGTGCTGAGAAGTGCTTTGCCTGTTAAATGAACAGGTTCTTCCCACTTGTCTCTGAGGAATCCTTCCCGAACCGGTTGGGAGGAGGGGCCGTGTGGATTTGCTTTCTGGACGGGCCGCCTTTGGAGGTTTCCTCCCAAATTTGCCCTAAACCAGGACAAGAGGTAAAGGTAGAAATAGTAGAGACAACTCAAATCAATCCCAAGGCGGGTTAGAACCAAAACAGTGTGCTTACTGTAAGGAAGAAGGGCACTGGAATTGCCAGTGCCCAGATTTACCAAACACTGCACAGGAAACTGTTGTTGCAGCAATAGATAACAGTGAGTGACGGGGACTGGCAGATCTTTCCCTAGTGGACATGCTGGTTAAGATACAGCTAGGGAATGATAAAGATGTTGAATTCTTAAAAAGATACAGAGGCCACATTTTTTGTTTTAAATTAAGCTTTCATACCTAAAAGTGAAAAACATATCCAGGTAATGGGAGCCACAGGCCAACCAGAGAATGCCTTTTTCTTAAAACCATTAAAATACAAAATTGGGAAAAGGAGGGGAATACTTCAATTCTTCTATCTGCCAAATTCACTTAAATCCTTATTAGGCAGAGATCTTGAAAATTTGGAGGAAAGAATCGAGTTTGGAGAGGGAAAAATGAGATTTAAAGTACCTGAAGGCAAATGGATTTTAGCATTAAGATTGGAAATTGATACAGGACCAGAGAACAATAGCAACTATTCGGAGCAAATAATGAATCTGGTATACCCAGGAGTATGGAAAACCTGGGCTCCCGGAAGATCAGAATTGGCTGATGCTTTTAAGATTGAATTACAGGCAGGAGCTAATCCTGTGGTTAGGAGACAATATCCCTTGAGAATAGAGGACAGAAAAGGGATCAAACCAATTATTAGCAATTTTTAAACATTAGGATTATTGAAAGAATGTGAATCCAAATTTAATATTCCTATACTACCAGTCAAAAAATCGAATGAAACTTATAGATTAGTGCAAGATTTGCGAGTAGTCAATGAGATTGCTAAAAGTAATGTCCTAGGGTGATGTTATGATGCTTGTATCCCCAATCGTGCGTTCTGTTTATGCTGGATATTATATGCTGTGCCTTCAAGACTGACTGAGAGCGAAGGTGGGGAGAAGAAGAAGCACAGAGTTTTGTTGTCAGGGACTAGACTCACTCCTCCACAGTCTACTGGAACACTGTTGTTGTCTGGGCATGGACGGGGCAGAACACCACGCTTCCTTTGCTTTTTAGTTAGTTAGTTAGTTTAGCTAGCTGAGGCAGTCTGAGCTTTCCCTGGACTGTTTTTCTTTCCCTTTTCTTGGAACAATTCGAACCTGCTCCAGACCAGGACCCGGGAAAACACCAAGAGCACGCACTTTGTAGCCTGCGGGGGCCTACTCTGCAGCCTTTCCCAGCGCCGGAGGGACTGATAACAGAGTGACCACCCACCAGAGAGACTTTCTGAATTTGTCATCTTTTCAGAGCAGTGAATGAGTTTTGTCATCTGGTACTGTTCATTTTGTTATGGAGATTCTCGGTTCAGTCAAAGAATTCTCCCAGGTTTCAGGCCTGGGAAACTTAGAGAGGAAGAATGAAAACAATCATTATCTCTCTTTCTGTTCATGTTGTTTATAGATATGTACCTTCAGAGTGTGCTATTCATAGTTCACTGATAGTGTGAAAGGTTTTTACTTTGAGGCCAATCAGATTTCACCTTAGCAATCCTGGTTATAAAAGGACATTACCTCTTAATAAAGATGTCTCTTTTTCGCCTTCTGAACCATGGAGTCATTTTGTCCATCCCTGACTCAACAGCGTCATTTTGTGTGCTGGGGAGTGCTTGGCCTGTTAAATAAACAGGTTCTTTCCACTTCTCTACGAGGAAATTTTTTTCCCGAACCAGGTGGGGGGAGGGGACATGTGGGTTGGCTTTCTGGAGGGGCCCCTGTTGGAGGTTTTCTTCCAAATTTGCCATAAACCAGGACAAGTATCCACCCAGTGGTTGCAAATCCTGACACTTTGCTAAGTAAACTCTGAGATAATCTTGTTTGGTTCTTGGTGATAGATCTCAAAGAGGCTTTCTTCTGTCTGCCATTTGTAGAAGAAAGTCAAAACATATTTGCTTTTGAATGGGAGAACCCTAGCACAGGCAGGAAAAACCAACTTGCCTGGATGGTGTTACCTCCAGGATTCAAAACAGTCTCACAATTTTTGGGAATCAATTGGCCAAAGTGTCGATTTTGCATAGGTCTTGGGTCTTCAAAGAGATAGGAGCAGCTGTTGGTTGTGGTAAAGTTGTTTATTGCATGAATACATTAGCCTTAAAGGCAAAGGGTTCTGAGTATTAAAGTCCATGCTAAAAGTTTTCTGGTATAGAGTCCCAATGTTCCAAGCAGAAGCAGCGGAAGCAGCAGAAGCAGTAGCAGCTAGCAGAAGCTACTACCACTCTTTATTCTCTTTTTTCCTTCTTCTTTATTTTGCACCCCAATACAGGGGAATTTTATTAATAAATCATCCAATCAGCTAAAAACACATTTCTAAACCATTCTTCTCACACCTATCCAAGCTTATTCTAATATGTGAAAGTAGTGTCAGCTCTTACACAAAATTTACGCATATAGTTCTATCTGTTCACGCAAATAGCTCAATCTGTTCTAGCTAGAAATGCAAACAATGTTCTGCTATGTTTTGGTTATGTCTGGAGCTAAGTTAATTTTGTAAAAGGTAACATTACTGAACTTTAAACTAGGCTTTAGAGATTTTTACTAGCTAACAGTCTCTTAAGGCACTTAAGATATATTTCTACTTGCTTAAAACTAAAACTTACACTCCTACTTCATGTCTGTGTGGCTTAATATATTTCAGTTTCTCTAAAGGTTCCAATTCAATCCCTGCATCCCTTTGTCTCTCCGAGGTACTCAGAGAAGCTTCTATTTCCTGCATTCCAACACCAAAGAATTGGAACAATGTCAGTCTCCACCTGAGGAGGCAACACTCCTACAGTATGTAGATTATCTAATAATTGCTGCAAAAACTATCCAAGAGTGCCTTGTATGGACAATAAGTCTGTTGAATTTTCTTGGACTAAATGGTTATGGAGTGTCTCAACAGAAAGCTCAGCTGGTGCAACAACGGGTGACCTGTCTTGGATATGAAGTCTCTGGAGGACAACGATCCCTGGGAACCACACAGATGGAAGTAATTTGCCATACACCTAAGCCACAAACTGTAAGAGAGCTCCATGCTTTTCTTGGAATAACAGGTTGGTGCCGATTGTGGATATCCAACTACGGACTGATTGTGAAACCTTTACACAAGTGAGTGAAAGTTTCTAAAAGTATTGTGGTGTGGACCCTCAAAAAAAATCATGCCTTTTGAAGAGAGAAAGTGTGAGCTCATTAAGGCCCTGGCCTGGGGACTTGCTGACTTCAGTAAACTGTTCTGGTTATTCTCACATGAGAGACAAGGAATAGCTTTAGGGTTTCTGGCACAACACCTGGGTCCTTACAAAAGGGCAGTAGCCCATTTTTCTAAACAACTTGACACTGTCAGCAAGGACTGGCCCATCTGCCTTAGGGCAGTAGCAGCAGTTATCATGAACATTGAAGAGGCACAAAAGTTTACACTAGGACAAAAGATTATTATCTTAGTGTCACACACGGTATCAGCTGTTTTAGATTAGAAAGGGAACCATTGGCTGTCTCCTTCAAGGTTCCTAAAATACCATGCAGTCCTGGCCGAATCTGATGATATTGAAATTCAAGTGACCAGTATTGTTAACTCTGCCTCTTTTCTGCAAAGAAAGTCCGAAGCTTAACCTGTAGTTCACGACTACCTAAAGACCATTGAAGCTGTGTACTCCAGCTGCCTAGATCTAAAAGAGGAGCCACTCCTGGAGGCCATGAACTGGTTCATTGATGGCAGCAGTTTTGTGAGACGGAGTGCAAAGGACGGGGTATGCTGTGACTACAGACTCAAAGGTAATTGAGTCAAACACATTACCAGCAGGAACCTCAGCACAAGAGGCTGAGCTGATAGCCCTCACTCAAACATTAGAACTGGCAAAAGGAAAGAAAGTTAATATTTGGAATTATTCGAAATATGCTTATGGAATTATTCATGTCCACAAAGCCCTATGGAGAGAAAGAGGACTTCTGACTGCACAAAAGAAGATTGTCAAATATGCAACTGAAATCCTTAGGCTCCTCGCTGAAACTCCCATTGCAAGTGGCAATTATACATTGCTGAGGGCACTCTGAAGGTAACACCCTCCCAGAAGCAGGTATCAAATTTGCAGATTATGAAGCTAAAATCGTTGCTGAAAAAAATGAAGCAATTGTGGCAGCTTTAATACCTACTGTAGAATCAACTAAGCAGCCTGTAAAGTACCAGCGTTCTGATTATAAATGGATTAATGAAAATAAAGGAAAACTTTTAGAGAATGGTTGAGGACAATTAGAAACAGGTCAACTAATAATACCAGAAAAGTTAATGAGACATTATATAAAGTTGGAACATAAGACCCACTGGGGAGCAGAACCCTTACACCAATACCGAAAGGAAGGAATTGTAGGCCCAGGCTTACAAGACATTGTTAAAGAAGTAACATCATAATTTGTGACTTGTTTGAAGAATAATTCAAATACAACAGTTAGGCTGGAGTAAAGGGTTATTAGCAAAGGAGTTTTTCCTGGAGACTCATGGCAAACAGACTTTTTTGAACTCTCAAGAAAGGGGGGTTTTCAGAATTTGCTGGTACTTACTGATACTTTCTCTGGGTGGCCAGACACATTCCCTTGTAGGACAAATAAAGCTGGAGAAATAATAAAAGTACCGTTGAATGAGATCATACCTAGATTTGGTGTACCTAGGGAAATATCCTCTGATAGAGGATCACATTTTTGTGCACAAATTGTGCAAGCTGTCAGCAAGGTCTTGGGAATTGAGTGGCAACTCCATACTCTTTACAGGCTCCAAGCTAGTGGTCAAGTAGAGAAAATGAACCACATACTTGACCAATAGCTAAGATCTGTCAGGACACAAATTTGTACTGGCACCAGGCATTACCCATCGCCCTCATCAGAATCAAGGTAAAGCCAAGGTCAAAAGAAAAGATCAGCCCATTTGAAATTTTGTAGGGTCGACCTTATGGATTAAATGCCATTCATGATGAAAACCTGATCCATGCTGGTAATCAATATATTTATGAATACTTAAAAACCATTAACACTCAGTTGCACCAGAAGTATAACACTGTATTTGAAAAGCAACCTAAACAACCAGATCATAAATTGCACATAATTAATCCTAGTGGCTGGGTGTATGTTAAGAATTTTTCAGGTGATCTTCTACAGGAGAAGTGTGACGGACCATTCCAAGTCCTCCTGACAACCTTCACTGCAATTCATGTGAGAGAAAAACCTACCTGGAATCACTATTCCCTCAGTGAAGAAATCTCCTGCTGCACCTTGGACAGTAACAACCATTGATAATGATGGACTGAAGCTGAAAGTCAGCTGTAAATCATGAATACTTTGTTATGCTCTGTTGCTTTTTGGTAAATTGTAGTAACTTTTGATGTAAATAGGTATGTGGCTTTGCTTGAGGCAATAGCTAATCATACTGGAATAAAAGATTGTTGGCTGTGTGGAGAGATACAACAATTACACTTACCATTGTTAGGGGTACCCTCTAGTATTTGGACTGAATTAAGCCTGTATGCCTTGTATAATAATAGTACACAATGCAAACAAATAAGCTCACCTTCAGGTAAAACCCTTTTTCAGTTATCACTCGTCAATCAATCTGTTATTTATGTGGAGTCAAACTTTACATGACCAAACCTTGACCAGCTTAATAATACTACCAATTGGACCAGAATTACTGCCATTCTACAAAACAGATCAGGTAAATTCATCACCTACCTCACCAGATTTTGAATTTCAATTTTCTCATTGTCATGACTGTTTGCAAGGCATGCTAACAATTCTAACATGAGCATTACAACTAGCTGTGATCTGCCAGATGGCTTTTGGTGGCTGTGTGGAAACGGAATAGCCCTTAAGCAACTACCTGGAAATTGGACAGGCCAGTGTACTATGGGGCATCTTGTCCCAACTATACAAGTCATAAATCATACTAGTTTAATTACAGGAATCATTAGAGGAATTTGGAGAAACCAATTTAGTCAAAGTATACCTTCTAGTCCTCTGACTAGATATAATAGAGGCAGTCACAGCTTTGTCAGAGCTTTATTCCCAACTTTAGGAGTTGTACACTTAAAAAGAGCAGTAGTGAACATCTCAGTAGAGATGGAAATAATTGCAAACTCAAAGCAGATGCCATTGGACAGTTGCAAACAGAAATTAATTCTTTAAAAGACGTAGTATTTCAAAACCGTATGGTATTAAATATGATCACAGCACAAATGGGAGGAATCTGTACATTGATAAATACCATTTGTTATACTTACATAGATCAATCAGGGCAAATAGCAACAGATATACATACAATCTGGCAACATGCGAAGATACTCCATGAAGTGACAAATGATGATACATCTTGGTCAACTCACTTATGGGAGACACTTCTTGGGTCCCTAATATAAATTGGTTGAAACAATTATTCATGGGAATCTTCTTGTTAGGAATAATCATTCTGTACACATGCGTATTTAGCCAGTGCTTTTTGTGGTGCTGCCAGCGAACCACGTCTTATGATGATTGGAAGAGGTATAAATTGAGACACAGAGTAGAAAGAGAATAAACACACTATAATTTGTGAAGGAATTCCCAGAAGTAAAAAGAAAGGGGGGATTTGAAACCTAAGTGGTATGTAACAAAAGGTTAACCACAAGTAATATTGTAGCAAAATGTGCAGGTAAAGCAAGCAAGATAGCAGAGCAAGAGAGGTAACATGTGCCAAGAAAAGCAAGATAGCAAGTTTTTATGGAACTTGCAAACTACAAAAATACCTAAAAACAAGTTAGACTGAAAAACAAGAAGCACCAGGCATGTGCTGAAGATAGAGGTAAAAAGTTCAAATATGAGGAAGACTGCAGAAGTCTTCATCAGAAGCCCATCAGAAGACTCACCACAGAAGGAACTGAGGCATGTGTGAAAGCAACCATTATAAAACTGTGACAGCTTTATGCAAATATAAGTATGCTAATGATATGTTGTAATTGTGACATTGAGCGGAAGGACTTTTTAAATGTAATTGAAGGCTAAAGAAGATTGATTGAGTTTTTGGCAGAGAGATCCCCCTCACTCACAGCACTGAATAAACAAATACCTGCTCTGTAGCTGTCTGATTATAGAGTTTCATTTTCTTGCCTAGTTTTGAGCATCATACAGACTTCCTAAAACACTTTCTTTTCACTGCAATATTAATCAAAGCAACATTTCAAGATTCTTTTCTTGCAATCTATTCTGCTGCAACCCAGGAACTGGCAGAATAAGACCCTGTGAGAAAAGGTCATCTTTTTAAGACAGATTGCTCTTTTCTGATAAATAAAAAAATCTACTCTCTGAATTTAGCAACATGATCATTACAAGCCAGCTCCAATAGCACCCAGAGGGCTGTTCAAAAAAACATGGTGAACACCGTTTTAGAAAGTGAAGATGCGCTTTCAGAGGACTCCATTCACCCGAGCATTGTACTACTTCAAAATCAAGCTAAGCTTTTGAAAATGTCAAAGGCAACTATTCACAAGCAAACACCATGTTGCTATAGAGTCCAACATGGTGCAAGCACCAAGACTCCATCAGAAGGCTGTATAGCTCTATTTATTAAAGCAACATGTTGCCTTTATAGTTTTACCGGATATTTACATTTGCTTAACAAACACATACACTGCCCATTGGTCATGAAAAAGAAACAAAACTCTCAATAGATGAAAAGAAGCCATGTCACTCTTTGAGCCAACCAAAGTCCATATCTTTTGACTGTCTTTCTTCACATTGTCATGGTGATAGCCTTGGTACCTTCCTTGAGAGAGATACGAGGCTTTCCTTATCTTCAGGAAGCCTTTGCTGGCTCACAATAACAGCACAAAAATGTCTTTCCTAAAACACTATATTGTATATTTGTTGAAACAGAGTGGAAATTTTTCAGAGTAGAAATCCATTTCGGATTTAGGTGAAATGTGCCACTTTGAATTATTAAGTCTGTAGCTTGCAAACATAACTTTTTGGTCTGCATTCAAGACTGCCTGTTCTCACCAAAAAAAACACACCTATGCTCAAAAAACTGCTTCAGCCAAAGGACAGAGATAAGAGGGGCCCCTTGAACTTTGAAACAGATGGAGACTAGGGCTGAGAGGCTGCAGGAGACAGGGCAGGATGATCCAGGAGTTCTTTCTGTATTGTCTGATAAAAAAACTATCTGCAAGTGTAACTAGTTGCAAGTGTAATGTGAAATGAGTAAAATGAATATGTATGAACCTTTTGTGAAATTCAATGCATATGAATTAGTAAGGGAGATGAAAAAAGGATCAGGGGTTCTCAGGGGGCACATGTCTTTTAGGGGGACAATGATCCCCACATTCATCCATCGCTGTTATAAACATACTGGCTTTACAACTTTTACAAAGTTGTGGAGTTTTTTTCTTTCTGCAAATCATTTTGGCGAGCCAGCCAGGAGACCATTTCTGTCCTTGCAGGGTCGAAGGGGGGGAGGGACCTCATAAGGTGCACCCTGGGATTTTCCCTGGAGGAGCTCAGCTCCATCTCGGGTTGCCTCCTGCGGAGACAGACAACGACATGCTGGTGTGTGGATAAACAGTGTGTAAATAAAAGGAGGGCACCATGGGAGAGAGTGAGACAGAGTAAAGATCTATTATGAATTAGGTGAAGTGTCTGGAAGAGGTGAGGGGTCTGTGAGGCCAAAGCTGAAGGAAAAGTCAGATGCCGGAGACAACAAGGAGACAGAGAAAGAAAAACAGAAATGACCACAAGGTCAATCTGCCCCAGACATAGAAATTCCTTTGATAAAGAAGAACTGGTCGTAAATGTCACACGGAATGAACATGTATGAACTTATTGTGAAACTGTATGCATATGCATTTGGAAGGGGGATAAAAGAAGACCCGAGGTCTTCAGAAGTACGCATGCCTTGTTGGGGGACTTGCGTCCGGTGCGCGTCGTAATAAAGGCATACTGGGCTTTACAACTTTTATGAAGTTGTGAGGTTTCTTCTTTACTCCGCAAAACATTATGGCAAGCCAGACAGGAGTTCTCTGTCCCCGCTGGGGCAGGGGGGATAGACGGACCTCCAAGGCACGCCCTAGGATTTTTTTTTCCTGGTGGGGCTCCGCTCATCTCAACTTGCCCCCTGCAAGGACAGACAAGGATCTGCTGGCCTGCGGAGGAAGATACGGTATGTACTGAGGGGCCCCCGGGGGAGGGAAAGGAGAGCAAGGGAGTAAATCACCCAGAGACGTCTGGGTTCAGCTGATAGAGCAGCTGTATTAGAGATGGGGTTCATCGTTCTGATAGAGCAGACAGCAAGCGGTTCTGGGGGTGAGCCGGGTGAACCCGTGTATGTGTGTAAAGGGGGTTCATTGTTCTGATAGAGCAGAACTGCTGAGCCCGTGTGTGTTTAGTTTGTGTGTGTGTGTGTGTGTGTGTGTGTGTTATGTCCGGACACTGTGTTGCTGTATGGTTAATGTGTGCATTGTGTGGTCAGTGCACTGTGTTTGTAATCATGCAAGTGATAAGTGTATGGTGTATAAAAGAGAGTAAATCTACAGATCTACAGTGCCCTACAGTGCGGGGGGGGGGTCAGTACTACCCGTGTTTGAAGCAGCCGAGTGAGGCCTGAGGCACCGGCTGCAGTAGGCTGCGGGGGCAGGGAGAGAAGTGCCTTGCGGAGAAGCGAGTGGAGGAATGTCAGTGATGGTATTTATCGTGTTTAAATGTAGTGATTTGTGTAGATTTGGTACATTTTAACCGTGAGTATGAGCTCAGAGAGTTCCTTTGCCTTGGATGTTTGGACTTGATCTCTAGACTGTGTGCTGTTATTTTGATTGTGTCCAGGAAAAATTGATGTGAGTAAATGCCGAATTATGGTATGCTGTGTTGTGTTGAGAAAAGTGAGCACTTTGAGAAATATGCCCTTTCCTAGTGATTTTGTGTGGTGATTTTCTACCGCTGCATTGTGGTAATTTGATTCTCAGATTGTATAGTAGTGTTTGTGGAGATTTTAAGATTTCGTTGCAACACGGGTAGCATCTTACACAGGAGAACTATAGTACGGTGATTTATGCTTAACTACGATAAAGCGAGTTAAAGGAATTCCAAAAATTCTCCCCCTCACAGCAATTCAAGCCTTGGCTCTTGTGAATTTGAGAAAAAGGGGGAGGGGGTGCGGGTGCGTGTGTCTGTGGGCATATCAGAGTTTCGGCTGTGACTAGCACAGCCTTTGTGCAAAGCAGTAAAACAAGTGTAAGTAGACACAGTGCTTAATTAGATTGTGCAAGAAGAAAATAGAAAAGACTGATATTTTGTTTGATCAGAACATAGTGTCTATGTCACGTTTTTGATTAGCATGCTGTGTGAGGTGACAGCGGCTTTCCCCTGGGCACAGGGACAGCTCTGCCTGCCCCGTCTCCCCAGGGAACACGGGAATGGCCTGTGGGCAAAAGTTGGATTTGCAGGTATTATTGCAGTGCGGTGTTTATGAGAAACACTGGTATTGCTGTTTTGCTGTTCTAATAAGTGTCAGGGCACATGCCCCGAGTGTAAATTAGAGGTTTCTGGTCAAGCAGATTCAGAACCTAAGGTCTTAGAGCCTGTGTGTGGGAATCACATCTGATACCTGCCACCTGGAGATGTGTGTATAGGAGGAAAACTGAGAGACTACTGTGAAGGTGTCTGTAAAAAGGTTTGAATGGAAGCGAGATAGGGCAAGGAGAAATAAATAATGAGAACTGACCAGAGCAAACGCAAACAGGTTCCTAAATTAGCACCTTTTGGGAGGGGCTCACTGGGAGGAGGTTGCCAGTAAGAGCAGCTCAGAAAATAAAAAGATTTATAATACTTCATTGCTGTTAGTACTGTTTTAAAATAGGAGGATAAATGGGATAGAGTTTTGCATGCTGAAATGTCTTTTTGTTTTAAGGAATCACCCAGAATGGCAAAGAAACTGTGAGATCAGACTGCCCTCTGGTCTTGGCCCTTGAAAAGGAAAACAAGGCAAAGAGAAAGCAAATCAAACATGTTGTTCAGCATGCAGCATAAGATAGCAACGTATGAAATCAGGCAAGGATTATCATGCTGAAATGCAAAGCAATCACAGTTCGCAAAATGAGTACATATGATTTGCTAAAGGCTCCTCCCAAGGTAAGGGAGGAAGGGTAAAGATGACCTCCCCAAAAGGGAAGAATTTTTGTTGACACAAGGGTCATATATTCAGTTTTAAATAAAGCTTTAGTACCTGTGGAGAATGTTTATGTTGTAGTGTGGGGAATGAACAACTGGCCAGTCTGAGAAGGCATCCTTGTGCAAAACTTTAAAGTAACGTGTACTATGTGTACCTAAAAGCTTTTGTACAATTCGCTCAATTTGCTAAACATTCTCAAATGAGAAAGGTTACTCTGGAGGCAAATGATATAAAGAGGTTAGGCTTAACATTAACAGACACTGAAATTAAAGACATTAGTAAGGAGATATTAGAATAAGTAAATAAGTGTTTTCAAGGGTATGGGCCTCTGCTGTACCAGGGAGAGTGAAAGATGCTCCCCCATGAGCATCAAGCTTAAGGAAAGAACAAAACTAGTGAGACCTGAGTAGTACCCTCAAAAGGAAGATAAGGAAGGAATCAGCCCAATAATTGATAGTACTGGATTAAGGGCTGTCAATAAGATAACACAGAATTTATACCCTGTGGTAGCAAATCCATAGACTTTATTAATTGTTTAACACCTGAGCTAACCTGGTTCCCTGTTTTAGGCCTAAGAGATGCCTCCTTTTTCCTCCTTATCCATGAAGCCAGCCAGAAAATTTTTGCATTCAAACACAAGCTCACATAGTCCATGTGCCTGAAGGCTTCAAAATTCCCCACTCCGATTGGAGAACAGCTTGCAAAGACCCAGAGTACCGGGAAGCTCCACAAGAGGAAAGGAGGCTGTTGCAGTGCGTGGATGATCTTGTAGTAGCCACTCGGACGAGGGAAGCAAGAGAAGCCTGGACGGTAAGCCTTTTGAATTTCCTAGGACTCCGAGGATGCAGAGTGTCAAAGAAAAAGGCACAGGTATGGATACAGAAGGTAATCTACCTGGGGTAAGAAGTGAGTGCTGAGCAGCAGACTTTAAGGCAGGGAAGCCATATGCCAAACCCCGAAACCCCAGACAACGAAGGAACTCTGAACCTTCTTAGGCATGTTAGGGTAGTGCCAGCTGTTTAAAATTATGGACTGTTCGTCAGACCCCTCTATGCTCTTATTGCTGATGGAAACAGAGTTCTCCAGTGGACAAAAGACGCCACACAGGCCTTTCGCCAGCTAGAGAGAATGCCCTCATGTCGGCTCAAGCTTTGAAACTTCCAGATGTAAGTAAACCATTCTTTCTATTTTTCCACGCAAGGAATTGCCCAGGGAATATTGGCTCAGGACTTGGGCCCATACTGAAGGGCAGTTGCTTACTACTCTACGCAACTAGATGCAACAGCCAAAGGATGGCCAGGTTGCCTCAGACCTGTAGCAGCAGTTGTGCTGAATATTCAAGAGGCATGCAAGTTTACCCTGGGACAAAAATGACTTTGCTAGTGTCCCACACAGTGTCTGCAGTACTGGAAGTAAAGAGTGGCCACTGGCTTTCACCACAGAGGTTCCTGAAATACCAGGCCATCATAGTAGAGCAAGATGATGGAGAGAATGTGGTGACTAATATTGTCAACCCAGCTTCTTTTCTCAGCGGAAATCAAGGAGAAGCAGTACACCATGATTGCCTAGCGACCATTGAAGCTACCTACTCCAGCCGCCCAGACCTAAAGGAGAGTCCTTTGGATGATGCGGAGACCTGGTTCACTGATGGGGGCAACTACGTTGCCAATGGGAAGCGACATGCTGGGTATGCAGTAACCACCTACAGAGAGGTAATCAAGTCTGGACCCTTAACAACAGGTACCTCTGCGCAGAAGGCTGAGATAATTGCCCTGACCCGTGCCCTGGAAAGGGCAAAAGGGAGGAGAATAACCATCTACACAGACGCAAGGTATGCATTTGGAGTCATACATGCACATGGAGCCATCTGGAAGGAGAGGGGACTGCTGACCTCACAGGGAAAGAAGAGACAATCCAGCTGCTGGAAGCAGTTCAGCTACCTGGAAAAGCATATCAAGGCACACCAGAGAGTGAGCTTAAAATTGGAGGAAAGAAATGAGCTGGCGGATGGAGAGGCAAAGAAAGCAGCAAAGGGTGAGGTACAGATTTTCCTCGAAGGTAAGCCATAATACAATAATACTAATCAAAAGAGACGTACAACTGCAAGGGGTGGGCTACCATTGAAAGAGAGCTAGGAATCCCTTCCCATTTTCGTGGTTACTAGTGAACGAAGGGCACTAGAAAACACACTAGGGCCTAACTACTTAAAAGCCTTTTATAGAGTGTGGCTCCTTTCCCAGAATGACCAAGGCTTTGAGTGATACAGAGTGCATTGAAATGAAGTGTTGACTTTGAAGCAGTAATTTCCACAGGCTTTCTAGAACACACATCTGATTTTAACAATCGTTGTATCGTTGTCAGGAATTTATATGCCACTATCACTCAGGTAAGCCGACAATGTGATCCTTGCCTCCAGACTAACCCCAAAATACCCCCCGACCAAAACTCGGTCCGACCGGGAGAGGCCATGGGCCTGTACAGCAGTGGCAAATTAACTTTTCAGAACTCCCAAGGAAAGGGGGGTATCAGTATTTACTGGTATTGATAGATACATTTTCAGGGTGGCCAGAAACATTCCCCACCAGAACTGTCAAAGCTCAAGAGGTGACCAGATTATTTTTACCTGAAATATTACCACGCTTCAGTGTTCAAGCCACGATATCCTCAGATAAAGAATCACATTTCATTTCCAAAATAATGCAACAGATTAGTAGCCATCTGGGCATAGATTAGGAACTTCACACCCCATACCGCCCCCAATTTGCTGATTAAGCAGCAAATTGTCAGACTGGGGCAAGAAGTTAATCTACCCTAGCCCAAGCTCTTCCACTAGCACTATTGCAAATTCAAACTAAATCTTGAGCTAAAGGAATGCTGAGTCCTTTTGGAATGCCTTATAGAAGACCATATAGAATACAAGAAGAATGTCCAGAATGTCCATCTACATGGTGGCATTAAGCAAACAGCTCAGAGTAATTGAGAAACATCTGGCTGGAACTCGGAGCAGGGAGTTAGCCTGGGGATGACGTATATGCTAAGTCTCTTACAGAGAAGACTTCGGAACCACAGTGGGAGAGACCACTGCAAGTACTTCTCACCACCTTCACTGCAATCAAAATCAAGGAGCAGAATGCCTGGATCCATCACTCTTGGGTGAAGAAGGCCCAGAAGCCCCTTCAGGAGTGACACCAGGAGACAATGAACTGAGACTAAAACTTACTCGGGCAAAATGTGTATATTGTGGTCGGGAGTAGTTCATACTTTAGTTTACAGGATTGTTTTGTATGGAATTATAACTGCAGTTTTAGAACTAGAGAGTACCTCTATCCAAAGCAATGCTGAATGGCCTTGGTCCCTGGCATTTAATCAGTATACTGGATCCATGGGAAAACCTTCTGAGATAAAAGATTTAAACATATCTACTGTAGTAATCCACGAGAATCAGGTATGTGAGGAGCAAGAATAGCAGGAACAGGAACTGTGAACACTTCAAGGAATCAGAGGAGAAGAAATCAAAGTAAAGTGCTGGGTCATCAATAGGAGGGCTTATGAGAGACCAGATGTAATTAGTGTCTGAACCTCCCCTGGTGTGTATGAACACCAGGAAGTCTGTGATAACCTAAGTGAATCAGACTGTTGGTGTAATTTCACCGTGATACAACCTGTAGAAGTGACCCGCCTTTGAGCTCGAATTACTATCAGACTTTCATTTGAATTCAAAGTGGACACTGCACTTTTTACCACAGCAGGGCCTTATACACCCCATACTAGTTCAGACTCTACCCAAACTCCAAACTTGAACCTAATGTAGTAAAGAATGTGACCGAACAACAGCTATTATTCAATCCAGAATGGTCTCTCAAATGTGTGGAGTTGATAATGCAAATTAACATCTCAAAAATACAACCAGCCTGCTCCTCCTTCCTAAAAATTTCCTTTGAGGGCTGGACAACATGGTTACAAAAACAGGCATATCTCAGGAGCAGAACAAGAAAGGAAGGAGCCAGGTCTCCTGGTGCCTAAAACCAGGAACACCAAGAAATCAGTTTCCTTAGGACATTTTCCAAGCTGGTTGGCTGAACACTCAGGCAATGGCTGGTAAAGGGTGCTGAACTGCAGGTGGTAAATTAACCCAAGGAAGGAAGGTGATTTTCTTTATTTATAGCTATCCTTTTTCCTACTGAGATCTGGATCAGTGATTGCCCCTGTCTGAGGCGGTTGGATTCTGCTTAAAAGAGGTAGAGAGAGAGACCCCCCCCCTCAGAGCTCAGCAGTAGGCTGTAGGATTTTGAGCATCACTTTAGTGCTGAGTGTTTCAAGTAGCAGAAACCTGATCCCAGTTTCTTCTGAGGCACTGCAATGAATTTAGGCTCCTCTCACAGACTTCCCCTTCATTATTTACTTGAGGCTTGGACCTGAAGCTAGGGGCAAGGTGGGTGAGGTTTCGTAGACCAGGAGAGACATTCCTGCTTGCCACACATCTGGGAAATCAGGTGCTCTGGAGGGGGAAGGAGATTCCCTGAGGTCTCTACATTTCAGAACAAACATGTCTCAAGTATGACCTAAACCTCTGTCAGATACACTTGTGAAGTGTGTCTGAATTTGCAGTGTGAGCCCAGCACATCCCTCTGGCAGGGAGGGATGGTCATAAACAGAAAGCAGTTCCTGTTCCCCATAACAAACATCTAACTGGCATATTAGGGACAAGATTAGGAGTTTAAAATGGAATAGATTCAGAAATACTGGTGAATAAACTGGCCACTGCAGCAGGTAGCCTAACAAAATTGAAGCAGCCTTTATAGTAATCTCTATTGGCATTAGGAACTAGCCAGTGACAGATTTCAAAAGTACTGCCAAAGTAAGGAAGTATGAAAAGGCCGGGGACCAAGACCACAAGTTGATAGTAGAAGCACTTAGTATAGTTCAAGATAATGTGTCTTTAGCTTTCAGTTGTATACAAGCACAGTTATGGATACAAGCAACAGCAGCTCTGATCATATGGGAAAGGGGTGAAGGTAATTTTCCAGCTGAAATTCAAGAAATTGTGTGGGATAATGCAATTGATATTGAAAGGAAGTTTCAATCCTGGCGGACTATGGTGAATTTCACCTATGATCCTGTTTCTAATGTGGCAACTGCCTTTGTGCTTACCATACATAATGCCGCTGTTTATGTTATCCATCCCATCGTTGCTCTAGGATTAAACCATGAAAAAACAATACTCTATCCTTCCGAACATAGAGTGTGGGTACGAAAGATGAATGAAAAGTGGCAGACAGTAAACTTGGAATCCTGCATTACTAGAGAACAGATGGGATTCATTTGTGAAAGCAATACTATTAATGCTCAGGATGTGCGTTTGGACACTGAACAGAGTATTTTTCCCTTTGAAATTCATCCAGTCACTGACCAAAAAAAATGTGCTCGTATATATTGGAAAAGGGTGTATGCTTGAGAACTGCTTGTGCTGCTGTACAAATTGATAGCAATGATGTTATTCTGTCTAGTAGAAACCATTCTAATCTCTGTATTTGTAATTTTGTTAAGATTATTGTGTGTGATTTTTCGTATTTGGTACCAGTAACATCCCACCAGCTGATTTAAGCCAATTACACAATGTATCACAGACTACCACCTACCCCTAGTGGGATGAACCTTACATTGGTAAAACAATTAATTAAGCACCAAGACCTATTGGAAGGCTTGAAAGGAATCCAAGAAAGTGGAAAGAAAACCTTAATTACTGTCCAACATGATACAAAGGAGATAACCAGAGTTCTACAAAGAATAAAACAAAATATGGATCATCACTGGTGGGATGTGATCTTTGGGTGGTCACCAACTGCAAATGGAATCTTTAATAAGTTGTGCCACCCCATTGTAGTTTTACTAATATTAGTTGGGCTAAGCTTAGGATTATCTATTATATTGTTAATTTGGAACTGGAGAATGCTACAACGAATAGCTGTACTAACCTCTTTGTCAAACGTACATGGTGAAGCACAAAAAGACACTTATTGTCGTGAAGATTTTCATTAAGTAAAAGAATTTACTTATTTCCTAGGAAAGGGGGGAATGAGACAGAGTAAAGATCCATTCTGAATTAGGTGAAGTGTCTGGAAGAGGTGAGGGGTCTGTGAGGCCAGAGCTGAAGGAAAAGTCAGATGCCGGAGACAACAAGGAGACTGAGAAAGAAAAACAGAAATGACCACAAGGTCAATCTTCCCCAGACATAGAAATTCCTTTGATAAAGAAGAACTGGTGCTAAATGTCACACGGAATGAATATGTATGAACTTATTGTGAAACTGTATGCATATGCATTTGGAAGGGGGATAAAAGAAGACCCGAGGTTTTCAGAGGCACGCATGCCTAGTTGGGGGACTTGCGTCCAGCGCGCGTCGTAATAAAGGCATACCGGGCTTTACAACTTTTATGAAGTTGTGAGGTTTCTTCTTTTCTCTGCTAAACAAGAGAGATAGGGCTGATAAGTCACTCAGAGACATCTGAATTTCTCGGAGCTTTAGCAGGTCATAGTGACCCTGAGATATGTAAGAAAGTCTCTTTTCCCAGGTCAGCAGTCAAAGAAGGAGTCAGAACTCTTCAGTTCTTGGTCTCAAGATTGTTTATTGTTTCTTATCTATAAAATTCTTTCTCCTGGCCTGCTGAGGTCTGCTCAGCAGGACAGACAGAGGCACTCTTGCCTCCCTTTGGGCGGTGTTATCTTTTTATACTAAAAACTATGTGTACAATATTTACAATTACTTTCCAATACCTATCACCTATGTTAGACAGTGAGCTTCTACTCTAAACCAATCTAAAAGTGCCAACATCACAGCAGAAGATGGAGGCCAAGAAGAAGAAGGAGAAAGGCTGGTCATGCCCAGATTCCTCCATCTTGCCCCCTGAACCCCCATTCTAAATACCTCAAAAAAATCTACTTTTCATCCCGTGACAAACTGATTATTATTCTGCTTATACTTTTGTGGCTTGCAGATCCTCATATAAGGTTGGTAACTTGCTCCATGGGTCATAATCAAAGTCACAGGCATCTTGGGCTCTGTACCAGGGTCTCTGAGACCCCTGGCAGGGGTCCTGGCAATCCAGGACAGGCAGAGGGATGTCCAGAATTCCGACATGAATGCACAGCCTTGTCCCTGTGCTTTCAGGCAGCTATTGACCAAGAGCACGGTCAGCAGCAGAGGTTCCTTGTCAATAGCACTACTGGGAACAGGTTCATTGTTTGATAGACCAGCCACTACTGACTCTGGGGGTCAGTTGAGGGAACCCAAACTTTGTGTGCTTCTGGTGTCTGGACATGTGTTTGTAATAGTTTGAATGCATGATGTATAAAAGACAGCAAATGAGTGGGTGTACCCATGGTGTGCAGGACAGAAGTTCTAACTGCATCTGAAGACGTTGGGTGAGGCCCAGGGTGCTGGCTGGGGCAGGCTTTGGGGGCAGGGAGCACCCCACGGAGAAGTGTGATTTGCAGAATCAAACAAACTCCACAACTTTTGTGATATAAAAGAATGCAAAGATATAAAAGAATATTTCCCCATCCAAGACCCAAAATGGGATCCCAATGTATCAACAGAAGTAAAGAAATTAGCAGATTATCTAGTGCATAGCCACAGGAGTGCAAAGAGATATTCCAAAGACCATAAATTGTTCTGCTTCATACTCCCTTAAGCAGGGGCCTTCCGAGACCCCGTCCAAGTTTCTAGAGTGTTTAAGGGATGCTATGTGTCTCCATACATCATTGGATCCGGCGTCTGAGATAGGGATGAATCAGCCAGTTAATTCATTTTTGGGACAGTCTTCTGGAAATATTAGACGTAAACTTCAGAAAATCTGGGGGCCGGATGGGAGGAATCTTGAAGTCTTGCTAGAGGAAGCCTGGAGGGTATTTAGTAACCGGGAAGAAGGATATAAACAAGGAATGAAAAGGTTGGTGGCAGTGGTACAGGAGGAAAGGCAAAGAAAATACAACCAGGGACCACTGAGACAAGGACCACCTCGGCTGGGCAGGAACCAGTGTGCAATCTGCAAAAGAATTGGTGACTGGAAAGATCAATGCCCAGAATGGAGACAGGGTGACCAACAAATGGCTGCACACGTACAAAACAACTGAGGAGGACCAGGGGATTCTGCCCCAGCAGATCCACTGGTTATAACAATGAGGCTGGGGGAAGAAGGGAAAAGGGTGTATTCAGTTTTAAATAAAGCTTTAGTACCTGTGGAGAATGATTATGTTGTAGTGTGGGGAGCAACTGGCCAGTCTGAAAAGGAATATTTTTGCAAACCTCTAAGGTATAAATTGGGGAAACAATGGGGTATTCATAAGTTTTGGTGTATGCTCAATTCTCCAAAGGCACTTTTAGGGAGAGATTTATTGGAGCAGTTACAAGCAACCATTACATTCAAAAATGGGGAGGTTACTCTGGAGGTGAATGATCAAAAGTACATAAAGGTGTTAAGTTTAACATTAAGAGCCATTGAAATAAAGGAGGAAATTATTGAAGAGATATCAAGTCAAGTATTTCTTGGAGTATGGGCCTCTGATGTACCAGGAAGGGTGAAGAATGCCTCCCCCATAGTAATTAAGCTTAAGGAAGGGAAACAACCAGTGAGAATTAAGCAGTACCCCCTGAAAAAAGAAGACAGGGAAGGAATCAATCGGGTAATTGAAAATTTTCTGCAGTTAGGGTTATTGAATGAATGCCAGTTTGATTTCAAAACTCCCATGTTACCCGTTCGGAAACGTGATGGGTCATATTGGATAGTACAGGATTTGAGGGTTGTCAATAAGGTAACAGAAGATTTATATCCTGTGGTAGCAAATCCATATACTTTAATAACTTGTTTAACACCTGAACTAACCTGGTTTACTCTTTTAGATCTGAAAAATGCTTTCTTTTGCCTCCCTATCCACGAAGCCAGCCAGAAGATTTTTGCATTCAAATGGGCAAGCCCTAAAAGTGGGCTCAAAACCCAGCTCACATGGGCCGTGTTGCCTCAAGGCTTCAAAATTCTCCCACTCTTTTTGGGGAACAACTTGCAAAAGATCCAGAGTCCTGGGAAGCCCCACAGGAAGAAGGAAGAAGACTATTGCAATACGTGGATGACCTTCCAGTAGCCACTCAGACAAGGGAAGCACATGTGCCTTGGAGGGTAAGGCTTTTGAATTTCCTAGGACTTCAAGGATACAGAGTCTCAAAGAAAAAGGCACAGGTAGGGAAACAGAAGGTAATCTACCTGGGGTACGAAGTCAGTGCTAGGCAACGGACTTTAGGGCAGGCTCACAATGAAACCATATGCCAAATCCCAAAATCCCAGACAATAAAGGAACTCTGAACCTTCTTATGCATGGCAGGGTGATGTTGTCTGTGGGTTTATAATTACGTACTCTTCGTCAGACCCCTCTATGCTCCTATTGCCAATGGAAATAGGGATATCCAGTGGAGAAAGGAAGACACACGGGCCTTTCACCAGCTAAAGAGTGCCTTTATGTCAGCTCCAGCTTTGGGACTTCCAGATGTAAATAAAACATTCTTTCTATTCTCCCATGAAAAACAGGGAATTTTCCTGAGAATTTTAGCTCAGGACTTGGGTCCATATTGGAGAGCAGGTGCTTACTTTTCCAAGCAACTAGATGCAACTGCCAAAGGATGGCCAGGTTACCTCAGAGCTGTAGCAGCAGTCGTGCTGAATATTCAAGAGGCATGCAAGTTTACCCTGGGACAGAAAATCACTGTGTTAATGTCCCACACAGTGTCTGCAGTACTGGAAGTAAAGTGTGGCCGCTGGCTTTCACCACAGAGGTTCCTGAAATACCAGGCCATAATGGTTGAACAAGATGATGTAGAGATAGTGGTAACTAATATTGTCAACCCAGCTTCTTTTTTCAGTGGAAATCAAGAAGTAGTACACCATGATTGCCTGGAGACCATTGAAGCTACTCACTCAAGCTGCCCAGATTTGAAGGACACTCCTTTGGACGATACAGAGACCTGATTCACTGACGGGAGTAGCTACGCTGCCAGTGGAAAGTGGCATGCTAAATATGCAGTCACTACTTGCAGAGAGATAATAGACTTCGGACCCTTACCTACAGGCACCTCTGCACAGAAGGCTGAGATTGTTGCACTGACCCTTGTCCTGGAAATGGCAAAACAAAAGAGAATAAACATCTATACAGACTCGAGGTATGCATTCAGAGTCCTGCATGCGCATGGAGACATCTGGAATGAGAGGGGACTGCTGATCTCACAAGGAAAGGACATCAAATGTGCAAGAGATAATCCGGCTGCTGGAAGCAGTTCAGCTGTCTGCAAAGACAGCAATTATGCATATTAAGGCACACCAAAGAGTGAGCTCAGAACTGGAAGAAGGAAATGAGCTGACGGATAGACAGGCAAAGGAAGCAGCAAAAGGTGAGGTAACTATTGAAGGAGTCCTAATTCTAGATGGACAAATCTCCCTTGAAGGTAAGCCAGAATATAAGAAGAGAGATAGAAAATTATTTGAAGATCAAAAAGGGACATATAACCAAGAAGGGTGGGCTACCATTGAAAGGAAGCTGGTAATCCCTTCCCATTTCTTGTGGTCACTACTAAGGGAGGAGCACCAGAAAACACAATGCGGAATAGATGCTCTGAATACCTATTTGATTGAAAGAATCATTGCCAGGAATTTATATGCCACTATTCCTCAAGTGACCCGACTATGTGATCCTTGCCTCCAGACTAACCCCAAAAATATCCCCCAACCAAAACTTGGTCAGATTGGGAGGGGCCATGGGCCTGGACAGCAGTTGCAAATTGACTTTTCAGAATTCCCACGGAAAGGGGGGGGGTATCGGTATTTATTAGTATTGATAGATACATTTTCAGGGTTGCCAGAAGCGTTCCCCACCAGAACTGTCAAGGCTTGAGAGGTGACCAGGGTATTATTACAAGAAATAATACCACGCTGCCGAGTTCCAGCCACAATATTTGCGGATAAAGGATCACATTTCATTTCCAGAATAGTGCAACAGATTAGTAGCCACCTGGGCATAGATTGGGAACTTCACACTCCATACCTCCCCCAATTGAATGGCCAAGTGGAGAAAATGAATCATTTGATTAAGCAGCAAATCATAAGACTGGGGCAGGAAGTTTATCTACCCTGGCCCCAAGCTCTTCCACTGGCACTGTTGTGAATTTGAACTAAACCTCGAGCTAAAGAAAGGCTGAGTCCCTTTTGAAATACTCTATGGAAGACCATATGGAATACAAAAGGAAATGTCCACCCATATCAGAGAGGTGGCATTGGCCACCTACATGGTGACTTTAAGCAAACAGCTCACAGAAATTGAGAAACACGTGGCTGGAACTCGGTACAGGGAGCTAGATGGACCAGTACATAACATACAGCCTGGCGATTATGTATATGTTAAGTCTCTTACAGAAAAGACTTTGGAACCACAGTGGAAAGGATCATTCCAGGTGCTTCTCACCACCTTCACTGGAATCAAGATCAAGGAGCAGAAGGCCTGGATCCACCACTCTTGAGTGAAGAAGGCCCCAGAAGCCCATTGGAGAGTGACACCAGGAGACAGTGAACTGAGACTAAAACTTACTTAGGTAAAATGAGTATATTGCAGCCGGGGCTAGTTTGTAATTACATTTACAGAATTCTTTTGTGTATAATTACAACTGGAGTCTTGGAATTAGAGAGTACCTCTATCCAAAGCAATGCTGAATGGCCTTGGTCCCAGGTTTTTAATCAGTATACTGGATCCATGGGAGAACCTTCTGAGATAAAAGATTTAAACCTATCCACTGTAGTAATCCATGGTAATCAGGTATAGGAGAAGCAGGAATGGCAGGAATGGGAACTGTGGACACTTCAGGGGATCAGAGGAGAAGAAATCCATGTAGGATGCTGAGTAGTTAACAGGACCACTCATGAGAGACCAAATCAGTGTCTCAACCTCTCCTGTATACAGGCACCCAGAGGTTGTAATAGCCCTAATAAATCAGATTGTTGGTGCAATTTCAAATTAATACAGCCTGTAGAAGTGACTTGTCTTTGAGCTGATGATGCTATCGGGCTCTCATTTAAATTAAATATAGATGCTGTAATTGCTAATGCAAATTAACATCTCAGAAATCCAGCCACCCTGCTCCTCTTTCCTAAGAACATCCTTTGAGGGCTGGACAACGTGCCTACAAAGACAAGTACACCTTAGGAGCAGAATAAGAAGAGATCTAACCAGAATATTAGAGACAGGATTGGTAGTTTTAAATGGAATTGATTCAATAATACTGAGGAATAAACTGGCCACTGCAGCAGGTGGTCTAGCAAAATTGAAACAGCCCTTACAGTCATCTCTATTGGCATTAGGAACTAGCCAGTGGCTCATTTCCAAAGTACTGACAAAGTGGGAAAAGGCCGGGGACCAAGACCACAAGTTAATAGTAGAAGCACTTAGTACAGTTCAAGATAATGTGTCTTTAGCTTTCAGTTGTCTACAAGCACAGTTATGGATGAAAGGAACAGCATCTTTGATCATACGGGAAGAGGGTGAAGGTGATTTCCCAGCTGAAATTTGAAAGATTGTCTGAGATAATGCGATTCATTTTGAAAGAAAGTTTCAGTCCTGGTGGACTATGGTAAATTTCACCTATGATCCTGCCTCTAATGTGGCCACTGCCTTTGTGCCTACTATACGAAATGCCACTGTTTATGTTATCCACCCCATCATCCCACTAGGATGAAATAATGGAAAAATGGTGCTTTAGCCCTCAGAACATAGGGTGTAGGCAGGAAAGGTGAATGAAACACGGCAAACAATAATCTTAGAATCGTGTGTTACTAAGGAACAACTAGGATTCATTTGTGAAAGCAATACTATTAATGCCCAAGATGTGTGTCTAGACACTGAGCAAAGTATTTGTCACTTTGAGATTCATCCAGTCACTGATCAGAAAACTGTGCTTGTATATACTGGTAAAGGTTGTGTATGCTTGAGAACTGCTTGTGCTATTGTAAAAATTGATAAAAACGATGTTATTTTGCCTAGTAAAAATCATTCTAATTTTCGTATTTGTAATTTTGTTAAGATTGTCAGGTGTGATTTTTTTTGTATTTGGCCCCAGTGACGTCCCACCAACTGATTAAAACCAATTACACAATGTATCACAGACTAGATTTTGAAGAAAATCCAAAAAGTGGAGAGAAAACCCAAATTACTGTCCAACATGATACAAAAGAAATAACCAGTATTCTGCAAAGAATAAAACAAAACGCAGATCATTACTGGGGGGATATAATATTTGGGTGGTTACCAACTGCAAATGGGATCTGTAATAAATTTTGTCACCCCATTGTAGTTTTATTAATATTAGTGGGAGTAAGTTTAGGGTTATCTTTTATATTGCTAATTCAGAAATGGAGAATACTGCAGCTAGTGGCTGTGTTAACCTCCTTATCAAATGTACATAGTAAAGTATTAGGAGACTCTTATTATCGTAGGGATTTATGTTAAGTACAAGAATTTACTTATTTTCTTTTAAAGGGGGTGTCGTGGTTTGAGAGGACGTGAGGGTTTTTTTTGGGATGCTATGGTCAAACCAAGACATGCTCAGATTTGAATTTTGGCACCTGGTCTGGCCGCTGAGAACACAGGGGTTTAAAAGCAGAGAACTCCCAGGAAAAGTTTCTCTTGGGTTCCAGTGGGTGAAAGGCTCAGACATCCCCCGCCCAGCTGCTGGCTGGGCGGGGGAGGGGAAGCCATGCGGCTGGGTGAGGTGAGAGGTGAGCCAGAGCCCTGAGGATGGAAGGGTGGAGGAGCACCAAGAGGCATCAGGCAGACACTGCCCCCCCCCCCTCTTCCCGCCCCCAGGAGAGAGAGAGCCAGAGCCAGTCGGTGCCTGTGTCACCTTGAAATTTGATAGCAGGCCAGTCGAGAAGGAGAAGGGGGGGGTGTGGCAAGAAGGTGCCCGGCAGGGCAGCCGTGGGAGTTCTGGACAGGCAGAGACTGAGACTTTTAACCCTGTTCTTGGATGATGGAAACCTTAGAAATGCTAATCCTCCTGGAGCTGAATGAGAAGAGAGATAGAGATGAGATAAGAGGAAATGGGCCATGAGAGAAGTTGAGAAGAATCTTGGGTGGGCGGAAGTGATGGAGTGGCCTTTGGCTGGACTTTTCTTGTACCACAAATCAAAGCTATTTAGCCTAATTTAAGGCTGAAAAAGAACATGCCTTCAAAGGATTCAAAAAATCATCATTCAGTACTGCAGTTCAGTATTCAGGACAAGAGCACATCCCACAGGCTTAGAGAATTGGGGCTGTTTAGCCTGGTGAAGAGAAGGTTGCATGGAGACCACACAACACATTCTGGTATCTGAAGGGGAGGAGGAGAGGGACTCTTCATTAGGAACTATGGAGACAGGACAATGGGCAATGGCTTCAAAGAGAAAGAGGGCAAGTTGAAATTAGATACTAGCAAGAAATTCTTCCCTGTGAGAGTGGTGAGGCACTGGCACAGCTTACCCAGAGAAGTTATGGACACTCCAGCCTGGTGTTCAAGGCCAGGCTGAATGGGGCTCTGAGCAACCCGGGCAAGTAAAAAGTGTCCCTGCCCATGTCAGAGGGTTGGAACTAGATGGCCTTTAAGGTCTTTTTCAACCCCGGCCATTCCATGATCCTGTGATTCTGCTGTGGTAGCGTTCAGGATGGAGTGTGTTCTGCATGTTGGCCATTTCCAACACACCATTGGTTCCAGGTGCCATAAACTAGCTTGCTCCCTGAAAATTCTTTCAAAATTAAGAACATCTCTCTATATATAATATACATAATAAATGAACAAATGGGTTTGCACATTTGTCCACTAAGTTGTTGATGAGATTGCTGTGAAGTTTCATTTGGTTTTCTTGTTTGCTCATGAGGCTGACGATCCTTGTGCCAGCTGCCTCAAAGGCAGCATTTGCCTCCTCCTCCTCCCTCTTCCCTCCTCCCTCCTTCCTCCTCCCTCCTCCTTCCTCCCTCCTCCCTCCTCCCTCTTTCAATTTATTTCTGTTGGCAATTTAACGTCATTTTCCCTTTCATACCTGAAAATCCCTGCATGCTTCTGGGTTTCCTCAGTTTTCATACAGATCTTCTTCCACCCTTGACAATCCATAGTTTTCATACCATAAGGGCATGCTTGCAGGCATAAAAGATTTGATTCCTTTTTATATCTATGGGAATTTAATTATTAGCTTCGTGCCTTTTCATAGAAACAGTAGGGAATTGATAGCTTGTTCCCTGAAGTACATTAAAAGGAGAATGAAACATTAATTGTGTGGAGTGGTAAAAGTTGCTATCTATTTTCTTCCAAGAACTACCCCAAAAGATGCAGGAGGTGATGAGGCCTGGCTAGATGAGTTTCACTTCTAATGGAAGGAAACTACCATGCCAATAAGAGCTCTGTGCTGAGGTCTCAGAAGAAGAGAGAAACATATGTGTTTGTAAAGTGAAATTTCTGTTAGACACTTCCCTCTTCAAAGCAGCGTGTTCCATGCCAAGCAGACAACAAAGAAACAAAAGATGAGTGTGACTCTGCATCCAAATTCTGCAATGTCCCCAGAAGTGAATTTCTCTCTTCTATAGGACTGACTTGTATGAAGATACACCGTGAAGTGTAGCAAATGTCTACTTTTCATTTACATTTTTACCCTTTTCTTCTAAGAACCTTAACTATAAAAATAATGGTTGCTTTCCGCACTCAGACATCTACACTCCTGTGGTTTTAATCCAGCTGATAGTTACCCATCATTGACAACTAGTTTGCTATTAGGTCTCCGATGACACAGATGCTTCTCATGCCGGTAACAAACCCATTGCAGTATCAGCTTCTAGACAACACCCTACCCATGCAAAGTCTTCCCTCTTCAACCATTCTTCACTTGTTTCATTCGTGGAAAGACTAAGACATAAAGCAAGAAATTGCTGTGCTATTGAAATGTGCCCTGTCAATACCATTTTCTTTTCTCCAAGGAGCTATAAATAGGTGGGAAAGGCAAAGTCATTCCAAAAAGGGAAAAAAGTCCCCCCTGTGAAGATTAATATTCTAATAAGAGGCCACTCTTTGCATAATCACAACCGTTCTGCAGGAGATTTTACTTTATTTATGTGTCTCTGCCTTACTGTCCAAACATTTGCCTGAGGAACAGTTTTTCTTCTTAGTTTTGGTTGGGGGTTGCTGTTACATTGCTCTGCATCAGGGGTTCCAGACTCCGCTCCGTGCCATTGGAGTTCCTGGCTTGATAGCCAGGGGGCTGCAGTGGCCTCTCACCTTCTAGCCTGGGCTGCAGGTATCTCATCAGTCAGGAGCTGGGCTGTGTGAGGATCAGACCAAAGGAGCTTTCTAGACCTGGGAATTTTGAACTCCCTATAAAAGTAAGCTCTGAACAATAAAACAGGCAATTTGTCACAAGGACCTTTGGAATGTGTATCATCTCTGACTGCAAGCCACAGCCCTCACCATAACACCGCTTTGCTCTCACTGCATGTGTCTGTGAGCATGCGCATCTCATTGATGACACACAAACCTCTGTCTATATGTTCCATAGCTGGGACATTTGATTTTTGCTTAGACAGGCAGTGTTTGCATGATATAGCCAGAAAAAGTCCACTTATGAAGACACTGAAAAACACTCCAGTTGGAATTTCCTGAGAGAATCGGAAGAGGTGTGGGAATTGCAAAGATAGAAATGTCACAGACTCAAGAGGGTTTGATTTACAGCCTTACAAGAAGCCTAGATTGGTGTGAAAGCAAGGTACACAGACACTGAACAGGGAAATCATCAACCTCTGTTTCTATAGTTATAAGTAAGAATAGGCCTTAAGTAAGTAAGAAACTGTATTAGATAAGGAAGTGTTTTATAGTATAGTCATGTAGTCATGTGATTGTACTAGAATAAACTGAGAGTTGAGCTATTATAATAGAGACATAGATGTGTACATGTAATCAGGCCTTATTGGGCAAAAGTATCCACATTGCAGTAGAAAGAAGTAAAGGTGGCAGCTTAGAAAAGCAAGACATATTCTCTGGCGTCTGTCCATTGGATTAGAAAGTTCTATGGCTACAAGTGTATTCTCACCTGACTGTGAATGAACTCTTTCTCGACTTCTGCAATGAGGTAAACTGCACACAACATCCCAATACTCTGCTACTTCATTGTGTAATCTGCATAGAACTGAAGCTCAGCGAAGGCATTCAGCTTTTCCAGTTTTCAGTGTCTGTGCTGCCCAAAAGCACTGTGACATCCCTCCGGATCTTTAGTCCTTGCGAGGCTGTAACACGCACATTGGTACTTCAAGGTAAGAAGGAGCGGGCAGAGAGAACCGTGATTTGACAGTGGTTTACAGGTTGTATAGGAAAGAGGACTGCCCCTTGAATGTGGTGCAAATACAAATTTCCACCAGGTTCAGGGGTACGCTCCAGCCAAGCTTGTTGTCCTGGCGCATTTTCTCTCTGTGAAATGCTTTGCAGTATGATATGGACGGCAAGAGATGCAGAATACACAGGAGCTACGTAGTGCTGAGAATCTAAGGGCCTGGCTCGAGCGTCTTTTGACAGAGCAGCGCACTAGAGTCCTTGGCTGCTGCCACAATGATCTGTGTGAGAAATAGATGCCTATTCCCCTCCGGGAGAGTAAAAGCAGGACTGGTATCAAGAGTCGAAGAGCACTGGGCTAGTGGCTGCAACATACCAGCTGTAAAAGGAGCATGACTCTTACTGGCCTACCACTCAAACTCACGGTGGCAGTGGTAAGGATTAAAGTTCAGTGAGAGCTGTTTGTGCTGCTACCTATGGCCCTTCCAAGCCTTCTGTGGAAACAACTGTGCCTACCTTTAGGTTCCGAGATCCAGAGAACACAATGCTAGTTGCAGTGGAGAAGGGAAGGTCAGTGTGCACTGGTGAGTTTGATGTGGCTTAAGTGGGGCAGGCGGAAGGTGCAGCCCAAGGATCGCTTTTATTTCTAGAGCCTTTTTCTATGCAAACAGCTGCTGGACGTTTGCAACAAAGATGTGAGAGTCAGAAAGTTAGGGCAGGTCTATGTGGGAAAGAAGATACAGAGGACTGTGTGCAGTTTAAAACCTGCTTAGAAAAAGAAGGAGATACTTTGAGAACATCTTCTGTTTTGACACTTCCACCTGTGTGACCTCTAGCTGCTTGGACAGGGCCACAATGAAAGAATGTGAAAATATTTGCACTGCCAACATCAGTTTGCACAGAAAAGAGGGTAGGTTGGCAAATGCCTTCTGTCCTGACACATCTGTCAGTTAGAAGTGCAGCTGAAAATGCTTGGCTGTAACGATAGTCTCTGCCACTTTGAGAGGATGTGCTGATGCATGTATATATATCATTGAGAAAGAATGTGCAAATTGCTAGTATGTTTCGTTTGGTTGACAGACTGCAAAAGGAACTGTCATGACCAGCAGTGCCTTTTTGTTGTGGGACTTTTTCTTTGAGAGCAACCACTGGACATTTTGAAGTGGTTTGGCATCTTCAAGCATTAGAGTGCAGGATGGTACATAGATCTTGAGGGAAAGTGCATATCTCCAGGGAGCTGGATGCAGTTCACTGGGTGCAAGTTACATGTTGAGCAGCTGATGGCCCAGAAAACGTTCTAAAATGAAGAGGCCGTGCTGCAATTGCCTTTTATTTTGAAGCTTATAAACTGTGCAGCCAACAATGAACTGATTCCTCTTCCTTCTCTGCTACATGCAGGATTCCATTCTGTCAGTGCCCAAGAGCCAGGATCCAGAGCGGAGCTCTTGCCCCAACACTGCTCCCACACGAATGGGGCTGGGCTAGAAAAGTGCTTGTCTTTTTCCTGGGCACTGTCAGTGCTCATCTAAATAACTACACCACAGTATTGTCAACCCATAAAACAAGGACACGCACCGAGCCCAGCTCGAAACCACCCCAGGACACAGCCAAGTCGGAAACATCCCTGCTCTCCAATCAACTGTGTCGGGACAAAAAGATTTCACCAATCTTCCCCTTCCAAGTGGATACTCTTCTTTGCCCCACACTCAAAGGCCAGCACCAGCTCTTCACCCCTAACAAACTTTTCTCTCTCGTAGAATCTGGTAATAATCTTGAAAACGTCAGCCGAGCTCGCAACAGAGCTCTCAAAACTGTTGGTGGAGAAAGCTCTTTGCTGCCTACAATTTCAATTGCACCCATCAAACTATAAAGACACACCCTGCTATCGCCACTTTTCTTCTCATCTCTAGGTACCGCCATAAGCCTTCAATCTCTCCGAGTCAGGATCCAAATAGGATGGCACCAGGGACTGCTCACACAGTCCCCAAAGCTACAAGGGGAAAAACCTGTCCTGCAGAGGCCTGGCCTCTGCCTTCCCACTGACAGTTCAACAACTCTAACCCAGAGAATTGCCTATTGGGAAAAGCCTTTCAATTCACTGAGACCAACCAAAGTGCGCATCCAAACTTTGCCAAAGAGAGGAGGAACTATAAGCCCATCTCAAAAGAAATGGCATACCTGTTTTGTGGAGAAGAGAAGAAACCTCAAAACTTTGTAAAAGTTGTAAAGCCCGGTATGCCTTTATTACGACACGCCGGACGCAAGTCCCCCAACAAGGCATGCGTACTTCTGAAGACCTCGGGTCTTCTTTTATCCCCCTTCCAAATGCATATGCATACAGTTTCACAATAAGTTCATACATATTCATTCCATGTGACATTTAGCACCAGTTCTTCTTTATCAAAGAAATTTCTAAGTCGGGGGCAAATTGACCTTGTGGTCTTGTCTGTTTTTCTTTCTCTGTCTCCTTGCTGTCTCAGCATGCGAGTTTTCCTTCAGCTTTGGCCTCACAGACTTTTCACCTCTCTTAGACACTTCACCTAATTCAGAATGGATCTTTACTATGTCTCATACCCTCCTCCAAAATCCAAAACATCCAGGACCTGATCCTATACAAAGGTGTCAGAATACTCCTATTGGGCATTACCTGTACGGGGCACGAGCTAGGCTGCACACCAAGACGCAGCACAGCTCTTTACCTTGTCCAAAAGAAGTGTGCAGGCAGAATTTCAAGAAGGCTGCCCGGAGGAAGTGGAAAACACATGCCAAATGGATTCTTTCAGGAAGGAGACTGCCTTCCAAAGATGGATACCATCTCCATGATTGTACAAATTGAGTCAGTGCTTCCAAACCAAATATGCCAGGATAGAAAGTTGCTGCCGCCCTTAAGCTGCACGACACAGCTTCTTATCTGCAACTCCAACACTGGGGTTAAGTTCTTTCCTTCCCATGAGAAAGCATTGCTGTTCTCCTTCAGGAACTTAGCAAGCAAAAGTTGCATACCCCGTCCAGTACTGACTCTGTCCAACAGTGGCTCCTACACAAAAGGGGCCAGGACAGAAATGTCTTGCTGAACTATACCCCCCCCACGATACCTTATCAGCTGCCCTACCAACATTGCCACCATATCTTTTACTTCCCAAGCAAGGAAAGGCACTCCAAGTCACTTGGCTTTGCCTTGCCTCCCGTACCATGCCTAGTTTTCCTAGCCTACCCTACCCTAGCTTTGCTTGCTTGCCTATGTCTGCCTTGCCTAGCCCCACAAATAACTTCCTGGCTTTGCTTTGCCTTGCCTACCACTCTTTGCCTTGCCTTCCATGCAGGTAAGGCAATGCAAAGCAAGTGTAGGCAATTGTAGGCAAGTCAAGGGAGAGGTTGGCAAGGCTGAAGCCGTGAGGGGAAGCCAATGGAATGGTAGGTGAGAGAAGTCCCAGAAGTCAGAGGCAAGGCTGGGCATAGGAAGTAATCATAACAGGAAGGGCTAGGCAAGGCAAAGCCCTGTAGGAAAACTGTAGGCAGGTCAAATGTCAGGCATGGGTATGCAAGGGAATGCAAAGCAATGGAGAATCAGCAGGGCAAGGCAAGGAAACTGTTGGCTTGCCAAAGCAAGGCAAGTGGCAGGTCCACTCAAAGATTGCTGGTACACAAAAGCGGCCCGGACAGACCTCTCTGTCCACCCTTGATCTTGCATGGGCCATGTCTAATCTGCACCTAAGACACTTGGGTTGCCTGCTTTCCTTTGTATGCAAAAGAACTGTCATTCTGCTCCTGAAGCCCAAGGGTGAAAGAGGAATTTTGTCTCCAAAATTCAAGACATGTAAGGATAGATGTCAGAAGAAAGCTGTCAGGACAGATAGGTGTGCTTGCACATGACCTCCTCCAGGCTTCCACTCACATGCTCCTGAAATGCTGGGGCCTTGAGAAAACAAAAAAAGGCAGTGGAAACCTGGAGAATCCTAGGAGAAGCACGCAGGTCAATGCAAGTTGAAGAAATTCCACAAAAATTGTGAGGTGGTGAATTCCAGGTGGGGGTCTGGTGAGCAAGGTAATGCAAGGCAAGAAAGGGGTTCAAGGGCAAGGCAAGTGGTGGTTTTTCCAGGCAACACAAAAGAGAGGGAGGCAAGGCAATAAGAGTCCTAGAAGGAGAAGGAAATGAAAGATTGGAACTGGACAACTGGGAAGCAAAAGAAGCATAGGGGAGCGAGTCAATGGAAGGCACTGGCTTGGTATGAAGGGCAAGAGAAGGACATGCATGGGTCAGGAAGGCAAAGGAAAAGAAAGGAATGGTCAGCAATGACAAGGAAATGCAAGACTGGGTAGGAAAGGCAAGGCAATGTGGGGGAGGGTCAGGCAACACAATGGGTATCTTAACAGGAAATGTCCATGCATATCAAGGCCAAGAGAAAAGTGGTAGAGAGGTCAAGGTGGGAAATAGGTGAGTGAGTGCAGCTAAGAAAGAAGGAAAGAAAGTGCATAGCTCTCGTGTGGGTGTGGGTGTGGGTGTGGGTGTGGGTGTGGGTGTGGGTGTGGGTGTGGGTGTGGGTGTGGGTGTGAAGTTTGCAGGATGTAAAGCAAAGAAAGCTGTCTCTTGATTGTAGAGTGAATGGATTTTTTTGAACATAAGTGGCAAGGTCCAAGCAACCTTTCATCCTGGCACATCTGCATGTGTGAGACATAGCCAGAAACTTTTCCATTTAGATTCAGACTGCAAGCAGGACAAAGAATGTGATGGTGTGAATAGCTGAGCAGGAAAGCACATCATATGAGCATGTTTCAACAGAAGCAGTTTGTGCGAGGAGATGGACAGGTGGGACTCCAGCAATATGGCAATGAACTCAGCTGACAAGCAAAGTGCAATGCCTCAGTGCATGCTCTGAAAATAAAAGGCTGCAAGGAAAAGGCAAGGGGACAGGTCAGTGAAAGCTTTCTGTCCTGGCACACTGAGCTGTTTGAAGGTGAACCACTGTTTGGTTTCACTAAATACTCTGTGGCACAGACAGGATGTGCCTGTCTGTGTAGCTAAGAAGGAAAGTGAGAATCACCGGTATGTTTGGCAGAGTTTGTAGGCTGCGAGGAGAAGGTGACGGCCAGGCCTGGCTTGTGGCTGGGGCACTTGTTGCAAGGAAGAAGCTGCTGGATGGTTTAAGCTTTTTGGGGATCTGCAAGAGTGAAAGACTAGGCTGGTACCTCATTAAACTAATGATTGCTGATCATCTGGCTGAATCTATGACATAAACCAGACGTGAAATTTCCCCCCATTCACCTCAGTTTTTTCAGCTTTTCATCCAACAGCCTGAGTCTTTTTGAGGCTGTGGTCAAACGTCTTGCCTTGAAAGCTAAAAGTGTCTCAGTTCACCCGCTAAGAAACATGGAAAACAGCTCTAGTCAATTTCAGAATTCCCCTGAGCAGAGCTGGTGTTTCGGTACCTGAAATTACCATTGCGAATATGTGCAAGAATCACCATTTTATTAGGCAAACATTTGAAATACGGTGGCAGCTTCACCTTCTTGTCGTTGCAATCCCTGGAAGTTTTGCTGTTTACTGAAGCAGGAAACAGATCAAACACGAGAAGCTCAAGAATCCAAGCTCACTGGCCATTGTGCAAATAGCACTTGATGAATTCAAGGTACCATTGTAACATACAGAATGGCTCTGTGCAAGAAAATGGACACGTCGTCCTTCACGGGGGCAGAAAAACTTTCTACCATGTGAACTCTGGGAGTAATCAATCATGCTTCAGTGTCCTGTGGCTGGTCAGAAAGCTACACAATGGGTGTCTGTGCCCATGGCCCTCTCAGGGCTCAAGGCCGCACATAAACTCCCCACCTTACAGACACGCAAGTAAAGCCCACCGAAAATGCAGTTCTCCAGACAGCTTACTGAAACCAGGTAGGAGTTCCCAGCATCACGCTGGGCACTTCTGTCCACAGATGGCTTTGTTTTTAATGAATCCAGAACAGAGTTGCATTTCTCTAGTGTCCTGGGTTGACTATATGATGCTTTTATCCCCAATCGTCTCATTCTGTTTACGTTGAATATTAAGTTTTGCATCTTTAAGAGTGTTCCTGACAGTGAAGGGGGGAAGAGAAGAAGCGTGCAGTTTGTTTTCAGACACTGCACTCACTCCTCCACATTCCTGCTCCTGACTGTGTTGTCTGCGGATGGACAGACAGCGGGACAGAGCTCTTAGTTCGCTTTTTAGTTAGTGTTAGCTAGCTGAGGCAAAGAAGTTCCCTGGACTGTTTTTTTCCCTTTTCTTTGGACCTCTTGAAACTGCTCTGGACTGAACACCCAGGAGGGCACCGGCAGCTGCACCCTTGGCCCACCAGGCCAGGCCTGGCCTGCGACAATTCCAGCACCGGAGGGACTGATCAGACACTGAGTGAGCTCAGCTGCAACCCAGGGACAGGGTTTTCTCAGTTTGTCATCTCTTTTAGAGTGGCAAGGGGTCTCATTGTTTGATATTGCTTTGGTTTTATTGTTTAATAAACAGTTTTTTTCCACCTTTCTCCAAGGAGGTTCTTTTTCCTCCCGGACCAGTTGGGGGGGAGGGGCCAATTGGATCTGCTTTTTCCACTGGAGCTCCTTTGGGGAATTCTTCCCCAAATTTGCTCTAAACCTGGACATCTAGTCGTTAGCTCTACTGAGGTATTTTATGTGACATGGTGAGTAAAAAGTTGTTTTGACAATGATAAATAACAGAGGGGATAATGTTCCTTTTGCTGCTATCTTCTTTTGCTGCTATCTTCTTTTGCTGCTCCATTTTGCTTGCTTTGTTATTGCTTTCTGTCAAAGAAAGGCTGGGAAAATCCCTCATCAAGTCTCGCTGTGAAGACAGACTACCAGAAAGGTAGAGAAAGTTCGAACCTTTCACAGACCCTTGTAGCACGTGTCTTGGTCAATTTCTATGCAGATCCTTTCTTCCAGAAGGACTTTTTTGCACCTTTAGAGCACATTGAACTGAATCCAGAACAAAAGCAGTGAATAGAGGAACCGTTCACTTTTCATTTGAATGTTGATAAAAATGAATATCAAATAAAAGTATTTTAGAGCAGCAGGAAGATTTTCTATGTAGCCAGCAAATCATAAAAAGATGCATATTTACAGGTTGTGTTCCTTTTGGAATTTACAAGAATTCCAGACAGAAAACACAGCTTAGTAAACTGCAAATCTAAGTTACAGTATCTAGAAAGGTGAAATGAAAAAGAGCAAGAGGAAGAAAACCAAAAAGAAAACCAAAGGAAGTCAGAAATACGGCACAACCTCTCCGCCTTTTCTGCTTACTACAGTGTTTTGCGGAGAAAAGAAGAAACTTCACAACTTTATAAAAGTTGTAAAGCTCGGTATGTTTATTTACGGTGCGCGCCGGACGCAAGTCTCCCAACAAGGCATGCGTACCTCTGAAGACCTCAGGTCGTCTTTTATCTCCTTCCTAAATGCATATGCATACAGTTTCACAATAAGTTCATACATATTTATTCTGCGTGACATTTAGCACTAGTTCTTCTTTATCAGAGGAATTCTTAGGTCTGGGGCAGATCGACCTTGCCCTTGCGGTAATTTCTGTTTTCTTTTCTCTGTCTCTTTGCTGTCTCTGGAATGCGGCCTTTCTTTCAGCTTTGGCCTTACAGACCTCTCACTTCTCTCAGGCACTTCACTTAATTCAGAATGGATCTCTACTCTGTCTCATTCCCCCCTTTCCTAGGAAATAAGTAAATTCTTTTACTTAATGAAAACTTTCACAACAGTAAGTGTCTTTTAGTGCTTCACTGTGTGCTTTTGACAAAGATGTTAGTACAGCTATTTGTTGTAGCATTCTCTAGTACTAAATTAACAATATAATAGATAGTCTTAAACTTATCTCAACTAATATTAGTAAGACTACAATGGGGTGACATAACTTATTAAAGATTCTATTCGCATTTGGTGACCACCCAAAGATCACATCTAATAATCTTAACAAAATTACATATACAGAGATTAGAATGGTTTCTACTAGACAGAATAACATCATTGCTATCAATTTGTACAGCAGCACAAGCAGTTCTCAAGCATACACTCTTTTCTAGTATATACGAGCACAGTTTTTTGTCAGTGACTGGATGAATTTCAAAGTGACAAATACTTTGTTCAGTGTCTAAACACACATCTTGAGCATTAATAGTATTGCTTTCGCAAATGAATTTCATTTGTTCTCTAGTAATGCAGGATTCTAAGTTTACTGTCTGCCACTTTCTATTCATCTTTCGTGCCTACACTCTATGTTCTGAAGGATAGAGTATTGTTTTTCTATGGTTTGATCTTACAGCAATGATGGGATGGACAACATAAACAGTGGCATTATGTATGGTAAGCACAAAGGCAGTTGCCACATTAGAAACAGGATCATAGGTGAAATTCACCATAGTCTGCCAGGTTCGAAACTTCTTTTCAACATCAATTGCATTATCTCACACAATTTCTTGAATTTCAGCTGGAAAATTACCTTCACCCCTTTCTCATATGATCAGAGCTGCTGTTGCTTGTATCTATAACTGTGCTTGTATACAACTGAAAGCTAAAGACACATTATCTTGAACTATACTGAGTGCTTCTACTATCAGCTTGTGGTCTTGGTCTCTGGCCTTTTCATACTTCTTTACTTTGGCAGTACTTTTGAAATTTGTCACTGGCTAGTTCCTAATGCTAATAGAGATTACTATAAAGGCTGCTTCAATTTTGTTAGGCTACTTGTTGCAGTGGTCAGTTTATTCACCAGTATTTCTGAATCAATTTCATTTAAAACTCTTAATCTTGTCTCTAATATGCTAGTTAGATGTTTGTTATGGGGAACAGGAACTGCTTTCTGTTTATGACCATCTCTCTCTGCTAGAGGGATGTGCTGGGCTCACACTGCAAATTCAGACACACTTCACAAGTGTATCTGACAGAGGTTTAGGTCATATTTGAGGAAGATGTTTGTTCTGAAATGTAGAGACGTCAGGAATCTCCTTCTCTCTCCAAAGCACTTGATTTCTCAGATGTGTGGCAAGCAGGAATGTCTCTCTTGGTCTACGAAATTTCACTCACCTTGCCCCTAGCTTCAGGTCTAAGCCTCAAGTAAATAATGAAGGGGAAGTCTGAGAGAAGAGCTTAAATTCATTGCAGTGCCTCAGAAGAAACTGGGATCAGGTTTCTGCTACTTGAAACACTCAGCACAAAAGTGATGCTCAAAATCTTACAGCTTGCTGCTGAGCTCTGAGGGGGAGTCTCTCTCTACGTCTTTTAAGCAGAATTTAACTGCCTCAGACTGGGACAATCACTGATCTAAACTTCAGTAGGAAAAGGGATAGCTATAAATAAAGAAAATCACCTTCCTTGCTTGGGTTAATTTACTACCTGCAGTTCAGCACCCTTTATCAGCTATTGCCTGAGTGTTCAGCCAACTGGCTTGGAAAATGACTTAAGGAGCTGTTGTTCAGTCACATTCTTTACTACGTTAGGTTCAAGTTTGGAGTTTGGGTAGAGTCTGAACTAGTATGGGGTGTATAAGGCTCTGCTGTGGTAAAAAGTGCAGAGTCCACTTTGAATTCAAATGAAAGTCTGATAGTAATTCGAGCTCAAAGGCAGGTCACTTCTACAGGCTGTATCAAGGTGAAATTACACTAACAGTCTGATTCACTTAGGTTACCACAGACTTCTTGGTGTTCATATACACCAGGGGAGGTTCAGACACTAATTACATCTGGTCTCTCATAAGCTACCTATTGATGACTTGGCACCCTACTTTGATTTCTTCTCCTCTGATTCTTTGAAGAGTCTACAGTTCTTGCTCTTGCCATTCTTGCTCTTCACATACTTGATTCTCGTGGATTACTACAGTAGATATGTTTAAATCTTTTATCACAGAAGGTTTTCTTATGGATCTAGTATACTGATTAAATGCCAGGGACTAAGGCCATTTAGCATTAGTTTGAACAGAGGCACTCTTAAGTTCTGAAACTTCAATTATGATTACACACAATACAATTCTACAAACTAAAATATGAGCTACTCCCGACCGCAATATACTCAGTTTGCTTGAGTAAGTTTTAATCTCAGTTCATTGTCTCTTGGCGTCACTCTTTAAGGGGTTTCTGGGCCTTCTTCACCTGAGAGTGATGGATCTAGGCATTCTGCTCTTTGATTTTGATTGCAGTGAAGGTGGTGAGAAGTACTCGCAGTGGTCTGTCTCACTGTGGCTCTGACGTCTTCTCTGTAAGAGACTTAACATATACATCATCTCCAGGCTATCTAACTCTCTGCTCTGAGTTCCAGCTACATGTTTCTCAATTACTCTGAACTGTTTGCTTAATGCCACTATGTAGGTGGACATTCTGGACATTCTTTTTGTATTTTATATGGTCTTCTATAAGGCATTCTAAAAGGACTCAGCATTCTTTTAGCTCAAGGTTTAGTTTGAATTTGCAATAGTGCTAGTGGAAGAGCTTGGGCTAGGGTAGATTAACTTCTTGCCCCAGTCTTATGATTTGCTGCTTAATTAAATGATTCATTTTCTCTACTTGGCCGCTTGATTGGGGGTGGTATGGGGTGTGAAGTTCTTGATCTATGCTCAGATGGCTACTAATCTGTTGCATTATTTTGGAAATGAAATGTGATTCTTTATCTGAGGATATCGTGGCTGGAACTCTGAAGCGTGGTATTATTCTTTATAAAAATAATCTGATCACTTCTTGAGCTTTCACTGTTCTGGTGGGGAATGTTTCTGGCCACCTTGAAAATGTATCTATCAATACTAGTAAATACTGACACCCTCTTTTCCTTGGGAGTTCTGAAAAGTTAATTTGCCACTGCTGTACAGGCCCATGGCCTCTCCTAGTCTGACTGAGCTTTGGCCGGGGGGGTATTTTGGGGTTAGTCTGGAGGCAAGGATCACATTGTCGGCTTACTTGAGTGATAGTGGCATATAAATTCTTGACAACGATACAACGATTGTTTCAATCAGATGTGTGTTCTAGAAAGCCTGTGGAAATTACTGCTTCAAAGTCAACACTTCATTTCAATGCACTCTGTATCACTCGCAGCCTTGGTCATTTCACAAAGGAGCCACACTCTATAAAAGGCTTCTAAGTAGTTAGGCTCTAGGGTGTTTTCTAGTGCCCTTCCTTCACTAGTAACCATGAAAATGGGAAGGGATTCCTAGCTCTCTTTCAATGGTAGCCCACCCCTTGCAGTTGTATGTCTCTTTTGGTTAGTATTATTGTATTATGGCTTACCTTCGAGGAAAATCTGTACCTCACCCTTTGCTGCTTTCTTTGCCTCTCCATCCGCCAGCTCATTCCTTTCCTCCAATTTTAAGCTCACTCTCTAGTGTGCCTTAATATGCCTTTTCAGGTAGCTGAACTGCTTCCAGCAGCTGGATTGTCTCTTCTTTCTCTGTGAGGTCAGCAGTCCCCTCTCTTTCCAGATGGCTCCATGTGCATGTATGACTCCAAATGCATTCTTTGGGTCTGTTTAGATGGTTATTCTCTTCTTTTTTGCCCTTTCTAGGGCATGGGTCAGGGCAATTATCTCAGCTTTCTGTGCAGAGGTACCTGTTGGTAAGGGTCCAGACTCGATTACCTCTCTGCAGGTAGTCACTGTGAACTTTGCAATGTTGCTTTCCTGTCAGTGAACCAGGTCTCTGCATCGTCCGGAGGAGTGTCTCTTAAGTCTGGGCGGCGGGAGTAGGTAGCTTCGGTGGTCTCTAGGCAACTATGGTGTCCACTGGGAAAAGAAGCTGGGTTGACAATATTAGTCACCACTAGCTCTACATTGTCTTGCTCTACCATGATGGCCTGGCATTTCAGAAACCTCTGTGGTGAGAGCCAGTGGCCACCCTTTACTTCCAGTGCTGCAGACACTGTGTGGGACACTAGCACAGTCATTTTTGTCCCAGGGTAAACTTGCATGCCTCTTGAATATTCAGCACAACTGCTGCTACAGCTCTGAGGCAACTTGGCCATCTTTTGGCTGTTGCATCTAGTTGCTTAGAGAAGTAAGCAACTGCCCTTCAGTAAGGGTCTAAGTTCTGAGCCAGTATTCCCTGGGCAATTCTTTGCGTGGGAAAAATAGAAAGAATGGTTTACTTACATCTGGAAGTTTCAAAGCTGGAGCTGACATGAGGGCACTCTCTCTAGCTGGCGAAAGGCCCATGTGGTGTCTTGTGTCCACTGGAGATCTCTGTTTCTATTGGCAATAAGAGCATAGAGGGGTCTGGCGAGCAGTTCATAATTATCTTACTCTAGGTAGATTACCTTCTGTTTCACTACCTGTGCCTTTTTCTTTGAGACTCTGTGTCCTTGGAGTCTTAGGAAATTCAAAAGGCTTACCGTCCAGGCTTCTCCTGCTTCCTTCATCTGAGTGGCTACTAGAAGATCGTCTATGTACTGCAACAGCTTCCTTTCCTCTTGTGGAGCTTCTTGGGACTCTGGGTCTTTGCAAGCTGTTCTCCAATCGGAGTGGGGAATCTTGAAGCCTTCAGGCACATGGACTATGTGAGCTTGTGTTTGAATGCAAAAATTTTCTGGCTGGCTTCGTGGATAGGGAAGCAAAAGAAGGCATCTCTTAGGCCTAAAACAGTGAACCAGGTTAGCTCAGGTGTTAAACAAGTTAGTAAGGTATATGGATTTGCTACCACACGGTATAAATTCTGTGTTATCTTATTGACAGCCCTTAGTCTAGTACTATCAATTATTGGGCTGATTCTTTCCTTATCTTCTTTTTGAGGGTACTACTCAGTTCTCACTAGTTGTGTTCTTTCCTTAAACTTGATGCTCATGGGGGAGCATCTTTCACTCTCCTTGGTACAGCAGAGGCCCATACCCTTGAAAACACTTGTTTACTTATTCTAATATCTCCTTACTAATGTCTTTCTTAATTTCAGTGTCTGGTAATGTTAATCCTAACATCTTTATATCATTTGCCTCCAGAGTAACCTTTCTCATTTGAGAATGTTTAGCAAATTGAGCGAATTGTACAAAAGCTTTTAGGTACACATAGTACACATATTACTTTAAAGGTTTGCACAAGTATGCCTTCTCAGACTGGCCAGTTGTTCTCTACACTGCAACATAAACATTCTCCACAGGTACTAAAGCTTTATTTAAAACTGAATATATGGCTCTTGTGTCAACAAAATTCTTCTCTTTTGGGGAGGTCATCTTTACCCTTCCTCCCTTACCTTGGGAGGAGCCTTTAGCAAATCATATGTACTCATTTTGTGAACTGTGATTGCTTTGCATTTCAGCATGATAATCCTTGCCTGATTTCATACGTTGCTATCTTATGCTGCATGCTGAACAACATGTTTGATTTGCTTTCTCTTTGCCTTGTTTTCCCTTTTCAAGAAATCTGGGTGATTTCTTAAAACACAAAGACATTTCAGCATACAAAACTCTATCCCATTTATCCTCCTATTTTAAAACAGTACTAACAGCAATGAAGTATTATAAATCTTTTTATTTTCTGAGCTGCTCCTACTGGCAGCCTTCTACCAGTGAGCCCCTCCCAAAAGGGGCTAATTTAGGAACCTCTTTGCTCTGGTCAGTTCTCATTATTTATTTCTCCTTGCCCTATCTCGCTTCCACTCAAACCTTTTTACAGACCTTCACAGTAGTTTCTCAACTTTCCTCCTATACACACAGCTCCTTAGGTTCTGAATCCGCTTGACCAGAAACCTCTAATTTACATGTGCCCTGACACTTATTAGAACAGTCAAACCAGTGTTTCTCATAAACGCCACACTGCAATAATAACTGCACATTCAGCTTTTGCTCACAGGCCATTCCCGTGTTCCCTGGGGAGACGGGGCAGCCAGAGCTCTCCCTGTGCCCAGGGGACAGCCACTGTCACTTCACACAGCATGTTAATCAAAAACGTGACATAGACACTATATTCTGATTAAACAAAATATCAGTCTTTTCTAGTTCTCTTCTTGCACAATCTAATTAAGCCCTGTGTCTACTTACACTTGTTTTACTGCTTTGCAAAAAGGCTGTGCTAGTCACAGCCGAAATTCTGATATGCCCTCAGACACAAACACTCACACCCGCACCCCCCCTTTATCTCAAATTCGCTAGAGCCAGGGCTTGAATTGCTGTGAGGGGGGGGAATTCTTGGAATTCTTTTAACTCTATCGTAATTAAGCATAAATCACTGTACTATAGTTCTCCTATGTAAAATGCCACTCTTGTTGCAACAAAATCTTAAAATCTCTACAAACACTACTATATAATGAGAATCAAATTACCACAATGCAGCGGAAGAAAATCACTACACAAAACCACTGGGAAAGGGCATATCTCTCAAAGTGCTCGCTTTTCTCAACACAACATAGCATACCATAATTCAGCATTTACTCACATCAATTTTCTTGGACACAATTAAAATCAAACATCTAAGGCAAAGGAACTCTCTGAGCTCATACTCACGGTTAAAATGTACTAGATCTACACAAATCACTACATTTAAACACGATAAATACCATCACTGACATTCTTCTACTCGCTTCTCTGCGGGGCACTTCTGTCCCTGCCCCCGCAGCCTGCTGCAGCCGGCGCCTCAGGCTTCACTCGGCTGCTTCAAACATGGGTAGTACTGACCCGCCCCCGCACTGTAGATTTATTCTCTTTCATACACCATACACTTATACACTTGCACGATTAGAAACACAGTGCACCGACCACACAATGCACACATTAACCATACAGCAACACAGTGTCCGGACATCACACACACACACAAACAAAGCACACACGGGCGCGCCTTGGAGGTCCGTCTATCCCCCCTGCCCCTGCGGGGACAGAGAACTCCTGGCTTGGCTCGCCATAATGTTTTGCGGAGAAAAGAAGAAACCTCACAACTTTATAAAAGTTGTAAAGCCCGGTATGTTTATTTACGGTGCGCGCCGGACGCAAGTCCCCCAACAAGGCATGCGTACCTCTGAAGACCTCAGGTCGTCTTTTATCTCCCTCCCAAATGCATATGCATACAGTTTCACAATAAGTTCATACATATTCATTCCGCGTGACATTTAGCACTAGTTCTTCTTTATCAGAGGAATTCCTAGGTCTGGGGCAGATCGACCTTGCCCTTGCGGTAATTTCTGTTTTCCTTTCTCTGTCTCCTTGCTGTCTCTGGAATGCGGCCTTTCCTTCAGCTTTGGCCTTACAGACCTCTCACTTCTCCCAGGCACTTCACCTAATTCAGAATGGATCCCCACTCCGTCTCAACAGTACCTTAGAAGTACCTTCAAGTGTCCTAACAGTCACATAAGTAGAAAACTGTGCCAAGAACAATCATGGAAAACTGTGGAAAACCATGCTATCCGAACAGAAACATAGGGTTTGCTTTCATGGCAATTAAATCTGCCTGTAATACCTGCGGTAAGGGTATGTTTTGTATATTTTAAAACAATTTTAAAATATTTCCAAATTGAAGGTACTGCTTTTTGCTTGTTTTGAATTACTTTGCTAAATATGGCACACGTTAAAATACTGCAGACATGTGGTTCATTTTAGAGATTCCAAGTGCAAAGGAGGGAAGCATTTTGTGTGCTTAAGAAAGCAAAGTATTCGAGAGTGCTTTTGTTACTTCTTTAGAAGGTTAGAATATGCATAAAAGTTGCTAGCTGGGGACTTGCAATTAATGAATTATTTGCTGTAAGTAGGTCAAATGACATTAGCTTTCAAAAAGAAAAAGTAGCCTTATTCCATGTGCCTATTCTAAAGTAGTTTCATAACCCTTAAGCAGAATATGGACATGAAGAGGGATATGACATGGAAGGTTAAGCAACACTGCTGACAGCAAAAGACTAACCTGCTTCACATAAAGACAGGCAATAAAATACTATTTTTACACAAATATTGCTATTCAGAGCTTTCTTTGAAAAGTTTCAGTGCCAGTCATGACAGTAAAATTCTGAATGACAGTAAAATTCACTCAGTCATGAATAAAATTTACTCAGTCATGACAGTAAAATTTGCTCAATCATGAGTAAAATTCTTAGTGTGAGCTAAGTACCATAAGCAAAGGGTAGCTCAAGCATAACTGGCATTTGATGGAAAAAACGGCAACTTGGCCTGCATTTGTAACATCTACTCCATTAAAAAGCTTACTCTGTCTCAGAATCCTTTTGAGGGATACCGACGCAAGCCGTGAAACTGCATGAAAATGATGATTTAAAGAAGGATATCTTAGAAGAATGGAATAATGGTTAATGTTCTTTTCCTTCCAACTGCTTTGTTTTCCCTTTTAAATTTTTTAAGTCCTTTCTGGTATCACCATGGTAGCACTGCAGCAAGTGTTTGGTTGTAAGCTGTCCATATTGCCAGCTTCTGGACTGCCTTCAGAAAACTTTCCACTGGTTTTGTATAGAAATCACAAGCAGTAGAGATGGCAAAGACTGCAGAAACCTTCTCATCTCTTTCTAGAGCAAGACCATGTCTTTCAGCCACTCTTAACTAGACAACTTTCATCAGTCATGAGGGAGTCTCATGTTCAAGAGCTAAGCAGTGACAGCTGTAAATGACAAAAAGCACACTGAAATTCTCTTGGGACCCCAGCACAGAGCAATGAAGGAGCTTGAATTTACCTTCTTGGGAAGTTTTAAAATGCACATTAACTTTAGGACAGGAGCTAAGCCGTGATAACCTTTGTTGAGTATGTCTGCATAGACAGAGTTTCCATCACTGCAGAAGGAATGCCATTTAACCCACGTTATCATCTCTATCTGCTAAGCTGCACTTACTGCAGAGTATCCGCAACATATTTTACAGGGTGGGCTTTTATGGGTAATCCCTGAGTAATGTTCCAGAGAGAAGTATGTTGGGGGGCAGGGGGGGATATGTGATGCCACCCCTAACTTTTAACTATTTCAAATTATGGTTATATTTGAAACTCAAGAAAGATGTAAAACCTTTCTTTCCTAGACATATTACCAGCACATACTGTACCAGAATTTATGACCCATAACTCTACTGTGAACGCTCTTGCTCTGCACTATTCCTTAAGAAACAAAGTCCTCGCTAAAAATAAAACAAAATTAGCCCAAATATTGGGCTGGATTAGTTCAAAAGCTCTGTACTAAAGGCCAAACACATGTAATAATAGTAATGAGTGGGCTAAAAGTTAAATCAGTACAGCATTACTCAGTTCAAAGATATCTTTTGTCCTAATGTTCTCACAGAAGACTGTAAAAAACCTCTATTTTTGTGGGTTTGTTTTATCCATTTAGATGTACCTTCTACTTCTTTCCACTGTATGAGAATGTTTATGACAAGGTTGGAGGACCTCATGTAACCTTCTATAAGTAAAGAAAGAGAAGCCCGTAAAGAAAGGCAAAATTGTTAGTTGCAGGTGGAAAGAGGGAGGCCAACAAAAGAAAACAAAAGAACAATAATAATTAAGTGCCCCTCTGTCTTCTGTGAAAAGTAAAGGCACAGACAAGAAAGAACTACTGCAAAATTCTCACTAGAAAAACGCAGTTTATCTGCCTCAAGTGTTTTGTGGTACATTTCTTGCTGTTTTCTCATGCCAAACATCTAAACCATTGAAGGTGTCCCTTTTCTCTTTCTGGAATACAGCTAGGAAGATGGCTGTGTCATTGCTGACAAGCTGCTATTCTCAGAGGTGTCCAGCTGAAAGTCCTAGATCAACTGATTTGCTCAGTCACTTTAATATGGCATGACTTAACCACTTACAGTTTCAGCAGCTGAACTTGCCCAGCCCTACAATTCTTTGCCCCTTGAATGGTTATATAAGCTCCTTGGCAACTGGCATTTGCACTGGCTCCTTGCACTGACTTGCTCATCTATCCTTCTTTTCCTTCCCAGTTGTCCAGCTCCAATCTTTCATTTCCTTCTCCTTCTAGGACTCTTATTGCCTTGCCTCCCTCTCTTTTGTGTTGCCTGGAAAAACCACCACTTGTCTTGCCTTGCCCTCGAACCCCTTTCTTGCCTTGCATTACCTTGCTCACCAGACCCCCACCTGGAATTCACCATGTCTCTATTTTTGTGGAATTTCTTCAACTTGCATTGCCCTGCGTGCTTCTCCTAGGATTCTCCAGGTTTCCACTGGGGGGGAATGAGAGTACAAGAAGAGAGTACACAAGAAGAGAGTACAATCTACTTTTTTTCTGCAACAGGGCTAACACCGTAGAAATCAAAATGAACACAAATCCTCCAAGGGGTAGTTCTTGCAAAAGACTAAGACTTCTTTTTGTGTTCACAGGCCTGGAATATTTAGCTTTGGATCACAGCAAAATGCAGATGACAAAACAAGGCCATTAAGTCACATACAGTATGAAGCAGTATGAAAGAGGAAAGCAGCTGAGAGCATCAACCCTGCTAAGTAGTCTCAGTATTCTTCTTGACATTAGCAGAAATTTGAAATGAGTCTCTGAAAATTACAAAGGGAGGCAGAGTAAAAGGCAGCGATGACTCCTCTGGCACAGTGTTTCATAACAGGGGATCTTCAAAATGTAAACATTGTAACATCCTTTCAACTGAAGGAAGGTAATAAAACAACAGGAAGGAAATGGCATCAAATGCTAGAAAGACTCTGGGCAGTGTACTTCTAGACAGAAAGGCCACTGATGGAAAACCGACTGAACTGGCACAATGCAGCAGCATTGAACTAAACCCCAGAAATGTCCACCCCTTCACTCTCTGCCATTCCGGTAATATGCACACAGCAGCTCTGCAACATTCCTACTGATCATCTCCTTGGCAAACTGGGAGTGAGGGTCCATAGTGACGCAGAGTCCCCAGGCAGATGAAAAGGAGAGCTGCTTTATTGCAAAACCCAGGCTATTGAAGCACTCAGGACTTTATCAGTTCCATAGCTTTAAGCCATAACAAACATCATTCAACCAACCTGTAGTGAGAGTCCTATGTATTGGATAAGTGGGTCCTAGCTATTCCAAATGAGTCACAGCTGCGAAGTCCTTAGTTGGGCAGCTGCTGTGGCTTGTAAAGATAGCTGGGATAAAAGGGGTGGGCTGAGAGCCCAGGAGGAGCCCCTGTGAAACCATGAGGAACTGCACTACAGAGAACAGAGAAGAGCTACGTGGCAGAGAACCAGCAAGAATGTATGGACTCTTTAAGAATTGTCAGAGTTTGACACTGGCACAAGGCCAAATGCCCCCATGAAAATACACCTTCTCTGGTGTCTGCTGTGAGATTTTGACCAGGAATAAACAAAGCAGGCTCTCACTTGAAAAAAAGAAATGTTTATTAACTAAACTAAAAAAACAATTACTAAACTACACACAAAAGAAAAAAAGAAAGCACAAGGAAAATGAAAACCCTCACAAAAACACTCTCTTCCTCCTCCCCCCTAAATTCCCAATACAATACATCTTCCAAAATCACCAGTTCTGGGTCCAGCACCACCCTTTAGAATGCTCAACTTTCAATTCCTCAAGAGGAGAGGGAGTGCTTCCATGTGTCGTGGTGGCCTTTTCCGTCCTTGTTCCGATGCTCTCACCACCGAACCAGAATCAGGGCTGCTTCCAGGGTTGTCTTTTTAAGGATGCTTTGTCCAGTTCCAGAAAAGCACAGTATCTCACCTTCCCACCTTTGGGACATCTGTTCCCCCCCATATTTTATATAACCCCTGGGGCCGAGGGGTACCCACACTGAATCTTCTTTGGCTCTGGGACATTTCTCCCCCTGGACTCAGTCTCTGTATCACACGGAAACATGGCTCTGTCCATGGCTACACAGAAGAGTCCAGCATAAAATGCCACTCCATCTTCTCCATTCTTTCAACATCTCTCACTCTCTCTCTCTCTCTCTCTGGTCCAGACCTCCATCACTCGTTCATTTCCTTCGTCCTCCTCCACTCTTATCACTCGTCTAGGAAGGGTTAATGTTCTGTAAGGTTTTCATTGTCCAAGAAGGGTTAAAACTCCTCCGAGCGGCTGGACTCCTGGCTGCACCCCCTCCATCTCCTCAGCCGGGCTGCCTGCTGCCAGCACATGTTTACCAAATTTCCAGATAACGACCACAAACACAGGCTGCACTCTCTCTCTCTGTCTGTCTCCAAGGAGGGGGAACAGGCTGCACATTGCTTCCCGGCATTTCTTTACTTCTTCCTTCCACCCTTGGAGGGGGCCAGGCCTACCTCTCCCGGTCCGGGCCGCATGGATTTTCCCCTCCCCCCGCCCAGCCAGCAACTGGGCCGGGGGAGAGACCCAACTCCTTCCCGCCGGAAATCCAAAGAGCAACTGCCAGGGGGAGAGCCCTGCTTTTACCCTGTGTTCTCAGAGGTGGATCCAATGCCTAGTGGTTGGGCCAGATGGCAATATTCAAATCTGAGCACCCATTGGCCCTATTCACAGCATCCCAGAAATCCTGCTTCCGGGTCAAACCATGACAAGAATATAATAACAAGATAACAACACCAACCGCCATGCACCTCTCTGTGAACACGCGAAGGTTCTAGAACTTGTTGATCTACCTCTAATTCAGCTGCCTCACCTTCCCATAGTCATTTTCTACTTAGCCAAAGTAATGGGCCTCAGCCCAAGGCCTTCCTTTTGTAAGCTTCTACCTATATGCAGCAGCAAACCACTAGTTTCTTCCATGCCAAGACTTCAGGCAGACGATTTGCATCTGCCCTTCCAGTGAAACATAATGGGGAGAGAAAAGCCTGTCAGAGATGTTCAGTCATTCCATTTTCTAGACAGGCCAAATAAAAAGAAAAGCAAGCTATGGGATTGTGTACTTGCTCTTACAAAACACCTGCTGCCCTCTGACAATGAACTAGCAGAAAACCAGCAAAAATGAGACTTGAGGCAAACAACCCTTTGAAGGGAAAAATGAAGTGATCAATAAAGACAACACATTTCCAGGCTATCAAGATACTTGAAATGTCAGCAAAGGCTTGAGAGCAGAGGCTGAACTAATGGGGAAAGGTTAAAAGAATCCCAAGAAAAACATGACCAAAGATTAAAAGAATTCCAAGAAAAACATAGGCAACTGACTTGTTGATGCCTTCAGGAAATCAGTGGCTGCTGATTTAGATAGGCCATTCAAGTTAATTTACCCATGCACCTTCCACTCCTTTTTCACCTGTCAGCATCACAGGGTGAATTGTGACCATGGAATCACAATTATTTGGATTCTGTTCTTAACTTTAGGAGAGAAGTACAGCAGCCGAAGTACCTGTTACTGATTGGATACCCAGGAACACAGAGTTGACACATTTCATTCTTGTCCAGTCACAACTAGCAATACTAAGAGGATAGGAATGGCCTCTTTTCATGATGCTTTTCTTGTTTTACAGCCTGCTCTGATTTTGGTGAAACTTTTTCATTAGCTTCTCTCTAAAAAGGAGAAAGTCCAATTCAATGTCCCTCTCTACTGGTCCAGGTTTACCATTAGGTTTGTCGAGCCTAAAAACGGAATTGGAACTAGCAGGAATTACTGTGTTTTAGGCGTCCGGTCCGTTCAGACAATCTCAGGTTGATAAAAGCCTAAACGCTATTGGCTAAATACTCTGTTTTCCCCCAAGAGAGGATGCATGCAATTTAATCCAACTTTTCGTAGCAAACTCCAGTAATACAAAATCCAGTCATACAAAAGAGGCACAAATAAGCAGGAAGAATTATTGGACCATTTAGGGAAGCAAACTTCTCATCTTCTTTTGGAGTGAGCATAATCTGCTAGCTGAAGTAACAAACTTGAGGACAGAAATCTCCCTACTACTGAGAAGTTGTTTACAATGGAACCACCTAAGCTCTGTGACTTTCCCTTTTCTATTCATTGGTCAAGCCTAGTAGACTAAAATTTACCAGGTCAATCAAAAACAAATGCTAATCTAGTCAGAGCTCTATGAAAAGTCCAAAACTAATTGGAGTTCTTCTTAGACAGTGGAAATGGAAGCAGAGCTACCAATCTATTTCCTTGCAACATATCCCTAAAACTCATTCCCTTCTATTCATAACTAATGTACAGCCACCAGTACAATCAGCAAAAGATGAAACTTACTGAAGTCAGCAAGGGAAAGTTTTGAAAGAATTATTCCCATTAATCATGGTCTAGACAGTAACTCTACCATTAAAATTGGAGCCCTTTTAGTAAGTATCCCTTGAGGGAAATTCAGGAATCCTGGACAACGGACCAAGAGGATTAAGCAGAAGCCATTGATTATTGACATGATGAACTTACACATTCTAACTCTGCACACGCAAGTCCCGCATTTCTTATTGGTGCATTTGTCTTGTCCGCTCATTCTGGGTGCATCCCCCAGAAGATGTGTATGGTTACAGTCCAGGTGCTTTGCTGGCCCCAGTTATCGAGTTCTAGTGGTCTTGGAATTTGGTTTCTCAGCTTCTCTTTCTTATTTTAGCACAGCTTATATCTTAGTAACCTTGATGAATTCCAGAGGGCCCTGAGAAAATGCTGATAAGAACAGTTCCAAGCTGGATGGCTGGTGCACCCTGTAGTCTAAGCGGTTCAGATACATTGCAACAATTCCCCCTTCTTCTTCTTCTTCTTGCATCAACCAGACTCTTTCCACCGTATTTTCTTCCAAGAGGCTCACCAGTTTTGTGATGCATGGAATAAAACAAAGCAATATAATAATGACTACTAGTAATAACAAAGCTCCCTTTATGAGATCTTTCAACCATCCAGTTCTTTCCCATCTCTCAAACCATTCATTCATACCCCACCCATTCTCAATCAATTTCTTCGTTACCTTGTTGTTGTTTGACTTTTCAGTGAATGACTGCAGAATGAACTGAGAGGTTCATACAACACATTCCTTCAACATCCTCACACTCATACTCATGTGCTAAAAACAATAAATCGATAGCAGTTTAGTTTTGCAGTGTGCCATGTCTAATGGTATCTACGTCAGTGAGCAACTGATCTAAACTAGCTGACCTTACCTTTAGTTGTTTGACCATCCAGAATCCCAACTTACTAGGGGTAGTCAAAGCTTGACCAGCAGTGACACCTGCCATAAGGAATGGCACTAATAACCCGCCTGGACCGCCCAAACCACTACACAGTTGTGGCAACTAGGTCTTAAGCTTGTGCTTCTTCTTTCAGATCTCCAGAGGCGAAGAAGTGACTTCTTTGTGCACAGAGCATTGTGCAGGTTGCAGTGCGCTCCAGAGCTTGGCTTCTGCCGAAAGATGCCCAAACCGGCGCTTAGCTTCGGAGAGATCGGTATCTTCATCTTTAGTGTCTCTTGTCGCCTACATCTAAGCAAAAAGCTTTTTCACTATGTCTCGCAAGGAGAAACTGTGCCAGTACAGAAAACATCCCCGATCTTGTTCTAGAAGTGGCATGGAGGTCTGCAGAGTGTTTAGCAAGAAGCAAAAGAGCGTTGTCCAAAGCTCCTTTTATTCGAAAGTTAATGAGAATGGAAAAGGCAGGAGAGTTGCAAGGTACTGTTTTCTCTAAGTTTTCAGCTGCACACACAATCCCAGTGTTGTGCAGCTTCGTTCTTCGCCTTTTGGAAGCTGCCGCTCTCTCCGGCCCCAGGAGGCGAAGAAGCGGCTTCTTCGCTCGAAGAGCATTGTGCCGGTTGAAGAGCATTGTGCTGTTCGCAAAGCATGGTGCCGGTCACAGACCATGGTGGGGCTTGCGGTGCGCTCCGGAGCGCGGCTTCTCCTGAAAGACACCCAAACCGGCGCTTAGGTTTGGAGAGATCCATATCTTCGTCTTTAGCGTCTCTTGTCGCCTACATCTTAGCAAAAAGCTTTTTCAATCTGTCTCGCAAGGAGGCACTTTGCCAGTACAGAAAACATCCCCCATGTTGTTCTAAAAGTGGCACGGAGGTTTGTAGAGTGTATAGCAAGAAGCAAAAGAAAGTTGTCCAAAACTCCTCTTCTAAAGTTAATATGAATGGAAAAGGCAGGAGAGTGGAAAAATACCATCTTCTATAAGTTTATAAGCTGTGCACAGAATCTCTGTTTTGTGCTGCTTCGTTCTGCGCCTTTCAGAATCTGCTGCTCTCGCTGTCTCCTGGAGGCAAAGAAGTGGCTTCTTTGCGCACAGTGCACTGTGGCGGTCGCGATGTGTTGCGGAGCGCAGCTTCTGCCGAAAGACTCCCGGGACCGGCGCTTAGCTTCTGAGAGCTCCGCATCTTCATCTTTAGCATCTCTTGTCTCCTACATGTAAGCAAAAAGCTTTTTCACTATGTCTATCAAGCAAAAACTGTGCCTGTACAGAAAACATCTCCAATCGTCTTCTAGAAGTGGCACAGAGGTCTACAACGTGTTTAGCAAGAAGCAAAAGAAAGTTGTCCGAAACTCCTTTTATTCAAAAGTTAATGTGAATGGAAAACACAGGAGAGTGGTAAGGTATCATTTTCTCTAAGTTTGAAAGCTGTGCACATAATGCCGCTGCTTTGTGGCTTCGTTCTTTGCTTTTTGGAAGCTGCCGCTCTCTCCGCCTCCCGGAGCCGAAGAAGTGGTTTCTTTGCACACAGAGCATTGTGCCGGTCGCATACAATGTTGCTGTTGTGCAGTTTCATTCTTCGCCTTTTGGAAGCTGCTGCTCTCCCCGTCTCCCGGAGGTTAAGAAGCGGCTTCTTCATGCACAGAGCATTGCGCCTATTGCAGTGCACTCTGGAGCATGGATTCAGAGCGAAAGACGCCCGGGACCTGCGCTTAGCTGCGACAACCTCCGTATCTTCATCTTCTGCGTCTCTTGTCGCCTACATCTTAGCAAAAAGCTTTCCCACTATGTCTAGCAAGGAGAAACTGTGCCAGTACAGAAAACATCCCCAATCTTGTTCTAGAAGTGGCACGGAGGTCTGCAGAGTGTTTAGCAAGAAGGAAATGAAAGTGTCCCAGCACTCCTTATATTTGAAAGTCAATGTGAATGGAAAAGGCTGGAGAATCGTAAGGTACTGTTTTCTATCAGTTTGCCAGCTGCTCACACAATCTCAGTTTTTTGCGGGTTTGTTGTTTGCCTTTCGGAAGCTGCCGCTCTCTCCGTCTCCCGAAGGCAAAGAAGCGGCTTCTGTGCGTTAAGAGCATTGTGACAGTCGAAGAGCATTGCGACGGTCGTCGTGCGCTTAGGAGCGCGGCTTCTGCCGAAAGACGCCCAGGACCGATGCTTAGCTTCTGCGAGATCCGTATCTCCGTCTTCTGTGTCTCCTGTCGCCAACATCTTCGCAAAAAGTTTTTCCACTTTGTCCCGCAAGGAGAAGCTGTTCCAGTATATTACACATCTCCTGATCTTGCCCTAGAATTCTCACAGAGTGCTGCTTAGTGTTTAGTGAGGAGCAAAAGTAGGTTGTCCAAAACTCCTTCCATTCAAAGGTTATTGTGAGTTTAAGAGGCAGGACATTGATAAGGTACTGTCCCCTATAGGTTCAAAAGCTGTCACAAGGAGAAACTCTACTAGCACTCCAAACTTTCCCCAACTATGTCCCCGATCTTTCATTTGCTACACATTCAAGAAACACCCCTCTTTCTTAGTTAAGTAGCAAGTTGTTTTCAAATTGCTGTGCTCCCTGTCCCCTCCTCCCCATTTCAAACAGACACAAGATCATTACCTTCCAGGAAAAAATTCAGGTAAAACATTCCAGAAGAATATGCTTTGACTTTGAGAACCAAAACCTACCTAAGAGAAAAAAAGATAGTCCATTCTTTGAGACCCAATATCACACATCTGTGTGCAGGAGGAAGAGGAGTATCTGCGTATGTGAATGGGAAGTGTGCAGCAAAGTGAAAATTTTCCAGGACAGAAATACATTTTAATTTAGGTGAAATGTACATTTTTGAGTTTAGTCTGTGGTTAGAAATCGTAGTTATTTAGCCAGACTGCAAGGCCTATGCTCAGTGAAGTTACTTCAGTGAAGGACAGAGATAAAGGGGAGGAGACAGAAGATGATAGAGAGAGACAGGGACTACTGTAGGGGCAAGTCAGCCGGACCTCGGAATTCTTTCTGATTAAAAGGAACTAGTGGTAAAAGTCACACGAAACCCATAAAAATGAATATGTATGAACCTATTGTGAAACTGTATGCATATGTATTTGAGAGGGGGATAAAAGGAGATCTGAAGTTGTCAGAGGTACGCATGCCTTTTAAGGAGAGCATTCTCTGCATGTGTCCGGCCGCTGTAACAAACATACCGAGCTTTACAACTTTTATAAAGTTGTGAGGTTTCTTCTTTTCTCCGCAAAACAAGCGTAATCGCCCACAAATCAGAGCCAATACTTAGTAACCAACATATAGCAAGTGTGGACGTACATAATTTCCTGCTCCTTTTTGGATCTTTTTTCTCAAAGTTTAATTTGCTTTTCAAGATTTTTTTAGTAATTTGAAAAATTCTTCTGTGTTTGTGTGAGAATAGAAATCTTCATAAAGCTTACTGTGTAAAAGCAGGGTAATCTTTTGGAGTTGATGATGACTATTTGGAAGATGATATTTTCATCTGCATAAATCAATTTCCTTGTTTTGGAAATATTTTTGTTACTGGAAGTAGTAACTTTCAAGATGTGTTTTTAGAAGGTGTAAAAATTGAGATCCTCATTTGTATCACAGAAATACAAAGAATATCCCTTAAAACCACCTATTCCATCATTTCAATTTTGTATTTTTGAATTTTCAATAGCTGATTCTCATTTTAAAATTGCTTTTTGATGCACTGTTTTGACACAATTTTGTTAATTCTTCATTTCTAAGTTTCAAAATGATATTTAACCAAGTGTAATTTCCTGTAACTACTTGACAGTTTGCAAATTAACATCAAAGTGAAGGGAGGGAGGGAGGGAGGGAAGGAAGTGGCAGAAGGAAGTGGTGGAAGGAAGGACGTAGTGGAAGGAAGGAAGTGAAGGAAGGAAGTGGGGGAAGGAAGGTAAAGAAAGAAAGAGAGAGAGAGAGAGAGAGAGAGAGAGAAAGAAAGAAAGAAAGAAAGAAAGAAAGAAAGAAAGAAAGAAAGAAAGAAAGAAAGAAAGAAAGAAAGAAAGAAAGAAAGAAAGAAAGAAAGAAAGAAAAAAAGAAAGAAAGAAAGAAAGAAAGAAAGAAAGAAAGAAAGAAAGAAAGAAAGAAAGAAAGAAAGAAAGAAAGAAAGAAAGAAAGAAAGAAAGAAAGAAAGAAAATTCCCCAATTTCAGAAACGTTAAAAATGACAAAATATTTGCGTGTATGATAAAGAGCGAGGACTAGATACTAGATATAGTATTGCTAAATGGAACATATATGTGAGACCCAAACAGTTAAACTCATTGGATAGCAGTTTCTCAGAATGAATAGTCTGTTATTTCTATCTTCAACTACTTGCTGCTACTGCACAGAATGAATATTACCATAGAATAATAGAATGGTTGGGTTTTGAAGGGACCTTACATTCACCTAATTTCACCCCCCATGTCATTGGCAGGGACACCTTCCCCTAGACTGCCTTAGGCTCAAAGACCCATTCAAGCTGGCCTTGAACACTTCAAGGAATGGGTCACCCACAACATGTTCCAGTGTCTCACAACACTCCTGGCAAGGAATTTCTTCCCAATATCCAAAGGAAACATATACTCTTCAGGTTTTAAAACCATCCACACTTTTCCTATCACTCTGTGCCCTTGTGTAGTTCATCTGCCTCCTTCTGGTAGGCTGTCTTCAGATACTGGAGAGTTGTTCTAACAATTTGCCCAGAGTCTGCTCTTCTCCAGGCTGAGAAAACGCCTGCAGGACTCTGGCTTGATGACAGACGCCATGTGCTGCACTGGGGGCTCAGACCATTCTTCTTCTTGGAATTGTTGTAGGATGCTCAGCCACTGTTGATTGTTCTTCATTGTGGTACAGGTAAGAAATAGTTGATTTTTTAAATAAAGACACACTTGAAATGATAAGAGCTAAATTTCAAAGCAAAATTAATTGGAGAAAGATTCCTAAACCTGTGGCCCGTTACCCCAGCCCATCCATTGATTGTAAATGACATTCCTTGCAGATGTTATGATGCACGAACCAAAGCCAAGTGATGGATAGATACTACTTAAGACGTATGTTCTACCTGCTTACTGGAATATGCTCTTATCGGTCTAAAACAATCCTCCGAACATTAAGAACAAGAGATTACATCATGAAGTAATGAAGTGCTTTGGTTGAAAGTAAAATGCATTTGAAGGAAATGGGTTTGGGGGCTAGCACAGCAAGATCTCAGAAATGGAGTGCCAGCTTAGTTCTCTGGTTCAGAGTCAAGTGAAGCAATTCAGGAGTGTCCTTCTGTGAAAACAGTTGACAGATCTTTCTGCACAACAGTTAACAACCCGCATCAGAAATGTGTGCAAGTAAAATACTAGCCACTACAAGTTTGTCATCCAGGAGTGGTAACGCCACTCAGACTCAGCAGTGGTCTTGCTGCTGTGCCTGTTAGAATAGACAGAAAAGAATGAAGAAAACAATTTTTTCCATCTAGTTTGTTTCCATATTGGTACAAAGACTATTTTCCTGCCCTCAGGAGACAGCAAAAGCTGTCAACAACTGAAATGCTTCAGAAATGGAAATTATCTGAATCACAAATATTTCTTTTCACATAAAATTTAAAGCCTAAGTCATAACTCTAAAACAGATAGAACTATTTAAAGATGAATGTACTATACATACCAAAATATTCCCAGAGATAACTATTGCGTCCTAAGTCTGTTTAAAAGTCTAGAGGTCCTGGTAAAAAATCTTGTTCACACCTGAGGTCGCTCCATGATATTGTCTTTTCAGATTAATTATACTCTTCAGTATCACCGCCTCTACCAATTGATTTCCATAAGTCCATCAAAAATGGTAATTTCACTTTTTTCATTCTATGAAAAAAATGACAGTGACAAGAGTTATTTGCACTCCCTATTTTCTGAAAAGCCTGAACATCCAGCCTTAAGAACTTTATCATGAGTTTTACTTCATATCAAACTAAATTTTAAGGGAGTGGCAGAGAGAATGGGAGCCTCAAGAGAAAGAATTTAGGCTTCTAATTCTTGCATTGTCTTCTTATTTAAGACAAGAAGTGAAAAGAGAATAGATTAGTTAGCAGCTGTTTAACATTTGCACATACTCTTCCACTAAAGAAGAGGTCAAGGATGGTTTTCTGGCCCTCCCTCCACAAGCTGCAGCTTCCTTCAAGGCACATTCACCTGCTGTGGCATGGAGCCCTCTACGAGCTGCAGTGTAGGTATGTGTTCCTCCACGATTCTCCAGGGACTGCTGGGAGACAACCTGCTTCACAATGATGTCCTCCAGGGACTGTGGGGGATTTTCTGCTCAGTCAACTGGAGCACCTCCTCCTCCTTCTTGTCTCACTTTAGTATTACGAAGCCGCTTCTCATACTCTTTTTTTTCCCCTCACTTGTCACTGCCTATTCATATGTTTTGTGCTTTTGACAATATATTTTCAAAGAGACTGATGGGCTCAGTTGCAGAAATGTGTCTTGCTAGAAAATTAGATGCTATACAAAGCCATGATTTTATAGAAAAAAATAGTGGAAGTACAAATATACTACTAAAGAACCGGAAAATCGACAATGCTTCATTGTAATTCGTCCCCTCATTTTGCCTTTTTTCTCCTTAAGATCTGGAAAGACTACTGGGCAGGACACAGTGTTGTTTCAAGGAAAAGACTTTTTTAGGATTCTAGGGTGCATGTTCCAATTTCTTGAGAAATTTGAGAAAAGGCACTTTGTCTTTTGTGATAAATATCACTAACCAGTAGTGACAAAGTCTGACCAACAAGAGCAGATCAAAATCTGATGAGACCAAGCAATATACCTTGAGTGGCCAGGACAGAACCATCGAGTCATCGAATCAGTTGAATTGGAAGAGGCCCATCAGGATCATCAAGTCCAACTCCTGGCCCTGCATGGGACCATCCTCGAGAATCACACCATATGCCTGAGAGCAATGTCCAAAACTCAGACAGGTGTGATGCTGTGACCACTCCCTGGAGAGACTCTTCCAGTGCCCAGCCATCCTCTGGTTAAAACCTTTTCTTGATACCTGACCTAAACCTCCCCTGACTCAGCTGCATCCCATTTCTTTGAGTCCTGTCCTTGTAGACCTCATTTGAGGACTTTCTAATACCAAGGTGACTAGAGCAGAGCAAGACAATCCCCTCCCTTGACCAGCTGGCAATGCTGTGCCTGATGCACCCCAGGACAAGCTTGGCCCTCCTGGCTGCCAGGGCACTGCTGATGCACATTCAGCCTGACGTTGGCCAGGAGCCTGGATCCCTTTCTGCAGTGCTTCTCTCCAGCCTCTTGCTCCCTAGTCTATACACACACCAGGATTGCCCTGTCCCAGGTGCTGAATTCAGCACTTGCCCTTGTTCAACTCCATCTGGTTGGTGATTGCCTGTGGGAATCCTCAAAAACAGAGGGGTTTGGGAAAGCTGCAAAAGGCAGGCCTCAGAGACAGCAGAACTGTCATTGGAGCTAAGCAGTAGTCATAAGGTTTGTCAGCAGAAAAATTATATGAGAAGTAGAAAAGTAAGGACAAATAAAACAATGGTCTGTGTATAAATGCTTGTCTAGAATAACTGCCTAAGCTACAGCAAAGTATATCTAGCCAGATGTTAGGAAGTTCTAAGCTTAATAATGGAGCTCTGTGCATTGTATCTTAAGGCTTACAAGCAGGTCTTTTCTTTGAAAGAAGCAAGCAGTGTTTGAACCACAGGTGCATGTGCTTATAGTGATTGGATAGAACTACTGTCAATATGCTTTTGCTTTGTGTGATTGGTCAAAAAAAATTTAAAGTAAGTTGTAACATTAAGTTCTTTGTCTGCTGCTGGGGACGTGAGGTGCTGGCAGCTTCCCCTTGTCATCACCATGTAAATGAGACTGATGCTGGAAAATACAACAGCTTGAGACGCCGTCCCCAGCAGTCCCGCCCCTTTTGTGATTTGTGCATAGACTCCCGGCGGGCGATAATTGCCCATCTCTCCTATTTGGCAAGATCTCTCTACAAGGTCTCTGTGCCCTCAAGGGAGTTCGTTCACAGCTCCTCCCAATTTAGTGTCTTGGGCAAACTTGCTTAATATTTCTTCAAGTGCTGTGTCCAGGTTGTTCAAAAGATGTTGAAGAGAACTGGCCCAAGGATGATACTGTCTTAGCCACGGAAATTAGCGCTTCATACTTCTTCTTGTTCCTTAGTGCAGAAATCGCAACAAATGTCTTCTTTGTTTCTTTTCTATCCATGCAGATATCTTTGCTTATGCTCATGCTTTTTATCCCAACAGCAGCTGACATGACATTTACAGACACAGCAACAGCACACTTTTCCTGCTGTTACTAGACTTAACAATTTTGCAACCTGTCAATAAGTGACCTTTGCAACTAAAGTCAGAACTTCAGCATTTCTCATCAAAAGAGTAGAATGTCCTCAGAAGAAAACTTTGCTGCATACTCTGTACGACTGAAGAATAGATGATAATGAGGTAGCATCACAATCATTTAAGCACAGAGCCTATACTTTAGCAGGGAAAAAGTTAAAAGAAGAGCTATTTTATGCAACAACATATCTGAGAAACAAAACAACTGGGATCTTCCAAACTGTTCCCTGCAGTAGAAATGCACTTGTATGAATACAGAAGATAAAAGATGTGGTTTTGAAAGGCTATATCCTTGCTGAGCTAAATTTGATCTCATCCCGTAAATGAAAGATGAAAGAGCTCAAAGTGGAGCTAGAGAGACATGTCCAGATGAGATAAAGCAAAGCATTTTTCAAGATAATTAAGCATTCTGGTGGACTGGGCAGTTAGGTTAAATCTGCCACACCCATTCACTTTCAGGGACTGAATTGTGGAGTGCTAAACCATATCTGCTGCTGTGCAAAGTAAAAGAGATCCATCCAAATTGTATGGTTAGTGTGAACACTCTCACTCTTGATTGTAAAACACTTCATAAGCTATAAATCCGTCTTAGGAACAAAATGAAATAAAGACATACCATCTTGGAATGGGAAAATGTTCAAAATATTTTTCCTTATGTTTTCTTCTTTTTTCTTTTTCTTTTTTTTTTTTTAATCCCACATTTCAACCATTCTGGAATGCTTCCAACAGATGAACCCAGCATAGCAGTTTTATTACAGGCTCTTGCCCCTTACATGCTTCATTACAGGTTTGGAATATACTCCACAGTCAATTAGTGGCTTTTTATCTCTTTTCCCAGAGACAACTTTTAAAGGACTACTTAACCCCTAAAAATCATAATTTCTCTGGTTTCTCCAAGCTTTTTGAAAAAGTTGTTTTGGTTTTGTTTTGGTTTGCTTTTTTTTTTAATTGCATAATTCCTAATGTCTTCAGACCTACTACAAGAAGAAGTTAAAAATAAATCTTATTTTAAAGAGACTGTTAAAGCTAATGAACTGCCAGTCTTGGTATTTGTATGTCTCTAAATGCTTTTACTTCCAAGGTTGCCTTCCTGAATCCTCAGTTTAATTAGAAAACATTGTGTTTATAAAACAGACCCAGTTCAATTGCTTCTGCAAATTCACCTTCATTTTATAGGATTGTACTTCAAGATATCTTCTTTCAGTCAAACATTAAAAGTATAAATTTGATATAATATGTGACCCTTCCATCTGTCTCAACTGTATTTCATTGTGTGAGTTTTTCAGTTGCTTCAAATAAGGACAGAATCTTTTCACTTCACATAGCATGTTATCTGACGATCTCCTGTCTGGTTTCTTCACTTGCTTTAATGGGAAGACAAGGGAAATACATTCTGAATGTTATCTTTTAGAGTCTACTTTCACCTACCAGTGTGCTTATATGGACTAGAACCAATTTCAGCTTGAAAGAAGGTATTGTCACGATCCGCTCATACCAACGGGGGTGGTGATGGTTCGTTAACTGACCTCAGAGTGCAACAGACAACACGGAAAGGGGATTGCAGTATTAATCAAAACAAATGCACCTTTATAGAATGACCACAGCAAATGACTGAAAGGAATTAGGGAGAGGAAAAGAATAGAAAAGAGGGGGAGAAAGAGAGAGGGGGTATAGCTACCAAATGTGGAGAGACTAAGTCCTCATAGTCCAGCCACCAGAGTTTGCCTAGTCATGTTGGCAAGATCTCAAAGTCCTGGTTAACTCAAGGTTCTATTATAGTCCATTGCTGAGGGGGGAAACAGGTCTTGAAATGGCTGAGGCAGAACAGATACAATCAAGAAGAAGTCTATTGAAATTGCTGAGGGGGAAAAAGGTATTGAAGACAGGTGCAGACAGTCCATGTTCTCAGCAGGATATGTCAATATAAGCAGCGAGTGGGACCCATTGTTTCAGGACTGCTTTCTATGGGAAACCAGTCTAGGTCCAGCGAACACATCTGCAGGCAACACTTAGCAGGCATCCTGCTTCAGTCAGGTCAGCACCCCTGGATCAGAATTACAGGGGCCTCAGTCTCAGTCCTTGGCAGGGGGGCTTCAATCTCCGTCCTTCACGGTGGTAGTGGAGCAGATTAAGGTTTTTCATGGGAGAGGCTGCCAAAGTTGCCCCAGCAAGTTCATCTGGCCAAGAGGTGGGAAAATTCCTGGCCCATTGTTGCGAAGCAGGTGCAAGCATATAGGGCGCGTGACCCCTTGGCAGGCCCGGCCAAAAGCAGTCACTGTAGACACAGAGGCAAACAATCACTTGGCAGGCCAGAATTCTGCTCAGGGGCCTCAGGATTTTTCGTGTTCATCCACTGCCGGCAGGCCAGAATTCCCATCGGGGTCCTCAGGGTCCTGATATTGGTCCTGTGGACGGTCATGAGGCAAATGAGGGGAACTGTCTTTCGCACGTATCAGAAAATTGTTTTGCTTAAATGGTCAAAAAGAATGCATAGCATTTAGAATTGAGGGGGAAAAAGAAAACCAAGCTCAAACTGTTGGAGCAATATCATTCTAGAGAATGCCATGTATCTGTGAGAAATACAAAAAACTTCTATTTTCAAATGCACCTACAAGTCACCATTTTGCCTCTTTCTTTTTTTTTTTTTTTAAGCTCTGGCACTTGTCTGATTCCTTTTTGAGCTAGTTCAGCTCATTAATCTGGTAAGAAAGCAGCTGAAAATAAACAGGAAAACCTACGGGGAACAGGATGCCACTTCAGCCATGTTGTAGTGAAGCATTCGGTCAGCCTTCTGTGTTGTAGAAATATGTCTGTCATATATGGAAAATCAATTCATAGCACTATCTTATTTTGAACTTTCTCATTGCTACTGAGTTCCTGAATGATCAAGATGGTTTCAAACCAAACAACACACAGCCCTCTAAGATACTCCCCAAACTATTGCAATGGAATAACTTGATCAGGTGAAGAGCTTGCTATGCAAAAGCTGAATATGATGTCAAGAATGCTTTGTTGTGGATTACCATTGTTTGGGATCATTTATGCCTTACCCTACCATGTAGGTATAGGAAAAAATTAAGTAGCCACAAGGCTCTTACAGCTGTTCTTGTATTTTGGGATAGTAAGGACTTAGGGTAGTAAACAAAATCGTGGTGAGTTTTACTATTGACTTTATCGCTGTTTCACTTTGAATTAACTGCTTTGCATTTCAGCTTACCCATCAGTATAATGAGAAGAATAATATCTTCCTTCCTGCCCAAAACATGTTGAATTATGCCTTTGATGTCACGGACTTAAAAACGAAAAACATTGTGATTGAAAGGAAGTATTGGCATGCCACAAGGTAACTGTAGTGAGCTGTGTTTCCTCCTCAGCTTCACTGTGATTTAATTAGCAGTTCCAAAACTTTGTCTTAGTATAGTCTGGTGACATATCTCAGTAGAGCAGTGTCCTAGGGTGACTTTATGATGCTTGTATCCCCAGTCATCTGTTCTGTTAATGCTGGATATTATATTCTCTGCCTGCAAGACTGGTTCTGAGAGCAAAGGTGGGGAGAAGAAGAAGAAGCACGGAGTTTGTTATCAGAGGCTGCACTCACTCTTCTAAAAGCAACACTGCTCCACATTCTGTGCTGCACTGTGTTGTCTGGGCACTGACGGAGCAGAACAGAGTGTTCTTTTGCTTTTCAGTTGGTTTAGCTGGCTGAGGACCAGTTTTCCCTGGACTGTCTTTTTCTCTTTCCCTTTTCTTGGAACTGTTCAAACCTGCTCCAGACTGGGACCTGGGGAGCACTGAGAGCTTGCACTTTGTGGCCTATGGGGGCCTACTCTAGGCAGCAGCCTTTCCCAGTGCCGGAGAGATTGATAACAGAGCAAGCATCCACAGGAGAGACTTTCTGAATTTGTTGTCTCTTCAGAGCAGCGATTGAGTTTTGTCATCTGGTATTGTTCATTTTTTGTGCTGGGGAGTGCTTTGCCTGTTAAATGAACAGGTTTTTTCCACTTCTCTCAAAAGAAAATTTTTCCCAAACCAGTTGAGAGGAGGGGACGTGTGGGTGGACGTTCTGGGGGGGGGGGGCGGGGGGGGGAGGCTCTGAGACATAAACTTTAAGGAATTTAGGGATTTTAGAGGAGCTGACATTTTAGTTAGAGATAAGCCTTATTAGAGTTTATCTAAATAAATAGATAGGCCTTGATGAAGGTAAGAGTTAGTAGTTAACTAATAATTGATTGCTTGTCAACATTATGTTTGGTTAGCTGGGTTTATAATGAAGAATACAGAAACTGATAAATAGCTTTTAGGAACATAAGACAATTGTAGGCCTCCTCTGTTCTGAAACCAGTTGAAGATGATGAATGGGAGTTCTACCAATGAGTTCATTTGTCATATTTGCATTGAAAATGTAGAAAGTTCAGAACGAGGAAGACTTCATTTATTTCCTCATTTTGGGACCCCTCCCCGTGAAAGGGACCACCAACTCATTTTGAGGAACAAACTACACATGCTTAATAGCTTTTGAACTAATTACCATACGAAGTGGGGAATGGGATGTACCAAAGTTATGAATATGTATTTGTATTTGGGGTATTCAATACTTGTATAGATAAAAGGACTCTGTTATCACCTCTAAATAACAGTGTGTATTTGGGAGCTATCCTGCATGCTGCCCAGCGTTGCAATAAACATACACTTTCTGACTTTAAACTGTTAGAGAGTCTTTGTCTGTCACAGTTGAATATCAGTACTAGATCAATATTTTTAATAAATCACCCCTTCTTGAGGTTTGCTGCCAAATTTGCCCTAAACCAGGACAAGCCAGATGTGCGACTTGGAGAATGATGGAATCACTTTGGTTGGAAAAGACCTTTAAGAACACTGAGTTTAAATGTAATTAGCAAATGCAACCATCAAGGTTTATCTGGTAAGCTTTTCAAGTATTTGTGTAATCACAAGCACACATGTCCAATGCATTAGATGGGTATATAATAAGAAACCTGTGCAAATCAACAGAATGATTCTCGGGGTAGGATATTGGCATGTTTCATCCTTCTTCCCGACTTCTTCCAAAGAATTATTTTTAAAAAGTAATGATTGGAATTGTTGCTCTTTTGACGGTTCTTATTGTATTACTGACATTTTTGGCATAGGAATGCCGAATGGGTTAATTCACCTAGGTTTTCAGATAAAGACCAAGATTTAGTGTTGCTTAAGCTGGAGGCAGAAATATTTAAATCCTCCAGCCTCCTTCTTAGTACCTAATTTCTATTACAAAATCAGTGCACAATCTTGTCCCTTAAGGTCCAGCGAGCTCAGTTTATACCAACAGGGTGACATTAGTAGGACTCACGTAATGCTGCACACAGAAGCCCTGAGGGTGCTCCTCTAGCAGACAGTAATTCCATGCAGTTGGACCATCCCAGTGCTGACTTTGCATCACCAGAAGAGCAGAACTAGAGAGATTTGATGGAGAGCTCTCAGGAGGAAGTGGCCTGAAGAAGACAGCAGAAATCCCATCTGTGTGTTTGTACAAATGATTTGAATGCCATTTACAGGAAAAGATCTTCATATCTATCTGGCTTTTTCTGCAGATTATTTGTCAACTATATGCATTACATGGACAGTTTCACTGAGCATCTGAAATACAGTTGCGTTTAAGTGGATTGATTCAGGGTTGGGAAGCAGTGAAATAAAGTTTTTCAGGAATAGCTGACATCCAAATCCCACCAAAATTTATCTATTTTTAATGTTTAGATGCTTTTTAAAATAATGGCTGACCATTTAGCTACCTAATAGTTTTAATCAGAAATACAAAGAAAATTTTAAACTCACATCTTTTATAGCTTCAATATTTTTCTTCGTTCATTTCCTGGTTTCCAATTCAGTTATGCAAATCATATGATTAGGTAATGCGAACTCATGCTGTATAAAAATATTTCATGCTATACTTCCAAGTCAAGGCTGTGTTATTCCTGGAACTGTTAAAAAAAAAAATCTATCTGGATTCTCTCTACCCCACACTCATCATCACATGAAAATCATTTAAATATTATATTTTGACTTTACATGGTGCAATTATATTCAGAAATTCAAGGCTCTATTGTTAGATTGTTTACATGGTTTTCTGGCACTTTAACTACCCACAACCAGTCTTTGCAGCTATATATTTTTGCTGCAATAAGGCATCACAGGGGTCTGTGAGAAGTTTTCATGTGAAGCAGACCTAACATGCAAAATACACATGACATACTCAACATATTTCACTTCAGAAAGTTACAGTTTGCTTAGACGGAATGAAATATGAAATAAATAAACTTAACACAACATTTCTAAATCTTGGAAATCTATTACCTGAACTTTGAGTCAGTTTGCAGGACAGGACTCTGTAGAAATGCAAGCGTGAAGTCCAAGGAATGGAGCAGAAGGTGTATTGGACAGGGGTACAGAAGATTGCTCTGAAGGGTGGTGAAAGCAAGATTGCATCCTATAAAGATAGCAGCTGGTTCTGCTGGTGCCAACATAGAGAATTTGCGCCACCAGCCTAGTTTTCTGGGGACATTTGACCTGTACACACTTGAGGGCTTGCAGATGTGAATGAATCTGTCCTTTGATCTTTTTTTTTCTGTTGAATGTCTATGACCTGATTTGCTATTGTGTACTGTACTGTATCGTTTTATAAACAGGCATGTTTCAACTGTTTGAAAGCCGTAGTTGAAAGTGAGGTCGCAATTCTGAGTTGTCTGTCAAAAGAATTAATTTTCTGCTTTAAGCAAAATATCAATAGAAACATTCAATCCACTCCTATGATACAGATTCCTTTTGAATTTACAGGGGAATTTGCATTAGTGGTTGTACTGCATGTGCAACAAATACAACTTGCTTGATTTCAAATGATGATAATAGTCCTCTTTGTATTACTATAAGGATTGAATCCACCATCATTATTTTCCTATTATTATTGTGCTGTAAAGGAAAAATAGTTTTGCATTAACCAAGGAGTAAAATGCATGCATTTAGCATCATTCTTGCAGGTAGTCCTCAATTCTGAAAATACCTCTCAGAAGCTGCATCAAATGGGAAAGCTAGACAGATGGCAGAATACAGAACCTGCCATTTAGGATCAGGTACAAAATAACACCCGAGAAATTCTTCATGGATGCTGCATAAGTACAAAGACGCCGTTATTTAAAGGTGAAAAATAGTCAATGTGAAACTTGTTTGATGAATAGAAACCTATGCCAATCAAGAGACAACAGTGCCAAGTGTGCTACAAAGCTTTTTTGTAATTAACATCATTCCCAGCATGAAAAATTACTATTTTTATTGTAGATTGCTTAAGAGTGCTCAACAGTTTGGAAAAAAGTGCTTTTCTTTTTCTATTAATAAGAACTGTGTATCATTCTAAGAGATACTGTAAACAGGTTTTTGAAAACAATGTTATTTTGAAGGTTCATTCTATTCATAAATACTTCACATGAAAAAATTTGATCTGCTGTTCATCCTGAAGACTCGTAAAGGAAAATGTCTTTGTTGTATTCTCTTCTCACTAGTTCAGGAGCTCAGTCTTACCTGCATTCTAATGCTTTTTTATGTTCCTGATGGCACGGCTTAGACATCCTTGTCTCCATTACCATCGTGATTTCCATATCAAGTGATGAGAATTTTTCTTCAGGACTGGTGAACTTAAGTGTCATAACATTTATGTCAAGTCAATTTGAAGGGGTTTTTTTGCCAAAGGAATCTTTTCCTTCCTAATGAAAACCATTGGCAATAGCAAACCTACTCAGTTTTTCAGGAAGTGAAATAATACATCTCCACTGTACAATGTCCTCTGGTTTTTTTTTTTCACCAGAAGAAAACTGCTGTTTTCTTCTTCTTCTATCACCTTTGACTTACTTTATTAAAAATCTTTTTAGATTTCTATTTATTGCTAATTACTTTCACAGTGTGCTATAGCATATATATTTGAAAAGGCCATTTGTACATATTCAAATGGCTTACTTCTCTTCTATTAAGAAATGACTGTACTTCTATTAAGGAAACATAAAGGTGCAGTAATATTTTATCTTATACAAAATTTAAAAAACCCCAACTATTAAAAATGATACCAGCAAATGATGTCTTTAAGACTGTGGCAGGAGGCTTTTTCCAGAACAGTGTGCAGTTCTTCCCAATTCTATTTTTCCCTCCGATTACTTTGTACACAAATATTTTTACACAGTCTTCTAATAGTGGCATGTTACTACTGGGGTAGAGTATTGCCCTGCCAGCATTGGAATTGACTCGATTGTAGTTGTGTTCAAATTTGCTGATGAGACAAGTTTTTTTTGCTGAACACACTTTAGCAAGCAAGAGAGCCTTTTAGTCTTTAGATGCTCTGAGTCCCAGAAGATGAATGAGGTGATGACATGCCTTGTGTTCTGAAGAGAGATCAAAACTTATTTCTGGGGTCACCCCCCTCTTGGTACAGAAAGTGCACAGAGGGCTTTGAAGCAGCACTTTCACCCTCTTTGCATTCACTAGTAAATCGGAGACAGAGCTTGCCCCAAGGTTTGTGCAAAAATACTCATTTGATGCAACTCCTAACCAGACAATATCTCTGGGAAAATTTGCAGTGGCAGAAAGCAAGCCCTTCCTGGGAAATCTACTGAAATGGTTCAGAAGTTATTCCCATTCACTGTTGCTAACCTCTGCTGTCTAGCTGTCAGATATGTTTGGGACCACGTTGAAAGAATTCTAAACAATGTACTGATGCTGCACTATTGAGTAAACATAGGTCTTTTCTATAGGTGTCAGGGAAAAATATTTCCATTGGTAAAAATGATAGAAAACAATACCAGCACGGCAGAAAAAAAATTGCATCAATAGAATGAAGATGTCCAGAATTCTTATTTTGAAGTTACACAGAGTCAATATTTTCTAAAGAAGGTTGTGAAACTTATTAAGAAGTAGGAGTACATTCCACGTGACTGGTGCACAAGTTCGTGTTTCCAACTTACAGAAAACATATTATTAAAAGAAAAATGTTCTGCCTTGTAGAAAAGTAACCCATTAGTAATTTTATCAAAGGCAGGATTAGATCAAGTATTCCTACAAGACAGTGGTAGTACTACGAAAAGCCTTTTGGCGTCTATTTAACTACAGGAAACTTGAGAAAGCAGAAGAGTGTCTTTCCCTGCTGCAAGCTGTACTTCCTATTTGCTAGTGCTGCTTCAACATTGTCTAAAGAAAACTTGTCAAAAAAAGACTATTGTATACAAGCAACTGTAACTATCCATTCCGTTCCAGCTAATTTTAACTAGCAAGTATGAGTCACAGACTCTAGTTGAATATTCTAATGCATAGATGGAGTATACCATCACTAATAAATGGGGACCCTGGACAAAGGAGCAAATGCAGATGAATTTCAGGGAAGGAAATTATTGGAGAGCTAACTGCAGTCCCTCGACTTCACAAGAAATGATGCCTGGTAATCCCAACCAGAAACATATAAAACTCCATTTTCAAATGGGTTGCATCTATGGTCCTCTGTTCTTCCTAGATGAAGAAACTGTGTTTTGAATCAATCTTCAAAATGGTATGGCTAAAGACCTTGGATACCTCCAAATTTTTTTTTTCTAGAAGCAACTGTCTCAAAACCTCTTTAAAGCTGACTTTTTCCCTTAAGATGCCATATTTTAAAATAACACCTTGTCATTTAACAGGGTATTCCAAACATTATTTAGAAATTTAGACTAAAAGTAACACTCTTCTTAGTAATCTTTCATTTTTTGCAGCTCAGTGCTAACATAGGCAGCAAAGAACAGAACAGACCACAGCTCATTCTGGAGCATCTTGAACAAATGCCCTTGCTTATGTTCTAGTCATTCACTTCACCAAAATACCTAATGATGAAGAAAAGGTTGTGAAGGCATTACAAGTAGTGTTTCATGGGTGTGATTTCTCAAGTAGAATTTGTATCACATAGATGATACTTGGCAAACAGCAAATGAAGGGGTATTCTTCAGCTCTCAGACTGATGTTACATGTCGGTAATTTAATAAAAAGACAACAAGAAGGATATTTTTTAACAAGTGAAATTAATTACACCCCTACCATGGACATCTGAATCTTATGAATAGACAGTGTCTGATTTAGAAAAACATAAAGAATTATCACAGTTTAAAGAAACATAGGATCATAAACCCTTTGCTGATGGAACGTAGCCAACTCATTGGATAAAATGAAGCAGGTAGACAGGACATATGAAATATTTTATTGTGGATCAAACATTTCTTTTCTAAAGTGATGCTGACAGATGGTGAACTCACCAACTTAGATATTGCACAGTAGATAAGGGTACAAAACTTGTTCCATCAAGTTATCCCTTGGAATTATCATCCAAGGGGATTTTCCCCTGCATCTGTGAAAATATGCCTACCTTTTTCACAATACTTTTGCAGCAGCATTGTTAGGCCTGATCAGCTGGTATGGAGTGTGAATTAACAGCAGCAAGGTGACTGGCCAGGGGAATTTGCTTCAATGGATTTTGATCTCCTGGATATTTTGAAGACCTGCTTCAGCCCTGCTTGTCAAACACAGCCTTTAAAGGGTGCTAAACAATTGTTCAGGCTATGGATCACATGAAGAAATACTTTCTGGTGTCTGTACTGGGACATATGCTCTTTATTCTCTCCCTCAACTTCTCCATCGCCTCTCATCTGTTTCACATGAGCTATGCTCAAGGCCCACAGGCTACTTTTCAAAGAATCTTGAGGCCTGATGCAGTAAGAATGATGAATAGAACACAGCTGGGATCAATTTTCCAGTTTGGATTAAATGCATTGTGCACACAAATCCAATGAGAAGGTGTTCCCCTTATGCCTGGAAAAACCTTCGCTAGTACCAGTGTTCTACGTAAACCACAACTTAGTCTGAAAAAGCTTTTCCCTGAAAGTGTCTGAGAGGTTTGTATGAAGCACAGATATTTGACATATGCAATTTTGAATATCAGAGGAAAAAGGAAACGGCAAGAAGTTTTTAATGTTACTGGTTTTAGCTTTAAATTCCATGCACTTGTTCAAAAAGTGTAAAGCTCAAATGTCCATCAACATATTTTAGTCATCTGTAAGTCAGTATTCATATAAAATGTGCTTCAAATCAAAAGAATTTCAAACCTTTCCTCAGAGTTTATATGCCTAGATTTATTATTTCTCACACATATTAGATGAAAGTGTTTTGCGGAGAAAAGAAGAAACCTCACAACTTTATAAAAGTTGTAAAGCTCGGTATGCTTATTACAGCGCCGGACACATGCAGAGAAAACTCTCCTCAAAAGGCATGCGTACCTCCGAGAACTTCAGATCTCCTTTTATCCCCCTCTCAAATACATATGCATACAGTTTCACAATAGGTTCATACATATTCATTTTTATGGGTTTCGTGTGATTTTTACCACTAGTTCCTTTTTATCAGAAAGAATTCCGAGGTCAGGCTGACTTGCCCCTACAGCAGTCCCTGTCTCTCTCTATCATCTTCTGTCTCCTCCCCTTTATCTCTGTCCTTCGCTGAAGTAACTTCACTGAGCATAGGCCTTGCAGTCTGGCTAAGTAACTACGATTTCTAACAACAGACTCAACTCAAAAATGTACATTTCACCTAAATTAAAATGGATTTCTATCCTGCAAAATTTTCACTTTGCTTCAAAATGAAGACATTTTTTACCGTGGGGGTGCTGGAACACTGGAACAGGTTGCCCAGAGAAGTTGTGGATGTCCCATCCCTGAAAGTATTCAAGGTCAGGTTGGATGGGGCTTTGAGCAGCAACAAAGGAGACTCTTGATGGTGGAGAAACAAAGTTAGAATATAGAAGAAACTCAGATTGAAGTATAGGAGCAAGTTTTCTCTCAGCTCTTTGGGTAAATTCAAAGTTGTACAAAATTGCATTTATCTGTGATTTTTCACTACTGTAACAGAAAGGTTCATGAAAACTATGCAGAAGATATCAAATTTTAAAAGAGATAAGAATAACAGCATAAAATACATGGTATGGGCTTCTACATGGGACACTCTCTAAGAGAAAATCTCCGTATTTCAACACTTCATCATGTTAGGATTTCATGAAGTGCCAAAGAAGGCGGTAAAATATCATTCAGGACATTATTTACTGGAGTTCAGCCTGGCCATTAGTAGGAATTGGGTTTGAACATAATGTAGATATACCACACACACTTTCCCGTCACTGAAAAATTAATGTTTACAATGAATAAGCAATGAGGGTCAAAATTGATTGAAAGCATCTTAAAAATAAAAAGTATTTAATTGTAAATGATCTGTGATCCAAATACTTCTTCCACCTTAGTGAGGGACAAAAAAATTCTTCCATATCGTGATGGTTTAAAATTGTATAAACCAATGTTTTCTTCTGAAAATATATAATCTATTTTTTTCTATTTTTAGAAGAAAATATTCTTAGACATACAACACAGGAGAACTAAGTAATTTTAAAGAAACAAATGAAAAATTCCGTAAATATAATTAAATGAAAAGCTGTGTTTTAAATAGGAAGTAGATATTAAACAGAATTTTTGTACCAGATATTTGCATTATTGCACCAGCTCTTTTGCCCACAAAGAGAGGTATTTAGCATTTCAGTCTTTTCCAAGTTGTTTATGATCTGCTATGCTGACCTCTGTGTCTGCCTAGGTGTGTGTGGAAGGGGGGCATGTGAAGGGGAGTGTGTATGTTTGCTTAACACTTGTTGTGGCAGATTCATGCCTCAGCTCCATCATTTGTTTTAGAAACTTCACAGAGAGTGGATATGAAATTTAGTATCAACAAGAGATCAGTTCCCAAATCATCCATTTTACTCTACCTTATAAATCATGTGCTTTGTTGCATATTTTATCAAATATACTTTCAAGCCACATGGAGGAATGAGAATGTGGAAAATCCCTCCAATGACTTGCAACTTTTATGCAAGTAGATTTTCAAGAAAGCATCATTTCTCTTTTAAATACATCTGGGACAGACATGATGATGGTGTCAACCTGTTGGAGTTGTTGTTGCTGGGGGAAGTTGTACAAAATGACTGGTTTTTACATAGACCTGTTACTGAATCAAGGGCATGAATACATTGGAAATTCAACTGGAGGTTCCTTTTTCTAGCAGACTACTTCTAGAACGAGCTTGCAGACTGAAGCTGACTCTTTTTCTCTCTTTTTGTTTCTTTCCAATTTTCTTGGCTTCTTTGCCACTATCTACACAATTTTAGAACGTTTTTCCCAACTAAAATTATTTCATAGTCTGATAATTATGATCCATTTTTTACAAGGAATTTTTAAAATCTTTGTTAGAGTTAAGAAAGTTAAGGACTTAGGTCTTTTTCTTCCCTTATCAATATTGCAATGAAATTGTTAAATAAAGACTAACTCTTTATTTTTATTTTGAACCCAAGTAGATAATTCCCATACATTAATACACTTTGTGGACCAATATTTGCCATTCTGATCTAAGTTGTCACTTCTTAACAATGCACCTTCTGTGACTATGTTGACAACACTTTTGGTGAAGATCCTAACTGGTCTTAGACACACCTAGGGAGAAATTTGCTCAGCCAGTGTCAGTCTTAAGCATGCGTATCAGAAGATCTTTCTATAGCTGGGGAATTTTCCTGTGAAAGGGATTCAGTTATGGAAGAGACACTTATCTCAGGGTTTTACATTCTTCCTGAACACTACTTAAGGAACTTAGATCCCATGTCCATTTGGATCTCTCTCTGCACAGGACTTTTTCATGCCAGTGCTTGAAATGCATCTCTAAGAGAATTCACTAGCACAGAATGAATGAGAGCGGAAGGGGTCAGTGGGGCTCACCAGGTCCAACACCCCTGCTTAAACCAGGATACCTAGAGCCTCTTGCCCAGGATTATAACTGGGCGTACTTTTAATGTCTTCAAAGATCCAGGCTCCACAATCTTTTTGGGCAGTCTGTGCCATGGTTCAGTCACCCTCACAGTAAAAAATCATTTTGTGATGTTCAGAGGCAATCTCCTGTATTTCAGTGCATGCCCACTGCCTCTTTCTTTTCACTGAGCATCATTGAAAAGACACTGGTTCCCTCCTCTTTGCACTACTCCTTCCAGTATGCATGTGTGCTGCCATGTAGATAAATGTCACAAAACCTCCCTGAAGCCCAGGCAGACAATATTCCCTTCATTTACCAGGCAGGTTGATTAATCAGAGGAGTTTAAAGAGTTCTTCAGCATGAAGTTCCCCTGGTAAATCCATGCTGACTACATTATTTTGTCCTCCTTCATGTGCCTGGCAATGCTTTCCAGGAATAGCTGCTCCATCAACTTCCTGGAGATAAAAATGAGGCTGGCTGGCTTGTACTTTTCCAAGTCCTCCTAGTTGCCTTTTTTTGAAGATGGGTGACATTTGCTTTCATCCAGTCTTTGGGCACTTTGCTCAGGCACCATGATCCATCAAACATGATTAGGAGTGGCCTCAGAATAACATCTGCTAACACCCTTGAGACCTGTGGCTCCATCTCAACGGGGCCTGTGGACTTCATGGAATACGTACCAATTCAGTGACTATGCCCATAAAAGTTTGCATGGGATAACGGGACATATTAACAGGTACCTGAAGAGTGAGTGAAAAGCTATGGAAGCAATCAAAAAGGACAAAGACTAGAGTTCCCTTTTAAGACAAAGCATCCTATCATGGAGCTGAGCAGCTTTAGATCTAGGGAAGCTTCCCCTCTGAAAGGATGCAGAAGACATTCTTTTACCTTATCCAGTAATAAAATGTATTGACCATTCACTTGCGATACAAAAAATTAAATTATTTCCAAAATTGTTGTCGCCTAACTAGACAATCATGTACTAGCTGGGTATTCCCCTAACAGATGAGAGCACCTGCTTGATGTCTCTTATGCGTACAGACTATTCGAATTAGGTCATTTGAGTGGGGATTACTGGTCTTTGAACTTTCTTTCTGATGATTTGGAATATTTCCTGAAGCAAGGACCTGAAGATGAAAACTTCATTTCCCATCAGCAAACTTTAACATCCATGGCTGTAATGCCATTGTTTCTCACCAACTGAGTCAAGAATTTATGACTACAAAGTGGATCAGCTCCAAAAGGAAAGATAAAGGCTGGATAATATTCTCTCATGGTAAAGCTATTTACCTCAAATGAAGTGACTAAATTATAATCACTCACTGGCCTAAAGCTTCAAGGAGGGGGACATGGACCAGGTTTCCTTCCACTGCCGTTCTCTTTGTCACCTCAGTGTTTAATAGGGCTATGCAGACATTCAAAAGATAACTCTGCTGAATTCATAAAATTCAGTCTTAAAAAATAACTTTTTAGCAGCTGAAATGAAAAGAACAAATAAAATGCAATTAATTCCATGGAAGATTGAAATTAATATTTCTTCATTTTGCAATTGAGGATGTATATTGTGTAAATTTGTCTTGGGTTGTTCTACAGGTTTTCTAACTGGCACACTTTTCTTTATGAATGGACTGCCCTTTCCTAAATACTTTCATATGGAGGAACATGCTTCTGATAAGAAGAGCACTAGGATGTCTTTACTTGACCTTTTATTTTTACTGATGCTTGGTCCTCTGAAATGAATGGGTTTTTAAATTGAAATGTGTTACTATTGTTCCCACGGGATAAGCCACACTCTTCCGGTCAGAGCTGTCACTAGTCAGCTATTCTTCTATCTGCCTTTAAGTAGCTGAATGTTCTGGTCTAAAAGTAGCACCTTCTATGTAGCCATGCTCTTAGTTGCCAGTGTCATCTTGAATCCAAACATCTTCCTGCAAAGGACTGCTGGTTCTGTAGTCAACTAAGGGGAAAAAAAAAAGTCCATCCATGCTTCCTGATTTAAAATATAAAGGGATGGTGTCCCTAAACAATTCTCTGCAGTTGAGCACTACTTATCTTTGCCGTGTTTCTTCAACTCACTTTCAAGTCATTCATGCGTTAGGTTATTGTGAGAATTGCTTGGTTTGAAGATGATTAAAAAGGGTATGAGAATACTTTTGTGCCTCTGCTATAAGGATACTTTTCAAATCCATACAAACTTCCTGCAAATGCAAAAGCATTCATCCTGTATTGTCCTAGGTTACAATATAAAAATGCATTCTGTTCCCATCCTCAAGAGCTGCTGAAACCAGGAGGGGCATCGTTTTTTCCTTATCTCCTGTTAATGGGCCCATCAATGTCTTGCCACATGACTCAGAGATAACTCCCTCCGGGAGCCATTTCTGTTCAGCAGATAATCAAGGACCTACCGCATGACTCAGAATGATATCAGCGCATTGCAAGATGCTCCGTCCAGGGGGGAGGAGCTAAGCATCCCCAGCTGGATATAATCTGGGTTTTGGGACACCACAAGCAGTCTTCCCACTGGATTCCCAGATGAACGACCACCCTTACCCACTGGTTTTCCAGAGGACAAGAGCTACCAGATGGTTTCTACAGGATCACCACTTCAACAAGACCATTTCATCTGGACTGCTGCCACCACCCTAACTAGCAGGGTGTCAGGTTGTGTTCTGTCAGTGTTTTTTCTTTTGTATTATTGCATGTATTTGGGTTTTCCCCTTTTCCTAAGAAATTGTATTTCTGACTTGGAGTCTTGCTGCGGTGCTGAATTTCTTCACCCCGACTAGCTCCTGACACCAACAGCGAGAGTGCGCTGCTCCCAGAAAGCTGTTGAATCCGGGGTGCATCTGCTCTATGGCACAGGTGGACTGCATTGGGAATAGGACTACTCTGAGGGCAGGGACAAGGAACAGGGAGAGGTCTTCTGTATGTTTTCCAAAGGAGTTTCTTCCCTGGAGGGTCAGGGACAGAAAGACACTGACTCAAAGGCATATATCAACTTATAAATGGGGAGAGGTCCCAGGGGAGGATACAATCTTTAACACACTGGGAGAAACTGGGGGTGGACCACAAGGCGAGGAACATAATGTTTAAACCAATAGGGGACTACAGGGGAGGAGAATAACTTAAACAAACCAATGGGGTTTTGAAGGATATAAAATTGATAGGGAAGTTTCTAGAGAAAGGGGCAGGCTTGGGGAGAGATTGATATTCAATGGGAGGAAGAATAGGGAACAAAAGGGCAGGTCTTTGGGGAGATGGACAACTCGGGCAAAAACGAACAACACAGGGGAGAAAGGAACAATCCATTAATAATAAAATATGCTACAGCAGCACAAAACAGGAAGTATTATAAAACTGACTATTAGAACTGCATGGCAATCAAAAACACACACTGCAACAGCTTCAAACCAGAAGAGGTGCCAAGCGAAAAATTTGCAAACTTAAAAGTTAACTGGCTGCAGTTTTGATTTCCTTCTTATATATCACCGAGGTGCTACCTGCTTCTCTAATTGGCTTAGCAGCATGTCTGTTCTTAGTGCCAAGCAGGGATTCACTTTGCCAAGCTTGGAGGAAGCTTCTAGGAGCTTTTCACAAAATATTCACTTCTGTGGCTGGCTTCTTCCCTCCCCACCAAAAACCAAGCCATGCAAAACCAACACCTTTACCAATCCGTAGTACTTAGTACGCATCCAATAATTTCTTTTAAACGATACTTTACATTTTTTACCAAATGCACTGAAAAGAAATGAATCGATAATATTGATCAAAAGAGTTCCAGTTCAATAGAAATACTGGGTGATGCAACTCTGGTTTGCATAACTATTTTTTGTACAATCAACAGAAGCTTTTTTCACCTCTAAAGAAATGTTTTGTTTTGTTTTTTTTGTTTTTTTTAATGGCGGACAAGACCGTGTCCCTGCACTGAGCTGTGCTGCGGAACCGGGTCTCGTAGCTGGGCCGTGGAGCTGTGCCGCGGAGCCGTGCCGCTGAGCTGTGCCGCGGAGCCGGGCCTCGAAGCTGGGCCGTGGAGCTGTGCCGCGGAGCTAGGCCGTGTAGCTGTGCCGCGGAGCTGTGCTGCGGAGGTGAGCTTTGGAGCTGTGCCGCGGAGTTGTGTCGTGGAGCTGTACTGTGGAGCTGTGCTTTGCTCCCTTCCCTGCATTCTGCACCCCTCGAAGAGTCTCTGCTACTACCTTAGCAGCTCTGCAGTGCCGACTTGCTGCTGGAGAATTCCTGGAACTCTGAAAGCCCGGATTTCTAAATCCTTAATTTCCAAATCTCTGCATTCTTAAACCCCTGGACTCCTGTAACCTCGGATTTGGAATCCTTGGATTCCTAAACTCTCGGATTCCTGAATCCCCGGATTCCTGAACCTCCGGATTTTGAATCCCCTGCCGTCTGGTTGTTTCTGAGGTGTTTGTTAACAATGGTTTCTACAAGATCAAAAGCTGTGGCTGGTATAAGTGATCAAGTTGGGCCCTCCAAAAAGGACGTGAGTGTACAGACCCACCCCTGCCCAGAATGTTTGAGTTTATTGGTGGCATCAGGGAGTGCTGTGGAGGAGAACTGCTTATGCTGCGAACAAGTGAATGACCTCCTTTTAATGGTGGCTGAGCTTAGGGAGGAAGTTGAAAGATTAAGGAGTATTAGGGAAAGTGAAAGGGAGATAGATTGGTGGAGCTCAGCCCTATCATCTTTAAGGGAGGTTACTAATCAAGAGACTGAGGATTTAAATGCCTCCCACTCTCAGACGACAGAAGGGCATTTGGTGGATGAAGAGGAATGGAAATGGGTCCCTGTGAGGGGTGGTAAAAATGAAAAGACCTGCCCCCCTCCATCATCCAGCCAAGTACCACTACAGAACAGGTATGAGATATTGGATCCAGAGATACAACTAGATGGTTTAGGAGAGAATTGTCTGCCTAGTGAACCTCCTAATTATGTTTCACCTGCAACACGAATTATTACCTCTAGTACCAAGAAGAAAAGAAGGGTAATCGTCGTAGGTGATTCCCTCCTGAAAGGAACTGAAGGCCCTATATGTCGACCAGACCCATCCCACAGGGAAGTTTGTTGCCTCCCTGGGGCCCGGGTACAAAATATTACTGAGAGACTTCCTGGACTGATTCAGCCCTCTGATTATTACCCACTGCTGATACTTCAGGCTGGCAGTGATGAGATCGAGAAGAGGAGCATTAAGGCAATTAGAAAGGACTTTAAGGTACTGGGTCAGGTAATTGACAAGGCAGGAGCACAGGTAGTGATGTGCTCAGTCCCTCTGGTGGCGGAGGATAATGATGAAAGAAATAGAAGAATCCGTATCATTAACAAGTGGCTTAAGGGTTGGTGTCATCAACATAATTTTGGATTTTATGATCATGGCGAAACTTTTACAGCATCTTCTTTGCTGGAATCAGATGGGGTACACCTCTCCGCTAAGGGCAAAAGGATTTTAGCTCATGAACTGGCAGACCTCATTGAGCGAGCTTTAAACTAAGCTTGAAGGGGGAAGGGGAACCAGCTGAGCTAACTGGAAACAGGCCCAAGAATTGCAAGCGTAAGATAGGGGTGAACTCAGTTGCCCAGATGAGGTGCATGTATACCAATGCACGCAGTTTGGGCAATAAACAAGAAGAGCTGGAGGCCATGGTACAACTGCAAAGCTATGATGTAGTTGCCATCACGGAAACGTGGTGGGATGACTCATATAACTGGAGTACTACATTGGCTGGATACAGACTCTTCAGGAGAGATAGAAAAGGAAGAAGAGGAGGTGGCGTAGCTCTTTATGTTAAGCAAATCTTCAATGCCATTGAAATTGAAACAAAGGAAGAAGATGTTGAATGTTTATGGATAAGAATCAAGGGGAAGGCCAACAACGCCGACATCATATTGGGAGTCTGTTATCGTTGACCCGATCAAGAAGAAGAAGTAGACGATTTATTCTATAAGCAGTTGTACAATGTTTCAAGATCATCAACCCTTGTTCTTGTTGGTGATTTTAATCTACCAGATATCTGCTGGGAACTTAATACAGCAGTAAAGAGGCAATCCAGAAAATTCTTAGAATCTATGGAGGATAACTTTCTGTTACAGCTGGTAGATGAACCCACCAGGGAAGGGACTACATTAGATCTGTTATTTACAAATAGGGATGGGCTGGTGGGGGATGTGATGGTTGGAGGTCGTTTGGGGCAGAGTGACCATGAAATAATAGAGTTTTCAATACTTGGTGATATTAGGAAGAGCACCAGTAAAACTCGTACACTGGACTTCCGGAGGGCGGACTTTGGCCTGTTTAAGAGATTAATTCAGAGCGTCCCTTGGGAAGCCGCCCTTAAAAATAAAGGAGTTCAGGAAGGGTGGGCTTACTTCAAGGCAGAGATCTTGAGGGCGCAGGAACAAACCATTCCTGTATCCCGAAAGATCAGTCAACGGGGCAAACGTCCAGCCTGGCTGGGAAAGGAGATCTTGGAGGAACTTAGGAATAAAAAGAGGACGTATCAGAGTTGGAAAAAGGGTCAGGTCTCCAAGGAAGTATTCAAGAGGGCTGCTAGAGTATGCAGGAAAAAAATTAGGGAGGCCAAAGCTCAGTTTGAACTCAGGATAGCGACTGCTGTTAAGGATAATAAAAAATGTTTTTATAAATATATTAATAGTAGGAAGAAAGGGAGGACCAGCCTTTGTTCTTTACTGGACAAAGGTGGGAAGTTAGTATTTGCAGACGAGGAGAAGGCAGAAGTGTTTAATGCCTATTTTGCCTCGGTTTTTAATGGGAAGATGACTTGCCCTCAAGACTCCCGTCCGTTTAGGCTGGTTGATGGTTTTAGGGAACAGAATGGTCCCCACATTATCCAAGAGGAGGCTGTTATAGAACTATTGAAATGCTTGGACATTCATAAATCTATGGCACCAGATGGAATCCACCCCAGGGTAATGAGAGAGTTGGCAAATGAGATTGCAAAGCCACTCTCTATCATTTACCAACAGTCATGGATTACTGGTGAGGTCCCGGATGACTGGAAGCTGGCCAATGTGATACCCATTCACAAAAAGGGTGTAAAGGAAGATCCTGGCAATTATAGACCAGTCAGCCTGACCTCTATACCTGGCAAAATAATGGAACAGTTTATATTACGCGCCATCATGCAAAATTTGCAGGATGGCCAGGGTATCAGACCCAGCCAGCACGGATTTAGGAGGGGTAGATCATGTCTAACTAACCTGATCACCTTTTATGACCAGGTAACCCGGCTAGTGGACGCAGGGAAGGCTGTAGATGTTGTTTTTCTGGATTTTAGCAAGGCCTTCGACACTGTTTCCCATAGCATACTCCTAGACAAACTCGCTGGCCGTGGTCTGGATAGGAATACCCTTTGCTGGGTTCCGAACTGGCTGGATGGCCGGGCCCAGAGAGTGGTGGTGAATGGTGTCACATCCAGCTGGCGACCAGTCACCAGTGGTGTCCCTCAGGGGTCTGTGTTGGGACCAGTTCTGTTCAATATTTTTATTGACGATATGGATGAGGGCTTAGAGTCTTTTATTAGTAAATTCGCTGATGACACTAAATTGGGAAAGAGTGTAGATCTGTCAGAGGGGTGTAGGGCTCTCCAGAGAGATTTGGAACGGTTAGACGTATGGGCAGAATCAGACGGGATGAACTTCAATAAGTCCAAGTGCCGAGTATTGCATTTCGGCCACAATAACCCCCTGCACCGATATAAGCTGGGGACGGAATGGCTGGACAGTGCCCAGGTGGAAAGGGACCTGGGGGTGCTGGTTGACAGTCGATTGAATATGAGCCAGCAGTGTGCCCAGGTAGCCAAGAGGGCCAATGCCATCCTGGCCAGTATCAGAAATGGAGTGGCCAGCAGGAGCAGAGAGGTCATTCTTCCCCTGTACTCGGCACTGGTGAGGCCTCACTTGGAGTATTGTATCCAGTTCTGGGCCCCTCACTTTAGGAGGGACGTCGAGTTACTTGAGCGTGTCCAGAGGAGGGCAACGAGACTAGTAAGGGGCTTGGAGCACAAGCCATACGAAGAGCGACTGAGGGAGCTGGGGTTGTTTAGCCTAGAGAAAAGGAGACTAAGGGGCGACCTCATTGCTCTCTACAACTTCCTGAAGGGTAGCTGTGGTGAGCTGGGGGTCGGCCTCTTTCTCCGGGCGACAACAGTTAGAACAAGAGGACACAGTCTCAAGCTGCGTCAAGCGAGATGTAAGTTAGAATTAAGAAGGAAATATTTCACAGAAAGAGTGGTCAGATACTGGAATCATTTACCCAGTGAGGTCGTAGAGTCATCATCCCTTGAAGAATTCAAAAAAAGACTGGATGTGGCACTTGCTGCCATGATCTAGTTGAACAGTTAGAACTTCGGCTGGACTTGATGATCTTATAGGTCTCTTCCAGTCTTGAACTTCTGTGATTCTGTGATTCTCTGATTCTGTTTCCTGATGGTTTGGATCAGAAGATCCAGTATTGCCATCCTGAGATTTTTGTTTTGAGGACCATAGGCTGTGCTCAGTGTTTTGGGTGTATTCTTTTTAGTGCCTTGCATATTTTTTTGATAGAAAGCCAGTATAGATGATGTCCTTGCTGCAGTAGCCATGCTAAATAAGGCAGAGTGTCTGGCTGATGTACTGGGGCTGTAGACTATCCACCAGTCACCCAGGGCGGTGAGGATCTCTAAAGGAATATGATATTGGCTATGCTCTGGGAGTTTTACAGAGAGAAAGATCCTCATAGCTCTAATGATTTGTCTCCTGGAGTTCTGAAGAATATGTTGTAAAGAAGAAGGCTGCTGTCTTTCCCAACAATCTTCCATGCATCCAAGAGGATCGTTTAACTTCTTGTCTGAGAATGAAAGAAATATTACGAGTAATTAGTTCATTTTCTCTGTCTGTGCATCACTGATTGAGTTTGGGTAGGTTATATTCTATTTCTTTTTTTTTTTTTCTTTTAAATATTACATCATAAGGTGTTCCAAATTCCAAATTCTGCTTCACTTTATTTTGTAGGCCAGACTGGTTCATCTTCTCTCTGCTGTATTATTTCAGACCATATGTGAATGGATTTTTTTTTTTTCATTTTGGACATTATTACATTTAGGCTTTTTGAACAGAACACTTTATTTATCATTATTTTTCCAGTTTGCAAGGAAATACAGAATTTTGAAGACAGGTGACGCGACTCCACTGGTGGTTTTCAATGGAAGAGAAGAATTACAATGTCCTACATTCACAGCATTGTTTACAGTAATATTGCAGCTAGTTTCCAGTAACTTGGGTCAGGGTCTGGAAGCAGGGACCCATGATAGTATAGAAGTCTAAACAGTTTCAGTTTGGCGTCTTTTCTTGAAAAATAGCTAATATGTCTCAACATTGTGCTGAATCTCGTTGTACAGACACTTCTTTTGATGTCTGAACTCCTTGCTGGACTTCTGTATCTCAGAATCAGCTACAGTAAACCTGTGTTTCCTTATAGCTTTAAGAATTTGGTTCTAATCTATAAAAGCAAGAAAAGGTTGCCATATTAAGACAAGATAAAGAATATGTTAAGAAAGCAGTTAATGGCATGGGGTTTTTTCTACAAATTGGAGCAGAGATTTAGTTGTTTGATGGGGGTTTTTTTGCTTCTCAATGGAATTTTAGAAGTGGTGGGGTAAGAAAGTGTGGATTTTTGCAGGTTTGCCTTAAAAGAAGAATTACAGGGGAAACAGTGGAAAAGAATTAATCCAGAACTCTTTGCCTTTCATACAGAGATTCAGAAGTGAAAAGCAAGAGGAGAGAGTGCAGACAAGATGATTGAATAGAATGAATTCAAAATAGCTTTCTTTTCTCTCTGAATTACAGCTCTAAACCTCAGGGTATTAATAGGAAATACATGGCAATCTCTAAGATTTAAAAATGGATGATGAAGTTTTATATCCAGTAAAGTGTAAGGCTTCACATTTTAATCTGATTTGCATTTTGGTGAAAGCCTGGCATCTTCTGCAATTTGCCAGATAACAAGGGATTTAGAACAGTAAGTATGCAAGTAATCTTTTGGACCCTTCATCTCCCTTCTTATGACAATGAATACATTTATTATGCTCCTATTTTTATTCCATCAGGGGATTTGATCATACAAATGTCTAGTCATTCTTTCCTTCTTTTCAACCACTCAAAGAGCATTAATCAAAACTATTCAGAAGTTCTTGATCTGCAACAGTTACAAGCACTAGACTGGTAAGAGTCAGTGGACATCAGCAGATGTCCTACGACAGCACACGGCGGGCTGTTCTGGCAGGACTGATGTTTGAGGGGCTCGAATTCTGTGAAATATAACATTCAAGGGATGGGAAAAATGGAAACAGATTCTGAAATTTCAACTCAACACATGAACAAGTCAAAGGCAGGTAATTTTCTGTGGAAATTTCTTTAGCCCCAGGGTTGTGGATGATGATTACTCTTCCTACCTCCTTTGGCCAGCTACCAGCACAGACACATTACTCCGCTTATGGACAGAAAACCAGAAGAAGAGATTTTTGACCAAAACACCTATCAGGACCTTAGAGTGTTTTTTGCTCCAAAATGTTTCAAGGCAGATAGGGAAACAATTCCATTTTCAAGAGTGTGTTGAGAAGACAAGGTTGAAAGTTAAAAACCATGGGTTCTGTTTCTATGTATTTTACTGATTGTGTTTATTATCTTAGGCATGTAATATAAATATAAATATAAATATAACTATTTGGTAGGAGTTTTTTCTTTTTTCTTTTTCTTGTTTTCTTTATCTTTTTTTTTTTTTGTTTTGTTTTTTTTTAATGCATCCTTGAGATAAAAAGATAAAAGGCCAAAAGTACAGAAAAGTACTGTACGGTTAAAATACTTTTGAGATGCCTCATGCTGAAAAACTTGTAGCTACTTGTAAAGCCCATTGGCCAATTCCTGCTTCATTTCTGAGAAGCTATAAAATTCCCATCTGTATTTTAGTTCTAACGATCTGTTGTTATGGTGGAGATGCAAATAAGGAACAACCATTTTTGAATCTATAGGGATGTATTCACCATTTAGTAGCTGCCTTTTCAGTTTCTGAGCCGCTAATGGAAAAAAGGAGAAGTATCTACACTGTTTTCAACCTGCAGACCATCCACTACTGTCCACGTGCTCAGATTCAAAGCCAAACAATCCTGTCTGGCCTCATTGGGAGGAATTATTTGCATTCAAAATACCAGACTAGTAGTTGATTTCCACCAGCAGAGTCCATTGGTCAGCTTCTATCATCTGCATTTCAATATTTAACCCTCCTCTATGTTTATTGTGCACAGCTCTTTCAGAATGATGGTGTGCCCACTGTCTCACCAGTTGTGATGTTTGCACCGAGTCTCCCACTGAAAGGAGCTGCAAGAAAGGCAAGCCAGGGCAGTGATTTCTGTTGCTCACTTGCAATACCCACAAATCAAAGCTATTTAGCATAATTTAAGGCTGAAAAAGAACATGCCTTCAAAGGATTCAAAACCAATCGTCATTGTTGATTGACAAGAGGTTAAAGATAGGAAATGTCACGTCCCAGTGAAATAGCAAGCCCCTCTCTTCCACCTTTCAGACCTCAGCTTATCTCTCTGTAACCCCATAGGTCCCTTTCCCTTTACCCCTTTTATTGGACAATTCTGGATACCTCTATACCCTATGTAATGGACTGTTTTATCTCATTCTGGAACCCTTCACAGCCCCCCAGTAAAGACATTGCTTTGGAACACCAAGATGGCCTTCTCCTCATTTTCCCTGCATCTGCTGGTCAGCCTGCAGCGCCTTAACAAGCAAAAGAGCTGAACTCAAATGTACTGATAATTACAAAAGAGCTGATATGCCTTATGCTTGCTAAAGGTAGCCAGCGACTGAGAGCTGCTTGGATCCAAGCAACCTTTTCATCCTGGTACATCTGTGTGTGTGAGACATAGCCAGAAACTTCTGCGTTTAGATTCAGACTGCAAGCAGGACAAAGAATTTGATGGTGTGAATAGCTGAGCGGGAAAGCACATCACATCACCATGTTTAAACAGAAGCAGTTTGTGCGAGAAGAGGATGGACGCATGGGACTCCAGCAATATGGCCATGCACTCAGCTGACAAGCAAAGTGCAATGCCTCAGTGCATGCTCTGAAAATAAAAGGCTGCAAGGAAAAGGCAAGGGGACAGGTCAGTGAAAGCTTTCTGTCCTGGCATACTGAGCTGTTTGAAGGTGAACCGCTGTTTGGTTTCACTAAGGACTAGGTGACAAGGACAGGATGTGCCTGTCCGTGTAGCTAAGAAGGAAAGTGAGAATCACCGGTATGTTTGGCAGAGTTTGTAGGCTGCGAGGAGAAGGTGACGGCCAGGCCTGGCTTGTGGCTGGGGCACTTGTTGCAAGGAAGAAGCTGCTGGATGGTTTAAGCTTTTGGGGATCTGCAAGAGTGAAAGACTAGGCTGGTACCTCATTAAACTAATGATTGCTGATCATCTGGCTGAATCTATGACATAAACCAGACGTGAAATTTCCCCCCATTCACCTCAGTTTTTTCAGCTTTTCATCCAACAGCCCGAGCCTTTTTGAGGCTGCTGTCAAATGCCTTGACTTGAAAGCTAAAAGTGTCTCAGTTCATCTGCAAAGAAACATGGAAAACAGCTCTAGTCAATTTCAGAATTCCCCTGAGCAGAGCTGGTGTTTCGGTACCTGAAATTACCATTGCGAATATGTGCAAGAATCACCATTTCATTAGGCAAACATTTGAAATACGGTGGCAGCTTCACCTTCTTGTCGTTGCAATCCTTGGAAGTTTTGCTGTTTACTGAAGCAGGAAACAGATCAAACACGAGAAGCTCAAGAATCCAAGCTCACTGGCCATTGTGCAAATAGCACTTGATGAATTCAAGGTACCATTGTAACATACAGAATGGCTGTATGCGAGAAAATGGAACTGTCGTCCTTCACAGGGGCAGAAAACCTTCCTAAAACGTGAACTCTGGGAGCAATCCATCATGCCTCAGTGTGCTGTGGCTGGTCAGAGAGCTACACGATGGGTCTCTGTGCCCATGGCACTCTCAGGGCTCAAGGCCACACATAAACTCCCCACCTTACAGACACGCAAGTAAAGCCCACCGAAAATGCAGTTCTCCAGACAGCTTACTGAAACCAGGTAGGAGTTCCCAGCATCACGCTGGGCACTTCTGTCCACAGATGGCTTTGTTTTTAATGAATCCAGAACAGAGTTGCATTTCTCTAGTCTTTAGCTCTGCTAAGGTATTTTATGTAACATGGTGAGAAAAAAGTTGTTTTGACAATGATAAATAACAGAGGGGATAATGTTTCTTTTGCTGCTATCTTCTTTTGCTGCTCCATTTTGCTTGCTTTGTTATTGCTTTCTGTCAAAGAAACTCTGGAAAAATCCCTCATCAAGTCTTGCTGTGAAGACAGACTGCCAGAAAGGGAGAGAAAGTTTGAACCTTTACAAGGCTCTTGTAGCACGTGTCTTGGTCAATTTCTATGCAGATCCTTTCTTCCAGAAGGACTTTTTTGCACCGTTAGTGCACATTGAACTGAATCCAGAACAAAAGCAGTGAATAGAGGAACCGTTCTCTTTTCATTTGAATGTTGATAAAAATGCATATTAAATAAAAGCATTTTAGAGCAGCAGGAAGATTTTCTATGTAGCTAGCAAATCATGAAAAGATGCATGTTTACAGGTTGGGTTCCTTTTGGAATTTACAAGAATTCCAGACAGAAAACACAGCTTAGTAAACTTCAAATCTAAATCACAGTATCTAGAAAGGTGACATGAAAAAGAGCAAGAGGAAGAAAACCAAAAAGAAAACCAAAGGAAGCCAGAAATACGGCACAACCTCTCCTCCTTTTCTGCTTACTACAGTACTTTAGCGGTACCTTCAAGTGTCCTAACAGTGGCATAAGTAGAAAACTGTGCCAAGAACAATCATGGAAAACTGTGGAAAACCATGCTATCTGAACAGAAACATAGGGTTTTCTTTCACGACGATTAAATCTGCCTGCAATGCCTACAGTAAGGGTATGTTTTGTATATTCAAAAACAATTTTAAAATATTTCCAAATTGAAGGTACTGCTCTTTGTTTTCAATTACTTTGCTAAATATGGTGCACGTTAAAATACTGCAGACATGTGGTTCATTTTAGAGATGCCAACTGCAAAGGAGGGGGAAGCATTTTGTGTGCTTAAGAAAGTAAAGTATTGGAGAATGCTTTTGTTACTTCTTTAGAAGGTTAGAATATGCATCAAAGTTGCTAGCTGGGGGCTTGCAATTAATGAATTATTTGCTGTAAGTAGGTCAAATGACATTAGCTTTCAAAAAGAAAAAGTAGCCTTATTCCATGTGCCAATTCTAAAGTAGTTTCATAACCCTTAAGCAGAATATGGACATGAATAGGGATATGACATGAAAGGTTAAGCAACACTGGTGACAGCAAAAGACTAACCTGCTTCACACAAATACAGGAGATAAAATACTATTTTTACACAAATATTGCTATTCAGAGCTTTCCTTGAGAAGTTTCAGTGCCAGTCATGACAGTAAAATTCTGAATGACAGTAAAATTCACTCAGTCATGAATAAAATTTACTCAGTCATGACAGTAAAATTTGCTCAATCATGAGTAAAATTCTTAGTGTGAGCTAAGTACCATAAGCAAAGGGTAGCTCAAGCATAACTGGCATTTGATGTCAAAAAAGGCAACTTGGCATGCATTTGTCACATCTACTCCATTAAAAAGCTTACTCTGTCTCAGAATCCTTTTCAGGGATACCAGTGCAAGCCATGAAACTGCATGAAAATGATGATTTAAAGAAGGATATCTTAGAAGAATGGAATAATGGTTAATGTTCTTTTCCTTCCAACTGCTTTGTTTTCCCTTTTAAATTTTTTAAGTCCTTTCTGGTATCACCATGGTAGCACTGCAGCAAGTGTTTGGTTGTAAGCTGTCCATATTGCCAGCTTCTGGACTGCCTTCAGAAAACTTCCCACTGGTTTTGTATAGAAATCACAAGCAGTAGAGATGGCAAAGACTGCAGAAACCTTCTCATCTCCTTCTAGAGCAGGACCATGTCTTTGACCCACTCTTAACTAGACAACTTTCATCAGTCATGAGGGAGTCTCATGTTCAAGAGCTAAGCAGTGACAGCTGTAAATGAAAAAAGCACACTGAAATTCTCTTGGGACCCCAGCACAGAGCAATGAAGGAGCTTGAATTTACCTTCTTGGGAAGTTTTAAAATGCACATTAACTTTAGGACAGGAGCTAAGCCGTGGTAACCTTTGTTGAGTATGTCTGCATAGACAGAGTTTCCATCACTGCAGAAGGAATGTCATTTAACCCACGTTATCACCTCTATCTGCTAAGCTGCACTTACTGCAGAGTATCCGCAACATATTTTACAGGGTAGGCTTTTATGTGTAAGCCCTGAGTAACATTCCAGGGAAAAGTATTTTGGGAGGGGGAAACTCCTAACTTTTAACTATTTCAAATAATGGTTACATTTGAAAGTCAAAAAAGATGTAAAACCTTTCTTTCCTAGACGTATTACCAGCACAAATGGTACCAGAATTTACAACACATTTGATTATGGCAGCCTAACTCTACTGTGAACGCTCTTGCTCTGCACTATTCCTTAAGAAACAAAATCCTCGCTAAAAATAAAACAAAATTAGCCCAAATATTGGGCTGGATGATTTCAAAGGCTATGTACTAAAGGCCAAACACTTGTAATAATAGTAATGAGTGGACTAAAAGTTAAATCAATACAGCATTACTCAGTTCAAAGACATCTAGTGTCCTAATGTTCTCACAGAAGACTGTAAAAAAATCTTTATTTTTGTGGGTTTGTTTTATCCATTTAGATGTACCTTCTACTTCTTTCCACTGTATGAGAATGTTTATGACAAGGTTGGAGGACCTCATGTAACCTTCTATAATTAAAGAAAGAGAAGCCAGTAAAAAAAGGCAAAATTGTTAATTGCAGGTGGAAGGAGGGTGGCCAACAAAGCAAAACAAAAGAACAATAATAATTAAATGCCTCTCTGTCTTCTGTGAAAAGTAGAGGCACAGACAAGAAAGAACAACTGCAAAATTCTCACTAGAAAAGCGCACTTTATCTGCCTCAAGTATTTTGTGGTACATTTCTTGCTGTTTTCTCATGCCAAACATCTAAACCATTGAAGGTGTCCCTTTTCTCTTTCTGGAATGCAGCTAGGAAGATGGCTGTGTCATTGCTGACAAGCTGCTATTCTCAGAGGTGTCCAGCTGAAAGTCCTAGATCAACTGATTTGCTCAGTCACTTTAATATGGCATGACTTAACCACTTACAGTTTCAGCAGCTGAACTTGCCCAGCCCTACAATTCTTTGCCCCTTGAATGGTTATATAAGCTCCTTGGCAACTGGCATTTGCACTGGCTCCTTGCACTGACTTGCTCATCTATCCTTCTTTTCCTTCCCAGTTGTCCAGCTCCAATCTTTCATTTCCTTCTCCTTCTAGGACTCTTATTGCCTTGCCTCCCTCTCTTTTGTGTTGCCTGGAAAAACCACCACTTGTCTTGCCTTGCCCTCGAACCCCTTTCTTGCCTTGCATTACCTTGCTCACCAGACCCCCACCTGGAATTCACCACCTCACAATTTTTGTGGAATTTCTTCAACTTGCATTGACCTGCGTGCTTCTCCTAGGATTCTCCAGGTTTCCACTGCCTTTTTTTTTTTATTCTCAAGGCCCCAGCGTTTCAGAAGCATGTGAGAGGAAGCCTGGAGGAGGTCATGTGCAAGCACACCTATCTGTCCTGACAGCTTTCTTCTGACATCTATCCTTACATGTCTTGAATTTTGGAGACAAAATTCCTCTTTCACCCTTGGGCTTCAGGAGCAGAATGACAGTTCTTTTGCATACAAAGGAAAGCAGGCAACCCAAGTGTCTTAGGTGCAGATTAGACATGGCCCATGCAAGATCAAGGGTGGACAGAGAGGTCTGTCCGGGCCGCTTTTGTGTACCAGCAATCTTTGAGTGGGCCTGCCACTTGCCTTGCTTTGGCAAGCCAACAGTTTCCTTGCCTTGCCCTACTGATTCTCCATTGCTTTGCATTCCCTTGCATGCCCATGCCTCACATTTGTCCTGCCTAAAGTTTTCCTACAGGGCTTTGCCTTGCCTAGCCCTTCCTGTTACGATTACTTCCTATGCCCAGCCTTGCCTCTGACTTCTGGGACTTCTCTCACCTACCATTCCATTGGCTTCCCCTCACGGCTTCAGCCTTGCCAACCTCTCCCTTGACTTGCCTACAATTGCCTACACTTGCTTTGCATTGCCTTACCTGCATGGAAGGCAAGGCAAAGAGTGGTAGACATGGCAAAGCAAAGCCAGGAAGTTATTTGTAGGGCTAGGCAAGGCAGACATAGGCAAGCAAGCAAAGCTAGGGTAGGGTAGGCCAGGAAAACTAGACATGCTACTGGAGGCAAGGCAAAGCCAAGTGACTTGGAGTGCCTTTCCTTGCTTGGGAAGTAAAAGATATGGTGGCAATGTTGGTAGGGCAGCTGATAAGTTATAGTGGGGAGGTATAGTCCAGCAAGACATTTCTGTCCTGGCTCCTTCTGTGTAGGAGCCATTGAAATCGTAGGCAGCAAAGAGCTTTCTCCACCAGCAGTTTTGTGAGCTCTGTTGTGAGCTCGGTCGACGTTTTCAAGTTTGTTACCAGACTCTACGAGAGAAAAAAAGTTTTTTAGGGCAGAAGAGCTGGTGTTGGCCTTTGAGTGTGAGGCAAAGAAGAGTATCCACTTGGAAGGGGAAGATCAGTGAAATCTTTTTGTCCCGACACAGTTGGTTGGAGAACAGGTACGTTTCTGACTTGGCTGTGTCCTGGGGTGGTTTTGAGCTGGGCTCGGTGTGTGTCCTTGTTTTGTGAGTTGTCAGTGCTGTGGTGTGGTTATTTAGATGAGCGCTGACAGTGCCCAGGAAGAAGCCAAGCACTTTTCTAGCCCAGCCCCATTCGTGTGGGAGCAGTGTTGGGGCAAGAGCTCCGCTCTGGATCCTGGCTCTTGGGCACTGACAGAATGAGATCCTGCATGTAGCAGAGAAGGAAGAGGAATCAGTTCATTATTGGCTGCACAGTTTATAAGCTTCAAAATAAAAGGCAATTGCAGCACGGCCTCTTCATTTTAGAACGTTTTCTGGGCCATCAGCTGCTCAACATGTAACTTGCACCCAGTGAACTGCATCCAGCTCCCTGGAGATATGCACTTTCCCTCAAGATCTATGTACCATCCTGCACTCTAATGCTTGAAGATGCCAAACCGCTTCAAAATGTCCAGTGGTTGCTCTCAAAGAAAAAGTCCCACAACAAAAAGGCAGTGCTGGTCATGACAGTTCCTTTTGCAGTCTGTCAACCAAACGAAACATACTAGCGATTTGCACATTCTTTCTCAATGATATATATACATGCATCAGCACATTCTCTCAAAGTGGCAGAGACTATCGTTACAGCCAAGCATTTTCAACTGCACTTCTGACTGACAGATGTGCCAGGACAGAAGGCATTTGCCAACCTACCCTCTTTCCTGTGCAAAAGGCATTCAGATTTTAACATTGGCACCTGGTGTGGCCACTGGGGACCTTGGATACGCCTTAGAGAACACATGGGTTAAAAAGCAGAACACTCCCCTGGGAAGCTCTTTAGGTTCCGGCAAGGGAAGCAGGTCGGACCTCCCCTGCCCAGCTCCCAGCTGGGCGGGGGAGGGGGAAAGCCATGCGGCCCGGGTGAGGTGGGCTGGGCCCCAAGGATGGAAGGGTGGAAGAGCACCGAGAGGCATCACGGGCAGCCCCCCCCCCCCCCCTTCCCCCCCGCCAGGAGACAGAGAGAGACAGAGAGAGAGAGAGCCTGTGAGACCTTGACATTTGATATCGTGCTGGCTACCCCAGCCCAGCCGGTGGAGAAAGTGGGGGGAGGTGCAGTGAGAAGGTGTCCGGCCTCTGTGGGAGGGCAGAGCCCGAGTCTTTTAACCCTTTTTTGGACAATGAAAACTTTACAGAACATTAACCTTTCCTAGAAGAGAGATAGAGATGGAATAGAGGAAGAAATGGACGAGTATGGGAGGTTCATGCGAGTGAAGATGCTGAAGAGGAAAGAAGAATCTTAAGCGGGAAGAGATGATGGAGTGGCTTAGTTGTACACTTCCTGTTATAGCCATGGACAGAACCATGTTCCTTGTGACACAGAAACTGCATCCAGGGGGAGGTGATGGCTCAGACTCACAAGGGTTCAGTGTTGAGACTCCTTTCCCCAGGGAGTGAAATTTGGGGGGGACAGGTGTCCCAAAGGTGTGACTGTGCTCTTTTTGGAACGGGACAAAGCATCCTTAAAAATGATGACCCTAGAAGCAGCTCTGGTCCATGTTCAGTGGTGAGAGCACTGGACATGAAAGGAAGAGGTCACGATGGCAGATGTTTTCTGGGCGGAGCCACGAGTGACATGGAAGCACAAGAGGTCTCAATGGTGTTTCTGGGGAAAGCCTATGGCACAAGAAGGACTCCTCTCCTCTTGATGAACTGAGAATTGATTATCTAAAGGGTGGTGATGGACTGAGAGTTGGTGATCTGAGGGATGGATGCATTGGAATTTAATGGGGGGAGAAGGAAATGTTTTTGGAAAATTTTCATTTTCTCTGTGTGTTTCTTGTTACTTAGAGTTGTAGTTTAGTTAATAAAGTTTTCTTTTTCTTTATTTCCAAGTGGGAGCCTGCTTTGCTTATTCCTGGTCGCATCTCACAGGAGACACCAGGGAGAGTGTATTTTCATGGAGGCACTGGCATTGCACCAGGGTCAAGCCATGACACTGAGATTGACCTGCCCTCACTTTTTCACTCTCACATCTTTGTTGCAAACGTCCAGCAGCTGTTTGCGTAGAAAAAGGCTCTAGGAATAAAAGTGAGCCTTGGGCTACACCTTCCGCCTGCCCCACGTAAGCCACATCAAACTCAACTGTGCGCTCTGTCTTTCCCTTCTCCACTGCAACTACCATTGCATTCTCTGGATCTTGGAACCTAAAGGTAGGCCCAGTTGTTTCCACAGAAGGCTTGGAAGGGCCATAGGTAGCAGCACAAACAGCTCTCACTGAACTTTAATCCTTACCACTGCCACCGTGAGTTTGAGTGGTAGGCCAGTAAGAGTCATGCTCCTTTTACAGCTGGTATGTTGCAGCCACCAACCCAGTGCTCTTTGACTCTTGATACCAGACCTGCTTTTACTCTCCCAGAGGGGAATAGGCATCTATTTCTCACACAGATCATTGTGGCAGCAGCCAAGGGCTCTAGTGCACTGCTCTGCCAAAAGACGCTTGAGCCAGGCCCTTAGATTCTCAGCACTACGTAGCTCCTGTGTATTCTGCATCTCTTGCCGTCCATATCATACTGCAAAGCATTTCACAGAGAGAAAATGCGCCAGGACAACAAGCTTGGCTGGAGCGTACCCCTGAACCTGGTGGAAATTTGTATTTGCACCACATTCAAGGGGCAGTCCTCTTTCCTATACAACCTGTAAACCACTGTCAAATCACAGTTCTCTCTGCCTGCTCCTTCTTACCTTGAAGGACCAATGTGCGTGTTACAGCCTCGCAGGACTAAAGATCCGGAGAGATGTCACAGTGCTTTCGTGCAGCACAGGCGCTGAAAACTGGCAAAGCTGAATGCCTTCGCTGAGCTTCAGTTCTATGCAGATTACACAATGAAGTAGCAGAGTATTGGGATGTTGTGTGCAGTTTACCTCATTGCAGAAGTCGAGAAAGAGTTCATTCACAGTCAGGTGAGAATACACTTGTAGCCATAGAACTTTATAATCCAATGTACAGTCGCCAGAGAATATGTCTTGCTTTTCTAAGCTGTCATCTTTACTTCTTTCTACTGAAATATGGATATTTTTGCCCAATAAGGCCTGATTACATGTACACATCTATGTCTCTATTATAATAGCTCAACTCTCAGTTTATTCTAGTACAATCACATGACTACATGACTATACTATAAAACACTTCCTTATCTAATACAATTTCTTACTTATCTAATGCCTATTCTTACTTATAACTAAAGAAACATAATGTCTGGTCAAACCACCACACATAAGTTGATGATTTCTCTGTTCAGTGTCTGTGCACCTTGATTTCACACCAATCTAGGCTTCTTGTAAGGCTGTAAATCAAACCCTCTTGAGTCTGTGACATTTCTATCGTTGCAATTCCCACACCTCTTCCGATTCTCTCAGGAAATTCCAACTGGAGTGTTTTTCAGTGTCTTCATAAGTGGACTTTTTCTGGCTATATCATGCAAACACTGCCTGTCTAAGCAAAAATCAAATGTCCCAGCTATGGAACATATAGACAGAGGTTTGTGTGTCATCAATGAGATGCGCATGCTCACAGACACATGCAGTGAGAGCAAAGCGGTGTTATGGTGAGGGCTGTGGCTTGCAGTCAGAGATGATACACATTCCAAAGGTCCTTGTGACAAACAGCCTGTTTTATTGTTCAGAGCTTACTTTTATAGGGAGTTCAAAATTCCCGGGTCTAGACAGCTCCTTTGGTCTGATCCTCACACAGCCCAGCTCCTGACTAATGAGATACCTGCAGCCCGGGCTAGAAGGTGATAGGTCCCTGCAGGTCCCTGGCTATCAAACCAGGGACTCCAATGGCACGGAGCAGAGTCTGGAACCCCTGATGCAGAGCAATGTAACAGCAACCCCCAACCAAAACTAAGAAGAAAAAGTATTCCTCAGTCAAATGTTTGGACAGTAAGGCAGAGACACATAAAGAAAGGAAAATTTCCTGCAGAACAGTTGTGATTATGCTAAGAGTGGCCTCTTATTAGAATATTAATCTTCATGGGGGGGATTTTTTTTCCCTTTTTGGAATAACTTTGCCTTTCCCACATATTTTTAGCTCCTTGGAGAGAAGGAAATTGTATTGACAGGGCACATTTCAATAGCACAGCAATTTCTTGCTTTATGTATTAAGCTTGCCCTGAATGAAACAAGTGAAGAATGGTTGAAGAGGGAAGACTTTGCATGGGTAGGGTGTTGTCTAGAGGCTGATACTGCAATGGGTTTGTTACTGGCATTTGAAGCATCTGTGTCATCGGAGACCTAATAGCAAACTAGTTGTCAACCATGGGTAACTATCAGCTGGATTAAAACCACAAGAGTGTAGATGTCTGAGTGAGGAAAGCAACCATTATTTTTATAGTTAAGGTTCTTATAAGACAAAGGGTAAAAATGTAAATGAAAAGTAGATATTTTCTACACTTCAGGGTGTATCTTCATACAAGTCAGTCCTAAAGAAGAAAGAAATTCACTTCTGGGGACATTGCAAAATTTGGATGCAGAGTCACGCTCATCTTTTGTTTCTTTGTTGTCTGCTTGGAATGTAACACACTGCTTTGCAGAGGGAAGTGCCTAGCAGACATTCCCCTTTACAAACCCATATGCATCTCTCTTCATCTGAGACCTCAGCACAGAGCCCTTATTGGCATGGTTGTTTCCTTCCATTAGAAGGGAAACTCATCTAGCCAGGCTTCATCACCTCCTGCATTTTTTGGGGTAGTTCTTGGAAGAAAATAGATAGCAACTTTTCCACTCGATGTGAAGAATTTTTCATTCTCTTCCTAATGTACTTCAGGGAAGAAGCTATCAATTCCCTACTATTTCTAAGAAAAGGAATGAAGCGAATAATTAAATTCCCATAGATATAATAAGGAATCAAAGTCTTTTATGCCTGCAAGCATGCCCTTATGGTATGAAAACTATGGATTGTCAAGGCTGGAAGAAGATATGTATGAAAAGGGAGAAAACCCAGAAGCATGCAGGGATTTTCAGGTATGAAAGGGAAAATGACATTGAATTGTCAACGGAAAGAAATTGAAAGAGGGAGGAGGGAGGAGGGAGGAGGAAGGAGTAGGAGGCAATTGCCGCATTTTAGGCAACTTACACAAGCACCGTCAGCCTCATGAGCAAACAAGAAAATCAAATGAAACTTCTCATCAACAACTTAGTGGACAAATGTGCAAACCCATTTGTTCATTTGTTTTGTGTCTAATATATATAGAGATGTTCTTCATTCTGAAAGAATTTTCAGGGAGCAAGCTAGTGTATGGCACCTGGAACCAATGGTGTGTTGGAAATGGCCAACATGCAGAACACGCTCCATCCTGAACGCGACCATACCAGAATCACAGGATCATGGAATGGCCGGGTTTGAAAAAGACCTTAAAGGCCATCTAGTTCCAACCCTCTGACATGGGCGGGGACACTTTTTACTTGCCCGGGTTGCTCAGAGCCCCATCCACCCTGGCCTTGAACACCAGATTGGGGTGTCCAAAGCTTCTCTGGGCAAGATGTGCCAGTGGCTCACCACCCTCACAAGGAAGAATTTCTTGCTAGGATCTAATTGCAACTTGCCCTCTTTCTCTTTGAAGCCATTGCCCATTGTGCTGTCATCACAGTTCCTAATGAAGGGTCCCTCTCCTGCTTCCCTTCAGATACTGGAATGTGTTGTGAGGTCGCCATGCAACCTTCTCTTCACCAGGCTAAACAGCCCTAATTCCCTAAGCCTGTATCCTGTGCTCTTGTCCTGAATACTGAGCTGCAGTACTGAATGATGATTTTTTGAATCCTTTGAAGGCATGTTCTTTTTCAGCCTTAAATTATGCTAAATAGCTTTGATTTGTGGGTATTGCAAGTGAGCAACAGAAATCACTGCCCTGGCTTGCCTTTCTTGCAGCTCCTTTCAGTGGGAGACTCGGTGCAAACATCACAACTGGTGAGACAGTGGGCACACCATCATTCTGAAAGAGCTGTGCACAATAAACATAGAGGAGGGTTAAATATTGAAATGCAGATGATAGAAGCTGACCAATGGACTCTGCTGGTGGAAATCAACTACTAGTCTGGTATTTTGAATGCAAATAATTCCTCCCAATGAGGCCAGACAGGATTGTTTGGCTTTGAATCTGAGCACGTGGACAGTAGTGGATGGTCTGCAGGTTGAAAACAGTGTAGATACTTCTCCTTTTTTCCATTAGCGGCTCAGAAACTGAAAAGGCAGCTACTAAATGGTGAATACATCCCTATAGATTCAAAAATGGTTGTTCCTTATTTGCATCTCCACCATAACAACAGATCGTTAGAACTAAAATACAGATGGGAATTTTATAGCTTCTCAGAAATGAAGCAGGAATTGGCCAATGGGCTTTACAAGTAGCTACAAGTTTTTCAGCATGAGGCATCTCAAAAGTATTTTAACCGTACAGTACTTTTCTGTACTTTTGGCCTTTTATCTTTTTATCTCAAGGATGCATTAAAAAAAAACAAAACAAAAAAAAAAAAAAGATAAAGAAAACAAGAAAAAGAAAAAAGAAAAAACTCCTACCAAATAGTTATATTTATATTTATATTTATATTACATGCCTAAGATAATAAACACAATCAGTAAAATACATAGAAACAGAACCCATGGTTTTTAACTTTCAACCTTGTCTTCTCAACACACTCTTGAAAATGGAATTGTTTCCCTATCTGCCTTGAAACATTTTGGAGCAAAAAACACTCTAAGGTCCTGATAGGTGTTTTGGTCAAAAATCTCTTCTTCTGGTTTTCTGTCCATAAGCGGAGTAATGTGTCTGTGCTGGTAGCTGGCCAAAGGAGGTAGGAAGAGTAATCATCATCCACAACCCTGGGGCTAAAGAAATTTCCACAGAAAATTACCTGCCTTTGACTTGTTCATGTGTTGAGTTGAAATTTCAGAATCTGTTTCCATTTTTCCCATCCCTTGAATGTTATATTTCACAGAATTCGAGCCCCTCAAACATCAGTCCTGCCAGAACAGCCCGCCGTGTGCTGTCGTAGGACATCTGCTGATGTCCACTGACTCTTACCAGTCTAGTGCTTGTAACTGTTGCAGATCAAGAACTTCTGAATAGTTTTGATTAATGCTCTTTGAGTGGTTGAAAAGAAGGAAAGAATGACTAGACATTTGTATGATCAAATCCCCTGATGGAATAAAAATAGGAGCATAATAAATGTATTCATTGTCATAAGAAGGGAGATGAAGGGTCCAAAAGATTACTTGCATACTTACTGTTCTAAATCCCTTGTTATCTGGCAAATTGCAGAAGATGCCAGGCTTTCACCAAAATGCAAATCAGATTAAAATGTGAAGCCTTACACTTTACTGGATATAAAACTTCATCATCCATTTTTAAATCTTAGAGATTGCCATGTATTTCCTATTAATACCCTGAGGTTTAGAGCTGTAATTCAGAGAGAAAAGAAAGCTATTTTGAATTCATTCTATTCAATCATCTTGTCTGCACTCTCTCCTCTTGCTTTTCACTTCTGAATCTCTGTATGAAAGGCAAAGAGTTCTGGATTAATTCTTTTCCACTGTTTCCCCTGTAATTCTTCTTTTAAGGCAAACCTGCAAAAATCCACACTTTCTTACCCCACCACTTCTAAAATTCCATTGAGAAGCAAAAAAACCCCCATCAAACAACTAAATCTCTGCTCCAATTTGTAGAAAAAACCCCATGCCATTAACTGCTTTCTTAACATATTCTTTATCTTGTCTTAATATGGCAACCTTTTCTTGCTTTTATAGATTAGAACCAAATTCTTAAAGCTATAAGGAAACACAGGTTTACTGTAGCTGATTCTGAGATACAGAAGTCCAGCAAGGAGTTCAGACGTCAAAAGAAGTGTCTGTACAACGAGATTCAGCACAATGTTGAGACATATTAGCTATTTTTCAAGAAAAGACGCCAAACTGAAACTGTTTAGACTTCTATACTATCATGGGTCCCTGCTTCCAGACCCTGACCCAAGTTACTGGAAACTAGCTGCAATATTACTGTAAACAATGCTGTGAATGTAGGACATTGTAATTCTTCTCTTCCATTGAAAACCACCAGTGGAGTCGCGTCACCTGTCTTCAAAATTCTGTATTTCCTTGCAAACTGGAAAAATAATGATAAATAAAGTGTTCTGTTCAAAAAGCCTAAATGTAATAATGTCCAAAATGAAAAAAAAAAAATCCATTCACATATGGTCTGAAATAATACAGCAGAGAGAAGATGAACCAGTCTGGCCTACAAAATAAAGTGAAGCAGAATTTGGAATTTGGAACACCTTATGATGTAATATTTAAAAGAAAAAAAAAAAAAGAAATAGAATATAACCTACCCAAACTCAATCAGTGATGCACAGACAGAGAAAATGAACTAATTACTCGTAATATTTCTTTCATTCTCAGACAAGAAGTTAAACGATCCTCTTGGATGCATGGAAGATTGTTGGGAAAGACAGCAGCCTTCTTCTTTACAACATATTCTTCAGAACTCCAGGAGACAAATCATTAGAGCTATGAGGATCTTTCTCTCTGTAAAACTCCCAGAGCATAGCCAATATCATATTCCTTTAGAGATCCTCACCGCCCTGGGTGACTGGTGGATAGTCTACAGCCCCAGTACATCAGCCAGACACTCTGCCTTATTTAGCATGGCTACTGCAGCAAGGACATCATCTATACTGGCTTTCTATCAAAAAAATATGCAAGGCACTAAAAAGAATACACCCAAAACACTGAGCACAGCCTATGGTCCTCAAAACAAAAATCTCAGGATGGCAATACTGGATCTTCTGATCCAAACCATCAGGAAACAGAATCAGAGAATCACAGAATCACAGAAGTTCAAGACTGGAAGAGACCTATAAGATCATCAAGTCCAGCCGAAGTTCTAACTGTTCAACTAGATCATGGCAGCAAGTGCCACATCCAGTCTTTTTTTGAATTCTTCAAGGGATGATGACTCTACGACCTCACTGGGTAAATGATTCCAGTATCTGACCACTCTTTCTGTGAAATATTTCCTTCTTAATTCTAACTTACATCTCGCTTGACGCAGCTTGAGACTGTGTCCTCTTGTTCTAACTGTTGTCGCCCGGAGAAAGAGGCCGACCCCCAGCTCACCACAGCTACCCTTCAGGAAGTTGTAGAGAGCAATGAGGTCGCCCCTTAGTCTCCTTTTCTCTAGGCTAAACAACCCCAGCTCCCTCAGTCGCTCTTCGTATGGCTTGTGCTCCAAGCCCCTTACTAGTCTCGTTGCCCTCCTCTGGACACGCTCAAGTAACTCGACGTCCCTCCTAAAGTGAGGGGCCCAGAACTGGATACAATACTCCAAGTGAGGCCTCACCAGTGCCGAGTACAGGGGAAGAATGACCTCTCTGCTCCTGCTGGCCACTCCATTTCTGATACTGGCCAGGATGGCATTGGCCCTCTTGGCTACCTGGGCACACTGCTGGCTCATATTCAATCGACTGTCAACCAGCACCCCCAGGTCCCTTTCCACCTGGGCACTGTCCAGCCATTCCGTCCCCAGCTTATATCGGTGCAGGGGGTTATTGTGGCCGAAATGCAATACTCGGCACTTGGACTTATTGAAGTTCATCCCGTCTGATTCTGCCCATACGTCTAACCGTTCCAAATCTCTCTGGAGAGCCCTACACCCCTCTGACAGATCTACACTCTTTCCCAATTTAGTGTCATCAGCGAATTTACTAATAAAAGACTCTAAGCCCTCATCCATATCGTCAATAAAAATATTGAACAGAACTGGTCCCAACACAGACCCCTGAGGGACACCACTGGTGACTGGTCGCCAGCTGGATGTGACACCATTCACCACCACTCTCTGGGCCCGGCCATCCAGCCAGTTCGGAACCCAGCAAAGGGTATTCCTATCCAGACCACGGCCAGCGAGTTTGTCTAGGAGTATGCTATGGGAAACAGTGTCGAAGGCCTTGCTAAAATCCAGAAAAACAACATCTACAGCCTTCCCTGCGTCCACTAGCCGGGTTACCTGGTCATAAAAGGTGATCAGGTTAGTTAGACATGATCTACCCCTCCTAAATCCGTGCTGGCTGGGTCTGATACCCTGGCCATCCTGCAAATTTTGCATGATGGCGCGTAATATAAACTGTTCCATTATTTTGCCAGGTATAGAGGTCAGGCTGACTGGTCTATAATTGCCAGGATCTTCCTTTACACCCTTTTTGTGAATGGGTATCACATTGGCCAGCTTCCAGTCATCCGGGACCTCACCAGTAATCCATGACTGTTGGTAAATGATAGAGAGTGGCTTTGCAATCTCATTTGCCAACTCTCTCATTACCCTGGGGTGGATTCCATCTGGTGCCATAGATTTATGAATGTCCAAGCATTTCAATAGTTCTATAACAGCCTCCTCTTGGATAATGTGGGGACCATTCTGTTCCCTAAAACCATCAACCAGCCTAAACGGACGGGAGTCTTGAGGGCAAGTCATCTTCCCATTAAAAACCGAGGCAAAATAGGCATTAAACACTTCTGCCTTCTCCTCGTCTGCAAATACTAACTTCCCACCTTTGTCCAGTAAAGAACAAAGGCTGGTCCTCCCTTTCTTCCTACTATTAATATATTTATAAAAACATTTTTTATTATCCTTAACAGCAGTCGCTATCCTGAGTTCAAACTGAGCTTTGGCCTCCCTAATTTTTTTCCTGCATACTCTAGCAGCCCTCTTGAATACTTCCTTGGAGACCTGACCCTTTTTCCAACTCTGATACGTCCTCTTTTTATTCCTAAGTTCCTCCAAGATCTCCTTTCCCAGCCAGGCTGGACGTTTGCCCCGTTGACTGATCTTTCGGGATACAGGAATGGTTTGTTCCTGCGCCCTCAAGATCTCTGCCTTGAAGTAAGCCCACCCTTCCTGAACTCCTTTATTTTTAAGGGCGGCTTCCCAAGGGACGCTCTGAATTAATCTCTTAAACAGGCCAAAGTCCGCCCTCCGGAAGTCCAGTGTACGAGTTTTACTGGTGCTCTTCCTAATATCACCAAGTATTGAAAACTCTATTATTTCATGGTCACTCTGCCCCAAACGACCTCCAACCATCACATCCCCCACCAGCCCATCCCTATTTGTAAATAACAGATCTAATGTAGTCCCTTCCCTGGTGGGTTCATCTACCAGCTGTAACAGAAAGTTATCCTCCATAGATTCTAAGAATTTTCTGGATTGCCTCTTTACTGCTGTATTAAGTTCCCAGCAGATATCTGGTAGATTAAAATCACCAACAAGAACAAGGGTTGATGATCTTGAAACATTGTACAACTGCTTATAGAATAAATCGTCTACTTCTTCTTCTTGATCGGGTCAACGATAACAGACTCCCAATATGATGTCGGCGTTGTTGGCCTTCCCCTTGATTCTTATCCATAAACATTCAACATCTTCTTCCTTTGTTTCAATTTCAATGGCATTGAAGATTTGCTTAACATAAAGAGCTACGCCACCTCCTCTTCTTCCTTTTCTATCTCTCCTGAAGAGTCTGTATCCAGCCAATGTAGTACTCCAGTTATATGAGTCATCCCACCACGTTTCCGTGATGGCAACTACATCATAGCTTTGCAGTTGTACCATGGCCTCCAGCTCTTCTTGTTTATTGCCCAAACTGCGTGCATTGGTATACATGCACCTCATCTGGGCAACTGAGTTCACCCCTATCTTACGCTTGCAATTCTTGGGCCTGTTTCCAGTTAGCTCAGCTGGTTCCCCTTCCCCCTTCAAGCTTAGTTTAAAGCTCGCTCAATGAGGTCTGCCAGTTCATGAGCTAAAATCCTTTTGCCCTTAGCGGAGAGGTGTACCCCATCTGATTCCAGCAAAGAAGATGCTGTAAAAGTTTCGCCATGATCATAAAATCCAAAATTATGTTGATGACACCAACCCTTAAGCCACTTGTTAATGATACGGATTCTTCTATTTCTTTCATCATTATCCTCCGCCACCAGAGGGACTGAGCACATCACTACCTGTGCTCCTGCCTTGTCAATTACCTGACCCAGTACCTTAAAGTCCTTTCTAATTGCCTTAATGCTCCTCTTCTCGATCTCATCACTGCCAGCCTGAAGTATCAGCAGTGGGTAATAATCAGAGGGCTGAATCAGTCCAGGAAGTCTCTCAGTAATATTTTGTACCCGGGCCCCAGGGAGGCAACAAACTTCCCTGTGGGATGGGTCTGGTCGACATATAGGGCCTTCAGTTCCTTTCAGGAGGGAATCACCTACGACGATTACCCTTCTTTTCTTCTTGGTACTAGAGGTAATAATTCGTGTTGCAGGTGAAACATAATTAGGAGGTTCACTAGGCAGACAATTCTCTCCTAAACCATCTAGTTGTATCTCTGGATCCAATATCTCATACCTGTTCTGTAGTGGTACTTGGCTGGATGATGGAGGGGGGCAGGTCTTTTCATTTTTACCACCCCTCACAGGGACCCATTTCCATTCCTCTTCATCCACCAAATGCCCTTCTGTCGTCTGAGAGTGGGAGGCATTTAAATCCTCAGTCTCTTGATTAGTAACCTCCCTTAAAGATGATAGGGCTGAGCTCCACCAATCTATCTCCCTTTCACTTTCCCTAATACTCCTTAATCTTTCAACTTCCTCCCTAAGCTCAGCCACCATTAAAAGGAGGTCATTCACTTGTTCGCAGCATAAGCAGTTCTCCTCCACAGCACTCCCTGATGCCACCAATAAACTCAAACATTCTGGGCAGGGGTGGGTCTGTACACTCACGTCCTTTTTGGAGGGCCCAACTTGATCACTTATACCAGCCACAGCTTTTGATCTTGTAGAAACCATTGTTAACAAACACCTCAGAAACAACCAGACGGCAGGGGATTCAAAATCCGGAGGTTCAGGAATCCGGGGATTCAGGAATCCGAGAGTTTAGGAATCCAAGGATTCCAAATCCGAGGTTACAGGAGTCCAGGGGTTTAAGAATGCAGAGATTTGGAAATTAAGGATTTAGAAATCCGGGCTTTCAGAGTTCCAGGAATTCTCCAGCAGCAAGTCGGCACTGCAGAGCTGCTAAGGTAGTAGCAGAGACTCTTCGAGGGGTGCAGAATGCAGGGAAGGGAGCAAAGCACAGCTCCACAGTACAGCTCCACGACACAACTCCGCGGCACAGCTCCAAAGCTCACCTCCGCAGCACAGCTCCGCGGCACAGCTACACGGCCTAGCTCCGCGGCACAGCTCCACGGCCCAGCTTCGAGGCCCGGCTCCGCGGCACAGCTCAGCGGCACGGCTCCGCGGCACAGCTCCACGGCCCAGCTACGAGACCCGGTTCCGCAGCACAGCTCAGTGCAGGGACACGGTCTTGTCCGCCATTAAAAAAAACAAAAAAAACAAAACAAAACATTTCTTTAGAGGTGAAAAAAGCTTCTGTTGATTGTACAAAAAATAGTTATGCAAACCAGAGTTGCATCACCCAGTATTTCTATTGAACTGGAACTCTTTTGATCAATATTATCGATTCATTTCTTTTCAGTGCATTTGGTAAAAAATGTAAAGTATCGTTTAAAAGAAATTATTGGATGCGTACTAAGTACTACGGATTGGTAAAGGTGTTGGTTTTGCATGGCTTGGTTTTTGGTGGGGAGGGAAGAAGCCAGCCACAGAAGTGAATATTTTGTGAAAAGCTCCTAGAAGCTTCCTCCAAGCTTGGCAAAGTGAATCCCTGCTTGGCACTAAGAACAGACATGCTGCTAAGCCAATTAGAGAAGCAGGTAGCACCTCGGTGATATATAAGAAGGAAATCAAAACTGCAGCCAGTTAACTTTTAAGTTTGCAAATTTTTCGCTTGGCACCTCTTCTGGTTTGAAGCTGTTGCAGTGTGTGTTTTTGATTGCCATGCAGTTCTAATAGTCAGTTTTATAATACTTCCTGTTTTGTGCTGCTGTAGCATATTTTATTATTAATGGATTGTTCCTTTCTCCCCTGTGTTGTTCGTTTTTGCCCGAGTTGTCCATCTCCCCAAAGACCTGCCCTTTTGTTCCCTATTCTTCCTCCCATTGAATATCAATCTCTCCCCAAGCCTGCCCCTTTCTCTAGAAACTTCCCTATCAATTTTATATCCTTCAAAACCCCATTGGTTTGTTTAAGTTATTCTCCTCCCCTGTAGTCCCCTATTGGTTTAAACATTATGTTCCTCGCCTTGTGGTCCACCCCCAGTTTCTCCCAGTGTGTTAAAGATTGTATCCTCCCCTGGGACCTCTCCCCATTTATAAGTTGATATATGCCTTTGAGTCAGTGTCTTTCTGTCCCTGACCCTCCAGGGAAGAAACTCCTTTGGAAAACATACAGAAGACCTCTCCCTGTTCCTTGTCCCTGCCCTCAGAGTAGTCCTATTCCCAATGCAGTCCACCTGTGCCATAGAGCAGATGCACCCCGGATTCAACAGCTTTCTGGGAGCAGCGCACTCTCGCTGTTGGTGTCAGGAGCTAGTCGGGGTGAAGAAATTCAGCACCGCAGCAAGACTCCAAGTCAGAAATACAATTTCTTAGGAAAAGGGGAAAACCCAAATACATGCAATAATACAAAAGAAAAAACACTGACAGAACACAACCTGACACCCTGCTAGTTAGGGTGGTGGCAGCAGTCCAGATGAAATGGTCTTGTTGAAGTGGTGATCCTGTAGAAACCATCTGGTAGCTCTTGTCCTCTGGAAAACCAGTGGGTAAGGGTGGTCGTTCATCTGGGAATCCAGTGGGAAGACTGCTTGTGGTGTCCCAAAACCCAGATTATATCCAGCTGGGGATGCTTAGCTCCTCCCCCCTGGACGGAGCATCTTGCAATGCGCTGATATCATTCTGAGTCATGCGGTAGGTCCTTGATTATCTGCTGAACAGAAATGGCTCCCGGAGGGAGTTATCTCTGAGTCATGTGGCAAGACATTGATGGGCCCATTAACAGGAGATAAGGAAAAAACGATGCCCCTCCTGGTTTCAGCAGCTCTTGAGGATGGGAACAGAATGCATTTTTATATTGTAACCTAGGACAATACAGGATGAATGCTTTTGCATTTGCAGGAAGTTTGTATGGATTTGAAAAGTATCCTTATAGCAGAGGCACAAAAGTATTCTCATACCCTTTTTAATCATCTTCAAACCAAGCAATTCTCACAATAACCTAACGCATGAATGACTTGAAAGTGAGTTGAAGAAACACGGCAAAGATAAGTAGTGCTCAACTGCAGAGAATTGTTTAGGGACACCATCCCTTTATATTTTAAATCAGGAAGCATGGATGGACTTTTTTTTTTCCCCTTAGTTGACTACAGAACCAGCAGTCCTTTGCAGGAAGATGTTTGGATTCAAGATGACACTGGCAACTAAGAGCATGGCTACATAGAAGGTGCTACTTTTAGACCAGAACATTCAGCTACTTAAAGGCAGATAGAAGAATAGCTGACTAGTGACAGCTCTGACCGGAAGAGTGTGGCTTATCCCGTGGGAACAATAGTAACACATTTCAATTTAAAAACCCATTCATTTCAGAGGACCAAGCATCAGTAAAAATAAAAGGTCAAGTAAAGACATCCTAGTGCTCTTCTTATCAGAAGCATGTTCCTCCATATGAAAGTATTTAGGAAAGGGCAGTCCATTCATAAAGAAAAGTGTGCCAGTTAGAAAACCTGTAGAACAACCCAAGACAAATTTACACAATATACATCCTCAATTGCAAAATGAAGAAATATTAATTTCAATCTTCCATGGAATTAATTGCATTTTATTTGTTCTTTTCATTTCAGCTGCTAAAAAGTTATTTTTTAAGACTGAATTTTATGAATTCAGCAGAGTTATCTTTTGAATGTCTGCATAGCCCTATTAAACACTGAGGTGACAAAGAGAACGGCAGTGGAAGGAAACCTGGTCCATGTCCCCCTCCTTGAAGCTTTAGGCCAGTGAGTGATTATAATTTAGTCACTTCATTTGAGGTAAATAGCTTTACCATGAGAGAATATTATCCAGCCTTTATCTTTCCTTTTGGAGCTGATCCACTTTGTAGTCATAAATTCTTGACTCAGTTGGTGAGAAACAATGGCATTACAGCCATGGATGTTAAAGTTTGCTGATGGGAAATGAAGTTTTCATCTTCAGGTCCTTGCTTCAGGAAATATTCCAAATCATCAGAAAGAAAGTTCAAAGACCAGTAATCCCCACTCAAATGACCTAATTCGAATAGTCTGTACGCATAAGAGACATCAAGCAGGTGCTCTCATCTGTTAGGGGAATACCCAGCTAGTACATGATTGTCTAGTTAGGCGACAACAATTTTGGAAATAATTTAATTTTTTGTATCGCAAGTGAATGGTCAATACATTTTATTACTGGATAAGGTAAAAGAATGTCTTCTGCATCCTTTCAGAGGGGAAGCTTCCCTAGATCTAAAGCTGCTCAGCTCCATGATAGGATGCTTTGTCTTAAAAGGGAACTCTAGTCTTTGTCCTTTTTGATTGCTTCCATAGCTTTTCACTCACTCTTCAGGTACCTGTTAATATGTCCCGTTATCCCATGCAAACTTTTATGGGCATAGTCACTGAATTGGTACGTATTCCATGAAGTCCACAGGCCCCGTTGAGATGGAGCCACAGGTCTCAAGGGTGTTAGCAGATGTTATTCTGAGGCCACTCCTAATCATGTTTGATGGATCATGGTGCCTGAGCAAAGTGCCCAAAGACTGGATGAAAGCAAATGTCACCCATCTTCAAAAAAAGGCAACTAGGAGGACTTGGAAAAGTACAAGCCAGCCAGCCTCATTTTTATCTCCAGGAAGTTGATGGAGCAGCTATTCCTGGAAAGCATTGCCAGGCACATGAAGGAGGACAAAATAATGTAGTCAGCATGGATTTACCAGGGGAACTTCATGCTGAAGAACTCTTTAAACTCCTCTGATTAATCAACCTGCCTGGTAAATGAAGGGAATATTGTCTGCCTGGGCTTCAGGGAGGTTTTGTGACATTTATCTACATGGCAGCACACATGCATACTGGAAGGAGTAGTGCAAAGAGGAGGGAACCAGTGTCTTTTCAATGATGCTCAGTGAAAAGAAAGAGGCAGTGGGCATGCACTGAAATACAGGAGATTGCCTCTGAACATCACAAAATGATTTTTTACTGTGAGGGTGACTGAACCATGGCACAGACTGCCCAAAAAGATTGTGGAGCCTGGATCTTTGAAGACATTAAAAGTACGCCCAGTTATAATCCTGGGCAAGAGGCTCTAGGTATCCTGGTTTAAGCAGGGGTGTTGGACCTGGTGAGCCCCACTGACCCCTTCCGCTCTCATTCATTCTGTGCTAGTGAATTCTCTTAGAGATGCATTTCAAGCACTGGCATGAAAAAGTCCTGTGCAGAGAGAGATCCAAATGGACATGGGATCTAAGTTCCTTAAGTAGTGTTCAGGAAGAATGTAAAACCCTGAGATAAGTGTCTCTTCCATAACTGAATCCCTTTCACAGGAAAATTCCCCAGCTATAGAAAGATCTTCTGATACGCATGCTTAAGACTGACACTGGCTGAGCAAATTTCTCCCTAGGTGTGTCTAAGACCAGTTAGGATCTTCACCAAAAGTGTTGTCAACATAGTCACAGAAGGTGCATTGTTAAGAAGTGACAACTTAGATCAGAATGGCAAATATTGGTCCACAAAGTGTATTAATGTATGGGAATTATCTACTTGGGTTCAAAATAAAAATAAAGAGTTAGTCTTTATTTAACAATTTCATTGCAATATTGATAAGGGAAGAAAAAGACCTAAGTCCTTAACTTTCTTAACTCTAACAAAGATTTTAAAAATTCCTTGTAAAAAATGGATCATAATTATCAGACTATGAAATAATTTTAGTTGGGAAAAACGTTCTAAAATTGTGTAGATAGTGGCAAAGAAGCCAAGAAAATTGGAAAGAAACAAAAAGAGAGAAAAAGAGTCAGCTTCAGTCTGCAAGCTCGTTCTAGAAGTAGTCTGCTAGAAAAAGGAACCTCCAGTTGAATTTCCAATGTATTCATGCCCTTGATTCAGTAACAGGTCTATGTAAAAACCAGTCATTTTGTACAACTTCCCCCAGCAACAACAACTCCAACAGGTTGACACCATCATCATGTCTGTCCCAGATGTATTTAAAAGAGAAATGATGCTTTCTTGAAAATCTACTTGCATAAAAGTTGCAAGTCATTGGAGGGATTTTCCACATTCTCATTCCTCCATGTGGCTTGAAAGTATATTTGATAAAATATGCAACAAAGCACATGATTTATAAGGTAGAGTAAAATGGATGATTTGGGAACTGATCTCTTGTTGATACTAAATTTCATATCCACTCTCTGTGAAGTTTCTAAAACAAATGATGGAGCTGAGGCATGAATCTGCCACAACAAGTGTTAAGCAAACATACACACTCCCCTTCACATGCCCCCCTTCCACACACACCTAGGCAGACACAGAGGTCAGCATAGCAGATCATAAACAACTTGGAAAAGACTGAAATGCTAAATACCTCTCTTTGTGGGCAAAAGAGCTGGTGCAATAATGCAAATATCTGGTACAAAAATTCTGTTTAATATCTACTTCCTATTTAAAACACAGCTTTTCATTTAATTATATTTACGGAATTTTTCATTTGTTTCTTTAAAATTACTTAGTTCTCCTGTGTTGTATGTCTAAGAATATTTTCTTCTAAAAATAGAAAAAAATAGATTATATATTTTCAGAAGAAAACATTGGTTTATACAATTTTAAACCATCACGATATGGAAGAATTTTTTTGTCCCTCACTAAGGTGGAAGAAGTATTTGGATCACAGATCATTTACAATTAAATACTTTTTATTTTTAAGATGCTTTCAATCAATTTTGACCCTCATTGCTTATTCATTGTAAACATTAATTTTTCAGTGACGGGAAAGTGTGTGTGGTATATCTACATTATGTTCAAACCCAATTCCTACTAATGGCCAGGCTGAACTCCAGTAAATAATGTCCTGAATGATATTTTACCGCCTTCTTTGGCACTTCATGAAATCCTAACATGATGAAGTGTTGAAATACGGAGATTTTCTCTTAGAGAGTGTCCCATGTAGAAGCCCATACCATGTATTTTATGCTGTTATTCTTATCTCTTTTAAAATTTGATATCTTCTGCATAGTTTTCATGAACCTTTCTGTTACAGTAGTGAAAAATCACAGATAAATGCAATTTTGTACAACTTTGAATTTACCCAAAGAGCTGAGAGAAAACTTGCTCCTATACTTCAATCTGAGTTTCTTCTATATTCTAACTTTGTTTCTCCACCATCAAGAGTCTCCTTTGTTGCTGCTCAAAGCCCCATCCAACCTGACCTTGAATACTTTCAGGGATGGGACATCCACAACTTCTCTGGGCAACCTGTTCCAGTGTTCCAGCACCCCCACGGTAAAAAATGTCTTCATTTTGAAGCAAAGTGAAAATTTTGCAGGATAGAAATCCATTTTAATTTAGGTGAAATGTACATTTTTGAGTTGAGTCTGTTGTTAGAAATCGTAGTTACTTAGCCAGACTGCAAGGCCTATGCTCAGTGAAGTTACTTCAGCGAAGGACAGAGATAAAGGGGAGGAGACAGAAGATGATAGAGAGAGACAGGGACTGCTGTAGGGGCAAGTCAGCCTGACCTCGGAATTCTTTCTGATAAAAAGGAACTAGTGGTAAAAATCACACGAAACCCATAAAAATGAATATGTATGAACCTATTGTGAAACTGTATGCATATGTATTTGAGAGGGGGATAAAAGGAGATCTGAAGTTCTCGGAGGTACGCATGCCTTTTGAGGAGAGTTTTCTCTGCATGTGTCCGGCGCTGTAATAAGCATACCGAGCTTTACAACTTTTATAAAGTTGTGAGGTTTCTTCTTTTCTCCGCAAAACACTTTCATCTAATATGTGTGAGAAATAATAAATCTAGGCATATAAACTCTGAGGAAAGGTTTGAAATTCTTTTGATTTGAAGCACATTTTATATGAATACTGACTTACAGATGACTAAAATATGTTGATGGACATTTGAGCTTTACACTTTTTGAACAAGTGCATGGAATTTAAAGCTAAAACCAGTAACATTAAAAACTTCTTGCCGTTTCCTTTTTCCTCTGATATTCAAAATTGCATATGTCAAATATCTGTGCTTCATACAAACCTCTCAGACACTTTCAGGGAAAAGCTTTTTCAGACTAAGTTGTGGTTTACGTAGAACACTGGTACTAGCGAAGGTTTTTCCAGGCATAAGGGGAACACCTTCTCATTGGATTTGTGTGCACAATGCATTTAATCCAAACTGGAAAATTGATCCCAGCTGTGTTCTATTCATCATTCTTACTGCATCAGGCCTCAAGATTCTTTGAAAAGTAGCCTGTGGGCCTTGAGCATAGCTCATGTGAAACAGATGAGAGGCGATGGAGAAGTTGAGGGAGAGAATAAAGAGCATATGTCCCAGTACAGACACCAGAAAGTATTTCTTCATGTGATCCATAGCCTGAACAATTGTTTAGCACCCTTTAAAGGCTGTGTTTGACAAGCAGGGCTGAAGCAGGTCTTCAAAATATCCAGGAGATCAAAATCCATTGAAGCAAATTCCCCTGGCCAGTCACCTTGCTGCTGTTAATTCACACTCCATACCAGCTGATCAGGCCTAACAATGCTGCTGCAAAAGTATTGTGAAAAAGGTAGGCATATTTTCACAGATGCAGGGGAAAATCCCCTTGGATGATAATTCCAAGGGATAACTTGATGGAGCAAGTTTTGTACCCTTATCTACTGTGCAATATCTAAGTTGGTGAGTTCACCATCTGTCAGCATCACTTTAGAAAAGAAATGTTTGATCCACAATAAAATATTTCATATGTCCTGTCTACCTGCTTCATTTTATCCAATGAGTTGGCTACGTTCCATCAGCAAAGGGTTTATGATCCTATGTTTCTTTAAACTGTGATAATTCTTTATGTTTTTCTAAATCAGACACTGTCTATTCATAAGATTCAGATGTCCATGGTAGGGGTGTAATTAATTTCACTTGTTAAAAAATATCCTTCTTGTTGTCTTTTTATTAAATTACCGACATGTAACATCAGTCTGAGAGCTGAAGAATACCCCTTCATTTGCTGTTTGCCAAGTATCATCTATGTGATACAAATTCTACTTGAGAAATCACACCCATGAAACACTACTTGTAATGCCTTCACAACCTTTTCTTCATCATTAGGTATTTTGGTGAAGTGAATGACTAGAACATAAGCAAGGGCATTTGTTCAAGATGCTCCAGAATGAGCTGTGGTCTGTTCTGTTCTTTGCTGCCTATGTTAGCACTGAGCTGCAAAAAATGAAAGATTACTAAGAAGAGTGTTACTTTTAGTCTAAATTTCTAAATAATGTTTGGAATACCCTGTTAAATGACAAGGTGTTATTTTAAAATATGGCATCTTAAGGGAAAAAGTCAGCTTTAAAGAGGTTTTGAGACAGTTGCTTCTAGAAAAAAAAAATTTGGAGGTATCCAAGGTCTTTAGCCATACCATTTTGAAGATTGATTCAAAACACAGTTTCTTCATCTAGGAAGAACAGAGGACCATAGATGCAACCCATTTGAAAATGGAGTTTTATATGTTTCTGGTTGGGATTACCAGGCATCATTTCTTGTGAAGTCGAGGGACTGCAGTTAGCTCTCCAATAATTTCCTTCCCTGAAATTCATCTGCATTTGCTCCTTTGTCCAGGGTCCCCATTTATTAGTGATGGTATACTCCATCTATGCATTAGAATATTCAACTAGAGTCTGTGACTCATACTTGCTAGTTAAAATTAGCTGGAACGGAATGGATAGTTACAGTTGCTTGTATACAATAGTCTTTTTTTGACAAGTTTTCTTTAGACAATGTTGAAGCAGCACTAGCAAATAGGAAGTACAGCTTGCAGCAGGGAAAGACACTCTTCTGCTTTCTCAAGTTTCCTGTAGTTAAATAGACGCCAAAAGGCTTTTCGTAGTACTACCACTGTCTTGTAGGAATACTTGATCTAATCCTGCCTTTGATAAAATTACTAATGGGTTACTTTTCTACAAGGCAGAACATTTTTCTTTTAATAATATGTTTTCTGTAAGTTGGAAACACGAACTTGTGCACCAGTCACGTGGAATGTACTCCTACTTCTTAATAAGTTTCACAACCTTCTTTAGAAAATATTGACTCTGTGTAACTTCAAAATAAGAATTCTGGACATCTTCATTCTATTGATGCAATTTTTTTTCTGCCGTGCTGGTATTGTTTTCTATCATTTTTACCAATGGAAATATTTTTCCCTGACACCTATAGAAAAGACCTATGTTTACTCAATAGTGCAGCATCAGTACATTGTTTAGAATTCTTTCAACGTGGTCCCAAACATATCTGACAGCTAGACAGCAGAGGTTAGCAACAGTGAATGGGAATAACTTCTGAACCATTTCAGTAGATTTCCCAGGAAGGGCTTGCTTTCTGCCACTGCAAATTTTCCCAGAGATATTGTCTGGTTAGGAGTTGCATCAAATGAGTATTTTTGCACAAACCTTGGGGCAAGCTCTGTCTCCGATTTACTAGTGAATGCAAAGAGGGTGAAAGTGCTGCTTCAAAGCCCTCTGTGCACTTTCTGTACCAAGAGGGGGGTGACCCCAGAAATAAGTTTTGATCTCTCTTCAGAACACAAGGCATGTCATCACCTCATTCATCTTCTGGGACTCAGAGCATCTAAAGACTAAAAGGCTCTCTTGCTTGCTAAAGTGTGTTCAGCAAAAAAAACTTGTCTCATCAGCAAATTTGAACACAACTACAATCGAGTCAATTCCAATGCTGGCAGGGCAATACTCTACCCCAGTAGTAACATGCCACTATTAGAAGACTGTGTAAAAATATTTGTGTACAAAGTAATCGGAGGGAAAAATAGAATTGGGAAGAACTGCACACTGTTCTGGAAAAAGCCTCCTGCCACAGTCTTAAAGACATCATTTGCTGGTATCATTTTTAATAGTTGGGGTTTTTTAAATTTTGTATAAGATAAAATATTACTGCACCTTTATGTTTCCTTAATAGAAGTACAGCCATTTCTTAATAGAAGAGAAGTAAGCCATTTGAATATGTACAAATGGCCTTTTCAAATATATATGCTATAGCACACTGTGAAAGTAATTAGCAATAAATAGAAATCTAAAAAGATTTTTAATAAAGTAAGTCAAAGGTGATAGAAGAAGAAGAAAACAGCAGTTTTCTTCTGGTGAAAAAAAAAAAACCAGAGGACATTGTACAGTGGAGATGTATTATTTCACTTCCTGAAAAACTGAGTAGGTTTGCTATTGCCAATGGTTTTCATTAGGAAGGAAAAGATTCCTTTGGCAAAAAAACCCCTTCAAATTGACTTGACATAAATGTTATGACACTTAAGTTCACCAGTCCTGAAGAAAAATTCTCATCACTTGATATGGAAATCACGATGGTAATGGAGACAAGGATGTCTAAGCCGTGCCATCAGGAACATAAAAAAGCATTAGAATGCAGGTAAGACTGAGCTCCTGAACTAGTGAGAAGAGAATACAACAAAGACATTTTCCTTTACGAGTCTTCAGGATGAACAGCAGATCAAATTTTTTCATGTGAAGTATTTATGAATAGAATGAACCTTCAAAATAACATTGTTTTCAAAAACCTGTTTACAGTATCTCTTAGAATGATACACAGTTCTTATTAATAGAAAAAGAAAAGCACTTTTTTCCAAACTGTTGAGCACTCTTAAGCAATCTACAATAAAAATAGTAATTTTTCATGCTGGGAATGATGTTAATTACAAAAAAGCTTTGTAGCACACTTGGCACTGTTGTCTCTTGATTGGCATAGGTTTCTATTCATCAAACAAGTTTCACATTGACTATTTTTCACCTTTAAATAACGGCGTCTTTGTACTTATGCAGCATCCATGAAGAATTTCTCGGGTGTTATTTTGTACCTGATCCTAAATGGCAGGTTCTGTATTCTGCCATCTGTCTAGCTTTCCCATTTGATGCAGCTTCTGAGAGGTATTTTCAGAATTGAGGACTACCTGCAAGAATGATGCTAAATGCATGCATTTTACTCCTTGGTTAATGCAAAACTATTTTTCCTTTACAGCACAATAATAATAGGAAAATAATGATGGTGGATTCAATCCTTATAGTAATACAAAGAGGACTATTATCATCATTTGAAATCAAGCAAGTTGTATTTGTTGCACATGCAGTACAACCACTAATGCAAATTCCCCTGTAAATTCAAAAGGAATCTGTATCATAGGAGTGGATTGAATGTTTCTATTGATATTTTGCTTAAAGCAGAAAATTAATTCTTTTGACAGACAACTCAGAATTGCGACCTCACTTTCAACTACGGCTTTCAAACAGTTGAAACATGCCTGTTTATAAAACGATACAGTACAGTACACAATAGCAAATCAGGTCATAGACATTCAACAGAAAAAAAAAAGATCAAAGGACAGATTCATTCACATCTGCAAGCCCTCAAGTGTGTACAGGTCAAATGTCCCCAGAAAACTAGGCTGGTGGCGCAAATTCTCTATGTTGGCACCAGCAGAACCAGCTGCTATCTTTATAGGATGCAATCTTGCTTTCACCACCCTTCAGAGCAATCTTCTGTACCCCTGTCCAATACACCTTCTGCTCCATTCCTTGGACTTCACGCTTGCATTTCTACAGAGTCCTGTCCTGCAAACTGACTCAAAGTTCAGGTAATAGATTTCCAAGATTTAGAAATGTTGTGTTAAGTTTATTTATTTCATATTTCATTCCGTCTAAGCAAACTGTAACTTTCTGAAGTGAAATATGTTGAGTATGTCACGTGTATTTTGCATGTTAGGTCTGCTTCACATGAAAACTTCTCACAGACCCCTGTGATGCCTTATTGCAGCAAAAATATATAGCTGCAAAGACTGGTTGTGGGTAGTTAAAGTGCCAGAAAACCATGTAAACAATCTAACAATAGAGCCTTGAATTTCTGAATATAATTGCACCATGTAAAGTCAAAATATAATATTTAAATGATTTTCATGTGATGATGAGTGTGGGGTAGAGAGAATCCAGATAGATTTTTTTTTTTAACAGTTCCAGGAATAACACAGCCTTGACTTGGAAGTATAGCATGAAATATTTTTATACAGCATGAGTTCGCATTACCTAATCATATGATTTGCATAACTGAATTGGAAACCAGGAAATGAACGAAGAAAAATATTGAAGCTATAAAAGATGTGAGTTTAAAATTTTCTTTGTATTTCTGATTAAAACTATTAGGTAGCTAAATGGTCAGCCATTATTTTAAAAAGCATCTAAACATTAAAAATAGATAAATTTTGGTGGGATTTGGATGTCAGCTATTCCTGAAAAACTTTATTTCACTGCTTCCCAACCCTGAATCAATCCACTTAAACGCAACTGTATTTCAGATGCTCAGTGAAACTGTCCGTGTAATGCATATAGTTGACAAATAATCTGCAGAAAAAGCCAGATAGATATGAAGATCTTTTCCTGTAAATGGCATTCAAATCATTTGTACAAACACACAGATGGGATTTCTGCTGTCTTCTTCAGGCCACTTCCTCCTGAGAGCTCTCCATCAAATCTCTCTAGTTCTGCTCTTCTGGTGATGCAAAGTCAGCACTGGGATGGTCCAACTGCATGGAATTACTGTCTGCTAGAGGAGCACCCTCAGGGCTTCTGTGTGCAGCATTACGTGAGTCCTACTAATGTCACCCTGTTGGTATAAACTGAGCTCGCTGGACCTTAAGGGACAAGATTGTGCACTGATTTTGTAATAGAAATTAGGTACTAAGAAGGAGGCTGGAGGATTTAAATATTTCTGCCTCCAGCTTAAGCAACACTAAATCTTGGTCTTTATCTGAAAACCTAGGTGAATTAACCCATTCGGCATTCCTATGCCAAAAATGTCAGTAATACAATAAGAACCGTCAAAAGAGCAACAATTCCAATCATTACTTTTTAAAAATAATTCTTTGGAAGAAGTCGGGAAGAAGGATGAAACATGCCAATATCCTACCCCGAGAATCATTCTGTTGATTTGCACAGGTTTCTTATTATATACCCATCTAATGCATTGGACATGTGTGCTTGTGATTACACAAATACTTGAAAAGCTTACCAGATAAACCTTGATGGTTGCATTTGCTAATTACATTTAAACTCAGTGTTCTTAAAGGTCTTTTCCAACCAAAGTGATTCCATCATTCTCCAAGTCGCACATCTGGCTTGTCCTGGTTTAGGGCAAATTTGGCAGCAAACCTCAAGAAGGGGTGATTTATTAAAAATATTGATCTAGTACTGATATTCAACTGTGACAGACAAAGACTCTCTAACAGTTTAAAGTCAGAAAGCGTATGTTTATTGCAACGCTGGGCAGCATGCAGGATAGCTCCCAAATACACACTGTTATTTAGAGGTGATAACAGAGTCCTTTTATCTATACAAGTATTGAATACCCCAAATACAAATACATATTCATAACTTTGGTACATCCCATTCCCCACTTCGTATGGTAATTAGTTCAAAAGCTATTAAGCATGTGTAGTTTGTTCCTCAAAATGAGTTGGTGGTCCCTTTCACGGGGAGGGGTCCCAAAATGAGGAAATAAATGAAGTCTTCCTCGTTCTGAACTTTCTACATTTTCAATGCAAATATGACAAATGAACTCATTGGTAGAACTCCCATTCATCATCTTCAACTGGTTTCAGAACAGAGGAGGCCTACAATTGTCTTATGTTCCTAAAAGCTATTTATCAGTTTCTGTATTCTTCATTATAAACCCAGCTAACCAAACATAATGTTGACAAGCAATCAATTATTAGTTAACTACTAACTCTTACCTTCATCAAGGCCTACCTATTTATTTAGATAAACTCTAATAAGGCTTATCTCTAACTAAAATGTCAGCTCCTCTAAAATCCCTAAATTCCTTAAAGTTTATGTCTCAGAGCCTCCCCCCCCCGCCCCCCCCCCCCAGAACGTCCACCCACACGTCCCCTCCTCTCAACTGGTTTGGGAAAAATTTTCTTTTGAGAGAAGTGGAAAAAACCTGTTCATTTAACAGGCAAAGCACTCCCCAGCACAAAAAATGAACAATACCAGATGACAAAACTCAATCGCTGCTCTGAAGAGACAACAAATTCAGAAAGTCTCTCCTGTGGATGCTTGCTCTGTTATCAATCTCTCCGGCACTGGGAAAGGCTGCTGCCTAGAGTAGGCCCCCATAGGCCACAAAGTGCAAGCTCTCAGTGCTCCCCAGGTCCCAGTCTGGAGCAGGTTTGAACAGTTCCAAGAAAAGGGAAAGAGAAAAAGACAGTCCAGGGAAAACTGGTCCTCAGCCAGCTAAACCAACTGAAAAGCAAAAGAACACTCTGTTCTGCTCCGTCAGTGCCCAGACAACACAGTGCAGCACAGAATGTGGAGCAGTGTTGCTTTTAGAAGAGTGAGTGCAGCCTCTGATAACAAACTCCGTGCTTCTTCTTCTTCTCCCCACCTTTGCTCTCAGAACCAGTCTTGCAGGCAGAGAATATAATATCCAGCATTAACAGAACAGATGACTGGGGATACAAGCATCATAAAGTCACCCTAGGACACTGCTCTACTGAGATATGTCACCAGACTATACTAAGACAAAGTTTTGGAACTGCTAATTAAATCACAGTGAAGCTGAGGAGGAAACACAGCTCACTACAGTTACCTTGTGGCATGCCAATACTTCCTTTCAATCACAATGTTTTTCGTTTTTAAGTCCGTGACATCAAAGGCATAATTCAACATGTTTTGGGCAGGAAGGAAGATATTATTCTTCTCATTATACTGATGGGTAAGCTGAAATGCAAAGCAGTTAATTCAAAGTGAAACAGCGATAAAGTCAATAGTAAAACTCACCACGATTTTGTTTACTACCCTAAGTCCTTACTATCCCAAAATACAAGAACAGCTGTAAGAGCCTTGTGGATACTTAATTTTTTCCTATACCTACATGGTAGGGTAAGGCATAAATGATCCCAAACAATGGTAATCCACAACAAAGCATTCTTGACATCATATTCAGCTTTTGCATAGCAAGCTCTTCACCTGATCAAGTTATTCCATTGCAATAGTTTGGGGAGTATCTTAGAGGGCTGTGTGTTGTTTGGTTTGAAACCATCTTGATCATTCAGGAACTCAGTAGCAATGAGAAAGTTCAAAATAAGATAGTGCTATGAATTGATTTTCCATATATGACAGACATATTTCTACAACACAGAAGGCTGACCGAATGCTTCACTACAACATGGCTGAAGTGGCATCCTGTTCCCCGTAGGTTTTCCTGTTTATTTTCAGCTGCTTTCTTACCAGATTAATGAGCTGAACTAGCTCAAAAAGGAATCAGACAAGTGCCAGAGCTTAAAAAAAAAAAAAAAGAAAGAGGCAAAATGGTGATTTGTAGGTGCATTTGAAAATAGAAGTTTTTTGTATTTCTCACAGATACATGGCATTCTCTAGAATGATATTGCTCCAACAGTTTGAGCTTGGTTTTCTTTTTCCCCCTCAATTCTAAATGCTATGCATTCTTTTTGACCATTTAAGCAAAACAATTTTCTGATACGTGCGAAAGACAGTTCCCCTCATTTGCCTCATGACCGTCCACAGGACCAATATCAGGACCCTGAGGACCCCGATGGGAATTCTGGCCTGCCGGCAGTGGATGAACACGAAAAATCCTGAGGCCCCTGAGCAGAATTCTGGCCTGCCAAGTGATTGTTTGCCTCTGTGTCTACAGTGACTGCTTTTGGCCGGGCCTGCCAAGGGGTCACGCGCCCTATATGCTTGCACCTGCTTCGCAACAATGGGCCAGGAATTTTCCCACCTCTTGGCCAGATGAACTTGCTGGGGCAACTTTGGCAGCCTCTCCCATGAAAAACCTTAATCTGCTCCACTACCACCGTGAAGGACGGAGATTGAAGCCCCCCTGCCAAGGACTGAGACTGAGGCCCCTGTAATTCTGATCCAGGGGTGCTGACCTGACTGAAGCAGGATGCCTGCTAAGTGTTGCCTGCAGATGTGTTCGCTGGACCTAGACTGGTTTCCCATAGAAAGCAGTCCTGAAACAATGGGTCCCACTCGCTGCTTATATTGACATATCCTGCTGAGAACATGGACTGTCTGCACCTGTCTTCAATACCTTTTTCCCCCTCAGCAATTTCAATAGACTTCTTCTTGATTGTATCTGTTCTGCCTCAGCCATTTCAAGACCTGTTTCCCCCCTCAGCAATGGACTATAATAGAACCTTGAGTTAACCAGGACTTTGAGATCTTGCCAACATGACTAGGCAAACTCTGGTGGCTGGACTATGAGGACTTAGTCTCTCCACATTTGGTAGCTATACCCCCTCTCTCTTTCTCCCCCTCTTTTCTATTCTTTTCCTCTCCCTAATTCCTTTCAGTCATTTGCTGTGGTCATTCTATAAAGGTGCATTTGTTTTGATTAATACTGCAATCCCCTTTCCGTGTTGTCTGTTGCACTCTGAGGTCAGTTAACGAACCATCACCACCCCCGTTGGTATGAGCGGATCGTGACAATACCTTCTTTCAAGCTGAAATTGGTTCTAGTCCATATAAGCACACTGGTAGGTGAAAGTAGACTCTAAAAGATAACATTCAGAATGTATTTCCCTTGTCTTCCCATTAAAGCAAGTGAAGAAACCAGACAGGAGATCGTCAGATAACATGCTATGTGAAGTGAAAAGATTCTGTCCTTATTTGAAGCAACTGAAAAACTCACACAATGAAATACAGTTGAGACAGATGGAAGGGTCACATATTATATCAAATTTATACTTTTAATGTTTGACTGAAAGAAGATATCTTGAAGTACAATCCTATAAAATGAAGGTGAATTTGCAGAAGCAATTGAACTGGGTCTGTTTTATAAACACAATGTTTTCTAATTAAACTGAGGATTCAGGAAGGCAACCTTGGAAGTAAAAGCATTTAGAGACATACAAATACCAAGACTGGCAGTTCATTAGCTTTAACAGTCTCTTTAAAATAAGATTTATTTTTAACTTCTTCTTGTAGTAGGTCTGAAGACATTAGGAATTATGCAATTAAAAAAAAAAGCAAACCAAAACAAAACCAAAACAACTTTTTCAAAAAGCTTGGAGAAACCAGAGAAATTATGATTTTTAGGGGTTAAGTAGTCCTTTAAAAGTTGTCTCTGGGAAAAGAGATAAAAAGCCACTAATTGACTGTGGAGTATATTCCAAACCTGTAATGAAGCATGTAAGGGGCAAGAGCCTGTAATAAAACTGCTATGCTGGGTTCATCTGTTGGAAGCATTCCAGAATGGTTGAAATGTGGGATTAAAAAAAAAAAAAGAAAAAGAAAAAAGAAGAAAACATAAGGAAAAATATTTTGAACATTTTCCCATTCCAAGATGGTATGTCTTTATTTCATTTTGTTCCTAAGACGGATTTATAGCTTATGAAGTGTTTTACAATCAAGAGTGAGAGTGTTCACACTAACCATACAATTTGGATGGATCTCTTTTACTTTGCACAGCAGCAGATATGGTTTAGCACTCCACAATTCAGTCCCTGAAAGTGAATGGGTGTGGCAGATTTAACCTAACTGCCCAGTCCACCAGAATGCTTAATTATCTTGAAAAATGCTTTGCTTTATCTCATCTGGACATGTCTCTCTAGCTCCACTTTGAGCTCTTTCATCTTTCATTTACGGGATGAGATCAAATTTAGCTCAGCAAGGATATAGCCTTTCAAAACCACATCTTTTATCTTCTGTATTCATACAAGTGCATTTCTACTGCAGGGAACAGTTTGGAAGATCCCAGTTGTTTTGTTTCTCAGATATGTTGTTGCATAAAATAGCTCTTCTTTTAACTTTTTCCCTGCTAAAGTATAGGCTCTGTGCTTAAATGATTGTGATGCTACCTCATTATCATCTATTCTTCAGTCGTACAGAGTATGCAGCAAAGTTTTCTTCTGAGGACATTCTACTCTTTTGATGAGAAATGCTGAAGTTCTGACTTTAGTTGCAAAGGTCACTTATTGACAGGTTGCAAAATTGTTAAGTCTAGTAACAGCAGGAAAAGTGTGCTGTTGCTGTGTCTGTAAATGTCATGTCAGCTGCTGTTGGGATAAAAAGCATGAGCATAAGCAAAGATATCTGCATGGATAGAAAAGAAACAAAGAAGACATTTGTTGCGATTTCTGCACTAAGGAACAAGAAGAAGTATGAAGCGCTAATTTCCGTGGCTAAGACAGTATCATCCTTGGGCCAGTTCTCTTCAACATCTTTTGAACAACCTGGACACAGCACTTGAAGAAATATTAAGCAAGTTTGCCCAAGACACTAAATTGGGAGGAGCTGTGAACGAACTCCCTTGAGGGCACAGAGACCTTGTAGAGAGATCTTGCCAAATAGGAGAGATGGGCAATTATCGCCCGCCGGGAGTCTATGCACAAATCACAAAAGGGGCGGGACTGCTGGGGACGGCGTCTCAAGCTGTTGTATTTTCCAGCATCAGTCTCATTTACATGGTGATGACAAGGGGAAGCTGCCAGCACCTCACGTCCCCAGCAGCAGACAAAGAACTTAATGTTACAACTTACTTTAAATTTTTTTTGACCAATCACACAAAGCAAAAGCATATTGACAGTAGTTCTATCCAATCACTATAAGCACATGCACCTGTGGTTCAAACACTGCTTGCTTCTTTCAAAGAAAAGACCTGCTTGTAAGCCTTAAGATACAATGCACAGAGCTCCATTATTAAGCTTAGAACTTCCTAACATCTGGCTAGATATACTTTGCTGTAGCTTAGGCAGTTATTCTAGACAAGCATTTATACACAGACCATTGTTTTATTTGTCCTTACTTTTCTACTTCTCATATAATTTTTCTGCTGACAAACCTTATGACTACTGCTTAGCTCCAATGACAGTTCTGCTGTCTCTGAGGCCTGCCTTTTGCAGCTTTCCCAAACCCCTCTGTTTTTGAGGATTCCCACAGGCAATCACCAACCAGATGGAGTTGAACAAGGGCAAGTGCTGAATTCAGCACCTGGGACAGGGCAATCCTGGTGTGTGTATAGACTAGGGAGCAAGAGGCTGGAGAGAAGCACTGCAGAAAGGGATCCAGGCTCCTGGCCAACGTCAGGCTGAATGTGCATCAGCAGTGCCCTGGCAGCCAGGAGGGCCAAGCTTGTCCTGGGGTGCATCAGGCACAGCATTGCCAGCTGGTCAAGGGAGGGGATTGTCTTGCTCTGCTCTAGTCACCTTGGTATTAGAAAGTCCTCAAATGAGGTCTACAAGGACAGGACTCAAAGAAATGGGATGCAGCTGAGTCAGGGGAGGTTTAGGTCAGGTATCAAGAAAAGGTTTTAACCAGAGGATGGCTGGGCACTGGAAGAGTCTCTCCAGGGAGTGGTCACAGCATCACACCTGTCTGAGTTTTGGACATTGCTCTCAGGCATATGGTGTGATTCTCGAGGATGGTCCCATGCAGGGCCAGGAGTTGGACTTGATGATCCTGATGGGCCTCTTCCAATTCAACTGATTCGATGACTCGATGGTTCTGTCCTGGCCACTCAAGGTATATTGCTTGGTCTCATCAGATTTTGATCTGCTCTTGTTGGTCAGACTTTGTCACTACTGGTTAGTGATATTTATCACAAAAGACAAAGTGCCTTTTCTCAAATTTCTCAAGAAATTGGAACATGCACCCTAGAATCCTAAAAAAGTCTTTTCCTTGAAACAACACTGTGTCCTGCCCAGTAGTCTTTCCAGATCTTAAGGAGAAAAAAGGCAAAATGAGGGGACGAATTACAATGAAGCATTGTCGATTTTCCGGTTCTTTAGTAGTATATTTGTACTTCCACTATTTTTTTCTATAAAATCATGGCTTTGTATAGCATCTAATTTTCTAGCAAGACACATTTCTGCAACTGAGCCCATCAGTCTCTTTGAAAATATATTGTCAAAAGCACAAAACATATGAATAGGCAGTGACAAGTGAGGGGAAAAAAAAGAGTATGAGAAGCGGCTTCGTAATACTAAAGTGAGACAAGAAGGAGGAGGAGGTGCTCCAGTTGACTGAGCAGAAAATCCCCCACAGTCCCTGGAGGACATCATTGTGAAGCAGGTTGTCTCCCAGCAGTCCCTGGAGAATCGTGGAGGAACACATACCTACACTGCAGCTCGTAGAGGGCTCCATGCCACAGCAGGTGAATGTGCCTTGAAGGAAGCTGCAGCTTGTGGAGGGAGGGCCAGAAAACCATCCTTGACCTCTTCTTTAGTGGAAGAGTATGTGCAAATGTTAAACAGCTGCTAACTAATCTATTCTCTTTTCACTTCTTGTCTTAAATAAGAAGACAATGCAAGAATTAGAAGCCTAAATTCTTTCTCTTGAGGCTCCCATTCTCTCTGCCACTCCCTTAAAATTTAGTTTGATATGAAGTAAAACTCATGATAAAGTTCTTAAGGCTGGATGTTCAGGCTTTTCAGAAAATAGGGAGTGCAAATAACTCTTGTCACTGTCATTTTTTTCATAGAATGAAAAAAGTGAAATTACCATTTTTGATGGACTTATGGAAATCAATTGGTAGAGGCGGTGATACTGAAGAGTATAATTAATCTGAAAAGACAATATCATGGAGCGACCTCAGGTGTGAACAAGATTTTTTACCAGGACCTCTAGACTTTTAAACAGACTTAGGACGCAATAGTTATCTCTGGGAATATTTTGGTATGTATAGTACATTCATCTTTAAATAGTTCTATCTGTTTTAGAGTTATGACTTAGGCTTTAAATTTTATGTGAAAAGAAATATTTGTGATTCAGATAATTTCCATTTCTGAAGCATTTCAGTTGTTGACAGCTTTTGCTGTCTCCTGAGGGCAGGAAAATAGTCTTTGTACCAATATGGAAACAAACTAGATGGAAAAAATTGTTTTCTTCATTCTTTTCTGTCTATTCTAACAGGCACAGCAGCAAGACCACTGCTGAGTCTGAGTGGCGTTACCACTCCTGGATGACAAACTTGTAGTGGCTAGTATTTTACTTGCACACATTTCTGATGCGGGTTGTTAACTGTTGTGCAGAAAGATCTGTCAACTGTTTTCACAGAAGGACACTCCTGAATTGCTTCACTTGACTCTGAACCAGAGAACTAAGCTGGCACTCCATTTCTGAGATCTTGCTGTGCTAGCCCCCAAACCCATTTCCTTCAAATGCATTTTACTTTCAACCAAAGCACTTCATTACTTCATGATGTAATCTCTTGTTCTTAATGTTCGGAGGATTGTTTTAGACCGATAAGAGCATATTCCAGTAAGCAGGTAGAACATACGTCTTAAGTAGTATCTATCCATCACTTGGCTTTGGTTCGTGCATCATAACATCTGCAAGGAATGTCATTTACAATCAATGGATGGGCTGGGGTAACGGGCCACAGGTTTAGGAATCTTTCTCCAATTAATTTTGCTTTGAAATTTAGCTCTTATCATTTCAAGTGTGTCTTTATTTAAAAAATCAACTATTTCTTACCTGTACCACAATGAAGAACAATCAACAGTGGCTGAGCATCCTACAACAATTCCAAGAAGAAGAATGGTCTGAGCTCCCAGTGCAGCACATGGCGTCTGTCATCAAGCCAGAGTCCTGCAGGCGTTTTCTCAGCCTGGAGAAGAGCAGACTCTGGGCAAATTGTTAGAACAACTCTCCAGTATCTGAAGACAGCCTACCAGAAGGAGGCAGATGAGCTACACAAGGGCACAGAGTGATAGGAAAAGTGTGGATGGTTTTAAAACCTGAAGAGTATATGTTTCCTTTGGATATTGGGAAGAAATTCCTTGCCAGGAGTGTTGTGAGACACTGGAACATGTTGTGGGTGACCCATTCCTTGAAGTGTTCAAGGCCAGCTTGAATGGGTCTTTGAGCCTAAGGCAGTCTAGGGGAAGGTGTCCCTGCCAATGACATGGGGGGTGAAATTAGGTGAATGTAAGGTCCCTTCAAAACCCAACCATTCTATTATTCTATGGTAATATTCATTCTGTGCAGTAGCAGCAAGTAGTTGAAGATAGAAATAACAGACTATTCATTCTGAGAAACTGCTATCCAATGAGTTTAACTGTTTGGGTCTCACATATATGTTCCATTTAGCAATACTATATCTAGTATCTAGTCCTCGCTCTTTATCATACACGCAAATATTTTGTCATTTTTAACGTTTCTGAAATTGGGGAATTTTCTTTCTTTCTTTCTTTCTTTCTTTCTTTCTTTCTTTCTTTCTTTCTTTCTTTCTTTCTTTCTTTCTTTCTTTCTTTCTTTCTTTCTTTCTTTCTTTCTTTCTTTCTTTCTTTCTTTCTCTCTCTCTCTCTCTTTCTTTCTTTACCTTCCTTCCCCCACTTCCTTCCTTCACTTCCTTCCTTCCACTACGTCCTTCCTTCCACCACTTCCTTCTGCCACTTCCTTCCCTCCCTCCCTCCCTCCCTTCACTTTGATGTTAATTTGCAAACTGTCAAGTAGTTACAGGAAATTACACTTGGTTAAATATCATTTTGAAACTTAGAAATGAAGAATTAAAAAAATTGTGTCAAAACAGTGCATCAAAAAGCAATTTTAAAATGAGAATCAGCTATTGAAAATTCAAAAATACAAAATTGAAATGATGGAATAGGTGGTTTTAAGGGATATTCTTTGTATTTCTGTGATACAAATGAGGATCTCAATTTTTACACCTTCTAAAAACGCATCTTGAAAGTTACTACTTCCAGTAACAAAAATATTTCCAAAACAAGGAAATTGATTTATGCAGATGAAAATATCATCTTCCAAATAGTCATCATCAACTCCAAAAGATTACCCTGCTTTTACACAGTAAGCTTTATGAAGATTTCTATTCTCACACAAACACAGAAGAATTTTTCAAATTACTAAAAAAATCTTGAAAAGCAAATTAAACTTTGAGAAAAAAGATCCAAAAAGGAGCAGGAAATTATGTACGTCCACACTTGCTATATGTTGGTTACTAAGTATTGGCTCTGATTTGTGGGCGATTACGCTTGTTTTGCGGAGAAAAGAAGAAACCTCACAACTTTATAAAAGTTGTAAAGCTCGGTATGTTTGTTACAGCGGCCGGACACATGCAGAGAATGCTCTCCTTAAAAGGCATGCGTACCTCTGACAACTTCAGATCTCCTTTTATCCCCCTCTCAAATACATATGCATACAGTTTCACAATAGGTTCATACATATTCATTTTTATGGGTTTCGTGTGACTTTTACCACTAGTTCCTTTTAATCAGAAAGAATTCCGAGGCCAGGCTGACTTGCCCTTACAGCAGTCCCTGTCTCTCTCTATCATCTTCTGTCTCCTCCTCTTTATCTCTGCCCTTCACTGAAGTAACTTCACTGAGCATAGGCCTTGCAGTCTGGCTAAATAACTACGATTTCTAACCACAGACTAAACTCAAAAATGTACATTTCACCTAAATTAACATGGATTTCTATCCTGCAAAATTTTCACTTTGCTTCATTCCCCCCTTTCCTAAAAGGAGGAAGTAAATTCTTTTAGTTCGTACAAATTCCTATGACAACAAGTGTACTTTAGTGGTTTACCATGTACATTTGATAATGGATAATCTTAAACCTATTCTAACTAATATTAACGAAACTATAATGGGATGACAAAACTTATTAAAGATTCCATTTGTAGTTGGTGACCACCTGAAGACCACATCCCACCAGTGATGATCTGCATTTTGTTCTATTCTTTGCAGAACTCTAGTTATTTCTTTTGTATCATGTTGGACAGTAATTAAGGTTTTCTTTCCACTTTCTTGGATTTCTTTCAAGATTTCCAATAGGTCTTGGTGCTTAATTAATTATTTTACTAATGTAAGGTTCATCCCAATAGGGGTAGGTGATAATCTGAGTTACATTGTGTAATTGGTTTTAACCAGCTGGTGGAATGTCACTGGGGCTGAGTACAAAAAAAAACACACCCGATAATCTTAACAAAATTACAAATACAGAAATTAGAATGATTTCTACTAGAAAAAATAACATCATTGCTATCAATTTTTACAGCAGCACAGGCAGTTCTCAGGCATACACACTCTTTTCCAGTATATACGAGAACAGTTTTCTGGTCAGTGACTGGATGAATCTCAAAGTGGCAAATACTCTGTTCAGTGTGTAAACACACATCCTGGGCATTAATAGTATTGCTTTCACAAATGAATCCCATCTGTTCTCTAGTAATGCAGGATTCTAAGTTTACTGTTTGACTCTTTTCATTCATCTTTCATGCCCACACTCTATGTTCTAAAGGGTAGAGTATTGTTTTTTCATGGTTTAATCTTAGGGCAATGAGCGGATGGATAACATAAACAGTGGCAATACGTATGGTAAGCACAAAGGCAGTGGCCACATTAGAAGCAGGACCATAGGTGAAATTCACCATAGTCCACCAGGATTGAAACTTCCTTTTAAAATGAATTGCATTATCCCAGACAATTCTCCGAATTTCAGCTGGAAAATTACCTTCACCCCTTTCCCGTATGATCAGAGCTGCTGTTGTTTGCATCTATAACTGTGCTTGTATACAACTGAAAGCTAAAGACACATTATCTTGAACTGTACTAAGTGCTTCTACTATTAACTTGTGGTCTTGGTCCCCAGCCTTTTCATACTTCCTTACTTTGGCAGTACTTTTGAAATCTTTCACTGGCTAGTTCCTAATGCCAATAGAGATGACTGTTAGGGCTGCTTCAATTTTGTTAGGCTACCTGCTGCAGTGGCCAGTTTATTCATGAGTATTTCTGAATCAATTCCATTTAAAACTCCTAATCCTGTCTCAAATATGCCAGTTAGATCTTTTCTTATTCTGCTCCTGAGATATGCCTTTCTTTGTAACCATGTTGTCCAGCCCTCAAAGGATGTTTTTAGGTAGGAAAAGCAGGCTGGTTGGATTTTTGAGATGTTAATTTGCATTATCAACTCCACACGTTTGAGAGACCATTCTGGATTGAATAATAGCTGTTGTTCTCTCACATTCTTTACTACGTAGGGGGCTATTTCATACACTTTAGCTTCAAGTTTGGGTAGGGTCTGAACTAGTATGGGTTGTATAAGGCCCTGCTGTCGTAAAAAGTGCAGTGTCTACTTTGAATTTAAGTGAAAGTCTGATAGCAACTCAAGCTCAAAGGCGGGTCACTTCTACAGGCTGTATCAAGGTGAAATTACACCAACAGTCTGATTCACTTCGGCTATTGCAGACTTCGTGGTGTTCATATACACCAGGAGAGGTTGAGACACTAATTGCATCTGGTCTCTCATAAGCCCTCCTATTGATGACCTGTCATCCTACTTTGATTTCTTCTCCTCTGATTCCTTGAAGTGTCTACAGTTCCCGTTCCTGCCATTCTTGCTCCTCATATACCTGATTCTCGTGGATTACTACAGTAGATACGTGTCGCAGAATGAGGCCTTTGTCGGGGATGAGCCATTTGCCGGTGAGGGGAGACTAGGACACTCAATATGAGTGATCAGCAAGTTCTGTTTATTGAAGAGAGCAGCAGAATTATACAGCAAGTAATAAGCTTATGAATATTCTGTAAGCCAAGCGATCTATTGGTTAAACTATCCCATCAACTCTTCCTCATTCCTTTGGGCCTGCATTCTCTATTTCCCACATCTCTCTGTCCACTTGTTATCATACCCAGCGAGGCCCAAGGACACGCAATCTTACAGGTGCAGGACTTGGAATTAGCCATGGCCTTGTACTTTTCCAGTCTCTAGTCAGCTAAATTCCCAACAGATACGTTTAAATCTTTTATCTCAGAAGATTCTCCCACGGATCTAGTATACTGATTAAAGCCTGGGACCAAGGCCATTCAGCATTGCTTTGGATAGAGGTACTCTTTACTTCTGAAACTTCAGTTACAATTACATACAAAACAATTCTGTAAACTAAAGTATGTTCTACTCCCGACCGCAGTATACTCATTTTGCCCGAGTAAGTTTTAGTCTCAGTTCATTCTCTTCTGGTATCACTCTCCAACGCACTTCTAGGGCTTTCTTCACTCCAGAGTGATGGATCCAGGCATTCTGCTCCTTGATTTTGATTGCAGTGAAGGTGGTCAGAAGCACTTGGAACGGTCCCTCCCACTGTGGTTCCGAAGACTTTTTTGTAAGAGACTTAACCTATACATCATCCCCAGGCTATCTAACTCCCTATTCCGAGTTCCAGCCACATGTTTCTCAATTTCTCTGAGCTGTTTGCTTAAAGCCACCATGTAGGTGGACATTCTGGACATTCTCCTTGTATTCTATATGGTCTTCTATAAGGCATTTCAAAAGGATTCAGCATTCCTTTAGCTCAAGGTTTAGTTCGAATTTGAAGTAGTGCTAGTGGAAGAGCTTGGGGCTAGGGTAGATTAACTTCTTGCTACCCAGTGTTACGATCTGCTGCTTAATCAAATTATTCATTTTCTCTACCTGGCTACTTGATTGGGGCAGTATGGAGTGTGAAGTTCTTAATCTATGCCCAGGTGGCTACTAATCTGTTGCACTGCTTTGGAAATGAAATATGATTCTTTATCTGAGGACATCGTGCCTGGAACTCTGAAGCGTGGTATTATTTCTTGTAAAAATAATCTGGTCACCTCTTGAGCTTTGACAGTTCTGGTGGGGAATGCTTCTGGCCACCCTGAAAATGTATCTATTAATACCAGTAAATACTGATACCCTCCTTTCCTTGGGAGTTCTGAAAAGTTAATTTGCCACTGCTGTACAGGCCCATGGCCTCTCTCAGTCTGACCGAGTTTCGGCCGGGGGGTATTTTGGGGTTAGTCTGGAGGCAAGGATCACATTGTCTGCTTACCTGAGTGATAGTGGCATGTGAATTCCTGACAACAATTCTTTCAATCAGATGCATGTTCTAGAAAGCCTGTGGAAATTACTACTTCAAAGTCAACACTTCATTTCAATGCACTCTGTATCACTGGCAGCCTTGGTCATTTTGATAAAGGAGCCACACTCTATAAAAGACTTTTCAGTAGTTAGGCCCTAGTGTGTTTTTTAGTGCCCTTCCTTCACTAGTAACCATGAAAATGGGAAGGGATTACTAGCTCTCTTTCAATGGCAGCCCACCACTGGTAGTTGTATGTCTCTTTTGATTAGTATTATTGTATTATGGCTTACCTTCGAGGAAAATCTGTACCTCACCCTTTGCTGCTTTCTTTGCCTCTCCATCCGCCAGCTCATTTCTTTCCTCCAATTTTAAGCTCACTCTCTGGTGTGCCTTAAGATGCTTTTTCAGGTAGCTGAACTGCTCTCAGCAGCTGGATTGTCTCTTCTTCCCTTGTGAGGTCAGAAGTCCCCTCTCCTTCCAGATGGCTCCATGTGCATGCACGACTCTGAATGCCTTTTGCTGTTTCTAAGGCATGGGTCAATGCATTTATCTCAGCCTTCTGTGCAGAGGTACCTGTTGGTAAGGGTCCAGACACTATTACCTCTCTGCAGGTAGTTACTGTGTACTTTGCAATGTCGCTTTCCACTGGCAATGTAGCTGCTCCTGTCAGCGAACCAGGTCTCTGAATCGTCCAGAGGAGTGTCCTTTATGTCTGAGCGGCTAGAGTAGGTAGCTCCAATGGCATCTAGGCAATCATGGTGTACTGCTTCTTCTTGATTTCCACTAAGAAAAGAAGCTGGGTTGACAATATTAGTCACCACTATCTCTGCGTCATCTTGCTCTACCATGATGGCCTGGTATTTCAGAAACCTCTGTGGTGAAAGCCAGTGGCCACCCTTTACTTCCAGTACTGCGGACACTGTGTGGGACACTAGCACAGTCAGTTTTGTCCGAGGGTAGACTTGGGTGCCTCTTGAATATTCAGCACAACTGTTGCTACACCTCTGAGGCAACCTGGCCATCCTTTGGCTGTTGCATCTAGCTGCTTAGAGAAGTAAGCAACTGCCTTTCAGTATGGACCCAAGTCCTGAGCCAATATTCCCCGGGCAATTCCTTGTGTGGAAAAATAGAAAGGATGGTTTACTTACATCTGGAAGTTTCAAAGCTGGAGCCGACATGAGGGCACTCTCTAGCTGGTGAAAGGCCCGTGTCACGTCTTCTGTCCACTGGAGATCTCTGTTTCCATCAGCAATAAGAGCATAGAGGGGTCTGACGAACAGTCCATAATTATAAACCCACAGCTGGCACTACCCTACCATGCCTAAGAAGGTTCAGAGTTCCTTCGTTGTCTGGGGTTTCGGGGTTTGGCATATGGCTTCCCTGCCTTAAAGTCTGCTGCTCAGCACTCACTTCTTACCCCAGGTAGATTACCTTCTGTTTCACTACCTGTGCCTTTTTCTTTGAGACTCTGTATCCTTGGAGTCCTAGGAAATTCAAAAGGCTTACCGTCCAGGCTTCCCTCGTCCGAGTGGCTACTAGAAGATCATCCACGTACTGCAACAGCCTCCTTTCCTCGTGTGGAGCTTCCCGGTAATCTGGGTCTTTGCAAGCTGTTCTCCAATCGGAGTGGGGAATCTTGAAGCCTTCAGGCACATGGACTATGTGAGCTTGTGTTTGAATGCAAAAATTTTCTGGCTGGCTTTGTAGATAGGGAGGCAAAAGAAGGCATCTCTTAGGCCTAAAACAGTGAACCAGGTTAGCTCAGGTGTTAAACTTGTTAGTAAAGTATATGCATTTGCTACCACAGGGTATAAATTCTGTGTTATCTTACTGACAGCCCTTAATCCAGTACTATCAATTATTGGGCTGATTCCTTCCTTATCTTCCTTTTGAGGGTACTACTCAGTTCTCACTAGTTGTGTTCTTTCCTTAAGCTTGATTACCATGGGGGGGCATTTTTCACTCTCCCTGGTACAGCAGAGGCCCATACCCTTGAAAATACTTATTTAATTATTCTAATATCTCCTTACTAATGTCTTTCTTAATTTCAGTGTCTGTTAATGTTAAGCGTAACATCTTTATCATTTGCCTCCAGAGTAACCGTTCTCATTTGAGAATGTTTAGCAAATTGAGTGAATTGTACAAAAGCTTCTAAGTACACACAGTACACATGTTACTTTAAAGGTTTGCAAAAGTACGCCTTCTCAGACTGGCCAGTTGTTCCCCACACTACAACATAAACATTCTCCACAGGTACTAAAGCTTTATTTAAAACTGAATATATGGCCCTTGTGTCACCGACATCTTTTCATAAAAATAATTTCTTTAGGATTTTCCCTCTTCTGGGAATCTGAGGCCCCAGAAAGAAAATGCAAACAATGGTTATCTGCTGCTGTGGAATATAACAGGTGCACTTGTGATTGGTCCATGTTGCCTGTGTACAATTAAGGGCCAGTCAAAGACAAGCCTTTCTCTGGGACAGATCAGAGAGAGCTCCGTTGTTATTGATTTCCTATTCTATTCTTAGCTTAGCAGCTACTGAACTTTCTCTTTATCCCTTTTAGTATAGTCTTAATGTAATATATATCATAAAATAATAAATCCAGCCTTCTGATCATGAAGCCAAGATTCTCTTCTATCTCTCTCACCCTGAGGAACCATTGCAAAGCCGTGTAACAGCCCTTGTGTTGACAAAAATTCTTCCCTTTTGGGGAGGTCATCTTTATCCTTCCTCCCTTACCTTGGGAGGAGCCTTTAACAAATCATATATACTCATTTTGCGAACTGTGATTGCTTTGCATTTTAGCATGATAATCTTTGCTTGACTTCATACGTTGCGCTCTTATGCTGTATGGTGAACAACACGTTTGATTTGCTTTCTCTTTGCATTTTTTTCCTTTTCAAGGGCCAAGACCAGAGGGCGGTCTGATCTCACAGTCTCTTTGCCATTCTGGGTGATTTCTTAAAGCAAAAAGACATTTCAGCATACAAAAACCCTATCCCATTTATCTTCCTATTTTAAAACAGTACTAACTGCAATGAAGTATTATAAATCTTTTTATTTTCTGAGCTTCTCTTACTGGCAACCTTCTCCCAGTGAGCCCCTCCTAAAAGGGGCTAATTTAGGAACCTCTTTGCTCTGGTCAGTTCTCATTATCTCTTTCTCCTTGCCCTATCTCACTTCCACCCAAACTTCTCTTTACAAAGCTTCAGAGTAGTTTCTCAGTCTTCCTCTTAAACACACACAGCTCCAGGTGGCAGGTATCAGATGTGATTTCCACACACGAGCCTTAAGATCTTAGGTTCTGAATCAGCTGGATCAGAAACCTTTGATTTACAGTCAGGGGCATGTGCCCTGACGCTTATTAGAACAGCAATACCAGCGTTTCTCACAAACACCTCACTGCAATAATACCTGCACATCCAGCTTTTGCCCACAGGTCATTCCTGTGTTCCCTGGGGAAACGGGGCAGCCAGAGCTGTCCCTGTGCTCAGGGGACAGCCACTGTCACCTCGCACAGCGTGCCAGCCTCTTGATGCACCAAAGGCTCCCCAAAATTGCCTGCAAAGGCAGGCTATTCTGTTTGTTACAGAGAGCTTTAAATCCCTACAGCAGGCTGTTCCCAGTCCAGACTTGCTATGGTAAACTAATTCATCTCTTCTATATAAACTCTGTTTTTACAAAATATCAGTCTTTTCTAGTTCTCTTCTTGCACAATCTAATTAAGCACTGTGTCTACTTACACTCGTTTTACTGCCTTGCAAAAAGGCTGTACTTGTCACAGCAGAAACTCTGATATGCCCACAGACACAGACACACATGCACCCCTCCCCCCCCTTTTATCTCAAATTCACTAGAGCCAAGGCTTGAATTGCTGTGAGGGGGAGAATTCTTGGAATTCCTTTAATTCGCTTTATCGTAGTTAAGCATAAATCACCATACCATAGTCCTTCTGTGTAACATGCTACTCGTGTTGCAAACAAAATCTTAAAATCTCCACAAACACCACTATACAATCTGAGAATCAAATTACCACAATGCAGTGGAAGAAAATCACCACACAAAATCACTGGGAAAGGGCATATCTCTCAAAGTGCCCACTCTTCTCAACACTACACAGCATACCATAATTCAGCATTTACTCACATCAGTTTTTCCTGGACACAATCAAAATAACAGCACACAGTCTAGAGATCAAGTCCAAACATCCAGGGCAAAGGAACTCTCTGAGCTCGTACTCACGGTTAAAATATACCAAATCTACACAAATCACTACATTTAAACACAGTAAATACCATCACTGATGTTCCTCCACTCGCTTCTCCGCGGGGCACTTCTCTCCCTGCCCCCACAGCCTGATGGAGCCGCTGCCTCAGGCCTCACTCGGCTGTTTCAAACACGGGTAGTACTGACCCCCCCGCACTGTAGATCTACTCTCTTTTATACACCATACACTTATACTCTTGCACGATTACAAACACAATGCACTGACCACACAATGCATTAACCATACAGCGACACAGTGTCGGGACACCACACACACACACACACAAACAAAACACACACGGGTTCAGCAGTTCTGCCCCATCAGAGCAATGAACCCCCAATACACACACACACACACACACAGGTTCACCCAATCCACCCCTAGAGTCGCTAGCGGTCTGCCCTATCAAAATTATTAACCCCGTCTCTACTGTAGCTGCTCCATCAGCTACACCCAAACGTCTCTGAGTGATTTCCTCCCTAGCTCTCTTTACCCCCAGGGGTCCCTCAGAATATACCGTATCTTCCTCTGCAGCCTGCAGGTCGTTGTCTGTCCTCGCAGGTGGCAAGTTGAGACAAGCGGAGCCTCCTCCAGGAAAATCCTGGGGCGCGCCTTGGAGGTCTGTCTATCCCCCCTGCCCCTGCGGGGACAGAGAACTCCTGGCTTGGCTCGCCATAATGTTTTGGGGAGAAAAGAAGAAACCTCACAACTTTTTAAAAGTTGTAAAGCTCGGTATGTTTATTACGGCCCGACACATGCGGAAAAAACTCTCCTCAAAAGGCATGCGTACCTCTGAGAACTTCAGATCTCCTTTTATCCCCCTCTCAAATACATATGCATACAGTTTCACAATAGGTTCATACATATTCATTTTTATGGGTTTCGTGTGACTTTTACCATTAGTTCCTTTTAATCAGAAAGAATTCCGAGGTCCGGCTGACTTGCCCCTACAGTAGTCCCTGTCTCTCTCTATCATCTTCTGTCTCCTCCCCTTTATCTCTGTCCTTCGCTGAAGTAACTTCACTGAGCTTAGGCCTTGCAGTCTGGCTAAATAACTATGATTTCTAACCACAGACTAAACTCAAAAATGTACATTTCACCTAAATTAAAATGTATTTCTGTCCTGGAAAATTTTCACTTTGCTGCACACTTCCCATTCACATACGCAGATACTCCTCTTCCTCCTGCACACAGATGTGTGATATTGGGTCTCAAAGAATGGACTATCTTTTTTTCTCTTAGGTATGTTTTGGTTCTCAAAGTCAAAGCATATTCTTCTGGAATGTTTTACCTGGAATTTTTTCCTGGAAGGTAATGATCTTGTGTCTGTTTGAAATGGGGAGGAGGGGATAGGGAGCACAGCAATTTGAAAACAACTTGCTACTTAACTAAGAAAGAGGGGCGTTTCTTGAATGTGTAGCAAATGAAAGATCGGGGACATAATTGGGGAAAGTTTGGAGTGCTAGTAGAGTTTCTCCTTGTGACAGCTTTTGAACCTATAGGGGACAGTACCTTATCAATGTCCTGCCTCTTAAACTCACATTAACCTTTGAATGGAAGGAGTTTTGGACAACCTACTTTTGCTCCTCACTAAACACTAAGCAGCACTCTGTGAGAATTCTAGGGCAAGATCAGGAGATGTGTAATATACTGGAACAGCTTCTCCTTGCGGGACAAAGTGGAAAAACTTTTTGTGAAGATGTTGGCGACAGGAGACACAGAAGACGGAGATACGGATCTCGCAGAAGCTAAGCATCGGTCCTGGGCGTCTTTCGGCAGAAGCTGCGCTCCTAAGCGCACGACGACCGTCGCAATGCTCTTCGACTGTCACAATGCTCTTAACGCACAGAAGCCGCTTCTTTGCCTTCGGGAGACGGAGAGGGAGGCAGCTTCCGAAAGGCAAACAACAAACCCGCAAAAAACTGAGATTGTGTGAGCAGCTGGCAAACTCATAGAAAACAGTACCTTACGATTCTCCAGCCTTTTCCATTCACATTGACTTTCAAATATAAGGAGTGCTGGGACACTTTCATTTCCTTCTTGCTAAACACTCTGCAGACCTCCGTGCCACTTCTAGAACAAGATCGGGGATGTTTTCTGTACTGGCACAGTTTCTCCTTGCTAGACATAGTGGGAAAGCTTTTTGCTAAGATGTAGGCGACAAGAGACGCAGAAGATGAAGATACGGAGGTCGTCGCAGCTAAGCGCAGGTCCCGGGCGTCTTTCGCTCTGAATCCATGCTCCAGAGTGCACTGCAATAGGCGCAATGCTCTGTGCATGAAGAAGCCGCTTCTTAACCTCCGGGAGATGGGGAGAGCAGCAGCTTCCAAAAGGCGAAGAACGAAGCTGCACAACAGCAACATTGTATGCGACCGGCACAATGCTCTGTGTGCAAAGAAACCACTTCTTCGGCTCCGGGAGGCGGAGAGAGCGGCAGCTTCCAAAAAGCAAAGAACGAAGCCACAAAGCAGCGGCATTATGTGCACAGCTTTCAAACTTAGAGAAAATGATACCTTACCACTCTCCTGTGTTTTCCATTCACATTAACTTTTGAATAAAAGGAGTTTCGGACAACTTTCTTTTGCTTCTTGCTAAACACGTTGTAGACCTCTGTGCCACTTCTAGAAGACGATTGGAGATGTTTTCTGTACAGGCACAGTTTTTGCTTGATAGACATAGTGAAAAAGCTTTTTGCTTACATGTAGGAGACAAGAGATGCTAAAGATGAAGATGCGGAGCTCTCAGAAGCTAAGCGCCGGTCCCGGGAGTCTTTCGGCAGAAGCTGCGCTCCGCAACACATCGCGACCGCCACAGTGCACTGTGCGCAAAGAAGCCACTTCTTTGCCTCCAGGAGACAGCGAGAGCAGCAGATTCTGAAAGGCGCAGAACGAAGCAGCACAAAACAGGGATTCTGTGCACAGCTTATAAACTTATAGAAGATGGTATTTTTCCACTCTCCTGCCTTTTCCATTCATATTAACTTTAGAAGAGGAGTTTTGGACAACTTTCTTTTGCTTCTTGCTATACACTCTACAAACCTCCGTGCCACTTTTAGAACAACATGGGGGATGTTTTCTGTACTGGCAAAGTGCCTCCTTGCGAGACAGATTGAAAAAGCTTTTTGCTACGATGTAGGCGACAAGAGACGCTAAAGACGAAGATATGGATCTCTCCAAACCTAAGTGCCGGTTTGGGTGTCTTTCGGGAGAAGCCGCGCTCCGGAGCGCACCGCGAGCCCCACCATGGTCTGTGACCGGCACCATGCTTTGCGAACAGCACAATGCTCTTCAACCGGCACAATGCTCTTCAAACGAAGAAGCTGCTTCTTCGCCTCCTGGAGCCGGAGAGAGCGGCAGCTTCCAAAAGGCGAAGAACGAAGCTGCACAACACTGGGATTGTGTGTGCAGCTGAAAACTTAGAGAAAACAGTACCTTGCAACTCTCCTGCCTTTTCCATTCTCATTAACTTTCGAATAAAAGGAGCTTTGGACAACGCTCTTTTGCTTCTTGCTAAACACTCTGCAGACCTCCATGCCACTTCTAGAACAAGATCGGGGATGTTTTCTGTACTGGCACAGTTTCTCCTTGCGAGACATAGTGAAAAAGCTTTTTGCTTAGATGTAGGCGACAAGAGACACTAAAGATGAAGATACCGATCTCTCCGAAGCTAAGCGCCGGTTTGGGCATCTTTCGGCAGAAGCCGAGCTCTGGAGCGCACTGCAACCTGCACAATGCTCTGTGCACAAAGAAGTCACTTCTTCGCCTCTGGAGATCTGAAAGAAGAAGCACAAGCTTAAGACCTAGTTGCCACAACTGTGTAGTGGTTTGGGCGGTCCAGGCGGGTTATTAGTGCCATTCCTTATGGCAGGTGTCACTGCTGGTCAAGCTTTGACTACCCCTAGTAAGTTGGGATTCTGGATGGTCAAACAACTAAAGGTAAGGTCAGCTAGTTTAGATCAGTTGCTCACTGACGTAGATACCATTAGACATGGCACACTGCAAAACTAAACTGCTATCGATTTATTGTTTTTAGCACATGAGTATGAGTGTGAGGATGTTGAAGGAATGTGTTGTATGAACCTCTCAGTTCATTCTGCAGTCATTCACTGAAAAGTCAAACAACAACAAGGTAACGAAGAAATTGATTGAGAATGGGTGGGGTATGAATGAATGGTTTGAGAGATGGGAAAGAACTGGATGGTTGAAAGATCTCATAAAGGGAGCTTTGTTATTACTAGTAGTCATTATTATATTGCTTTGTTTTATTCCATGCATCACAAAACTGGTGAGCCTCTTGGAAGAAAATACGGTGGAAAGAGTCTGGTTGATGCAAGAAGAAGAAGAAGAAGGGGGAATTGTTGCAATGTATCTGAACCGCTTAGACTACAGGGTGCACCAGCCATCCAGCTTGGAACTGTTCTTATCAGCATTTTCTCAGGGCCCTCTGGAATTCATCAAGGTTACTAAGATATAAGCTGTGCTAAAATAAGAAAGAGAAGCTGAGAAACCAAATTCCAAGACCACTAGAACTCGATAACTGGGGCCAGCAAAGCACCTGGACTGTAACCATACACATCTTCTGGGGGATGCACCCAGAATGAGTGGACAACACAAAGGCACCAATAAGAAATGCGGGACTTGCGTGTGCAGAGTTAGAATGTGTAAGTTCATCATGTCAATAATCAATGGCTTCTGCTTAATCCTCTTGGTCCGTTGTCCAGGATTCCTGAATTTCCCTCAAGGGATACTTACTAAAAGGGCTCCAATTTTAATGGTAGAGTTACTGTCTAGACCATGATTAATGGGAATAATTCTTTCAAAACTTTCCCTTGCTGACTTCAGTAAGTTTCATCTTTTGCTGATTGTACTGGTGGCTGTACATTAGTTATGAATAGAAGGGAATGAGTTTTAGGGATATGTTGCAAGGAAATAGATTGGTAGCTCTGCTTCCATTTCCACTGTCTAAGAAGAACTCCAATTAGTTTTGGACTTTTCATAGAGCTCTGACTAGATTAGCATTTGTTTTTGATTGACCTGGTAAATTTTAGTCTACTAGGCTTGACCAATGAATAGAAAAGGGAAAGTCACAGAGCTTAGGTGGTTCCATTGTAAACAACTTCTCAGTAGTAGGGAGATTTCTGTCCTCAAGTTTGTTACTTCAGCTAGCAGATTATGCTCACTCCAAAAGATGAGAAGTTTGCTTCCCTAAATGGTCCAATAATTCTTCCTGCTCATTTGTGCCTCTTTTGTATGACTGGATTTTGTATTACTGGAGTTTGCTACGAAAAGTTGGATTAAATTGCATGCATCCTCTCTTGGGGGAAAACAGAGTATTTAGCCAATAGCGTTTAGGCTTTTATCAACCTGAGATTGTCTGAACGGACCGGACGCCTAAAACACAGTAATTCCTGCTAGTTCCAATTCCATTTTTAGGCTCGACAAACCTAATGGTAAACCTGGACCAGTAGAGAGGGACATTGAATTGGACTTTCTCCTTTTTAGAGAGAAGCTAATGAAAAAGTTTCACCAAAATCAGAGCAGGCTGTAAAACAAGAAAAGCATCATGAAAAGAGGCCATTCCTATCCTCTTAGTATTGCTAGTTGTGACTGGACAAGAATGAAATGTGTCAACTCTGTGTTCCTGGGTATCCAATCAGTAACAGGTACTTCGGCTGCTGTACTTCTCTCCTAAAGTTAAGAACAGAATCCAAATAATTGTGATTCCATGGTCACAATTCACCCTGTGATGCTGACAGGTGAAAAAGGAGTGGAAGGTGCATGGGTAAATTAACTTGAATGGCCTATCTAAATCAGCAGCCACTGATTTCCTAAAGGCATCAACAAGTCAGTTGCCTATGTTTTTCTTGGAATTCTTTTAATCTTTGGTCATGTTTTTCTTGGGATTCTTTTAACCTTTCCCCATTAGTTCAGCCTCTGCTCTCAAGCCTTTGCTGACATTTCAAGTATCTTGATAGCCTGGAAATGTGTTGTCTTTATTGATCACTTCATTTTTCCCTTCAAAGGGTTGTTTGCCTCAAGTCTCATTTTTGCTGGTTTTCTGCTAGTTCATTGTCAGAGGGCAGCAGGTGTTTTGTAAGAGCAAGTACACAATCCCATAGCTTGCTTTTCTTTTTATTTGGCCTGTCTAGAAAATGGAATGACTGAACATCTCTGACAGGCTTTTCTCTCCCCATTATGTTTCGCTGGAAGGGCAGATGCAAATCGTCTACCTGAAGTCTTGGCATGGAAGAAACTAGTGGTTTGCTGCTGCATATAGGTAGAAGCTTACAAAAGGAAGGCCTTGGGCTGAGGCCCATTACTTTGGCTAAGTAGAAAATGACTATGGGAAGGTGAGGCAGCTGAATTAGAGGTAGATCAACAAGTTCTAGAACCTTCGCGTGTTCACAGAGAGGTGCATGGCGGTTGGTGTTGTTATCTTGTTATTATATTCTTGTCATGGTTTGACCCGGAAGCAGGATTTCTGGGATGCTGTGAATAGGGCCAATGGGTGCTCAGATTTGAATATTGCCATCTGGCCCAACCACTAGGCATTGGATCCACCTCTGAGAACACAGGGTAAAAGCAGGGCTCTCCCCCTGGCAGTTGCTCTTTGGATTTCCGGCGGGAAGGAGTTGGGTCTCTCCCCCGGCCCAGTTGCTGGCTGGGCGGGGGGAGGGGAAAATCCATGCGGCCCGGACCGGGAGAGGTAGGCCTGGCCCCCTCCAAGGGTGGAAGGAAGAAGTAAAGAAATGCCGGGAAGCAATGTGCAGCCTGTTCCCCCTCCTTGGAGACAGACAGAGAGAGAGAGTGCAGCCTGTGTTTGTGGTCGTTATCTGGAAATTTGGTAAACATGTGCTGGCAGCAGGCAGCCCGGCTGAGGAGATGGAGGGGGTGCAGCCAGGAGTCCAGCCGCTCGGAGGAGTTTTAACCCTTCTTGGACAATGAAAACCTTACAGAACATTAACCCTTCCTAGACGAGTGATGAAGGTCTGGACCAGAGAGAGAGAGAGTGAGAGATGTTGGAAGAATGGAGAAGAGGGAGTGGCATTTTATGCTGGACTCTTCTGTGTAGCCATGGACAGAGCCATGTTTCCGTGTGATACAGAGACTGAGTCCAGGGGGAGAAATGTCCCAGAGCCAAAGAAGATTCAGTGTGGGTACCCCTCGGCCCCAGGGGGTATATAAAATATGGGGGGGACAGATGTCCCAAAGGTGGGAAGGTGAGATACTGTGCTTTTCTGGAACTGGACAAAGCATCCTTAAAAAGACAACCCTGGAAGCAGCCCTGATTCTGGTTCGGTGGTGAGAGCACCGGAACAAGGACGGAAAAGGCCACCACGACACATGGAAGCACTCCCTCTCCTCTTGAGGAATTGAAAGTTGAGCATTCTAAAGGGTGATGCTGGACCCAGAACTGGTGATTTTGGAAGATGTATTGTATTGGGAATTTAGGGGGGAGGAGGAAGAGAGTGTTTTTGTGAGGTTTTCATTTTCCTTGTGCTTTCTTTTTTTCTTTTGTGTGTAGTTTAGTAATTGTTTTTTTAGTTTAGTTAATAAACATTTCTTTTTTTCAAGTGAGAGCCTGCTTTGTTTATTCCTGGTCAAAATCTCACAGCAGACACCAGAGAAGGTGTATTTTCATGGGGGCATTTGGCCTTGTGCCAGTGTCAAACTCTGACAATTCTTAAAGAGTCCATACATTCTCGCTAGTTCTCTGCCATGTAGCTCTTCTCTGTTCTCTGTAGTGCAGTTCCTCATGGTTTCACAGGGGAATTGGACTTGAATGAAATGTTTCAAATCTGTGTTCCTGGCTATCACATCAGTAACAGGTACTTCGGCTGCTGTACTTGTCTCCTAAAGTTAAGAACAGAATCCAAATAATTGTGATTCCATGGTCACAATTCACCCTGTGATGCTGACAGGTGAAAAAGGAGTAGAAGGTTCACAGGTAAATTAACTTGAATCGCCTATCTAAATCAGCAGCCACTGATTTCCTGAAGGCTTCAACAAGTCAGTTGCCCATCATATTTTTGGGATTCTTTTAACCTTTTCCCATTAGTTCAGCTTCTCCTCTCAAGCCTTTGCTCACATTTCAAGTATCTTGATAGCCTGGAAATGTGTTGCTTTATTTATCACGTCATTATTCCCTTCAAAGGGTTGTTTGCCTCAAGTCTCATTTTTGCTGATTTCGTGCTAGTTCATTGTCAGATGGCAGCAGGTGTTTTGTAAGAGCAAGTACACAATCCCATAGCTTGCTTTTCTTTTTATTTGGCCTGTCTAGAAAATGGAATGACTGAACATCTCTGACAGGCTTTTCTCTCCCCATTATGTTTCACTGGAAGGGCAGATGCAAATCGTCTACCTAAACTCTTTAGGGTACTGTTTGACCTGTACGGCTGTTGCCCCCTCTCTTAATTCCACATGTACTGGTTGTGTTAATTGAGATTTTCCAGGTATATCTGTCTCCCATACAGAGGGAATTACTGCATCTTCTACTTCCCTAGGGATTGTAGGAATTGGCTTTTCTTTATCATTAAAATTTTCCCTGTCTTTGATTCAGGTACTTTCATTAAAAATTCAACATTCTCGAAGGTTATTACTGCATCAAGCTTTGCCAGTAAATCACGCCCTAAAAGTGGAATTGGGCACTCAGGGACATATAAGAACTTGCATGTTAAAACTTTATTCCCAAAACATAAATCTAGGGGTTGTAGGAATGGCTGATCTTCTTCTGTCCCTGTGGCTCCAATAATTTTAGTTGATTTGTTCCAGATTCACTCTTCTAAATAATTTAATACTGCATGTGTGGCCCCTGTATCAATTAAAAATTTTACTTCTTTATCTCCTAACTTTAAAGTTTTCAGAGGCTCCTGAGACACTGATTGTCCCAACACCGTCACCTTGGAAACATCTTCCTGATGGAACTGATTGCCCTGGTTAAACCGGTTTGGGCACTCTCTTGTCCAATGTCCCTCCTGCTTGCAATATGCACACTGATTTAAGCCTAACCCTTGCATGACTGGTCCTCTGCGGCCCCTCCGAAGCCCGCCCTTCCCCATACTGCTGCCGCCTCGGCTGTCTCTACCACATCCCCTTGAATTCCCTTGTAATTCTGCCAAGAGACTTTGCCCTCGTTTTTTGTTAATATCTTTCTCTTTGTTATTATAAACTTTCCAGGTCACCTCAAGCAGTTTGTCTAGGTTCCTTAATTCTCCTTCCTTTAGTTTCTGTAACTTTTTCTTAATGTCATCCTGTGACTGGCCAAGGAAGATAAGAGCAAGTTGAATTTTTGTTTGCTCTGTATCTATTTGCAGGTCAGTATATTTCCTTAAGCCTCTCTAAAAACACAGTCGGAGAGTCTTTCTTCTCCTTCCTAATCTCACATAATTAGGATCAATTCATAGTTTTAGGTATAGCATTTTGAACCCTTGTCTGGACTCCATCTCGATATTTCCTTAACCTTCTCATATCCCTAGGTTCATTAGGATCCCATACTGGGTCCTCGGTGGGCAAGTTATTATCCAAAGTCCCTGTTACTAGTCCATTGCAAATGTCTTCCCTCGCCCTTTCTTTGGCTGCTTTAAGTACCATTTCTTTCAGTAGAATCCATGAGAGTATCTAATATCACTTAGATATCATCCCAGTCTGGGTTTTCAGTTTTCATAATCATTTTCACTACTCTTGCCACTTTATCAGGATTCTCTCTATAGGTCCTGGCTAACTTCTTCCAGATCACAAAATCTCCAGGGAAGAAGGGTACCTTTACAAAAACCGGTCCTTCCACTCCCACTACCATCTGCCCCACCTTTATCCTCTGACGTTGTGTCCTGGTCGTGGGAGGCGATTGGCACATGCGCCAGGAGGAGCCACGCCCTACCTCTGATGTAGGCAGGCAGGATTGCAGTACAGCCACTGGCTGGGGTCCTAAAACATCAGAGGCGGCCGATATGTGTGGACCCAACGCCGAAGGATCGAGGTAAAGGAAAAAAGGAAGGGCTCTATGCTTGTTTCTCTGAGTTGCCTTTATTTCTTACCCATGAAGAAGCGGCGCCGGGGCAGCCCTGCCTGGGATTGTTTATTGTTTCCTGTGGCGGGAGCAGCACCAAGGCAAGACAGGTGACACAACCTCACGGGCAGCGGCAGCACCGGCGGTGGCAGTCTTTCAGCAGCGCGGCAGCTTGCAGCAGAAGCGGCAGCGTGGGCTGTGGCAGTGGTGCAGGTGGCGGTGTGGGCTTTCCCGTCGCCGGAACGAGACGGCTGTTGCCGTACCACATGGGTGTTCTTCTCTCTCGCTTTGGAGGGGCGAGCCAGAGTTGCTGGCTTTGGCGCTGCGATGAGTGGGATGTGGGAATGGCAGGACTCAAAGGGGGGACAGCGGCAAAAAGTGGGGAAGAAGAGGAAAACAGCGTCTTTTATGGAGGAGGGGGGTGGAAACCCGGGAGGAGGCTCTCTGGCTAGCTGTAAACATAACCTGAAGCGGGAAAGACACAGACCAATTGCAAAAAGGAAAAATCATAACTAGCAGGGAATTCTCTAGACAAAGGGGCGGGATTTTTGAGGATAGACAGGGAAGAACCAGGAATTATTCTAGCTGCCTGTCCTGGGGTGACATTATGATGCTTGTATCCCCATTCATATGTTCTGTGCCTTTAAGACTGTCTCTGAAGAGTGAAAGTTTTGTTTGGGTTTCTCTTATCAGGGACACAAAGACAGGCAGTACATAGGGCTGCTTTCACTTTTTGCTTTTGGCTTTCTGCTTTGCTCTCTCTCTCTCTCTGCTCTCGCTTCTGCTTGCTTTTGCTTCTGCTTATTAGCTAGTTCTAGCTAAACAGTCCAAATTCCTTTCTGGACTGTTTCTCCTCTTCTTTTTCTTCGACCATCTCGAACCTGCTCCAGACTGGGACCTGGGAACACCGAGGGTTTGCACTGTTTGGCCTGCAGCAGCTGCCCCAGCGCCAGAGGGACTAACGGAGCAACCACCTCCGAAAGAGACTTTCTGATTTTGTCATCTCTTTCAGAGCGGTGTCATCCAGTATTGTTCTTTTTGTGTGCTGGGGGGTGCTGTGCCTATTAAATAAACAGGTTCTTTCCACTTCTCTCTGAGGAATTCTTCCCAAACTGGTTGGGGGGAGGGGCCATGTGGGTTTGCTTTCTGGAGGGGCCCTCCTTTGGAGATTGTCTACCAAATTTGCCCTAAACCAGGACACCGCCACGGCAAGACATGCGGTAAACAACTTTAGACATAGACTAAACATCTTCAAACCACCACTGCCACAAATCCCCCTTTTTTGTTTAATTTTTATGATAGTGTTGAGGGGATGATGGCGGTGGCAGTTAATTAAACTCCAGATTCTTCCCACCATCGCTGAGGGGAAGAGGGGTTTTGGTTGGAGCTGATAACACTTTTAACAAACAGTTTTTTTACAAACGCCAGTGACAACAGAAATTAAAAACATAATTCAAACAACTAAACAAATGTCTTTGATGACAGATGACATCCATCCAGACAAACCCCATTCTTTAAAGGTGTTAGAAAACCAGTCTCTGGTGTCCTCTTTTATCTCTTGCACAAGGTCTTTCATCTTATTGATCGAGGTGTGGATGCTTTGGCTTTTGTCAGTGATGTTGACGCAACACAGTTCCTCAAACTCTTGGCACCCATGCCCGTGTGCCAGCAATAAAAAATCAATGGCAGCCCAATTTTGTAAGGTCGCCTTCCTAGTCGCCTCCTCTTCTTCTTCTTCTTCTTCTTCTTCTTCTTCTTCTTCTTCTTCTAGGAGGTCGCTGATTGCTGTCGATGTTAAGTTGGCCTGTTTTACTACCCAGCACTCGAGATGTCCCAATTCTCCGAGTGCTTTTGCAGCTGCTACCCACGGCAAAAATATAGTCACAGCTGTCTTTGTTGGTTTGGACCAGATTTCTACTTTAGGATTGCAGTTTTCATCTAATTGTATTGTGCTGTGTTTACCTTTTTGAGGGGACAAATTATTTAATTTAGATTTCAAATTAACAATTTGAGTCTGGTTGGGGAAAAACAGGGACAGCTGACCAAGAGTACAAGGACCTCCTATAAGACGAGAGGGGATCCCCACCCAGGGTCTTTGCCCACAAATAAAGAAAATTCCTTTTTGGAAGTTTCAGGGGTTTAAGGTGCCCACTGGAATAGGTGAGAGGTAGCTGGATAATAGATTTACACCATGAGACTGCTTGAAATTCTTTACAATAAACCTTAACGGAAATATAAGTTTCAGGGTGAAAACGGGGCTTTTAAGGGAAATGAATACAAAAAGGGGCTTTTGTTGAACCTAACAACTCAAATTCTATGGGCTTTTTTACCAGTTGGGGTAAACTAGAAGACCATTTGTTCCACAAAACTAAAGGATTGGCAATAAGGAAATATTTTTTGAGATTCACGGGAGGGTTTTGGTTTGTACTGTTTACAAGGGACTGGAGATGTGAACAGTACTGATCTCATGAAAATGGGATCCCTACTAGGCAGGTCGACATCAGGTCATCAGCTGAGGCCATTGATAAACATAGATGGTCTCGCTGTAGCACACAAGCAAGGGTTACCCAAACATTTTTCTTCCGTCGAGGGACAATCCACACCTTGAAAATCTGAGACTGGAGGAGCACTAGGAGCAACGTGTTCAGCTGTTTCCACATGTTGTCTGGTATGGATGTCACTTGAACATAAAAGAAGGAAAACACATTAGGGAAACTTAACAATAACTTTCATCAGGGAATAGAGAAAAGAGATATGGGAGTTCTGAATGTTCTTGCTCCTTTTTCTTCTTTCGGTTGGTGGCTACACACACATTGGCTGCGTCCTCCAATGGCAACGGAGTGATAGTTTGGCGGTCTTTTTCTACTAACAGGTACAGTCTGACCCATTTGTGTGAGATCCACTTTGGACCAGAGGGTGCAGACACGTAAGCTTTGACCAAGTGATCAGGTCAAAGGGCCCTTGGATTTGCTGCGACTCGGGATCTTTTATTAGCAGGGGTGATTTTTATTTGAACTTTAACATGTGATTTTGGTTGGAGTGTCTCACTCATTGTGATGGCCATTTGTGCAGTGGAATGACCATCACCTCTGCCCTGGTGTCTATCATCCCTTGAAGTTGGACGTCGTGCCCCTCGCTTTTAAGGCCGCACCATATAAGGGGCTGCTCCTCTCCCAATACCTCAGTATAATAAACTGAAAGGTCCAGGTCATCCTATAAACATTGTGGCACTGGAATGGCCTGGGCGACGACCTGGCCCATTTGGTAGAAAGAGTGGGGGATGGACACAGTGTGCCATGAGAACGAGGCGCTCCGGGATAGGTGGTAGAGTCCTGGTGCAATCTCAATCTCACAGCATGTATGCTTTGTGTCCCCTAAAGCAAGGTACTCACATCCCCGCCGGTAGCGAGACTGGACCCATTTGCAGAATGCGATGTCCAGCTCCGGGTCCATGTAAAGTTCTTTCCAGTTTGAGTCGGTAAACGTCACAGATTGGGTAAGGTGTAGCCTAAAAGGCTCAGTCACGTCCTGTGTGGAAAACAAGCCAAAGGGGCTATTAATATGATATTGTTCACAATCATCATCCCCACTCTTCTGCCCCATTTATTTCCTTGCGCGGAGCAGCATTGCGCTCATGCGGTAGTTTTTTTGTTGGCTATTTTCCTCATGTTCCTTTCCCTTCCCCCTTCTTGGTGGAACTGGGGGGGCTTTCCCCAGATATGGACAGTCCCTTATAAAATGTCCTTTCTGCCTGCAGTGAAAACAGGGATATAGTCTTGACACTCGTGATGAGATGGCAGGTAGTTGAGTGTCAGCCACTGCTGTTGCCCGGTCTCAGATGGTGACTTTTTCGGCACTTCTGCTTGAGAAAGTCTTGTCTTCCTGGTGCATTCTTCCATGATTAAGTCTAGTGATGGTGGTGGTGATGAAGGAAGACTGAGGATGACTCTTTTGCAGTCTTCATTGGCACCTTTGGTTATGAGGTCTATGATGACATCATCTTGGGCATCTGATCTAGGGATTCTCCTTCCTACAAGTTCTCTGATCCTGTCTACAAAATCAAGAAATGCTTCATCAGGTTTCTGTTTTAAAGAGACAAGACTGGGCAGAGGATCTTTAGTGGGTAGGAGGTTAAAAGCTTTTTCTGACTATAATTATTTCTGAGACTGCTTTAGGAATTTTTTCAGCCTGAATTGTGGGTTGCTCCCACTCACCCTCCCCTACGAGATGTCCTATACAAAGGGGTTTGTTATCTTCGTCATTTGCTGTTTCCTCATTATCCCATAAAGTCAGAAGGAGGAATTCTATTGTATATATTGATTTAATCCAAGCATGGATTCTTGTAATTTCCATCAACCCCCCAAACATCATTTCTCATGATTCCTGTTATGAATAAACAATAATTATATCCAATTACCAAGCAATCATTGCATTTAACAATCATATCATTTATCATATAACAATAATTTCATTTATCATAGTCATTAAATGATTATACAGGTGCAGTTTTGCATGATCCAGTAAAGCCTAACATTTTCCATGGGCCTATCCCAACATTTTTCCAGGGCCTACCAGACCCAACCTTTCTTTCCAACTCCCCTGATTATCCCATGATTTTAGAAACAGTTTATCCCTATAATATCACTCCCACCGGAGCCACAGCCGCCCTCCTTCCTCCACTGCAGCGATGGCCCTGCCTTGCCGATGGCTGATTCAGTCAAGCATCACTGAGTTTGGGCAGCCATCGTCTCTTGAAGAAGCACATCCTGCCCGACCCCATCCACACCAAGCGGAGGCTTTCAAACCATCCCAAACTGTGGCAGCCTCTGCCACTGCGAAAAGCAGCTCATGGCCAATCTGTGCAGCAACAGCACCACTGCAGCCACTTCAACCACATTAAACAGCACCTTTTCCAGTTCCCTTTTCAGATGAACAGAGTACAATGAATATATTCCCAGGTAAATGGGAAGGGTCAGGACAAGACATCAGCCACAGCATATTTTCCCAAGACTGATCAGGAGAGCAGAGCTCAACCCATGAGTGGTTCAGGAACACAACTTGCACCACCCCAACATATCAACAGCAGCAACACTATAACCATCACAGCTGGACAAGACATTCCTATGCCATCACAGATCCCACCCTGCTTTTTGCCCACAACAGGCAAAACTTCAACATCTCACCTGCCTGCCCCAAGAGCCTTGTCTCCAAGGCAACAGTCCAGTTCCATGATTCACCCACATGATTTCCCATTTTCAAAAGACTTTTTATGACAGCTTTTCCTCAAACTCAGAGAATGTGCTCGGGAATTCCTACCATGATGTAGTACACACTTTCCTCTAATCTCCTTTCCAGGGCAAGATGGCAACACCCTTTCTTCATCCTCTGTAAATATTCCTTATATGTCTACATCGATCCCATATGCAGTGCCACCGATGGTGGGTTCAGACATTGCACCCTCATTTCCCCTGTGTGCACAACCACAGGTGTTCCTCCCTATGCCTCAAACAAGAGGGGGAGGGATACCTGGGATGCATGCATGCCTCGGGCCAGAAGAAGGTGCATCCAGGCAAACTACAAATCCACCAGACACAGGTATGGATTTGGTTTCAATTCCCAGAAATATTCTGCAAGATGCCATGTCAACGAATTGGGCAAATGTTAGAAGGACAACACTGAAAGAAAGAGTCTTTGATATATCAGACACAGATAGCATTGCATTGCCAGTGAGATACAGAAGACAAAATGAAAACCCTAGATGCGAACCACTGGATCATCAGGCCATCAAAGATTTATCAGAAGCTGTGAAAGCCAACGGCCTTGGCTCGCCATACTTCAAACAGCTTCTGAGAGGCATTTTCAACAACTACAACTTGGTGCCTTTCGATTGTAGGTACATTGCCTTGACAATTTTTACACATTCACAACTCCTGCTGTGAGATGTGAGATGATGAAGGGCTCTCATTCAACAGAGGAACAGATCTATAAGAGGGCCACACGCAGGTCTCACATTGGTTCAATTAGCAGGAGATGAATCTCGTTATAGACCTGAAGATCAATCGGCAGAGTTGCCTCAAGACATGACTGTAGACATCAAAGAGGCAGCACAAAGGGCAATTTTGCAAATTTGACCGATTGGAACTCCAGAAGGTATTTACACAGAAGTAAAGCAAGGTCTCTCCAAGCCTTTCACTTCATTCATCGATTGTCTCACACAAGTGGTGGACTGACGAGTGATGAAGTGGTGAAGCCACACTTGCTTTGAAGTCTCGCTTTTGCAAACGCCAATGCAGAGAATGTAGAGTGCAAATGTATAATTAGTGCCATGCCTGGTCAACCAACCATGAATGAAATCATAGAAGCATGCAGCAAGGCAAGTACACCTCAGCACATCGCAGCCATTCAAGCAGGTGTTTGGATGGAACAGGTCAGAAAAATTCTTCAAGAGTAGCACAAAGAAGTTTCAAAAACGCTCGAGGCACTTTGTCCAGCTCTTCAACAGGCTGGTTTCACAGAAGTGATGGCAACAGCATTTACTGGAGGACCATGCTTCAGATGCAGAAGATACGGACACATGAAAAAGAACTGTCCAGAACCAGCGAAAAGTGCAAAAGATCCAGGCCTTTGCCCAAGATGCAGAAAAAAGGGAAATCAATGCAAATCAATATTATTCCAAATATGATGTAGATGGAAATCTTCTATTGTGATAAATGCTTCCCAGGGAGGGAAATCATCATGTAAAGATAAAAGTATTAGAAAGACAGAGCATTTGGGAAACGTCAATCAGATCCTATCTGTAGGGTCATGAGTTGATTCCCCAATGTTTCAGAGTTTTAGGGATTGTTGGTATTGAGTTTGTAAACTTTATTATTTTTGGTTTCTATAGGTAATACTGATAAATAGTGATTGTTGTTAATGTTAAATGAATGCTTAAAAAAGGTTGTCTTAACCCCTTCAAACACTTCCTGTTAATAGTTAGATTGTATAATGTGAATTCTCGCATTTTGTGATAAGAATTATTATTAAGGTATTGTAGTATTTGCAGCTGGCTTTCATGTGTTTTACTATCTCTTTGTGTGATCACCTACAAGACGTGACTCTTCAGGATCCTGCCTTTTTGTTTCTTAACTACTCATATGGGTTTTTTTTATCCAGACTGCCAGTCACATGGTTTTCTTCAATTATTACAGAAGTACTCCAACAGAGAGTTCAGTTGTAGCATTAACTTCTTTTTTTTTGGGGTTTCAATTTTGTACTAGGTAATCAGTCTTTCATTCAGTTGCACTTCCTCCACCTTCACGCTCTCAGTGTCCAGATCCAGGCTCACAATCCTGACTGTGACCACTTTCAGATCTCTGAAGAAGAGGTTTGCTGTGTTTGAAGAATCTCTACCCTCAAAGAAACTTCGAAGGCATTCAATTACTTGATGGTTTGATTGGTTTTTACCCCAAAGGTTTCTTATTTATAGCTGTTATTTTTAAGAGTCTTGTTTTAAAATGTGTTAAGTGATGCCCACACATTAGAGTTTGGGCTCTGGCCAAGCTCTAGCTCTACTTGGATGGAGTGATTGACAGTCAACCCAGATGTTTTCTGCAAAAAAAAGTATTCAAGTCCTTTTGATTGACAATTTGATCATATATGACAGCTGAGCCGATTTTCAAGGAGAGTTTGGAGAAACATGAATCCGGACATGATTTTTCCGATTTTCTCTTTAATGGTTTATCAGCTGTCTCAGACTCTGGGATGACAGTTCAAAGTTGCAGTGCTTGGTAATTGTATGATTTTGCATGTGTTATTGATTATGTGTATTATTATTGTAATACGGCTCCCAATATTACCAGTTAGATTGTGCCTGGGCCAGTCTGACCCTTGCTGCTGGGCCAAAGGCAGCAACTGCGGTGTATCACCCCAGAGATACCTTGGCTTGCTGGAGATTGCAGCTGGGCACTGAACAAGTCCAGGCTTGTTAGGAACCCCGTTTACCTCAGGAGGAATAGCTTCAGGCGATGGTGAAGAGAAAAGGAGATGAATTCTGCTGGAGGGTTATATCCAGAGGTTTATTCCATGGTTACAGAGGTCTGAACGTGAGCAACTGCTCCAACAGAATCCTGGCTGCATGGTCTGATTCACCTTTTTAAGCTCAGGGACAGGGGGAGGGGAGGTACAGGTGAGCCACCAACCAGGTGAGAGGGGCAGGGTCTCAGGGGAAGATGACACCCAGTCAGGCCAATGACCCCTGGGCCTGAGGGGCATCCTTTGAACTTGACCAACCACACGACGCCTTGCTGGAATGTTAAGCCTGATTGACAGGACTCACTCAGCATGGGGGCAAGGGGGAAGGGAGAGAGGTACAGGCACACCTGGGGAAGTGACCTGGAAGTCTAAAATGGGACATTACAGCACACCACAACATCTCCCCCTAGTTTTGTTTAAAAAGAAGAGGACTGTGTTTGTGGTGCAGAATGATTGCCAAACCATGGTTGGTAAATCAGTTCTTCCTCTACAGGAGGGTCAATGTTTTCCACTGAAGCCTCCCGGTCATCCATTGGAGCACTGAGGGCTTCTAAATGGTAGACTCCAGGAGGGGGAGATGAGCTTGAAATTAGCTTGAGCACCATGCGTTTGATTAGTCCAAAAACAATGCTAAAAACTACAATAACTATAACTAAAATAAGCAGCACTAAAAACACAGTTTTCAGAATAGATCCCAACCAGCCCGAGAGTCCCCAGCCATTGAACAGTCCACTCAGCCAGTCGTCAGTTTCTCTCTTGATGTCGCTCACCATGGTTTTCATCTTGTCAATTGTGGCATGTACATTCTCTGCCTTTGATGACAAGTCAAGACAGCAGAGTCCTTCAAATTCTTCACAGTGATGGTTGTGCAGAAGGAGCAGATAGTCTATGGCTGCCCTATTTTGAATGGTGGCTTGCCTGGTAATTTCCTCATCTGATAAGAGGTCACTCAGGGCAGAAGAAGTGAGGTTTGCCTGTTTTGCAACCCAACATTCCAATCGGCCTAAGTCTCCCATGGGTTTTGCTGCCGAGATCCACGGCAGAAGGACTGTAATTGTGGTGGCCTTCAGTCTGGACCAGTGAGCAATTTCTGAATTACAGTCAGGGTCTAATTGCCTTAGGTCTCTTTTTTTGATAGCCAATGTATTAGGTTTGTTCGATTTGGTGTTAACAGGCTCAGCTTGCCAAAGGTACATGGACCTCCGAGCAGACGAGGAGGGAGACTTGCCCATGCTCTGTCTCCACATATTAAAAACACACCCTTTGGGAGCTCACGAGGCTTATAATCACCACCAGATGAGTGCATAACTAAGACTGAATTTTCACACCAGTTCTTGTCTGTGTAGTGTGGGTTGCTAGGGTCAGGATAGGTGTTTGGTTTAGCTTCATGATATGGTAAGTGGGAATTGAATTTAAAGTGAATGCAAAAGGTTGCATTCATGGATCCTAAGAGATGGAACTCTTGTGGCTCCCTTTTTGACACTGGTAACTTTCTCGCCCACTCCTGCCAAAACAGTAAAGGATTGCCAGCAGGGTAACGGCCAGGGGAAGGTGCGAGTAAGCTAACTTCATTTAAGGAACTCCACATTTCATTTGGGAACTCTGAGGATTTAAAAGGAACTCCCACCAGGCAAGTTGACAGAGGGTCAGAGGCTGTCGCGGTGGAGAGGCAAATGTGATCTTGTCCAAGGGCTCTGGCCAGAGTGGTCCATACATACGCTTTGGGCTGAGGGACTAACCAGGAGATCGCTGGAGAAATGATCGCAAGTAGGACGAGAAGCAGGCTTGGTCTCATGGCGTCTCGAGACTGCACACGAACAGCAGGATCTAAACCGGTAAAAGGAAACTTAAGACAAACATATATTACAAACTATTCCAGATAGGAGGCTTAAATGGAATTTCCTCCAGAGAATGTGTGCGGCGTTTTCTTCTCCAGGCAGCATGAGCAACCTGGGGTGCTTCTGTAGATTTCTCTGAGACCTTGGGAACATAGGGCTTTACCCATTTGGAAGGAACCCACCTTAAACCAGAGGGGGTAGACACACAGGCGTATCCACGTCCCCAAGTAACCAATTTGTAGGGTCCCACCATTTTCCAAGTCTCAGGGTCCTTTACTAAAACTGGAGGTTTTTCTTTCATTAACCTATGATTGCTCCCCCCAAAGTGGCGTAGGATGGGTGGGTTCAGGCTGTCAAAAGAACAATTCAGAAAATTGATTGTGAATAGTGCCCTGGACAACCAGATGTGGGGAGGTTCCACCTTCAGAACCTGTTGTTGCTGGTCCAGGACCCTTTTAATATCACGGTGAGTTCTTTCTACAATGGCTTGACCTGTAGGGGAGTAGGGGATGCCAGTTTTGTGCTCTACTCCCCATTGCTGCAGGAAGCTCCCGAATTCCTTGGATTTATAAGCAGGCCCATTATCAGTTTTCAGCTCCTTGGGGATGCCCATGAAAGAAAAAGCCTGTAAGAGGTGCTTAATAGCATCGATAGATGATTCTCCTGTGTGGGCAGAAGCATAGACCGCTCCAGGAAAGGTATCTACACTAACATGAACATATTTCTGCCGTCCAAAAGACTGTATGTGTGTTACGTCTGTTTGCCACAGTTCACAACTGTTCAGTCCCCTTGGGTTTGCTCCCGTACTCACTGTAGGGAGTGCATGTTGTTGGCAATTTGGGCATGTGGCCACAATCGCTTTGGCCTGTTCTCGAGTGATGTTGAACTGACGAACCAGGCCAGGTGCATTTTGGTGGAAAAGCTGGTGGCTGATTTTTGCCTGTTCAAAAACATTTGGGAGAGTGGCCATCACTGCATGTGCAGCAAGAGCATCTGCCCTTCTGTTGCCTTCAGCAATAAACCCTGGCAAGTCAGTGTGTGACCTGACATGCATCACATAAAAAGGTTGCTCTCGGTGAGTGACTAACTTTACCAGTTTTGAGAGCAATTCGAAAAGTGCGATGTTAGACACATCTTGCAGTATTGCTTGATCTGCCCTGGATACTACTCCTGCCACGTATGCAGAGTCTGTAATCAGATTGAATGGTTCTGAGAACCTTTCAAAGGCCCTAACAACCGCAGCCAATTCAGCAACCTGAGGTGAACCTTCCACCTCAGCAATATCTGTCTCCCACTGCTGGGTTTGAGGATCGTTCCAAGTCATAATGGACTTGTGGGACCTCCCGGATGCATCTGTGAAGACAGTTGGAGCCCTTTTTAAAGGTCTCCTACTTAGAGCATTCTCAATTTTAAGGTAAATTGAACATCTTGTTCGAACAATTTGTGAGCGGGCCGCGCTACCGAAATTTGTCCTGAGTAGGAATCCAGAGCAAACTGAGACACTTAATTTTCTTGAAACAATTGTTCCAGTATTTTCATAGTATTTTGACCTGATTTTAACTCAACTGGAATGTGAATGCACTTAAAATCACATCCTGCTAACTCCCTGATCCGGGTCCTTGCTTTTCGGATCAGTTCTGCTACCAGCTCCTGAGGCTTTGTCAGTCTCTTGGACCTTTTGTGACTGAGGAAAACCCATTCTATGATCAAGAGAGGGTCCCTCTGGTCTTGGTCCTTTTTTGGTGTGTTCTTTGCTTAGGTGTTTGTTTTTCCTCCCACTGGAAAATAATTCCATGGAGGTGTGGCAACTTACCTAGGATGATAAATTTGAATGGCAGGTCAGGCCGGCATCGGTTGGCCTGTCTTGTGGACATTGCAATCTGAACCTTTTCTAGAGCTTTCCGCGCCTCTGGGGTAATAGACGTAGGAGCACCTGGGTCCTCTCCCCCTTTCAATAAATTGAAAAGAGGGGCAAGGTCTTCATTAGTCAGACCGAGCCATGGTCTTACCCAATTCAAGGACCCACACAACTTGTGGACATCCGCAAGGGTCTTGATCCTTGGATTGATTTCTAGTTTTTGAGGAACAATGGTCCTATTTCCAATTTCTAAGCCCAAATACTTCCAAGGTGTCATCTTTTGAATTTTCTTTTCCTGGAGCTCGAACCCTGCAACAATCAATGCATCGATCGTTAGGTCAAGCGCATGTGTGAGTAAATCATCATTGGGGGCACACACAAGGATATCATCCATGTAATGATAGATGATGGCCTTCTCTGCGGCTGCACGTACTGGGGAAAGCAGGGAAGAGACATACCGCTGGCAGATAGCTGGAGATACCTTTAATCCCTGAGGAAGAACGGTCCAGTGGTACCTATGAAAATAGGGGATTCCATATTAATAGAAGGGACGGAGAATGCAAAACGCGGTGCATCGTCACGGTGCAAAGGGATTTGGAAAAAACAATCTTTAATATCAATAACAACTAATTTCCAATCTTGGGGAAGCATTGTTGGGGATGGCATACCAGGTTGGGGAGAACCCATATCTTCAATTACATTATTAATTTGTCGGAGGTCGTGAAGAATTCGCCATCTCTTTTTGTCAGCTTTTTGGATGACAAACACTGGAGAGTTCCATGGGGACATGGTCTCCACAATGTGGCCCTTTTTTAGTTGCTCTTCCACTAGTTCCTCAAGCACCTTTATTTTTTGTTTACTGAGCGGCCACTGTTTTACATCAACTGGTTTGTCTGTTTTCCAGTTCAGTTTTTGGGTGGGGCGCTGTTGTTCAATGACTGCTGCACAAATATGCTGTGGAGAGTCTGGAATATCAATTGTGACACCCCACTGGGCCATTAAATCTCTCCCTAACAAAGGTTCTGAATAATCTAACACAAATGGACAGATATTTGCCCATTGTCCGTTTGGTCCCTCAAATTGAATAATGCTTTTGGATTGTCTTGCCAATTGCAGACCTCCTACACCTCGAAGATGACCTGCAACATCTTGCAAAGGCTAATGTGCTGGCCAGTCTTGTACTGGAATCACTGTGCAGTCTGCACCTGTGTCTACAAGCATCTCAATGCGTTTTGACTCCCCACCCCCACTGACATTACACCCTAATTTGGGTTTGTCTTTCCCAATAACTTGGACCCGGGTGACTGTGGGCCCTTGTTTTTCGATATTTGGAGGTAAAGATGGCACAGGGATAGCTTGTGCAACAATTTGTCCCTTGGGAAGAAACAGGGGTGGGTGGAAACAATGCAGGCCGAGAACAAATTGCTCAGGATCTGATGTTGTCATTCCTGGAGCAATTCTGATCGCTTGTGGTGTGTGTTTGGTGTCCCCAATGACGATGTACGTACAACGAATTCGGTTCCAAGTACCCTTCTGTTCAGGATTGACAGAGACAAAATGCCAGCCAGTGTCCTCCAGGTGGAGTGACTCTGTCAGCTGCAACCTGTAAGGCTCATTGACAGAAGACATGGTTAACACAGGATCACCTAAATCATACACAGTCTTTGAAGCACCTGCTTCACTTACACAATCATTAATATTATCGCGCGCTTGATTTGTTTTGCTACCCTTCTTCCCTTGGCCTGCTCTTTTTGTGTCTGCGCGCCTGGCAGGCCGGCGCTCCCTTTTCAGTTTTTTTGTTGTTGTTGACCCCCAGGGAGGGCTTGTAGTTCTCCTCCCCTGCCATTTCTAAATTCATCAAATTCCCTTTTCAGGGGGCACTGGTTACTCCAGTGCCCTAGGTTGTTACAAAGCAGGCATGGCTTTGTGGGCTCAGCCATTGCTGGTCTCCGCTGCTGCCCAGGGTACTGCTGTGCTGAGGGAAAAGGCGCAGGGCTGGCAACAGCAACACGCTGAGGTGGTCTTGGCAGCAGCCTTGGTCTGGTGTCTTCAGCCACACTCATCAGAGGCACTTTCCTGTTACAGACTAGAAGCATATCTTTTAATGTGGGGGGAGGTTCGATAGGAAGGCTCAGGATTGCCGCTCGACACTGTTCACTTGCATTTGTAAATGCCATTTCCTCTAAAATTGCTTCCACAGCATTCTCTTTTTAACTTGTATTTCAATGGCTCTAGTTAACCTTTTAACCTTTCTACAAATTTCAAAAAAGGCTCTGATGATAGCTGCTTAATTTTACTATAGGGCTCAAAAGGCCCCTCAGGTTGTAGGGAAAAGAATGCTTTTTCAGCCGCTTCTTTTACTTTCTCGAGTGTTTCTGCAGGAATTGCAGTAGCTTGGATTGAGGGAGAAGACCATTGGCCCTCACCACAGAGGTTCTCAATGGTGATAGGGTTACCACTGTTGTCTTTGGCTGTGTTTGGATCAGCATGCAAGCCTGGGAGAGCATCATTTAGCATTTGTTTCCATGCTATTTCCCATAATTTAAATTCCGTGGAGGTCATGAGACAGGAAAAAAGTTGTTTTAAATCATGTGGGATCACCACAGTCCTACTCAGTTCAGAATTTAAAAGGCCACGGAAATATGGACTGTGTGGACCATATTCTTTATGAGACTTAGAGATCTCTTTAATCAATTGTCGTCCAAAAGAGCTCCAATTAGCAGTTGGGGCTGCTACTCCCTGAGCTTCAGGCTGAAAGGTAACAGGAGCCAGTGACAACATGGGACTATGCATTGGGTCTGCTGTTCCCTGCTCTGTATCCCTTGAATTGGAAGCATTGGGATCACAGATACAGGTTTGAGGACAGACAGTGGGTGTGTCCCCACCGTGGGAACGCGGGGAGGGGGCGGGGACGCAATGGGAACAGGGGGCGGGGACAGGGGGCCGGCAAGGGGCGGGGAAACCGTGGGAACAGGGGGTGGGGTCAGGGAGCAAGCAGGGGGCGGGGATACCTGGTGACATCACGTCAGCAGACGCCCCCTGGGAGGAGTAGAGGGGTGGAGCTGAGGGTATTGCAGGAAAAGGAGGGGGAGGGGGAAAGGTATCACGAGGAACAGGAGGAGAGGGGGATGGGGCTGGAGTTTTGGGATGCTTAAGAGGATTTTGGGAAGAAGAAGACCAAGTTTGGGAAGATGCCACGTGGCATCCACCATCTTGTAGACCCCCTAGGGACTGGGGGCCGTTTTGGGCATCACTGCTCTCTGGAAAGTTGACACATGCTGTGCTTTTCAGAGGAGGGGACACAGGGGATTGGGAAAGGTTCCACGCAGCCTGGCCAGGGCCTTGTGGACAGGGCAACTCAGGCATTTTAGCAGACTCTGGGAGTTGACTTCCCAATGAGTTTGATCTGTTTAAAATACCAAGTTTTGGGGTAAGAGGTTTAGCGGTTTTAGAGCTAGGAGAGGGAGAAACAGGGAGAGCAGAAGTACATGGTTTACATTTGGCTTTTTCTCCATTTCCTTTTGTTTGAGCAATGCTGTTCGAATTTGTAAACTCCAAAACACAAATTTAGCTGAGGGTGCATTGCCAGATTGTCCTAAGGTTATCAATTCATTCCCAACTTTATCCCAGAATTGAATATTGTGGATTTCTTCAGGGGAGATTTGTGGGAAGTGGAGGAAAAGCCATCTTATAAACTGTTTCAATTTTCCCTTTGAGAACTTAACATTACCACTGTCTAAAATGCTAACAATATTATAATACATCCCTTTTTGTACAATGCTGAGTTTCAAACCCATGTTAGATGTAAAAAAGCAAAGTACTAAATCCCGCCTGACCAAAAACAAAGCTAAAATCAACTACCCATTTCTAAAAAAAAAACACAGATTGGAAAGCGATAACGAGCAGACAAAAGCTTCACAATGCAGCTGTATATACTACTTTTAAAATTCCCGGGCAGCAGCAGCAGGGCAAGCCCTGCCGAGCTGAGGCAGAAACAGAGCCTCCCCCGCCGTGGAATGCAGCCCCCCCGCGGAGCAGAGAGAGCAGCCACGCCACGTGGCAAGCTGAAACCGGGGCCCCCCGTGCCGTGTGTGCAGAGAACCCCCCTCCCCCGCACAGAGAGAGAGAGAGAGAGTCCCCCGCGGCAAGAGAGCCAAGAGCCCCCCCTCCCCCGCACAGAGAGAGAGAGAGAGAGAGAGAGAGGGATCCCCCGACCACGTGGAGAGAGCCGAGCATGCTGCGCTGCAGAGCCCGGGGGAAGGGCAGAGAGCACTCCCACTCCGGAGCGAATTCCAAAATAGAGTGACACACGCAGCAGAAAGCTAAAAGCTAGAACGCAATGAATTCCCATCTGTGGGGCTGCGCAGTCAAAAATGGAAAGGCAAAAAAGGAACAGAACTCACGGCAGAGTCTGTTTTTGAGCTCCTGCTCTACCGAGAGCAGAGATACTCACCCGAAATGGAAGCTGTAGCTGGCTGGGTACAGGCAGGTCTCTTCACCGGAACAGGACCTCTCTATGGGCGAGAGAGGCTCCCCTGTTCTTCCTCTGGAAAATCTGCTCACCAGAAAGGAGATGGGCTTTTCAGAGGCGCCGAACAGTCCACAAAACTTCTTCTGGGAATATTCCCAAAGTCTCTAGCTGAGGGCGATGCAACCAAAGCCCTTTTCAGCTGGATGCACGGCTGCCAGGAGCTTCTCCGAGGTACTGCGAGTCCGTCTCGGGCTTCAGAGTCGCTTTGCCCGCCTCAGGAACGCCAAATATTGGAATACGGCTCCCAGTATTACCAGTTAGATTGTGCCTGGGCCAGTCTGACCCTTGCTGCTGGGCCAAAGGCAGCAACTGCGGTGTATCACCCCAGAGATACCTTGGCTTGCTGGAGATTGCAGCTGGGCACTGAACAAGTCCAGGCTTGTTAGGAACCCCGTTTACCTCAGGAGGAATAGCTTCAGGCGATGGTGAAGAGAAAAGGAGATGAATTCTGCTGGAGGGTTATATCCAGAGGTTTATTCCATGGTTACAGAGGTCTGAACGTGAGCAACTGCTCCAACAGAATCCTGGCTGCATGGTCTGATTCACCTTTTTAAGCTCAGGGACAGGGGGAGGGGAGGTACAGGTGAGCCACCAACCAGGTGAGAGGGGCAGGGTCTCAGGGGAAGATGACACCCAGTCAGGCCAATGACCCCTGGGCCTGAGGGGCATCCTTTGAACTTGACCAACCACACGACGCCTTGCTGGAATGTTAAGCCTGATTGACAGGACTCACTCAGCATGGGGGCAAGGGGGAAGGGAGAGAGGTACAGGCACACCTGGGGAAGTGACCTGGAAGTCTAAAATGGGACATTACAGCACACCACAACATATTATCTGATTGATTCCTAATTGCTGTTAGTGTCTTCTTTACTACATGCATTGCTTTGCTCTTGATGTTTTCTCCTGTTCATAACCAAAGAATGTTAGTAATAGCAACTTATGTTGATATCTTATATTTCTCTATGCAATTTTGCAAAACAGAACTGATCACTCTTTTATTTTCACATCAGGACCCATTCTTCACCTCCAGGATTTTGAGAAAATCCTCCAGTCCCTGCGGGGACATGGACTTGTTTGTGTTTTAACAGGTACAAAGTCCAGGTGGATTTCAGTGAAGAATGTGAAACTCTATCAAGTGCAAGAAAACACTGACCACTCCACAAGCAGACAAGAAGACACACAGATGTGGACTGCACACAGATTCCAACCCTTGTGCTTCACCCACAGAAGATTGTGGACTTTGGGTTTCTTCATGGGTGTGGGAATCAGTGATGTTGTAGAATTTTTGTTAGATAATAGCTTAAGCGAAATATGGGGTGTGGTCGAATGTATGTCTGACAGATGATTGACAAAGTTGTCAATGCAGTGTTCATGGTTCAAACAAGAAGGGGAGTTTGGACCAAATTTCTCCCTGAGGTTCTTTATGAACCTCAAGAATTGGAAATTCTTGGCTCAGTGAAGATGGATTTCTGTACAGTATTTGGTCTTCCTGGGTCAAAACAAAATAAGGATAAAATAACAGATGTAACCTCAAATCATATTCTATATAGAAATGTGACATCTTGGTGCCATTTCACAGCAAGGATGATCACACCATCCAACAAGGCTCCATTGCAGTTACTGCAAGAAATCTGTCTCATTTGTGGAGACAGAATTTGGCCCGTCATCCCGTCCAGTGTCAAATGTGGTCCATGCAGCGTTGGGAGACTTTTTTTACTGACGCCCAACATGACAATGATAAGAGAACAAAGACCTAGAGAGAAAAGATCTGTCAGTCGATACGACCCTAATTGTCATGACAATGTTAACACATGGATAAAAGGCCAGAAATTTATAACAGCTTTGCATCTGCCACAGGCAGCTGCAGGAGTGGCCTTGTAGCAATTGGATCAAATGGGGTGTCAGCTGAGTAAGCACTCTTGCGCTACCTCTCTCGCACTGAGCAATTTATTAACTGATGTTCAAGGTGTGAGACAGGCAACACTGCAAAACAGAGCAGCAATTGATTATCTTTTGTTAGTGCATGAACATGGATGTGAGGATTTTGAAAGAATGTGTTGCATGAATTTTTCTGGTCATTCAAAATCTATTCGCGAAAGCATGCAACAATTGGAAGATGGAGTGACCAAACTCAGGGAAGAGTATGGAAAGAATTTTTGGAGATAGGTGTGAATGTACTGACTGGTGTCACAGTCCTTTTAATATTTGCACAATATCTACTTTAGTGTATCCGATGGATGATGGATGAGGCTGTCAAAGGAATGTTTTTGGTTCAAAGAGAAGGGAGCCCTAGTTGTGGAAACCCAGGGCACAAGGAATATTTCTCTGTCTGCTGTGGGGTGCCCTGACCTCCAGGGGAGCACTGACTTTGACCCTCATTCGTGAAGAAAGTTTCCTAGACTTCAGAATAGACTAGAATCCACAAAAGATTATAGGGAGTAGTGTAGGTGTATCACTTGGTGAGAAATTTAGGTTTTGGCATTTTTACTATGTTGTAGATGGAAGCAAGATGGAGGGCACAGGGTGTTGGCCTGAGTTTTTTCTTCATGCTTCTTCATTCTTCATGGGTTTGGGTGGCATTTTGTAATTGGGCAGAAAAGTCTGCATTGCAGGCTCTTTGGGATCAGTTATTGGGTTAAAAGGGAAAATAATCTAGGTGTCAGTTCTTAATTGGATAGTTTAATCTTAAAAGACTTTGTAACAAGAGATTGTTAGCCATTTTGTGCCTTCTAATGAAAAGCTGCTGAACTCATGGTTGTGAGACTGTTTTACTGATAAGAAATAATGAACACCTGAGTCTGAACATGAACTACTGTCTCAAGTGCCTTCAATCCAGACCCAGAGAAACCGAAAGCTAGTGAATCTGGGGGTGAGTCGAGTGAACCCGAACTCTGTGTGCTTGTGGTGTCCAGACAATGTGGTTAATGTTAATGTGTTTGTAATCATGTGTGTGCATGGTGTATAAAAGACAGGGAACAAGTGAGTGTACCCCACGGTGTGCGAGAGGGGAAGTTCCACCCACGTCTGAAGCAGCCGGGTGAGGCCTGGGGCACCAGCTGGGGCAGACTGTGGGGGCAGGGAACACCCCGTGGAGAAGTGGAACAAGTGGAGAAATGTGTGTGAAGACATTTATTGTGTTTAAAGGTGGTAATTTGTTTAGACTGTGCACATTTTAACTGTGGCTAGACGAACTCAGGGGATTCCTCTGCCCCAGTAGTTTGGACTTGATCCCTGGAATTTTGCTGTGTGCTGTTATTTTCATTGTGTCCAGTGTGTGTGAAGACGGGAGTAAGCTCTGGGTAGATGCTGAAGTGTTGTATGGGGCGGGGGGGGGGGGGAGGGGATGTCTGTGTTTGTGGGCATATCAGAGTTTTTTGCTGTAACAAGCACAGCCTTTTGCAAGGCAGCAAAGTGAATGTCAGTGGAAACAATGCTGTAATTGAAGATTAGATTATGCAGGAAGAGATCTAAAAAAGACTGAGATTTTGTAAAGCAGAGTTTAGGTGGAGGAGACCAGGACAGGCACTTTGTCATTTGCGTTATTCTACATAAACAAAGGCTACTTAGAGAGATATAAAGATTTTAGCAGCAACCAGTTGCAAGAAGCAAAGAAGTAACAGGGTGTTTAAATTATTAGAAAAAGAGAGTTACAAGTAATTTAAGAAACCCAGCAGAAATAACTAAAGCTGAGTGTGCTCAGCCTATTTTATACCCCAAGACTTTGAATTAAGGCGAAGAGTCGGGATGGAGTAGAAAGATGGGGACTAAGAAAATGGAATTTTTAGTAGATACAGGGGCAACACACTCAGTGTTAAATAAAGCCTCGATGCCTATAACAGATGATTCTGTTATGGTAAAGGGACAACTGGCCAATCTGAAAAAGCATACTTTGCAAACCATCAAAATATTCATAGGTTTTTATTTATGCCAAACTCTCCAAAGGCCCTGTTGGGTAGGGACTTATTGGAGCAGCTAGAAGCAAAGATCACATTTAAAGTTGGGGAGATTATTTTGGAGGTAAAGGATCGATAATATGTAGACATACTGGGCTTAACTTTAAGAATTAGTGAAACTGAAATTGAAAATAAGGATGAAATTAACAAGAAAATAATGGATCTGGTGTTTCCTTGGGTATGGGCCGCTAACATACCAGGGAGGGCAGAGAATGCACCTCCTGTGCAAGTTAAGGAAAACAACCAGCTAGGGTCAGGCAGTAAAAGCCTGATCTGAAACCGGTGGTGGAAAACCCATACACCTTGCTAACATGTTTGACACCTGAACTAACCTAGATTACTGTTTTAGATCTGAAAGATGCCTTCTTTTGCCTCCCTATCCATGAAGCCAGCATGAAAATTTTTGCATTCAAATGGGAAAGCCCTAAAATGGGGTGCAAAACCCAGCTCACATGGGCTGTGTTGCCTCAAGGCTACAAAAATTCCCCCACTCTGTTTGGGGAACAACTTCCAAAAGATCTAGAGTCCTGGGAAGCTCCACAGGAAGAAGGAAGGCTATTGCAGTACATCAATGATCTCCAAATAGCCACTCAAATGAGGAAAGCAGGTGTGGCCTGGATGGTAAGCCTTTTGAATTTCCTAGGACTCCAAGGATACAGAGTATCAAAGAAAAAGTCACAGGTAGTGAAACAGAATGTAATCTACCTGGGGTATGAAGTCAATGCTGGGTAAAGGACTCTGTAGTCACTAGCCTTGCGAACCCAGCTTCTTTTTTCAGAGGGATAAAGAAGAAGCAGTACACCACGATTGCCTGAAAACCATTAAAGCTACTTACTCCAGCCACTCAGACATAAAGGACACTCATTTGGACAATGTAGAGACCTGGTTCACTGACGGGAGTAGCTACGTTGCCAGTGGAAAGCAACAAGGTGGATATGCAGTCACTACCCGCAGACAGGTAACAGAATCTGGACCCTTACCTACGGGTATCTCTGCACAGAAGGCCGAGATAATTGCATTGACCTGTGCTATGGAAATGGCAAAAGGAAAGAGAATAACCATCTATACAGACTTGAGGTATGCACTCGGAGTTGTGTATGCACATGGAGCCATCTGGAGAGAGGGGACTGCTAACCTCACAAGGAAAGAACATCAAACATGCGCAAGAGATAATCCGGCTGCTAGAAGCAGTTCAACTGCCTGAAAAGGTAGCGATTATGCATGTTAAGGCATACCAGAGAGTCAGCTCAGAATTGGAAGAAAGAAATGAGCTGGTGGATAGAGAGGCAAAGGAAGCAGTGAAAGGTGAGGTAACTGTTGAAGGAGCTCTAATTCCAGATGGAAAAATTTCCCTTGAAAGTATGCCAGAATATAATAAGAAAGATAGAAAACTAATCAAAGATCAAAAAGGGACATACAACCAAGAAGGGTGGGCTGCCATTGAAGGGAAGATGGTAATCCCTTCCCATTTGTTGTGGTCACTAGTAAGGGAGGAGCACCAGAAAAAACACTGGGGAATAGATGCCCTAAACACCTTTTTGATTGAAAGAATCATTGCCAGGAATTTATATGCCACTATTACTCAAGTTACCCAAAAGCGTGATCTTTGCCTCCAGACCATCCCCAGGAATACCCCCAGACCAAAACTTGGTCAGATTGGGAGGGGCCATGGACCTGGAGAGCAGTGGCAAATTGACTTTTCAGAACTCCCAAGGAACGGGGGGTATCAGTATTTATGAGTATTGACAGATACATTTTCAGGGTGGCCAGAAGCGTTCCCCACAAGAACTGGCAAGGCTCCAGAGGTGACCAGGGTATTATCACAAGAAATAATACCATGCTTCAGAGTTCCTGCCACAATATCCTCGGATAAAGGATCACATTTCATTTCCAAAATAGTGCAACAGATGAGTAGCTACCTGGGAATAGACTGGAAACTTCATATTTCATACCACCCCCAATCAAGCAGCCAAGTAGAGAAAATGAATCATTTGATTAAGCAGCAAATTGTAAGACTGGAGCAGGAAGTAATCTACCCTGACTCCAAGCTCTTCCACTGGCACTGTTGCGAATTCAAACTAAACCTAGAGCTAAAGAAAGGCTGAGTCCTTTGAAATGCTTTATGGAAGACCATATGGAATACAAAAGGGAATGTCCACCCACATTGGGGAGGTAACACTGGCCCCTTACATGGTGGATTTAAGTAAACATCTCAGAGAAATTGAAAAACATGTGGCTGGAACTTGGAGCAGGGAGCTAGGTGGACCAGTACATAACATACAATCTGGGGATTATGTATATGTGAAGTCTCTTACAGAAAAGACTGTGGAACCACAGTGGGAAGGACCATTCCAGGTGCTTCTCAGCACCTTCACTGCAATCAAGATCAAGAAGCAAAATGCCTGAATCCACCACTCTTGAGTGAAGAAGGCCCCAGATGCCACTTGGAAAGTGACAGCAGGAGACAATGAACTGAGGCAAAAACTTACTCAGGCAAAATGAGTATATTGCAGCCAGGGGTAGTTTGTAATTTCATTTAAAGAATTGTTCTGTATATAATTATAACTGGAATCTTGGAATTAGAGAATACCTCCATCCAAACTGATGCTGAATGGCCTTGGTCCCAGGCTTTTAATCGGTATACTGGATCCATGGGAGAACCTTCTGAGAAAAAAGATCTAAACCTATCCACTGTAGTAAGCCATGGGGATCAGGTATATGAGGAGCAGGAGTGGCAGGAACAGGAACTGTGGATACTTCAAGGCATCAGAGGAGAAAAAAACAGGGTAGGATGCCGGGTGATCAATGGAACCATGCATGAGACACCAAAGCAAATTATTGTGTCAGCCTCTCCTTTATACAGCCACCGGGTGGTTTGTGATAGCCCAAGTGAATCAGACTGTTGGTGTAATTTCACATTAATACAGCCTGTAGAAGTGACTTGTCTTTGGGCTCGTGATGCTATCAGGCTCTCATTTAAATTTAAAATAGATGCTATACCTTTTACAATGGCAGGACCTTATACAACTCACACAAGTACTCAAGCATTTCAGACCCAAAACAAATTTGAACTTGAAGCATATGAAATAAGTCCATACATAGTGAGGAATATGGGTCAACAACAGTTGTTCAATCCAGAGTGGTCTCTCAAATGTGTTGAATTGCTAATGCAAATTAACATCTCAGAAATCCAAGCAGCCTGCTCCTCTTTCCTAAGGACATCCTTTGAGGGCTTGATAATGTGATTACAAAGACAAATACACCTCAGGAGCAGAATAAGAAAGCATCTAACGGCAATGTGGCGATGTTTCTCCACTTGTTTCAATTCTCCGCAGGGCACTCTCTGCCCCCACAGCCTGCCCCAGCTCGTGCCTCAAGCCTCACCCGGCCTCTTCAGACATGGGTAGAACTTCCCCCCGCACCATGGGTACACTCACTTGTTTGCTCTCTCTTTAATACACCATGCACTCACACAATTACAAACACATTAGCATTAACCACACAATGCATTAACCATACAATGTCCGGACACCACAAACACACACGCATTCACTCGACCCATACCCAGAATTGCTAGCGGTCACTCTATTGAACTGTGAACCCCCGTCTCTCGTCCAGCTGCTCCAGGTTCAGGAACGTCTCACTCAGACGTCTCTAAGTTACTTACTCAGGCTTACTCCGCAAACCTATCTCTCACTCCCCCAGGGCCCTTTGATATACATACTGTATCCTTCCGCACACCAGCAGGTCATTTTCTGTCTCCACAGGAGGCAAGCTGAGACGAGCAGAGCTCCTCTGGGAAAATCCCGGGGCATGCCTCAGGAGGTCTGTCCTCTCCTCTGCCCCTGCGAGGACAGAGATTTTCTCCTGCCTGGTCTCGCCATAATGATTTGCGGAAACAAACAAACTCCACAACTTTTGTGAACGTTGTAAAGTCGGTATGTTTATTACAGCGCTGGACTCATGTGAGAATCGTTCCCCTAAAATGACATATTTACCTCTGGGAACTCCAGATCGTTTTTTATCTCCCTCTCAAATACATATGCATGCAATTTCACAATAGGTTCATACATATTCAGTCCACTGATTTGCGTGACACTTGCCACTAATTCTTCTTCATCAGAAAGAACTCCTGGGTAAGGTTGCCCTGCTTTGTCTCCCCCCCCCCCCCCCCTTCCCCCTTCTCCCATCTCTTGTCCTTTGGCTGAAGCAGTCCCTCCAAGCACAGGCCCTTCACGAGAACAGGCAGTCAGACTAAACAGCAAGCTACAGACTTAACTCAAAGATGTACATTTCACCTAAGTCAAAATGGATTTCTACTATGGAAAATTTCCACTCTGCCTCAGTGGGACCACTAAATTGGGGAGTACCATTCCTAAACCACACCACTATGTTTGATGTCTTGGCCTTGTATCTGGGTGGTGTAAGTGTTGTGCTACTTTTTCACTTCAGTCCACACTCCTTCAATAAATCTGTTGCCCAAATCCCTAGATTAATGGCCTGGAAAAGCCATTTTCTGTAGGCATAATTAAAAAAAGTAAATCCTGACATTTCATGAAATAGATGTTATCTTAGACCCTTAGGCTCTATCTCTACTAGTGTTGGGGGTTAGGTTCTTTCCTTTCATCTCTTTTTACTTAGGGCATTTTGTCTCATAAGTTGTTAGGAAACAGTATCAACTGGGTACATAAGGAAAACAAAAGAAGTGGCCAAGCTTGGAGGAGGAGACCATCTGGTTGCATGTCTCTTATCTGAGGGTTTCTCTCAGTGGGGCAGAGATACTGTGAGAATTGGGGTGATAAAAAACAGGGCTGAGGTGTCTTAATTGGGCAGTTTTCTTTATATCTTCCACAAACCAATCCTCCCTCCAGAAAATATATTGTGTTAATGGGCCATTGAGTCTTAATGCATGACTAATAAAATTACATCATCCCATTGTGAGAAGCTCGGCCTAGAGGGAGGACACAAGCATTCCTACCTAGATATAATCAGAGATTTTGAACACCACAGGCAGCCTTTATCACTGGATTCCCAGAGGACCAGCCCTTTCCCACTGGATTCTCAGAGGAAGACCAGGCCCATCTACATCACCACTGAATCTTCAGAGGAAGACTACACCCTTCTACAGCATCACTGATTCAACAGAAACACATCTGTCACTCCAGGAGGACTGCAGCCACCATTTCAATTGGACTGCTACCAACACCCTGACCAACAGGGTGTCAGGTTGTGTTCTGATTCCGTCAGTGTTGTTTTGTATTACTGCATTGTTTATTTTTTTATTTTCTTCCCTGACAAAGAACTGCTATTCCTGCTCCCATATCTTTATGTGAGAGCCACTTAATTTCAAAATTATAACAATTCAGAGGGAGGGGGTTTACATTTTCCATTTCAGGGGAGGCTCCTGCTTTCCTTAGCAGACACCTGTCTTTTCAAACCAAGATACTGGGGCAACTACTAGCTCTCTCTGCTCTCGGCTTTGGAGGAGGACAGTCAGAGATGCTGCTTGGGTAAGGTGTCACTGTTGAGTCAGGAATGGATCAATGAGTGGCACATAGACTCTAGATCTCCAGAAGGCTAATAATCCAGTTTATTAGAAACCCATCCCTTTTTATACACTGTTCCGACACAGGTCGACTTGATTGGTCCTTTAATCAACACACCTCATGATTGGCTAATTAAGAAGACACCCTTTGGTGAACATCTTATGAGAAGACAACTGTTCAAAACACCAGCTGCAAGATTCTTTTAATTCTTTCTCTCAGCCTTCTCAAAACTCCCCAGAACAATTCCTGGGAAAGTTTCTCTGGCTTTCTTTCTCTGACCAGGCTGTTGCAACCACAGGTCCCCCTTTTTGTTTAAAGGGGGAGGCAGTGTTTTTAATCCCCTGCAGGGCCCTTTGCAGGAAGGAGACCAAACACGACTCAAGAGGTTCCCTTAGTAATTTGCCACTTATCAATCAGAATCTCAATTGGACACTGACTCAGAATGGTCAGAGAGATTTCCAGTGTATACCATCGAATCCCGTACAATCAAGCTTTGTTGTTCCTTCTTATAAAAATCAATCATTAATTCTAAAAGTCAGTTACTAATTCTAATACAGTAACAAAGCATTGTTAGTCTGCTCAAAGAACTGGCAGTCTAACTTGTCAACAACTCTTTTCCAGAAACAAAGAAAAAAATAGAGTATTCATTCCCCACTCATAGAGAGGCCATCTGATTGGTGGTCAGCATCTGGATCATCATTCACATGTTGGCCACATTCTATTTTTGGTGTTGCAAGTCAGGACAAACACACCTTGCAGGTATCCACCATATCCCAGTATCTGTGGAAATGCATGCATACCTGTGGCCCCAAGTGATAAGGTGCATGGGCCCTCCCTCTCATTGGTGGTTAGGTCGGTATCCAGACTTTCACTCGAGGCATGTGTGTCTCTCCTGAAGATTGCAATGAGAGAAAATTATTTAGAATGACAGGATTGTTTGAATTTTGTGGCACTGTAAGATGATTGATTGTATATAGAACTTTTTCCAATCGACTGTGAATTGCCCTTTTTTTTTTTCCAGATGCCAGCAGGGGGTGGTGATGCGGACACATCTGCTCTGCCCTGGCTGAGCCCAGATCCACTTGGTTTGTTCCCTTCCCCAAGCTTTTCACTTTAGGAGAGGGAAAGGAAGGAATGCAAGAGGGACTTTCCAATGAATATGGAATTTTGCCCTGGATTTTGGATCCCTGGCACAGCCCGTGCCTGCCCCAGGATGAGCAAGTCACTCTCGCTTTCTCCTTCACCGCCCTCCCCCAACACACAGCTGACCTCTTGGCCAACTCCCTGGTGTTTCGCCCATCCCTCACCCCTCCCAGGCATGGAGCGAGCCGCAGCCCTCCCAGACCCTGCTCCTCCCAATCCGGAAATGAGAGCAGGATGCGCAAGGCTCCCCAAGCCACAGCGGGGACCCCACAGAGCAAGGGGGTCCCATCCCAGGGAAGGTGCTGGTCCCAGGAGAATGCTGGTCCCCAGGAAAGTGGTTGTGAAAAACACCAAACACTTGTGTTAAAATTTTAAAAATTTAATAGTAATAAAATAGTTATAAAAATAGCAATAAAAATTAGAGCAATAAGAATCTGGACAATCAGAGTTAGGACAATAAAGGACAATAAAAAGCAAAGAATTACGGACGTCCAGATGCTTCCTGGGCACTAAGCCCCAAAAAGCATGTCTCGCTAACAAAGGATTAACCCTGAAAAGCAATACCTGTTGCATATTCATATATCTCATACATGATGTAAACATTCCTTTCAAACTAGGGATTTTTCTGTTTATTATCAACTTCCCTCACTCATCTTGTAAATCAATCGCCTTAGTCCCCACGAAGTCTGGCTTTTCCCGAAAAGGAGGCAAAAATTCTTCTCTTAGATTTTTGCTATCTTGTTGCTGTTATCTCTATGCAAAAATTTCCTTGAGCTAGTTACAAAAAGTATCTTACATCACATAGTTTCTATTTTAATATTATGCTATAGCCAAAAAACTGTATTTACCAGACTACTTAAAAGAGATTAATACAGCATAATTTTCTAACGTAACACATATAGTATTCATTTTAATATTTGCAAAAAGCCAATCATATAATAGGCATTTTTTCAATCCCCCCTCTTATTCTATATAAAACATTTGGCTTGAGTAATATTTCTTGTCCACTTGCATTCTCTGGACTATGCTGGTAAATACAGGGGATTAAACAAGGAAGAAATATCAAAACAGTTGTAACACATAAAAGGAAAAAAAAATCTTAATATCTTCTATCATCTTATCTCTAATACATTACCCCACCAGCTAGGTTTTAACATTGTTTTCTAATTTTGGACTGGTACCTGGGTTATTTTTCTGATATATTTTGCTTTTTCCAAAATGACATCCCCATTGTCATCTATTTTCAACAATCGGACATATTAAACTTTACACCAAGACCCCCTTCTTTAGCCAATAAATAGTCTAAAGCCAACCTATTCTGATACACTACAGTTTTTGTTTGGCTTTGCTGACTTGATATTAATTCCAATGCCTGAGCAGCTTTATTTGTTATCATCTCTATAACTGCTTGGAGTCTTGTAATACAATTCAACATATAATTTGGGCTCAATACAGAGTTAAATTACTGTGCTGGTTTTACCTTTTGTTTACTAGTTGTTTTGTTACCGAATCTTGGACTATATCGATAAGAGCAAATGTAAAACAAATCCATCTCTCTCTTTTTGGTCATTCAATTCTCAGTCTATTATCACTTTTTCCTAAGTTTCTTGCAGTCAAATATTTTTTCTCGTTTTGCCTTCCATTACTTAATTTGGATGGGTTATAACACTGGCTGTTGACATTGGTGTGTGTAATAAAAGCGGAACTTTGGTTTCTTTCTATGTAATGCTTTTGGCAGCATTTGTGACATGATTTTGCTGGTATCCCGAATGGGAAAAGACAACAACTGAGTGACAGAAACAGGAATAACAGAGATCTGGTATGGCTTATACCCCCACCTTCCCTTCCTATGGGGTTGCAACCCATAGCAGGTGTGTATCATCTTCTCAGTTGTGAGGACAGCAGTCAACCCAGGCTTGCCCTCTTTTTCCCTTGTCATTTCTTTTACTAATTTCTAGGTCAATTGTTTTTGACACTCTTTAAATGTGGTTTTCCGCTGTTCCTCAGGTATCTCCCATTCAACAGGCACTAATACTTTCCATCCACAAAACAAGGTTGTTATTTCAGATTTTTTGAGTTCTATCTGGATAGGGGATAAATTTAGCACTCGACACTTCTGCAACTAGAGTATAGATTTTGTGAACTACAATACCAATTATTCCCATAATTTAAACATTTACTTATAACTCAGCTACAGTGTCCAGTATTGGTATGAATCAAGTAAAGTATACAGTATGGCACTGATGGAAATTGTAATACCGCTATATACAGACAATGGCAGTGACATTCAGCAAACAGTGAAATTTACATATGGTTCAACACGCAACAATCAGATCTTCCTGAGGTACATATCATGTTACTCCTTCTTTCTGCATTATCAACCATCTGCAACCTGGTCCCTGAGCAAAGATAACCCTATGAATGGGTTGATCTGTACTCGAGGCAGAATTAGTCCAAACTGTCTTCCCTAACAAACCTCTGCCATGTACCACTTGGACTTTGTCTATGTCTACTGTATGCAGGGGTTCAGTTTGGGCAGGGCCTGCTCAGTTGGTGGCGCCTTGGTTGTTAACTAACCAGGTGTCCTTTGCCAGATGCTGCTCCCAATTTTTGTAAGATCCCCACCCCATGCTTTCAGCTGGGTTTTTAATAGTCCACTGTGCCTCTCCACTTTGCCTGCAGCTGGTGCATTATAAGGGATATGGTACACCCACTCAATGCCATGTTCCCTAGCCCAGGTATTCATAAGGCTGTTCTTGAAATGTCTGACTCAACTCTCTTGAGGGTTCCATGCCTCCAAAGGACCTGTTTTCAAGGTCCAGGATGGTGTTACAGGCCGTAGCATGAGGCACAGGATAGGTTTCCAACCATCCCTTGGTGGCTTCTACCACTGTGAACACGTAGCGCTTACCTTGGCATGTCTGGGTGTCCTGGGGTGACGTTATGATGCTTGTATCCCCATTCATATGTTCTGTGCCTTTAAGACCGGGTCTGAAGAGTGGAAGTTTTGTTTGGGTTTCTCTTATCAGGGACACAGAGACGGGCAGTACATAGGGCTGTTTTGGCTTCTTGCTTTCAGCTTGCTGCTTTGCTTGCTCTCTTTTCTGCTCTTGCTTCTGCTCTGCTTTGGCCTCTGCTTATTAGCTAGTTTAGCTAAACAGTCCACATTCCTTCCTGGACTGTTTCTCCTCTCCTGTTTCTGTGACCATCTCGAACCTGCTCCGGACTGGGACCCGGGAACACCAAGGGTTTGCACCGTTTGGCTGCAGCAGCTGCCCAGTGCCGGAGGGACTGAGAACAGAGCAACCACCCCCGAAAGAAACTTTCTGATTTTGTCATCTTTCTCAGAGCGGTGTAATCTGGTATTGTTCATTTTGTGTGCTGGGGGTGCTGGGCCAGTCAAATAAACAGGTTCTTTCCACTTCTCTCTGAGGAATTCTTCCCGAACCAGTTGGGGGGGGAGGGGCCGTGTGAGTTTGCTTTCTGGAGGGGCCCTCCTTTGCAGATTCTTTAACAAATTTGCCCTAAACCAGGACACTGGGGCAGTGTGATGTAGTCAATCTGCTAGGCCTCCCCATACTTATATTTGGACCACCTTCCACCATACCATAGGGGCTTCACCCGCCTGGCCTGCTTGATGGCAGCACGTCTCACAGTCATGGATAACCTGAGAAATACTGTCGATAGTTAGATCCAACCCTTGGTCTTGTGCCCACTTATAGGTGGCATCTCTACCCTGATGACCTGAGGCATCATGGGCCTATCGAGCTAGGAACAACTCTCCTTTATGTTGCCAACCTAAGTCTATCTTTGACGCCTCTATCGCTTTAGCCTGATCTACCTGCTTTGCTTGTTTTTTTGCTGTTCCTCATTAGCTCTACTCTTGGGGACATGGGCATCTACATGGCGGACTTTCACAGATAGTTCCTCTACCCTGGTAGCGATGTCTTTCCACTCCTCAGCAGCCCAAATTGGTTTTCCTCTAAGCTGCCAATTAGCTTTTTTCCACTTCTCCAACCATCCCCACAGAGCATTGGCTATGATCCATGAATCAGTGTAGAGGTAGAGCTTTGGCCACTTCTGTCTTTTAGTAATGTCCAGGGCCAGTTGAAAAGCTTTGAGTTCAGCAAGTTGGCTTGATCCATCTTCTCCTTCAGTAGCTTCTGCGACCTGTTGTGTGGGGCTCCATACAGCTGCTTTCCACTTTCAGTCCATCCCTACAATGTGACAAGATCCATCAGTGAAAAGAGCGTAGCATGTTTCCTCTGCTAGTAGTTGGTTGTACGGTGGAACTTCTTCAGCACATGTCACCTGCTCTTGTTCCTCTTCATCAGCGAGACCAAAGTTTTCACCTTCAGGCCAAGTTGAACTTATCAGCAAAATCCTAGGGCTATTCAGTTTTCCACTACAGGCACACTGTATGATGAGAGCAATCCACTTGCTCCGTGTAGCATTGGTGGCATGGTGGGTAGAAGGAACCTTTCCATTATACATCTACTCCAGCACCGGTAGTTGGGGTGCCAGGAGGAGTTATGTTCAAGTGCCTATTGCCTCTGAAGTGGATTGGACTCCTTCATTGGCTGCTAACATTTCCTTCTCTGTTGGAGTGTAGTTGGCTTCAGATCCTCTGTAGCTTCGGCTCCAGAATCCCAGTGGTCAGCCTAGAGTCTCACCAGGCACCTTCTGCCAAAGGCTCCAGGACAAACCATGCCTCCTGGCTGCAGACTAGAGCACATTCTTCACATCTGGTCAAGTGCTACTGCATGAGTGATCTCCCTCTTAATCTGGGCAAAGGCTTGTTGCTGTTCAGAGCCCCACTGGAAAGTGTTCTTCTTGTGGGTGACCAGGTAAAGAGGGCTCACGATCTGACTGTACTCAGGAATATGCATCCTCCAAAAGCCTATGGATGGCACCTAGGAAATAGTCTGTTTCCTTCTTGTTGGTTGGTGGAGACATTGCTGTGATCTTTTTGGTGACATCGGTGGGAATCTGACGCTGTCCATCTTGCTAATGAGACAGAGTAGAAATCCATTTTGATTTAGGTGAAATGTGCATCTTTGAATTAGGTCTGTAGCTTGCAAATATAGCTGTTTAGTCTGACTGCCCGTTCTCACAAAAAAGCCTATGCTTGAAGAAACTGCTTCAGCCCAAGGACAGAGATAAGTGCAGGGGCCCTTAAACTCTGAAACAGATGGAGAGGCTGATGCAGGGAAACAGGGCAGGATAGCCCAGGAATTCTTTCTAATAAAGAAAAATTAGCGGCAAATGTCATGCGAAATGAGTAGAATGCATATGTATGAACCTATTGTGAAATTGCATGCATATGTGTTTGAGAAAGAGATAAAAAAGGATCTGGAGTTCCCAGAAGCACACATGTCATTTTAAGGAGAAAGATTCCCACATGTGTCCTGTGCTGTAATAAACATACCAGCTTTACAACGTTCACAAAAGTTGTGGAGTTTGTGTGCTTCTGCAAATCATTTTGGCTGGCCAGCCAGGACACTGTCTCTGTCCTCGCAAGGTCAGAGAGGAAGACAGACCTCCTGAAGCATGCCCTGAGATTTTCCCTGGGCGAGCTCTGCTCGTCTCAGCTTGCCTCCTGCAGAGACAGACAAAAACCTGCTGGTGTGCAAAGAATACAGTATGTATCAATAGGCCCTGAAAAGAAAGAAAGATAAGATTGGTAAATAAGTCACTCAGAGGCGTCTGAGTGTGCAGCCTCGTTCCTGTGCCTGCAGGCAGCCTGACCAATAGAGCAGCTAGATTAGAAACAAGAGTTCATTGTTCAATAGAGCAAACTGCCAGCAACCCTGGGGGTGAGTCGAGTGAATCTGTGTGTGTGTTTGTAATGTCCAGACATTGTATAGTTAATGCATTGTGTAGTTAATGTTAATGTTTGTAATCATGCAAGTGTGTAGTGTATTAAAAAAAGCAAACAAGTAAGTGTACCCACAGCGTGCAAGAAGAAGCGTTCTAACCACATCTGAAGCAACCAAGTAAAGCCTGAAGTGCCGGCTGGAGCAAGCTGTAGGAGCAAGGAGCACCCTGCAAAGAAGTAGAACAAGTAGAAAAACATGGGTGAAGGCATTTATTGTGTTTAAAGGTAGTGATTTGTGTAAATTGTACACATTCTAACAGTAACTAGACAAACTCAAAAAGTTCCTCTGCCCTAGTAGTTTAGACTTCATCCCTGGAATTTTACTGTGTGCTGTTATTTTGATTGCATCCAAAGTGTGTAAAGACCAGAGAAAACTGATGTGAGTAAATGCTAAAGTATTGTGTGCTGTGTTGTGTTAAGAAAAGTGAGCACTTTAAAATACCCCCTTTCCCAGTGAGTTTGTGTAGTTCCTCCTCCGCATTGTGGTAATTTAATTCTCAAGATTGTATAGTTGTGTTTGTAGAAATTTTAAGATTTTGTTTGTAACAAGTGTAACATTTTACGCAGAAAAACTACAGTGTAGTAATTTATGTTTAACTGTAGTAAAACAAATTAAAGGAATTCCAGGAATTCCCCCCCCCCAGCAATTCAAGCCCTGACTCTTGTGAATTTGAAGTTCAAGAAGGAAGAGTCTGTGTTTGTAAGCATATCAAAGGTTTTGCTGTAACAGGCACAGACTTTTGCAAGGCAGTAAAGTGAGTATCAGTAGAAACAATGCTTTAATTAGATTGTGCAAGAAAAAAACTGAAAAAACTAAGATTTTGTAAAACAAAGTTTAGATAAAAAAGACAAATAAGTTCATTTACAGAAGCTTTATTGAACTTCAGCTAGTAATATAGTAAGTCTAGACTGAAAACAGCCCACCGCAGAATTTAAGTAATAAACACCAAAGTGATAAACGGAATAGCCTGCAGGCAATTCCAGAGAGTTTTTAGTGCATTAAGCGGCTGGGACCTTGTGTACAATGCAGAGTTTGTGAGAGGCACTAGAATTGCTGTTTTATGCCCCAAGTATAAATTAAAAGTTCCTAATCAAACTGATTAAAAATCTAAAATCCCAAAGCTTATGTATAGAAGATCACATTTGATACCTGCCACCTAGAAGTCTGTGTGTGAAAAAACCTGAGAAAAGACACTATAAGACTTGAGTAGAAACAAGATAATAAAAAGAAAAAAAATAACAAGAACCAAAGCAAAGAAATTCCTAAACTAGCCCCTTTGGGAGGGGCTCACTAGAAGAAAGCTACCAGTTAGAGCGGCTCAGAAAATAAAAAATTTTATAATACCTTTTTGCAGTTAATGCTGTTTTAAAACTAAAAAGCAGATAAGATAAAGTCCCGTATGCTAATGCTTTTCACCTTAAAGAATCACCCAGAATGGCAGAGTAACTGTGGGTTCAAAGCTCCCTCTGACCCACTGATGTTAACTCTTGAAAAAAAAAACAAAGCAAAAAGAAGGTAAAACAAACATGTTGTTCAGCATGCAGGGTAAGATAGCAATGAATGAAATCAGACAAAGCTTATGCTGAAACACAAAACTATTACAACTCGCAAAACGAGTCATAAGATTTGCTAAAGGCTCCTCCTAAAGTAAGAAACTATAAAGAAGACCTCCCCAAAAGGGAAGAGGACACAGCCTCCAAAAGTATACCCATTCACACTCCTCCTCCTCCTGGCAGTCCAATTTCATCCAAAACTAAGAAGTAACAAACCCCTCTGTGAGAGACAGTGAAACCAAAAAAAAGGAAAAGAGTAAAATTTTAGTTGATACAAAGACCATATATTCAGTTTTAAATAAAGCTTTAGTACCTGTAGAGAATAATTATGTTGTAGTGTGAAAAACAACTAGCCAGTCTGAAAAAACATACTTTTGAAAGCCTTTAAAGTAACAAGAGACTATTTTAAAATTTTTGTATATGCCCAATTCCCTAAATATTCTAAAATGGAGAAGTTACTCTAAAAGCAAATAATCAAAAGTATATAGAAGTGTTAGGTTTAACATTAACAGCCATTGAAATTAAGAAGGAAATTAGTAAAAAAAAATTAAGACAAGTATTTTCAAGAGTATGAGCCTCTGGTGTACCAAAATAAGTAAAAAATGCCCCCCCATAGTAATCAAGCTTAAAGAAGAGACACAACCAGAAAGAATTAAGCAGTACCCCCTGAAAAAGAAAATAAGGAAAAAAATCAGCCCAATAATTGATAGTACAAGATTGAAGGCCGTCAATAAAATAGCAAAAAATTTATATCCTCTGGTAGCAAATCCATATACTTTGCTAACTTGTTTAACACCTGAGCTAACCTGGTTTTCCATTTTAGACCTGAAAAATGCCTTCTTTTGCCTCCCTATCCACAAAGCCAGCCAAAACATTTTTACATTCAAATAAGAAAGCCCTAAAAGTGGATGCAAAACCCAGCTCACATGGTCCATGTGCCTCAAAGCTTCAAAAAAATAAAAAAATCCCCCACTCTCTTTAGAGAACAACTTGCAAAGATCCAGAGTCCCAGGAAACTCCAAAAAAAAAAAAAAAAAAAAAAAAAAAGCCTTTCAAATTTCCTAGGACTCCAAAAATAATATCAAAGAAAAAGGCACAAGTAGTAAAACAAAGTATTCTATCTGAAGTACAAAGTCAGTGCTAAGCAACAAACTTTAGAGCAGGCTCACAAAGAAGCCATATGCCAAACCATGAAACCTCAAACAACAAAAAAACTCCGAATCTTCTTAGGCATGGCAAGGTAGTACTAGCTGTGAGTTTATAATTACAGATTGTTGGTCAGATAGAGATCTCCAGTAGACAAAAGAAACCACACAAGACTTTCATCAGTGAAAGAGTGCCCTCATGTCAGCTCCAGCTTTGAGATTTCCAGATGTAAGTAAACCATTCTTTCTATTCTCCCATTAAAAACAAGGAATTTCCCTGAGAATATTCACTCAAGACTCAAGTCCATATCAGAGGGCAGTTGCTTACCTTTCCAAGCAACTAGATGCAACAGCCAAAAAATAGCCAAGTTGCCTCACAGCTGTAGCAGCAATCGTGCTGAATATACAAGAAGCATGCAAATTTACCCTGAAACAAAAAATGACTGCACTAGTATCCCACACAGTGTCCACAGTATTAGAAGTAAAAAGCAGCCACTAGCTTTCACCACAGAAGTTCCTAAAATACCAGGCCATCATGTTAGAACAAGATGATATAAAAATAGTAGTAACTAATATTGTCAACCCAGCTTCTTTTCTCAGTAAAAATCAAAAAGAAGCAGTACACCACAATTGCCTGGAGACCATTAAAGCTACTTACTCCAGCTGCCCAGACTTAAATAAACATTCCTTTGAACAATGCAGAGACCTAGTTCACTGATGAAAGTAGCTACGTTGCCAGTAGAAAGCAATATGCTGAATACGCAGTGACTACATGCAGAGAAGTAATAAAATCCAGACCTTTACCAACAGGCACCTCTGCACAAAAAGCCAAGATAATTGCATTGTCCCATGCCTTAGAAATAGCAAAAAGAAAAAAAAAGAACATCTACACAGACTCGAGGTATGTACTTGGAGTTGTGCACGCACATAGAACCATCTAAAAAAAACCCATAAGAAACAAAAAATAAACTCCATTAAACATGCACAAAAGATAATCTAGCTGCTGGAAGCAGTTCAGCTGCCTGGAAAGATAACAATTATGCATTTAAAAAGCACCAAAAAGTGAACTCAGAATTAGAAAAAAGAAATAAACTAGCAGATGGAGAAGCAAAGAAAACAAAAAAAGGTAAAGTAAGTATGGACAAATTTCCCTTGAAAGTAAACCAGAATATAATAATCAAAAAAGACACACAACCAAGAGAAGTAAGCTACCATTCAAAGAAAGCTAGTAATCCCTTCCCATTTGTGTTGTCACTAGCAAGAAAACAGCACCAAAAAACACACTAGAGCCTAACTACTTTAAAGCTTTTATAAAGTATAACTCCTTTCCCAAAATGACCAAGGCTGCCAGTGTTAGAGAGTGAATCAAAATGAAGTATTGACTTTTAAGTAGTATGTTGCCTTCTGGATCAAGGCAGGCGACCTGGTTCTGAGGAACAGCTCGACGGCCCACTCTCCAGGGCCGTTCGGGCCAATGACACACACAGACACCAATGTGGTGGATGGTCAAAAGGCGTTTATTACTTCTTCTCATGGGGTCTTATAGTCTTAGGGGTCTCTACGTCAAAAAGGGGGTTTGTCCTTCTTATCTATAGTTAGTAGGGAATGGAAAAGTACTGGGTAAGGAGTGGAAAGTTACTGGCTTCAGTGGGGCAACATTCCTATTGTTAGTGGGGCCACATTCCTATGTTAGTTTCTTATCTATGAGTAACAGAGGGTCTTATCTACAGGAAACAGAGGGTCCTGCCTTTCCGTGACAACACGAGTTTCTTCCGCAGCGCCTTTTCCCTAACTACCACATCTCCCCCCCCTTTTCACAAATGAATGAGGTAGTCATGTACATAGGTACTAAAATGAGGTATGAGGTTGTAACTTGACAAGGGAAAGGGGTTTTGGGAAACCTGAGTAAGCTTTTGCCAGACAAGTTTGGAAAATCTTGTGACTGGCAGTGTTCCTTGGTTGAATTCCCTGGTTGAATTCACAGCAACTGTCGTCGCCCTACAAACAGGATGTTGGTCCGTTCCAGGCGGCTCTGAATGAAAGAGACCAGCTTGTTCAGCAGGCATGGTCCGAAGGTGACTGTTATAAACAGCATCGCCAATGGACCTATCAGGGCAGAAATCAGAGTGGTTAGCCAAGGTGATTGATTGAACCAGGACTCGTACCAGCCCTGTTGGGCTTCCCTGTCTTTCTGCCTCTGAGCCAATCGGTTCCGGAGTTCTGCCATGGAGTCTCTCACGACTACCGTGTGGTCTGCATAGAAACAGCACTCCTCTTTCAAGGCGGCACACAGGCCCCCTTGCTGCATGAACAGGAGGTCCAGGCCTCGCCTGTTCTGCAAGACCTCTTCTGAGAGTGAGGAGACCGACTTAAAGGAGATGGATTTCTTGATCCTTTGCAGGTCCTCGTCAATCATTGCCTGCAGCTGTGACAGTCCTTGGTGCTGGGTCGCTAGGGCTGAGACACCCGTGGCCGTTCCGGCTGCTCCCAGGCCGAGCAGCATTGCGATAGGTATCTCTTTTGTGGATCCGGCTGGGTCCCTCAAGAAGATGGTACATTTCTTCATCTGAGTGGTACAGGACCCTAGGAACAATCAGAACTTGGACACAGAAGTCATTAGAGTCATTGAATTTGGGAAGGAACTCACAAGGACTCACTCCAGATCGCTGGCAAACCCACATGCCCGATGCGGATGGGACTGCCCACTTATTGTTTTTCCTGTTACGCTTGACAATTTTAATGCAGACGTTGCCTTTCCGCCTAGCTAGGGTTGCATTGCCAAAGCATCTGCCCTGGCCTGTGACTTGACTCAGGGTGATTCCCTTGCGAGGGCTATCCCATCTGCACTGGTGAGGGGCGTCGGCTGTGGAGTAACTGAAGGGAGTGTTTAAAGCGACTCCTTTGTAAAAGGGGGGTTTGACATCACAACAAAGCCAGCAGGATTCGGTTAGGTTAGGGTTGGATTCGTTCAGGGATACAAAGGTAGCTTCTAACATACGAAGGATTGGGTCTGAGTCTGACTCGGTTAAGCAGCTCATCTGAAAGGTTTCCGCTTGACCGGTCGGGACATTGCTGACCCCTGTGGGTAAGGTTTTGGGGTAGGTTATATTTCTCTCTTTCGGCACGCTTTTAATCGCTTTGTTGGGTCCGACTGCTCGGGGTGCCGATGGTCGGAGCCTGATAATTTGCACGTTCACCCTCTCTTTTGACCCTTGAAGGACCGCTGTCCACGTCTTGCCTGTGGCCCAGCAAGGGTGATCTGGCTGCAAGACCGTCATGTTGTAATCAGTGCACGCCCGAAATCTAGGGATTTTATGTTGGTTTCGATGGAAATTTCCATGAGAGAAGAAGGGTGTTTTGCAGCCGATGGGTGCCCAGGTGAACTGCGTGGATCCCACCCAGGCCCCGACGGTCTGGCATCTGTAACTATGGTTTCGCAGCCCCAGTGCCCACAATGTCCCCACCCTGGGTGATTGCAGTAGCTTTTCCCAGGGTTTGAAGCTGGGCACCAGTAGGATAGGTACGAGTGTGTGACGTGTGGGAAATAGGGGTTTACCCTTGGCTGTCCTGAAAACAGGTCAGTGATGCGGAACACGAAGGATGGGGTGTTTGGTGTAGTGATTTCTCTGAGTGCTTTGCCACTACTAAGGTGTCGCATGACCCACCTGAATGGCCGATGGGGGTAGTGGTCTGGGCTGGCTTGCCCTCTGGCGACAAGCCCCAACAACAAAATCACACAGAAACACCCTTGGTGCTTGGGTGCTGCCTGACGGCTTGGTGGTCTGTCGCTTTCGTCTGGAACCGGGATGTACGCGTCACAAGGATGTCCCACGAGCAGGTCCTGTAAACAAAGACTCGCAATTCTCGTCAGTCTCATTCTGCTCGCTATGAAGGTCCGGTTTAATCGACTTAAGTGGACACCACCTGATTTTGCCGTCCTTTTTGACAGCCGCGTACCCTCGCCCTGTGAGCATCAGCCTCCAGCCCTGTTCCCACTCGCCTAGCTCGTTTCTAATTACCACCTGTGGGCCCTCCTCTAACGTTCGAGTGGCCCGGTGTTTTTGGACGGGACTGTTTGTTTCATCTCCCCTAGGGAATTGATTCAGTGCCAGCAAAGCGGTTGCCAGCATACGTGCCTGATCTCCTGGGGGAATGGCATTGGCAAAGCCCTCTGCTTTTGCCAACACTTCTATCTTGGTTTTCAGGGTCTGGTTTGCTCTCTCAACTATGGCCTGTCCGGTACTGTTATATGGGATGCCTTGCACTAACGTGATGCCCCATTTCGAGGCGAATTCCTGTACTTGTTTGGAGGTGAAATTGGAGCCGATGTCCGTTTTGATCTGCTTGGGGATACCAAGCCAAGCCATGGCTGTCAGCCAGTGCTGAATTGTGGTTTTGGAGTTAGTTTTGGGGTGCTGTGTGGCTATGATCGTTCCGCTATAAGTGCCCACTGTCACTGCAAACCATGCTCGGGGCTTCAGCAGTTGACACCAGGTGAAGTCCGACTGCCAGATTTCTGAGGGCTTGAGACCTCTCGGGTTGATCCCGCAGGTCCATAGGGGTGACTTCTGGCAATGAGGGCAGGTGGCTACCACGTTTTGCCGTCGAGATTCCGCATCTCTTCGCCAGTGCTTTGACTCCGATGTGGAGCGACTCGTGCAGTTGACGAGCTCTTTGCAAGGTCCAAACGCCTTTTGCTGTGGCGTCCGCTTTGTCGTTGCCGATCTGGAAGTAACCTTTGACTGGGTCATGGCTGTTGATGTGGATGACTGACACGGTGCCCTGTCGCAAGGAGAGCGCTTCTTCCAGCATTAGGGCTGCTGCTGATGTTGACACTCCTGGTCCTGCCATGGCTAGGCAGAGCCTTGCCACGAATATAGAGTCCGTTACGATGTTGAGGTGTTCGTCTTGGAAGAGTCCGCATGCCAAAACCACTGCTGCTGCCTCCAGCTGTTGCACTGACAGTGTGGGGTCACACGCTTTGACGCAGTGCCATTGCTCTCCTGCCTGCCACACTGCTGTTGCGGTTGAAGTTGTGGAGGAAGCGTCTGTGAAGACCGTTGGTCCTGGCTGCGGTCTGTCCTTGACCTTCGGTGGCATGTCCATGTCGACTACGGTCAGCAGCTGAGTCCAGGGTGGCTTGGAGGAGTAGGAGATTTCTCCTCCAAAGCCGGAGAGAGCAAGGGCCAGGTACTCCGATATTGTGGCTGACTCCGAGGTCGGCTGCTTGCGAAACGGAAGGTGGATGCTTGTCGGCTCTGTCCCTAGGTGTTTCAAGGCGAGTCTCCTGCCTTTCATGATGAGGCTGGCGATGCATTCGATTCCTGGGGAAAATGCACGAGCAGGTCTTCCGAGGACCACCCATTGGATCGGCCGGGCCTTTTCAGCAGGTCCTTGGGCCAGTGCTCCCACTCCCCCCTTTGGTGTAAAGTGGACGTACAGGTCCAGTGGCATGGCTCGGTTCCACCTGGCAAGTGTGCCGGTGGCCATCTGGTTTTCGATGAAGTCGAGGGAGCTTGTTGCTTGCGGTGTCAGCTCCTTGGGATCCCAGGGGTTCTTCCCTTTCAGGAGGTCGTACAGAGGGTCCATGACCTTGGGAGGAATCAGGACAATGTTGCAAAGCCACTGCAGCGATCCCACCAGGCGTTGCACGTCCTGGAGCGTCTTGACGTCTCGGTTGATCTTCATCTCGGGGGGTGTCACGTAGGAGCTTGTAATTCCTACTCCCAGGAAGGTCACGCAGTGTCCTCTCTTGATCTTTGCACTCGCGATCTTGAAGCCGTTGGCCTGAAGGGTCTCTGTGATTGTGGTCACCAGGTGATCCACTTGGCTTGTCGATGGTGCTGCGACCAGGATGTCGTCCATGTACTGGATGATGGTTGCGGTGGGATTGGAGTGTCTGACTGGCATCAGTGCTTTGTCCACGGTGATTTGGCATATGGTCGGGCTGTCGACCAGGCCTTGTGGAAGCACTCTCCATTGGAAGCGAAGGTTGGGCCGCTCGCCATTCCGAAATGCCACGGAAAAGGCGAATCGTTCTCTGTCCTCAGGGTGCAGAGGTATTGAAAAGAAACTGTCCTTGATGTCCAGTACTGCGCACGGCTGCCCTGTGGGGATGGCTGAGTTTGCGGGTAGCAGTGTCTGGACTGGACCCATGGGTCGGATCGTCTTGTTCACCTCTCTCAGGTCGTGGACGAGACGATAGCCTTGTCCGGGCCTCTTGGGGATCACGAATACAGGGGTGTTCCATGGGCTGGTGGAGGGCTCTATGTGACCCTTTTGCAGTTCGCGGTCGACCAGTTCCAGCAAGGCTGCCGCTCGAGGCTCTGTCAGGGGCCACTGCTCAACCCATACAGGGTCTGATGATTTCCAAGTCAATTTGATTGGCAGCGGAGGGTGTACGGCAGTGGTCCTCATGATAAATTTGTAATCCGAAATCCGAGCATGGAAAGGACGTCCCGTTTCCCCGAGGCCGGGATGCTTGGAGTGAGGGTGCTGCCAGGGAAGGCTGTGCCGGCTGGGGACAGCTCGCTGAGTTGCTGCCCTTCCTCAGAAGCCTGGGCTAACGCGGTCGTCCTGCCATTCCTGCTTAAATACAGTCCGCCCCGCCCCATCAAAAAGCACGCAGCTTATTTGTGTAATATCAAAAGTGAGCAGATCGTTATTGCTAGAACGGTCGTCCTCGAGAGTGGGTACTACAGCTGAGTTGATCCCTATTTCTGAAATCGCTTTGGCTTCTTTTGGGTTAACTGGGGTATATGCCCTTTGTTGGTTCCCCCGCGCTCCGGCAACCCCCCCCAGGAAAGCGTGCATGGAGGCTGCCGGTGCCCGGTCCCCACAGGCTGCTTTTATTTTTCCCCAATCGGTGAGCTTGTGTTGCGATTGTTTCCCGATATTGTTTAAAGCTTTATTCGGTTTCGGTCGAAACCGCATTAATTCTGCTCTCTCGGTTTCCGAGTCCCAGCCGGACTCGGTCGTCTCTTCCGAGCTGTCTGAGCAGCTGTTACTTGACTCTGAGCCGGAAGCTGACTGCCGGTACACTTCCGGCGCTCCGTGCCATTTTGTTCGGCTTCGACCTCGCTCCTCCCTTTGGGGGTGGTGCTGCTCCCTCCCCCTGGGGTTCCCTCGCCTCCTGCCGGGGGAGGTCCTTACCCCATAAGGACCTAATTTGGATAGAGAGCTCTGGTTGGTTTTGCACTCTACCGCGGGGGCCGCCCCGTCTCCCCGCTCGCCCGCGCATGCGTTGTAAAGCAGGCTGACTCCGTTTCCGCCCCCCGCCTCCTCCCTTTCCGCCCTCGCCATGTGGTTCGGTGCCATTTTTAAATGCACATGGCGGGGGCGAGTTTTTACCAATCCTGGCGGGGTCCGACAATCCGGCCTCGTTCCGCGCCTCCTCCGTGAGTCCCTGCCAGAAGCATCGCGTGCGCTGCTCTGCTTCTTGCACCGGACCGGTGACCGGCGGGGAAGAGACGGATAGAGAAACCGCGGATTTTTCGGATGGTTCCATGGGGGGGCTAGGACCCAGCGGGCTCTGCAGGAAGGTCGGGGGGTCCCCTGGGGGTTCCGGGGGGTCTCCTGGGGGCTCTGGGGGGTCTGGGCTCGGGCTCGGGAAGGGGTGGAACGCGCCTGGCCCCCGCATATTCCCGCCTTCAATCCGATCGCTCTCAGAGGCGGTTTGCGTCGCGGCCCCCACCCCCGGCTTTGGTGTAGCTAATAATATACGCCCGGCTTCCCGCGTCTCCTGTTCTTCTAACGTCTTGCGTAGGGCCTCTTCTACTTTCCCCCACGCTTTGAGGTTTTTACCACTGCCTGCGGACTTAGAGTCCTCCGCTGAGGCGGCAGTGCACTTCTCCCGCGCTTCCGAATATAATATATTTACTGGACGTTCGATCGTCCCCAGCTCTAGGAGCCTTGCAATAGCAAGATTAGAACTCCTGAGCTCACCTTTAATTCCCCATTGCTCATGAGCCTGACTTACGACCTTCGCTGTGGATTCCATGGTCTACGCGGGTCCGAGGGCGTCCCCTCCGCTGTGGTCAGACCTGCTGCCACAGCCGCCGTCCTCTTTCCAGGAGTATCCCCGTTCCCCGGGCGCAAGCCGCTTTCCCGGGTTTTGGCACCAAAATGTTGCCTTCTGGATCAAGGCAGGCGACCTGGTTCTGAGGAACAGCTCGACGGCCCACTCTCCAGGGCCGTTCGGGCCAATGACACACACAGACACCAATGTGGTGGATGGTCAAAAGGCGTTTATTACTTCTTCTCATGGGGTCTTATAGTCTTAGGGGTCTCTACGTCAAAAAGGGGGTTTGTCCTTCTTATCTATGGTTAGCAGGGAAAGGAAAAGTACTGGGTAAGGAGTGGAAAGTTACTGGCTTCAGTGGGGCAACATTCCTATTGTTAGTGGGGCCACATTCCTATGTTAGTTTCTTATCTATGAGTAACAGAGGGTCTTATCTACGGGAAACAGAGGGTCCTGCCTTTCCGTGACATCGCGAGTTTCTTCCGCAGCGCCTTTTCCCTAACTACCACATCAGTAGTTTCCACAAACACATATCTGATTAAAAGAATCATTATCAAAAATTTATATGCCACTATTACTCAGGTAAACCAACAGTGTGATCCTTGCCGCCAAACTAACCCCAAGAATGCCCCCAGACCAAAACTAAATCAGATTTAAAAAGGTAATGAACCCAAACAGCAGTAATAAATTGACTTTTTAAAATTCCCATGGAAAGGGGGGTGTCAGTATTTATGAGTATTAATAAATACCTTTTCAAAATGGCCAGAAGTGTTCCCCACCCGAACTGTCAAGGCTTAAGAGATGACCAAAGTAAACAATACTGCTTTCGGAGTTCCAGCCACAATACCTATATGTTAGCTTTAAGTAGGCAGCTCAGACAAAATTCAAAACATGTAGTTGGAACTCAAAGCAGGAAGCTAAGTAAACCAGTACATAACATACAGCCTGGGGATTATGTATATGTTAAGCCTCTTACAGAAAAGACTTTGGAACCACAGTGGGAGGGACCATTTCAGGTCCTTCTCACCACCTTCACCACAATCAAGATCAAGAAACAAAATGCCTGAATCCACCACTCTCAAGTAAAAAAGGCCCCAGAAACCCCTTGGAAAGTGACACCAAAAAGTAATAAACCAAAACTAAAACTTACTTAAGCAAAATTAGTATATTGTGGCCAGGAGTAGTTTGTAATTACATTTACAGAATTGTTCTGTATATAATTATAACTGAAGTCTTAGAATTAAAAAGTACCTCTATCCAAAGCAATGCTGAATAGCCTTGGTCCCAAGCTTTTAATCAGTATACAAGATCCATAAGAAAACCTTCTGAAATAAAAGATTTAAACCTATCCACTGTAGTAATCCACAGAAATCAAGTATATGAAAAGCAAGAGTAGCAAAAAAAGAACTGTAAACACTTCAAGGAATCAGAGAAGAAATAATCAAGGTAAGATGCTAGTCAATAAGACAGCTCATGAGAAACCAGATGCAATTAGTGTCTCAACCTCTCCTGTATACAAGCATCAAGACCTTATACAACTCACACCAGTACTCAAGAAGTTCAGACCTAACCCAAACTTAAACCTGAAGTGCATCAAATAAGCTCATACTAGTGAAAAATATGAGTGAACAACAACTGTTGTTCAATCCAGAGAGGTCTCTCCAACACTATGAATTGCTAATGCAAATTAACATCTCAAAAATCCAACCAGCCTGCTTGTCTTGCCTAAAAACACCCTTTGAGAGCTGCAAACATAGTTACAAAGACAAGTATGCCTCAAGAGCAAAATAAAAAAAAAAAATCTAACTAGGATATTAAGGACAAAATTAGGAGTTTTAAATAGAATAATTCAGAAATACTGATGAGTAAGCTGGCCACTACAACAGGTGGCCTAACAAAATTGAAGCAGCGTTTACAGTCATCTCTATTAGCATTAAAAACTAGCCAGTAGCAGATTTTAATAATACTGCTACAGTAAAAAAAGGCCAAAGACCAAAACCACAAGCTAATAATAAAAGTGCTTAATACAATTCAAGATAATGTATCTTTAGCTTTCAGCTGTATACAAACACAGTTATGAATGCAGACAACAACAGCTTTAATCATATGGGAAGGCGGTGTAAATAATTTTCCTACTAAAATTCAAAAAATTGTCTAAAATAAGGCAATTAATTTAAAAAAAGTTTCAATCCTAGTAGACTATAGCAAATTTCACCTATGATCCTACTTCTAATGTAGCCACTGCATTTGTGCTTACTATTGAAAAAAAAATCCCAATATTACCGGATGGAACGTGCCTGGGCTCATCTGGCCCCTGCTGCTTGGCCAGTGGTGGCAGCTGTGGTATTTCACCACAGAGATACCTCTGGCTGGCTGGATGTTGCAGCTAGGCACTTGGAACAAGTCCAGACAAACAGAAACTCAGTTTTACCTCAGATGAAATTCCTTAGGCGAGGTGAAGAGAAAAGGAGAGGATTCTGAGGAGGGTTTAATCCAGAGTTTATATTACAGCGTCCTGTGTGGGTCGCTGCTGGTGAGAGAGAGACGAGAATCTTGTTTCTAGATCAGAAGGCTGGATTTATTGATAGATCATATATAATACATTATAACTATACTAAATAGAATAAAGAGAGAGGTTTGCAGAGCAGCTAGGCTAAGAATAGCAAGAAAGAATCTAAAACAAAGTTGTGTCCAAGGACTCTGTCCCTAGCTTGCACTTTGTGATTGGCCCTTAATTATAAACATGGGAGCATGAACCAATCACCAATGAAAATAGGTGCGTCCTATCGCATTCCACAGCAGCTGATAACAATTGTTTACATTATCTTCTGAGGCCTCTGCCCTCCAGAAGACACAGAAATCTGAAAGAAAGGATTTCTGTGAAAAAATGTCTGCGACAAGTTTATTCCAGGGTCATAGAGCTCTGAATCTTGGTAACAGCTCCCAAGAGAATCATGACTGCATGGTCTCCGTGTCTTTTACAGCAGGGGGCAGGGGAGAGAAGGGATAGGTGAGCCACCAATCCAGATGAGAGGGGGCAAGGTCTCAGGGGACAATGACACTTGGCTAAGCCAATGACCCCAGGACTGAGGGGCATCTTTTGAACTTCTGCCAATCACACAATGCCCTTGCTGGAATGTTAAGCACCTAGAGAGGGGGCAAGGGGGAGGGGAAAGGAGAGGTTGGCACACCTGGGGGACTGGGGTAGCTAAAACAGGTAATTGCAACATACTGCAACATCTCCCCCTAGTTTTGTTTAAAAAGAAGAGGACTGGGTCAGTGGTGCTGAATGCTTGCCAAACCATGGTTGGTAAATCGGCTCCTCCTCTACCGGAAGGTCAGTGTTTTCCACTGAGGCTTCCATGTCAGCCATTGGAGCACTAAGGGCTTCCAAATGGTAAACTTCAGGAGGGAGAGATGAGCATAAAAATAACTTGAGAACCATGCATTTGATTAGTCCAAAAACAATACTAACAATTACAACAACAATAACTAAAATAAACAGTACTAAAAACACAGTTTTCAGAATAGATCCCAACCAGCCCAAGAGTCCCCAGCCTTTGAAAAGTCCACTCAGCCAGTCGTCAGTTTCTCTCTTGATGTCGCTCACCATGGTTTTCATCTTGTCAGTTGTGGCATGGACGTTCTCTGCCTTTGATGACAAGTTGAGGCAGCAGAGACCTACAAATTCTTCACAGTGATGGTTGTGCAGAAGGAGCAGATAGTCTATGGCTGCCCTATTCTGAATGGTGGCTTGCCTGGTAATTTCCTTGTCCGATAGGAGGTCACTCAGGGCAGAAGAAGTGAGATTTGCCTGTTTTGCAACCCAACATTCCAATTGACCTTATTCTCCCATGCTTTTTGCTGCCGAGATCCACGGCAGAAGGATTGTAATTGCGGTGGCCTTAAGTCTGGACCAGTGAACAATTTCCGAATTACAGTCAGGGTCTAATTGCCTTAGGTCTCTTTTTTGATAGCCAATGTATGTGTGTTGTTTTTTATTTGCCAATGTATTAGGTTTGTTCGATTTGGGGTTAACAGGTTCAACTTGCCAAAGGTACATGGACCTCCGAGCAGACAAGGAGGGAGACCTGCCCATGCCCTGTCTCCACATATTAAAAACACACCTCTTGCGAGTTCATGAGGCTTATAATCACCATCTGATGAGTGCATGACTAGGACTGAATTTTCACACCAGTTTTTGTCTGCGTAGTGTGGGTTCCTAGGGTCAGGATAAGTGTTTCATTTAGCTTCATCATATGGTAAGTGGGAATTGAATTTAAAGTGAACGCAAAAGGTTGCATTTATGGAGCCTAAGAGATGGAACTCTTGTGGCTCCCTTTTTGTCACTGGTAACTTTCTCACCCACTCCTGCCAAAACAGTAAGGGATTGTCAGCAGGATAGCGGCCAGGACAAAGTGCAAGTAGGTTCACTTCATTTAAAGCATTCCACATTCCGTTTGGGAACTCTGAAGATTTAAAGGGAACTCCCACCAGGCAAGTTGACAGGGGGTCAGAGGCTGTCGCTGTGGAGAGACAAATGTGATCTTGTCCGAGGGCTTTGGCCAAGGTCATCCATACATTTGCTTTGGGCTCAGGGACTATCCAGGAAATCACTGGAGAAATGATCACAAGTAGGACAAGGAGCAGGCTCGGTCTCATGGCGTCTCGAGACTGCACACGAACAGAGGGATCTAAACCGGTAAAAAGAAACTTAAGACAAACATGTATTACAAACTATTCCAGATAGGAGGCTTAAATGGAATTTCCTCCAGAGAACGCGTGCGGCGTTTCCTTCTCCAGGCAGCATTAGCAACCTGGGGCACTTCTGTAGATTTCTCTGAGACCTTGGGAACATAGGGCTTTACCCATTTGGAAGGAACCCACCTTAAACCAGAGGGGGTGGACACACAGGCATATCCAAGTCCCCAAGTAACCAATTTGTAACGTCCCACTTTTCCAAGTCTCAGGGTCCTTTACTAAAACCGGAGGCTTTTCTTTCATCAACCTATGACTGCTCCCCCCAAAGTGGCGTAGGATGGGCGGATTCAGGCTGTCAAAAGAACAGTTCAGAAAATTGATTCTGAACAGTGCCCTGGACAACCAGATGTGGGGAGGTTCCACCTTCAAAACCTGATGTTGCTGGTCCAGGACTCTTTTAATATCACGGTGAGTCCTTTCTACTATGGCTTGACCTGTAGGGGAGTAGGAGATGCCAGTTTTGTGCTCTACTCCCCATTGCTGCAGGAAGCTCCCGAATTCCTTGGATTTGTAAACAGGCCCATTATCAGTTTTCAACTCCTTGGGGGTGCCCATGAAAGAAAATGCCTGTAAGAGGTGCTTATTGGCATCGATAGATGATTCTCCTGTGTGGGCAGAAGCATAGACCGCTCCAGAAAAGGTATCTACACTAACGTGAACATATTTCTGCCATCCAAATGACTGTATGTGTGTTACATCTGTTTGCCACAGTTCACAACTGTTCAGTCCCCTTGGGTTTGCTCCCGTACTCACTGTAGGGAGTGCATGTTGTTGGCAATTTGGACATGTGACCACAACCGCTTTGGCCTGTTCTCGAGTGATGTTAAACTGACAAACTAGGCCAGGTGCATTTTGGTGGAAAAACTGGTGGCTGATTTTTGCCTGTTCAAAAACATTTGGGAGAGTGGCCATCACTGCAGATGCAGCAAGAGCATCTGCCCTTCTGTTGCCTTCAGCGATAAACCCTGGCAAGTCGGTGTGTGACCTGACGTGCATCACATAAAATGGTTGCTCTCGGTATTACAGCGACCTGAGTGGGTCGCTGCTGGTGAGAGAGAGACGGTGAATCTTGTATCTTGATCAGAAGGCTTGATTTATTAAGATATTATATATAATACATTAAGACTATACTAATAGAATATAGAGAGAGGTTTGCAGAGCTGCTAGCTAAGCTAAGAATAGATAGAAAAGAATCCACAACAAAGTTGTGTCCAGGGACTCAGTCCCCTGGCTTGTACTGGTGATTGGCCCTTAATTATAAACATAGAAAAGGAACCAATCAAGGTGTCCCTGTTGCATTCCACAGCAGCTGATAATAATTGTTTACCTTCTCTTCGGAGGCCTCTGGCCTCCCGAAGACGCAGAAATCCAAAAGAAAGGATTTCTGTGGAGAAATGTCTGCGACATCTCGGTAGGTGACTAGCTTTAGAAGTTTTGAGAGCAATTTGAAAAGTGCAATGTTAGACACTACTTGCAGTATTGCTTGATCTGCCCGGGATACTACTCCTGCCACATATGCAGAATCTGTAATCAGATTGAATGGTTCTGAGAACCTTTCAAAAGCCCTAACAACTGCAGCCAATTCCACAACCTGAGGTGAACCTTCCACCTCAGCACTGTCCGTTTCCCACTGCTGGGTTTGAGGATCCTTCCAAGTCATAACAGACTTGTGGGACCTCGCGGAGGCATCTGTAAAGACAGTCGGAGCCTTTTTTAAAGGTCTCCTAATTAGAGCACTTGTCAATTTCAGAGTGAATTGAACATCTTATTTGAACATTTTGTGGGCAGGCCTCTGGACAGAAATTTGTCCTGAGTAGGAATCTAGAGCAAGCTGCAGCACTTCATTTTCTCGAAACAATTGTTCCAATATTTGCAAACTATTTTGGCCCGATTTTAACTCAACTGGAATGTGAATGCACTCAAAGTCACATCCTGCTAGCTCCCTGATCCAGGTCCTTTCTTTCCAGATCAGTTCTGCTACCAGCTCTTGAAGCTTTGTCATTCTCTTGGACCTTTTGTGACTGAGGAAAACCCATTCTATGATCAAGAGAGGGTCCCTCTGGTCCTGGCCCTTTTTTGGTGTATCCTTTGCCTTAGGTATTTGTTTTTCCTTCCACTGGAAAATGATTCCATAGAGGTGTGGCAACTTACCTAGGATGATAAATTTGAATGGCAGGTCAGGATGACATCGGTTGGCCTGTCTTGTGGACATCGCAATCTGAAGCTTTTCTAGAGCTTTCCGTGCCTCTGGGGTAATAGACCTAGGAGCACCCGGGTCCTCTGCCCCTTTCAATAAATTGAAAAGAGGGGCAAGGTCTTCATTAGTCAGACCTAGCCATGGCCTTACCCAATTCAAAGACCCACAAAACTTGTGGATATCCGCAAGGGTCTTGATCTTTGGATTGATTTCTAGTTTTTGGAGAACAATGGTCCTGTTTCTAATTTCTAAGCCCAAATATTTCCAAGGTGGCATCTTTTGAATTTTCTCTTCCTGGAGCTCGAACCCTGCAACGATCAATGCATCAATCGTTAGGTCAAGTGTGTGGGTGTGTAAATCATCATTGGGGGCACACACAAGGATATCATCCATACAATGATAGATGATGGCCTTTTCTGCGGCTGCACGCACTGGGGAAAGCAGGGAAGAGACATACCGCTGGCAGATCGCTGGTGAGACCTTTAGTCTCTGAGGAAGAACGGTCCAATGGTACCTTTTCATAGGGGCTTCCATGTTGATGGTGGGGAGCGAGAATGTGAAACGCGGTGCATCGTCAGGGTGTAGGGAAATTCGGAAAAAACAATCTTTCATATCAATAACAGCCAATTTCCAGTCCTGGGGAAGCATTGTTGGGGATGGCATACCAGGTTGGGGAGAACCCATATCTTCAATGACATCATTATTTGTCGGAGGTCATGGAGGAGCTGCCATCTCTTTTTGACAGCTTTCTAAATGACAAACACTGGAGAGTTCCATGGAGATGTGGTCTCCACAATGTGACCCTTTTTTAGTTGCTCTTCCACTAGCTCTTCGAGTACCTTTATTTTTTGTTTACTGAGCGGTCATTGTTTCACCTCAACTGGTTTGTCTGTTTTGCACTTCAGTTTTTGGGTGGGGCGCTGTTGTTCAATGACCACTGTACAAAAATGCTGTGGAGAGTCTGGAATATCAATTGTGACACCCCACTGGGCCATTAAATCTCTCCCTAACAATGGTTCTGCATAATCTAACACAAATGGACAGATATTTGCCAATTGTCCATTTGGTCCCTTAATTTGGATGACGCTCTTGGATTGTCTCGCCAATTGCATGCTCCCTACACCTTGAACGTGACTGGCAACATTTTGCAAAGGCCAATGTGGTGGCCAGTCTTGTACTGGGATCACTGTGCAGTCTGCACCCGTGTCTGCAAGCATTTCAATGCGTTTTGACTCCCCACCTCCACTGACATTACACCATACTTTGGGTTTGTCTTTCCCAATAACTTGGACCCGGTCGACTGTGGGTCCTTGTTTTTTGGTGCCTTCAGGTAAATTTGGCACCAGGATAGCTTGTGCTATGATTTGTCCTTTGGAAAGAAACAGGGGTGGGTGGAAACAATGCAGCCCGAGAACCAATTGCTCAGGATATGATGTTGTCATTCCTGGAGCAATTTCGATCTCTCGTGGTGTGTGTTTGGTGTCCCCAATGATAATGTACTTACAGGGAATTCAGTGCCAAGTACCCTTTTGTTCTGGATTGACAGAGACAAAATACCAGTCAGCGTCTTTCCGGTGGAGTGGTTCTGTCAGCTGCAACCTATAAGGCACATTGACAGAAGATGTTGTTAATATAGGTTCACCTAAATCATAACAAAGGTTATTTTGTTTCACTTGCAACAATGGACCAGCAGACGTGGTCTTTGAAGCATCTGCTTCACTTACATAAATATTAACAATACCGCGTGCTTGGTTTATCTTGCTTCCCTTATTCCCTTGGCCTGCTCTTTTTGTATCTACACACCTGGCAGGCCAGCGCTCCCCTTTCAGTTTTTTTGTTGCTGTTGACCCCCTGGGAGTGCTTGTAGTTCTCCTCCCCTGCCATTTCTAAATTCATCAAATTGCTTTTTCAGGAGGCACTGGCTACTCCAGTGCCCAAGGTTATTGTAAAGCAGGCATGGCTTTGTGGGGTCAACCATTGCTGGTCTTCGCTGCAGCCCAGGGTGCTGCTGTGCTGAGGGAATGGGCGCAGGGCTGGCAACAGCGACACACTGAGGTAGTCTTGGTAGCAGCCTTGGTCTGGTGTCTTCAGCAACACTCATCAGAGGCACTTTCCTGTTACAGACTAGAAGCATATCTTTTAGTATAGGGGGAGGTTTGATAGGAAGGCTCAGGATTGCCGCTCGACACTGTTCATTTGCATTTGTAAATGCCATTTCCTCTAAAGCCTCTTCCCTTGCATTCTCTTTATTTACTTGGATTTCAATGGCTCTAGTTAAACTTTCTACAAATTTCAAAAAAGGCTCTGATGGTAGGTGCCTGATCTTACTATAAGGCTCAAAAGGCCCCTCAGGTTGGAGGGAAAAGAATGCTTTTTCCGCTGCTTCTTTGACTTTCTTGAGTGTTTCTACAGGAATTACAATAGCTTGGATTGAGGGTAAAGACCACTGGCCCTCACCGGAGAGATGCTCAATGGTAATTGGCATGCCATTGGTATTTTTTGCTGTGTTTGGATCAGCATGCAAGCCTGGGAAAGCCTCTTTTAGCAGTTGTTTCCATGCTAGTTCCCATAATTTGAATTCTGTAGAGGTCATGAGGAATGAGAAAAGCTGTTTTAAATCATGTGGGACTACTACAGTCCTATTCAGTTCAGAATTTAAAAAGCCACGGAAATATGGACTGTGTGGCCCATACTCCTTATGAGATTTACAGATCTCTTTAATCAATTGTCCTCCAAAAGAGCTCCAATTAGCAGTTGGGGCTGCTCCCCCTTGTGCTGCAGGCTGATAGGTAACAGGAGCGAATGACAAAGTGCAACCCTGTATTGGGTCTGCAGTTTCCTGCCCTATGTCACTTGAATCGGAAGCATTGGGAACACCAATACAGCTCTGGGGAGAAGCAGTGGGCATGCCCCCACCGTGGGAATCCGGGGAGGGGACCGGGACACAATGGGCACAGGGGGCAGAGGCAGGGAGCTGACAGGGGGCGGGGATATGGTGGGAACAGGGGGCGGGGACAGGGGGCTGGCAAGGGGCAGGGTTATTGTGGGAACAGGGGGCGGGACAGGGGGCTGGCAGGGGGCGGGGACGCCTGGTGACGTTGTTTTGCGGAGAAAAGAAGAAAACCTCACAACTTTGTAAAAGTTGTAAAGCTTGGTATGTTTATTACAGCGCTGGAAGCATGCGGAGATTGCTCTCCTCAAAAAAGGCATGTGTACCTCTGAGAACTTCAGATCTCCTTTTATCTCCCCTTCCAAATACATATGCATACAGTTTCACAATAGGTTCATACATATTCATTCCGCATGACATTTATCGCCAGTTCCTCTTTATCAAAAGAATTATTAGGTCAGGGCAGACCGGCCTTGTGGCCGTTTCTGTTTTTTTTTCTCTGTCTCCTCACTATCTCTGCCTTGCAGTTTTTCCCTTCAGCTTTGGCCTTACAGAGTTTTTACCTCTCCTAGACACTTCATCTAATTCAAAATGGATTTTTACTCTGTCTCAACTTCACATCGGCAAACGCCCCCTGGGAAGAGTAGTGGGGCGGAGCTGAGGGTATAGCAGGTAAGGGGGGCAGAGGGGAGGTGTCACAGGGAACAGGAGGGGAAGGGGATGGGATTTTGGGGTACTTAGGGGGATCTTGGGAAGAAGATGACCAGGTATGGAATGGTGCCACGTGGCATGCTCCATCTTGTGGAGCCCCTAGGGACTGGGGGCCATTTTGGGGATCACTGCTCTTCAAAAAGCTAACATGTGCTCTGGGTTTCAGAGCAGGGGACACAGGGTTTTGGGAAAGGTTCCACGCCGTCTGCCCAGGATGTTGTGGAGAAAGAAACTCAGGCATTTTAAAGTGCTCAGGAAGTCGACTTCCCAGGAAATGGGCAGAGAGTGCTCTCTTTAAAATACCAAGTTTTGGGGTAAGGGGTTTAGAACTGGGAGAGGGAGAGACAGGGAGAACAGAGGTACCTGGCTTAATATTTGGCTTGTTCTCCAATTCCCTTTGTTTGAGCAAGGCTGTTCATACTTGTAAACTCCAGAACACAAATTTAGCTGAAGAAATATCTTCAGACTGTCCCAAGGTTATCAATTAATTTCCTACTTTATCCCAAAATTGAATATTGTGGACTTCTTCAGGAGAAATTTGTGGGAAGTGTAGAAAAAGCCACCTTATAAACTGTTTTAATTTTCCTTTAGAGAACTTAATATTACCACTGACTAAAATTCCAACAATATGATAATACACTCCTTTTTGTGCTGTGCTTAACTTTGAGGCCCATTTTAGATGTAAAAGGCACAATACAACGTCCCGCGGACTGAAATGAGGGCCAAAATCAGGTACCGATTTCTAAAAAAACCACGGTTAAAAAGCGATAACGATCAGAGGAAAGCCTTTACAATGCAGCTGTTTATACTGCTTTTAAAACTGCCTCGGCAGCAGCAGCAGGGAATCGGGAACCCCCCCACTGCGTGGAGAGACATACAAAGCCTCCCCCGCCCGAGAATGCAGCCCCCCCTCCCTCCCCCCGCGCCACGTGGCAAGCTGAAACCGGGGCTGCCCCACTCTGCGTGTAGAGAGCACCCCCTGCCCCGAGAGAGCTCCCCTTCGCTGAGAGAGCTGAGCACGCCAAGAGAGCCGAGCCAGGGGGAGGGGCAGGCAGAGCTCTCCCGCTCCTCCGAGCCAGCGCCGGGAATTAGAAAAGTAGCAAAACGACACTGCAATAAGCTAAACTCTAACAGGATATCGCTCTCACTCCGCAGGGCTGCGCAGCCTAAAATGCAAGAGGAAAAAGGAACAGAACTCAGACTGTAGTGATTCCACATGATTTAAAACAGCTTTTTTCCTGTCTAATGACCTCCACGGAATTTAAATTATGGGAAATAGCATGGAAACAAATGCTAAAAGATGCTCTCCCAGGCTTGCATGCTGATCCAAACACAGCCAAAGACAACAGTGGTAACCCTACCACCATTGAGCACCTCTGTGGTGAGGGCCAATGGTCTTCTCCCTCGATCCAAGCTACTGCAATTCCTGCAGAAACACTCGAAAAAGTAAAGGAAGCAGCTGAAAAAGCATTCTTTTCCCTACAACCTGAGGGGCCTTTTGAGCCCTATAGTAAAATTAAACAGCTACCATCAGAGCCTTTTTTGAAATTTGTAGAAAGGTTAACTAGAGCTATTGAAATACAAGTTAAAAAAGAGACTGCTAGAGAAGCAATTTTAGAAGAAATGGCATTTACAAATGCTAATGAACAGTGTCAAGCAGCAATCCTGAGCCTTCCTTTTCAACCTTCTCCAACGTTAAAGGACATGCTTCTAGTCTGTAACAGGAAAGTCCCTCTGATGAGTGTAGCTGAAGACACCAGACCAAGGCTGCTGCCAAGACCACCCCAGCGTGTCGCCGTTGCCAGCCCTGCGCCTTTTCCCTCAGCACAGCAGTACCCTGGGCAGCAGCGGAGACCAGCAATGGTTGAGCCCACAAAACCATGCCTGCTTTGTAACAACCTAGGGCACTGGAGTAACCAGTGCCCCCTGAAAAGGGAATTTGATGAATTTAGAAATGGCAGGGGAGGAGAACTACAAGCCCTCCCTGGGGGTCAACAACAACAAAAAGAGCAGGCCAAGGGAATAAGGGTAGCAAAACAAATCAAGCGCGCGATAATATTAATGATTGTGTAAGTGAAGCAGGTGCTTCAAAGACTGTATGATTTAAGTGATCCTGTGTTAACCACATCTTCTGTCAATGAGCCTTACAGGTTGCAGCTGACTGAGTCACTCCATCTGGAGGACACTGATTGGCATTTTGTGTCTGTAAATCCTGAACAGAAAGGTACTTGGAACCGGATTCGTTGTAAGTACATCGTCATTGGGGACACCAAACACACACCACAACACCTGACTCTTGTAATTGTTGCTGTAAGGCAGGTAGCAGGGTTGCTGTATCCAGGTGTCCTCTGGCTATAAGAGTATCATCCATGTAATGATAGATAAGATACTGCGAGTACTGTTTTCTCAGTGGGGCTAGTGCCCAGGCAACATACAGTTGGCACATCATGGGACAATTTTGCATCCCTTCTGGCGATACAACCCATTGATACCTTTTTGCTGGGTCTGCTTTGTTAATGGATGGCAGTGAGAAGGCAAACTTCTCACTGTCATCCTTGTGCAGTGGGATGGTGTAAAAGCAATCTTTCAGGTCAATAATCAACAGTTGCCAATTGACAGGTGACATTGATGGTGAGGGTAGGCCAGGCTGCAGGGCTCCCATATCCTGCATTACAGCATTAATGGCTTGAAGGTCATGTAATAATGTCCATTTTCCTAATTTTTTTGGGATTGTAAAGATGAGTGTGTTCCAGGGGCTCATAGAAGGTACAATATGCCCCCTTTTCAATTGCTCATCAACCAATTCATTAACATGGGCAAGCTTTTCCTTAGACAGCAGCCATTGATTGTGGTATTCACATGCCCTCTAAACAGAGAGAAGCTAGGAGACAAGCAGAGAAGAAGGAAAAGACAATTCTTATCTTGTTTGCTGTGCCTGTGTTTTGCTAAAGTAGAATGCAATATGGAGATTGTTTACCCAAAGTGAGGATGTTTTGTTCCCTTGGCCTATCAGGGCCAACAAGTGTGTGTGTGTCAGACTGTCACGGGAAGGTCACGGGAGAATGAGAGATGAGTGCAGTTCTGAGCAGTTGTGAGCAAGAGTGACTGCATGGCAGATTCAGTTTAGATACAATGTGCATAGTAGAGTATAATAAAGTATTCATTAGCCTTCTGATGATGGAGTCAGATGCATTATTCTCTCTCCCCTTTGTCGGAGTCGCCTTTGATTTGCAATAATTGATCAACCCAGATTGGCGTCTCTGTTAATCTCTGTTAATTTTGGGATTGGCAGCCCCTCAATGGCTGCCACTAAAAACCCTCATTGGTGAGACAAAACCCCATCTGGCTCAATGCATCCTGCCCCAGTAGCCAGATTGTTGTATTCATCATGTAAGGTCTCACCTGAGCACAAACATGTGCATTTTCATCAACCCATACTGTTAGGAGTGTTTTGCTAATTCGAGTCATCTGGACTCCTCCCACCCCCATAATGGGCATTCCCAAGGTGTTCAGAGGCCATTTTGCAGGCCACGCAAATGAGGGAACAGTGGTGACATCTGAACTCGTGTCCAGCATTGCAGCTTTTGTCATGAGAGTTTCTCCATCTGGGTGCTGAAAAGTAATGGGTTTAGTTGGTTTTGCTCCTGACAATGGTAATGTAAACATTACCTGAGGGGTTCCTATTGACCCAAAACCTCCATCCCCGCTATGCATGACCCCTGTTTAGGAACCTTGGCCTCAAAAAGAACCAGCTGTGCCAATCTAGTGCCTTTTGGAATATGGATAGGTGGTCTCCAAGTTTGCACCATTATCCCAATATTGCCTAACGAATCTGCATCACTTAGTCCAGGAAAAACAAAAATGCCTTGTTTTAATGTGGATGATCTCCCTATTAGTAGGGCACTAAGTCCATGGCCCAAAGGTCCATTTGCTGTTGATGGTATGACCTCTACATTGGTGTTCTTCAAGGTAACTACTGTGGACTCCACATCTACCCCTGCTGAGCCAGCTGTTGCTGAGTGGAGGATGTCCAGGAAGCAGCCTGGTTGTGGGGGAGCATTTGTGTCATCATGCGTCCCCCTGCATGCTCGATTTGCCATTTCCCAAGGGGGTTCCATCTTTCTTGCATTTTGACCTACATTTGCTGTTCTGATGCATGAACTTGTCACATCTGCTGCAGCTTCCTATGTAGCCAGTAGATATCACTGTTGCCCTAATTTTCTTTATGGTCTTAGCTCCACATTGTGCTTTATAATGTCCAGGTCTACTGCAATTAAAACATTTCTCACCAAAGTTACCTTTTCTTTGCTCTATCAGTGGTTTAAGGGCAACTGCCATCACATCTGCTAGGTAGGTGGCTTGTGCCTCTGGAGTTCCCACCCTGGAACAAGCTTCTACCATGTCCACCAAGGTGGCTGTTCTAGGCAAGGTCTGCAGGATCCTCTTACAGGTGGAATTCACGTTATCTACTGCTAGTTGCATTCCAAGTGCGGCTTTAACCTCTGGAGACATTCCCAGAGCTAAATCAATAGCATTTCTAAGACGATCTAAGAAACTCATAAAAGTCTTGTTAGCGTCTCTGCTTAGCGGTGGTATAAGAAAGTGGCAGAAGTCCCATGTCTGAAACAGTGTGAAATGCCTCCCGAGCCAACTTCTGAGACTGTTGTAAAATTAATGTCTGTAAGCGTGCCTGAGTTTGCGGGTCAGCAAAAGGCCCTTTCCCCAACATCATATCTGTGGTGGCTCCAGAGGGAGCCCAAGATTTTCAGCCATGGCAGCATCTACCTGCTGTTCCCCGTCTGCCACAGCAGTCTCTGTGTGGGTTTTAAAAAGGTTTCTGTCAGCTTTATACAATCAAGCAGAGCCAGTAATCCGCTAGTAAAAATATGGTCCAGTAACGTTTGCACACATGGATTACTTAGTCCATACAGGATTATGGCATTTTGTCCCTCGCGGACGAGTTTCCAGTCCAGCCCAACTCACTGGTGTTGATTCGGATTACTGGAGACAGAGATTACTGACAGTGTGTTTAGGATAAACTCACCTTTGATGAGAGCTTCTCTGATAATCCCCTGCCTACCCTGGGCTGGGTTGTTGCCATCATCAGAGGGTGGCTAGTGGATCTCTGCTCCAGACTCTGTCTCCTTCGTTCTGGGCTTTTTCCCTCCTTTAGTTGTAGCATATGCTCCTGGCTGTCGGACCATGTCAGAGGATCTTGAAATAAACAGGGCAGGAGACTTTTTCTCCTTTTAATGCCTTTATTAAAAGTGATCAGCTCAGGATTGGGCAGCTCGACGGATCTGAAGTCTCCATCGTCTCTCCCAGGGCAACGAGGAGGAGGATATGCACAGCTTTGTCCACTAGGGGCAGAGCTGGGGATCCAGTCCTCCTGGGAACCTTGGGCGTGACCCAGATGTTGATGACCGCCCTTTTTTTCTCCGGGTCCTGGCGTCAGGACGATCCCCGTGCTCAGGGTGAGGGACTACGAAGGTGTTCAGCATCTCTGCAGGCTCAGCACTCCGTTCCTGACGTCCAGACATCACTCCAATCTCTCAACTCTATGTTGGCTCGTTGTTTTGGGGGTCCTTTTAGCAAGCTCGGAGCAGTAGCCTCTCATGGCATGCCGGTCTTGGGGTTATTTTGCATGTCTCCCCCCCTCCTACGTCTCTTCTCCTCACTGTTTGGGGAGATCCCCACCCTTCACTGTCCGAGAGAAGAGCCATTAACTCAGCCCCAGCTAGGGCTTTTACTGATACAAAAACAACTATTAACGAAAACGACTCGTAATTACCATAACAAACAAGCAGCACCCCAGCAGCAACAGTGGTCTGATTAGTTTTTGTAACTTTTTTTCTCACAAAAAATTTGGCAGATTTCTGTTTATAACAGATCTGACATTCTTCGCATTCCCTGATATCTCACTCCTGTGGCACTGTCTTCCTTTCTGCTTCTCGGTCCCGCTGTTTCCTTCTCTCCTCTGTTCGCCAAGCTGCCTCCTCCTCAGGATATGGAGAGTGGGCAAACTTTCTCTCCAGGCTACCTTCCCAAAAGAGCCAGGCTTGGCGATTCTCACTGGAGAATTGGGAATGCAATTAGCTGATCTCATGATCGATCCCTCTGCCCTCTTTCCTTCCGCAATTAGCAACGGTCTGGTTTTTTCACTTTCCCTTAGCTGTCGATCTAGTAAAGCTATGAATTCATCTGTTTCTTTCTCCTGCCGCTCTCGTGCTTCCTTCTCAAAGTGGGCACAAGCGCTCTGCATGTAAATAGCCGCGATTTACATCTGAACACATGCAGGATGTCTGAGTCGAGGTGAGTTGGGCAGCGAAGGGGGAAGCAGAGGATAGATGCACCCCCCCATAGCTTTTGTCAACTCTTCAGGGGATAGCAGGGGGCACCCTTTGGACAGTCCCGGCGCTGGAGGTGGTAGCGGGATGTCTGCTGTTATGAACAAAAATTCGGTTAATATTTTTTTTGTGAGAAAAAGTTACCACTACTGCTGGGCTGCTGCCTGTGTTATGGTAATTACGGGTCGTTGTCGTTAATGGTTGTTTTTGTATTAGTAAAAGCCCTGGCTGGGGCGAGTTAATGGTCCTTCTCCTGAGACAGTAACGGGTGGGGACCTCCCCGAACAGTGAGGAGAAGAGACCTGGAGGGGGGGGGGTTATGCAAAGTGACTCCCAAGACCAGAATGCTTTGTGGGACCCCCGACTCCAAACTCACGGAGAAACCCCAAAAACAACGAGCCACCTAAGAGTTGAGAGACTGGAGTGATGTCTGGATGTGAGGAGCGGAGTGCTGGGCCTGCAAGAGATGCTGGAAACCTTTCGTTCCTCACCCTGTCTTGGAGATCCCCCGGGCCAGGTCTGGGAGGGGAGCGAGACTCGGACCGAACTACCATCTGACCGGGACTTCACGCCCTAAAGGCTCCCACGAGGACCGGATTCCCCCAGCCCTGCCCCTAGTGGACAGAGCTGTGCATATCCTCCTCCTCTGAGTCGCCCTGGGAGAGACGACGGATGCTGCAGACCCGTCGAGCCGCCCAATCCTGAGCTGATCACTTTTAATAAAGGCATTAAAAAGGAGAAGAAGTCTCCTGGCCCTGTTTATTTCATCTATCTCCATTTTCTCCGGTTCCGGGGCAGACTGTGGAACCCGTGCAGGCTGTAGCACTGCATTGTTACTGTGTGAGACTGCTTGTTGTTGAGCCTGCAGCTCCGACTCTGCGGGAGCAGAAGGTAGGGGTATAACTGGGTCCTCCCTGCTGAAAAACTCTCTGGCATACATTGGAAAAGCCATCACGGAGTTGTCTGGCTCTAGGAATGTGGTAGTCTGTTATTTTACAGTTTGTTCTTCCGTAGTAGGTTTTAAATATTCCTTGTTATAAGTCTGTAATGGTTCATTCCATGTACCCCATTTGGCTTCCCTGATGATTCAGTCCTGAGTTGTTTACCCCAAGATTTTCCTGTCAAATGTATGTCAATTCCCCTGTCTATCAAAGATAGCCCAGCCTTTTGTTCTGGAGTCTTCCCTGTCCTTCATCCCTTCCTCGAAGTAAGACTGGATTGCAAGGTTTGCTCCTTCCCCTTGTTGGCTTCTATTGGATAGCCTTTACCCTGCACTCCTTCCCTAATGCCTTCCCATTGGCAAAAAGTTGTGTCCTCCCCTTATTCCCTCCCCTCCTTAAAAAGCAGTTTTTTTGCCCTCAGTTAGTGTCACTTGTCCCTGCCTCCTCTGGGTAAATAAACCTTCCTTAGAACTCAAACAAGTGATACCTCTCTATTCCTTTGCCTCGGTCCCTCATATTGGGTTGCTGCTGTGTCACCCGTGCCACAGCCGTCTGCTGCAGGGAGCTGTGAGCCCCTGTATGCACCGCCACCCAGGAAGGTCTCCATAGAGATCCAGGGGTGGCCTCTCTTGTGACTGTCCATCTGTCTCAGGGAGTGAGCTGGCCGGAGAACATATTCCCTGTGACCACAGCCACGCAGTTACATAGGCTGCTGCTGCTCCGGCTGCAGCTGTTCTTTCTGCTTTTAATTGTTTTAAAACTGTTATCATTAATTTCCATGTTTCACTCAGTCCCTTAGTGTCTTTTAACCCATCGCTGACTGCATCCCAAAGGTCCATCCCAAGCTTTTCCCACTCGGAAGTAGCGAAAACATTTTTGGGAGTGACAAAAAATCCGCTCTCCTGATCCCATTTTAATAATCTTTTCAGAAGCTCAGATTCATATTTAATTCCTTTCTTAGAGAGAATATTCTGGAAAATATTTAGAGCAACCTGCTCATCTTTAGACAATATTTCCCCATATCCTCCAGGCCCCAGCCGCTCACCTGTTCCAGTGTCCACCTTTTTCTGGTGGTCCGCTGCAGCCTAAGTGTATTTTTCCCACAGCTGTCCTCCAACCCCTCCCCGCTGTGGCCCCACCGTGGCAGACTCCATCTGGGCCACCTGCTTTTTCACTCAGTAGATGCTTCTTCAGAGCCCAAAAGGTCCAAAGGTCCAGTCTACTTCATTAGCACATCATAAACACTTCTGCATCACGTCAGGGTCACCAAAAATGCAGGAAACAAGACTCCTGGACAACTGACTAATTTAATTAGTCAGAAGCCATTTATCGTTTACATTATGCACTTATTTATACATTTTAATTCTACTGCACAGGCTGATCACACTTTTCTTCACTGGTGCCTCTATCTTGTCCATGCGCATTGCATGCACCTCTCAGAATATGTGATTGGTCACAGTCCATGTGCTTTGCTGCCCTCCGTTATCTAGTTCTTGTGGTCTTGGAATTCTGTTTCTCAGCTGCTTCTTTCTTATCTCAGCACAGTTTATGTCTTAGTAACCTTGATGAATTCCAGAGGATCCTGAGAAAATTTTGATAAGAACAGTTACAAGCAGTACAGCTGGTGCACACTGAGGCCCAAGTTGTTCAGATGCACTGCTACACAGCTTTTAGGAGAATCTGGATGATTTTCTCTCTTTTCTCAAACACTTCTGCTGCCGTGTTCCTCCACACAATGATGTCATCGATGTACTGCAGATGTTCTGGAGCTTCACCTTTTTCCAGTGCAGCCTGGATTACTCCATGGCAGAGGGTAGGACTGTGCTTCCACCCCTGGGGCAATTGGTTCCAGCTATAGTGCACTACCCTCCAAGCGAAGGCAAACTGAGGCCTGCATTCTGCTGCCAAAGGAATGGAGAAAAATGCATTGGCAATATCAGTAGTGGCATACCACTTTGCTGCCTTGGAGTCCAGCTCGTACTGGAGCTCCAACATGTCTGGCACAATAGCGCTCAATGGTGGAGTCTATTCAAGGCACAATAGTCCACAGTCAATCTCCATTCTCCTTCAGATTTGCCCACAGGCCAAAGGGGGCTGTTGAAGGGTGAGTGGGTTTTGCTGACTACCCCTTGGCTCTCCAGCTCATGAATCATCTTATGGATGGGAATCACGGCATCACGAACATCACGAGTTGTTCTGTACTGCCGGCCGTGCACTGTCAAAGTGACAATTGGTACTCATTGCTCTTCTCCCTTCAGAAGTCCTACTGAAGATGGGTTCTCTGATAGTCCAGACTAGGTGTTCAATTGATTTATGCCCTCTGTCTCTTCAGCCACTGTTGAATTGCACTAAATAGTTTAAGTAGTTGTTGTTTTTTCACTGCGTGTTTGGTAATTTGCACTGATCACAAGGTTTGTCCCATTCTTCCTGCCCCCTCCCCCAAGCCCCAGTGGTAATGGTTTGTTCCAGGTTTACTCCTCCCCTTGCCCCTTCCTCACTTGTATCCCATTGGCTGTGGCCCCCTTCCTCCACCCCCCTTCCCCTGAGCTTAAAATCTCCTGGGAGGAGACCTCCAAGCCTCTTTCTCCCCTGGGACACTGCCTCTTTCCCATCTCGGACCCCAGCGTGGCAACCACATGGCTCAGAGTGGCCATTTTAAAAGCCACACGGTTTCGCTTCTTTCCTTGGGGGGGGAGGAGGAGAGGAAACCGTAAGAGCTTCCTTAGATTGGCTGTGGACAGAATGCTTATTGTAAGGAAGGTAGATTCAAAGTTTTGCAGAAAGCGAATAACATCAGACTGGGTGCAAAGTTTTCTGCAACACAGAGAGGCATTTATATCCAAGTTAGAGATTCTCTAAGTAGTGGAAACACTAAGGTTTCCAAAGGAGTTTTGAAACAGTTTGTTCTCTGGATATCTTTTCATTTTCCTCAGTTTACCCAGCAGAATGTGAATTCTGTCTCTGCCTGGGACAGAATTGGAGTGTTGTTAACAGCAAAGGTAGAACAGGGAGGCGGAACAGTGTCTCAATTTCCCCGTGTTCCTTTTGATTTGAAAAGAAGTGCTTAAGAGGGAATTGAAGGGACAGTCACAACAAGCCTCCCCTTCTGCAGCTTCCCCTACCCCTCTGCCCCTGAACTGAGAGGGACATGTGAGGCACCCTGAGAATTGCAGGGTACCTGGCATAGCCACTCTTTCCCTGGCCTCCTGCCTCCCGCTCAGTACCTGGCTCTAGCAGTTGTGCGCAGGCTGACCGAGCGCCTTCCCTGCACCCCTTTAACCCAGTTGCTGTTTCTTCAAATTCACGTTCTGACCCCCCCATCCCCAAAATGGCAGCGACCACATAGTCGGCATCTAAAATGGCGCTGACAGCGTCATTGAGGGCCAAGATGGCAGCGGCCACGTGGCGGGACCTTCTGATTACCCTTCTTCTTCCCACAGTCCCATTTGCCCACCTGTCCCCTCCCCCAACCCCCTCTGGTCCAACAACCCCTTCCTTCCCTTGGACACTCCCCCCTTCCTCCATGTTCCCGCCCTCCATGATGTCATCCTCCAATCCTGCCCCTGGTTTCCACGGTGGCTCTGACTCCCCGCAAAGCTCCACCCCCCTGCCTGTGACTTTTTCCCATGCCCCCCTGCCCAGATCCCGAAGGGGGTGGGGCTGGGGGAGGGGGTGTTCCTCCACCCAGTTACCAAGGGGGTGGGGTGGGGGGTGGTCCCTTGTCCAGTTTCCAGGGGGGTGGGACTGGGGGAGGGGGTGGTCTCCCTGCCGATCTTCACAGGGGGTGTTCCCCTCCTGCTGGGTCCCATGGGGGTGGGGCCAAAAGGGAAAACCCCGGGCATCAAAACCAGGGGGAGGAAGTAATTCCCTCAGTAGCTCCTGTCTTATATACTAGTGGTAGAAGCAGGCCTAGAAACTATCAGCCCCTCTCCTACCAAACGAAGGGGGAGTTATACAAAAGTCAGAATTTGGGAGAAACAGTGAAATTTTTAGAAGCATGTTAAGATCCATTTTAACATCTCTTGAATTTGTTCCTACTGACGTCCGAGATCTTTTCCGGTGTTTGCTTACCTAATCAGAGTTTGATCTGTGGGAAAGCTCCTGGAAGAGATCCCTGAGGGGACTCCTGGTAGAACTTCAGCAAAGCACCCAGGGTGCAAAAGATTTAGAAAACAAAGACATTACATATGAACATCTATGCAGCGAGTGGGAGTGGGCTAACTCAGAAGACCAAGCTCAGGTGTTATCAAAATTTGTTCTAGATAAGATCTCAAAAGCTGCAGAAAAGGCTTTTAACCAGTTGCCGGCTGTTGAAGCTAGGGGTAGTTTACCTTAACATTAAACAGTCTCCTTTGGAGAGTTTCTTGCAGTTTGTCGACCGGCTCTGTGCACAAGTTGAGACACAAGTACCAAACTCTGCAACACAGGTAGGGATAGTTAAAGAGATGGCGCAGAGAAATGCCAATGAACTCTGCAGCAGGGTGTTCCGGAGACTGCCTCTTGACCCTCCACCTATGCTAGCACAGATGATTGAAGCTTTTGCTAGGAAGGCGGAACAGTTTGACACACAAGAGGTGATGCCAGGGTCAACAAACTCAAGGACTTTGGCAGCTGTATCTCCAGGAGTGAGGAGGCAACAGATGTCACAGGAGCAGCTTCAATAGGTCAGCTGCTTCCGGTGCAAGAATCCAGGACACTTCCTGAGGCTGCCCCCAAAGCCAGCAACAGAAGAAGAAAACCATCAAATAAAAGAACTAGGACACGAGTGCGAGCCCACACCGAGCCATGACATAAATGCAACGGGCTTCCCTAAGGGGAAAACCTCCCTCAAAACAGAAAAGGGGGAGGAACAGTGGCAGGGTGAGGGACAACAGAAGAAATGTTTGTATGAAATAATCTGGTGGCCTCACAAGCGTTCCAAACTTGTGACCACCAAAGCTTTTGTTTTCAGGTCTACCCAGTGGACAGTCATTGGAGCGGACCTGCCGAGGACTCACAGAACTTGACGGTAGAGTACTTGGTTATTGGAGACACCCCACACACATCCATGGAGATTGAGGTGGCTCCCATGACCATCAAGGGGGACATACCTAACCTCATTCTTCTGGCGCGCTGTCCACAGCCATCCTTCTATTTGGCAAAGGGGCAAATCATCACCCAGGCCATTCCTATTCCAGCAGAAATCTCAGTTGATGACAAAGCACCAGGTGTCTACTGGGCAGAAGTGGTTGGTAAGGACAAGCCCATTATGGGGTGCAACCTAATGCATGGAGTAGACCAGCTCCACATGGAAGGATTGCTTGACACGGGGACAGATGTGACAATCATACCTGAAAGGTTGTGGCCGTCACATTGGGATTTGCAACCCGTGGCTGGTCAAATCCAAGGTGTAGGAGGTATCACATTGGCTAAGATCTCAAAAAGCATCATGAAAATTGAGGGGCGGGATGGAAAATTGGCCAGTTTCCCTTCGTTTGTCACCAATTACAAAGCTCCTTTGTGGGGAAGAGATGCCATGTCCCAGTGGGGGGTCAAATTGGTCATCCCTAAGACACCCCAGGATTTTTAGAAGCGGCCACTGTGGAGCACCGTGTCCACAAGTTAACACGGCTGGATGATAATCCAGTCTGGGTAAATCAGTGGCCACTCAACAACGAAAAGCTGAAGGCACTCAAGGAGCTCATAGAGGAGCAGTTTGCTAAAGGACACATTGAAGAGACAACCAGACCTTGGAATTCCCTGGTCTTTGTAATAAAAAAGCCAGGGAAAGATAAGTGGTAGCTCCTCCATGATTTATGAGACATAAACAAGAGAATTGAGGACATGAGGTCACTCCAACCAGGGATGCCCTCCCCAGAAATGATTCCCCAAAACTGGCAATTGGCTGTCCTGGACATCAAGGACTGCTTTTTCCATATTTCCCTACACCCAGAAGATGCACCACCATTTGCCTTCTCGGTTGCTACCACCAATCGAGAAGCCCCAATGAAGAGCTACCACTGGGGTGTATTGCCTCATGGGATGAAGTGCAGTCCCTCCATCTGCCAGTGGTACAGGGCTTCTTTGCTGTCCCCAGTGCACACCCAGAAAAAGGAGGCAATCATCCAACATTACATGGATGATGTGCTTGTGTGTGCCCCTGATGACATAATACTCCAAAACACACTTGATCAGGTGGTTAAAGTTTTAACCTCTGCTGGATTCCAACTGCAGGAAGATAAGGTTCAGAGGATGCCACCTTGGAAGTACCTGGGCTTAGAGATCACTGTGCGAACCGTTGTGTTGCAGAAATTGGAAATCAAGAGTGATCCCAAAACCCTAGCAGATCTCCATTCCCTGTGTGGGTCTTTGAACTGGGTCAGGCCTTGTCTAGACCTCACCAATGAGGACTTAGATCGCCTCCTCAATTTATTGAAAGGGGAGAGATATCTCTGTCTCTCTGGGAGCCTCTCAGGAACCCTGGCCAGCCCCAAGTCGGCAGACAGTGGGAGGGCAACCCCAACACAGCCAACAGCGGGGGGACACTCTCTCGTGCACCAAGAGTACTGAAGGCAGCTAGGCTAGTCACCTTTGCAGCAGAAGAGATGTTAGAGACATCGGTAGAAGACACAAGGGCCGACTCTTAGCAGGGGTCAATCCAAAGTTTTATTCTAGGAGCCCTGGAGGAGCCCCTACACCTCAGGGGGCCTCCTGCTGAGAGCCCTGGGAGATGTGCCAAGGTTACATTTAAAGAGAAGTGGAAACCAAAAGTAGATAACATTTTACTAACCAATAAGTGACCCTAAGGGATGGATACTGGGGGATAGACATTTAGGACAGTGTATGGGGTAACGCTTGGGGGGTTGACCCCTAGCCTCTACCTAATCACTCGACGTCCTGGACCAAAGCTTCTAGATGGAGGGGATGGGATGCTGAGTGATTGACAGAGAGCAAGGGTGGGGATTTGGGGATGATCTCAGCAAAGGAAAGGGATTACACAGATAAAGGGAGGGGGGTACAATCTGGGGTAAACCATTTGGGAAAAATACAGGGATACAAAAACAAAACTAGTACAAAGTATAAAAACACACTGCAACATCTCCCTCTTTTCGTTTAAATAAAAAGGGAGAGGCACCTAAGTCTAAAAAATTAAAGCTCAGCTTGGTCTGATCTCAAGCATCGGCAAACCAAGGCTGTTTTATGAACACTGCAGAGATTCCTGTTTCTTCCTCAGGAGCGGTGGGAACAGTCACCTGATTGATCTCTAAAGGAGAAGTAGCTTTCGATATTAATTTGGCCACAATGCTCTTGATGATCCCAAAGCTGATCAAAATAACAAAAAGAACAAGCAAAACTAAAAATACAGACTTTAGTATGGATCTGACCCAGCCCAAGAGTCCTCATCCTTGGAAAAGTCCGTCCATCCAGTTTGCTGTTTCCTGTTTTATGTCCTGGACCATCTGTTGCATCTTTCCAATGATTTTGTGGACGTCCTCAGCCTTGGATGACAGATTCAGGCAACAGAGACCCTCAAACTCCTCACACCGATGACTATGTAGTAGCAGAAGAAAATAATTTGCTGCGTGGTTTTGTAGGGTGGCTTGCCTTGTTGTTTCGTCATCTGCCAGAAGGTCAGAAAGTGCAGCTGATGTAATATTGGTCTGTTTAGCAACCTAACACTCTAGGTGTGACAATTCACCTAGAGCCTTGGCTGCAGACACCCATGGCAAAAACACAGTGATTGCAAGATCTTTTGGTTTGGACCAATGTACAATTTCAGAATTGCAATTTGGGTCTAAATTCCTTCGGTATCTCTTTTTGTAGGCTGAATTGTGGGTGCTGGTTTTAGTTTGCCAATCCTTGATTTGAGTCTTGTTGGGTGTAAACAGGCTCAGCTTTCCAAGGGTGCATGGACCTCCGATTAGACAAGAGGGGATGCCTGCCCACGCTCTGTCGCAACAAATAAGGAAAAACCCTTTACGGAGGGCACGGGGCTCATTATTGGGGGTGGACAACATCTCCACATGGGAAATTTTCTTACACCAATTTTTTGCTGTGTAGTTTGCTTTAAACTGTTTGACTTGCTGATACAAATTTACCTGGTCTTTCGGTTTAAACATAAACTGAACACAATAGAATGCTTTTGCAGAACCAAGGAGCTCGAATTCTTGGGGTTCCTTTTCTGTTATTGTCTGTCTGTAAACTAATTTTGCCCAAGGGGAGAATGGATTATATACTGGAAAAAAGGGGGTTGCTAATGTTGTCGGAAATTCCCTGGATTTAGATGGGATCCCCACAAGGCAAGTGGACATCGGGTCAGACACAGAGGAGGCGGACAGGCAAATGTGATCTTGGTTGAGGACTCTGGCAAGAGTGGTCCATATGTTTGCCTGAGTCTGAGAAACGATCCACATCTGACTTGGATGGACGGCTGACAACAGGAGCAGCAGAAGGATGGGGCTCATTCTGATGGTATGGGGGCTGAGTTCAGATCAAGTGGAAACACTGAAAAACTGAAGATAAAAAATGTTAGGAGTAAGGTTCAGATAATAGCAACTTAACTTTAAAGAGTCTGACGGCGCTTCCTCCTCCAGCAGACATCGGCTCCCTGTGCCGTGGTTTTATTTTTTGACACTTTCAGAATGTATGGTCTTACCCACTTTGAGGGGATCCATCTCAAGCCTGAGGGAGCAGATACGCACACATATCCCCTGCCCCAGGTCACGAGCTCATAGGGCCCCTCCGTTTTCCAAGTCTCAGGGTCTTTTATGAGGACGGGTGGCCGGACATTCAGATTGTGCTGACTATTCTCTTTAAAGTACCTCATGATGGGTGGGTTAAGTTTCTCATAGGTGCAATTAAAAAAATTCAGCGTGAATAATGCTTTGGACAGCTGGACTTGAGGGGACTCCACCTTCACAGCCTCCTGTTGTTGATGAAGGGCCTTTTTTAGGCTCTGGTGGGCCCTCTCCACCATGGCTTGGCCTGTCGGGGAATAGGGGATGCCTGTCTTATGTTCTATTCCCCGTTGCTGCAGGAAGCTCTGAAACTCTTTGGACTTGTACGCTGGGCCATTGTCTGTTTTGATGACCTTAGAAATTCCTAATGTGGAGAAGGCTTGCACGAGATGGTTTTTTTTACGTCGGAGACCTTCTCCCCTGTGTGGGCAGAAGCGTAGATGGCACCAGAGAAAGTATCCACAGAGACATGGACATATTTAAATTTGCCAAATGACGGGATGTGGGTTACATCTGTCTGCCACACCTCGCAGCTCTGCAAACCCTTAGGGTTTGCCCCTGTACTTAGGGATGGTAGTGAATGGTGTTGACAAGAAGGGCACATGGCTATGATGGCCCAGGCTTGTTCGCATGTCAAATGGAATTGCTGAACCAAGCCAGGTGCATTTTGATGGAAAAGCTGGTGACTGATCTTTGCTTGTTGGAATTCGTCTGGGAGCGGGGCCATCTCGGCTGGTGCCACAAGGGCATCAGCCCTACGATTACCTTCTGCGATGAACCCCGGCAGGTCTGTGTGTGACCTGACATGCATCACATAAAAGGGTTGTTCCCGGTGGGAGATTATTTTTACTAATTTTGAGAGCAATAAGTATAAAGAAATGTTGCAGGCTTCTTGCAATACAGCATTCTGTGCCCTGGACACTACCCCTGCCACATAAGCTGAATCAGTAACTAAATTAAAAGGCTCGGAGAACTTCTCAAAGGCTCTGATGACAGCGGCCAACTCAGCAATTTGAGGTGATCTTTCCACCTTGGCAATATCTGCCTCCCACTGCTGAGTTTGAGGATCTTTCCAAGTCACCACTGACTTGTGGGACGTTCCAGATGCATCAGTGAAAACTGTCAGTGCTTTTAGAGGCGTCCTGCTCTGAATACTTGTCAATGATAAAGTAAACTGAACGTCCAAATTAAAAATTTTGTGGTCCGGTCGATGGATCTAAATTTGGCCCCTGTAGCTGTCCAGCGCAAATTGCAGAGCTTCATTCTCTTGAAGCAATTGTTCTAACATTAGTTAGTTGGCCCTATTTCAATTTTAAGGAGATGTGGATGCAGTCAAAGTCACACCCTGCCAATTCCCTGATCTGAATCCTTGCCTTTCAGATCAGGTCTGCTTCCAGCTCCTGTGGCCTTGTCATCCTTTTGGACCTGTTGTGACTGAGGAAGACCCTTTCTATGATTAAGAGTGGGTCCTTCTTGTCCTTGTCACCTTTCTCTGCCTGGGCAGTTTCCCACTGGAAGATCACCCCATGGAGGTGTGGTAACTTACCCAAGATGATGAACTTGAAGGGCAGACCCTGCTGGCACCTGTGGGCCTGCCTGGCAGACATTCTCCTGAACTTTCTCCAGTGCAGTTCTCTCCTCCTGAGTGAGGGTCCTAGGAGAACTAAGGTCCTCTCCCCCTTTCAACAAATTGAAAAGGGAGGCTAGGTCCTCAGTGGAAATGCCTAGCCAAGGTCTCACCCAGTTTAAAGACCCACACAGTTGATGGAAATCTGCTAAGGTTTTGATGTTGTTCTTGATAGCTAATTTTTGTGGCACAGTGGTCCGCTTTCTAATTTCGAGACCCAGTTACTTTCAAGGTGGCATCTTTTGAATCTTTTCTTCCTGGAGCTTGAACCCTGCAGCAACTAATGCATCAATTGTCAGGTCAAGTGTGTGAGTAAGCATGTCATCGGTTGGGGCACACACCAGGATGTCATCCATGTAGTGCAGGATGATGGAATCTCCTGCAGCTTCACAGACTGGGCACAGCAAGGAAGAGACATACCACTGGCAAATCACAGGACTCACTTTGAGACCTTGTGGGAGTACTTTCCAGTGGCATCTCTTCAATGTGGCTTCTCGGTTAATGGTGGGAACCGAGAAGGCAAAACACAGGACATCGTCAGGATGCAGGGGAATTTGAAAAATACAGTCTTTGATGTCAATTACAGCTAAAAACCAATTCTGTGGAAGCATGGTCGGTGATGGCATCCCTGGTTGGAGAGAGCCCATGTCCTCAATAACGTTGTTGATTTGATGGAGGTCATGGAGGAGTTGCCACTTGTCTTTGTTGGGTTTTTTAATGACAAAGACAGGGGAGTTCCATGGTGATGTGGTCTCCATGATGTGACCTTTTCTAAGCTGCTCCTCTATGAGCTGTTCAAGTGCCTTTAATTTTTCTTTGTTCAGCGGCCACTGTTCTACCAACACTGGAGAATCAGTTTTCCAAATCAGCTTTTGGGTAAGGCGCTCTTCAGTGGCCGCTGCCCGATAACCTGTGGGAGTTTCTGGAATGTCAATTGTGGTTCCCCACTGAACCATCAGATCTCTGTCCCAGAGGGGTTCTGTGTAGTCTAAAACAAATGGGCATATAGAAGCCACTTTGCCATTCAGTCCCTCAATTTGGATGATGCTTTTTGATTGTCTTGCTAATTGGATGCCCCCTACACCTTGCACGTGTCCTGCCACATTTTGCAATTCCCAATGTGACGGCCACTCCTTGGAGGGAATGATTGTAACATCTGCTCCAGTATCTAGAAGTCCTTGCATAGATTTGTACTCCCCACCTCGGTGCAACCCACAAAATAACTCAGGTTTTTCTCTTCCCAGTACCTGAGTCCAGCAGACGTTGGGACGTTTATTTCTAACGGTGTCTGCCTGCTCCTGGTCCCATGGAGGCTCAGGCACTGGGATGGCTTGGGCTATTATTTGGCCTTTGGGCAGGTACATGGGTGGGTGAGTACAGTGGAGCCAAATGACAAACTGCTTCGGGTCTGATGATATGAGACCCGGAGCAATGTTAATTTCCTGGGGTGTGTGTTTTGTGTCCCCAAGGATGACATACTTACTGTGTTGTTTCTGGCAACGGTGTGTCCAAGTACCTGGCTGTTCAGGGTTAACAGTTATGAAATGCCAGTTAGCGTCCTTGAGATGGAGAGGCTCTGTCAGTGCCAATCTGAAAGGGTTATGGGGAGAACTGGTGGTTAGAATTGGTCTGGGATTGTCGCAGTTAAATGAATGTTCTGTCCTGTCCAATGCCAGTGTCTGACCTGGCACAGGCACATCTCTTAAACTTTTTTTTTTGTTCTCCCCCCTGTGCTGGAATTGGATCCACCCTATTTTTGTCATAGAGCTGGGAAAAGGAGCGCTCTTTATTCAGTTTTTTGGAAGGCTCTCTTTTTGGGAATTCTGATCTTTAAGCTTATTGTATTTAAAATCTAAAAACTGTTTTTTCAGAGGGCAGTGTCCTAACTTCCCACAAAGGTGGCAGGGTCGGTTAGAGTTGGAGATTTTCTCCTGTGGCATCATGACATGCTGAAGCTGGCTGGTGGATGGTGGATCAGGGGCATCGGCAGCCGCAGTCTTCCTCAGTGGTTTCGGTCCCTCAGCCTGGTCAGCAGGGGTGATGGTAACTTTCTCCTCACACACTTCTAGCATTGCTTGTAGTGTTGGATCGAGGGGCAGGCTCAGGATGGCAGCTTTACACTTCTCATTGGCATTTTGTTTAGCCGTCTCGGTGAATACTTCAATCCTGGCTCCTTCATTCTGAATTTGCAATTCTACAGCTTTTCTCAGCCTTTCCACAAAACTCAAAAAGGATTCAGATGAAGATTGTGTTATTTTCATATAGTTCTCAAATGGAACATCAGGACACAACACAAAGAAAGCTTTCCCAGCTGCTTTAACACTTTCTTTGAGAGCCTTTCTGGGAATGCCCTCTGCCTGACTTGCTCCATCCTCCCACTCCCCATGCCCACAGAGATGGTCTAGTGATATCATGTGACCATAAGCACCAGTGGCGGTGATTTCATCAGCTCACAGGGCTGGTAAACTGGCTCTCACTCCTTTTTTCCATGCTGCTTCCCACAAGAGGTATTCAGTTTGGGATAATAGGCAGGAAAAAAGGTGTTTGATATCAGCGAAGGTTAAGGTATTAGCAGAAAGCGTAGCTTTAAGAAGTCTCCTGAAATATTCACTCCTCCTATCAAATTCTTTCTGCACTTTCATGAGCTCTTTGAAAGGAAAAAGTGGTCCAATGCAGCTGAATCCCCCTGCTTAAATCCGACATGTATGATACAGGAGCTGCAGAGAAAACTAGTGTTGTTGTTTCCGGGTTACGGCTCCCTGGCCCCGCATCTCCGGTTTCTCTGACGTGGGAACCAGAGGGCGGGGTGTGGGAGGGGTGAAGGGAGGGGGCAGCTGATGGGCAAACCACTGAGAGGGTGGAGGGGCGTGGGACCAGAGTAGGAGGAGGGGGAAGGGTGCTGGGAGGGAGGGTTTCAGGGGAGGGGTTTTCCAACTGGAGTGGGTTGTTCAAAGAGTGAAAAGGATTGTGGGAAGAAGAAGGAGCTGGGATCACCATGTGGTGTCCACCATCATGGTGTGGGGCAATCACCTGAGGTGAATTGGGGGTATCAAAACAAACACAAGGTTTTCAGGACAGGGTATTGCAAACTGGGGAAATAGAGGGAAGGGTAAAATCCCGGGGAGTTTGGCCAGAACTCTCTGGATTACAGACTGAGAGCTTCTGAGGGAAGCTAGGAAGTGTAGCTTTCTTCAGATTGCCCTGTCTTGGGGCTAAGGGTGAGAAAAGAGGGCTAGGAGAGGGAGAACATAACTTGGGGGGGGTGGATCGGGTTTCTGGGAAGCAGAGGCATTCAAATTGCTTCCGGATGGCTGTTCTGGAATTTTACTGTGTGCTGTTATTTTGATTGTGTCCAGAGTGTGTGAGGACCGGAGAAAGCTGATATGGGTAAATGCTGAAGTATTGTATGGTGTGTGGTGTTGAGAAAAGTGGGCACTTTGAGAGATATGCCCTTTCCCGGTGAGTTTGTGTGGTTCTTCCCCTGCATTGTGGTAATTTGATTCTTGGGATTCCATTGTGGTGTTTGTGGAGATTTTAGGATTTTGTTTGCAATGAGTGTAGCATTTTACACAGAAGAAATATGGTATGGTGATTTATGTTTAACTGTGGTAAAACGAACTAAAGGAATTCCAAGAATTCCACCCCCACAGCTATTCAAGCCCTGACTCTTGTGAATTTGAGATAAGGGGGGGAGTGTGTGTGTGTCTGTGTTTGTGGGCATATCAAAGTTTTTGCTGTAACAAGCACAGCCTTTTGCAAGGCAGTAAAGTGAGTGTCAGTAGAAACAGTGCTTTAATTAGATTATGCAGGAAGAGAACTGGAAAACACTGAGATTTTGTAAAACAGAGTTTAGATAGAAGAGACAAATGAGTTTATGGGACTTCAGCTGGTAATATAGTAAGTTCGGACTGAGAACAACCCGCTGTAGAGGTTAAGTGAAAAACGCCAAAGCAATAAACGGAATAGCCTGCAGGCAATTCCTGAGAGTTTTTGGTGCATTGAGAGGCTGGCATCTTATATGCAATGCAGAGTTTGTGAGAGGCGCTGGTATTGCTGTTCTGTGTCTTAAGTGTAAATTAAAGGTTCCTGATCAAGCCAATTCAGAACCTGAGATCTTAAAGCTTATGTGTGAAGAATCACATCTGATACCAGCCACCTGGAGGTCTGTGTGTGAGGAAAAACTGAGAAAAGACACTGTGAGACTTGGGTGGAAACAAGATAGTATAAGGAGAAGGAGATAATGAGAACTAACCAGAGCAAAGAGGTTCCTGAACTAGCCCCTTTGGGAGGGGCTCACTGGGAAAAGCTGCCAGTAGGGGCAGCTCAGAAAATAAAAGGATTTGTAATACCTTATTGCAGTTAATGTTGTTTTAAAATGGGAAGGTAAATGGGATAAGGTCCCGTATGCTGATGTGTATTTTTGCTTTAAGAAATCACCCAGAATGGCAGAGTAACTGTGGGTTCAGAGCTCCCTCTGACCTACTAGTATTAGCTCTTGAAAAGGAAAACAAAGCAAAGAGAAGGCAAATCAAATGTGTTGTTCATCATGCAGCATAAGATAGCAATATATGAAGTCAGATAAAGTTTATCATGATGAAAAACAAAGCGATTACAACTCGCAAAATGCGTACATATGATTTGTTAAAGGCTCTGCCTAAGGTAAGGGAGGATAAGGAGGAGCTCCCCAAAAGGGAAGAAGACTCAGGCTCCAAAAGTATACCCATTCGCACCCATCCCCCTCCTGGCAGTTCAATTTCATCCAGAACTAGGATGTAACAGACCCCTCTGCAAGAGGCAGTCAGACCAGAAGAAAAGAGTGGAATTTTAGTTGATACACGGGCCATATATTCAGTTTTAAATAAAGCTTTAGTACCTGTAGAGAATGTTTATGTTGTAGTGTGGGGAACAACTGGCCAGTCTGAGAAGGCATACTTTTGCAAACCTTTAAAGTAACATGTGTACTTAGAAGCTTTTGTATATGCCCAATTCTCTAAACATTCTCAAATGGGGAGGTTACTCTGGAGGCAAATGATATAAAGATGTTAGGCTTAACATTAACAGCCATTGAAATTAATAAGGAAATTAGTAAAGAGATATTAGGACAAGTATTTTCAGGAGTATGGGCCTCTGCTGTACCAGGGAGGGTGAAGAATGCCCCCCCATAGCAATCAAGCTTCAGGAAAAAACACAACCAGTGAGAATTAAGCAGAACCCCCTGAAAAGAAGATAGGGAAGAAATCAGCCCAATAATTGATAGCACTGGATTGAGGGCTGTCAATAAGATAACGAAGAATTTATACCTTGTGGTAGCAAATCCATATACTTTACTAACTTGTTTAACACCTGAGGTAACCTGGTTTACTGTTTTAGACCTGAGAGATGCCTTCTTTTGCCTCCCTATCCTTGAAGCCAGCCAGAAAATCTTTGCATTTGAATGAGAAAGCCCTAAAAGTGGTGCAAAACACAGCACACATGGTCCATGTGCCTCAATGCGTCAAAAAATTCCCCCATTCTGTTTGGGGAACAACTTGCAAAGACCCAGAGTCCTGGGATGCTCCACAGGAAGAAGGAAGGCTATTGCAGTATCTTCTAGTAGCCACTCGGACAAGGGAAGCATGTGTGGCCTGCATGGTAAGCCTGTTGAATTTCCTAGGACTCCAAGGATACAGAGTATCAAAGAAAAAGGCACAGGTAGTGAAACAGAAAGTAATCTACCTGGGGTACGAGGTGAGTGCTGGGCAACGAATTTTAGGGCAGGCTCGCAAGGAAGCCATATGCCAAACCCCAAAACCCCAGACAATAAAGGAGCACCGAACCTTCTTATGCATGGCAGAGTAGTGCCGGCTGTTGGTTTATAATTATGGACTGCTCGTCAGACCCCTCTATGCTCTTATTGCCAATGGAAACAGAGATCTCCAGTGGACAAAAGAAGCCACATGGGCCTTTCACCAACTAAAGAATACCCTCATGTCAGCTCCAGCTTTGAGATTTCCAGATGTAAGTAAACCATTCTTTCTATCTTCCCATGAAAAACAGGGAATTGCCCTGGGAATACTGGCTCAGGACTTGGGTCCGTACTGCAGGGCAGTTGCTTACTTTTCCAAGCAACTAGATGCAACAGCCAAAGGATGGCCAAATTGCCTCAGAGCTGTAGCGGCAGTCGTTGTGAATATTCAAGAGGCACGCAAGTTGACCCTGGGACAGAAAATGACTGTGCTAGTGTCCCACACAGTGTCCGCAGTACTGGCAGTAAAGGGCGCCACTGGCTTTTACCACAGACGTTTCTGAAATACCAGGCCATCATGGTAGAGCAAGATGATGTAGAGATAGTGGTGACTAATATTGTCAACCCAGCTTCTTTTCTCAGTGGAAATCAAGGAGAAGCAGTACACCACAATTGCCTGGAGACCATTGAAGCTACTTACTCCAGCCACCCAGACTTAAAGGACACTCCTCTGGACGATGCAGAGACTTGGTTCACTGATGGGAGCAGCTATGTTGCCAGTGGAAAGTGACATGCTCGATACAACGTGACGACATGCAGAGAGACTCAAGGTATGCATTTGGAGTTGTGCATGCACATGGAGCCATCTGGAAGGAAAAAGGACTGCTAACCTCACAAGGAAAGAAGAGACAATCCAGCTGCTGGAAGCAGTTCAGCTGCCTGAAAAGGCATATTAAGGCACACCAGAGAGTGAGCTCAGAATTAGAGGAAGGAAATGAGCTGACAGATGGAGAGGCAAAGAAAGCAGCAAAAGGTGAGGTAATTATGTACAGATTTTCCTCGAAGGTAAGCCAAAATATAATAATACTAATCAAAAGGGACATGCAAACACAAGGGATGGGCTACCATTGAAAGGGAGCTAGTAATCCCTTCCCATTTTCGTGGTCACTAGTGAAGGAGAAGCACTAGAAAACACACTAGGGCCTAAATACTTAAAGGCTTTTATAAAGTGTGGCTTCTTTCCCAGAATGACCAAGGCTGCCAGTGATACAGAGTGCATTGAAATGAAGTGTTGACTTTGAAGTAGTAGTTTCCACAAGCTTTCTAGAACACGCATCTGATTGAAAGAATCGTTGCCAGGAATTTATATGCCACTATTACTCAGGTAAACCGACAGTGTGATCTTTGCCTCCAGACTAACCCCAAAATATCCCCAGGCTGAAACTTGGTCAGATTGGGAGAGGCCATGGGCCTGGACAGCAGTGGCAAATTGACTTTTCAGAACTCCCAAGGAAAGGGGGGTATCGGTATTTATTAGTATTGACAGATACATTTTCAGGGTGGCCAGAAGCATTCCCCACCAGAACTGTCAAAGCTCGAGAGGTGACCAGAGTATTATTACAAGAAATACCACGCTTTGGAGTTCCAGCCACAATATCCTCGGATACAGGATCACATTTCATTTCAAAAATAGTGCAACAGATTAATAGCCATCTGGGCATAGATTGGGAACTTCACACTCCATACCACCCCCAATCAAGTGGCCAGGTGGAGAAAAGAAATCATTTGATTAAGCAGCAGGTTGTAAGACTGGGACAGGTGTTGTATTGCACTAAATAGTTTATTTAGTTGTTGTTTTGCACTGGTTGATGGGAAATTTTTACTGAGTATGTTATGTCATGTAGATGGTTATTTCCCCTCCCCGATTACATGGTCTCTCCCTCATACACCCCCCTGCTATACACACTGGTGGTGTGTTCCCTGGTTACCCCTGGTTACCCCTCCCCTCGCCCCTCCCCAATGGTATCCCATTGGCTGCGGTCTTCTTTCCCTGCCCCCATCCCCTCAGGTATAAAAGTCCACTGCAGGTATGCTATGCCCTCTTTTCTACTTGGGTGGTTGCCGCAACCAGAAGCATCGTCTCCCAAGCCAATAAACAGGGCACTCGTCCCCACGTGGAGAAGAGTGCTTCTCGTCTTTCATTTCTGTCCATGTAAGACCGTGTGGACCAGAGTCCGAGCTAGCTGGATTGGACCCACACAACAGCCCAGAGACACATGGATTTTACAGGCAGGAAGTTAATCTACCATGGCCCCAAGCTCTTCCACTGGCACTAGTCAATTTGAAGCTGAGTCCCTTTGAAATGCTTTATGGAAGACCATATGGAATACAAAAGGGAATGTTCACCCACATTGGGGAGGTGACATTACCCACCTACATGGTGGCTTTAAGCAAACAGCTCAGAGAAATTGAGAAACACGTGGCTGAAACTCGGAGCAGGGAGTTAGATTGGCCAGTACATAACATACAGCCTGGGGATTATGTATATGTTAAGTCTTTTACAGAGAAGGCTTTGGAACCACAGTGGGAAGGACCATTCCAGGTGTTTCTCACCACCTTCACTGCAATCAAGATCAAGGAGCAGAATGCCTGGATCCACCACTCTCGAGTGAAGAAGGCCCCAGAAGCCCCTTGGAGAGTGACACCAGGAGAAAATGAACTGAGACTAAAACTTCCTTGGGCAAAGTGAGTATGAGTATATTGCAGTCGGGGGTAGTTAATACTTTCACTTACAGAATTGTTCTGTATATAATTATAACTGAAGTCTTAGAATTAGAGAGTACCTCTATCCAAAGTGATGCTGAATGGCCTTGGTCCCAGGCTTTAATCAGTATACTGGATCCATGGGAGAACTTTCTGAGAAAAAAGATTTAAACCTATCCACTGTAGTAATTCATGGGGATCAGGTATATGAGGAGCAGGAGTGGCAGGAATGGGAACTGTGGACACTTCAAGGGATCAGAGGAGAAGAAATCAAAGTAGGGTGCCGAGTGGTCAATGGGACAGCTTATGAGAGACCAGATCAAATTAGTGTCTCAACCTCTCCCGTATACAGGTACCAGGAAGTTTGTGATAGCCTAAGTGAATCAGACTGTTGGTGTAATTTCCCCTTAACACAGTCTGTAGAAGTGACTTGCCTTTGGACTTGGGATGCTATCAGGCTCTCATTTAAATTTAAAATAGATATTGCACTTTTTACAACAGCAGGACCTTATAAAACCCACACTAGTACTCAAATAGTTCAGACTCAACCCAAACTTGAACTTGAAGTGTATGAAATAGGCCCCTACATAGTGAAGAATGTGGGTGAACAACAACTGTTGTTCAATCCAGAATGGTCCCTCAAACGTGTTGAGTTGCTAATGCAAATTAACATCTCAAAAAGTCCAACCAGCCTTCTTCTCCTTCCTAAGAACATCCTTTGAGGGCTGGACAAAGTGGTTACAAAGACAGGTATACCTCAGCAGCACAATAAAAAAGGATCTAACTGGGATATTAGGGACAGGATTAGGAGTTTTAAAAGGAATTGATTCAGAAATACTGATGAATAATCTGACCACTGCAGCAGGTGGCCTAACAAAATTGAAGCAGCCTTTACAGTCATCTCTATTGGCATTAAGAACTAGCCAGTGACAGATTTCAAAAGTACTGCCAAAGTGGGAAAAGGCCGGGGACCAAGACCACAAGTTAATAGTAGAAGCACTTAGTACAGTTCAAGATAATGTGTCCTTAGCTTTCAGTTGTATACAAGCACAGTTATGGATGCCGGCAACAGCAGCTCTGATCATACGGGAAGGGGGTGAAGGTGATTGTCCAGCTGAAATTCGAAAAGATTGTCCTGGATAATGTGATTGATTTTGAAAGAAGGTTTCAATCCTCGTTGACTATGGTAAATTTCACCTATGATCCTGCTTCCAATGTGGCCACTGCCTTTGAGCTTACCATATGTAATGCCGCTGTTTATGTCATCCACCCCATCATTGCACTAGGATATAATAATAAAAAAACTGTGCTCTACCCTTCAAAAAATAAAGTGTGAGCATGAAAGTTGAATGAAGAGTAGCAAACAGTAAACTTAGAATCCTGCATTACTAGAGAGCAGATGGGATTCATTTGTGAAAGCAATACTATTAATGCCCAGGATGTGTGTTTACACACTGAACAGAGTATTTGTCACTTTGAGATTCATCCAGTTGCTGATCAGAAAACTGTGCTCGCATATTCTAGTAAAAGTTGTGTGTGCCTGAGAACTGCTTGTGCTGCTGTAAAAATTGATAGCAACGTTATTTTGTCTAGTAGAAATAATTTTTATTTTTGTATTTGTAATTTTGTTAAGATTATCGAGTGTAATTTTTCATACTTAGCCCTAGTGACATCCCACCACTTGATTAAAACCAGTTACACAATGTATCACAGACTGTCACCTACTCCTATTGGAATGGATCTCACATTGGTAAAACAATTAATTTAACACCAAAGACCTTCTGGAGATCTTGAAGAAAAACCCAAGAAAGTGGAGAGAAAACCCTAATTACTGTCCAACATGATACAAAGGAAATAACCAGAATTCTGCAAAGAATAAAACAAAATGCAGATCATCACTCGTGGGATGTGATCTTTGGGTGGTCACCAACTGCAAATGGAATCTTTAATAAGTTGTGTCATCCCATTGTAGTTTTGTTAATATTAGTTGGAATAAGTTTAAGATCATCCATTATATTGCTAATTTGGAATTGGAGAATACTACAGCGAGTAGCTGTGTTAGCCTCTTTATCAAACGTACATGGTAAAGCACTAAAGTACACTTATTGTCATAGGAATTTGAAAGAAGTAAAAGAATTTTCTTCTTCCTTTTAGGAAAGGGAGGAATGAGACAGAGTAGAAATTCTCCAGAGTAGAAATCCATTTTGATTTAGGTGAAATGTACATCTTTGAGTTAAGTCTGTAACTTGAAAACATAACTATTTAGCCTGACTGCCTGTTCTCATAAAAAGCCTAGGCTCAGAGAAACTGCTTCAGTGTAGGACAGAGATAAGTGGGGGGGAGACAGAGGGAGACAGAGAGACAGAGTCTGCTGTGAGAACAGGTCAACCTGACCTAGGAATTCTTTCTGATAAAGAAGAACTAGCAGCAAATGTCACGCGAAATTTGTAAAAATGAATATTTATGAACCTATTGTGAAATTGTGTGCAAAATCATTTGAGAGGGGGATAAAAAGGCACCTGAAGTTCCCAGAGGTATGCATGTCATTTTAGGGGAACAATTCCCACATGCATCCAGCGCTGTAATAAACATACCGGCTTTACAACTTTCACAAAGTTGTGGAGTTTTATCTCCGCAAAACACCTGGATACTACTCCTGCCATGTATGCAGAGTCTCTAATCAGATTGAATGGTTCTGAGAACTTTTTGAAGGCCCTAACAACTGCAGCCAACTCAGCAACCTGAGGTGAACCTTCCACCTCAGCAATGTCCATCTCCCACTGCTGGCTTTGAGGATCCTTCCAAGTCATAATGGACTTGTGGGATCTCCCAGACACGTCTGTAAAGACGGTCAGAGCCTTTTTTAACGGTCTCCTATTTTGAACACTTCCCAATTTCAGAGCAAATTGAACCTCTTGCTCGAAAATTTTGTGGGCAGGCCTGTCACAGACATTAAAAACCCTTTCTTAGGATTTTTCCTTCTGAGAAGCTGAGAGGCTTCAGGAACAAAATGTAAACAATGGTTATCTGCTGCTGTGGAATGCAACAGGTGCATCTTTGATTGGTCTCATCTGCTTGTTTGTAATTAATGGCCTATCACAGCAGAGCTGACTCAGACAGAGAGTCTGAGGCAGCTGCCTTTGTTATCATTCTTTCTTTTCTATTCTTAGCCTAGCCTTCTGATGAGAACCTTTATCTTCTATTCTTTACTGTAGTTTTAATGTAATATATATCATAAAATAATAAATCAAGCCTTCTGTAACATGGAGTTAGATGCTCGTCTCTTCCCTCATCCTAAGACCCCTGTGACCACCGTCACACAGGCCAATGGATAGAAGTTTCTCCTGAGTAGGAATCCAGAGCAAACTGCAATGCCTCATTTTCCTGAAGCAAATACTTCAACATTGCTTAAGTAATTTGTCCTGATTTTAACCCGATTGGAATGTGAATGCACTCAAATCACATCCTGCCATCTCTCTGATCAGGGTCCTAGCTTTCCAGATCAGTTCTACTACCAACTCTTGGGGCTTTGTCATTCTCTTGGACCTTTGGTGACTGAGGAAAACCCACTCTATGATCAAGAGAGGGTCCTTCTGATCCTGGCCCTTCTTAGGTGTTTCCTTTGCCTTAGGTGTTTGTTTTTTCTCCCACTGGAAAATGATTCCATGGAGGTGTGGCAACTTACCTGAGATGAAATATTTGAATGGCAGGTCAGGACGACATCGGTTGGCCTGTCTTGTAGACATTGCTGTCTGAACTTTTTCTAGAGCTTTCTGTGCCTCTGCAGTAATAGCCCTAGGAGAACTTGGGTCTTCTCCCCCTTTCAAAAAATTGAAAAGAGGGGCAAGGTCTTTGTTGGTAAGACTCAGCCAGGGCCTTACCCAATTTAAAGACCCACACAACTTGTGGAAATCTGCAAGGGTCTCGATCTTCGTTTTGATTTCTAATTTTTGAGGAACAATGATCCTATTTCTGATTTCTAAGCCCAAATACTTCCAAGGTGGCATCTTTTGAATTTTCTTTTCCTGGAGCTCAAACCCTGCAACGATCAATGCATCGATCGTTAGGTCAAGCGTGTGGGTGAGTAAATCATCACTGGGGGCACACACAAGGATATCATCCATATAAAGATAGATGATGGCCTTCTCTGCAGCTGCATGCACTGGGGACAGTAAGGAAGAGACATACCACTTGAAAATTGATGGCAAGGCTTTTAGTCCTTGAGGAAGAACCATCCAATGGTACCTTTTCCTCAGGGCTTCCTTGTTGATAGTGGGGACCGAGAATGTGAAACGCGGGGCATCAGCAGGGTATAGAGGAATAAGAAAAACCAGTCTTTTATATCAATAACAGCCAATTTCCAATCTTGGGGAAGCATCACTGGGGACGACATACCAGGTTGGAGAAAGCCCATATCTTCACTGACATTATTAATTTGTCGGAGGTTGTGGAGGATCCGCCATCTCTTTTTGTCAGCCTTCTGGATGACTAACACTGGATAATTCCACGGGGACATGGTCTCCACAATGTTACCCTTTTTCAGTTGCTCATCCACTAGCTCCTCAAGTGCCTTCAGTTTTTGTTTACTTAGCAGCCACTGTTCTATCCAGACTGATGTATCTGTCTTCCAATTCAGTTTTTGTGAAAGGCACTTTTCAGTGATTGCTGCCCAAAAATCCTGTGGAGAGTCTGGAATATCAATTGTGACTCCTCACTGAGCCATTAAATCTCTTCCTAACAATGGCTCCGGATAATCTAACACAAATGGACATATATTTGCCAATTGTCCATTTGGCCCCTCGATTTGGACAACGCTCTTGGATTGTCTCACTAATTGCATGCCCCCTACACCTCGAACGTGACCAGCCACGTTTTGCAAAGGCTAATGTGCTGGCCAGTCCTCTGCTGAGATCACTGTGCAGTCTGCACCCCCATCTACGAGCATCTCAATGCATTTTGACTCCCCACCCCCGCTGACATTACACCAGGTTTTGGGTTTGTCCTTCCTAATAGCTTGGACCCGGGTGACTGTGGGCCCTTGTTTTTTGGTGCCTTCAGGTAAACTCGGCACCGGGATAGCTTGTGTTCTGATTTGTCCTTTGGAAAGAAACAGGGGTGGGTGGAAACAGTCCAGCCCAAGAAGGAATTGCTCAGGACCTGATGTCAGCAGTCCTGGAGCAATTTCAATCTCTTGTGGTGTGTGTCTAGTGTCCCCAATGAGGATGTACTTACAGCGACTTCGGTGCTAAGTACCCTGCTGCTGTGGGTTGACAGAGATAAAATGCCAGTCAGTGTTGCAGTCGAGGTGGACACGACACAAAGCAGAGACCACAAGACGTCTCAGTTGGCAACACTTTATTAGTGAACATGGCTGATCTTTTATACACTTTCCAATTGTTTACCCTTCTTCTACCTTAACTATTGGCCACAATAAGTCAATACCATGCTATTGGTGAAAAGTTATAGTGACTTCACCTAACTTTCTAAAAATGCTTCGTCCAGCTGCAAAGTGCTCTTATCTTTCTTCTCTCGATCTCCTTGGTTACAGCCTTGGAGAAAACTCCTTATCAGCTTCTTCTTACTTCTCAGCTTCTTCTCGCTCTTTTAGCTAACAGGCCCGCTGTTAGCTCCTTCCACGATTCCCCCTTTTTGTTTTTGAACTGTAAATACAGCTGCTATAGATTTTTGCAGGGCCCTTTGCAAAAATCCAAGCAGAGGGGGACACACAAAACCACAATCACAACCATCAACAAAATTCCCATTCTTAATACATTCGTTCCTGTCCTTCATTCATCTTTAAGTACTGATATATGGTCTTAGCCAGTGTCATCCGCACGTTCTGCTTCAGCTGCGGAACCATCGATCCTGTCCTTTCCCGCACGCTCTAGGTAAGGTCTAACACAGCAAGCAGGAACCCATCGAGGACCATTATCTGTCAAAACACAAGCATAACCCCTCCCCCAGGTTATTAGTTCCACTGGACCAGACCATATGCCAGTAATCAAATCCTTGACCCATACCTTGACATTTCTATGGAAATTTGGTTGCTTAGAATTCAAAGAAGAAAAATGGCAAAAGATTGGAGATAACTCTGAGTCAGGTAGGCAACGCAAAAAGTTTAACACTTAAACAGCTTTATCTAATCTCACTTGAGGTGACTCCTGTTCATTCCCCCTTTTAGTTTTTGAAACTGACGTTTAAGAAGTCCGTGAGCTCTTTCAATAATTGCTTGGCCCGTGGGGACATGTGGAATACCTGTTGAATGCTCAATGCCCCAGGCACAAAAGAATGTTTGCATTTTCTGCAAAGCATATGCTGGGCCGTTATCTGTTTTTACGTGACACGGAACACCTAAAATAGAAAAAGCATGATAAAAATGACGAATAGCATCTCAAGTTTTTTCTCCTGTGAATGCTGAAGCAACCATTGCATGAGAAAAAGTATCAACTGTAACATGAACATACTTAAAGCGACCAAATTCTGGCATTTTTGTAACATCAGTTTGCCATTCTTCTAACGCAGAAAGACCTCTAGGGTTGGTACCATAATACTGAGTGACATGAGTCATATGACAGTCAGGACAAGAGGAAAGAATAGATTTTGCTTTGGCAGTAGACAAGTTGAATTGCTACTGTAAAGCTTGAGCACTCTGATGAAAAAATTGATGGGATAAAATTGCCTGCTGCAACACATTGGGTACAGTTTTGATTGCAGCAGCAGCTACTAAAGAATCTATATAGGCATTGCCTTCAACAAAAAATCCTGGTAATGATGTATGGCTGCGAATGTGCATGATGAAGTAAGGATGTTTTCGAGCACCAATAACTGTCCATAACTTCACTAACATGGTAAACAATGGTTTCTCTTGAATATTATACAACACTGCTTGATCTAAATGCTTAACCAAATTGACAACATAAACTGAATCAGTAACTATATTTACAGAACCAGGAAACAAAGTAAAAGCCAAAAGAACAGCAGAAAATTCAACCAGTTGAGGAGATCCCTGCTGAATCACTGTCTGATATTCCCAGTGATCATCCTTTCTCCAAGCCACAGCTGCTTTTCCGGTTTTCCCGGACCCATCTGTAAAAACAGTTATACCTTCCTGTTGGAGAATTTTGCTCAGACATGGCTTCAAGGAAAAAAGGCCATGAAAATATACAGCTGATTGAAAAGTAAAAGGCAGCTGTAAACAGCAAAGTTCTCAGGCACGTTCTTGTAAACAGCAAAGTTCTCAGGCTTGTTTTTTAATAACAAGTAAATACCTTGTCCTTGGATAGTGATGGGAAAGCAGGATGACAAACATGGAGGCCTTGAGAACAGTAAATAACAGGATGAGAAAAACAAGTTTTGGTCTCAATAAGAAACCACAGGTATTGAAAACAAAAGGAGGGGTTGGTGTGTAATCTGTAGCCAATGATGAGCTCGGGTTTTGCAATATGTATGAACTTAATTAACACGGTTATAAAACTGTGCATACTGGATCAATAAATCGGAGTTCGATGCTGATCAATAAGGATGTGGTCGTCTCCCTTCGCTTCCTCACCTTCCACTGGAACAGGAGAATAAATTTGCTTGCCTTCAAAAGAAATCTCTTTAGTCAGTGTTAGAACAGGATGAGAAGGCAAATGATATGAGATTTGGCCTGTAAAACAAGATAAGGCAGATTGCAATTCATGATTATTTTGAAAGCACCATTCAAAATACCACTGTTGTACAGGTATCACAATGGTCACAGGGTCATGTCCCAAAATCTCATGACAACGCCTGCGGCCCTTGATGATAATATCTGCAAAAAGCTAATAAAGTCCTGGAGCTGTTTTCCGAGATCTGAAAGATAAAAATATCCATTCCAGAATATGCAGTTGATCTTCCCAATTATCATTCCATTGACACAGTATTGCACATGGTGTTTCATGGTCTTTCAAAATAAACAATTGAACACTAACAGAGGTATCTATCCTGCTAACAAATTTGTGTGCTAGGGCTAATTCAACGTCTTCTAGGGTCTTTTTTGCTGCTGAGGTCAATTGCCTCTCATCAGCAGAGGAAGTGATGCCTGAGAGCAAATCAAACAATGGCTGCATCTGATGATTAGTTATGCCTAAATATTATTGAATCCAACCTATTAAACCAACCAATTGCTGTACATCAGTAGCAGTTTTAACATCAATGTCTAATTTTACAGGTTGAGGCATAACTTGAGTGTTGGTCACTGTGGTGGTTTGACCAGGAAGAAGTGGGAATTCTGGGATGTTGTGGTCAAACCAATGGGTGCTTGGATTTTGATATTGGCACCTGGTGTAGCCAGTTGGGTTTGGACACAGCTCCGAGAACACACAGGGGTTAAAAGCAGAGCTTCGGCCCTGGGAGGCTCTCTTGGGACTTCGAGGGACGGAGGTCGGATCTCCCTTCCCCCGTCCAGCCGCTGCTGCTGGGCGGGGGAGGGGCAGCCATGTGGTAGGCCTGGGCCTGGACAGAGATGGGAGGTGAGGAGGCCTTGGAGGATGGAAGGGTGGAGGAGCCCCAAGAGACATCGGGCAGCCATTCCCTCCCCCCTCCCCCCCCCTTCCTTGGAGACAGAGAGAGAGAGAGAGAGTGCAGCCTGTGCCGTTATCTTGAAACTCAGTAAACATGTGCTGGCAGCAGGCAGCCCAGCTGAGGAGATGGGGGGGGTGCAGCAGGGAGTCCAGCCACCTGGAGGAGTTTTTAACCCTTTTTGGACAATGAAAACCTTACAGAACATTAACCCTTCCTAGACAAGTGATAAGAGTGGAGGAGGACAAAGGAAATAAACGAGTGATGGAGGTCTGGACCAGAGAGAGAGAGAGAGAGTGAGAGATGTTGAAAGAATGGAGAAGATGGAGTGGCATTTTATGCTGGACTCTTTCGTGTAGCCATGGACAGAGCCATGTTTCCATGTGATACAGAGACTGAGTCCAGGGGGAGAAATGTCCCAGTGCCAAAGAAGATTCATTGTGGGTACCCCTCGGCCCCAGGGGGTATATAAAATATGGGGGGGACAGATGTCCCAGAGGTGAGAAGGTGAGATACTGTGCTTTTCTGGAACTGGACAAAGCATCCTTAGAAAGACAACCCTGGAAGCAGCCCTGATCCCTGTTCGGTGGTGAGAGCACCGGAACAAGGACGGAAAAGGCCACCACGACACATGGAAGCACTCCCTCTCCTCTTGAGGAACTGAAAGTTTGAGCATTCTAAAGGGTGGTGTTGGACCCAGAACTGGTGATTTTGGAGGATGTATTGTATTGGGAATTTAGGGGGGAGGAGGGGGAGAGTGTTTTTTGTGAGGTTTTCATTTTCCTTGTGTTTTCTTTTTTTCTTTTGTGTGTAGTTTAGTAATTGTTTGTGTAGTTTAGTTAATAAACTTTTCTTTATTTTTAAGCTGGAGCCTGCTTTGCTTATTCCTGGTCACATCTCACAGCAGACACCAGGGAAAGTGTATTTTCATGGGGGCTCTGGCTTTGCCAGGCCAAAACCATAACAGTCACAAACATACCTAGGTATTTCCAAGGCTTGTGTTCCTGCACTTTCTCTGGAGCAATGATCAGACCAAAAGCTTTCAAATTTGTCACAGCACATTGTTTAAGAGCTGACAACTGTATTTGTTGTCAAATGTCAACAAGATATCATCCATGTAATGATAGCAGTAGCAGTTTTTAAATTGCTCCCGGACTTTTGACAAGGCCTGTGCTAGAAACCATTGACAAATGGTTGGCGAATTTTTCATGCCTTGTGGGAGTACCTTCCATTGATATCTTTTATCAGGTTCAGCATGATTTATACAAGGCACCCTAAAAGCGAATTTTTCTTTGTCCTGCTCAGCCAATGGAATAGTGAAGAAACAATCTTTTAGATCAATGACAACTATTTGCCATTCCTGTGGAATCATCGTAGATGTAGGAAGGCCTGGTTGTAAAGCTCCCATTGTTGCCATTACAGCATTTATCTGCCGTAAATCATGTAAAGTCTCCATTTTCCCAATTTCTTTTTTATTACAAAAACAGGGATATTCCAGGGACTGAATGATTCTGCAATATGTCCTGCTTGCAATTGTTCTGTAACTAATTCTTGCAGGGCAGTAAGCTTTTCAGTAGTCAGGGGCCACTGGTGAACCCGGACAGGCTTATCTGTCAGCCATGTCAGGGGCACAACTGGACATTCATTGCCCTGCCACACAGTGGCTCCCATTAAAAATCCATAGTAATTTTGACACCCCATTGAGATAAACAATCTTGTCCCCACAAACTTTGAGGAGCATCGGCAACATAGGGTCAAATGTTAACTTGTTGGCCATCAGGATGTTTCACATTAATTACAATGGCTGACAGGCCACCTGTTGTAGCACCACCCAACCCCAGGAGTCCAAAACTTGCGTGAGTGAGAGGCCACGAATGAAGCCAGCAAAGTCGCGAGAGTATTGTGACATCTGCTCCAGTGTCAATCAAACCTGTTACTGATATAGATCCTGGATGACATCCACTGGTGGTGAGAGTGCATGTCTTTTCTGGACGGCTCTCTGTTACTTTCTCAGTCCAGAAGACTTGAGGTACTCCTGTCGATCCAAAGCTTCCTGTGCCGCGACTTCGGTCCACTGTATTTGGAACAGAACTCACAAAAGGTACAATTTGAGCAATGCAAGTTCCTTTCTGAATAGTGACAGGAGGGTCATCAATGGACACCATAGCATGAATCTGCCCTAAATAATCAGCATCAATAAGCTCTAGATGCACATGAATACCTCTAAGTGTAGTACTTGATCTCCCTATCAAAAATGCACTCAATCCCCATCCTATCGGACCATAGGCATCAAGGGGCACTTTACATATTTCTTTTGTTAGAATGGTTACTGTGTCAGCTGTGGGTATATCAATGCCTGCGGACCCACTTGTTGCCCCTGATTATTGTTCGCAAATGGGTAGCTTTGCAGGGCTGGGAAGGCCCGCATTAGCTGTTGTGGTGGTTGTTGTTGGGGTATTTGTTACCCCACGAGCCCCCTCGCAGTCCTCTTTGGGTTTCCCGGCAATAGCTGACCATTTGCATGATATTTACTCCTGCATTGTTTAGCATAGTGCCCAGATTTAGCACAACGATTGCACACAACATTGCTGCTTGCACTTGGCCTAAATGTCGTTTTCCGGACAGTACACTGTGACTTTACGTGCCCTTGTTGTCCACAATTATAACACTTCGCTTAAGGTCTTAGCACTGCAGCAAGAGCTGCCATTTTATGCTCAACTGAACCAACTTTCGAGCAAGCAGTAACCATTTCAGACAAGTGGGTTCCCCAGGTAAAGTGTCAATAATCTTTCTGCAGTCTGGGTTTGCATTTTCTTTAGCCAATTGTATGCACAATTTGTCTAGCAAAGTTTCATCATCTACCTGTTTCTCAATAGCTGCAGCAAGTTTTTCTGCAAATTGCAAAAATGGTTCTCTCGTCCCTTGTTGTATAGTGACATATTTCTGTTTTGGAGCTGCCATTTCCAATGTTTTAGTTAAGGCACTCGTGCCAATTTGCTGAGCTTGCGCCAAAATCGAAGGATCCCACCTTGCCTGTAAATCTGGATTGGCAAAAGGCCCAGTGCCCAGTAGGGCATCAACACCCACAGCATGACGAGGGTCGTGTTGAGGCAACTGCATATTTGTTAAAGCGGTGGGCTCAGCCACTCGTCTCCAAGTTTCTTGAAATACACCATATTGTACTGGCTGGAATAGAATTGTAGCAAGATGCGTGATGTCATAAGGTGCAAGCAAATCTGCATTAATTACACGTATTAATTGCATTACCTCTGAGGAATTAATACCATACTGAGCTACTTGCGATTGGAGGTCTTGCACAACCCTCCAGGCAAAGACGTGATGACTGTCATTCTGCCCTGTTCCAGGAGCTGCTTTGAAAACTGGAAAAGCCATAGGGTTATCACAAGCAACATTTGCATTGGCACTGTTCTCCTGAGGTACTCTTGGAGCACCTAACCTTTCTATGATATCCCAATTCTTTTCTTCAACTGCTTTCCTCCTAACAAATTCCGGAAGCTTTGGCAGCTCTCCCAGAAGCTCTGGCAGTGTGTCAGGTAACTTCCATGGCACCCAGACTTTCTTTACCAAGTTCCCCATCAGACGCCCTCTCTGCCTCAGCCCCCCCCGTCAGGTTCTGATATCAGCCCCAACTCTTCATCCGCATCTTGCTCTGTTTGTTCTCGCTCTGTTTTCTATTCCTTTAATGCCTCAAAGAGAGAGTCCCAAGTAACTGCTAGATCAACAACTTTTATCTCCTGCTCGAATGACTTGCCAAAGTCTGTCCCTGACTTTTTTCCATGCCTTAACACTAAATGCTGTGTCAGGAACAGTACCAAAATTCGGTGAAACAGCCCATAGCAATATATTGCGCAGCGCATAGTCTGATGTATCATTCCCCTTATTTCTTAACAAAACTTTCCATGTAGACAGAACATTTTCTTCCTCTTTAGATAAATTATGTCCCATTATTACTAGTTGGTGGCTTACCTACTTCCAGGTGTCTTGATTGGAGGAAATCAGGTCCGGACCTTCCTGTGGCTTCCACCTGCCACTCTCAGCTGCACCAACGCCGCCTCCCCCACTACGTCCCAGTGGGTCCCGGTTGCCAATTGGTAGGACCCCGTATGGGCCCCCACCAACTATGTTCTTATCACATCGGGGATCACCAAATGTCACAGTCGAGGCGGTCATGACACAAAGCAGAGACCACAAGACGTCTCAGTTGGCAACACTTTATTAGTGAACATGGCTGATCTTTTATACACTTTCCAATTGTTTACCCTTCTTCTACCTTAACTATTGGCCACAATAAGTCAATACCATGCTATTGGTGAAAAGTTATAGTGACTTCACCTAACTTTCTAACAATGCTTCGTCCAGCTGCAAAGTGCTCTTATCTTTCTTCTCTCGATCTCCTTGGTTACAGCCTTGGAGAAAACTCCTTATCAGCTTCTTCTTACTTCTCAGCTTCTTCTCGCTCTTTTAGCTAACAGGCCCGCTGTTAGCCCCTTCCACAAGTCAGTGTCTTTCAGGTGGAGTGGTTCTGTCAGCTGCAACCTGAAAGGCTCATTGACAGAATTTTTGGTTAGAATAGGTTCACTTAAGTAATAACAAAGGTTATTTGGTGTCACATCTGGTGGTGGACTGTTCTATTGCACTAAATAGTTTATTTAGTTGTTGTTTGCACTGGGTGATGGGAAGTTTGTACTGAGTATAGTATGTCATGTAGATTATTCCCCCTTTCTCATCACATGGTCTCTCCCCCATGCATCCCTTTCCACATCCCCTGGTGGTCTGTCCCACGGGTGGCCCCTCCCCTCACCCCTCCCCAATGGTATCCCATTGGCCGTGGTCCTCTTTCTCCGCCCCCATCTCCTCGGTATAAGACCCTACTGCAGGTGTGGGTGTGTCTCCTTTTTTCTACCTGGGTGGTTGCCACGCCAGCAGTGTCCTACCCCAAGCCAATAAACTGGACACTTGTCCCCACATGGAAGAAGAGCGCTACTCGTCTCTTACTTTCAGTCCATGCAAGTCCGTGTGGGCAAGGGTTCGAGCTAGCTGGATTGGACCCATACAAAGCCCAGAGACCCATGGATTACTGCAGTGGACCAGCAGAAGTGGTCCTTGAAGCATCTGCTTCACTTAGAAAAATAGGGATGTTACTGCGCTTGGTCTTTTTTGCTTCGCTCATTCTCTTGGCCTGCTCTTTTTGTGTCTGCGCGTCTGGCAGGCTGGTGCTCCAAGTTCAGTTTTTTTGTTCTTGTTGACCCCTAGGGAGCGCTTGTAGTTCTCATCCACTGCTATTTCTAAATTCATCGAATTGCTTTTTCAGGGGACACTCCAGTGCCCAAGGTTGTTACAAAGCAGGCATGGCTTTGTGGGGTCAACCATTGCTGGTCTTCGCTGCTGCCTAGTGTGCCGCACTGCTGAGGGAATGGGCACAGGGCTGGCAACGGGGATTCGCTGTGGTGGTCTTGGCAGCAGCTTTGGTCTGGTGTCCTGAGCCGCACTCATCAGAGGCACTTTCCTGTTACAAATTAGAAGCATATCTTTTAGTGTAGGGGGCGGTTCTAAAGGTAAGCTTAAAATTGCTGCTCAACACTGTTCATTTGCATTTGTAAATGCCATTTCCTCTAAAACCTCTTCTCTTGCATTCTCTTTTTTAACTTGAATTTCAATAGCTCTAGTTAATCTTTCTACAAATTTCAGAAAAGGCTCTGATGGTAGCTGCCTGTTCTTGCTATATGGCTAGAATCGGCCTTCAGGTTGGAGGGTAAAGAAGGCTTTTTCAGCTGCATCTTTGACTCTTTCAAGTGCCTCTACAGGAATTACTGCAGCTTGGATTGGGGCCAAAGACCATTGACCCTCACCAGAGAGATGCTCAATGGTAATTGGCATGCCATTGGCATCCTTTGCTGTGTTTGGATCAGCATGCAAATCTGGGAGAGCCTCTTTCAGCAGTTGTTTCCATGCTGATTCCCATAATTTGAATTCAGTAGAGGTCATGAGGCACAAAAAAAGCTGTTTTAAATCATGTGGCACTACTGCAGTCCTGCCCAGTTCGGCATTTAAAAGACCACGGAAGTATGGGCTATGTGGGCCATACTCTTTGTGTACTTTGCAGACCTCTTTCATTATTTGTTGTTAAAAAGCTTTCCAATTAGCGGTTGGGACTCCTCCCCCTTGCCCTGCATGCTGATATGTAACAGGGGCGAATGACAAAGTGGGACCCTGTATTGGGTCTGCGGTTCCCTGCTCCCTATCTTTTGAATTGGAGGCATTGGGATCACATGTACAGCTATGGGGACAAGCAGTGGGCATGCCCCCACCGTGGGAACATGGGGAGGGGGCAAGAACACCGTGGGAACAGGGGGCGGGGACAGGGGGCTGGCAGGGGGTGGGGATGCCTGGTGACATCATGTCAGCAGATAGCCCCTGGGAGGAGTAGAGGGGCGGAGCTGAGGGAGTGACAGGTGAGGTGGGGGTAGGGAAGGTATCACGAGTATCAGAGGGGGTGGAGGCTGAGGGGGAAGTTTTGGGATGCTGGGTGGAATCATGGGAAGGAGACCAGGAATGGCATGGTGCCATGTGGCATCCTCCATTTTCTTGGTCCCCTGGGCACTGGGAGCCATTTTGGGGGTCACTGCTCTCCGAAAAGCTAACGTGCTCGGGGTTTCAGAGCAGGGGACACAGGGGTTTGGGGACAATTCCACGTGGTCTGGCCAGGACTTTTTGGACAGTTGAACTCAGGCATTTTAAGGTGCTCAGGGAGCCGGCTTCCCTGGGTGTGAGCAGAGTCTGCTCTCTTTAAAATACCAAGTTTTGGGGTAGGAGGTTCAGAGTTGTGGGGGGGGGGAGAAATAGGAAGAGCAGAGGTACATTCCTTGTTATTTGGCTTTTCTTTCACTTCCCTTTGTTTGAGTAAGGCTGATTGAACTTGTAAACTCCAAAACACAAATTTAGCTGAGGATGTGTCCCCACACTTAACCAAGGTTATCAATTCTTGCCTCACTTTGTCCCAGAATTGGATATTGTGGACTTGTTCAGGAGAAATCTGTGGGAAGTGTAGTAAAAGCCAGCATATAAACTGTTTCAATTTCCCTTTAAGGAATGTTACATTTCCACTGACTAAAATTCCAACAATCTGATAATACACTCCTTTTTGTGCCGTGCTTAACTTAGAGCCCATTTTAGATGTAAAAGGCACAGCACAATCTCCTGCCGACCAAAAACAAAACCAAATCAGCTACCGATTTCCAAAAAACCGCAGTTAAGAAGCGAAAACACGCAGATCTTTAGCCTTGTACAGCGCAGCAGTCTGTGCTGCTTTTAAAAGTGCCGCCAGCAACGGCACGGAATCAGAACTTGCCGCACTGTGCTGGGGGATAGGCAGAGCCCCCCCGCCCACACTGCAAACCTGAAACCAGAGCCGCCCCGTGCCATGCAAGCTAACCCGCGCCGCACTGCAAACCCAAGTCGAGCAAGTGGCGCCACCCCGTGCTGCGCTGAGAAAGCTCAAAAGCCGAGCCGGCGCTGTGCCGCTGCGAAGGGGAGGGGCAGGGAGAGCCCCTCCGTTCACTCTGAGCCAGCACCGCGCTGCAGACTCTCTGCCACATGAGTTCTAAAAATGGCAAAGCCATGCCGGTCTGGGCTATGCCTAACACATTATCACTCCCACTCTGCGGGGCTGTGCAGCCTTTCTGTGCTCTGAATAAGAGCGAAAAAAGCAGATCTCTCATCAGAGACTGTATTAGAGTTTCCACCCAGTATGGAGCGGAGATACTCACGCCAAATCGGTGCGATCGGTGCCGTGGTCTGAAGGGTCTTCTCTCCACCTGAATAGGACTCCTGAGGGCAGGAGGAGCTACCCTATTCTCCCTCTCAGAAAGTCTGCTCACCAAAAAGGAGCTGCGCTTTCCAGAGGCGCAGAATGTCCCCGAGGCTTCTATGGGATGGATCCCAAAGTCTCTGCTGGGAGAGCTATGCCATCAAAGCTCTGCCACTGGGTGCTAAGCAGCCTTAAAGTCTTTCCATGGTGTTCTGACGCTCCAGGAGCTCCAGAGTGCCTCCTCAGGGCTGCAGTATCGGAGCAACCGCACATTGTGACACCAATATATTGGAATAATTACCAACATAGCCAGATGAGACATGCCTGACCTTGTCTGGCCCTTGCTGCTTGACCAAAAAGCGGCAACTGTGGTGTTTTCACCTCAGAGACACTTTTGGCTAGCTGGATGCTGCAGCTGGGCGCTTGGAGGCAAGTCCAGGCATGCAGGAGCTCAGTTTTACCTCTGGCAGAGAAGCTTTAAGGCGAGGTGAAAGAAAGGAGTTGGTTCTGATGGAGAGTTTTGATCCAGAGCTTTATTCCTGGTCTACAGGCCTCTGAATCAGGCAAAGCTCCAACAGAACTCTCGAACCTCGTGGTTTGCTCGCCCTTTTACTCGGGGGAGAGGGGGAGGGAAGGAACATGGGGGACCACCAACCAGGTATGGGGGGGTGGAAGTCTCGAGGGACAAATGACACCTGGATGGCCCAATGTCCCTCCAGGGGTGGAAGGCATCTTTTGAATTCTGCCAATCACTCAACGCCCTTCTGGAATGCCAGGATTGACAGACAGTGCTCAGCAGGGGTCAGGGTGTGGAAAGGAGAGGTGATTGACACACCTGGGGAAGAAATCTTCAGGGAGAAACCCGGGGTATCTGAGGCAAACCATGACATCACACAGCAACACTGAGGCTTCTCATCTTCCCAGGAGAAGAAATCCTGGTGAAGGGATTTTTCAGAAAATATCATGGTGACACCCCAGTTACTTCTCATTATCTTTTACAATCCAATTACACACTGATTCACAAACTATTGCCTACCCCCATTGAGATGAACCTCACTCTGGTAAAGCAATTGTTGCTTCACCAGGATTTAATTGAAATTTTAGAAAAAATCAAGAAAAATGGACAAAAACCCCTGGTAACTGTTCATCACAATGTGAAATAAATATATTGGGTTTTGGAGAGAGTAAAGAAAGATGCTGAACACAGGTGGTGGGATACTGATTTTGGGTGGTCATCTACTGCTACAGGTGTCCTAAACAAATTGTGTTATCCCATCATTGTTCTTTTGATTTTGGTTTTCATTGGTTTTATTTTATCAGCAATCCCATACATCATGAATTGGAAAATGATGAAACTATTGACACAATTGACATCTATAATGAATGCACACAATTTAGTCAATACCCCATTTACTGTAGACACTCCCAGAGTTATTGACACAAGGTGAATTAAACGAGCATAAAAGTAAGCAATTGGCCCTTGTGACAAGAATTTGGATTGTGTTGTAATTTTTAATTAAAATTTATTATTTATCTTTTAATAAGAAATTGAATGTATATTTTTAATTGAAAATTGATTATTTGTTTGGTTTTCCGTTTCCTTATTTCCTTTCCTTTATCTTTTTCCTACTTTTCTTTTCCTGTCTAATTTTCCTTCTCTGTTTTTCAGGATATGCTACCAACATTGATGAGTGCTGAAGACTTCAGAACAGCACTACAGATGGAGCTCTCTCGAGGACAATCATGAGTCACGGGGTGGTGTAAGAGACAGTCCCTTGTTTCCTTCATTTGCCTCACGATTGCCGCAAGGATCCTGAAGACACCCAACAGGAGTTCTGGCCTGACGGAGGTGGATGCCTGCCAAGTGATTGTTTGCAGGTGTGCTCACTGCGCTTTCACAGAACACTGCTTTGAACAGGTTCTGACAAGCGGTGGCTTGTCCTTTCATGCTTGCACCTGCTTCACAGACCAAGGGGTCTCAACAAAATGGCCCATGAATCTTCCCCCACCTTTACACCAGATGCCACTTGCTTTGGATTAAGACTATATAAACTGCAACTTTCTGAGATGACTTTGGTGAACCCCCATGGACGACGGTGAATCTATGTAGCAGGACCATGAGGATTCCATCTTGTTGGTATCTATATTCCCCCCCTCTCTTTTTCCTTTCTATCCTTTATTTCCTTTTCTGATTCCTCTATTGCATTTGCTGTTGGCCCTCAATAAAGGTGCATTTCTTGTGATTAAACTGATAGTCCCCTGCTGTTTGTCTTTTGCAATTTTGGGATCGGTAAATGAACCATCACGACTCGCTTGCCCCAGCGGATTGTGACATGGTGATAGGTGGCCATGTTGGACACAGCAACCATGAAGCAATTAAAATCCCTGTTGACAGAAGGAAAAGTGCCAGCAAAACCTCAACTCTGGACATGAGGAGAGTTGACTTCAGGCTGCTCAAGGAGCTACTGAGAAAGATCCTCTAAGAAAATGCTTTTGCAGGTGCTGGAGTCCATCAGTGCTGGTCACTTTTTAACCATCACCTCATAAGGGCACAGGAGCAGCAAGTCACAAATGTCAGAAGTCAAGTAGATGAGGCAGAAGGCCAGCTTGGCTGAACAGGATTCTTCTCTTGGAAATAAGGCAAAAAATGACAGTGTATGCCCAGTGGAAGCAAGGTCAAATGACATGGGAAGAATACAGAGATGCTGCTCGCTACCACAGGGAAAAAAATTTGTTTGGCCAAAGCTCACCTGGAGTTGAAGCTGCCAGAACTGTGAGGGACAATAAAAAGAGTTTTTTAAAGTATATTAATGTTACATGGAGTCGTGGGTTGGAGACAGACACACAACACAACACAACACTGAGAGTCATCAGCAAACAGCAATGAGTTTACTATGGCTGCCCTTTTTATAGGGCATTTGAATCTCCCGGCTTAGATAGCAGATTAATAGGGACCTCTCTCCACCCAACTCTCTGGCCAGTGGTGTATCTGCATTTAGGCTTGAACAGGGTTGGCTGAGGTCTTTGTTACTTCTTTTCTAGAATGAGCCAGGTCAGCCAAACTGGATTTGTTATGACCAGATTTATCTTGTTCAGCTACAGACTAGTTGTGCTGTGACATATTAATGGCAATAGGCAGTGTAAAAATAACACCAGCTATTACAGAATGAGGATGGTCACCTTACAAAAAAGGACATGGACAAGGCAGAGATGTTTAATGCTTTCTTTGCCTCTGTCTTCAACACAGATGATGGGCTAAGGGGATCCCAGTGCCCTGAGCTGGAGGACCATGACTGAGAGAATGATCAACTCCCAGTTGGCCCTGAACTTCTGTGGGATCTGTTGCTCCAGCTGGATACCTACAAATCTATGGGGCCTTATGGAATTAATCCAGTAATCCTCAAAGAGATGCTGATGTCATCACAAAACCTCTGTGATGATTTTTCAGTGGTCTTGGGAATCCAGAGTGATCCCAGCTAACTGGAAGCTGGCAAAAGTTGTCCTGACTTTCAAGAAGGGCAAGAAGGAGGACCCTGGAAACTACAGGCCTGTTAGTCTCACTTCAGTGCCTAGTAAAGTTTTGGATAAGGTTATTCTGGGAGGTATTGAAAAACATCTTAAAGACAATGCAGTCATTGGTCATAGCCACACAGCTTCATGAGAGGAAAGTCTTACTTATGAAACTTTATTTCCTTTTATGACAAAGTTACCCACCTAGTTGATCAAAGGAAGCCAATTGATATAATCTTTTTTGATTCCTTAAAGCTTCTGATACTGTCTCCCAAGATCCTTCTGAACAAAATGTCCAGCCCACAGCTGGATAAACACATAATGCGATGGGTGAGCAACTGGCTCATGGTTGGGCGCAAAGGGTTATAGTGAATGGGGTGTCATCAGACTGGCCACCTGCCACTAGTGGGGTTCCACAGGGCTCCATCTTAGGCCCTGTGCTCTTCAACACCTTCATTAATGACTTGGACACAGGACTGGAAGGGATGCTAAGTAAGTTTGCAGATGATACAAAACTGTGAGGAGCTGTTGACTCCCTTGAGGGCAGAGAGGCCCTGCAGAGAGACCTTGACTAATTAGAGGACTGGGCAATCACCAACCATATCAATTTCAACAAGGGCAAGTCCTGGAATGTGCACCTGGGATGGGGCAACCCTGGATGTGCAGACATACTAGAGAATGAGATGCTGGAAAGCAGTGCCACAGAAAGGGACCTGCAGGTCCTGGTCAATGGCAAGTTGAATATGAGTCAGCAGTGCCCTGGCAGCCAGGAGGACCAACTGTGTCCTGGAGTGCATCAAGCACAGCTGTGATAATCACATATCCTCTGAACAAAGAGAGACATAGCTGTCCCAGGATTTTCCTGGGAAGCTGTGAGAAGCTGTAAGAAAGCTCAGAGAAAGAATTAAAACAATTATTATCTCAATCTCTGCACCTGGCAGGCAATCTCTGTTTGTCAAAGATAGTCGAGAAGGAGTTGTCCCTTCTTGACCAATAGGTGAGAGAAGATTCCTAAAGGCCAATCAGGTCTTAGGTCTACCATTGTTTCTATAAGAACTGTGAATTTCTAATAATAAAGTGCTTTTCATGCCTTCTGATGATGGAGTCTCTGTATCACCTTTGTCTGTCCCCGATACCCCTTCAGTGATACACAGCATCACCAGCCAGTCAAGGGAGGGGATCATCCCACATTAGTCTACACTAGTGCGACCTCACCTCGAGTGCTGGGGGTAGTTTTGCTCATGACAGTATAAGAAAGATATAAAGCTAATAGACAGTGTCCAAAGGAGGGCAACAAAGTTGGTGAAGGGCCTTGAGTGGAAGCCATATGAAGAGCATCTGAGGTCACTTGGCTTGTTCGGCCTGGAGAAGAGGACACTGAGGCCAGACCTCATTCCAGTCTACAACTTTGTGAGGGGAAGAGGAGGGGCAGACACTGATCACTCCTCTGTGGTGACCAGGGACAGGACCAGAGACAATGGCCTGAAGTTGTGTCAGGGGAAGCTTAGGTTACATATTAGAAAAAGATTCTTCCCCCAGAGGGTGGTTGGGCACTGGAACAGGCTCCCTAGGGAATGGTCACAGCACCAAGCTTGACAGGGTTCAAGAAACATTTGGACAATACTCTCAGGCACATGGTGTGAGTCTTGGGGATGGTGCTGTGCAGGGCCAGAAGGTGGACTCAATCCTTGTGGGTCCCTTCCAACTGAGCTTATTCTGTGATTCTTTGAAATGCCAAGAGTTTCTAATAGCAACATGCAAAACCATCACTACAGAAGAGTATAAGCATCATGTACATTGGGCAGGTGTTCAGTAGAAAGGAACCATATTTCTAAATTCCCAGTTCTGAGTGAATAAAAGAGGGCCTCTGAAATTTGTTCAGAGGGATCTGGAAAAGAGCATAACATAGCTCCAGGCAGACAAGTTTGGGTTTTTTTAACTTGCATTTGACCCTATTCACAGCATTTCAATCCATTAATTTCTTTTTAATTTTTTCTGCAAAATTTCAGATTACAGAACCATGAAACATATCACAGAATCACAGACTGGGTTGGGTTGGGAGGGACCCCAGTGGTCCAACCTCATTGTTTGTGGGTAGAAAAGGGTTAAAAACAGAATATTGGTGAGAAGAAAGAGTTGTGTTTAAAATTGTTTTCTCTCCATATGACCTTGCAGCTGGGGATGCTAAAAATATCCAGTCTGGGAAATTTCTCATTGTTGACAAGTGGAATTTCTTTAGAAAATAACAGAATATTGTTAAAGACTTGAAAGCATTCTTCCCATAGGCTTGGGGCCTCTTTGTAAGGAGGGAAGTTCAGAGATTGAAAAACACACCCTGGAAAAAGATTGCGCATGCTCTGGACCCTTTCATATGTAACACAAGGCTTAGGCCTCACCGCTTTTTGCCTCTGCTAAGCTTAGACATGCACGTGTCCCTGTTTTGCAAGCAAAATAATGGAATAAATATTTTCTTCATACTTCAGTGGCCATCTTGGTATTACCTGCATATATTTGGTTCACACACTGCTCAAGCAGGGTCATTCTAGAGCACATGGCACAGGATTGCATCCATATCTAAGTTTGACCTGGGGCCGTTGGGGGGGTCTGATCCGGCTAGCTCTGGACCCCTGGCCCTTCATAGTCTCACAAGGACAAAAGTAAAAGACTGGAGGCGCTCTTTCTCCTTGGGACAAACATCTCATGTTTATTGTGGAACCACTCCAAGAGGTCTGGGAGAGAGAAAAAGAGATCGATTGTGTGATGGCGGGAGATTTTAAACCCAGGGGAAAGGGGCCACAGCCAATGGAATACAAGTGATGGGAGGGGCAAGGGGAGGAGTAACCTGGGGACAGACCACCACCACAGGGGCTTTGGGGGAGAGGGGAAAAACTGAACAAACCATGTGATACAAGCATACTATTCAGTGCAAAATACCAAACCCAGTGCAAAACAACAGCTAAATAAACTAATTAGTGCAATACAACATCCATACAGTTCTTGAATATCTCCAGTGAGGGAGACTCTACATCATCTCTGGACAATCTTCCAGTGCTCGGTCACTGCACAGGAAAGAAGTTCTTCCTCATTTTTAGGTAGAACTTCCTCTGCATCAGTTTCTGCCTGTTGCCTCTTGTCCCATTGCTTGGCACCACTGAGAAGAGCCTGGCTCCATCCTCTCAACACCCTCCCTTCAGATACACTGATGAGGTCTGGTCTCAGTTGTCCCTTCTCAAGGCTGAACAGGCCTATCTCCCTCAGCCTTTCCTAGTAAGAGAGATGGTCCAGTCCCTTAATCATCTTTATCGCATTTTGCTGGACCCACTCCAGGAGCTCTATGTCTCTCTTTGTCCTGAGGAGCCCAGAACTGGACACAGAACTCCAGATGTGTCCTCACCTGGGCTGAGTAGAGGGGCAGGATCACTTCCCTTGACCTGCTGGCAATGTTTTTCCTAATCCACTCCAGGAGACCATTGGCCTTGTTGGCCGCAAGGGCACTGCTGGCTCATGGACAGTTTGCTGTCCACCAGGACTTTCAGGTCCTTCTTTGCAGAGCTGCTCTCCAGCAGTTTGGCCCCCAGCCTCTACTGGTGTCCAGGGTTATTCTTCCTCAGGTGCCAGACCCTGCACTGGCCTTTGTTGAATTTCTGACAGTTCTTATCTGCCCATCTCTCCAACTTGTCAAGGTCTGCACAGCACTCTGGGGTATCAGCCACTCCTCCCAGCTTTGTGTCACCAGCAAACTTGCTGAGGAGGCATCTACTACCCCTTCAGCCAAGTCACTGACAAACAAGTTAAACACTACTGGGCCCAGTACTGAACCTTGGGGGATGTTGCCACATTAGACCCTGTGCCACTGATTATGACCCTCTGGTGAATCATGATTTTAAAAAGTGAAGATTTTAGCTGAGGGATAGAAACAATTTACATTGATCAGGATGTAAGTTAAGTAGGTACACGATAGGTTAATGATTGTTAGATACTTATGCTAGAGCTGATTATTCCATTATGAGCTTGCTTGTAGAATAGAGTGGAGTAAGTGAACCATTATGAGAACATGTTAAAACCAGTAAAACAATGGTTAGTACCTGGGCTTTACATCAATCAATTACAAAGCAGGGGGCCTTGAATCGTGCCAGAGGGTCACAAAGACCTGATGAAGACTCTCCTGACTTCATCCTTCAAGACCACTGACCCAATTCGAGACCACCGACCCAAGTCAATAGAATAATTGCACAGGCGTGAAGGACTAATAGCCTCATTTTATTACAGAGAGGGGATGGGAAGGTCTGGGGTTATGCATATGTATTGTATGTAAGATCTTGGGAAATAAATAGAGGGTAAAGAACCTTGTACAGTGAGATTGCACCTTTCGTGCCCCCCACCGGTGTAATAAACATACCACTTTCTAACTTTAACTAGTTAGAGAGTCTTTGTCCGTGATCTCCAGTTTTAACGACTCACCGGGATCTGCCTTTCAGCCAGTTCTCAATCCACTTCCCTGTCTACTCAGCCACTCCACAGTTCCTGAGTTTGCCTATAAGGATGTTGTGAGAGACAGTGTCAAAAGCCTTGCTGAAGTCAAGGTAGACAATATTCACTGCTGTCCCCTCATCTGTCCACAGAACCATAGAATCACAGAATGTTAAGGGTTGTGAAGGACCTTAAAGATCATCTAGTTCCAACTCGCCTGTCATGGGCTGGGACATCTCCCGCTAGACCAGGTTGCTCAAGACCTTCTCTGATGCAGCCTTGAGCACTTCGAAGGATGAGGTATCTACAACCTCCTTGGGCAACCTGTTCCATTGTCTCACCACCCTCACTGTAAAGAATTACTTCCGAATATCCCACCTAAATTTCACCTCCTTCACTTTGTACCCATTACTCCTTGTCCTGTCACTGCAGTTCCTGATGAAGAGTCCCTCTCCATCTTCCCTGTAGGCCCCTTCAGATACTGGAGGGTACTGTGAGGCCTCCACACAACCTTCTCTTTTCCAGACTGAACAGCCCCAACTTTTTCAACCTGTCTTTGTAAGGGAGCTGGTCTGGTCCTCTTATCAACTTTGTTGGCCCTTCTCTGGACTTGTTCCAAATGTTCCATGTCCTTCTTATGTTAGGGGTGTTGTAGAATGAGCTGTTTGTCTGGGATGAGCCATTTGTTGGGTGCAGGGAAAACTTGGGGCTCAATATGAGTCATTAGCAAGTTCCATTTATTGAAGAGAGCATCAGACACTTATACAGCAAGTAATAAGCTCATGAATATTCTGTAATTTACACCGTCCATTGGCCACACCACAACATCAGTTCCTTCTCATTCCTTAGGGGTTACATCTCTCTTTTCTCATGTCTCTTTCACTATTTGTTATACTACAGCTAGGCCCAAGGACACGTTATCTTGCAGGTGCAGGACTTGGAATTAGCCACGGCCTTGTACTTTTCCAATCTCTAGTCAGCTAAAATCCCAACATAGGGGCACCAGAACTGAATGCAGTACTTCAGGTAGGATCTCACAAGAGCAGAGTAGAGGGACAGAATCACCTCCCTCACTGTTGGCCATGCTCTTTTGGATGCAACCCAGGACATGGTTGGCTTTCTGGGCTGCGAGCACTCTCTGCTGAATCATGGTGAGTTTTCCATCACATGTCACCCCCAAGTCCTTCTCCACAGAGGTGCTCTCAATCACTTCTCTGACAAACCTATAGGTGTGCCTGGGATTGCTGTCACCCAGGTGTAGGATCTTGCACTTTGCTTTGTTGATCTTCATTAGCTTTGCATCAGCCCATCTCTCAAGTGTGTCAAGGCCCCTCTGGACAGCATCCCTTCCCTCCAGCCTGTTGACTGTACCACACGGCTTGGTGTCATCAGTAAACTTGCTGAGGGTGTTCTTGATCCCACTGTCCATGTTGTCGACAAAGATGTTGAACAGTATTGGCCCCAGTCCCCACCTGAGGGATGCCATTCATCACTGGTCTCCATGTGAACAATGAGCTGTTGACCACAACACTTTGCAAGTGACCATCCAGCTAGTTCTTTATCCACTGAGTGGTCCTTGAGTCATTGAGACCCTCAGTCTCCTCTTTGTCCAGGGTAGTCAGGTGTCCTGTTTCCTTCCAGTGAGGGATTGTCACCAAATTATCAAAAACTGGGTAAAATAAAATTCCTTAACACCAATTTTTAGTTTTAAAGAGGGCATCATTTATTCAGGACCCTGGAGTGGCAGGGGGCATAACTCCTCCTAACATGCCCCTCAATTTCTATAAGCTTGTTGCTGATATACAGTCACTAAATGTGTATTATAATTTGTCCATTACCATAAAAACCCACCCCATGTTCCCCAAGTTCCCAAATTCATTCCTTGCTTTCACTGTAGTTGCATTCCTGAGACCGATGTTTCCTCCTTATCTTCCAGCATCCTTGCTTGGGTAGCAATTTCTGCATGCCTTGATTCTCTGCTAAAGGTCTCTGCTAAAAGTTCACAGTTACAGTGTCTTTGTACTAAAAGCTCACAGTTGCAGTAGAAATTGAATTAATCTTTTTGGTATCAGACTCACATTATCCCTAGTGTTTCTTTTGCTTGCATCATATCTATAAAAGACCTTCCTGTTATCCTAGATATCCCTGGCCAGACTCAATTCTACATGAGCCTTGGCTTCCCTAACCTTGTCCTTTGTTAGTTTCCTGCACAATTTCCTTGTATTCCTCCCAGGCCACCTGTCCTTGTTTCCATTTTTTGAAAGCTTCTTTTTCCACTCTGAGTTTGCCCTGAGCTCCTTATCCATCCATGGAGGCATCCTGGTGGTTTTGCCCAATTTCCTCCTTGTTGGGATATTATGTTTTTGTCCACTTGTTCCGTGGAGCCGGTGGTCTGAGACAGGACAACACACACACCTCAAAGCTCCATGTGACAAACAGCGTGTTTTATTGTTGAGAGCTTTCTTTTATAGGGAGTTCAAAACTCCCAGGTCTGAACTGCTGATTGGTCTGATCCCCACACAGCCCAGCTCCTCACCAGTGAGATGTCTGCAGCCCAGGGTGGAATGTGATTGGGTGAAGTCCATGTGCAGATTTAAATCCAACCTATCCCTGCCTCATCTGTGGACCTGTTTTACCTCTAGGCTTGTGGAATCCTCTGGATCCTTCACCCTCAGGGAAATCTCCAGAGCATTGCCTTGGAGAGACTTACCAGAGTTTCCCCCACCTGGGCGGACAGAAAGGACTTCCTCATGGAGTCTTGCACAACACCATGAACCACTCTTGTTCCATTCTCCATATGCCTCAAATTCTAGTGGTTTCTCCTTTCCCTGTTCCCTCATTGGTCATGGTATCCCTGGTGGCTGGCCCCGTCTTCCATGAAGGCCAATGCCCTTTGCCCTGCCCTTTGTGCCCTTCCATACTTAAGCTTGTACAGATCACATGGTCTAGTCTTTTGTCTCTGGTTTCCCTTTGGCGTGCTGCAATAAACCACACTGGAACTGACCATACAAAAGGCCCTTCTGCCTGTCTTCGCTGAGCTAGCCATGGTGAGTGTGGTGTGTGTGGACTTGACTGCTTTGCCTGAATGCTTACCCAAACAGCCTTTCCACAGGAGATGCTAACTGGGGAATAAGTATAGGTAGCAGCAACCATCTAAACCCCACGCTGCTACATCGACTGGCCAAGGTTGAAGGTCTGATTTATTTGGCAGCTACAAACTAGCTGCAAACCGTGACTGTCTTGCTTTACAAGACAGGTGTCTGCTAGGGAAGGCAGAAAAGCCTTCCTTGGAATTAAGAATATAAACCCCCTCCCTCCCTCTGAATTATTAGAATTTTGAAATTAAGGGGCTCTCAAGCAAAGATAATAGGAATAACAGTTCTTTACTAGTATGTATAATAAAGCAAACAAATAACAATAACTACGGCATTAACAACAAAACAGAACTAGGAATCCAGTCCCAGCTTTTTTGGTTGCAACACTTTCCCCTTTGGTGTAGTTATGGTCACAGCCAGCAGGGGTGCTGGCAGGCTCCTAGTGGACAGGGCAGGTGTGGTGATCCCCACGTGGCTGCAGGGGGCGCTCTGGCATAGGCTCAGGGAGTACGTGGTAATGGTGGCTCGGCCGAGATGAGAGGGGGATGGAAGAGAGGCTTGTTTCACAAACTCTTGTGGCAGTTGATCTCATTGCTCCTAGCAGGACTCTCAGTAGCAGCAGGCTGGAATGGTGAGGATGAGCAGAAATTTTGGGGCAGTGGACAAGAATGTCTCAAAACTCCACAGTAAATAGCTGGAACTTGCAGGATGTCTTGGCAGGGCAGGGAGATGCAGGGCCCAGCAGCAGAAGAAAGGTTTTTTGCTGGGTTATGGTGGTGGCAGTGAAACTCCTTTTCCCGACCCACCAGTCTGACTGTCTTCGGTAGGAGAAGGCAGCAGGAGATGGAGCCTCGCAGTGGTGTCGAATTTTCTTTATAGTGACTTTAGCCTGTCTCCCTTTTGGTGCTGAGAGAGTGAGAGCCAGAGTTAGAAGTCACGCCCTCGCCCCTTCCCCCCACCCCGCCTGTCTCAAGCACTAATCTATTAGTGGTTTGTTAGCAACTCAATGGGAAAAAATTCTACAGGTTATATAGAAAGAACAGAAAAAAACCCCCAACTCCCAACATTATTTATCCTGAATTTTTTCCCATTCTAGCATATTACATTAAATTTAAATGTTTAAAATATATATTCATATATGTACTACTTTAATTATATACATATATATATATACATATATATATATATATACATGCAGATATAGATATAAGCACACCTTTATGGATCGTTCACTTTAAAATGAGGTCCCTTTGAGGTATGCATTGGGTCTCTCTATCCTTTTGTATTACTTACCAGGTGCAACCTGGTCTCTGAGCAAAGACAACCCCACAGATGGGATTGTCTTTGCTGGAGGTAGAATTAACTTAAAGTTTTTCTCAGCATACCTCTCAAATGCACTACTGGGACTTTATTTTTATTTGTTGTTCTCAAGGGCTTAGATTGGGTAGGGCCTGCTCAGTTAGTGGAACCTCAGGTGTTCGCTAACCATGTGGCTTTTGCTAAATTAATTACCTAGTTCTTGAAAGTCTTCCTACCTAGTGCCTTTAAAGTGGTTTTAAGCAGGCTATTGCACTGTTTATTTGTTTTAGCTGTTGGTGTATGATAAGGAATATGGTACACTTACTCATTGTCATGTTTTCTAGCTCAGCTGTTTATAAGGTTATTCTTGAAATGAGTCCTGTTGTCTGATGTAATCTTTTTAGGGATACCATGCCTCCACAGGACATGTTTTTCAAGGCTCAGGATGGTGTTCTGGGCAGCGGTATGAGGTACAGGGTAGGTTCCTAGCCATCCAGTGGTGGTTTCTACCATGGTCAGCACGTAGCGCTTGTTTTGGTCGGTTTGGGGAAGGGTGATTGTCCTGGGTTGACTATATGATGCTTTTATCCCCAATCGTCTCATTCTGTTTATGTTGAATAATAAGTTGGGACCTTTAAGAGTGTTCCAGAGAGTGAAGGGGGGGGAGAGAAAAAGTGCACAGTTTGTTTTCAGACACTGTACTCCACTCCTCCACATTCCTCCTCCTGGACTGTTGTTGTCTGCGGATAGACAGCAGGACAGAGCTCTTCTTTTGCTTTTTAGTTAGTGTTAGCTAGATGAGGCAAAGAAGTTCCCTGGACTGTTTTTTTTTCCTTTTCTTTGGACCTCTTGAAACCTGCTCTGGACTGAACACCCAGTAGAGCACCGGCAGCTCACATCTCTGCCCCACCAGGCCAAGCCTGGCCTGACACAATTCCAGCACCGGAGGGACTAATAAGAGACTGAGTGAGCTGCAACCCAGGGACGGGGTTTTCTCAGATTGTCATCTCTTTTAGAGTGGCAAGGGGTCTCATTGTTTGATATTGTTTTGGTTTTATTGTTTAATAAACAGGTTTTTTCCACCTTTCTCCAAGGAGGTATTTTTTCCTCCCGGACCAGTTGGGGGGAGGGGCCGATTGGATCTGCTTTTCCCACCAGAGCTCCTTTGGGCAATTCTTCCCCAAATTTGCTCTAAACCTGGACAAATACATGAATTGGCGCCCAACGCATGGCTGGAAAAGGTGGAAAAAAGCTCTATTAATTGTGTGTTTGTTGTTGTTAAAGCAGTCAGTAGCCATGCTGCTTGAATCCATACTGTCTCTGGGGGTGAAAGCCTTCGTGTGGCTCTGGGCTCTAGACCTTTTTGAAGTTTCAATACCTTTCTGGTCACTAGGATTATTGTCCATAACACATAATTTTTACGGTAGAGGGGTACAGATTGGAATAGCTGTTGTGCTGGCCTTGGTGATAATGATTTATAAAGCGTTTACAAAGATACTGGCGTCTATTTACAATATGTATGGTTTATGGTTTCTTCATCCTACCCTGCATCCCAATTCCAGTAGTACATTTTGGGAATTTATTAGTAATTACACTCAGTCTGTTAGAGGAGAAGCCAAGAATAAGGCTTTCCAGCCTTTCCTTTCCTTCTTCTCCTTTGGATCTGTTATGTCACTTTTTGAGAATGTTCAGTTTCCCCTGAATGTTAAAGAAACCATCTTTCTGGTATCTAATCTGGTAAGCTTCCTCTATATGGTCTGCAGCTTCTTTAGAATGAGGGCTGAGATATCCAGAGGAGCTGGTGAGACCCCTGACCCAGAAGCAGATGCAGGCGTGAAAAATCCTGAGTGGTGTGGAGAATGAGAAAATATAGGCCAAACCCTGAAGGAATTTTCTGATCCTGTAGACTGGGATTTTCCATGGGAACAAATTCAGAACCCAGCTGAGGTGGGGAAATACCTGAAAGAGAAGTGCCATGGTGATTCTAAGGAGAAAAGGCTAATTGCAATAAGCAGGGCCCTGGCCTATGTTTATCGCACTTTGTTAGATAGTGTAGGGCAGCAGACAGAGGCAGGGGGACAGGGACATAAAGCAGCAGCTATACCAGTCACTCAAGCTGTAGCTGACAGCCCAGGCTTGAAGCCAGCAGCCAAACCAGATAGTGAGCCTAAGCCAGCATCTAAACCCATGGCTGTTGCTACCAGTACTAGAAGTGGGAAATGCATGGAAAAAATTAATCGACCAGTGGATGATGATGATGATGATGGTGATACAGGAGAAGGAACCTCGATGCCTCCTGACAAAATCAGGAGTCAAAGCAGCAGGTGCAAGATCAGACGCAAATATTGAGTCTTATTCCCTGAAGGACCTTCGTGGCCTAAGGCAGGATTACACCCGACGACCTGATGAATCCATAATTAGTTGGCTGGTCTGTCTCTGGGATGCTGCAGGCGAGGCTACAATTCTGGATTGTACTGAAGGGAGGCATTTGGGATCCCTGTCACAGGATCCTGTCATTGACCAAGGAATGATGAGCGGGGCTAACCCTCACAGCCTCTGGGAACGGGCCCTAAGAAGTGTAGCACAAAGATACATGTGCGCAGACGATATCTATATGCAGCAAACCCAGTGGAAAAGCATAGAACAAGGGATTCAACACTTGAGGGAAATGGCAGTGGCAGAGATTATCTTCTCAGATGATGGAAACACTGTAAATCCAGACTTGGTACCATGCGCATCTGTGATGTGGAGAAAACTTGTACGACTTGAGCCACGAGAATACGCTTCTGCTTTAGCAATAATGAAGCAGGATGATGGTGAGGAGACTGTGCTGGATATGGCAAAGAAGCTCCGAGCATATGCAGACACTGTGCATGGCCCAACACATGCCAGAATTGCAGTGGTGGAAACACGTCTGCAAAAATTAGAAGACAAGATGGAGGAGGGTCACAAGAAACTGAGGGAGGAGATTAAAGAGGGCTTTCTCCAAATCTTGGCAGTGCAGATCAGAGGTTCTGGTACCCAACGCAGACGTTCCCCAGATGGCGAGAGAAGGTACATCCCACAAGCTGAGCTGTGGTTCTACCTGCGTGATTGTGGAGAAGACATGGGGAGATGGCATAGAAAACCTACCGCTGCTCTGGCACAACGGGTGCGTGAACTGAAGACTCAGAGAGGAAGTTCCAAAAGGGAAGCAGCTCCAGTGACCAGTAACCGAACTGTCACATATGATGATAATGACAATATTTTTGATCCCCTTGAAGGACCCTCCAAGGCATATGCCCAGGGAAAGAAGGACTACCAGGCTTAGAGGGGCCCTGCCTCTAGCCAGGTAGAGGCTAGGGAAAACGTGTTTTTTGGACTGTGTGGATTCGTTGGCCTGGCACATTTGAACCACAAGAATACAAAGCTTTGGTCGACACTGGTGCACAATGTACATTAATCCCAATGAGACATGTGGGGACAGAGTCTGTTTCTATTGCTGGTGTGACAGGGGGATCACAGCATTTTACTTTGGTGGAAGCTGATGTGAGCCTAACTGGAAATGAGTGGAAGAAACACTCTATTGTGACTGGCCCAGAGGCCCCATGCATTTTAGGCATAGACTTCCTCCGAAGTGGGTATTTCAAAGACCCAAAAGGACTCAGATGGGCATTTGGAATAGCTGCTGTAGAGATAGAGGGTGTCAAGCAGTTGAACAGCTTGCCTAGACTGTCAGAAAGCCCATCTGCAGTAGGTCTCCTGAAGGTGGAAGAGCAACGAGTACCAATTGCCACCTCAACAGTACACCACCAACAGTACCGAACGAATCGAGATGCTGTGATCCCCATCCACAAAATGATCCGTGAGCTGGAGAGCCAAGGGGTGGTCAGCAAGACCCACTCACCCTTCAACAGTCCCACTTGGCCTGTGCGTAAATCTGAAGGAGAATGGAGATTGACTGTGGACTACTGTGCATTGAATGAAGTGACTCCACCACTGTGCATTGCTATGCCGGACATGCTGGAACTCCAGTACGAGATTGAGTCCAAGGCAGCAAGGTGGTATGCCACTATAGACATTGCCAATGCATTTTTCTCCATTCCTCTGTCAGCAGAATGCAGGCCTCAGTTTGCTTTCACCTGGAGAGGCATGCAGTACACCTGGAACCGACTGCCCCAGGGGTGAAAGCACAGCCCCACCATCTGCCATGGACTGATCCAGGCTGCACTGGAAAAGGGTGAGGCTCCAGAACATCTGCAATATATTGAGGACATCATTGTGTGGGGGAAGACAGCAAAGAAGTGTTCGAGAAAGGGGAGAAAATCATGCAGATTCTCCTAAAAGCTGGCTTCGCCATCAAGAAGAGCAAAGTCAAGGGACCTGCCCAAGAGATCCAGTTTCTGGGAGTGAAGTGGCAAGATGGACGGCATCAGATTCCCACCGATGTCATCAACAAGATCACAGCAATGTCTCCACCATCCAGCAAGAAAGAAACACAAGCTTTCCTAGGTGCCATAGGCTTTTGGAGAATGCACATTCCTGAGTACAGTCAGATCGTGAGCCCTCTACCTGGTCACCTGTAAGAACACTTTCCACTGGGGCCCTGAGCAGCAACAATCCTTTGCACAGATCAAGCAGGAGGTTGCTCATGCAGTAGCCCTTGGCCCAGTCAGGACAAGACCAGCGGTGAAGAACGTCCTCTACTCTGCAGCCAGGAACCATGGCTTATCCTGGAGCCTTTGGCAGAAAGTACCTGCGGAGACTTGAGGCCGACCACTAGGATTTTGGAGTCGAAGCTACAGAGGGTCTGAAGCCAACTATACTCCAACAGAGAAAGAAATCTTGTCTGCCTATGAAGGAGTCCAGGCTGCCTCAGAGGTAATAGGCACTGAAGCACAACTCCTCCTGGCACCCCAACTACCAGTACTGGGGTGGATGTTCAAAGCAAAAGTTCCCTCTACGCACCATGCCACCAGTGCAACATGGAGCAAATGGATTGCTGTTATCACACAGTGCGCCCGTATTGGAAAACTGAATCGCCCTGGGATTCTGGAAATAATTGCAAACTGGCCGGAAGGTGAAAACTTTGGCCTCGCTGATGAAGAGGAACAAGAAGTGACACAGGCTGAAGAAGCTCCACCATACAACCAACTGCCAGCAGAAGATACACGATACGCTCTTTTTACTGATGGTTCTTGCTGCATTGTGCGAATGAACCGGAAGTGGAAAGCAGCCGTATGGAGCCCCACACAACAGGTTGCACAAGCTACCGAAGGAGAAGGTGGATCAATCCAACTTGCTGAACTCAAAGCTGTTCAACTGGCCCTGGACATTGCTGAGAGAGAGAAGTGACCAATGCTCTACCTTTATACTGATTCATGGATGGTAGCCAATGCTCTGTGGGGATGACTGGAGAGGTGGAAAGAGGCTAACTGGCAGTGTAGAGGAAAACCAATTTGGGCTGCTGATGAGTGGAAAGACATTGCTACCAGGATAGGGAAGCTGCCTGTGAAGGTCCGCCATGTGGATGCTCATGTTCCCAAGAGTAGAGCTAATGAGGAGCACCAAAACAATGAGCAGGTAGACCAGGCTTCAAAGACAGAGGTGTCAAAGATAGACTTAGATTGGCAACATAAAGGAGAGTTATTCCTAGCTCGATGGGCCCATGATGCCTCAGGCCATCAGGGCAGGTATGCCACCTATAAGTGGGCACGAGACCGAGGGGTGGATTTAACCATGGACAGTATTTCTCAGGTTATCCGTGACTGTGAGACGTGTGCTGCCATCAAACAGGCCAAGCGAGTGAAGGCCCTATGGTATGGTGGGTGATGGTCCAAGGACAACTATGGGGAGGCCTGGCAGATTGACTACATCACACTACCCCAGACACACCAGGGCAAGCGCTACTTGCTCGCAATGGTGGAAGCCACCACTGGATGGTTGGAAACCTACCCCGTGTCTCATGCCACTGCCTGTAATACCATCCTGGGCCTTGAAAAGCAAGTTCTGTGGAGACATGGTACCCCTGAGAGGGTCGAGTCAGACAATGGGACTCATTTCAAGAACAGCCTTATCAACACCCGGGCTAGGGAACATGGCAATGAGTGGGTGTACCATATCCTGTACCATGCACCAGTTGCAGGCAAAGTGGAGAGGTACAATGGACTGTTAAAAACCACATTGAAAGCATTAGGTGGGGGATCTTTCAAAAATTGGGGGCAGCATCTGCCAAAAGCTACCTGGTTAGTTAACACCCGAGGCTCTACTAACCGAGTGGGCCCTGCCCAATCTGAGCCTTTACATAGAGTAGATGGAGACAAAGTCCCAGTGGTACATGTCAGAGGTTTGTTAGGGAAGACAGTTTGGATTAATTCTGCCTCGAATGCAGACATACCCATTTGTGGGGCTGTTTTTGCTCAGGGTCCAGGTTGCACATGGTGGATAATGCAAAAAGATGGAAGAACACAATGTGTACCTCAGGGAGATCTGATTGTTGGGTGAGACCTATGTGTAAATATCACTGTTTGCTGAATGCTATTACCATTGTCTGTGTATAGCTGTATAATGGATGTATAATGTATGTGTTTGTAGAGTTAGAATTTATATTAGTTTTAGTAGTAAGCAGACGATATGGGGATAAGGGGTGGAATGTCCTGGGTTGACTATATGATGCTTTTGTCCCAAATCATCTCATTTTGTTTATGCTGAATAATATGTTTTGCATTTTTAAGACTTGTTCCAGAGAGTGAAGCGGGGAGAGAAGAAGCGCACAGTTTTTTTTTTTCAGACACTGGTCTCACTCCTACACATTACTGCTCCTGGACTGTGTTGTCTGCGGATGGACAGACAGCGGGACAGAGCTCTTTTTTGTTTTTAGTTAGTTTAGCTAGCTGAGGCAAAGAAGTTCCCTGGACTTTTGTTTTTTCCTTTTCTTTGGACCTCTTGAAATCTGCTCTGGACTGAACATCCAGGGGAGCACCGGCAGCTGCACCTGTGGCCCACCGGGCCGGGCCTGGCCTGTGGCATTTCCAGCACCGGAGGGACTGATAAGAGACTGAGTGAGCTGAGCCGCAACCCGGGGACGGGGTTTTCTCAGTTTGTCATCTTTTTTGGAGCGGCAAGGTGTTCTATTGCTTAATATTGTTTAGGTTTTATTGTTTAATAAACAGGTTTTTTCCACTTTTCTCCAAGGAGGTATTTTCTCCCGGACCGGTTGGGGGGAGGGGCCGATTGAATTTGCTTCCCTACCGGAGCCCGTTTGGGAATTCTCTCCCAAATTTGCCCTAAACCAGGACACTGGAATTTCCTATTTAAGCTCACTAATCAGCACGACTCACTTATGCCACATGGCATCAGTGGCATGTGTGGAAGTGTCTTTCCTTTTGAACATCCAGCCCAGCACTGGCAGTTGGGATGCCAGGAGGAACTGTGCTTTGGTGCCAATCGCTTCTGAAGCAGCTCAAACCCCTTCCTAAGCTGCCAGTATCTCTTTTTCTGTTGTGGTGTAACAGGCCTAGCATCCTTTGTATCCCCATCTCCAGAAACCCAGGGACTATCCTGGAGTTTCCCTGGGTACTTTTTGCCATAGACCACAGGAAGGACCATTCTCCCCATCTGCGGTGTAGAGCACATTTTTTACTTTCTGTCCTGTCCGAACTGGCCCAAGGGCTACTGTGTGAAAAATGTTGTGTTTAGTTTGTTCAAAAGCTTATTATTATTCAGGACTCCACTTGAAATAGTTCTTCTTCGAGGGCAAGATAGAGAGGGCACACAATCTTACTGCACTAATGCATCCTCCAGAAACCCACAGCACCTAGGAAAGCCTGTGTTTCCTTCTTGCTGGTCAGTGGGGACATAGCTGCTATTTTGTTGACCACATGCTTTGGAATCTGAGGATGTCCATCTTGCCATTTTACTCCTAAAAACTGGATTTTCTGTGCAGGACCCTTGACCTTACTTTGTTTTATGGTGAAACTGGACTTCAGGAGGATATAGATTATCTTTTTTTCATTTTCAGAAACTGCTTCTGCCATGTTCCCCATACGATGATATCATCAATGCACTGCAAGTGTTCTGGAGCCTCACCCTTTTCCAGTGCAGCCTGGATCAGTCCATGGCAAATAGTAGGGCTGTGTTTCCACCCCTGGGGCTATTGGTTCCTTTGGATGCAACAGTTGAGTCAGAGAGAGAGAAAGAGATAACTTTCCCAGGCATTGTTCTGGGAAAAGTTTTGAGAAGGCTAAGAGAAAAAATTAAAACTATCTTGCAGCTGGTGTTTTGAACAGTTGTTTTCTCATAAGATGTTTACCAAAGGGTGTCTTCTTAATTAGCCAATGGTGTGAGGGGTGTTGATTGAATGACCAATCAGGTCCACCTGTATCGGAACGGTGTATAAAATAATGGGTTTCTAATAAACTTGGTTTAGCCATCTGAAGAGACCTAGGGTCTATGTGTTGCTCATTCACCCGTCCCTCCGTCCCTAACTGAAAGGTGACAGGTTCCAGGTGTACTGTGAGGCAAAGTGGAAATTTTCCAGGGTAAAAATCCATTTTGATTTAGGTGAAATGTACATTTTTGAGTCGAGTCTCTGATTAGAAAACATAGCTATTTAGCCTGACTGCAGAACCTAGGCTCAGAGAAGTTGCTTCAGTGAAGGACAGAGTGGGGGGGGGGGGGGGGGGGAGGGAGACAGAGTGTGATAGAGAGAGACAGAGATACTGCTGTGAGACCAGGTCAACCTGACCTAAGAATTCTTTCTGATAAAGAAGAACTAGTGGCAAATGTCACACGAAATTCGTAAAAATGAATATGTATGAACCTATTGTGAAATTGTATGCATATGTATCTGAGAGGGGGATAAAAAGGGACCTGAAGTTCCCAGGGGTACGCATGTCATTTTAGGGGAACGATTCCCACATGTGTCAAGCGCTGTGATAAACATACCGGCTTTACAACTTCCACAAAGTTGTGGAGTTTTGATTATCTCCGCAAAACAACTGGACACCCCTCCAGGTGAAAGCAAACTGCGGCCTGCACTCTGCTGCTAAAGGAATGGAGAAAAATGCATTCACAGTGTCGATTGTGGCACCACTTAGCTGCCTTGGACTCCAGATCATACAGAAGTTCTAGCATGTCTGGTACAGAAGCACTCACTGGTGGTGTGACTTCATTCAGGCCACGATAATCCACTGTCAGTCGCCACTCTCTGTTAGACTTACGCACTGGCCATATACTACTGTTAAAGGGTGAGTGAATCTTGATGACCACTCCCTGGGGCTCCAGTTCATAGATCATCTCATGGGTGGGGGTCATGGATATTGCAAATCACAGCGATCCCAGTGGCAGAGAGAATGACGAGGAGGACTCCATTGATATCAGAAGGCTAAGTAATTACTTTATTATACTATATTATTCTATACTATATTACACTGAATCTAAACTAATCTGCACAAGCTCTCAACGCAACTGAACAGAATCTTGTGACTGTCTGCCAACAGTCCCGACACACACACATCGATTCAATTGGTCAATGAATCAAAACACTCACACCAGAATCCAATCAAGCAAATTCCTTCAGGTAAATAATCTTGCAACACATTGCACATGTTCCAAAACACAGGAGCAGTAAATGAGATAAGAATTGTTTTTTCTTTCTCTGAGGTTCGTCACTGCGATTCCCAGAAAATATCCTTGGGAACTTGTGCCTTGCTTTTCTCTGTGAAGAGAAATGCGGCCACACACAGTCATGTTTTTTGCAGTATTGTTGACAGTGCACTGTTTTGGTAGTGATTGGTACCTGTTGTTCTTCAACCCTCAGCAGTCCCACAGCAAAAGGGTCTTCTGAGAGCCCAGGCAAGGGATTCAGCTGTCTAATTCCCTCTGTCTCCACAGGAGCTATCCCATAAGCCCAGTAAAGCCTTTTTGTGTTTTTGAAATACCCTCTCCTGAGGTAATCTATGCCAAGAGGCCTCTGGGGCAGTCACAACAGCATTTTTTTTCCATTCATTGACAGTAAAGCTCACCTGAGCTTCCAATACAGTCAGCTGTTGGAATCCCCCTGTCTGTAGTAAAGCCCATGGACCTAGGTAAGGCCCCATGGAAAATTCAATAGTAGGAACTGCTGAGACAGCAACATAAGTTCCTGTCTCTCTGACCCCCATCTCAAAGCTTATCTCTGTAACCCTATAGGCCACTATACCTAAACCCTTACCATTGGTCAAGTTTGGATTCCCCCTAACCCTATAAAAAGGGCATACTTTAGCCCATTTGACAGAAGAAGAGCTGTCGCTGGGACCCTTCACAGATTTCCCCAATAAACATCGCTGTGGAACTCCGGTACCTCTCCTTCTCCTCTCCCGCTGTCTGCTGCAGCCTTAGCCAAGGGCAACTTACCTAGCAAGCAAGAGCTGATATCCTAAGAGAGCTTGCAATCACTATAGAGCTGATAATCACCAAGCTTGCTAAGGGGGTAAGCCCGTGGCCATCGGCCTCGAGCTAGCTTAGCTTTTGGGCACCCCGTCTCCCTGGGGACCAGGCCCCCAGGCTATCTTGCACTGCTTGATGATAAGGCCAGAATAGAGGCTTTATTACCTGTCACCCCAGAAATGAAGATGTATTGTGCCCCTAGATATTTTGATGGCATCAGTGTACGTTGTGCACTGGTGTGAATTAAAGCCTTGCATTCTTGTGAGTCTGATGTGTCAGGCCATTGGATCCACACAGTGCAATAGATCCAATTGTCCCAAAGTGACTTAGTGGCTAAGTCACTATCCATCTGTCGTAGTTTGAAACTGGTCCAACACCATACACCCACAAGAGTTGCTCGCTCACCCTCCTCTGCTACATCTGGGCAGCGGAGAGGGAAAAAAAGTTAACAAAGGGTTCATAAATGAGATAAGGACTGGGAAGAAATATTTCAAGGCCAAAACAGGCTCAACTTAAGGTTGCAAAGTGAATTTATGACTAACAGAATCAGAGAAGTATAATGAGAAGCCAAATAAACCTTTTTACCCCCAGCCCCTTCCTCCTTCCCACTGACAGCACAGGGAGACAAGGCATGGGGGTTTTGGTAAGTTCATCAATGAGATTTTCTTCCACTGCTCTCAGAGAAGAGTTCATCCCCTGTGAAGCCGTGGTGTCCCTCCCACAGGAGACAGTTCTCCATTAACTTCTCCAGCATGGGTCTACTCTCACAAGCATCGGCCCTATTGCCCATGCTGCAATGTGAGTACCTCCCATGGGTAAACAGTCCTCTCAAAACTGCTGCGATGTGGGTATCTCTTTCCATGGGGTGGAGTCCTCCAAGGACAGGCTGCTCCAGATTGGAAGCAGGGGTCCTCTCTCTCCACTGGGTCTTCCACTAGATCATAGCATCTTCTCGGGATCTACCCACTTTGGTGTGGGCACCTCCTCCAGAGGCTGTGGGTGGATCTCTGCATCCCCCGTGGACCCATGGGCTGCAGGGGGACAGCATGCTTCACCATGGTCTTCATCGTGGCCTGCAGAGTAATCTGGAGATATCAGACTGCAGTGAAAAGGAGGATTGCAACCGGTAACAAAGCCTTACAGGACCAGGGAGTGGATTGATCATCAACTTTAATTAACAGACTCAATATGCACACATACATCACCTTAAGTTGAGCAGCAGGATAAATCATGGGAGGAAAAATTTCAATTGAACAAAAGCAGAGTCTAAAAAATTTACGACAGCTCTTAGATCAGGAGAATAGAGACATTTCAGATGCTAAATTACTTGCCTTGTTGGACTGGATGTCCATGCATGTAAAATACTTCCCCCACAGCTAGTACTTTTCATCCAGATGCCTAGCGGGTAGTAGGATAGAAACTTTTTGATGTTGCTGGTGGTGGCAATGCCGATGCTTCCCGGCACCTCGCTACATGGGGAATTATTATGGCAACTCTTAAAGAAACTCACAGAGAGTTGCACACTCTGCCAGCTTTTAGAAGCTGACTTCCCTGGGCCATCGGTTACTAGGCTGATAGCCTTAACAGACAGTGGGTCCCAACATGCCAGCTACTCCTGAGGTCAAGATGTCCCCTATGGGGATGTTTGACTTTGATGAGGATCCTGACCTAGGCAGTCCTTTCAACCCTGAGCCCCTAGACCATGAGCAGAAGGCAGAGCTCAGACCCTGATACAATGACAGGGGACTTTCTTTGCGAACAGCAATCTGAGAGGAGGCAAATTGCTGGCACAGCCTATAAGATTAAGTAAGCTGGAAAAAGAAAAACCGGATTGTGAAACGTGCATATTACATGATTGGCCCTTTGTTACCGGGCTTGCAAGGGTTGCAGGGTGAAGAGAGAGGCGAGAATCTTGACTCCATGATCAGAATGCTGGATTTATTATTTTATGATATATATGTTACATTATGACTATGCTAATAGGAATAGAGAGAGAAGTTCAGAAGCTTCCTAAACTAAGAATAGCATAGGAACGAATAAACAAAGGAGCTCTCTCTGATTCTGTCCCAGAGAGAGCTTGGCCTGTGATTGGCCCTTAATTGTACACATGAAACATGGGCCAATCACAGGTGCACCTGTTGCATTCCACAGCAGCAGATAACCATTGCTTACATTCTTTTTCTGGGGCCTCAGCTTCCCAGAAGGAAAAATCCTAAAGAAAGGATTTTTCACAAAAGAAGTCTGTGACAGCCCTTCACAGATATTGAAAGGAATACTATATGTCTTATGTTGTATTAATTAGTAGTACTGCATTTTTTAAGTAGTGTGGTAAATATAGTTTCAGGTTATAACATAATGTTAAAATAGAAACTATGCAATGTAAGAAACTTTTTTAAACTAGCTCAGGAAAGGAATGAGATAATCAAGAAATTCTTTGCACAGAGATTACAGCAACAAGACACCATAACCTCAAGAAAAGAATTATTGCCTCCTTATCGGGAAAGACCAGGCTTCTTCTACCTCCTTCTGATTTATTAAAAACATATGGATATTGATCTAGTACTGATATCCAGCTGTGACAGACAAAGACTTTCTGACAGTTTAAAGTTAGAAAGTGTATGTTTATTGTTATGCCGGGCAACGTGCGGGATAGCTCCCAAATACACACCGCAATTTACAGGTAATTACAGGGTCGTTTTATCTATACAAGTATTGAATACCCAAAATACGAATACATATTCATAACTTTGGCTCATCCCATTCCCTGCTTCGTATAGTAATTAGTTCAAAAACTATTAAGCATGCATAGTTTGTTCCCTGAAATGGGTCGGTGGTCCCAAAATGAGGAAGTAACTGAATTCTTCCTTGTTCTGACCTTTCTACCTTTTCAATGCAAATATGACAAATGAACCCTTGGTAGAACTCCCATTCCTCGTCTTCAATTGGTTTCAGAACAGAGAAGGCCTACAATTGTCTTATGTTCCTAAAAGCTATTTATCATTTTCTATATTCTTCATTATAAACCCAGCTAACCAAACATTGTGTTGACAAGCAATCAATTATTAGTTAATTACTAACTCTTAACTTCATCAAGGCCTACCTATTTATTTTAATTAACTCAAATAAAGCTTATCTCTAAATAAAATCTTAGTTCCTCTAAAATCTCTAAATTCCTTGAAGCTTATATCTCACATCTAGACACTGAGGAGACAACAAAATGAAGGGAGGGTAGTTTCTCCGTTCTCGGCCTGTTGTCTCTGCCTGGTTAGGCTTAGGATGGCCTTGAGGCAGCCCGCGCTCCAAAGGACGAAAGCAGTCTTCAGATTTTTCGGTCTTCAATATTGTTTATTAATTCTTATCTACAAAGTTGTCTCCCGGTCCAACAGAGGTCCGCACAGCAAGACAGCCATGGGCACACTGACCTCCCTCTGGGCGGTCGTCTATTTTTATACTAAAAACTACATATAAGATATTTACCTTTACCTTCCAATACCTTTTACCCTTATTGACAAGTGCAGATTTAGTGTGAACCAATCCCAAAGTGCCACCATCACCATCAAAGATGGATGACAAGAAGGAGAAGAAGAAGGACAGGACACGCCCTAATTCCTCCATCTTGTCTCCTAAAACCCCCCTGTACCAAGATTCCAAAACCTGTGTTTTCATCCTGTAATTAATCAATCCCTTCACCACTTATCCCCAGGTGATCCTCTCCTCCTCATACAGGTGTTACATCCTGTGCAGGGTCAAAGTCTAGCCACCAAGCACTTCTGGCAATGTTCCACGACTTCCGAGCCCCCCAAGGGTTGTCTCGGCAACTCTGGACATCAGGAGTGATGTGCTGAGTTCCCATAGTAGTTGACAATAACTAGAGAACACTCATTAATCAAAGAATTTTTGCATCATGTATGAGATATATGAATATGCAACAGGGTATTTCTTTTAAGAGTGTCCTAGGTTACAACATAAAAATGTATTCTATTCCCATCCTCAAGAGCTGCTGAAACCAGGAGGGGCATTGTTTTTTTCCTTATCTCCTGTTAATGGGCTCATCAATGTCTTGCTGCATGACTCAGAGATAACTCCTCTGGGAGCCATTTCTGTTTAACAGTCAATCAAGGACCCACCGCATGACTCAGAACGATATCAGCCCATTGAGAGATGCTCCGCCCAGGGGGGAGGAGCTAAGCATCCTCACCTGGATATAATCTGGGTTTTGGGACAGAGCAGTCAGTCTTTCCACTGGATTCCCAGAGGAATGGCTGCCCTTAGCCACTGGTTTCCAGAAGACAAGAGCTACCAGATGGTTTCTACAGGATCACTACTTCAACAATACCATTTCATCTGGACTGCTACCACCTCCCTAACTAGCAGGATGTCAGGTTGTATTCTGACTCTGTCAGTGGTTTTTCTTTTGTATTATTGCATGTATTTGGTTTTTTTCCCTTTTCCTAATAAATTGTATTTCCGACTTGGAGTGTCTCACTGGTTTTGCTTTCAAACCAGAACAAAGAGTTAATCCTTTGTTAGCGTGTGCGCTTTCGGGGCTTAATTGCACAGTAAAGCATCTGGACATCCATATTTCTTTGCTTTTTGTTGTCCTCCATTGTCCGAACTCTGATTGTCCAACTTCTTGTAACTCTAATTTTTATTACTATTTTTAAAACCATTTTACTACTGTTAAACTTTTAAAATTTTAAAACTAGTGATTGGCGTTTTTCACACAGATTGTTATTGCCTTGGGACTGGGGGTGTCCTGTGAGCGTCAGTGCAGTTTAAAGATATTGCAACACATGCTCCTCATTGGCGCAACTTTTCATATGGGTTAAAGAACCCTGTAACTGTTTTCTAAATGAGACACGCTTTGATGCTAAAAGCCCCTGCGCATAGCTGACGTGGGGACTGTTGAGAGGGGTGCCCATCGTGAGCCAGATGTGGACGCATTACCATAAGCTCCTTGTCACAGACATGTTTTACGAAAAATCCTTTCCTTGGGATTTTTTCTCCTGAGAAGCTGAGAGGGCTCAGGAACAAAATGTAAACAATTATTATCTGATGCTGTGGAATGCAAGAGGTGCATCTTTGATTGGTCCATCATGGTTGTTTCTAATTAATGGCCAATCACAGTCACCTGGCTTGGACTCTCTGAGAGTCAGGAGCTTTTGTTATTCATTCCATTCCTTCTTTTGCTTGCTAGCCTTCTGATGAAATCCTTTCTTCTACTCTCTTAGTATAGTTTTAATATATCATTTACTTTTAATATAATAAATATCATAAAATAATAAATCAGCCTTCTGAAATATGGAGTCAAGATTCTCGTCTCTTCCCTGGTCCTGGGACCCCTGTGAACACCACCACAGCTCCTGTTACTCCTGGAGGGGAAACTGACCTGTATTTTCCCTTTGGGCATCCCTTAGTACTGTCTTTGGAACCCTCGGATACTCCCTCTCTGGTGCTTAGAGGAGAAACCTTTGCACCGTGGGTTGGAGCTGCTCTGGTGGCACCACCACTTTCCCACCCTTGCTCCCTTCCCCAGCAGCGGCTGCAGTGGCTGCCACCAGGGCCCTGGCAGAGTGCCAAGAGACAGCAGAAGCTCCCCCCTCCCACCTGCACCATTCTCACTGTGTCTCGCTCAGCCAAAGAGGGCAGCAGGGGGGCAGGCGGGCCCCAGCATCCACGCCATGCTCTGTTTGGAAGACTCGCACACCTGTGGGGGTCCCGCCAGGGCTTCACAGCTCAACCCATGCTTTTTCAGAGAACAGATTTCGGGATGGCTCCCACCCTGCTGTTCCTCCCCCTTCCCATGCTCACTCAGAATGGTAACCCTCTTGTCCCGAGATTTAATAACTGTACACTGCCATAATAGAATGCAAGGATCTGTTGAAAACTGTTTATGAGTTAATGTTAGTATAACTGTAATTGCCTGGATTTATAAACTTGTATATACCTTCTGTGAAGGAAAATTGACAAATTTAGGTATTGTTAAGTTTCCTGCAAGTGATTTACTTGTTGTACTACTCATAAGGATCTGAAGAGCATAATATTCATAATTACAGATGTAACTTTTGTGTCAAAGACAGCTGAGAAAATTTTTTGTATGTGTCATTTTTTAAGTGAAGAGATTAATACCTTAAAAGAAATCAGTATGCTTGCATGCCCTTTCATAGTTAGGATAACGTCTATCTCATTTTGAGCTTCTGGGAAATACTTAATTTGTCCTAACCTCAGTGTCTTTACGAATGCAATTATTCATGTTAAAAAATATGTTTTACTACATCACACAAACATTTTTGGCTTTTGTTAAAACTAACTTTATATTTTCAGTAAGCTGTAGTATTGTATTTGCGGGGTGCCCCGATGAAGGAAGGAACGATGAATCTGACTCCATGTTCTCAGAAGGCTAATTTATTATTTTATGATACTATATTATATTAAAGAATACTGTACTAAGCTATACTAAAGAATACAGAAAGGATACTTACACAATGCTAAAAAGATAATAATGAAAACTCGTGACTCTTTCCAGAGTCCCGACACAGCTTGGCACTGATTGGCCAATGAGTGAAAACAACTCACCAGAATTCAATGAAACAATCACCTGAGGTAAACAATCTCAAAACATATTCCAGACGAGCAAAACACAGGAGAAGAAAATGTGATAATAGTTGTTTTCCTTTTTCTCTGAGCCTTCTCAGCTTCCCAGAAGAAAAATCCTGGTTGAAGGGATTTTTCAGAGAATGTGAATGTCACACTGTAGATTTTGACAAGACTGTTTATCAGAGAGATTAAAGGCTATCTGTGTGACTGTAGTGTATTTCTGCATACAGATAGCATTATATAATTCCTTATTTTAAAACTGTTTAGCAAGGCCTAAACTTTCAAAAGGGAATGCTGATGTATTGTATGGTTAGTAACACTTGTCTTATAGGATATCTACTACCTTTTCAAGAACTTTGATTTAAAAGTCTGATTGGACTGAATTAATACTGATTCTTTGCTTAGTTATAATGATGTTAGCTGTTACCACGAAAATTAGAAAATTGTATACCTGGAAAAATATTTGCAAGTTGGTACCCTCAAAGTATCATTTATCATTATATGGATCATATTTTAGTTTGTGGACAGGAATATTCATATTTGTAAGATACTGTGGCCCCTTAGAAAATTCAGTAGATCCCTCCTTAGAAATATTTAGGGTGAATATTAACTGACCAAAATGTGAAAACACAGCAATTAACTTTAAAGCCTGATGTCAAAATGTTGAATGATTTACGAGAGTTACTGGGAGCAATTAACTGGGTAAAGCCCATCAGATGTTTAGTCACTCATCAATCACAGCATTTCTTTGCTCACTTGAGAGTGACCCTTATCTACAGAAGCTATTCAAGGTCTAGATATAATTGGCTCACAAATCTCCACTGCAAAAGCAGACAAATTTGTGCCAGCTTTACCAGTTCGCTTGCTTTTTACCCCACAGCTTTAATAATGTTATAAACATGACCACACTCCTGGTACTAAAAGTAATTTCAGCATTTATTATAATAAGGCCTAAAGCATGGGGCCCCATGGGTCGAGCAGGAGCGTTCCCATCGAGGATGCTGCAGTGCTGCGCCAGCGCTGGGTCTTCTTTCTTGAGCAGCGATGTCCCTGATGTTCCAGGTGGAGTGGCATGAATTCACTGGGTTGGATGCCCCCTTTTATACTGATTTTTGTTCCTTTGGATTGATTTTTGTTGGGATCCTTCATTTGCATGAAGGTTTTAGGTGCCTGATTGGCCCATTACAGTTCTGTCCAGGCTGGCTCATTTTGCTTGGGGGGGTGGTGCACTTTACTTAGGTGTATTACGGTACGTTGAGTACCATATTTCTTATAACTACCCTTTTAACCCCTTTTACAATATAATAACCAAATTAACAGTACATGCTTTACAATTATCAATTATTTTACAACAGTTTCTAACCTATTTTTGACAATTCCTCCCTCTAAATATTTGATCAGGCTTCCAGCCTGCATCACCCTTTTAAAGTTCAAAGTTCAACTCCTACTTTTCTCAGTTTCTCTTACTGTTCAAGCATATCTGATCACTCTGTTCTTTTATTAACATTACTTTTTTTGGCATTTTTCCCTTCTACCTTACCTTGCAGCATGATGCTGCTTTGGACAATGCTGGTCTCTATCCGGACTAGACATGGAACTGCACATGGTAGAAATATTACACTTGCTAGTGCACACACCACAAAGAAGACCAATTTCTTCCACCATTTACTGTTCCAGGTGAACAAGTTGTCCCACCAATTGGAGTCTCCAAACAAGGGGATCCTTTTTTGTGTTCCAACATAGGTTAGTTTTCTAATATTTTGAGTAATCTTTTTAATTACATGACTATGGTCATGGATCTCTAGGCAGCATTCTGAAGTATTAAATTTCCCACAGATCTCTCCTTCCTCTGCAGGGAGGTAGTCCACTGCCAATCAAATCTGGTAAATTATTGATCGTGTTTGTTGTTTCTGCTGGTTTAAAAGATCAGTCGTCAGAGTTGTTTGATTGGACATTATTTCAAGTACTTCTTGTAAATGGATGATCTGATTGAGCATATATTCTGGGGTTCTGTACCCCCAGCATCCTTCTTGGGCCCAGGTATCTGGCCCCTAAGTATCTATAATCTTTTGTGGGGTCCACATTTCATCCTATACTGGGACTCCCAAGTTTGATTTCGCATCCTTAGGCAGTAAGAAAAAGGATGGTTTTATTGCTCCAATTGTGCAACTCCCAGTCCACCTTCTCGGTAATTTCACATATGCCGTGTTACCACAGATCCAAAATAAATTTTTAGGTGCATCCCAGAAATTAGAATCTTGATTTGTTATATGTTTACTATATTTGGATAGGGTTTCTATTGCCCAGAATGGGTTAATAAAATCTCCTGAGCATTCAAACATTTTTTTCTTTTTCCCTGTATACACATCTGCTTTCATTTTTTTCTATTGACCAAAATGAATGGGAGTTTTCTGGGATCCATCTGGTATGTGTGTCATTTGCTGCTAGATATTTTTTACATGGAGTTTCTCCTACTTCTATAGTATACATTTCTCCTTTCCTTGATAGACACTCTTCCCCTATTATGGTTCATTTTAGCTTCCACTCTCCTTACCTTCTTTTGGGTACTACCATGCTTTTTCTTGATGTAATCCATTTTAAAATGTCTAGGGGACCTAAACTGATACCATTCCATGGCCAAATTTCACTTAAGTGTGTCCCTCTGCACACCCAACAATCAGTCAAATTAAATTCTTTTGTAATCTTTTCCACCATATCGATAAGAAGATTCTTTCCATATATTTCTCCCTCTCTATCCCTTTGTATTTTCAACTGCACTGTTTTCTCTTTTGTTACAGGGCTTGCTAGGGTTTTTCAGGGTGAAGAGAGAGACGAGAATGTTGACCTCATGTTCAGAAGGCTTGATTTATTATTTTATGATATATATAACATTATAACTTTACTAAAAAGAAATAGAGAGAAAGTTCTCAGAATGCTAGCTACACTAAGAAGAGAAAAGGAATGAATAATAAAGGAGCTCTCTGCGATTCTGTCCCAGAGAGAGCTCGGCCTGTGATTAGGCCTTAACTGTACACATCCAACATGGGCCAATCACAGGTGCACCTGTTGCATTCCACAGCAGCAGATAACCATTGTTTACATTCGTTTTCTGGGGCCTCAGCTTCCCAGAAGGAAAAATCCTAAAGAAAGGATTTTTCACAAAAGATGTCTGTCACATTTCACCCTTTAAATTCTAAAAAATTAAAAAGAAAAGTGTTTGTAATTTTCTCTGATGTGCACATGCAGAGGAAAGGACAAACACTTGACAGGTTACCTGTTGCCAATCAAAACCTCACTCAAGTGCTGGTGTGGAATGAACAGGGAATTTCTTCACCTGTAGAACACACAATTGCATCAAATCACTAAAACAATCTTACATTATAAGAAAATGCAAAAAAACAATGCAAAGAAAATTCAAGTCCAAGCAGCTGAGTTTCAGGAAAAAGTCCATGGACTGAAGATGTTCCTCTTGGACATATCTGAAAGTCCCTTTTTTTCCTGAAACAGGATTGCTGCAGAAAAGTCCATCAGAAGTTATCAAAAACCATTGACAGTCATCAAACAATTTCAAAAAATTTCTAACAATTTGAAACAACTTCTGGAATGCCCTTTTTGGGCCCTTCAATGCTTTAGAGCTGCTGCCAGCTATTCAACTCTATTTATTTTTTTTTTTTATTTTTTTTTTGTGATCCAAAAGAGCAGCAGCAGCAGAGAAGCCAGAGAAAGGCCCTGGGGCCGTGCCTCATGGACGGACCAGGAACCCCAGATCCAGCCCACAAAAGGCGGGCCAGGACAGGTAGGGGAAAGCAAAACCCCCAAACCCATCAGGAGGCTGGGCGGTGGCCCTGGCCCAGGGATCTGGGCCCAACAGCCCAGGCCCAGCCCACAAGGCAGGCTCTGCATTCCCACAGGCCTGCACTCTGCTGCCAGTACAATGGCAGAACGGGTGGTGAGACGCTTCCTTTCCCCTAAATCACTGAGGCATGCCAGCAGTGAGGGAATAGAAGCAGCCCCAAAAACCCTCATCTCAGGTCTAGGAATGTTTGTTCCCCACAGCAAGCAAGCCATGATCTCTTCCCGCTGTGCCCTCTGCCTCTGCAATGCAAATGCAAAAGGTGTGTCTCCCATCTGCCTCACGGCCCCACCCCCTCTGGGCTGGGGACCAAAGGCCGAACTTTGGGCAGAACCCACCTGCCCCTCACCGCTAGGGCGCAGGAGGGGCTGCAGAGATGGCAACCTCCAAGGGGCAGCAACTGACCAAACACCCCCCAATCTGCCAAAAACTCTGATCTTGAAAGCCGGCAGACAGGCTGCCCCCGCCCCCAGCTGTCGGGCCATGCCTGCTCCACGGAAGAGGAGGCTGATGCCCTCTTGTCCTGTCCCAGTTCTCCCCACAGGAGCAGCCCCGGGACAACCCGAAAAACTCGGGGGGGGAAATCGCGCTGGTTGCAGGAGCTGCCGCGACAGCTGCTGCCAGGAACGGCGGGACCGCAGGCTGTTCTGAGGGTCCTGCGGGTTTGGTGCCGTCTTCAGCATCATCCCGAACAGGCACTGGCTCAGCTGAGGCGGCGGGGTTGCGCGGGAACATGCCGCTGCCGTCTCGCCTGGCCCCGGGAGCGGCAGCAGGCACGGCATGGGGTTGGCAGCATCTTCTGCCCCTTGCTCTGGGGTCAGCTGCAGAGATGTAGTTGCAGAAGCCGGCGGAGTGCGCACGGGAGGTGGCGGAGCCGGCACGGGCAGTGACGAAACAGCCGGGAGGGGCGGTGGTGGAGGATCGCTGTTGCTTAGCAACAGCGGTTCAGCTGCAGGGAGCAGTGTTTCTGAGCTCTCAGGCGCAGGCAGGGAAGCCGGCAAAGGCTTGGGCAGGACCACGCGGGGAGGCGGCCGCGGAGCTCCGGCAGGCGGGGGGGCCTTGGAGACCGGTGCTGCCCCCATCTCTGAGTGGGGTAGGGTCCAGGAGGCCGGCTGGGGCAGGGACTGCAGGGCTGCCAGGGGCGGCGCAGCCCACTCCCATCCCCCCGGAGAGAGGGAAGGGGGGGGAAGGGATGACTCCATCTGACCATGCTCCAAAGGCGCAATAAAAAAAACTTCTTCAGCTTGCGGCGCAGCTTCGCCCCCCTGGTGCGGTTCAGGGGGGCTGGAAAGCAGCAAATCATCCCCCAAAGGGTCTTCTCCTGCTGGAGAGGGGGGGAATGGAGCTTGTCCCTTGCAGTTAGCAATCCAGGGAAAAACAGCTGCTCTCCATTTCAAGATAGAAAAGGGTACACAGAAGAAGACTGGGTAAACGCGGGGTGTCCCACACCACGGTCCCAAACGAATTGGAAAATGGATTCCATGCACTCCCATATGAAAACATCCAGAGCATACAGCACATTAGTAAAGAACCCAAAAAGCTTTGCCCATCGAAAAAACTCATAGAAATCTGTCTCCAACAGGAGAATTCCATCCTCTTCAACCCATTTTTGCCAGAGGGCAATAAGATTCTCCTCTGAAGGAGAAAAATGAACCTCATCCTCTATGGGGGGCGTTCCCCATATCAGCAGCCACAAACTACGAATGGCTGCATCTTCAGGAAGGGAAAAGCCAACAGTACCTTTTGAAAGAGTTCAGCATGCTCTGGCCAGCTCCATGGTGCTGCTGCTCTTTCCGAACATCTTCCTGGAGGCTTTTCAGAAGGTTCTCTTTGTGGTCAGCCTCGCTGTGAACTCTGTCCAAATCAGGATCTTCAGTGTTTTGCGGAGAAAAGAAGAAACCTCACAACTTTATAAAAGTTGTAAAGCTCGGTATGTTTATTTAAGGCGCCGGACGCATGCGGAGAAAATTCTCCTCAAAAGGCATGCGTACCCCTGAAGACCTCAGGTCTCCTTTTACCCCCCTTCCAAATGCATATGCATACAGTTTCACAATAGGTTCATACATATTCATTCGCGTGACATTTATCGCCAGTTCTTCTTTATCAAAGGAATTCCTAGGTCGGGGGCAAATTGACCTCGTGGTCTTTTCTGTTTTCTTTCTCTGTCTCCTTGCTGTCTCCAGCATGCGAGTTTTTCCTTCAGCTTTGGCCTCACAGACTTTTCACCTCTCCGAGACACTTCACCTAATTCAGAATGGATCTCTACTCTGTCTCATCAGTTCTTCAGCTCCTGGCTAGAATCCACTTCTGTGGTCACTTGTGAAGCAACCATCAATGCCACACATTTGGGGTTTACCCAGTGCAGCTCTTGCTCCTCTGGGGGTCTCTCCAAGTGATTTGCTCTTCAAACGAGGGGTCACCAGTTGTTACAGGACTTGCAAGGGTTTTTCAGGGTGAAGAGAGAGACGAGAATGTTGACCTCATGTTCAGAAGGCTTGATTTATTATTTTATGATATATATAACATTATGACTATACTAAAAAGAAATAGAGAGAAAGTTCGCAGAATGCTAGCTACGCTAAGAAGAGAAAAGGAATGAATAATAAAGGAGCTCTCTGTGATTCTGTCCCAGAGAGAGCTCGGTCTTTGATTGGCCCTTAATTGTACACATCCAACATGGGCCAATCACAGGTGCACCTGTTGCATTCCACAGCAGCAGATAACCATTGTTTACATTCTTTTTCTGGGGCCTCAGCTTCCCAGAAGGAAAAATCCTAAAGAAAGGATTTTTCACAAAAGAAGTCTGTGACACTCTTTGAATGTATCCTCTAAGTTGGTTTCACTTTTTTGTTCAAAACATACCCATCTTTCTTTGATAGGGCACTCTTCTGTGGTAGCTAGGGAAGAGGCGCTGCGGAAGATTTCGCGATGTCACGGAAAGCTAGGACCCTCGGTTCCCCATAGATAAGACCCTCAGGTACTCATAGATAAGAAATTAACATAGGAATGTGGTCCCACTAACAATAGGAATGTTGCCCCACTGAAGCCAGTAACTTTCCATCCCTTACCCAGTACTTTTCCATCCCCTACTAACCATAGGTAAGAAGGACAAACCCCTTTTTGACGTAGAGACCCCTAAGACTATAAGACCCCATGAGAAGAAGTAATAAACGCCTTTTGACCGTCCACCACATTGGTGTCTGCGTATGTCATTGGCCCGAACGGCCCTAGAGAGAGGGCTGTCGAGCTGTACCTCAGAACCAGGTCGCCTGCCTTGATCCAGAAGGCAACATTTGGTGCCGGAAAACCGGGACAGCGGCTTGCGCCCGGCCAACGGGGACACTCCTGGAACGAGGACGGCGGCTGCGACAGCGGGACTGATCGCAGCGGGGAGGACGCTCCCGGACCAGCTTGGACGATGGAAGCCATAGCGAAGGTCGTAACAGAGATGCATGCGCAATGGGGTATAGAATGTAAACTTAAGGATTTAACTCTCGCATTGACGAGATTGATTAATCTTGGGGCTATTGAAAGCCCCGTGGACGTCCTACATTCGGACGTGTGGGATAACTGTACAAAAGCCCTGGCGGAGGATGCTATGTCCTTGGGCTCAGGGAAAGCCCTAAAATCGTGGGGCAGAGTTGTCCAGGCTCTGAAAAAGGCTCGACAAGAGCAAGAAACCTGGAAAGCCGCGCGAGCTTGTTTATTAGCCGTGCCGCAGTTGGGGGTGGACGCGGCGACACAAACCGCGGAGGTGCTTGACCCGGGCGGGCGCGCGGAGGCGCGAACGCCGGATCCCCCTCAGGGAGCGGACTCACCATCGGAGGGGGGGGAGCACACGCGGGTGTTCTGGCGGGGGCTCGCGGAGGAGGCGCGGAACGCGGCCAGAATGTCGGACCCCATAGGGACCGATAGGAACGCCCCCCCACCATATGCGTTTGAAAACGGCGCCGGACCGCATGGTCAGGGCGGAAAGGAGGAGGCGGGGGGCGGAAACGCAGTCAGCCCGCTGAACAACGCATGCGCGGGCGAGCGGGGAGACGGGGCGGCCCCCGCGGAGGCGCGTAAGACCAATCAGAGCGCTTTATTCAAATTAAGTCCTTGTAGGGCAAGGACCTCCCCCAGCAGGAGGCGGGGGGACCCCAGGGGGAGGGAACGGCCCGACCCCCGCAAGAAGGGGCGGGGTCGGAGCCCGAGGAAAAGGCAGAGCAGCCCGGAAGCGTCCCTTTACTCGACTTCCGGCTCGGACTCAGACTCGAGCTCGGAGCCCGAGACAGGGTCGGAGGATTCCGACTCAGATTCTAGCTCTAACAGAGAGAGAGCAGCGGCATGTAAGGTCACTAGCCACAACGCTCCTGCATGGGTGAAGGGGTTACCAGAGAAAAACCAAACCCCGCTTACAAACTGGCGGAAAATAAAAATGGCTTGCGCGGAATGGGCTCCGTCTGCCACTCTGGTGTTCCCGGTTCGTGTGGGGGGGGCAGGCGGAAACCAAAGGATTTATTCACCGGTTAATCCAAAAGATGTGCAGGCAATTGTTAAAGCGATTGCGGATAAGGGAATTAATTCTGCCATGGTTTGCACACTCATTGACGGCCTTTTTGGTGGGGACGATATGCTTCCCTTTGATATTAAGCAGACGTGTAGAATGATATTTGATGGTGCGGGGATGATCGTTTTTAAACAAGAATGGGAGGATAATTGCCTCAAACAGCTAGCCTTGGTAACGGGGGCAGACCACCCACTGCACGGCTCCAGCATACAGAGGCTAATGGGCACAGACCCCACTATGATCACCCCCCAGCAACAGGCTGAGGGTTTGCGTGCCCGTGAGGTCATGACAACCACCCGTGCTGCCCGAGAAGCCATCCGTGACACTTCGAAAGTGGTAGCTAAACCATCCCTGTGGTCTCTCATAAAACAGGGTGAGAGTGAAAGTTTCACTCAGTTTGTGGACAAACTTCAGGCTGCATTAGATTCCTCTGCGTTACCCCCAGAGGCGAAGGGTCCTGTGCTGGCAGACTGCCTACGCCAGCAATGTAACTCAGCCACCAAAGACATTTTAAGGTCACTGCCGCAGGGGTCCAATATAGCTGCCATGATCAGACACGTTGCAAAGGAGGAACATCTAGTTCCCATTCAAGCAGCAGTTCACACTGCAATAACCAGTGTGATGGCGTGCCTTAAGTGCGGCCAGGCAGGCCACTTGGCAGTAAACTGCCCCCAGCCAAGGCGCCTATCAGCAGATGCTCCACCACGCCAAGGGGGAGGTAGGGGGCCGTGCTGGGTGTGCGGAAGGAAGGGGCATTTAGCTAAGGAATGCAGATCCAGGTTTCAGGGAAACGGGAGAGGGAGGGGGCAGCCAGGCCGTATCCAGCCCCCTCCCACCTGGAACATGCAGCGGCCCAGCTACAGCAGCCCCCAGTGGGGCAGGGGACCCTCATACCCTATGGCCCCATAGGGAGCAGTCAACTTTGCATCCCCTCCAGCAATACAATGGCAGAGTTGCACAGCACCGCCCTCAATACCCTCGCACCCCCCACTGCCACAAGCCGCGCCGGAGTCACAGGAACAGCAGGGGACGTCCCAGAGCGGGATCCCTGGGTGGCCTTGGTCATGAAAATAGGGAAGGAACCCCTGATGGTGTGAGGGACATGCCGCCTTTATGGTAGTCAAGATCCACACGTCATAGGGTTCCAGTTCTGGGCGGACACGGGATCAGACTGCACGATTATTCCCCAAGCACACTGGCCCGGACATTGGCAAATCAAAGAAGTCCCTCCAGTGAATGGAGTGGGGGGGCAGTCCCAGGCATGGAAAAGCACCCAGCTGGTGGCTATAACACTTCACACGAAAAAGGGACCAGAACAGACAGTAGCAATTTACCCCTACATTTTGCAAAATTCTCCACCCCTGTTGGGAAGGGATGTTCTTTCCTTGCTAGGATTTCGGATTACAAATTTATCCTGAGGGCCACTGCCGTGCACCCTCCGCTGCCAATCAAATTGACTTGGAAATCATCAGACCCTGTATGGGTTGAGCAGTGGCCCCTCACAGAGCCTCGAATGGCAGCTTTGCTGGAACTGGTCGACCGCGAACTGCAAAAGGGTCACATAGAACCCTCCAGCAGCCCATGGAACACCCCTGTATTCGTGATCCCCAAGAGGTCCGGACAAGGCTATCGTCTCGTCCACGACCTGAGAGAGGTGAACAAGACGATCCGACCCCTGGGTCCAGTCCAGACACTGCTACCCGCGAATTCAGCCATCCCTGAAGGGCAGCCGTGCACAGTACTGGACATCAAGGACTGCTTCTTTTCAATACCCCTGCACCCTGAGGACAGAGAACGATTCGCCTTTTCCGTGGCGTTTCGGAACGGCGAGCGGCCCAACCTTTGCTTCCAATGGAGAGTGCTTCCACAAGGCCTAGTCGACAGCCCGACCATATGCCAGATCACCATGGACAAAGCACTGACGCCAGTCAGACACTCCAATCCCACCGCAACCATCATCCAGTACATGGACGACATCCTGGTTGCAGCACCATCGACAAGCCAAGTAGATGACCTGGTGACCACAATCACAGAGACCCTTCAGGCCAACGGCTTCGAGATCGCGAGCGCAAAGATCAAGAGAGGACCCTGCGTGACCTTCCTGGGAGTAGGAATCACAAGCTCCTACGTGACACCCCCCGAGATGAAGGTCAATCGAGACGTCAAGACGCTCCACGACGTGCAACGCCTGGTGGGATCGCTGCAGTGGCTTCGCAACGTCGTCCTGATTCCTCCCGAGGTCATGGACCCTCTATACGACCTCCTGAAAGGGAAGAACCCCTGGGATCCCAAGGAGCTGACGCCGCAAGCAACGAGCTCCCTCGACTTCATCGAAAACCAGATGTCCACTGGCACGCTTGCCAGGTAGAACCCAGCCATGCCACTGGACTTGTACGTCCACTTTACACCGAAGGGGGGAGTGGGAGCACTGGCTCAAGGACTTGCTGAAAAGGCCCGACCGATCCAATGGGTGGTCCTCGGAAGACCCGCTCGTGCATTTTCCCCAGGAATCGAATGCATCGCCAGTCTCATCATGAAAGGCAGGAGACTCGCCTTGAAACACCTAGGGACAGAGCCGACAAGCATCCACCTTCCGTTTCGCAAGCAGCCGACCTCGGAGTCAGCCACAATATCAGAGTACCTGGCCCTTGCTCTCTCCGGTTTCGGAGGAGAAATCTCCTACTTCTCCAAGCCACCCTGGACGAAGCTGCTGACCGTAGTCGACATGGACGTGCCACCGAAGGTCAAGGACAGACTGCAGCCAGGACCAACGGTCTTCACAGACGCTTCCTCCACGACTTCAACCGCAGCAGCAGTGTGGCAGGCAGGAGAACAATGGCACTGCGTCAAAGCGTGTGACCCCACACTGTCGGTGCAACAGCTGGAGGCAGCAGCAGTGGTTTTGGCGTGCCGACTCTTCCAAGACGAACACCTCAACATCGTAACGGACTCTATATTCGTGGCAAGGCTCTGCCTGTCCATGGCAGGACCAGGAGTGTCGACATCAGCAGCAGCCCTAATGCTGGAAGAAGCACTTTCCTCGCAACAGGGCACCGTGTCAGTCATCCACATCAACAGCCATGACCCAGTCAAAGGCTACTTCCAGACCGGCAACGATAAAGCGGACGCCGCAGCAAAAGGCATTTGGACCCTGCAAAGAGCTCGTCAACTGCACGAGTCGCTCCACATCAAAGTCAAAGCACTGGCGAAGAGATGCGGAATCCCGACGGCGGACGCGAAACATGTGGTAGCCACTTGTCCTTACTGCCAGAAGTCACCCCTTTGGACCTACGGAGTCAACCCGAGAGGTCTCAAGCCCTCAGAAATCTGGCAGTCGGACTTCACCTGGTGCGAACTGATGAAGCCCCGAGCATGGCTTGCAGTGACAGTAGACACTTATAGCGGGACGATCATAGCCACACAGCACCCCAAAACTAACTCCAAAACCACAATTCAGCACTGGCTGACAGCCATGGCTTGGCTTGGTATCCCCAAGCAGATCAAAACGGACAATGGCTCCAATTTCATCTCTAAACAAGTACAGGAATTCGCTGCGAAATGGGGCATCACGTTAGTGCAAGGCATCCCACACAACAGTACCGGGCAGGCCATAGTTGAGAGAGCAAACCAGACCCTGAAAACCAAGATAGAAGTATTGGCAAAAGCAGAGGGCTTTGCCAATGCCATTCCCCCAGGAGATCAGGCACGTATGCTGGCAACTGCTTTGCTGGCACTGAATCAATTCCCTAGGGGAGACGAAACAAACAGTCCCGTCCAAAAACACTGGGCCACTCGAGCGCTAGAAGAGGGCCCACAGGTGGTGATCAGAAACGAGCTAGGCGAGTGGGAACGGGGTTGGAGGCTGATGCTCACGGGGAGAGGGTACGCAGCTGTCAAAAAGGACGGCAAAATCAGGTGGTGTCCACTTAAGTCGATTAAACCGGACCTTCACAGCGAGCAGAATGAGACTGACGAGAATTGCGAGTCTTTGTTTACAGGACCTGCTCGTGGGACGTCCTCGTGACACATACATCCCGGTTCCAGACGAAAGTGACAGACCACCAAGCCCTCAGGCAGCACCCGAGAGACCCGCACGGGTGAGACCCAAACACCAAAGGTGCTTCTGTGTGATTTTGCTGTTGGGGCTTGTCACCAGAGGGCAAGCCAGCCCAGACCACTACCCCCATCAGCCCTTCAGGTGGGTCATGCGACACCTTAGTAGTGGCAAAGCACTCAGAGAAATCACCACACCGAACACTCCATCCTTCGTGCTCCGCATCACCGACCTGTTTCCAGGACAGCCAAGGGCAAACCCCTATTCCCTACACGCCAAACACTCGTACCTATCCTACTGGTGCCCAGCTTCAAACCCTGGGAAAAGCTACTGCAATCACCCAGGGTGGGGATATTGTGGGCACTGGGGCTGCGAAAACATAGTCACAGATGCCAGACCGTCGGGGCCTGGGTGGGATCCACAAGAGCCAGACGAATTCTTACAGTTCACCTGGGCACCCATCGGCTGCAAAATACCCTTCTTCTTTCGCGAAAACCCCCATCGAAACCAAATTAAAATCCCTAACTTTCGGGCATGCACTGATTACAACATGACGGTCTTGCAGCCAGACCACTCTAGCTGGGCCACAGGCAGAACGTGGACAGTGGTCCTTCAAGGGTCAAAAGAGAGGGTGAACGTGCAAATTATCAGGCTCCAGCCGTCAGCACCCCGAGCAGTCGGACCCAACAAAGTGATTAAAAGCGTGCCGAAAGGGAGAAACATAACCTACCCCAAAACCTTACCCACAGGGGTCAGCAATGTCCCGACCGGTCAAGCGGAAACCTTTCAGATGAGTCGCTTAACCGGGTCAGACGCAGACCCAATCCTTCGTATGTTAGAGGCTACCTTTGTATCCCTGAACGAATCCAACCCTAACCTAACCGAATCCTGCTGGCTTTGTTACGATGTCAAACCCCCCTTTTACGAAGGAGTCGCTTTAGACACTCCCTTCAGTTATTCCTCAGCCGACGCCCCTCACCAGTGCAGATGGGACACCCCTCGCAAAGGAATCACCCTGAGTCAAGTCACAGGCCGAGGCAGATGCTTTGGCAATGCAACCCTAGCTAAGCGGGGAGGCAACATCTGCACCAAAATTGGCAGGCTGAACAGGAAAAACAATAAGTGGGCAGTCCCATCCGCATCGGGGATGTGGGTTTGCCAGCGATCCGGAGTGAGTCCCTGTGTGTTCCTTCCCAAATTCAATGACTCTAACGACTTCTGTGTCCAAGTTCTGATTGTTCCTAGGGTCTTGTACCACTCAGACGAAGAGATGTACCATCTTCTTGAGGGACCCAGCCGGATCCACAAAAGAGAAATAATGACAGGTATAACTATTGCAATGCTGCTCGGCCTGGGAGCAGCAGGAACGGCCACGGGTGTCTCAGCCCTAGGGACACAGCACCAAGGACTGTCCCAACTGCAGGCAACGATTGACGAGGACCTGCAGAGGATTGAGAAATCCATCTCCTATCTAGAGAAGTCAGTCTCCTCACTCTCAGAAGTGGTCTTGCAGAACAGGCGGGGCCTGGACCTCCTGTTCATGCAGCAAGGGGGCCTGTGTGCCGCCTTGAAAGAAGAGTGCTGTTTCTATGCAGACCACACGGGAGTCGTGAGAGACTCCATGGCAGAACTCCGGAACAGACTGGCCCAGAGGCAGAAAGACAGGGAGGCCCAACAGGGCTGGTACGAGTCCTGGTTCAATCAATCACCATGGCTAACCACTTTGATTTCTGCCCTGATAGGTCCATCGGCGATGCTGTTTCTAACAGTCACCTTCGGACCATGCCTGCTGAACAAGCTGGTCTCATTCGTTCAGACCCGCCTGGAACGGACCAACATCCTGTTCATAGGGTGACGACAGTTGCTGTGAATTCAACCAGGGAATTCAACCAAAGAACACTGCCAGTCACAAGATTTTCCAAACTTGTCTGGCAAAAGCTTACTCAGGTTTCCCAAAATCCCTTTCCCTTGTCAAGTTACAACCTTATACCTCAATTCAGTATCTATGTACACGACTACCTCATTCATTTGTGAAAAGGGAGGGGGAGATGTGGTAGCTAGGGAAGAGGCGCTGCGGAAGATTTCGCGATGTCACGGAAAGCTAGGACCCTCGGTTCCCCATAGATAAGACCCTCAGGTACTCATAGATAAGAAATTAACATAGGAATGTGGTCCCACTAACAATAGGAATGTTGCCCCACTGAAGCCAGTAACTTTCCATCCCTTACCCAGTACTTTTCCATCCCCTACTAACCATAGGTAAGAAGGACAAACCCCTTTTTGACGTAGAGACCCCTAAGACTATAAGACCCCATGAGAAGAAGTAATAAACGCCTTTTGACCGTCCACCACATTGGTGTCTGCGTATGTCATTGGCCCGAACGGCCCTAGAGAGAGGGCTGTCGAGCTGTACCTCAGAACCAGGTCGCCTGCCTTGATCCAGAAGGCAACACTCTTCTGACATCCTCTGGCTTGGGTTTGCAATATTTTTAGCTAGTCAATATATTTTATTATCCTCTTTACAGGCTGTTAACTGGGAATGATCGATACATTTGGGATTCATGTTTGTGTGTACTCTGATTAATACACCTACTGTATCTCCTCTATACGAGGGATAGTAACATTCCTCACAAGTGTTTCCTCCACTTCCTTTGAAGTGGATGAGTAGTAGCGTCGCTACGAGTGGGAGTCTTGTATGGGCTGGCCTCCTCAACTCGCAATCCACAGGTGTTTTCTCAGTGCCCAGAGAGCATTTCCCAAAGGTAGTTCCAGATCCAGTCTTGCCTTCCACCTCTGGTTTTCCCTTCTTCTGTAGACATTCTGCCATGACGCTTCTCGTACCGGCTCCCTTCCCTCAATTTGGTCCCAATTAGGGTTGCAAGGAGAGTGGTCTATGGAACAGTACTGGAAACTGAGATGTCATTTTGATTGTCAATTCTAAGCTAAATAAAACTTAAACTTATACTATAACAAACATTAACAATCTTTAAGGATATGAGGATAACAATGTAGATGCTCCCCATGGGGGGTTGTGTTCAGGGTTGCATTTTTTCGGTGTTTTCCTCAGGACCAATTTCAAGTCTTTAATGTCTCTGCTGGCTATAGCCCATTTTCTTGCCTCACCTGGGGGTTGTACTGGACCCTTCACTCATCTTGCATGTGTTCACCCCGGCTCCTTTGTTCTTACTGCGGTGTTTGTGTGGGATCTCAGCACCTCAGGATGGAGGTGCAGAGTGGCCGAGAACACCCTTGGGGGGCTCGGGAGTCCTGGAATGTTGCCAGAAGTGTCTGGTGGCTGGACTTTGATCCTACACAGGAGACGACACCTGTATGAGGATGGGAGGATTTCACTGGGTGAATGGTGGAGGGATAAGTTAATTAGAGTGTAAAACACAGAGTTTAGGATTTCTGTACAGGGGGGGTCTAAAGAAGTAAGATGGAAGAATTGGGGCGTGTCCTGTTCTTCTTCTTCTTCTTCTTGGCCTCCATATTCTGTGGTGATGTTGGCACTTTGGGATTGGTTATTACTAGAAGTGCACCGGTTAATAAGGGTAGAAGGTATTGGGGAAAAATTATAAATATTGTATACGTAACTTCGGGTATAAAGATAAGTGACCGCCCCGGGGGCTCGCAGTGTGCTCATGGCTGACATGCTGTGCAGACCTCTGTTGGGCCGAAAGAAAATCTTTTAGATAAACAATTAATAAACACCGAGACCGAGAAAAGATCTGAAGTCTCTCCTCGTCCTTTGAAGCGCCGGACTGTCCAAGGCCACCCTGGGCCTTTCCAGGCCACCTAAACAGCCGAGAAACTGACATGTTTGTGGTAAGCAGCACCTGGAAGGAGCCTTCAAAGTGAGCAGTTAGTGGAGGGTTTTTCCATGATTTAATCAATACCCAGTCTCCCACATTAATACCATGTATTTTACAGTTCAGTGGGGAAGTTTGGGGAGGGTAGCCTTTTGGGAAAGATGAAAGTTTGACAAGAAAGTCTCACAGATATATCTGCTTAGCAGAAAGACTTTTTAATGTAGAACCTGAAGAAGGAATAGAGATGGAAGCAAGTTTTGATATAGAAGAATAGCTGAGCCAGTCTTACTGGCTAACCAAGGAGGCAAAGGGTATGTTAGTTAGAAGGGGATTTTATGACTTAGAGCAAAGGATAAATCCACCTCAAACAAGAAGATATTTTTACCAAGCAGGAAGATAGCACAGGCAAACAAGCCAGCAAAAGTTGCAAGTAGAAAAAAGGTCTCAGAATTTTCCACTGCAAGAAAACTGAAAAACTTCTAGCTTAAACTGTAATGCACTAACTTGTAGTGATTGGAGAATAGTAACATGAATATGGTAATTATAGTAGTTATGATAGGCTATACATAACAGTTAAGGTATAAATTGGTTCTTCTGTATTAAGATGCTCAGCAAAGAAAAGTATATAATTCATTTGTAACCAAAACTAGAGTCTTCAGGCTTGCCTGCAGCTGGAGCTGACAGCTGTAGGCACAGGCTCTGTCGCCCACAACCCTGGACTGCTGTAACATCTTGGATACAATAAATTGCATTTTGAAGAGCCTCCTGGAGTCCCGCATCACTAATTTCGGCTCTTACAAGTGGTGCCCAATGTTTTAGTGGGCAATTTTGAACTTTTGGCAGTAAGAGACCTCCCGGTGAACTTAAGAGGGAAGGAGATTTGGCACTTTGAAAGAAAGGTGACCGGGGCCTGGACACCGTTGCTGCTGGACAGTACGTGGACTGGAGCTCAACATTGGCGTCTACTGCAGAGGAGGACAGCAGGTGTGCACCGGGTAATCATGGGGCAGAATATATCTGGAAATCAGAGGGATGTGTATCAGCATTTAAAATCTTTAATTGAATCAAGTCTAAAAACCTTACCTAAGCAAGAGCTCAAAGAGCTTTTAAAATGGACTATAACTCATATCCCAAATGCTGACTCTGAAGCCATCTATACCAGACTTTTGGGACTCTATGGGGGTCAAATTATACTGTGCTATTTCTCGCCGCGACAAATCAGCAGCAGATTTACTCCCCACCTGTCGCGTGCTTGTAGAAATCTTTGAGGTGAAGCCCCTGCTGCTGCATCCATTCCCCCCCCTCCACCCCCGCCATTCCACCTGAACCCTCCCCACCATTTCCAGCCGCGCCACCTCGGCCAGCCTCTTGAGCCATGGGGAGGGGGAGGAAGGGAGAGAAGAAAACACCAACTGCCACTGCAGTAACAGAGGTAGACAAATCTGAAAAGTGCTCTACCTCAGAAGATGGGGCAGATCCTTTAAATCCAAGACTAAGAAACCCCTAAGAACAACCAGATTTGTTTCCAAATGACCCCAGGGACTGCCCAGTGCTTGGAGGAGAGCTATCAACCCAGAAAGAAATACCAAGCCCTGGGAATTCTCTGGCTCTGCTTCCTGAGTCAGAGGAACCCCTGTGGGGATCAGATTTCCAGAAGCCCGGCAGTCCCAGAACAGGGGTTCCCATCCCCCATCACAAAATTAAAGAACCAGTTTTACACAAGGGCAGTCTCCACGGCCCAGCACCTGTACCTGTGCAGTGGGGCCGGCGTGGGCTCCATGGCCAAGGTGTGCAGGGGCCGGCAGCACTGTGGGGTCCGGCTCAGCCACCTCAGCTGCTACTCAGGTGCCATGGCCTGCTGGGTACTGAAGGCACTGGAGGCCCCCAAGGCAGTCGAGAAGGAGCAAGACGGGGGCTGGAAGTTAACTCCACCAAGGCAGCGGGACCTGCATTTCATCGCCAGGCAGGTCGCCACTGGCAGCAAGTACCACTGAGGGAGCGAAAATATCATCCTCCAGATCTCTTACATTTGAAGCTTGCAAGGCTTTAGAGGCAATCACTGATGCTCTGCAAAAAAAACAATGTGAAAAATTCCAATCACTTGTTTTTAAAATTTTTAAAGATTTATAGTAATAAAATGGTTATAAAAATAGTAATACAATTAGAGTAATAATAATTTGGACAATTTGAATTAGGATAATATGAGACAATAGAAACAAAGAGTTACGGACATCCAGGTACTTTTTCTGGGCAGCACAAGCCCGAAAAAGGACACCCATTAACAAAGGATTAACCCTTAAAAACAATAGCCTGTTGCATTTTCATACACCTCATTCATGAGGCATAAATTCCATTCAAATACAGGATTCTGTCTGGTCATCGTCAGCTTCTTCCTCTGAATCCTAACAGCGCCTTCAAGGTGGGAAGAAGTTTGTTTCTTCTGATAAGAGAGCAATAAATTCTTTTTCTCTGAAAGATTTAGGTGTCCTGTGGCTGCTATCTCACTGCGAGTCCTTTCCTTAAAAAAAGTATCCTACATAGCATAGTTTCTATTTTAACATTTTTTTATAATCTAAAACTATATTTAACACACTACTTAAGAGAATTAATACAGCAGTACTTTCTAACACAACACATATAATATTCATTTTAATATTTGCGAAAAGCCAATCATAAAATATGCATTTTTCACAGACAAGCACATTGCTATGTTGATTTGCGGAAAGAAAAAAAATAACTCCACAACTTTCTAAAAGTTGTAAAGCTGGTATTTTTATGACAGTGCTAGACATGTGGGTGTTGAGAGTTTTTTGCAGGACAATGGACATATGCAACATATGCACAATCCAGCCTTCATAGAAACTGAGTAAGGTCACTATGTCCTTGAAGGACACAAAAGAAGAACACACTCAGAAGCAGATGGTTCAGGATGCAAAGGCAGACAAGAAAACCACAGCGAGACACATGAGGAAGACAGACTGACTAAAATTAACTGAAATATTAAAATGCGTGAGTAGAAGGATTTAACCAATCATGTATTAGCTTGAGGCGTGAACAGTAGAACACAATATAAATATAGCTTGCTTTTGCAATAAATCGGCTTCACTTGATAATATTGATCATGGCGTGATGTCCCGTTACTTATCCTCTGCATATGGGGATCCATGTGGGGATCGTTGTTCCTCCCAAAGGACATGCATACCCTTGAGAACTCCCGATCCTTTTTTATCTCCCTTACTGATTCACAATAGGTTTATACATATTCATTTTACTGATTTCGCGTTACACTTGCAGCTAGTTTTTTTTTAATCAGAAAGTACAGAAAGAACTCCTGGGTCACCCTGCCCTGTCTCCCGCAGCCTCAGCCCCGGCCTCTGTCTGTTTCAAAGTTCAAGGGGTCCCTCTTATCTCTGTCCTTTGGCTGAAGCAGTTTTTCGAGCATAGGGTTTTTTTGCGAGAACAGGCAGTCTTGAACCTAGACCAAACAGTTATGCTTGCAAGCTATAGACTTAATAATTCAAAGCGGCACATTTCACTTCAATCTGAAATGGATTTCTACACTGGAAAATTTCCACTTGGTTTCATTCCTCCCCTTTCCTAGAAAATAAGTAAATTCTTTTACTTAATGCAAATCTCTACAATAATGTGTCCCTTAATGCTTTACCATGTACATTTGATAAGGAGGTTAACATAGCTACTTGCTGTAGTATTCTCCAATGCCAAATTAGCAATATAAAAGATAACCTTAAACTTGCTCCAACTAATATCAATAAAACTACAATGGGGTGAGACAACTTATTAAAGATTCCATTTGCAGTTGGTGAGCACCCAAAGATTACATCCCACTAGTGATGATCTGCATTTTGTTTTATTCTTTGTAGAATTCTGGTTATTTCTTTGGTATCATGTTAGAAAGTAATTAAGGTTTTCTCTGTGCTTTCTTGGATTTCTTTAAAGATCTCCAGAACGTCTTGGTGCTTAATTAATTGTTTTACCAATGTAAGGTCCATTCCAATAGGAGTAGGTGATAGCCTGTGATACATTGTGTAATTGCTTTTATTCAACTAGTGGGATGTCACTGGGGCTAAATAGGAAAAATCACACCCGATAATCATAAAAAAATTAAAAAACCAAAAATTAGAATGATTTCTACTAGGCAAAATAACATCATTGTTATCAATTTTTACAATAGCACAAGCAGTTCTTAAGCATATACATCCTTTACTAGTATATACGAGCACAGTTTTCTGATTAGTGTATGGATGAATCCCGAAGTGGCAAATACTCTGTTCAGTGTGTAGACACAAATCTTGAGCATTAATAGTATTGCTTTCAAAAATGAATCTTAGTTTTTCTCTTATAATACAGGATTCTAAGTTTACTGTTTGCCACTTTTCATTCACCTTTCGTGCCCACACTGTATGTTCTGAAGGGTAGAGCACCATTTTTTCATTATTTAATCCTAGTGTGATGATGGGGTGGATAACGTAAACAGTGGCATTACGTATGGTAAGCACAAAGGCAGTGGCCACATTAGAAGCAGGATCATAGGGGAAATTTACCATAGTCCACCAGGACTGAAACTTCCTTTCAAAATCAATCACATTATCACAGAAAATCTTTCAAATTTCAGCTGGAAAATCACCTTCACCCCCTTCCCATATGATCAGAGCTGCTGTTGCCTGCATCCATAACTGTGCTTGTATACAACTGAAAGCTAAAGACACATTGTCTTTAACTGTACTGTTTCTGTTAGCGTTCAAAAACACATAATCATGGGGACTATATGTGGTGCTTTTTATTAAGAGCTCTAGGAATCAGGGTATATTCAACCCAAATCTGATTCCAACCATACATCCGAAATGATCATGTTTCATACTCTATCGTTATATAACTTTCATGTTGATTATTAAACTTATATTGTTCTATTGTATACATAAATTTAGCCCCTCTCTGAATTTCCACCATAGTTTCTCATTATTCTTCTTATGGTTATATAATAATTACATTTAATTACTAAACAAGCATCACATCTAACAATTATATAATTTATCATACTGCTTACGCAGGTGCAGTTGATCTGGGAAAGCACAAAGCCTCACATTTTAGATTCTATCTTTAATTTTTTCCAGGGCTCCACTATCATTCTCCCCCCTTTGAAAGCATTTTCACTTCACTATAGGTGTAAATGTTTTCACTTGATACAGTCCTTTATTCCTCAGTTCGTACTTAGTTCTTCAAATCCAGGGTTGATGTAAACATTGTCGTGGATGCTGTTACGAACTGGAGAACCAGAAGATGGTGGGCCTGGATCTCGTGTTAGTGCCTTTATTATCCTCTGGTTCCAGGATGTTTTCTTCTGTATGTCTCCCTTTAAGATGCTGTAAACTAACCAAATTGCTAAGAATACAATTAGTAAGATTATCACATTCTCAATGATAGATTTAATCCATGAACTCACATTCCACCCTAATCCTTTAAAGATTCTTCCTAACCAGCTTGTAGCCAAATCCTTTTGCTCTTCTTGTGCTTCATGCTCTATTTGTTTCAACTGAGAGATGTCATATTCTACATCTGCAGTTACATTTGGGATATGAACGCAGCAATGATCAACTTGTCCCTTTAAAAATCCACATACTCCATGCTCTTTCAGGAGTAACATATCTGGGGCTAATTGATTTTGTAAAGTCATTTTTGTGGTGGCTTGTAATTGTATATTTAATTCTTTAAATCCTTCCCAGGTGACTCTTGCCAGTCTACCTACCTGACCTGTAAGTTTGTATAGCATCTCTCTACTCTTATAGTTTGCTATAGGACCAAGCAATGACTCTAGGGCCCATCCAAATTTCACTCCACTAGAGGGTTCTTGCCATGTGTCATCTGGATTTTCATTGTCTAGAACTTCTTGTCTTGCTCTTATCTGCACAAGTTCATGTTTTCCATTAAATGGGGACTTTTTCCAAATTGGACATAAGGTTGGGAGGCCTAAAGAAATCTCCTTTACTTTCCCGTCTACAGGCAGATGTGGTGTCCAGGTACCATCACTTGCTGCCCATACAAATTGTCCTGGACCTCGGACTGTAACCCTGGTACACCCTATAATTACTCTATAATTCACTCTGCCTTATGTTTGATCCCTCTGCAAGCACAACCAATTTGTAGGGCTATTGCCAGGGGTGGCATCTGTTTTATCTCTTCATCATCTGAAGTGCAGTCGTAAGTTTTATTACATGCCCACCAACTTACTTTGTCTGCCCTCGTTCTGCTACTAGTGTCAGTGTTTGTTATTGCTGGATCTGTTTCATTCTCAGGGCCTTCCCACTTAATACACCAAGGGGTGTTTGCCATATATTGGAATCTTTGAAGAATATTCACAGACCACGCACTGTCCCAAGGTTCTATCTGATCTTTCCTATCCTTGGCCTCACATTCCCATACCAGAGTGGTTTCTGTAACTTGCCTCGATTCAGGTACCTGTTTACATGTAATTGTTTTGTTCTTTTGTATTTCAGGTAGTTTTGATGTTATGATTCCCCAATATACTGGGTCTCCTGCTGCCTTTGGTATTGGCAGACAGGCAGTTATTCGACTGGTGTTTTGCATTTTGGCAAAATCTTTGACTAATCCAATCATTACATTCTCAGCCCGAACTGCATTAGAAACCTTTATCACCTGTGTTTCTGTTTGTACCTCTCTCTTCATTCTAGAATGAAGAGTGGTTGGTTGATCATTTTGCATTCCACATCCCAAAGATATTAATAACCATAACGTTAGCACAATTACTGATAGCGTTCTGAAAGCAATTAAACACATCTTATCTGCAGCCTTTGTTCATTCCAGAGTTTATACTCTGTGATCCAGGATGGATTTTCTTCACTCGGGTATAGTGGATCCAGGGGTCCACGCCGGCTACTTTGACTGCTGTAAAGGTGGTCAGTAGTACCTGATGGGGTCCACTCCACTTTTCTTTCAGCGGTTCCTCGTTCCAGTTCTTGATGTACACCTCTTCTCCTGGATGTATGGTATGAACTGGGTTCTCGAGAGTCAGTGGTCTATTCCACACGAGGATACTCTGGAGCCGAGCTAAAGTTTTCCCAAGAGACAGAACATAATTATACACTTCCTGCTTTCCTGTGACATGTACATTAGGGTTAGGCTCAGGAGATTCATATGGTTTCCCATACAATATCTCATAAGGACTGACTGACATCCCACTCCTAGGCTTTATCCGAATCCTCAACAGTGCTATTGGCAAAGCCTGGGGCCACTGCAATTTGGCTTCTTGGCATATTTTACTGATTTGCCTTTTTAGTGTCTGATTCATCCTCTCTACCTGTCCACTTGACTGGGGTCTCCACGGTGTGTGGAGGTCCCAATTTATCCCCAGCAATCTACTTACCTCTCTTACTACTGTAGCTATGAAATGGGGTCCCCTATCTGATGATACCCCTAGGGGTATCCCAAATCTGAGAATAATCTCCTGTAGTAACCACTTAACTGTTTCCTTTGCTTGGTTCGTGCAACAGGGAAGGGCTTCTGGCCACCCAGAAAATGTGTCAACCCCCACTAACAGGTATTTGTATCCTCGAGTCCTTGGTAGTTCTACAAAATCTACCTGCCAATAGTCTCCTGGCTCTATTCCTATCTGTATTCTTCCTAGCTGTGCCTGTATCCTGGCCACTGGGTTGTTTTTCAAGCAGATATCACATTTTGACATTACTGATTTTGCCATTGTTAACATCCGTACCGAAATTAAACTCTGCTTTAGCAATTTTACCAATGCCTCTGCCCCGCAGTGACATTCGTTGTTTAATTTGTAGAACTTCTCTCATTATCAAGGGGGGTACCACTATTTGTCCTCGTGCAGTCACATACCATCCCTCTGAATTCTTTTGTGCATTTAGCAAACATGCCAGTCTCTCATCTTCTACTGAATATTTTGGTTTTGGAGGTAAATTGAATTGGGATACATTAAGCTTCAAAGGTAGCAATGCCATCGTTGTTTGTACCTCTCGAGCAACCTGTCGGGCTGTCCAGTCTACCTTTTGATTTCCCTCACAGATTTTGGAGTTTCCTGATTGGTGTGCTTTGCAGTGTATTATTGCCACTTGTTCAGGTTTTTGTACTGCTTTTATCAATTGCAGGACTGCATCCTGATGTTTAATGTGCATACCCCGAGAAGATAACAGTCCTCTTTCTTTCCACAGTTCTCCGTGTACATGCACCACTCCAAAAGCATATTTTGAGTCAGTCCAGATATTTACCTTTTTCCCTTCACTTAATTCTAGTGCCCTGGTTAAAGCAACCAGTTCTGCCCTCTGGGCAGATGTATTTGGTGGTAATGCCTTTGCCTCCACTACTGTATTGACTGTTGTTACCGCATATCCAGCGTATCTGGTTCCGTTGTCCACGAAGCTGCTCCCATCTGTAAACAGCTCCCACTCTGGCTTCTCTAGTGGGACGTCTTTCAGGTCTTCTCTTGCTGAATAGGTGTACTCTATTACTTCTACACAGTCGTGTTCTGATGGGCCTTCTTCAGTTGTGGTACCTAGGAACAAAGCTGGATTCAAAAGGTTAGTTGTTTTTAATGTGACATCATCCTGCTCAGTCAGGACTACCTGGAATTTCATCATCCTGCTGGGAGATAGCCAATGGCCCCCCTTTTGTTCTAAGACAGTGGTTACCATGTGTGGTACATAGACATCTATGTGCCTTCCCATAGTAAGTTTTCTGGCTTCTTGTATCAGGATCACAGTAGCTGCGACTGCCCGCAGACATGGGGGCCACCTGGCACTTATGTTGTCGAGTTGTTTGGAAAAGTAGCCCACTGGCCTTTTCCAGCTTCCCAGATATTGGGTCAGGACTCCTAGTGCTAGGCACAGCCTTTCATGTACAAACAGCTGAAAATCTTTAGACAAATCAGGTAACCCTAATGCTGGAGCAGTTGTCAGTGCTTCCTTTAATTTTAGGAAGGCTTCTTTCTGTGGTTTGCCCCAGGTGAATGGCTGCGTCTTCTGAGCTTCATACAGGAGTTTCGCAATCAGTCCATAGTCCATGATCCACAAGCGACACCATCCTGCCATCCTGAGGAAGACTCTCAGCTCATGTAAATTCTGGGGCTCTGGAATAGCACAAATAGCTTGGATACGGTTAGTACCTAGTTTTCATTGTCCTTGTGAAATTTCACATCCCAGGTAAATCACAGTCTGTAGCTATTAGTATATCATCAACATACTGCAACAATAATTAGTCTCTTGGTACTTGCCCATTTTCAGTCCAAATCTCCAGTTCCTTTGCCAGTTAGTTTCCAAATCAGGTCGGCGAGTTCTTTTCGTGTCCAGGTGAGCTGGGTCTTTCTTCCGTTCCCTGGGTTTTTTCCACTCAAAGACAGTTTCCTACTTTCTTTGTCAAAGGGTAGGCAGAGAAAGGCATCTTTTAAATCAATTACAGTAAACCACTTATATATCCCCTTTACGGATGTTAGCAATGTGTGAGAATTTGTTACCACTGGATAAATATCCTTTTTATTTATTGCTCTCAAATCCTGTGCTAACCTAGATTCACCTATTTGGTCTCTTTACTGGAAATATTGGTGGGTTAAATTGTATTGGATATTTGTGGTGAGTTCTTGAACCTGTTCCACAGGTTCAGTTAGTTATATTCTCCTAACACCATGGCTTTGGCAGCGTTTCCCTGCTGGAACTGATTGTCCTAGTGAAACAATTCTGGACAATCTCGCTTCCAATGTCCCACTCCCTTGCAATATGCACACTGATTCAGGCTTAACCCCTGGGTAACTGACCTCCTACCCCGACCATTCCTGTTACGTCCCCTGAAATTTGGGTTCCCTTTCCCATGTATTACTGCCAAAAGATTCTGCTGCTCCTTTTACTAACTTCTCTTTCGCGATTGTTATATACCTTCCAAGCAACCTTCCTTAAGCCTCTACAAAAATGCAGTGGGAGATTCCTTCTTTTCCTGTCGAACCTCATATAGTTTGGATCAATTTATAGTTTTGGGCACAGCGTTCTGAACTCCTATTTTGCAGCGGTGCGGCGGTGGTGTTAGTGTCAATCGCCCAGGCTAGCCGGCCAGCAACTGCTAGCAGTACGGGAGGGCACTTGTCCCGATAGCTAGGCTTCGGGAGAACGCCTCAAGCAGTCACCCAGCGCTATGGCTGTAGGTGCTGCCAGGTGCGGACGACACCCAGAATCGCTGCGATGAACAGGAATAAAGAGCGCTCGCCGTTTTGGGGCAAAGTCCGGCTTTAAAGGTGTCCAGGGGAGCCAACAAAATGAAGAGGATTTGACAGTTGATACATGTGGTTATAAAGGGAGTGGATGGTAGGGGTGGAACCAATACAGAGACCAATGGGAATCCAGGGGGGAAGGGGGTACAAGGGATTGACATACACAGGAGACCAATGGGTACAGCAAAAAGGGGGGGCCCCAGTCCCTGGCCCAATCACTTCAAACCCTGGAGAGAAGCTTCTGGAGATAAGGGAGTGAGCAGGAAGTGACTGGCAGGGCCCTGGGGAGGAGTAAGGGAAAGGATACATTGAGTTGTCAGGGTAACCGGGGAGGAGTAGAACTGGATACATTTGGTGCCATGGGGACCAGAAAGATTGACATTTAACTGGGAGAGGAGGGAGAACCTGGGCAGAACCGTTACAACGGGGTGGGGGGACAGAGCATTCCAACTTCAAACAAAGGGAGAACAAATCAAGCAAAAGGAGAGTAAAACACACCACAACACTATTTGGATCCACTATTGATATTTCCGTAATCTCCTAATATCGCACAATAAATTAGGGTCCCAATTTGGATCCTCAATTGGGAAATTCACATCTAAATTCCCTGTTACTAGTCCATTTCTAATATCTTCTCTTGCCCTCTCTTTGGCTGCCTTAAGTACCATTTCTTTTTCAGTAGAATCCATCAGAGTATCTAATATTACTTGTATGTCATCACAGTCAGGATTTTGAGTTTTCATAACCATTTTTACTACGCGTGCCACTTTATCAGGATTTTCTCTATAAGTTCCGGCTGACTGTTTCCAAATAACTAAGTCTGCTGGGGAAAAAGGCACTTTTAAAAATACTGGCCCTTCCACTCTGACACCTTGTCGCAAGGGGGCAATCACAATCCATTTTTGTTTGCTTATGCCTTTTCTATGCACAACTGGAGCAAGTTTTGCCCGACCCCGGGTTCTATGGGCTATTGGGGTCACTGATTCATTACCATTGCTATCTTTTTCACTCGCATAACTCTTTCCCCTTTCTATCACAGTTAAGTTTTGCTCATCTTCCAAGGAAGAGGGATCAGGTGATGATGGGAGAGGAGGATAAAGAGGGAAAGGTGTACTAGACGAGACAGGTTCAGGACTAGGTGGGTGAGGAGCAGGTAGTGGGATAGGGACAGATGAAACAGGTGGGATAGGGTTAGGTTCTCTTGTTCCTATTGGAGCTACTTGTAAATCAATATCTGTATAATTTTCCCTACTCAAGCTTTCTCTTAACGCCAAGTGTTCTAAACAACGTTCCTCACAAACCCCACACTTTGCAGATGTTTTAACCACTAATAATCCACATTCATCCTGCCATTCTGGCTTTCCCCATAAATAGAAAAACAGATCAACATATGGTACTTCATCCCATTTTCCTTCTTGTTTACAAAACGACATTAACCGCGAAATAGTGTTATATTGCAGAGTACCGTATTTTGGCCAATTTTCGCCGTTCTCCAAGGCATATTCTGGCCACCATGAATTACAATAATCAATCAACTTAGCTTTACGTAATTCTTCCCCAAAGTTACCCTGTTTCCAATGTGCGAATAAGCACCCCAAAGGAGAAGTTTGCGTGATAGGGGTGTTACTGCCCAAAATCCCTTTGAGTTTCTCCATTTCAAATACACCACAAATGCCGAACCCGCAACGCTTTCGCAATTGTCTTACGGAACGGCGCCTAGGCTTGTATCAACAGGAATTCCTTTAGCCCAACCAAGTGTAGCTTTCGCTGCGTCTTATTTGGCAGGCATCCCAAACCAAACCAAAGTAAAAAGCACCTTACCTTTCTCCCGGGGTCGTTTGTGAGCGGCGGAAGCGGTTGCGGCTGATGGGCTCCCCGAGAATCCCTCGGTGCCGGCTGGAGCGTGATCGAGTCGCGAACTCGCTCAGCAGCACTCACAAGGGTCCCATCTGCGGGTCGCCAAAGTGTTAGCGTACAAAACCACATAATCACGGGGACTATATGCGGAGCTTTTTATTAAGAGCTCTGGGAGTCGGGGTATATTCAACCCAAATCTGATTCCAACCATACATCCGAAATGATCATGTTTTATACTCTATCGTTACATAACTTTCATGTTAATTATTAAACTTATATTGTTCTATTGTATACATAAATTTAGCCCCTCTCTGAATTTCCAACATAGTTTCTCATTATTCTTCTTATGGTTATATAATAATTACATTTAATTACTAAACAAGCATCACATCTAACAATTATATAATTTATCATACTGCTTACGCAGGTGCAGTTGATCTGGGAAAGCACAAAGCCTAACATTTTAGATTCTATCTTTAACTTTTTCCAGGGCTCCACTATCACTTCTACTATTAACTTGTGGTCTTGGTCCCCGGCCTTTTCCCACTGTGGCAGTGCTTTTGAAATCTGCCACTGGCTAGTTCCTAATGCAAATAGAGATTACTGTAAAGGCTGTTTCAATGTTGCTAGGCCACCTGCTGCAGTGGCCAGCATGTTCATTAGTATTTCTGAATCAATTCTATTTAAAACTCCCAATCCTCTCCCTAATATCCCAGATAGATCCCTTCTTATTCTGCTGCTGAGGTATACCTGTCTTTGTAACCACATTTTCCAGCCCCCAAAGGGTGTCCTTAGGAAAGAGGAGCAGGCTGCTTGGATTTCTGAGATGTTAATTTGCATTAGCAATTCAACACATTTGAGAGACCACTCTGGATTGAACAACTGTTGTTGTTCACCCATATTCCTCACTCCATATGGGCCTATTTAATATATTTTAGGTTCAAGTTTGGTTTGGGTCTGAACTGCTTGAGTACTGATGTGAGTTGTATGAGGTCTTGCTGTAGTAAAAGGTATAGCATCTATTTTAAATTTAAATGAGAGCTTGATACCATCATGAGCCCAAAGACAAGTCACTTCTACAGGCTATATTAATGTGAAATTACACCAACAGTCTGATTTACTTGAGCTATCACAAAAGTCCCAGTGCCTGTATACAGGAGAGGCTGAGACACTAATTTCATTTGGTCTCTCATGAGTAGTCCCATTGACCACCCGTCATCCTACCTTGATTTCTTCTCTTCTGATCCCTTGAAGTATCCACAGTTCCCATTCCTGCCACTCCAACTCCTCATATACCTGATTCCCATGGATTACTACAGTAGAGAGATTTAAATCTTTTATCTCAGAATGTTCGCCCATGGATCCAGTATACTGATTAAAAACCTGGGATCAAGGCCATTCAGCATTGGTTTGGATAGAGGTACTCTCTAATTCCAAGAATCCAGTTATAATTATACACAGAAAAATTCTGTAAATGAAATTACAAACTACCCCTGGCTGCAATATACTCATTTTGCCTGAGTAAGTTTTAGTCTCAGTCCATTGTCTCCTGCTGTCACCCTCCAAGGGACTTCTGGGGCCTTCTTCACTCAAGAGTGATGGATCCAGGCATTCTGCTCTTTGATCTTGATCATGGTGAAGGTGGTGAGAACAACCTGGAATGGTCCTTCCCACTGTGGTTCCAAAGTCTTTTCTGTAAGAGACTTAACATATACATAATCCCTAGGGCATATGTTGTTGTATTGCACTAAATAGCTTTAGTTTCCACTGGTGATGGGAAGTTTGTACTGGGTACCTGGTATCTCCCTCATACCTCCTCTCCCTTGGTGGCCTGTCCCATGGGTGGTTCCTCCCCTCGCCCCTCCCCAGTGTTATCCCATTGGCTGTGGTCCTCTTTCCCCACCCCTATCACCTGGGGTATAAAACCCTATGGCAGGTGAGGCTCCGCCTCTTTGCTACCTGATGGTCGCTGGCTCCAGAAGTGTCCATGTCTCAAGCTAATAAACTGGATACTCATCTCCACGTGGCAAAGAGTGCTTCTCGTCTTTTGTCTCGTTCATGCAATTTCGTGTGGGCTTGAGTCCTGAGCAAGCCAGCGGATTATTGCAATATGTTATGTACTGCTCCATCTAGCTCTCTGCTCTGAGTTCCAGCTGCATGTTTTTCAATTTCTCTGAGCTGTTTACTTAAAGCCACCATGTAGGTGGCCAATGTTACCTCCCCAGTGTGGGTGGACATTCCCTTTTGTAATCCATATGGTCTTCCATAAAGCATTTCAAAGGGACTCAGCCTTTCTTTAACTCTAGGTTCAGTTCAAAATCGCAACAGTGCCAGTGGAAGAGCTTAGGCCAGGGTAGATTAACTTCCCTCTCCAGTCTTACTGAAATAAACAGGTCCAGGAGACTTCTTCTCCTTTTTAATGCCTTTATTAAAAGTGATCAGCTCAGGATTGGGCGGCTCGACGGGTCTGCAGCGTCCGTCGTCTCCCAGGGTGACTCAGAGGAGGAGGATATGCACAGCTCTGTCCAGAAGGGGCAGAGCCGGGGGAATACACTCCTCGTGGGAGCCTTTAGGGCGTGATGTCCCCATCAGATGTTGCTTCGGTCCGGGTCTCGCTCCCTCCCAGACCTGGCCCGGGGGATCTCGAGGACAGGGTGAGGAACGATGAAGGTTTCCCGCATCTCTGCAGGCCTAGCGCTCTGCTCCTCACATCCAGACATCACTCCAGTCTCTCAACTCTTATTTGGCTCGTTGTTTTTGGGGTCTTCTCAGTACAGTGGGGGACCCATGCTGCATTGTGGTCTTGGAGTCACTTTGCATAACCCCCCCCACCTTCTCAGGTGTCTTCACTATGAGAAAGGTACAACTTAGCCTCGGGCAAGGCTCTGCTGATACAAAAGGAGCGATTAGCCTCAACGACCCGTGATTACAATAACAAAACACACAGAACTTGGGCAGGGCCAGTGATCTGGCTGCCTTTTTGAAACTTTTTCTCATAAAAAAAACATTAACCGAATTTTTGTTCATAACATTACAATTTGGTGCTTAATCAAATTATTAATTTTCTCTACTTGGCCGCTTGATTGGGGGCGGTATGGAGTGTGAAGTTCCCAATCTATGCCCAGGTGGCTACTAATCTGTTCCACTATTCTGGAAATGAAATGTGATTCTCTATCTGAAGATATTGTGGCTGGAGCTCTGAAGTGTGGTATTATTTCTTGTAATAATACTCTGGTCTCCTCTCGAGCCTTGCCAGTTCTGGTGGGGAACGCTTCTGGCCACCCTGAAAATGTATCTGTGGCCCAGACCCGGCCCGTGGGGCGGGATCTTTGTTCTCACAGCCTGCCGCGGTCTTTGTTCTCACAGCTTGCCCCCACCATGCTGCCAGTGTCCCAGCCACAGGAGTGGCTAAACGTCTCCTCCCTCCCCGCCCAGGACCACTGGTCAGTGTCAGCGGCTGGGAAGGAGTTTTCCCGGGACTGTGAATCTCCATCCCGGATTTGGGGGTCTTTTCTGCCCAGAACAAGCGAGCCATGCTTACTCCCGACTGTGCCTCCCTCCCCCGCGATTCAAATGATCGCCCAGATTTCTGAATCACGGCGCCACCCTCATTCCCTCCGGGCTTGGGACCAGAGGCAGCACCTCCGGAAACCGCCTCCCCTGCGCCACTGGCGTGCGCAGGACGAGACAGACGTCCCAAGCCCCAGCAGGAACCCCCCCAGCCAAACGAGAGTCGGCCCGCGAAAAATGCCGTGTCCCAGAAGAACACCGAGTTTCAGAATTTTCACTCTTGTGGCACTGGCTGTGAGCAATCGAGCGATGCCGCCTCCGCGGAACAGGCTGATTTCTTCTTTTGCTGCCCCAGCTCCCACAGCAGGGGAAGACGGCTCAGGAGGCGGGGCCGCGGACAGCCCCGGAACGGCCGAAGCGGTGGGGGTGTCTCAGCCCCAGGGGGGCCGAAGGTGGAGGCAGTGGAGGAGGAGGCGGTGGTCCCTCTTCCGCTGGCTCCGCTGCCATAAAATCAAACGCCAGCTGCGCGGGGCCGGATGCGCTCTCCAGCGCGGCGCTGCCGGCCGCCTCCCTTGTCGGGGGCGGGGCCGGCAGAGTCTCTGCAGCTGACGGAGCGTTTTCAGGTCAGCACTCAGCGATGGAGGCACGCCCCTTCTCGGGGACAGGCTACCATTGCTCGCAGATGCTGGCGATTGCGTTGCCTGGCGACTCAAGCGAAACAGTAAGGGGCGGTGCTGTGAGCCGCGAAATCTGCGGGCCCAGCGGGGGCTCGTCCTCTGCTGGCACTGCATTAACAGATGTCGTGAATTCAGTTGCTTGGCTGCAATGCCGGGGGACCAGGTGCGTCGTTCAGCATGGGACTGCCGGCCTCCTCTCTCGGCGGAGGCGGGAGCGGGTCCGCGCTCTCCCGGAGAGAGTGGGAGGGAGAATTCCACGGCGGAGCTGACCGGGGATCTCTGCGTTCCGGCTCGCATCCCAAAGGGAAGCTGGGTTGGCTGGAGGTGGCGGAGCTGGTGGGTCTGACCGATACGCCTCACAGGGGGAAGGAGGGAAGGAGGAGGGCGTAGAGATGGCTCCTCTTGCACATGCTCCAGCGAGGCAGAAAAAAGCTGCTTCTGAGCTACGGGCAAAGCGCCCCCCCCCTCCCCCCCCCCCCCCCCCCTTCCGCACGGGGAGAAAACCCAGTGGCGGAGACTGTCCTTGAACGGACTTTTCTCCTGCTGGCTGTGGCGGAGGGGGGCTGATGGCCCCCCGCGTGGGAATAGACGCCCCCCCACGTCCCTGCCGGAAGCACCGACGGAGTCAAAAACGCTCTTCAAAGGAGCGTCCTCCCCTTTCACAAATCTGAAAAGCAGCACCCAGGTCGGTAGCTGCCGATGGATTTTCCCAGTCCGGTCGAACTGCCTCAAAAGATAAACACCCAGGGCGTCCCATGCCCGGGGATCCCAGGAGGAACCCATACCCATGGGGAAGCCATGACCTCTTGCCCAGTCGAAAAACTTGTTAAGTTCTTCTGGGGATACCAGAACTCCATGGTCACGAATCAGGAGCTCCCACAGTTCTAAAGTGAGTCTCTCTCCCCATGAAAATTGAGTGCTCAAATCTACAGATATGTCTTCCCAAAGTCAAAGCCCACCCCAAATTGGGGCAGTGCCCGCCAGAAGAGCTCTCCCCACCACCAGCCTCTAAGGCTGCAGGGCCAAATACGGCTGGAAAAGACTGGGTCTCCTCTCTAGGAAGATGCAGGGAAGATTTCTACCTTTCTGGGGAAAGCAGGTGGCAGTGTCCTGTTTCAGCAGGGTGCTCAGGGTCCGCAGGGCCGTAGAGGCTGTCCCTGCAGCATCTCCTGTCCATCTCGCGAAGGTCTCTGGACATGCTTTCTGGGAGGATTCAGAAGATTCAACCGTGCTCAGCCTTGGCTGCGACCTCCACCCAAATCCATCAGGATCCTGGTTCTTCAGCCCAGGCTACAGTCAACGTAGGCATCACCACTTATAGTAAAAGCAGGGCAACAAAACGGTGAATTACTTCTGGCTCGGTGGGCCCATGACACCTGAGGTCATCAGGGAAGAGATGCAACATACTGATGGGCTCATGATCGAGGGGTGGACTTAACCATGGACATCATCTCCGAGGTTATCCATAACTGTGAAACATGCACTGCGATCAAGCAGGGCTAAGTGGGTAAAGCCCCTGTGGTATTGGGAACGATGGTCAAAATAGAAATATGGGGAGGCCTGGTGCATTCATTATGTCATTCTTCTGCAAACCCACCACGGCAAGTGCTATATGCTGACAATGGGGGAAAAAATCACTGGATGGCCAGAGATGTACCCTGTGCCTCACACCATGGCCTGGAACACCATCTTGGGCCTTGAAAAGCAAGTCCTGGGGCAACATGGCACCCCAGAAAGAACTGGAGTCAGACAGTGGAACTCATTTCAAAAACAGCCTCATAGACACCTGGGCCAGAAAACACAGGATTAAGTGAGTATATCATATTCCCTATCATGCACCAGCCTCTGGGAAAGTTGAATGGTACAATGGACTGTTAAAAACCACATTGAAAGCAATGGATGGTGGGACCTTCAAACATTGGGATCTACATTTCACATAGGCCACCTGGTTTGTTAACACTAGAGGCTCTACCAATGAGCTGGCGCTGCTCAATCCAAAACTCCACGTACTGTAGAGGGGGATAAAGTCCCTGTGCTGCATATGAGAAATGCGTTATGCAAGACAGTTTAAATTAATCTTGCCTCAAACAAAGGCAAACCCATCCATGGGGTTGTTTTTGTTTAAGGACCTAGGTGCACTTGGTGGGTAATGCAGAGGGACAGGGAAACAAAATGTGTTCTTCAAGAGGGAGATTTCATTTTTTATGAAAACAGTCTGTAATGTTGAATTGTATGTATGCCATAACTCCAGATACATGAGCTATGAGCTCCTGATGCAGCAACCAGCTGACAGCACACCAGCCATCCTGCCCCTGGAAGACATCTAGAATGGATAGAACCAACAGTCATGGACTAAATGAACTCAACAGACAGCTTGGAGTGGCAGCCATTGACTATAGAGATGATACCTGTGTGCTTATAAATAGATATATGTATATATAAGTTGCAGTTTGTTTGAGGGTTCCCAGGAAGTTCCCGGGGGGGCCCCTAAGCTGTATGTTCGCTGGTAGCAGCAGTCAGGCAAGGAGACTCCACATGGCTTCTCAGGGTGCTAATTAGATGAGGGTTTATTGGGGGTCCCACCCCCAAGAGCAGCATGGTTCCTGAGGGAGAAGGAGGGAAGGAGAAGGGAGGGGGAGAGAGGGAGAGCCTAGGGAGAAAAGGGCCAAGAGAGACCGTGGTCTCCCCTGCACAGCTTAACAGGGAGATTCAAAGTGGGCGCAGGATAAGACTTGGGCCAATGCGATTACAGAGACATGATACTTCAGGGGAGGACCACAGGCTTGGAATAAACCGTACATTTTCAAGGAGTGAGACAGAGCATATCATTTAAATAAAATGTAACACCACATATATATATATATATATATACACACACACATATATATGTATATATATGTATGTAAACGTATGTATGTATGAATATGTATATAGGTGGAAGGTGTAGGATCTGGGCATGACAAGAAAGGTTTAGAATAAGAGGTGGATAATGTCCTGGTTTGAGCCACAACAGGGTTAATGTTTACAGTTTCCATGAGGGGGTATGGCTAGGACCTGGTGGTTATACTGTTCTACTTCAGGTAATTTCCTGGGGCAGGGGGAAGGGATCTCTTTGGGGTAGAAGGGGGTGCCTTCTGGTTGAGTAAAAGTGGCAGAGGGAGCTGTCCGGATTTTTCTATTGTTGGGGGAGTGGGGGGTGTTTCTGTATGAATTGTTTCTTTTCTTGCACCCTCTCTCATTAGTATTGTTACTGCTACTGTTTGTTTTCTTATCTCCTTGCTGTTTGCAGCAAATTGTTCTTATCTCAACCTGAGATTGTTCCCTTTTGTGCCTCTATTTCCCCTCTCCATCACTCTGCAGGCAAGAGAGGGAGGGTAAAACAGGGCACTGAACTGGGGAGGACCATTGTAGCAGCCTGAATTGCTGCTAGTAAAGTCCCAGGTAAAGAAGCAAAATATCGAGAGATATGTAATTCAACTGTGCGGTGTCACGATCCATCCTTACAAATGGTTTTCTTGAAGGTTCATTAATTGATCTCAGAGTGCAAAAAACTGACACAGCAAGGGGTTTTGCAGTAATAATCATAAACAAATGCACCTTTATTGAATGACCACAGCAAAATGTGTTGGGGGGGATTGGGGGAAAAGGGAAGAATAAGGAAAAAAGAGGGAGGAAGAGAAAGAAGGTATATAGCTACCAAACATAGAGACAAAGTTCATTGGTCCAGTCCAGCTGAGGATCCACCTGTTATGTCAGGGAGATCTCAGAGATTCTAGTTTACTCGAACTCCTATTATACTCTTTTTTGATGGAGAAAGGGGATGAGTCTTGAAATCAAATCAAAAGTGTTATAAACAAAATTCTGCCTTTTTTTTTGGGAAAAAAAGGGTTACAAAACCAGTCAGACCAGTGTTGCTGCTACAGTGCTACCCTGTTTGTTATGATAATTACAAGTCATTGTAGTTAATAGTTCCTTTTGTATCAGTAAAGGCCCTGGCTAGGGCTAAGTTAATGGCTCTTCTCCCCAGACAGTTAAGGGAGGGGACAAGACGTGGGAGGGGGGCATCAGAAGATGCAAAATAACTTTGGGATCAGCATGCCATAGGAAGTGTCAAACTTACCGAAAAAGACCCCAAAAACAATGAGCCAATGCAAAATTAAGAATTTAGAGTGATGTCTGGACGTGAGGAGCAGAGTTCTGAGCCTGCAGAGATGCTGAAAATCTTCGTTGACCCTCACCCTGAGCAAAGAAATCATCTTAAACCGAGATCCGGAGCCGGGAGGCAGTGAAAAGTCGAGTTTGGGGTCACGCCTAAGGCTCCCAGGAAGACTGGGCCCCCAGCTCTGCCCCTAGTGGACAAAGCTGCGCATATCCTCCTCCTCTGAGTCACCCTGGGAGAGATGACGGAGACTGCAGACCCATCAGGCTTCCCAATCTTGAGCTGATAACTTTTAATAAAGACATTAAAAGGAGAAAAAGTCTCCTGCCCTGTTTAATTCAGCTGGGGCGCTCGTCCGGGATAGCCACGCCTGAAGAGGACACCAGGACCGGCCATCCTGGATCTTCAGGACAACTGGCTATCAGGACCAAGAGAAGATCGGCTTGGGACCAGTGAGGCAGAGGAGCACTGGACTGGTGAGAAATCCGGTGGTGGGAGTAGAAGACGAGCGAGTGTGTGTGTGAGTGAGACGAGGGCCGGACCCTCGGAGCGAGAGTGGAACCCTTAGTACCACGTATTTGGACTTCCACGAGGGAGCTGGCCGGGAACAGGGGGAAGCGCGTGGAATCAGCATGAGTGAGTTGTCTCCTAAGGGGGATAGAGGCCCACCCCTCCGGGCGTGCGGAGGAAATAGTTGTATGAGTGGCACGCACCCCCAAAAGTCCTGACAGAGGGAAATCAGGCAGATTGCAAGTCCCGAGGAGGGTTCGGGCAAGCTCACAAGCCCTGCAGGCAAAGTAAGTCCTGACAAAGGGGTCAGGCACAAATCCAAGTGAAGGAAGCTGGGGTTTGTTTTTAAGTCCTGATTCGGTGAGGCCTTACATTTGGAAGGTTAGGCAAACTAGAAATCAGGCAGTTTTTTTCCCTGACAGAGGGGAGTCAGGCACGAACCGGCTTCTTACGCCAGGGTTTCGTATTTTCAAGTCCTGATAGATATAAGACCTGACATTGGTAAAGTTAGGGAATCAAGAGATCAGGCAGTTGTTTCAGTGTAAAGTCCTGAGCATCAGGCAAAAATTTGAAGTTTGGTGGAGGAGGCTGAAGCTCCTCAAAAAAGATTTTTTTGAGGTTACCTGTCTGTAGAGGGACCTTTGGGATTTTTTTCTGTTGAGGCCTGAAAAATGGGAGGGTGTAATAGGAAGAAGACAGGCAAGAGATTGAGGAATATACCTCCCAATAGCCCCTTAGGGGAACTGTTAGAGAAATGGGATTCTATAGAGGCCATGGAGGGATTAGATAAAGTGAAGATGATCCACTACTGTGTAGAAGTCTGGCCAGAATTAGAGGTGCAAGGAGGATGGCCTTGGTGTGGGACAAGGGACAAGTGGATGTGCCAACAACTGAGTCACTATCTGACAGCTCGAGGAGATACCGATCCTGAGCAATTATTGTATGTAGCTTGCTGGTTAAAGAGTGCTATTGGGGATGAAGGTGTGCGAATTTGTAAGGTACAGAAGAAGAAAGAGGGGAATGAAGGAGAGGATGCTGGAATTAGTAAAAGATGGGACCCCCTGGATTATTTGCCTCCTGCTGCCCCTCCACCTTATAATCCTCTTCCTCGGGCACCTCAAATGGCAGGTCTGGTTCTTCCCCCAGCTGCCATCTCATTACCGCCTCCTCAAATTCCTCCTTCTACCTCTTTGTCTTCCCCTATGATAGACCCAGTATCTTCCCTAGTAACCACTCCCTCACCACTCCCTTCAGCTCCTCCAGTTCCTTCTGCACCACCACAAGTGCCTACTACACCTGCTGCATTCTCCACCCCTTCTCCAGTTCCACTTAATATCCACTCAGGCTCTTCTCCCCTTCCTATTGCTGTCCCTTTACCTCCTCCTAGTTGGGACACAAATACCTCCTTGCCCAGCAAACAGCTATCACCAAATACACCTGCTGATGTGCAGAAAATTCAGGGTAACACAGATATCCCTCAAACTAGTAGTTTGGCATCTGAAGATGGGCCGTACTGTAGTACCAGATCCAAGACCTCCAAGGCAGAGAGACTCTTTCCCCTCAGAGAAGTTCCTATGGGAGGAGTAGCGGGAGGTGTTGGCTTTGTGAATGCTCCTCTAACTGCTTCTGAGGTGAGAGGATTCAAGAAAGAGTTAGGGCATTTAGTTGAGGACCCAGTGGGCATAGCCCACCAAGTGGATCAATTCTTAGGTCCAAATATCTACACTTGGGGGGAGATGAATTCCATCCTAAATATATTTTCCCCAGAAGAGGTCCAGATGATTAGGACAGCTGGCTAAGAATTTGGGAGAAAGATAACCGTCCAGGACCCCAAGTTCCATCAGGTGAACAGAAATTGCCACTAATGGGTCCCAGCTGGAACCCTCATCAGGAGAAAGGGAGGAAGGCCATGATGGAATATAGGTCTTTGATAATACAGGGAATCAAATAGTCAGTTCCCAAAGGAACTAACACCCAATTGGCATTTGAGGGTGCACAAGAGAAGGATGAAGCTCCTGCTGCCTGGCTTAATCGCCTAAGGCGGAACTTTCAGTTGTACTCTAGAATAGACCCAGACACCCCGGAAGGTCAAATGCTACTAAAAGTCCAATTTGTTACCAAATCTTGGCCAGATATACAGAGAAAACTGGAAAAGATTGAAGATTGGTAATAAAAGGACATTAATGAGTTATTAAGAGAAGCATTGAAGGTGTATTTAAGGAGGGAGGAAGAAAAAGCAAAGGCCAAGGATAGGATCATGGTTGCCGTAGCTAGGGAAAGGGCAGGGGCAAGCAATTCTATACCATGATCCAGGGTAACAAAAAAATGAGCGAATCCACCACCAGGAAGAGGCAAGGATAGGCTAGGACTGTCAGGTACAAGGAGGATGGAGAGACCTCAAGTCCCTTTGAGTGAACGACACTGCTATTATTGTGGAGAGGCAGGACACGTCAGTAAGTTTTGTAGAAAGCTCAGTCTCAATGAGGCAATAGCCAGGGAACAAGATAATTTAGGGAGGATCCTTAGGGGTGATGATTAGGGTTGTCAAGAGCTCTATACTTTAGGGGACCCGATGCAACATCTAGAAGAGCCCTTGGTAAATTTTGAGGTGGGACCCCTAAATGAAGAATTTGAATTTTTGGTTGATAAACGAGCAGATAAGTCCTGTCTTGACAAAGTACCAAAAGGTATGGAAATTGGGAGAAAATTTTGTGAAGTGTTAGGTGCTGAAGGGAAACCATTTAGAGCATCAGTGATTGAAGATGTAAAAATAATTGGAAACTCAAGACAGTGTGAAGCTAATTTTATTTATCTGCCTAAGCTAGAAAAAAGTTTGTTAGGAAGAGATCTGCAAGTTCATTTTGAGGTTGGGATTGTTCCAAGAGAAGGGAGAATGGTGGTACAAGTGATGAAGTTATCCCAAGGAGATGTCGCAGAGATAAACCCCAAGGTGTGGGCTGAAGGGGGAAAGTGAGGTTTATTGGACATTCCACCGATAACAATAAAAATGCAAGATGATACTTCACCCATATGGGTTAAACAGTATCTGATTTCCCTAGAAGGAAAGAAGGGGCTTGCCATAGTAATTGAACAACTGTTGCAAGAGGGAATTTTGGAACCCTGTATGTCACCGCACAATACCCCTATACTGGCATTTAAGAAAGCTGAAGGGTAATATAGGCTGGTACAAGATTTGAGGGAGGTCAACAAAAGGACCATTGCCAGGCATCCAGTTGTGCCCAACCTGTATAGTCTCCTAAGCCGAATTCCAAGAGAACATGCTTGGTTCACTGTTATAGATTTGAAGGACGCTTTCTGGGCGTGTCCTCTGGCAATGGAATGTAGAGATTGGTTTGCCTTTGAATGGGAGGACCCGAGTACAAAAAGGAGACAACAGCTAAGATGGACCCGATTGCCACAAGGGTTCACGGAATCCCCCAACCTCTTTGGACAAGCATTGGAGGGTTTGTTGGAACAATTTGTCCCTGAAGAAGAAGTGCAGATCCTGCAGTATGTTGATGACCTGATGGTTTCAGGGAAGGGAAAAGATCAGGTCAGAAAAACTAGCATTAAGCTTTTGAATTTCTTGGGGAGAAAGGACTAAAGATTTCCCAAGAAAAACTGCAATTCGTGCAATCAGAAGTAACATACTGTCCTGGGGTGATGCTTGTATCCCCATTCATCTGTTCTGTGCCTTTAAGACCGACTCCGAAGAGTGGAAGTTTTGTTTGGGTTTCTCTTATCAGGGACACAGAGACAGGCAGTATACATAGGGCTGTTTTTCACTTCTTGCTTTCAGCTTGCTGCTTTGCTTGCTTGCTCTTCTGCTCTTGCTTCTCCTCCCGCTTTTGCATCTGCTTATTAGCTAGTTCTAGCTAAACAGTCCAAATTCCTTCCCGGACTGTTTCTCCTCTCCTGTTCTTGTGACCATCTCGAACCTGCTCCGGACTGGGACCTGGGAACACCGAAGGTTCGGCTGCAGCAGCTGCCCAGCGCCGGAGGGACTGAGAACAGAGCAACCACCCTCGAAAGAGACTTTCTGATTTTGTCATCTTTCTCAGAGCGGTGTCAGCTGGTATTGTTCATTTTGTGTGCTGGGGGGTGCTGGGCCAGTCAAATAAACAGGTTCTTTCCACCTCTCTCCAAGGAATTTTTTCCCGAACCGGTTGGGGGGAGGGGCCGTGTGGGTTTTGCTTTCTGGAGGGCCCCCCATTTGCAGATTCTTTAACAAATTTGCCCTAAACCAGGACAAAATATTGGTGCCCAAACGTGGGGCTCGAGAGAGAGTGGAAAAACCCTGTTTTGACTGCATTTTGGTTGCTATTCCTCTGTGTTTGTTTAAATCAGCTAATAGCCATGCTTTTTGAATTCATAATGTCTATTGGGGTGAAGGTTTGCATGCATTTCTGGTCCCTAGGGTTTTTTGAGATTTTAATACCTCTCTGGTCCCTAGGTGTCGGTTTCCCGGCTGTTTAGGTGACCTGGAAAGGCCCGGGGTGGCCTTGGACAGCCCGCACTTCAAAGGACGAGAAGAGGCTTCAGATCTTTTCTCGGTCTCGGTGTTTATTAATTGTTTATCTAAAAGATTTTCTCTTGGCCCGACAGAGGTCTGCACAGCAGCCAGCCATGAGCACACTGAGAGCCCCCGGGGCGGTCACCTACCTTTATACTCGAAATTACGTATACAATATTTATCATTTTTCCCCAATATCTTTTACCCTTATTAACCAGTGCACTTTTAGTAATAACCAATCCCAAAGTGCCAACATCACCACAGAAGATGGAGGCCAAGAAGAAGAAGAAGAAGAAGGACAGGACACTCCCCAATTCCTCCATCTTACTTCTTTAGACCCCCGTGTACTGAAATCTTAAACCCTGTGTTTCACTCTAACTAACTTATCCCTTCACCATTCACCCCAGTGAAATCCTCCTATCCTCATACAGGTGTCGTCTCCTGTGTAGGATCAAAGTCCAGCCACCAGACACTTCTGGCAACATTCCAGGACTCCCGAGCCCCCCAAGGGTGGTCTCGGCCACTCTGCACCTCCGTCCTGAGGTGCTGAGATCCCACATCTCCCCCTTCTGTTTGCACCAAGAAAACCTCTTTTGCTATCTGATTCATGGCACGTTTTAAACATGCAAATATGCATGGGACGACAAGTACGAGGACTAGGAGAACTATTAAAACATAGAACCCTACCCTTAAAATTCCTCTCCAAATGGGAGAGATGTCAAGGAGTTCTACCAGCTGATCGATCCATGATCCTGTGATCTCGCCAAGCTTATTTATGCTGTCCTTTATATTTTTAATACTTTCATGAATTGACCTTGAATGATCTGAGAGATTCCTGCAGCACATCCCTTCAAACTCTTCACACCCATGTCCATGAGCGAGCAATAGATAATCGATCGCCGCTCTGTTCTGAAGAGTCGCCTGTCTTACACCACTGATGTCTTTTAACATGTCATCCAATGCGACAGACACAGACCGCGCATGTTTGCTCATCCAACAACCCATGCGGTCGACTTGAGTCAAGGCTACCCCTGATGCTGTTTGAGGTGAGAAGATTGCTGTAGCAATTCTCGCTGCCTTGTCCCAAGAAAATATTTCGTCATTGCAATCTGCCGCATAATGTTGTATTGATCTTTTTTCTTTGCGTTTTCTCTCCCTTAACATGTTCAAATCAGGCGATAACATTGAAATTTCCCCAATGCTGCATGGACCTCCCGTGGCATTAGCAGGAATGCCGTGCCAAATTCTGTCCCCGCAAATTAAGAACAAACCCCGTGGCAATTGCACTGGGACTTGGACCGATCCTTTGGCAGTTTTCTCTGTATATTTACACCATGCTGATGCATTCTTATAGAATTCATGAATGGGAGTCAAATTGATAGTTTTCGCCTTTGTGACCTTCGGAGTTTCAAACTGCATGCAGAGTTCCATTGTCATGGACCCAAAAATCTCCAATTCCTGAGGTTCTGTAGAAGCCACAGGAAGTAGATGTGTCCAAGCACACCACTCTTTCACAAGATCTTTAATGACCTGCGAAATGTTAACTGCAGAGTGCCCTGGAACTGGCCATTCGTCCACTGGCAATCCAACCATGCATGCTGAAAATGGTTTCCCTGGTCTCGAATGTGTCAGGCAAATACTATCTAAATTCGCTGCCTGAACTAAAGTCTCCCATACATTTTGCTTTGGTTGACTAACAGGTAAATTTCCTCCATTGCTTACTGCAATGAATGAAAGAATGATGCACATAAGCATCATGAAACCCATTACTTCGCTTTCGTGTGAAATCATTGTTTTGCTTTTCATTCAAGACCCTAAAGACAATTCCCCAGAGTCCTTAGTCTCTTTTTATTTCTCTTCTGAGTCACTCTTAGCAGTCTGAGTCTCGACTTCTGTCTGAGTACTCGTCTCTTTGTTTCTCAGATCAGCGTTCTCGCGTTCAAAACGGCTTCACGTGTCGCGCTGACACCCACTTCAGACCTCGATCTGTGGAAACATAAGTGAAAGCCTTGCCCCCCACTAGGTGGTGCTGTCACTGGCCTCCCCAGCTCGGATGACGGAATGAGCTCGACTGCTCTTCCTCTTCCAGTCGACTGCCGTGTCTTCTGCCTGGCTTTTAATTCAGCTGAAAATGGAGCTCGAACACCAGAACGTCTCCCTTGAAGGGATGAGCCTTGGACCTCGAGGGTTTCAACTAAAGGTACCAAGTCTGAAGAAGGTGTGGAGCCCCGGGACTTAGAATCCCGAGCACGGCCCCTCCTCGCCTGAGACGTCACAGGGGACTTGGCCCGCCCCCGCCCGCACTCTGCTCTCTGCGCACGTGCACTCTCTGAGCCGCTCCCTGTCTCTCCCGAGCTGACGTCACTCTCTCCCCCTTGTTCCACCTCCGAAGTCTCCTCCCCTCGGTCTGTCCCTGACTCTGTCTCCTCCTCCTCTGACGCTGTGTCCATTCCTCCTACTGGTGTGTACAGCCCGCCTCCCGCCGGCCCCCGGGTCCGCTCCGCGATTCGGGCCGACCTCCGCACCGGGTCTGACATCACCACTGCGCGCCTCCTGCGTCTCACTACGGTGGCCCTTTGGGGCTGCGCAGCTTCCCCCAATTCGCCGCCCGTGTTTAACGCTCCTGCGCTGGTTTGTGACTACCCCCCCGGGTTTTTGCGAGTTTTGCCCGCCGCGCGTGTCTCTGCTACCCTGCCGGCCAGGGCGGCCGCCACCCCCAGCGCTGCGCTGACAAAAGCCACACCGGCACTCGTGTCTCCCGTTATCTCTTCACTCGCGCCTCCCGCCTGCACCGCCGCAGCCTGGCCGCCCTGCTCTGCCGCCGTGCCGCCGTGCCCGCCGCGAGTAAGCGCCCCCCCGATCCCTTCTCTCCCCCCTGCATCCCCCGTTCCGATCCTGACTCCCCTGTACTCTCCGGGGTTTCAGGATGCTTTAGGAATTTCCTGGGGTTTCTGGGTTTTGGGACCGGGGGCTTTGATACTATTTCCTGCTCTCTTTCCTCGAGAGCCCTTTCCCCCTGGCTTCTTGAGGCCAGAACTAATTTTTTCCCGGAGCTTTGCTCCCCCCTTCCTTCTGAGGGTGCCGCAACTTTTCGTTGCTTTTCCAGTCTTTTCGACTGCACCGAAATGCCTTCTAGCATGGTTCTTGCCGGCGAGAGCAGCTTTAACGCTGTCTCATCTTTTTTCGTTGCTAAGAGATATAAATGTCTATTAATTTCTTGCCAAAACCCCACTTCGAATAGCAGGCATGTTTCTGCAAGTGGATAATTGAGCCTCGCCCACAACAATAACTGTTTTAATTCTTTCTTTGGGATCCCTTCCGTGTATGATTCAGCCACGCCTTGTAAGGCGGACAAAATTTCCCGCTGTTCCTGGGAGAGTGTGCCCCCCATGTTCTTATTTTTGACCTTCTCACCGAATCTGTCGTCAGAGCGGTCCGAAGGCTCCCGGTCTCCGTCCAGCAGGTCACAGGAGAAGGAATCAGAGGCGCCTTTCTGCTTCGGGTCCGGACTGCTCTGCTACGAACTTTCTTCGGCAGAAGCTGAGAAATGTAATTCTCAGTGACTGCTGTTTTTTGCAGACTCTCCTGGCCATTTTTTTTTTTCCTTTTTTCTTCAGGCTTCTCTCCTCAGGAGCTATCAGTGCTCTCCTGGGAACTCATCCTAGATCGGAGCTGCCCTCTCAGCTCTTCAGATCTTCAGCTCTTCAGCCCTTCAGGGCTTATCCCCCCTTGAAAGGTTTGGTGGGGAGTAGCACACGCAGCGAACGCCACTTGTCGGTTTCTCGGCTATTTAGGTGACCTGGAAAGGCCCGGGGTGGCCTTGAACAGCCCGCGCTTCAAAGGACGAGAAGAGGCTTCAGATCTTTTCTCGGTCTCGGTGTTTATTAATTGTTTATCTAAAGGATTTTCTCTTGGCCCGACAGAGGTCTGCACAGCAGCCAGCCATGAGCACACTGAGAGCCCCCGGGGCGGTCACCTATCTTTATACTCGAAATTACGTATACAATATTTATCATTTTTCCCCAATATCTTTTACCCTTATTAACCAGTGCACTTTTAGTAATAACCAATCCCAAAGTGCCAACATCACCACAGAAGATGGAGGCCAAGAAGAAGAAGAAGAAGAAGGACAGGACACTCCCCAATTCCTCCATCTTACTTCTTTAGACCCCCCTGTACAGAAATCTTAAACCCTGTGTTTCACTCTAACTAACTTATCCCTTCACCATTCACCCCAGTGAAATCCTCCTATCCTCATACAGGTGTCATCTCCTGTGTAGGATCAAAGTCCAGCCACCAGACACTTCTGGCAACATTCCAGGACTCCCGAGCCCCCCAAGGGTGGTCTCGGTCACTCTGCACCTCAGTCCTGAGGTGCTGAGATCCCACACCTAGGTTTATTTTCTTATCCAGAAATAGCTTTAGTATTGTCCCTAATACGTAGTTTTTACATCAGAGGGGAAGTGACCAGAAAAGCTATCCTGCTGGGCTTGGTGGCAATAATGTGCAAGAAGTTTATAAACATGCTAGTGTCTGCTCCAGGTATGAATGGTTCATGGCTATGGTTATGCATCCAGTTTGTTAGAGGAGGAGCAGCAGGGAATGAGGTTTTTCAGCCTCTGCTTTCCTCCTTCTCCTATGAATCAGTTGCATCACTAGTGAAGGATGTTCAGTTTCCCCTCAATGTTAAAGAAACCATCTTCCTGGTATTCAATCTGGTAACCTTCCTCTATACAGCCTGCTGCTTCTCTAGAATGAGGGCTGAGATTTCTAGACGGGCTGATGAGACCCCTGACTCAGTAGTTGACCCAGGTGTGGAAAATCCTAAGTGGTGTGGAAAATGGGAGGATATGGGCCAAATACTGAAGGAATTCTCTGACCCTATAGTCTGGGATTTTCCCCATGAACAAATTCAGAACCCAGCTGAGGTGGGGAAATATCTGAAAGAGAAGTACCAGGATGAGCCTAACGAGAGGAAGGTCATTGCAGTGAGCTGGGCCCTGGCCTATGCTTATCGCACGCTGCTAGATACTGTTGGGCAGCAGACAGAGGCAGGGGGGCAGGGAGATAAATCAGCAACTGTCCCGGTGACTCAGACTGCAGCTAACAGCCAAGGCTCAAAGCCAGCATCTAAACCCATGGCTGTTGCTACCAGCACTAGAAGTAGGAAATGCACGGAGAAGACCAATCGACCAGGGGATGATGATGATGATGAAGGAGAAGGAACCTCAATGCCTCCTGACATAAAATCAGGAGTCAAAGCAGCAGGTGCAAGATCAGATGAGTCCTTTTCCCTGGAGGACTTCCGTGGCCTACGGAAGGACTACACTCGAAGGTCTGATGAATCCCTAATGAGTTGGCTTGTCCGTCTCTGGGATGCTGCAGGCGAAGCTACAATTCTGGATGGCACTGAAGCCAGGCATTTGGGATCCCTGTCACAGGATCCTGTCATTGAGCAAGAAATTATGAGAGGGCCTAATCCACACAGCCTCTGGGCAAGGATCTTGGACAGTGTTGCACGAAGATACCTGTGTGCAGACGATCTCTATATGCAGCAAACTCAGTGGAAGACAATAGAGCAAGGGATCCAACGCCTGAGAGAAATGGCAGTGGCAGAGATTATCTTCTCAGATGATGTAACAACTAGGAACCCAGACTTAGTACCATGCACGTCTGTGATGTGGCGAAAACTCGTATGACTTGGGCCACACGAATATGCTTCTGCCTTAGCCATCATGAAGAGGGATGAGAGGGATGAGACTGTGCTTGACATGGCAAGGAAGCTCCGAGCATATGCAGATGCTGTACATGGCCCGACACACATGCCAGAATCGCAGCAGTAGAAACACGTCTGCAGAACTTGGAGGATAAGATAGAGGAGAACCATAAGAAGCTTAGAGAGGAGATTAAAGAAGACCTTCTCCAAATTTCAGCTGTACAGATCTGAGGTTCTGGTCTCCAAGGCAGACGTTTCCCAGATGGTGAGAGAAGGTACACCCCACGAGCTGAGCTATGGTTCTACCTGCGTGATTGTGGGGAAAACATGAGAAGGTGGGATAGGAAACCTACTGCTGTTCTGGCACGATGGGTGCGTGAACTGAAGGAAGCCACCAGGAGGAAAGCAGCTCCAGTTGCCCGTAGCCGAATGGCCAGGTATGATGATGATGACAAGTCTGACCCCCACGAAGGAACATCCAAACATACGCCCAGGGAAAGAAGGATAACCAGGCTTAGAGGCGCCCTGCCTCTAGCCAGGTAGAGGCCAGGGAAAATCGTGTTTTCTCGTTTGTGTGGATTTGTTGGCCTGGCACATCGGAACCACAAGAGTACAAGGCTTTGGTCGATACTGGTGCGCAATGCACATTAATCCCATCAAGACATGTGGGGACAGAGTCTGTTTCTATTGCTGGCGTGACAGGGGGATCCCAGGATTTCACTTTGGTGGAAGCTGATGTGAGCCTAACGGGAAATGAGTGGAAGAAGCATCCTATAGTGACTGGCCCAGATGTCCTATGTATTTTTGGCATAGACTACCTTCGGAGTGGGTACTTCAAAGACCCAAAAGGGCTCAGAAGGGCATTTGGAATAGCTGCTGTAGAGACAGAGGGCATCCAGCAATTGAACACCTTGCCTGGGTTGTCTGAGAATCCATCTGCAGTAGGATGCCTGACAGGAGAAGAGCAACGAGTGCCAATTGCCACTTCCATAGTGCATCGACGACAGTATAGGACCACTCGAGATGCGGTGATCCCCATCCATAAGATGATCCGAGAGCTGGAGAGCCAAGGGGTGGTCAGCAAGACCCACTCACCCTTCAACAGCCCCATTTGGCCTGTGCGAAAATTTGAAGGAGAATGGAGATTGACTGTGGACTACCGTGCATTGAATGAAGTGACTCCACCACTGAGTGCTGCTGTGGCAGACATATTAGAGCTCCAGTACTAGCTTGAGTCCAAGGCAGCAAAGTGGTATGCCACTATAGACATTGCCAATGCATTTTTCTCCATTCCTCTGGCAGCAGAATGCAGGCCTCAGTTTGCCTTCACATGGAGGGGAGTGCACTACACCTGGAACCGACTGCCCCAGGGGTGGAAGCACAGCCCCACCATCTGCCATGGACGGATCCAGACTGCACTAGAAAGGGGAGAGGCTCCAGAACATCTGCAGTATATTGATGACATCATTGTGTGAGGGAACATAGCTGCGGAAGTGTTTGAGAAAGGGAAGGAAATCATCCAGATCCTCCTGGGAGCTGGTTTCGCCATTAAAAAGAGCAAAGTAAAGGGACCAGCTCGTGAGATTCAATTCCTGGGAGTATAGTGACAAGATGGACGGTGTCAGATTCCTACAGATGTCATCAACAAGATCACAGCAATGTCTCCACCCACCAATAAGAAAGAGACACAAGCTTTCTTGGGTGCAATAGGTTTTTGGAGGATGCATATTCCTGAGTACAGTCAGATCGTGAGCCCTCTTTACATGGTCACCTGCAAGAAGAACAATTTCCAGTGGGGCCCTGAGCAGCAACAAGCCTTTGTCCAGATCCAGCAGGCTAAGCGAGTGAAGCCCCTGTGGTATGGTGGGTGGTGGTCCAAGTACAAGTATGAGGAGGCCTGGCAGATTGACTACATCACACTACCCCAGACACGCCAGGGCAAGCGCTACGTGCTGACCATGGTGGAAGCCACCACTGGATGGTTGGAAACCTACCCTGTGTCATGCTACAGCCCGGAACACCATCCTGGGCCTTGAAAAGCAAGTCCTGTGGAGACATGGCACCCCTGAGAGGATCGAGTCAGACAACGGGACTCATTTCAAGAACAGCCTTATCAATACCTGGTCTAGGGAACATGGCATTGAGTGGGTGTACCATATCCCCTACCATGCACCAGCTGCAGGAGAAGTGGAGAGGTACAATGGACTGCTAAAAACCCAGTTGAAAGCTTTGGGTGGGGGATCTTTCATGAATTGGGAGCAGCATTTAGCAAAGGCCGCCTGGTTAGTTAACACCCGAGGTTCCACCAACCGAGCAGGTCCTGCCCAGTCTGAGTTCCTGAATGTAATAGAAGGAGACAAAGTCTCAGTGGTACATATCAGAGGTTTGTTAGGGAAGACTGTGTGGATCAATTCTGCCTCGAGTACAGACAAACCCATTCGTGGGGTTATCTTTGCTCAGGGACCAGGTTGCACGTGGTGGATAATGCAAAGAGATGGAACAACACGATGTGTACCTCAGGGAGATCTGATTGTGGGGTAAGAATGATATGCAATATCACTGTTCATTGGATGTTACTGCCATTGTCTGTACATTAAACCATACAGACATGAGATAGAAGGAAATGTGTAAGCGTTGAAGGTCTGGGCAAGTGGAAGATGGAGAAGGAAATGTGTAAGTGTCAAACGTCTGAGTAAGTGATAGATGGAGCTTTAAGTGACTAAAGTGAAAAGGGGGAATCCTGCAGCTCTGTAATATAGGGCCTGGATTCAGTGGTCCAGTGTGGGGATGTGATGAAGGCATGATGGGTATTGCTTGTAATTTTGGAGAAACAGATGGAAATTTTGTATGAATAATGCATGATGTGTTGTAGTATGTTGATGATATGGGGATAAGGGGTGGAATGTCCTGGGGTGATGCTTGTATCCCCATTCATCTGTTCTGTGCCTTTAAGACCGACTCCGAAGAGTGGAAGTTTTGTTTGGGTTTCTCTTATCAGGGACACAGAGACAGGCAGTATACATAGGGCTGTTTTTCACTTCTTGCTTTCAGCTTGCTGCTTTGCTTGCTTGCTCTTCTGCTCTTGCTTCTCCTCCCGCTTTTGCATCTGCTTATTAGCTAGTTCTAGCTAAACAGTCCAAATTCCTTCCCGGACTGTTTCTCCTCTCCTGTTCTTGTGACCATCTCAAACCTGCTCCGGACTGGGACCTGGGAACACCGAAGGTTCGGCTGCAGCAGCTGCCCCAGCGCCGGAGGGACTGAGAACAGAGCAACCACCCTCGAAAGAGACTTTCTGATTTTGTCATCTTTCTCAGAGCGGTGTCAGCTGGTATTGTTCATTTTGTGTGCTGGGGGGTGCTGGGCCAGTCAAATAAACAGGTTCTTTCCACCTCTCTCCAAGGAATTTTTTCCCGAACCGGTTGGGGGGAGGGGCCGTGTGGGTTTTGCTTTCTGGAGGGGCCCCCCTTTGCAGATTCTTTAACAAATTTGCCCTAAACCAGGACACATACCTAGGGCACATAATAGGAGGGGGGTATAAGAAGTTAAGCCCAGACAGAATTTCAGGTATTCTAGCTCTCCCAGCCCCAAAACCAAAAAGACGTGAGAAAACTCCTGGGCCTGTTTGGATATTGCAAGTTATGCTTAGATCAATACACGCAGAGTGTAAAATTTTTACACAGTAAATTAGTAGCTCCAGATCCCCTAATTTGGACAGCTGAATATGACCAACAATTAGAGAACCTAAAAGACAAGTTGTCTTTTGCCCCGGTCCTAAGCTTACCAGACCTCAGGAAGGGCTTTGACCTGTTTGTGAGTGCAGAAGAAGGTATAGCCTATGGCATACTAACTCCAGAGTGGGGAGGCTGCAGAAAGCCCATGGCTTACATCTCCATATTGTTAGATCCAGTGGCTAGAGGCTGGCCAGTGTGTATACAAGCAGTAGCAGCAACTGCAGTCCTGAGAGAGGAGACCCAAAAATTGACCTTACAAGGAAAAATTAAAGTACATACTCCTCATGACCTTAAGGTAGTACTGAGACAGAGGGCTCAGCAGTGGCTAACCGATGCCAGAATATTAAAATATGAGATAATACTAATGAAGACAGAGGACTTAGAATTTATCACATTCAATGCCCTCAATCCAGCACAATTCCTCATGGGAGAGCCTATAGAGAATTTAGAACATGATTGCCTTGAATTGGTTAACCTCCAAACAAAAGTAAGAGAAGATTTAGAAGATCAGCCTCTAGCAACTGGAAGAATCTTGTTCATAGATGGCTCTTTGAGGGTAGTAGATGGAAAAAGGGCTTCAGGTTACACCATTATAGATGGAGAAACATTACAAATTGATGAAAAAGGGAAACTTCCCCCAAATTGGTCAGCCCAAAGTTGTGAAATATATGCCCTGAAAAGGAGATTAGACTTACTGGAGGGAGACCAGGGAACCATTTATACAGACTCCCAATATGCATTTGGGATCGTTCACACATTTGGCAAAATATGGGAGGAGCGTGGGTATTTAGGCTCAAAAGGAAAAAGCTTAGCCCATGAGAACCTAGTCAGATCAGTATTAGAAGCTCTACAGAAACCAATAGAAATAGCGGTGGTCCATATAAAGGGGCACCAAAGAGGAGACAGTCTTGAAGTTAGAGGAAACTGACTGGCTGATCAGATGGCAAAAGAAGCAGCTTTAGAACCAGGGGATGCAGTAAAAATTTTTAAAGCAGGAACGACACCTGAAGAAGGAGAAAGAAGAGAAAAACCCGTATTTAGTGAAAAAGAATTAGAGGCTATAAGAGATTTAAAGTTACTCCAAGGGCAACGAGAAGAGTGGTTAACCTCACATGGACGGGGGGTTTTGAATAAAGCACTGGCTCGGACAGTGCTAACAGAACTACATAAATTAACTCACTGGGGAGTCCAAGGACTATGTGATCATTTCTTAAGATATAACCTGTGCATAGGTGTATATGGCCTGGCCAAAGCAATTACAAGAGGGTGTGTCATTTGTCAAAAAGTGAACCAGAAAGTCATAAGAAACGTAGCACCTGGAGGGAGAGAATTAGCTTTAAGACCTTTCCAAAGCATACAGATAGATTTCACTGAGATGCCCCCAGTGCAAGGATACAAATATTTACTGGTTATAGTTGATCACCTTACTCATTGGGTAGAAGCCTTCCCAACTAGAAGGGAAACAGCTCAAGTCGTAGCTAAAAGTAATCCTAGAGAACATTATCCCCAGATATGGAATGGTGAACACCATAGACTCAGACCGAGGTCCACATTTTGTGTCCCAAAAATTGCAAAATACAATCGGAGCTTTAGGAATAAAATGGAGATTACATACTCTGTGGCACCCCCAGAGTTCTGGGAGGGTGGAGCGGATGAACAAAACTCTCAAAAATGTATTAACTAAATTGATTGAAGAAACAAAAATGAATTGGCTGAAGTGTTTGCCCCTAGCGCTTTTGCGCATCAGAACAAGACCTCGGTCTGACATGAGAATTTCACCTTATGAAATGATGTTTGGACTGCCATTCTTGTTAACACCCTATAGCACAAGAGACTATCTGGAAGGAGAAGAAGCTACCAGAAAGTATTTGGAGATAACTGGAAGAACTCTGGAAGGACATAGAAAAAGAAGATACCTCCCCCAAACTTCCCCTCTTGACACGAAAGTTCATAACATTAGACCAGGAGATTGAATTTTGATAAAATCCTGGAATAATGGACCATTAATGCCTAAATTTGAAGGCCCCTTTCAGGTACTCCTCATCACTAATTCAGCTGTGCGGACCAGAGAAAAAGGTTAGACTCACATTACAAGAATAAAAGGGCCAGTCTCACCCCCAAGGACGGGACCAGATTTGACATCAGCTTCTCCCTCTGACATTGGACCACATTCCACATCACTGTCACCTCTGGGCACTGGCCAAGAGTCAACCACATCACAAGTTGATTCACCCGAGTATACCGTGATAAAATGACCAAAATATTTAAAGTTGACTCTCAGAAGGAAGAGTCAAAAAGACTGAACTGTGTAGGAAAATAATTGGTATCAGAGCCCTAACATAGCTTAAAATGTTTCAAGACAGTTCTGTGTGTAAAATAAGTTTATAAAAAGTTTAAAACTGTAAATAAGTAATTCTAGTTAAGTTTCCCCAATTTGATTCTAAAGACTCCAGGTTAATCCTCTACAGAGCACTCCCCTAGGAGAAACCAAATTAGTAGGGAACAGACCAAGAGAAGTTTAACCAGAGCAGCGAGTAGAAGAGACTCTAAAGAGCTTGGAAGCTTCTTTTTAGTAAAAATTCCCCAAGAGGCAAGGTCGGGTGGGCAGACTGTGCAAGATGACCCATACCGGACTCTTAGGAAGGGTAGTAATGATGGCTCTAATTGCTGGTAGTGCTCTTAGGAGCCCAGGAGAGCCGTGCAGTAAGTGCTACCAACCCCTCTATGAGGAGGAATAAGTGAGCTCCTTGTCTAGAGTCCACATCAGTTCTAACCCAAATTGTGTTAACCTCTCCCATGTGGTCCTTTATCAGAAAAATAAGAGAATGTATTGGATAGCGCAGAATACCGTCACTTTTAGGCAGCCACTCCTGGGAGAGTGCCCTATAGGAGAAGCCTGGTTGTGCTTTAAATGTGATGCTGCTGAAACAAGCTCAGTAGATCTAGTCAAAAGAAAAGAAATGGTAAAAACAGTAAGAAAGATGGTTTGTAACAAGTATTTAGCAGTAAAGTATTCAGCTACCCAGTGGATCCCAAGAGATCCAACTAAATCAGAGTCTGTTGAGAAAAAAGAAAGAGACAAGTGTACCCACCATGGAGTGTATGAATTTTATGAGTGTACTGAAAAAGAGATAAACTCGTTTTGGAAAATGAAAGAACTGTGTAAATATTGGGAATGCCCAACAGAAACTGATAACACATTTCTGGAGAGCCCTAAACACTTAGCTTTGATCTCTGGTACTACAGCATACACTAAATTGTCAGGAGACTGGTCTGGCAGCTGCACCGCTGGAATAATAAAACCAGCTTTCTTCTTATTACCCAAAGAAACTGGATCAAGTTTAGGAGTTCCTATATAAAATGATTTAGGAGAAACCAAACAGAGGAGGCAAAGTGCAATAGAAATTGAGAAAATCCAAAATTGTAAAGGCCAAGTTCAGACCCTCTCCTGGTTTAGGGCAAATTTGGTGGAGAATCCCCAAAGGAGAGCCCCTCCAGAAAGCAAAACCCACACAGCCCCTCCCCCCAACCGGTTCGGGAAGAATTCCTCAGAGAGAAGTGGAAAGAACCTGTTTATTTAACAGGCACAGCATCCCCCAGCACACAAAATGAACAATACCAGATGACACCGCTCTGAAAAAGGTGACAAAATCGGAAAGTCTCTTTCGGGGGTGGTTGCTCTGTTAGTCCCTCCAGCGCTGGGACAGCTGCTGCAGGCCAAACGGTGCAAACCCTCGGTGTTCCCAGGTCCCAGTCCAGAGCAGGTTCGAGATGGTCGAAGAAAAAGGAGAGGAGAAACAGTCCAGGAAGGAATTTGGACTGTTTAGCTAGAACTACCTAATAAGCAGAAGAAAAAGCAAGCAGAAGCGAGAGCAGAGAGAGAGCGAGCAAAGCAGAAAGCCAAAAGCAAAAAGTGAAAACAGCCCTATGTACTGCCCGCCTCTGTGTCCCTGATAAGAGAAACCCAAGCAAAACTCACTCTTCAGAGACAGTCTTAAAGGCACAGAACGGATGAATGGGGATACAAGCATCACCCCAGGACATTCCACCCCTTATCCCCATATCATCAACATACTACAACACATCATGCATTATTCATACAAAATTTCCATCTGTTTCTCCAAAATTTTCAAGCAATACCCATCATGCCCTCATCACATCCCCATACTGGACCACTGAATCCAGGCCCTATACTACAGAGCTGCAGGATTCCCCCCTTTCACTTTACTCACTTAAAACTCCATCTATCACTTGCTCAGACCTTCAACGCTTACACATTTCCTTCTGTCTCATGTCTGTATGGTTTAATGCACAGACAATGGCAGTAACATCCAATGAACAGTGATATTGCATATCATTCTTACCCCACAATCAGATCTCCCTGAGGTACACATCGTGTCGTTCCATCTCTTTGCATTATCCACCATGTGCAACCTGGTCCCTGAGCAAAGATAACCCCACGAATGGGTTTGTCTGTACTCGAGGCAGAATTGATCCACACAGTCTTCCCTAACAAACCTCTGATATGTACCACTGAGACTTTGTCTCCTTCTATTACATTCAGGAACTCAGACTGGGCAGGACCTGCTCGGTTGGTGGAACCTCGGGTGTTAACTAACCAGGCAGCCTTTGCTAAATGCTGCTCCCAATTTTTGAAAGATCCCCCACCCAAAGCTTTCAACTGGGTTTTTAGTAGTCCATTGCACCTCTCTACTTTCCCTGCAGCTGGTGCATGGTAGAGCATATGGTACACCCACTCAATGCCATGTTCCCTAGACCAGGTATTGATAAGGCTGTTCTTGAAATGAGTCCCGTTGTCTGACTCGATCCTCTCAGGGGTGCCATGTCTCCACAGGACTTGCTTTTCAAGGCCCAGGATGGTGTTCCGGGCTGTAGCATGAGACACAGGGCAGGTTTCCAACCACTGTGAGCACGTAGCGCTTGCCCTGGCGTGTCTGGGGTAGTGTGATGTAGTCAATCTGCCAGGCCTCCCCATACTTGTACTTGGACCACCGCCCACCGTACCATAGGGGCTTCACTCACTTGGCCTGCTTGATGGCAGCACACGTCTCACAGTCATGGATAACCTGAGAAATACTGTCCATGGATAAATCCACCCCTCAGTCTCATGCCCACTTATAGGTGGCATCTCTGCCCTGGTGGCCTGAGGCATCATGGGCCCATCGAGCTAGGAATAGCTCTCCCTTATGTTCCCAATCTAGGTCTGTTTGGACACCCCTATCTTTGCAGCCTGGTCTGCTTGCTCATTGTTTTGGTGCTCCTCATTAGCTCTACTCTTGGGTACATGGGCATCCACATGGCAGACTTTCACAGGTAGCCTCCCTACCCTGGTAGCAATGTCTTTCCACTCATCAGCAGCCCAAATTGGTTTTCCTCTACGTTGCCAGTTAGCCTTTTTCCACCTCTCCAGCCATCTCCACAGAGCATTGGCTACCATCCATGAATCATTGTAGAGGTAGAGCTTTGGCCATTTCTCTCTTTCTGCAATGTCTAGGGCCAGTTAAACAGCTTTGAGTTCAGCAAGTTGGCTTGATCCACCTTCTCCTTTGGTAGCTTGTGCAACCTGTTGTGTGGGGCTCCATACGGCTGCTTTCCACTTCCGGTTCATCCCTATCATGCGAAAGGAACCGTCAGTGAAAAGAGCCTAGCGTTTCCTTTGGTGACAGTTCGTTATAGGGAGGAGCCTCTTCAGCACGTGTTACTGGTTCTTGTTCCTCTTCATCTGTGACACCAAAATTCTCACCTTCGGGCCAATTTTAATTACCTCCAAAATCCCAGGGCGATTCGGTTTACCTATATGGGCGCGCTGAGTGATAAGAGCAATCCACTTACTCTATGTAGCACTGGTGGCATGGTGAGTGGAAGGAACCTTGCCTTTGAACATCCACCCCAGCACTGGTAGGTGGGGTGCCAGGAGGAGTTGTGCTTCAGTGCCTATTACCTCTGAGGCAGCCTGGACTCCTTCATAGGCAGCCAAGATTTCCTTCTCTGTTGGAGTGTAGTTGGCTTCAGAGCCTCTGTAGCTGCCACTCCAAAATCCCAGTGGTCGACCCCGAGTCTCCCCAGGCACCTTCTGTCAAAGGCTCCAGGACAAGCCATGGCTCCTGGCTGCAGAGTAGAGCATTTTCTTTACCTCTGGTCCTGTCCTGACTGGGCCAAGGGACTGAACAATCTCCTGCTTGATCTGGACAAAGGCTTGTTGCTGCTCAGGGCCCCACTGGAAATTGTTCTTCTTGCAGGTGACCAGGTAAAGAGGGCTCACGATCTGACTGTACTCAGGAATATGCATCCTCCAAAAACCTATTGCACCCAGGAAAGCTTGTGTCTCTTTCTTATTGGTGGGTGGAGACATTGCTGTGATCATGTTGATGACATCTGTAGGAATCTGACACTGTCCATCTTGCCACTTCACTCCCAGGAACTGAATCTCACGAGCTGGTCCCTTTACTTTGCTCTTTTTAATGGCGAAACCAGCTCCCAGGAGGATCTGGATGATTTCCTTCCCTTTCTCAAACACTTCCGCAGCTGTGTTCCCCCACACAATGATGTCCTCAATATATTGCAGATGTTCTGGAGCCTCACCCTTTTCCAGTGCAGCCTGGATCAGTCCATGGCAGATGGTAGGACTGTGCTTCCACCCCTGGGGCAGTCGGTTCCAGGTGTAGTGCACTCCCCTCCATGTGAAAGCAAACTGAGGCCTGCATTCTGCTGCCAGAGGAATGGAGAAAAATGCATTGGCAATGTCTGTAGTGGCATACCACTTTGCTGCCTTGGACTCAAGCTAGTACTGGAGCTCTAATATGTCTGCCACAGCAGCACTCAGTGGTGGAGTCACTTCATTCAATGCACGGTAGTCCACAGTCAATCTCCATTCTCCTTCAAATTTTCGCACAGGCCAAATGGGGCTGTTGAAGGGTGAGTGGGTCTTGCTGACCACCCCTTGGCTCTCCAGCTCTCGGATCATCTTATGGATGGCAATCACCGCATCTCGAGTGGTCCTATACTGTCGTCGATGCACTATGGAAGTGGCAATTGGCACTCGTTGCTCTTCTCCCGTCAGGCATCCTACTGCAGATGGATTCTCAGACAACCCAGGCAAGGTGTTCAATTGCTGGATGCCCTCTGTCTCTACAGCTGCTATCCCAAATGCCCACCTGAGTCCTTTTGGGTCTCTGAAATACACGCTTCGAAGGTAGTCTATGCCAAAAATACATAGGACATCTGGGCCAGTCACTATAGGATGCTTCTTCCACTCATTTCCCGTTAGGCTCACATCAGCTTCCACCAAAGTGAAATCCTGGGATCCCCCTGTCACGCCAGCAATAGAAACAGACTCTGTCCCCACATGTCTTGATGTGATTAATGTGCATTGCGCACCAGTATCAACCAAAGCTTTATAGTGTTGTGGTTGTGATGTGCCAAGCCAACGAATCCACACAGACCAGAAAACACGATTTTCCCTAGCCTCTACCTGGCTAGAGGCAGGGCCCCTCTAAGCCTGGTTATCCTTCTTTCCCTGTGTTGCCTTCTGATATAAGGCAAGGCGACCTGGTTTCGAGGAGCAGCAAGGCGACCCAAACTCGCCAGGGTCGCTCGGGCCAAAGAGCACGCAGACACCAATGTGGTAGACGGTTAAAGGCCTTTATTGTCTCATCTCGTGGGGTGTTATAGTCTAAGGGGCTTCTCTACGTCAGAGGGGATCTGCAGTACCATCTATGGTTAGTAAGGAGTGGAAATTTACCAGCATTACTATCGTTAGGGGGGCTACATTCCTAGTTACATTCCTAGGGTGATCTCTTATCTCAGGGGATTAGGGGGAAAGGAATCCTACTGCTTTCCGTCACATCGCGTGATCTTCCGATCGCCTGTCCCTATCTACCACACCCTGGGCATATGTTTTGGATGTTCCTTCAAGGGGATCAGACATGTCATCATCATCATACCTGGCCATTCGGCTACGGGCAACTGGAGCTGCTTTCCTTTTGGTGGCTTCCTTCAGTTCACGCACCCATCGTGCCAGAACAGCAGTAGGTTTCCTATCCCACCTTCTCATGTTTTCCCCACAATCACGCAGGTAGAACCATAGCTCAGCTCGTGGGGTGTACCTTCTCTCACCATCTGGGAAACGTCTGCCTTGGAGACCAGAACCTCAGATCTGTACAGCTGAAATTTGGAGAAGGTCTTCTTTAATCTCCTCTCTAAGCTTCTTATGGTTCTCCTCTATCTTATCCTCCAAGTTCTGCAGACGTGTTTCTACCGCTGCGATTCTGGCATGTGTCGGGCCATGTACAGCATCTGCATATGCTCGGAGCTTCCTTGCCATGTCAAGCACAGTCTCATCCCTCTCATCCCTCTTCATGATGGCTAAGGCAGAAGCATATTCGTGTGGCCCAAGTCGTACGAGTTTTCGCCACATCACAGACGTGCATGGTACTAAGTCTGGGTTCCTAGTTGTTACATCATCTGAGAAGATAATCTTTGCCACTGCCATTTCTCTCAGGCGTTGGATCCCTTGCTCTATGGTCTTCCACTGAGTTTGTTGCATATAGAGATCATCTGCACACAGGTATCTTCGTGCAACACTGTCCAAGATCCTTGCCCAGAGGCTGTGTGGATTAGGCCCTCTCATCATTTCTTGCTCAATGACAGGATCCTGTGACAGGGATCCCAAATGCCTGGCTTCAGTGCCATCCAGAATTGTAGCTTCGCCTGCAGCATCCCAGAGACGGACCAGCCAACGAATTATGGATTCATCAGGTCATCGGGTGTAATCCTTTCTTAGGCCACGAAGGTCCTTCAGGGAAAAGGACTCAATATTTGCGTCTGATCTTGCACCTGCTGCTTTGACTCCTGATTTTATGTCAGGAGGCATTGAGGTTCCTTCTCCTTCATCATCATCATCATCATCCACTGGTCAATTGGTCTTGTCCGTGCACTTCCCACTTCTAGTGCTGGTAGCAACAGCCATGGGTTATGGGTTTAGATGCTGGCTTAGGCTCACTATCTGGTTTGCCTGCTAGCTTTGAGCCTGGGGTGTTGGCTGCTGCCTGAGTGACTGGGATAGTTGCTGATTTATCTCCCTGCCACCCTGTCTCTGTCTGCTGCCCTACAATATCTAGCAGTGTGCGATAAGCATATGCCAGGGCCCAGGTCACTGCAATGACCTTCCTCTCATTAGGCTCATCCTGGTACTTCTCTTTCAGATATTTCCCCACCTCAGCTGGGTTCTGAATTTGTTCATGGGGAAAATCCCAGACTATAGGGTCAGAGAATTCCTTCAGTATTTGGCCCATATCCTCCCATTTTCCACACCACTTAGGATTTTCCACACCGGGGTCTACTCCTGAGTCAGGGGTCTCATCAGCCCGTCTAGAAATTTCAGCCCTCATTCTAGAGAAGCAGCAGGCTGTATAGAGGAAGGTTACCAGATTGAATACGAGAAAGATGGCTTCTTTAACATTGAGGGGAAACTGAACATTCTTCACTAGTGGTGCAACTGATCCATAGGAGAAGAAGGAAAGCAGAGGCTGAAAAACCTCATTCCCTGCTGCTCCTCCTCTAACAAACTGGATGCATAACCATAGCCATGAACCATTCATACCTGGAGCAGACACTAGCATGTTTATAAACTTCTTACAAATCATTGCCATCAAGCCCAGCAGGATAGCTTTTCTGGTCACTTCCCCTCTGATGTAAAAACTACGTATTAGGGACAATACTAAAGCTATTTCTGGATAAGAAAATAAACCTAGGGACCATAGAGGTATTAAAATCTCAAAAAACCCTAGGGACCAGAAATGCATGCAAACCTTCACCCCAATAGACATTATGAATTCAAAAAGCATGGCTATTAGCTGATTTAAACAAATACAGAGGAATAGCAACCAAAATGCAGTCAAAACAGGGTTTTTCCACTCTCTTGAGCCCCCAGGATGGGCGCCAATATTTTGTCCTGGTTTAGGGCAAATTTGGTAGAAAATCTCCAAAGGAGGGCCCCTCCAGAAAGCAAACCCACACGGCCCCTCTCCCCAACCGGTTCGGGAAGAATTCCTCAGAGAGAAGTGGAAAGAACCTGTTTATTTAACAGGCACAGCATCCCCCAGCACACAAAATGAACAATACCGGATGACGCCACTCTGAAAAAGGCGACAAAATCAGAAAGTCTCTTTCGGGGATGGTTGCTTTGTTCTCAGTCCCTCTGGCGCTGGGGCAGCTGCTGCAGGCCAAACGGTGCAAACCCTCGGTGTTCCCAGGTCCCAGTCCAGAGCAGGTTCGAGATGGTCGAAGAAAAAGGAGAGGAGAAACAGTCCAGGAAGGAATTTGGACTGTTTAGCTAGAACTACCTAATAAGCAGAAGAAAAAGCAAGCAGAAGCGAGAGCAGAGAGAGAGCGAGCAAAGCAGAAAGCCAAAAGCAAAAAGTGAAAACAGCCCTATATACTGCCTGCCTCTGTGTCCCTGATAAGAGAAACCCAAACAAAACTTTCACTCTTCAGAGACAGTCTTAAAGGCACAGAACAGATGAATGGGGATACAAGCATCATAACATCACCCCAGGACAGACCCCAATATCTATGTTAAACAGAATCATCAGGCTCCAGGCAGTATTAAAAATAAAGAATACAATTATTAGAAACATTTCAAATGAAATAAAAAATTTAGCATATGTAAATAACCAAGAACAGACTCCTACACTTGATTCCAGTTGGTGGGTTAACCTATGGATCTTCAAAAAAGATGTATAGGAAAAAGTAGTTTTTCTTACTGTGTGTATACTTGGAGGATTGCTCTTTTTACTATGCTTATTTCCGTGTTTTATTAAAATTGTTGTATTGGACGTACAGACCAACTTGAAGATCTCAGAAAATTCTAACCTGAAGAAACCAAGAAAGGTAACTAAGTTAAGTAACCATGATTACCAGAGTGCTCAAGAAATTTATAATCAATACAAAAACTAAAGAAATATGAAGCTCATGAGTCAGAAATTGCAAGTTGATGCGAGCTTAAATTTAAGCTCGATCAAAGAAAAAGAGGAAGAACTGTTATAAACAAAATTCTGCCTTTTTTTTGTGAAAAAAAAGGGTTACAAAACCAGTCAGACCAGTGTTGCTGCTACAGTGCTACCTGTTTGTTATGAGAATCACAATTCATTGCAGTTAATAGTTCCTTTTGTATCAGTAAAGGCCCTGGCTAGGGCTAAGTTAATGGCTCTTCTCCCCAGACAGTGAGGGGAGGGGACAAGACGTGGGAGGGGAGCATCAGAAGATGCAAAATAACTTTGGGATCAGCATGCCATAGGAAGTGTCAAACTTACTGAAAAAGACCCCAAAACCAACGAGCCAATACAAAATTAGGAAATTAGAGTGATGTCTGGACGTGAGGAACAGAGTTCTGAGCCTGCAGAGATGCTGAAAACCTTCATTGCCCCTCATCCTGAGCAAAGAAATCATCTTAAACCGAGACCCGGAGCCGGGAGGCAGTGAAAAGTCAAGTTTGGGGTCACGCCCAAGGCTCCCAGGAAGACTGGACCCCCAGCTCTGCCCCTAGTGGACAAAGCTGCGCATATCCTCCTCCTCTGAGTCACCCTGGGAGAGACGATGGAGACTGCAGACCCATCTGGCTTCCTAATCTTGAGCTGATCACTTTTTATAAAGGCATTACACAGGAGAAAAAATCTCCTGCCCTGTTTATTTCAAAAAATAGTAAAGAATAGTCTATTGTAATTTCTGGGGAAACAAGGGTTATTGAAGATGGGTACAAACAGTCCATGTTCTCAGCAGCGGGTAAGAACCATTGTCTTCTTGGTTCAATCGTCACACCTGGAGGCAAATATATCTCTTTGGTCAGCTTGCCTCCCCCACACACCTCCCCCGGTTTAGGGGTTTCAGTCTCAGTCCTTGGAAGGAGGCGGGGAGGGGGCTTTTCTCAGTCCTTGAGGGAGAGGCTTCTCCAATCTCAGTCCATCTGTAACGGTAGTTGTAAAGCAGGTGAGGGGTCTTCTGTGGGGACGACCAAAAGCTACCAAACGAAAAGTCCAGCCAAGCCAAGAGGTGGGGAAATTCCAGGGCCATTGTTGTGAAGTGGATGCAACCGAAAAAAGGGCAGAGTGTCCCTTTCTCCTTTCACTGGGCTCAGTTTTGCATACAGCAAACACACCTGTGAACAATAGCTTAGCAATGCCAGAGGCTGTGGTCAGGCCTCAGGGTCTTGGCAAGCAACCATCTCCAACAAGGCCAGGATTTCAGACAGGGTCCTTTTTCCTTGGTGGTCCCAATCACTGTCCTTTTCACGACAATTGTGAGGCAGATGAGGGAAACTTCAGACAGAGACTTACACACAGTGAGATGTTCAGCGTTCCCAAAGTACACACACCAGTAGGCTCTAGCTTAATCCATCCCGAGGGGTTGGCGGTGAACCTGGACTCAGGGCAGTACAAAGATGAGGGCCAATCAGGGAATAGGGAGAGAGTGGTTCAGGGACAGAGGAACAGACATAGGAAGAGGGAAAGGAGCCAATGGGGTCTAAAAGCTTTTTGAGGAAAACTTCCTGTGTCTCCCAAAACTAGGGAATGCCCCCCAGGGTCTCCACAGACCATTACTTGTGAGTTTGTGGGGGAATGGGTGGAGACAGTAAGACCACTCACCCCGATGTTCATGTGGTAACAGAGAGCGTTTATTCTCAAGCTCTTCTTTATAAAGGGCATTTGAAAAACCCAGTCTCAATATATCATTGGTTTGATCTTTCACGCCTCCCAAACCCTGTTCCAGTGAAATGCCTGCAGCCTTCGGAAAGATGTGATTGGCTGAAGCCCTTGTCAGTCAACCTAGGGGCTGGTTAATTTTCCCTGTATAAGTCAGCTTGTACTGTGATATGAGGCAACATCTCATCCTTTTGTCTTTATAAAATTTGCAACCATCTTTCACCCATCTTTCATCTCTTTCACCCATCTGCAAGGGCCCTTTGCAAATGGAGTGACAGAAGACAGCATGGGTATCACTCGAGCTGCAGTATTCATGTCCAGGATTTGCCAGGTGAGAATTTTGGTTCATTGGTCACAGGCTTAATGCTTAGAGGTTAGAAGTTACAGTTTATCTCTAAAAACCATGAAACTACTTAACTTTTAAAACTGTTAAAGAAAATCTCAACTACTAAACAGAAAAACAGTTTGTAAACAGGAAAATTAATTTGTAAACAAATCAAGTCCTGATATGAACTGTTATTTTGAGAGTCCCAGATTTCCATGAGGTAGGTAATCAATTGTTCTCTGTGATGTCTGTTGAGGAGTTATCAGGCGGATGCTGTCTGTGGTTCCGAGCAGGATGTATCCAACGTGTTCCAGTGTCTATGATTGATTGAAATAAATGAGAACATGATATTACTTAAGACTTGAAGGTGGGGGTGTACATTCACCCCAACCTTTTTCCCCATTTCTTTGTATTAATAAATAAAAATAGGAACAAAACATGGATTTTGTACAATATTAGTAAGGTACTATTTGGGAGGGTTCGTTATTACTGTGGGGTTTTTTTTCACTATGAGGACTTGAAAGAACCTCTTCTGGACGAGGCTTTCTTGTTTATCTCAAAAGAAAAAGGGCTTAGTTTTTGTAAAGTTTGCCTAGGTTTACTAATATATTTTTCTTTACCAGCCAGTTTCATGGCTTGATGAAGGCCATGAACTTGATTGGAAGAGGTTTTTTGCGTTTATATTTTAAAAACAAGTTTTTATTAATATCTAGTGCAAAAAAATTTTAACGTGAAAAACTTATAAATAATTAAATAACTATAGGCATTTAAATTTTTTAGTTATTATGGTAACAACACCAGAAAAATACTTTTCTTTCTTTTGTTAGAATTTGGAAATTTGTTATTGATTTTAGTAGGTGACTTTAAGGTTTTTAAAATGATGTCAGGTGATAAATTCTTAGTTAAGAGACTTTGTAACTGAAATTTGCTTATGATATTACTAAATTAATGCTTTTTATGTATGCTTCAGTGGATCTAGAATGTTAGAATGAGTAAATTCTTTGACTTGTCCAGGTTGATCTAGTAGCATTGTAAGTAATAATGATAGAAGTGTTATGAGTAAGCTTAGTAACATACATTCTAGGATATTTTTAATACACAGTAACTCATACTAGAGATAGAAACTTAATACTTTCTTAGCAACTGCAACAGACATTAATTTTGGTTTTTGCAAATGCAAACAACAGTAATAAATATTGTACTATGAATTCTAGGACATATTTAGTATTAGAGTCTGTGGAACATGAGAACTTTTGTATAGTTGAAGCATTAGAAAGCAGGGTGGCTGTGAAGCTTTGTTGAGGTTTGAGGGGTAGGAACTTGGTGTCCCACAGAGGTTGGTTTGGGGGCAGGGCTCTTCCCCTTGACATAGGCTGGATTGGGGGTGTAGGCATGTCCCCTGACAGATCTTTGGGGCTGGGCTGTGACAGTAGCTCTCTGGCCACAGAGGGAAAACACAACTTTCCCAGGCATTGTCCTGGGGAAAGGCTGTGAGAAGATCAGAGAAAAGAATGAGAAACAATTCTTATCTTTACTTGCTGCACCTGTTGATGTGAACATGTGGAATGTGTTATGGAGATTTGTTTACCAAAGAGTGGTTTCTTAATTAGCCAATGGTGATGGTGTTTTAATTGAAGGACCAATTAGGTCAACCTGTATCGTAACTGTCTATAAAAGAGCAATGGGTTTCTTAATAATGATATAATAAAGAGATTGATCAGCCTTCTGTGAATTATGGAGTCAATGCTAATTATTAGCCAGCCAGGGGCCTGTTGTGACAACACTGGGCCACCTGGCCTTAGCAGGAGGTGGTCTTGGAATTTCCATGGTGATGGGAAGTGCAGGCGGCCCTGGTGAGGATAGTAGGGGGGCAGTTCCAGCAACCACATGGTGTGGTGCCATGGCTGTGGGATTCTCGCCCAGCTTGGTGGTGCAGGGAGGGATCAGAGTGGCCACCACATTGTAATATATGTTATGAAATAATTCATGCTTATATACAGAATGTATTTTATAAGATTGTGAAATCCAAATGAGCCTCTGACCACACGCAGCCCAGAAGCAGACGGTAATCTCAAGATTCCTGAAGGCAGCAGGAGAACAATACCCAGTTTACTTATGAATAGACATGGCCAGCATGATGATTGCCACTCTCCAGAGTGATCGGAAGATGTCCAAGGACGATCATCGCCCAACTGATACCATCGATCGAGATATCAGAAGTCCCCAGAAAAATACATCTGAATACGCGACTTCCCCTGACACGATCAACACCGGCTACCACTCAGGAAAAAGCGATTGTCCAGCTCTGCACAGTGAAAGAAACTGTCTTGAATATGCAGAGTTACAAAAGAAACTGGGACTCCTCTGCCTCAGGCATAAAAAAACATATAAAATAGCCCCGCAAGAAGCAGCGCTTGTGAACAGAGGGAGATCTGATGCGATAGAGGTCAGATCTAGGTTCACCCAGCCCCGATCCTGGGCTCAACCCTGTCTCTTTGGCTGTGGGGTTTTTGAGGACTATATTTTGGTCATGGGAAAAAAATAAAATATTTTTTGCATTTGGATAAATTTGGCTTTTCGATTGATAATTTATAACAACATGGTCTGGTCCCCCAGAGCAAGGCAGCATGGTGTGCCCACTTGGACTGGCGATACAGTAGCCTGAGGCAACTGAATAGCAATTCAGCTCAGCACGGCAGTCTGAAGTGGGCACAAAGCATCTCAGTGCTGACAGAGGTCCACAGCTTGTAGGGCCCATGGTGGCCGCCATGACTACATGTGGCTGGATTGCGTAATCCGTTTCGCCGCCTCCCTGGGAAATGTTGGCAGCTGTGCTGTGGGCAGCCCGTGGATTGTTTTTGTTTGCCGAGATTCCCCCACTCCCCAGGACTGTGCCACTCCCCACAATCACTCTGCAGCAGTCAGCTGCAGTCCCACTGGAGCAGGGCATGTATTCACAGCATCCGGTGCCAGCATAGGGGGCACAGAGAAACAGCTGCGCTGCTGTCCAGCACAGCTTGGCAGCATGGCATTTCCCCGCCGCTTTACTCCACAGGGGAATGCCCTGCCAAGTAGTGTCTCCTGGTGTGGGCCGCCCCACAGGTCTGTATGATGGGAGAACACCCATTGATGCCTCAGGTTTTAGCTTTCATATTTTTCAGATTCTATTCTGCTTTAGTGTGTAAGTCTAGGCTTCATATTAGGGGATAGCAAACTCTCTTTACAGAATAGGTAGACAAAACAGTTCCTTCTCTAGCTGGGGACCCAAGGACAGCCAATCCAGATCTCAGGCCCTGTCGTATTGCACTAGATAGTTATTTAGTTGGTTGCAATGGATGTTGGAAAAAAATGGTTTGGGGCCTCCCACGACAGCCATGAAGTAGCTGGTATTTCCATGCGTGGATTACATTAGCTTTTGGACTTCCACCTTCCTCTGTCTTCTTCGTCGCGTTTTAGTCAGCAAGAAGCCAAGAGGGCAGGGTCGGGACCCTGCCAAACCCACGACAGACCGATTCCAGAATGAGGACTTCGTTCCAGCTGTTCCAGCCAGTCACGCCCCCAAGCGGGGTAAGTATTCCCCACGCGTCTTAAGTGGACCCCGGGGTGCCCTCAGAAGGTGGGGGTGCACTCCCGGTGCAGGAAAAAACCCGACCCTGAAGGAATTTGCGTTCTTCCGAGCAGCAACGTGGGCAGAGCGGCTCCGGCGCTCTGGCGGCATCTGTGCGCTGTTTCGGGGCTTGCCGGGGTCCCAGCGGTGTGTTTCCACGGCTCGTGGCTCCCGGAGAACAGCAGGTCCATTGCAAGCGGCGATTTCCCGGCGCAGCCAGTTTTTCATGGTAAACCTGGGGCTGCGCCCGGGCTCCAGCGCTGCGGCAGCGTGGGCGGTGGCAGAGGATCTGCTGCTTGTGTTTTTGCCGGGAGCGGGCGTGCCGGGGCAGCGGCAGACCCCGGCGCACGGCACGAAGCCGCTCCGGCCGCCCACGCAGCATCCATGTGGTGGGGGGGTTGCCGGCAGCTGCCGTTCGCCGTTTTGAAAAGCCGCACGTCATTACGCAAGCAGTTTCATCTCTCCCGGAAGGGGGGGGAGGGGAGGCTGCCCGGATTTTCTCGATTAGCTGTGGACTCAGTGCTTTCAGGTTTTTTTTGTGCTGGCTGTAAGAAGGTAGATTAAGTGCGGCAGAGAGCAAACATGGGTGCTAAGTTTTCTGCGGCACAGAGGAGCATTTATACCCTAATTTTAGAAACCCTAAGTGTTATGAACAAAAATTTGGTTAATATTTTTTTGTTTTAAAAAGTTACCACTACTGCTGGGCTGCGGCCTTTGTTATTGTAATCACGGGTCGTTGTCGTTAATGGTTGTTTTTGTATTAGTAAAAGCCCTGGCTGGGGCGAGGTAATGGCCCTTCTCCCGGGTGGGGACCTTGCCCGAAGCTAAGTTTTACCTTTCTCAGAATAGGGAAGACACCTGAGAAGGTGGGGGGGGTTATGCAAAGTGACTCGAAAGACCAGAATGCTTTGTGGGACCCCCATCTCCAAACTCATGGAGAAACCCCAAAAACAACGAGCCACCTAAGAGTTGAGAGACTGGAGTGATGTCTGGACGTGAGGAACCGAGTGCTGGGCCTGCAGAGATGCGGGAAACCTTCGTCGTTCCTCACCCTGTCCTCGAGATCCCCCGGGCCAGGACTGGGAGAGGAGCGAGACCCGGACCGAGGTAACATCTGATGAAATAAACAGGGCCAGGAGACTTCTTCTCCTGTGTAATGCCTTTATTAAAAAGTGATCAGCTCAGGATTGGGCGGCTCGACGGGTCTGCAGCGTCCGTTGTCTCCCAGGGCGACTCAGAGGAGGAGGATATGCGCAGCTTTGTCCACCAGGGGCAGAGCTGGGGATCAGATCCTCTTGGGAGCCTTCAGGGCTTGATCCCATAAGATGTTGCCGTCAGATGTTGCCCTTCCCACTCAGTCGGCCTGGTCTCACCGCCGGGGTCACCTCCCATGGTCAGGGCGAGAGGGTCCGAAGGTGTTCCGCGTCTCTGCAGGCTCAGCACTCGGTTCCTCACGTCCAGACATCACTCCAGTCTCTCAACTCTTAGGTGGCTCGTTGTTTTGGGGGTTTCTCCATGAGTTTGGAGATGGGGGGGGGGGGGGGGTCCCACAAAGCATTCTGGTCTTTCGAGTCACTTTGCATAACCCCCCCCCCACCTTCTAAGGTGTCTTCCCTATTCTGAGAAAGGTAAAACTTAACTTCGGGCAAGGTCCCCACCCAGGAGAAGGGCCATTACCTCGCCCCAGACAGGGCTTTTACTAATACAAAAACAACCATTAACGACAACGACCCGTGATTACAATAACAAAACACACAGAACTTGGGCAGGGCCAGTGGTCTGGCTGCCTTTTTGAAACTTTTTCTCATAAAAAATATTAACCGAGTTTTTGTTCATAACAGTCCCCCCTCTTTTTCTTTGATCGAGCTTAAACTCTAAGCTCGCATCAACTCCCGATTTTTGTTTTGAATCTACTATAAATCTCTTGTGCACTTTGGTAATCACGGTTACTTAACCTTGTTACTTTCCTTGGTTTCTTCAGGTTTGTCTTCACGGTAAACACTATTTTACTGAAACAGATAAATAAGCATAGTAAAAATAGCAATCCTCCAAGTGCACACACAGCGAGAAAAACTACCTTTTCCCACACATCCTTTTTGAAAATCTCTAGGTTCTCCCACCCACTGGGATCAAGTGTAGGAGTTTGATCTTCATTATTTACACATGCTAACCTTTTTATTTCGTTTGAAATGTTCCTAATAATTGAATTCTTAATTTTTAATACTGCCTGGAGCTGGATAACTTTGTTTAACATAGATATTGGGATCCGAATTTGGCTTTTACAATTTTGGATTTTCTCAATTTCTATTTCACTGTGCCTGTTCTGTTTAATTTCTCCCAAATCATTATATATAGGAACTCCCAAACTTGATCCAGTTTCTTTGGGCTACAAGAAAATTGGTTTTATCACTCTAGCGGTGCAGCTGCCAGACAAGATCAAATCTAGGGGTTTAAGGCTCCCCTGAAATGTGTTCCTAAAGGGGTTTATCTCTTTTCCAGTACACTCATATAAATACTTGTAACAAACAATTTTTCTTACCATTTTCACCATTTCTTTGCTTTTTACTAGATCTGCTGAGCTTGTTTCAGCAGCATCCCATTCAAAGCACAACCAGGCTTCCCCTATAGGGCACTCTCCTCGGAGTGGCTGCCTAAAAGTGGCAGTATTGTATACTATCCAATACACTCTCTTATTTTTTTGATAAAAGACCAATTGGGAGAGGTTAACACAATCAGGGTTAGAACTGATGTGGACTCTCGACAAGGAGCTCACTTCCTCCTCACAGAGGGGTTGGTAGCATTCATTGCACGGCTCAGCTGGGCTCCCCTGAGCACCACCAGCAATCAGAGCCATCAGTACTACCCTTCCCAAGAGTCCGGTATGGGTCATCTCACACAGCCTGCCCACCCGGCCTTGCCTCTTGGGGAACTTTACTGAGGAAAAGCTTCCAAGCTCTTTAGAGTCCCTTCTACCCGTTTCTCTGGTTAAACCTCTCTTGGTCTGTTCCCTACCAATTTTGGTTTCCCCTCCCAGGGGAGTGTTCTGTAGAGGATTAACCTGGAGTCTTTAGAAATAAATTGGGGAACTTAACCAGAATTACTTATTTATAGTCCTAAACTTTTTACCAACATAATTTACACAGAACAGTCTTAAAACATTTTAAGCAATATTAGAACTCTTAACAAACAATTTTTTTCCACACAGTTCAGTCTTTTTGACTCTTCCTTCTGAGAGTCAACTTTAAATCTTTTGGTCCTTTTACCACAGTGTACTCAGGTGATTTAGCTTGTGATGTAGATGAATCCTTATCCAGTGCCCGGAGGTGAGTGGTGTGGACTCTGGCCCAATGCCAGAGGGAAAAACTGGGACTCTGGCCCAATGCCAGAAGGAGAAAGGGGTGGAGTCTGGTCCAATGCCAGAGGGAGAATGGGGTGGAGTCCGGTCCAATGCCAGAATGCCAGAGGGAAAAAAAAACTGGTGTTGAATCCTGGTCCAATGCCAGGGGGTGAGAGTGATGTGAGTCCAACCTTTTCCTTTTGGTCTGCACAGTCGAGTTAGTAATGGAGAGTACCTGAAACGGGCTTTCAAACACAGGCATTAATGGTCTGCAATTTAATGATTTTATCAAAACTCAGTTTTCTCTGTTTAATGTTATTGGTTAATTTCTCTTTTTCCATAGCTTGCATGTTTCTCTCATCAACTTCTACATACTCTGTATTTTGCAAGGAGTTGTATTTCTCAGCTAACTTAACTCCCAAAGTATTTTTATTCCCCTATTTTTCTGTGTATTTAATTCACTGGTTTTTCTGTTCTATTTTTCAAGATCTTATCTATTTATCTCTTGCTTCTGTTTCTCACTTTCACTTACAGCTTAAATACTTCTTTCAACCCCTTACACTTGAATTTTTTTTTCTTTTTTTTTTCTTACGCCATTCTTCTACACAATACACTTCCCTCTAAGGAGATGTGGTAAAACTTATAATGCACAATCTACATTACCTCTATTCTAATTTGTCTATATTCATTCTCACACATTCCTTCACACCCTCAAGACACAAACTGGATCATTATTGCTAGAAAATCACTGTGGCTCCCCTCACCTTGGGGTTGGCCCACAGGTCTCAGCATCTCTGGGCCTCCTGGAAGGGCCCTGGCTCTGGTTGCCTCTGGTGCACATTCACCTGTGAGGCTGTCTGCGTGTCACTCACACTCTCACAGCTACGGCTCCCTCACACACCTGAGGAGCACTAGTCTCGTTTGCAGGTCACGCACACTCTTTGGCCACAGCCCCCACCCACCTGGGGGACACAAGCCTGGTTTGCAGGTCACACATACACACACTTCCACTGCCCCCTTCCCACGTGCCCGGGAAGTTGAGGCTGACTTTGTGACTCACTCTCACGCACACAACAAGACAACAATAAGGTACCTTTTACTTTCACATCACTTATTACAAGTTAAGTATTACTGGCCAGTTTTGGTGCTATTGGATATCCTTTCTACCTAGCTGTTTTTGTCTAACTTCAGATGTTTTTCACTATACTATACTATACTATACTATACTATACTATACTATACTATACTATACTATACTACACTATACTATACTATACTTCTTAGTACTTTGTTGAGACAGGACTTATCTGCTCCTGTATCTACTCAAAAATTCTAATTCTTCATTTAAGGGTCCCACTTCAAAGTTTACCAAGGGCTCTTCTAGATGTTACATCAGGTCCCCTATAGTGTAAAGCCCCTGACCCTCTAATCGTCACCTTTAAGGATCTTCCCTAAATTATCTTGTTCCCTGGCTATTGCCTCATCAAGACTGAGTTTTCTACAAAACCTCCTGACGTGTCCTGCCTTTCCACAGTAAGAGCAATGTCGCTCTCTCAAAGGGCCTTGAGGTGTCTCCATCCCTCTTGTACCTGACAGTACTGACTTATCCTTGCCTCCTCCTGGTGGTGGACCCGCCCACCCTGCACTTTCTCTAGCTACAGCAACCATGATCTTAGCCTTGGCCTTTACTTTTTCTTCCTCCCTCCTTAAATACACCTTCAATGCCTCCTTTAATAACTCATTAATGTCCTTCTCTTGCCAATCTTCCATCTTTTCCAGTTTTCTCCGTATATCAGGCCAAGATTTGGTAACAAATTGGACTTTTAGTAGCATTTGACCTTCCGGGGTGTCTGGGTCTATTCTAGAGTACAACTGAAAGTTCCGCCTTAGGCGATTAAGCCAGGCAGCAGGAGCTTCATCCTTCTCTTGTGTACCCTCAAATGCCAATTGGGTATTAGTTCCTTTGGGAACTGACTCTTTGATCCCCCGTATTATCAAAGACCTATATTCCCTCATGGCCTTCCTCCCCTCCTCCTGGTTAGGGTTCCAGTTGGGCTCCGTTAGTGGCAATTTCTGTTCACCTGTTGGCACCTGGGGTCCTGGACTGTTATCTTTCTCCCAAATTTTTATGCCAGCCGCCCTTATCATCTGGACCTCTTCTGGAGAAAATAATATACTCAGGATGGAATTCATCTCCCCCCAAGTGTAGATATTTGGACCTAGAAATTGATCCACTTGTTTGGCTATGCCCACTGGGTCCTCAACTAAATGCCCCAACTCTTTCTTGAATCCTCTCACCTCAGAAGCAGTTAGGGGAGCATTCACAAAGCCAACACCTCCCGCTACTCCTCCCATAGGGACCTCTCTGAGGGGAAAGAGTCTCTCTGCCTTGGAGGTCTTGGATCTGGTGCTACAGTATGGCCCATCTTCAGATGCCAAACTACTTTCAGGGTTCTCTGGGTTACCCTGAACTTTCTGCCCATCAGCAGGTGTATTTGCTGATAGCTGTCTACTGGGCGAGGAGGCATTTGTGTCCCAGGTAGAAGGAGGTAAAGGGACAGCAATAGGAGGGGGAGAGGGACCTGAGTAGATATTAATCGGAGCTGGAGAAGGGGTGGAGAATGCAGCAGGTGGAGTAGGCACTTGTGGTGGTGCAGAAGGAACGGGAGGAGATACTGGGTTCATCATAGCAGAAGCTGAAGAGGTAGAAGGAGGAGTTTGAGCAGGTGGTAATGAGATGGCAGCCGGGGGAGGAACCGGACCTGCCATTTGAGGTGCTTGAAGAAGAGGATTATAAGGTGGAGGGGCAGAAGGAGGCAAATAATCCAGGGGGTCCCATCTTTTACTAGTTCTATCATCCCCTCCTTCATTCCCCTCTTTCTTCTTCTGTACCTTACAAATTCGCACCCCTTCATCCTCAACAGCGCTCTTTACCCAGCAAGCTACATACAATAATTGCTCAGGATCAGTATCCCCTCGAGCTGTCAGATAATTATTTAATTGTTGGCACATCCACTTATCCTTTGTCCCACACCAAGGCCATCCTCCTTGCAACTCTAATTCTGGCCAGACTTCCATACAATAATGGATCATTTTCACTTTATCTAATCCCTCCGTGGCCTCTATAGAATCCCATTTTACTAACAGTTCTCCTAAGGGACTACTAGGAGGTATATCCCTCAGTCTCTTGCCAGTCTTTTTACTACTACAACATCCCATTTTTCAAGTTTAAATAAAAAATCCCGAAGGTGCCTCTACTGACCGGGAATTTCAAAAAAACCTTCCTTGAGGAGCTCCAGCCTCCTCCACTGAACTTCAAATTTACTGCCTGATGCTCAGGACTTTATACTGAAACAACTGCCCAATCTCTTGATTGCCCAACTTCCCAGCGTCAGGTCTTACATCTATCGGGACTTAAACACACGAAGCCACGGCCAAGAATCCGGGTCGTGCCTGACACCCTCAGTCAGGAGAAACAACTGCCTGATTTTTAGTTTGCCTAACCTGCCAATTTTTAGGCTTCACCGTATCAGGACTTAAAAGCAAACCGCAGCCTCCTTTGCTGGGGTTTGTGCCTGACTCCTTTGTCAGGACTTACTTTGCCTGCAGGGCTTGTGAACCACCCGAATCCTTCTCGGGACTGACAAATCTTACTCGAATCCTTCTCGAGACTTACAAAAGTGCCTGACCTCCCTTTGTCAGGACTTTGGGGTGCGTGCCACTCATACACAGTAATTCACTCCGCACGCCCGGAGTGGGGGGGCCCTTTATTCCCCCTTGGGAGACGACTCACTCACACTAATTCCACGTGCTTCCCCCTGTTCCTGGCCGCTTTTCTCGCGAAAAGACGGAACCACAGTACTGAGGGGTCCACTCTCGCTTCGAAGGTCCGGCTGCCGGCCCTCGTCTCACTCACACACACATGCGCACGTCTCCCGCTCCTGCCACCGAGTTTCTCACCAGTCCGGTGCTCCGGTGCTCCTCTGCATCGCTGTCCTGAGCCGGTCCCTCTGGTCCTGGTAGCCAGCTGTCCTCTGAAGATCCAAGATGGCCAGTCCTGAGTCCTCTTGCGGCGTGGCTATTCCGGACGAGAGCCCCCAGCTGAAATAAACAGGGCCAGGAGACTTCTTCTCCTGTGTAATGCCTTTATTAAAAAGTGATCAGCTCAGGATTGGGCGGCTCGACGGGTCTGCAGCGTCCGTCGTCTCCCAGGGCGACTCAGAGGAGGAGGATATGCGCAGCTTTGTCCACCAGGGGCAGAGCTGGGGATCAGATCCTCTTGGGAGCCTTCAGGGCTTGATCCCATAAGATGTTGCCGTCAGATGTTGCCCCTCCCACTCAGTCGGCCTGGTCTCACCGCCGGGGTCACCTCCCATGGTCAGGGCGAGAGGGTCCGAAGGTGTTCCGCGTCTCTGCAGGCTCAGCACTCAGTTCCTCACGTCCAGACATCACTCCAGTCTCTCAACTCTTAGGTGGCTCGTTGTTTTGGGGGTTTCTCCATGAGTTTGGAGATGGGGGGGGGGTCCCACAAAGCATTCTGGTCTTTCGAGTCACTTTGCATAACCCCCCCCACCTTCTCAGGTGTCTTCCCTATTCTGAGAAAGGTAAAACTTAGCTTCGGGCAAGGTCCCCACCCAGGAGAAGGGCCATTACCTCGCCCCAGCCAGGGCTTTTACTAATACAAAAACAACCATTAACGACAACGACCCGTGATTACAATAACAAAACACACAGAACTTGGGCAGGGCCAGTGGTCTGGCTGCCTTTTTGAAACTTTTTCTCATAAAAAATATTAACCGAGTTTTTGTTCATAACATCTGACGGGGACATAACACCCGAAAGGCTCCCACGAGGACTGGATTTCCCCCAGCTCTGCCCGTAGTGGACAGAGCTGTGCATATCCTCCTCCTCTGAGTCGCCTTGGGAGAGACGACGGACGCTGCAGACCGTCGAGCCCGCCCAATCCTGAGCTGATCACTTTTTAATAAAGGCATTACACAGGAGAAGAAGTCTCCTGGCCCTTTTTGTTTATTTCACTAAGTAGTGGAAACGTTACGGTCTCCAAAGCAGCTTTAAAACGGTTTGTTTGCTGGATATCTTTTCATTTCCCTCAGTTAATCCAGCTAAATGTTAACTCTGTCCCTGCCTGGGACCAAATTGGAGCCTTGTTAACAGCAAAGGCAGAACAGGGAGATGGGACAGTGTCTCAATTTTTCCCTGTGTTCCTGATAATTCGGAAAGAAGTCCTGAAGAGGGATTTGAAAGGACAGCCAGAGCAAATCTCCCCTCCTGTGGCTTCCTCTAACACTCCCCCCAAACCCTCTACCCCTGAACTGAGAGAGGTGAGTGAGGCTTCCCAGAAATTTCAGGGTACCGAGCACTGTCATTGCTATCCTGGCCTTCTGCGTCTCTCCCAGTACCCCGGCCCTGGCAGTTGTGATACTGTTGACCGCATGGCCGGAGCCCAAAATGCCGGCAGCCACGTGTTTCAGCCCCCCACCTACCCTTCTTCTCCCCGCAATCCCTTTCGGTCACCTGTCCCCTCCCCCAACCCCTTCTGACCGCTCAACCCCTTCCTTCCCTTGAACGCTCCTCCCCCTCCCTTTGTGTCCCCGCCCCCATTACATCATCCTGTAACCCCACCCCCCCCCCCCCGACTAGTATCCCACATCCATTTACCTGGGTCCCAAGAGGGTGGGGCCGAAGGCTGGAGGGGTGGGGCCGAGGGCTGGGGGGATGGGCCTCTGCCCAGTTCCCACGGGGGTATGGCAGGGGGAAGGGATGTCCCTCCTCCCACTTACCAAGCCACCGGGGTGGGAGGGGCAGAGGCAAGGGATGCATCCCCTCCCACTCTCCATGGGGGTGGGGTGAAGGATGTTTCCCCGCCTGCTTCCCATGGCAGTGGGGCTGGGGACAGGGGGTGGTCCCTCTGCTGGGTCCCACAGGGGTGGGGCTGAAGGGAGGAATCCTGGGGTCCAAAACAGAGAGGAAGAAGTCATCCCCGTGGTAGCCCCTGTTCAATACATGGGTGGTAGGACCGGCCCTAGAACTTACCAGCCCTTCTCATATCACTCAAAGTGGGAGTTATGTAAAAGTCAATTGGAATTTGGGAGAAATAGTGAAATTTTTAGAAGCATGATGAAGGCTACATTAACATCCCTTGAATTTGTTCCTATTGACATCATAGATCTTTTCCAGTGCCTGCTTACCCAGTCAGAGTTTGATCCATGGGAAAGCTCCTGGAAGAGATCTCTCAGAGATCTCGTGGAAGAACTTAAACAAACCCCTCAAGGTGCCAAAGATTTAGAAAATAATAACAATACTTATGAACATTTGTGCAGCGAGGGGGAGTGGGCTAAGCCTGAGGACCAAGCTCAGGTGTTGTCAAAATTAATTCTAGATAAGATTTCAAATGCTGCAGATAAGGCTTTTAACCAGCTACCAACTGCTGAAGCTAGTGGTAGTTTCCTTGACATTAAACAGTCTCCTTCAGAAAGTTTCTTGCAGTTTGTCGATCAGCTCCTTGCACAGGTTGAGAGACAAGTACGGGACCCCAAGACATAGATGGAGATAGTGAAAGAGATGGTGCAGAGGAATGCCAATGAAGTCTGCAGAAGGGTGCTCCTGGGACTGCCTCTCAACCTCCCGCCTACACTGGCGGAGATGATGGAAACCTGTGCTAGGAAGGCGGAACTGTTTGCTGCACGGGAGGCGTGGTCAAGGCCGACAGACCCAGAGACGGTAGCAGCTGTATTTCTGGGAGTGAGGAGGCAACAGATGTCACCAGAACAACTCCAACATGTCATTTGCTTCATATGCAAAAAAACAGGACACTTTGCCCAGGACTGCCCCCAAAGCCAGCAACTAAAGACACCCTTCACACCAAAAACCCCCAATGCCAGTGCCCACCCGCCCGGCGCCACGCCATAAATGCAGCAGGCTTCCCTGAAGGGGAAACCTCCCTCAAAACAGAAAAGGGGGAGGAAGTGAAGCAGGGTGAGGGAACACAAAATAGCCATTTACAGGATCAAATCTGGTGGTCTCACAAGCGTTTCAGGCTTGTGACGACCAAAGCTTTTGCTTTCAGGTCTACCCAGTGGACGGTCATTGGAGTGGACCTGCCAGAGGACTTGCAGAACTTGACAAAAGATCTCACAAGATTGGACAGTGAGTACTTTGTTATTGGGGACACTGCACACACACCCATGGAGATTGAGGTGGCTCCCATGACCATCAAAGGGGACATACCTAACCTCATTCTCCTGGCGCGCTGTCCACAGCCACCCTTCTATTTGGCCAAGGGGCAAATCATTGCCCAGGCCATTCCTGTTCCAGCAGAAATTTCAGTAGATGACAAGGCACCAGGTGTATACTGGGCAGAAGTGATTGGCGAGGACAAACCCATTATGGGATGCAACCTAATGCGTGAAACAGAACATCTCCATGTGGATGGGTTTCTTGACACAGGGGCAGATGTGACAATCATACCTGAAAAGTTGTGGCAGTCACATTGGGACTTGCAGCCCGTAGCTTGTCAAATCCAAGGTGTAGGAGGATTCGCATTGGCAAAGATATCAAAGAGCATTGTGCAAATTGAGGGACCAGACAGAAAATTGGCCGGTGTCCATCCATTTGTTACTAATTACAAAGCTCCCTTGTGGGGTAGAGACACCATTTCCCAGTGGGGGGTCAGATTGGTCATCCCTGAAACACCCCAGGATTTTTAATAGGGGCCACTGTCAAGCGCCTTGCTCACAAGTTAACATGGCTGAAAAATGACCCAGTCTGGGTAAAACAGTGGCCCCTCAGTAATGAAAAGATAGAGGCGCTCGAGGAGCTTGTGGCAGAACAATTGGCTAAAGGACACATTGAAGAGACATCTAGCTGCTGGAATTCCCCAGTCTTTGTAATAAAAAAGCCAGGGAAGGATAAGTGGCGGCTCGTTCATGATTTAAGAGAAATAATCAAAAGAGTTGTGGACATGGGGTGTCTCCAACCAGGGATGCCCGCCCCAACAATGCTCCCCCAAAACTGGCAATTGGCTGTCCTAGACATCAAGGACTGTTGCTTCCATATTTCCCTACACCTGGAGGATGCACCACGGTTTGCCTTCTCGGTTCCCACCACCAATCGAGAAGCCCCAATGAAGCACTACCACTAGAAAGTATTGCCTCAGGGGATGAAATGCAGTCAATCCATCTGCCAGGGGTACATGGCTTCATTGCTGTCCGCAGTGCGCGCCCAGAAAAAGGAGGCAATCATCCTACACTACATGGATGACGTGCTTGTGTGTGCCTCCGATGACACAATACTCTAAGACACACTTGACCTAGTGGTCAAAGCTTTAACCTCTGCTGGATTCCAACTGCAGGAAGACAAGGTTCAAAGAATGCCACCTTGGAATTATCTGGGCTTGCAAATCACTGTGCAGACCATTGTTCCGCAAAAATTGGAAATTAAGACCGATCCCAAAACCCTAGCAGATCTCCATTCCTTGTGTGGGTCTTTGAACTGGGTCAGGCCTTGGCTGGGTCTCACCAACAGGGACCTAGCTCCCCTTCTCAATTTACTGAAGGGAGAGGGAGAGCTAGCCTCTCCCAGAGAGCTGACCCCAGAGGCAAAAACCGCCCTCCAAAAAGTGCAGGAGGCTTTGGCCGAGGGGCAGGCTCATCATTATAAGCCCGAGCTGCCTTTCAAATTCATTGTTTTGGGCAAGTTACCACACATACATGGGTTGATATTCCAGTGGTTTGAAGTACAAAAAGATCCACTTCTAATCATAGAGTGGGTTTTCCTCTCCCATCAGCGATCCAAAACCATCACACAGCCACAGGAGCTAATAGCTCAGCTCGTCTGGAAGGCCAGGCTAAGATTGCGTGAGCTGGCCGGTTGTGACTTTAAGTATCTTCACCTTCCAGCCCACCTTTCTAAGGAGGGAAAGAGCTCTCCTGAGAGGTTGACCATAAAGAGGTTCAACGACCTGCTCCAGAGCAATGCCAGTCTCCAGCTATCCCTGGACAGCTACAGTGGACAGGTATCAGTCCAAGCCCCGTCACACAAGCTGTTCAGTGAGGAATTCCTCCTCATTGCTCCTGAGAAAAGGAGTTGTAGGCCACTCAAGGCGCTTACAGTGTACACTGATGTGTCCAGAGCATCCCACAAGTGGGTGATGACTTGGAGAAATCCCCAGACCCAGCATTGGGAAGCTGATGTTGAGTTTGTGGGGGAGTCGCCCCAGATTGCTGAGCTAGCCGCAGTCGTAAGAGCCTTTGAGAAGTTTTTGGAGCCAATTAATTTGGTTACCGACTCAGCCTATGTGACGGGAGTAGTGTCCAGGGCAGAGCAGGCAGTCCTCGAAGAGATCGAGGATGGGCAGCTCCACAGGTTGCTCTCAAAACTAATTCATTTGGTTTTGCAGCGGGAGCACCCTTTCTATGTGATGCACGTGAGGTTACACACCGATTTGCCAGGCGAGATTGCAGAAGGTAATTGCAAAGCAGATTCCCTTGCTGCTCCAGCAGAAATGGCACGCCTTCCAGACATCTTTCAACAGGCAAAGCTAAGTCACCAACAATACCATCAAAATGTTCCAGGTCTAATCCGTCAGTTCCAGTTAACACGCAGTCAGGCTTGAGCCATTGTGGCCACCTCTCCCAATTGCCAGCTTCAGGCAGTGCCATCCCTGGGTGTTTGGGTTAACCCCCGAGGCCTGGGAGCCGTGAAGTGTGGCAGACAGACATCACACACATTCCCAGTTTCGGTTGCATGAAATACGTACATGTCAGGCTAGACACATACTCAGGTGCGGTTTATGCCTCTGCCCACACGGGAAAGGGCTACGCATGCCAAACAACACTTGCTGCAAGCCTTATTAGTATTGGGGGTTCCTAGGGAAATTAAAACTGACAATGGCCCAGCATATGCCTCCAAGGAGTTCCTAGAGTTTCTCCAGCAGTGGGGAGTGGAGCATAAGACAGGCATTCCCCACTCCCCCACAGGTCAAGCTGTGATTGAACGTGCCCACCACACGCTCAAAGAGGTCCTGGCTAGGCAGGCCAATACTGCAGCATGGATGACTCCACAACAAAAGCTCTGCAAAGCCCTATTTACCATTAATTTTCTGAATTGTTCATTTGAAAACATGAATCCTCCAGTAATACATCATTTCAATAATGAAAACCAGTTTAAGTTGTCACAGTGTTCACCAGTTCTCATCAAAGACCCAGAAACTTGGGAAACCAAGGGTCCTTATGAGCTCGTCACCTGGGGGCGTGGTTACGCGTGTGTATCCACTCTCTCAGGCCCTCGATGGATACTTCAAAAGTGGGTAAAACCTTTCGTTCCCAAAAATCCAGCTCCAGCAGACGGGGATAAGAAACAAGCAGCTGTTGCTTCCAAGAGAAGACGCTGCCTCATAGGAACAATTCGGTCAGCAAAATTCATAAGAGAAGCATAGACAATTTGGACCCAAACTGTGATGCAGAAATCTTCCATTGGGCTAAGTCAAAAAGAGTTGCTGTATCCCTGTTCCTTCCATGGGTTGCGGCAGCCAAAGCTCTAGGTGAATTGGGCCACTTAGAGTGCTGGGTAGTCAAACAGGCAAACTTGACATCCACGGCCATCAGCTCCCTCCTAGAAGATGAGGAAATTACCAGGCAGGCCACACTCCAAAATCGTGCAGCCATAGGTTTCCTCCTGCTGCTGCATGGACACGAGTGCCAGGAATTTGAAGGACTGTGCTGCCTGAACCTAGCATCAAAAGCACCCAATGTCCACGCAACTCTCCAAGAAGTGAAAAGCCTGATCGGACGAGTCAAGCAGGAATCCGAGGACTGGTTCAGCGGATTGTTCAAGGACTGGGGACTCTCAGGTTGGTGGACCTCTATAATGAGGACAATTTTGTTGTTTTTTGTTGTTCTTTTCCTAGTCATGTTAGCATTCGGGATTCTACATCGCATACTTTTAAAGGCTATCAACTGTTTGGTCTCCAGTACCGCAGAAGTCAACTGCTCAGAGTTTGTGGAACTAAAGCAAATTGACAGGCCCGTAAACCATGAGTGGTGGACAAATTCATAATCAACAGCAGAAATAGTCTGACACATTTCCTTTAGTTTTAGTTAACAGAAACAGTGGAGGTGTTGTATTGCACTAGATAGTTATTTAGTTGGTTGCACTGGGTGTTGGAAAAAAATGGTTTTGGGTCACGTGGATGGTATATTCCCCCTCACATGGTTCCTCCCTCACACCCCTGGTCTCTGTATCCCTGGGGGTCTGCCCCACGGGTGGTCCCTCCCCTCGCCCCTCCCCAATGTTATCCCATTGGCCACGGTCCTCTTTCCCCGCCCCCATCACCTGGGGCATAAAACCCTACCACAGGTGAAGCTCGGCCTCTTTCCTGCCTGGGTGGTCTCCATCTCTAGGTGTATCCTGACTCAAGCCAATAAACAGGATACTTGCTTCCACGTGGAGAAGAGCACTCCTCATCTTTTGTCTCGTTCATGCAATTCCATGTGGACTTTAGTATTGAGCGAGCCGGCTCTGGATTATATTAAGCCTAAAGACCCACAAATATCGCAAGGCCCAAGAGCATAAACAACGGTGGACCAAAGAGAGAGAACAAGAAGGATGGGACTTCATGGGCTAAGGCTGTAATTGGACAATTAGCTCCAATATGCTAATGGACCAAAACTTATAAAAGTCAGAGACCCTGTGACCAGTCATCCATTTTGCATTTTGTGGCCATTTTTGGTTGTGCTGCCCAAGGTGGATCTATTGAGGCCTCTTAATAAATACCTACTTTATTCTTTAGCTCCATCTAGTCTCTGTTCCAAGTCAGCCTTCAAAAGGCTTCACCTGGTCGGCATATTGTCCCTGTCCGGGGTGGCTTCCCAGCACTCTGTGACTGCTCCGCCCATCCTCCTTTGCCGCTCATAATTCAACTGTTTAACAAATCCATGAACGATTGTCCATGGCTATATAACATCAATGGTGGTGTAATTGCCAGTGGAGGCTGCTGCAAGTATACATTGTCCAGCTCGCTCCCACATCTATAAGTCTAATGATGTTTTTTTGGACACATTCAGTTCATGGCTCTCACACCACGTGAGCAGGGCTTGCAAAGCCTGCTCATCATAATTAATCCCTCTTTTTTTAAGAGAGAAAGTCCATACCTTCAGAATGGAGTCTTCTGGTGCTGAAATCCAGGCCCCCATAGTCTCGACAGTGATTCCAATCCACAAAAACAGGGTTTGAAACCACACAGCACTTTCTGCTGTCTGCTGAGGGGATTTTCACCACAGCTTTCCACTGCCCACAATAGTTCCATCACAATACTGCTGTCTACCCAGTGAAGTCCCGGTTCTGACACCGTATTCCCAGCTATTGCACCATTTGTCCCAGCTATTACTCCTTTTGTCCTGGTTCCAACACCAAATTTCCAGCTATTACACCAAAGTCCCAGTTATTATGCCATTTGTCCCAGTTCCAACACTGTATTTCCAGCTATTACACTGAAGTCCCAGATATTATACTGTTTGTCTCCCTTGGTCTGTGCGCAGAATATAGCTGAGTTGCATAATGTCGGGGTCACCACTTGTGAGTTTGGGGGGGGGGGGGGAGTGGGTGGAGACAGTGAGACCACTCACCCCGATGTTCATGTGGCAACAGAGAGCGTTTATTCTCAAGCCCTTCTTTATAAAGGGCATTTGAAAAACTTGGTCTTGTGTAGGGGCCTGAGTTAACTTATGTATTGTAAATATATGAATGGCAGTGAAAGATCTTTGTATTGTATTAGTGACCCTGCCCTGATTCTAGTTATTGTAAATGGGCTGCAGCTGTGATGTCCTTGATTGGGCAGCAGCTGTAGCCCATGGAGGTAGCTGAGATAAAAGGGGGTGGGGTGGTCAGGGAGAGCCTGGGAGAGGAGCCCTGACCGAGAAGCAACAACACCACTGCTGTGAAGATCTGCCATGAGAAACTCACCAAGAAGGTATGAGGCCCTTAAAATATAATTATGCAACAATATGAATACAACATCTGGTGACCCCGACGTGATAAAGATCTGCAGCCACAACAAACATCGAATAAAGGTATGGAATCCCCCGGACAGCTGAGAGCTGTGGCAGCCAGAGAGCTGGGACAGAAGATAGGACAGCCGAGAGCTGTGGCAGCCAGAGAGCTGGGACAGAAGATAGGACAGCTGAGAGCTGTGGCAGCCTGAGAGCTGGGACTATAGAAGAAAAGACAGCTGAGAGCTGTGGCAGCCTGAGAGCTGGGACTAGACAGCTGAGAGCTGTGGCAGCCTGAGAGCTGGGACTCTAGAATATAGTAAGGCCTTTAAATCAAGGAGCTGTAACAGCAGAAAGCTATAAGATTATGGCTTTTCAGAGAGCTGGGACTGTAAAGGGATATGTATATATTCTATGTATGTATTCAAGACAGCCGAGAGCTGTGGCAGCCTGAGAGCTGGGACAGAAGATAGGACAGCCGAGAGCTGTGGTAGCCAGAGAGCTGGGACAGAAGATAAGACAGCTGAGAGCTGGGACAAAAATGTCTATGGTAATTGTAAAGTTGTTAAAAGAAAAGGGGGAAATGTAGGGGCCTGAGTTAACTTATGTATTGTAAATATATGAATGGCAGTGAAAGATCTTTGTATTGTATTAGTGACCCTGCCCTGATTCTAGTTATTGTAAATGGGCTGCAGCTGTGATGTCCTTGATTGGGCAGCAGCTGTAGCCCATGGAGGTAGCTGAGATAAAAGGGGGCGGGGTGGTCAGGGAGAGCCTGGGAGAGGAGCCCTGACCGAGAAGCAACAACACCACTGCTGTGAAGATCTGCCATGAGAAACTCACCAAGAAGGTATGAGGCCCTTAAAATATAATTAGACAACAATATGAATACAACAGTCTTGATATCTCATTGGTTTGATCTTTCACGCTCCCCAACCCCTGCTCCAGTGAAATGCCTACAGCCTTAGGAAAGATGTGATTGGCTGAAGCCCCTGTTAGTCCACCTAGGGGCTGGTTAGTTTGCCCAGTATAAGTCAGATTGTACTGTGATATGTCACAACAATTACTAAACCATGATAGCAGCCAACAAAGAGAGGTGCTGTCCTGGGGTGACTTTATGGTGCTGGTGTTCCCATTGTCTGTTTTTTCCCAGAAATGGGTCCTGTAGTTTTAAGCTAGGCCCAGAGAGACAGAGAGAATGAAGGGGGGGGGGGGGGGGGGGGAAAGAGGCATGCAGTTTGTGTGTGAATAGTTCACTTCCTTCCCCAGATTCTTTCAGCATGTTCTCTGCAGCATAGACAGAGGAAGGACAGTTTTTCTTTGCTTTTTAAAGCCGGTTTTCTCGTCTGTGAGCTGAGTCAATAAAGTTTCTCTTGGGATGGTGGTTTTTTTCTTGGACTGTTCAGCTCTGGTCCAGACTGAAAACCCAGAATAACACTGGAAGCTCACGTCTGTGGCCCATCAGGCCCAGGACACTGCATTCCAGTACAGGAGGTCCTGAGAAAGAGCAAGAGCTGAGGCCGCACCCACGAAAGGACTCTCTGATCTAAAAAAGGACTCTCTCTGAATTTGCCATTTCTTCAGAGCAACAAGAATTTCCACTGTTTAATAATATTCATTTTTTTTCATGTTTGTGAGTACTTTGATTGTGAAATAAACAATTTTTCCTCTTTTCTCCAAGGAGATTATATCCCAAACTAGTTGGTGGAGGGGCTGCTGGATTCTGCCCTTTAGAGGAAACATCCTTTGGGAAGTTTCCTTCCAAATCTGTCCCAAACCAGGACAGGTGCCTAGTTGGACCTTGGGCTCACCAACAGGGAGGAGCTGGTGGGGAGTGTTCTGCTCCAAAGCAGCCTTAGCTGTATTGACCATGAGATGGAGTTTGAGATCCTCAGGGCAGTGAGGAGGGCATGCAGCAAGCTCACTGCCCTGGACTTCAGTAGACCAAGGCAGAGGGGCCCAAGAATGTTTGCTGATATTCCAGGATCACCTCCATCAAGCTCAGGAGCAATGCATCCCAACAAGGAGGAAATTGGGCAAAAACACCAGGAAGACTCCATGGATGGATAAGGAGCTCAGGGCAAACTCAGAGTGAACAAAGCTTTCAGAAAGTGGAAACAAGGACAGGTGACCTGGAAGGAATGCAGGGAAATTGTGCAGGAAACTAACTAGGGACAAGGTTAGGGAAGCCAAGAATCAGTTAGAATTTAGTCTAGCCAGGGATTGCTAGGATAACAGGAATGGCTTCTATAGAATTGTATGATATTGGTTGCTGAATGACACTGCCACTGTGTGCCATAACTCCCATGGTCAATGAGGATGGACTTCTCGGGATACATGAGTCGTGAACTCCTGATGCAGCAACCAGCCAACAGCACACCAGCCCTCCTGCCTTGGAAGACATCTAGGACACATAGAGCCCACAGTCATGGGCTAAATAAACTCAACAGACATCTTGGAGGGATGGCCATTGACTATGGAAATGATACCTATGCTTGTGTATATATATATATATATATACATATCTATATATGTATATAGTTGGAAGGTATGTATATAGTTGGAAGGTGTAGGATCTAGGCATGACAAAAATGGTTTAGAATAAGGGGTGGATAATGTCCTGGTTATGGCCAGGACAGAGTTAACTTTTTTAAGTAGCTGGGAAGGGGGCATGGCCAGACCTGAATAGTATTCTATACCGCCTCATGTCATTGCCAGGGTGTAAGAGATGGTCCGAAGGTTCCCTCATTTGCCTCACGATCGTCACAAGGACAGAGACTAAGACCCTGATGATCCTGACTGGAGTTCTGGCCTGGTTGAGGTGGATGCTCACCAAGCGATTGTTTGCAGATGTGCTTGCCGTGTCACCACGGTCTTACACCTGCTTCACAATCCTCGCTCATCACAATAGCCCATGAATTTCCTCACCTCTTAGCCAGATGCCACCCATTTTAGAGAAAGTCTAACTTTCTGAGGTAACTTTGGTGATCCCCTACAGAAAATTTCTCATCTGCCTCATGATCGCCGTCAAGGAGGGAGATTGAAGCCCCTCCCCCCCAAGGACTGAGACTGAGACCCTTAAAATTCTAACACAGGGATGCTGGGCTGACTGAAGCAGGATGTCTGCCAAGTGTTACCTACAGATGTGTTTGCTGGGCCAAGACTGGTTTCCCATAGAAACCAATCCTGAAACAATGGGTCCTGAACTGGACTGTCTGTACTTGTTCGCAACAGACTTATTCCCCATTGTCCTGTACCTCTTCCCCTCCCGGCAGAGGACTAAAAAAGACCCCTGAATTAACCAAAGACTCTGAGACTCTCCCCGACATAACAAGACAGATCTATTGGCTGGACCACGAGGATTTCATCGCTCTATTGGTAGCTATTCCCCGCCCCCCCTTCTTTTTCCCTCTCTCTCTATCCTTTATCTCCTTTCTAATCCTTCTATCGCATTTGCTGTGGGCACTCAATAAAAGATGCATTTGTTTTGATTAATACTGAAATCCTCTCTGTGTTGTTTTTGCACTCTGAGATCAGTTAACGAACCATCATGACCCCCACTTGAACTAGCGGATCGTGACAAAGGGGCTGGGGAAGGTGATGCATGGTTAGTATTTGTCCCAGTTTTACATGCACATAATTTCTTAGTCTTATGCTTTTTGCTATTAAATATTTGTGCTGTTACTGTTCTTTTTCTTATCTCATTGGTGTTTTTAGTGAATTGTTCTTATCTCAGCCTGTGATCTTTGGCTTTTGTGACTCCAATTCTCAAGTCCATCCAGCCACAGTGGAAAGGGAGAGGGGAAGGAGAGAGGAAGTGAGTGGCATTTGGTTTGGGAGAGTCTCAGTGTGAGTGCTGAGTTGGGGATTACTTTTCCTAAATCACGACACTCCTCTTTCACTTGGATATGGGAGTTATCATCAATGCATTCCAGGAACCTCCTGGATTGCCTGCGCCCTGCTGTGTTGTTGCCCTGTATTGGTTTGCATGGCCTGGTTTTGGTAGCAGGAGGGGCTACAGTGGCGGCTTCTGTGAGAAGCTGCTGAAAGCTTCCACCATGTCCGGAAGAGCCAATCCCTGGTGGCTCCCAAGATGGAGGTGCCACTGGCCAAGACTGGGCCAATTAGAAATGGTGGTAACGGCTCTGTGATGACATATTTAAGTGAAAAATCAAAACAAAAAGTTGTTGTGCAGTTGTAATTTCAGCCAGAAAAGAGTGGAGTGAGAACATGTGAGAATAACTCTGCAGATACTAAGGCCAGTGAAGAAGGAGAGGGAGGAGATGTTCCAGGCACTGGAGCTGAGATTCTTGGCAGCCCATAGTGAAGACCATGGTGAAGCATGTTGTCCCCCTGCAGCCCATGGAGGGCCATGGGAATGCAAAGATCCATGTTGTATTGTGTTCTTATATGTTTTAGTTGCATTAAGTTGTACTTTGGTTTATCCCAGTTCCCCTCCTGTTATAATGGTTCTGCCCCTGCTGCCTCCTCCCTTCTTGTTAATGTCAATCTCCCTACCTCGTCCCCCTGTTCCCCAAAGGTGGCTGAATCCTTCCCTTAACCCCTCCCTGGTGTCCTGTCCTTCACTCGACGGCCCATCCCCTCCCTCTAGAAACTTCTATCAAGGGCGTTGAGTGATAGGTTCAGGCACTGAGGCCCCTCCCTCGGGTGGCCCTTATTGGTCTCCCAGAGCACGCCGGGGTGACTCTGAGCACACACTTGGAGAGGCACTGTGACAGATCCACCTGCAGCCTGTGGAGGAAGCCCATGCTGGAGCAGGTGAATGCCTAGAGGAGGCTGTGATCATGTGGGAGACCTGTGGAGAGAGGGGCCCTTGCTCCCATGCTGGAGCAGCCTGTCCTTGAAAGACTGCACCCTGTGGAAGAGTGGCCCATGCTGCAGCAATTTGAGGAGGACTGTTGCCTATGGGATGGACTCATGTTGTAGCAGTTCAAAGAGAGCTGTTGCTCGTGAGACGGACTTACATCGGAGAAGTTCATGGAGAACTGTCTCCCATGGGAGGGACCCCACAGTGCAGCAGGGGAACTGTGGATTTTTCGCTTCTTTTTTCTGCCAAGGTCAGGATTAAATGCACGAGACGGTATTTCTTGTTCGGATTCAGATGTTTATTAGTTCTTATCTATATTAGTCTCACAAAGCGTGAGTTCTACAGCACTTCACTCTAACAAGCTAAAAATGGAGCCATATCTCTCTCTCTACAAGGCCTTTTAAGGACAAACTGTCCAATTAAAAAATGACGCCTAAATTATTTTTACTTTTCACCAAATAACCAACCACCCATGGCCCACAATGCAGACTTTTTAATCCAATTACACAATACCATCCAAACCCATGAAGAAGGTGAAGAAGAAGGACTAGCCACCGCCCTAAAACCTCCATCTTGCTATATATGTATTACTATTAAGTTTTCCACCATGTGATATAACACACTTCTATTCAAACTACATACCCGTAATCCCAGTTCTACCATTCAATTTTGGAAGCCTTCTCCACGGCCTCAGGTCAAATGCAGTGTTCTCTTGGGGGTCAGTGCCTGTCAGCACAGAAAGTCTAAAATTCTCAGTTTCCAGGGTTTCAACAGGGAACAAGTCCTCTCCCTGAGCAGCAGGAGAAGCCACGGGTGATGAAACTACCATAGCCCCCATTCCGTCTCCTTATGCCATTGGGGTAGGAGGTGGAGCTGGAAGGAGGGAGGGGTGGGGGGCGAAGGTGTTTTTAAGGGCTTATTTTACTTCTCATTATCCTGCTCTGATTTTGTTAATAATACATTCACTTTATATATCTAAGTTGAGCCTATTTTTTCTGTGATGGTATTTGATGAGCAATCTCTCCCAGTCCTCATCTCAACCCATGAACCCTTTGTTAAATTTTCTCTCCTCTGTCCAGCTGCAGAGGGGAGTGAGTGAGCATCTTTGGTGGGTGCCTGGCATCCGGCCAGCGGCAACCCACGACACCCTCCAATAGATGTCAGGGTGGTTGAAGACTCCTGTGAGGACCAGGGCTTAAGAACATAAGGTTGCTCCCATCTGTCTGTAGATCTGTCTTCCCAGTTGGGTGGCCTGTAGCAGACCCCCATTATAATGTCACCTGTCCCTGCCCTCCCTTTAATCCTTACCGATAAGCTCTCAGTCAGCTCCTCATCCATCTCCAGGTGGAGCACTATGCGCTCTAGGTGGTGATTGACATAGAGGGTAACACTGCCTCCTCATCTCCCCTGCCTGTCTTTCCTAAAGAGCCTGTATCCTTCCATTTCAACACTCCACTCATAGTCTCATTCCACCATGTTTCTGTGATGCCAATAGGGCCAGAGCCCTGAAGCCATTTGCACATCTATAACTCCTCTTTCCCTGTGCATTTGTATAGAGGCGTTAAGGTTTGGCCCCTGATGAAGGTGGCTTACTGGCTGGAGTGCCTGAAATTCTTTGGTACTGTCCTTCACATGCTCCCCTGCTGTTATAGATACATATTATAATATTGGTTTTTCACAAATATTAAAATGGATTTTATATGTGTGATGTAAAAGTAACTTTGTTATAAAGATATAGTTTTTATTTTTGTTGTTAATTAAGCTTAGACATAATAGTAAAATAGCTATGCTTGTGTTAAAATGCCTGCTTAGATGGGATAACATCCTATCACAGCCACAGGCCCCTGGCCGAGTTAAAATTTATATAGACTCCATGCATTCACAGAAGGCTGATCAATAATCTTTATTAAGAAACCCATTGTTCTTTTATATTCTAGTTTGCTACACCTGGACCTAATTGGTCCTTTACTTAAAACACCATCACCATTGGCTAATTAAGAAACCACCCTTTGGTAAACAAATCTCCATAACACATTCCACATGTTCACAATACCAGGTGCAGCAAGTTAACATAAGAATTGTTTCTCATTCTTTTCTCTGATCTTCTCACAGACTTTCCCCAGGATAATGCCTGGGAAAGTTGTGGGTTTTCTCTGTGGCCAGAGAGCTGCTGCCACAGGTCAGCCTTTTGTGTTTAAAAAGGAAGGTGGCGTTTGTAATCCTCTGCAGGGCCCTTTGCAGGAAGGAGAACAAACACAGCTCAAGAGGTTCCCTTAGCAATTTGCTGGTTGTCAATCAGAACCTCAATCAGATGCTGACTTAGAATAGTCAGGAAGATTCTCTACCTGTAGAATATCAATCTCATATCATTGAGACAGGGTTTACAGTATGAGAAAACCAAATACCAATATCTAATGTCTCTTAAGAGAATGCAATGAATGATCATTGTTTTAAAGTCCAAACAGCTGAATCTCAGGAGAAGGTCCATTAGCTGGAGATGCTCATCTTTGACATCACTGAATGTCCTTCTTGATCCTGAAACGGAGAACAGCTGATGAAGATTAATAGGAACATCGTGCTATGATGATGACAAAAGCTTTGTTGATGAATTGCTCCCATATGTTTCCAGACACAGGTGTGTCCTGGTTATGAGTATGAGGAAACCTCAGAGCAGAACCAAGCAATTAGGAATTAATCAGATAATGCACATAATCAATAACACATGTGACATTATATACTTATCAGGCACTATAACACTGACTGTCATCCCAGAGTCTGCAACAGCTAATAAACCTCAAATCAGCAGAGAATTGGAAGCATGTCCGCATTCATGGTTTTCCAAACTCTCTTTGAAAGTAGGCTCAGCTGTCACCTATATATATAGTCAATTGCTAAGCCAAAATGACTTGAATACTTTGGATGCAGAAAACATCTGGGTTGATTGTCAATCATCCCATCCAGGTAGAGTCAGGGCCTGGCCAAAGCCCAAGCTCTAATTGGTGGCTGTCACTTAACACATTTCAAACAAGGCTCTTAAGAATAACTGCTATGAGTGAATGAATGGTTCAGATATCCTTTATCTTATTTCTGTATATGTGCCCTCTGGGCTTCCTGCTGGTTTGATTTGCAGGATTACCTTTTCTGTGATCAAATTCAGAGGTATCTGAGAAAATCTCTGGAATGCCACGGCAACAGCCTCTAATTCAACCAATTGGGCCGAGCCTGACTCGTGGCCTTCCAGTACTTTCAGCTGTCAGTGAAGTCTGTACCTCTTTCCCCCCCCCCCTTTTTTTTTTTTTTTTTTTTTTTTTTTTCAGAAAGCAGAGGCGAGCCGAGGGACCCAGCCCCGGCGGGCTGTAGCAGTGTCTGCGCCGAAGTCAGATACGTTTGGCACGTTTGGTCTGTTCTTTTCCCCAAACCCCCACGCCAGAAAAGGGAGAGGGAGGAATGCAGGAGAGGCCAGAGGGATCAACTTCCTGACCGAACGCCGCCTCCTCCTTCCCGGTCAATGTGCCGTGTTGGGAGATGGAAAGGAGGGACCTTGCAGGAATTATGGAATTTCGCCCTGGATTTGGGGTCTCTGGCTCAGCCCACGCCCGCCACAAGACTAGCGATCCACCCCCACTCATCCCACCTCTGCCTTTCCCCCCCCAGAGCCGATGTCTCAGCAAATTCCCCAGCGCTCCACCCTTCCCCCGCCCCTCCCGGCCATTGACCAAGCCACAGCCTTCCAGGACCTCGCTCCTTCCACCCCGCGAATGAGAGCGGGACACACGGGGCTCTCCGAGGCACGGCGGGGACACCACAGAGTAGGGGACCCCTGTCCCAGGGAAGGTGCTGGTCCAAGAAAAGCACTAATCTTCAGATTTTGCAGCATGGTCGGGCCGGCGCCAAGCTGCGAGGGCACGCCTCCGCTAAGGGACAGGCTGTTGGTGTCCGCTGCTGTCCCTGTCCGTGTCCCCTGGCAACCTGATGGAAGCAGCGGGGGGCGGGCCAGTTAGGAGCGGCGAGGCGGGCTGGGGATCTTCTGCAGCGTCACAGCTCGCCTCCCGGATGGGAGCCGGGTCGGCGGGAGGAGCCGGAGCAGGTGGGGGGGGCGTCCCCGGCCAGCGCTGCGGGCTCCGCTGCCGATGAACCGGCTGCAGTCTGCGGGGCAGAGAGGCTGGTTGCACGCTCCAGCGCGGGGGGGGCGGTCGCTGGCGGCGCTGCTGCTGCCTGCGGCGCAGGCCCGGCTATGATGAGCGGCGCAGGATGTGGTGGTGGAACTGCAAAAGACATCGGGTCAGCCAATCCACACGCTGCATGGGGGGAGGGGGAAGAGGAAGCGATTGTCCCGTTAGCGCTGGTGAAGGCGAAGGGGCAGGAGCGACCACGGCTCTGGTCGGAGTAATTGCTGACCGTGGAAGTGGAGCTGCTGAAAGCGTCGGTCCTTCCTGCGCACGCGCCGGGAAGCCGGGAGAGAGCTGTGCTGGGGTCGATGCTTCCCCCACCCGCGGTGTGGGGTTAGAAGGAACCAGCGGTGGCTGTCCATAAACGGATCGTTCCGCGGCTGGCTGCGGTGGAGAGGGAGGTGGGGTCGGCATGCAAGGCTAGCCGGCTTGTGGAACAGGGAACACCGGCACTGGCCGTCGTAGCGGGGCCGGCCGAGACAAAGGCTCGCCCGCCACTGCTCGGGGAGCAGAGATGGGTATCGCCGGTGGCCGGAGCAGTGCCGACTGTGGCAAAGACTCACCAGCTGCTACGTATAGAGCAGGGAAAGCCCGATCCGCTGGTCGTCGTGTAATGGGTTAAAACTTTAAGTTTGTTCATCAAAACTGACAAAGTTATTCCAGTAAGACTGTTGCACCACCTCTAGTTTGTTTAAATAAATTTCCAGACTTTAAAGGATAAGGAAGGTGAAACTAAAAGACAATAGGTTTCACAAACATTTGTTTATCTGTTTAGTAAACTGTTAATATGGGTGGGGGGTTTGCTATGATTGATAACACAGTATCAGCTTATCTGCTCAGTAAACCTAGGATTGCAGGAACTCAGCAGATTGAGCCTAAAAATTCCAGGAATCAGACAAAAGAAAATTACCAACCTTCATCTTCAGACCCCGGGAGGTGGACTATGACCACCTAAACACAAAAGAAGAATACGCAGATTACTACACATCAGCCCGGAAGAAGGACTGTATAAGAACTCCATGGAAAATCAGGAGAGTGTGACAGTGGCGGAGCGGAGACTCCCCTGTCGCCCAGCGCTGATTTGCTTATTGCTTTGCCCGCTGTAATTAATAAATTCTCAATTGGTTTTACTTGGCATATTGTCGGCTCAATTTATAACAGTGGCACAGGCACTCCCGCTGTCGTTTGTGGCGCAGGAGAGGCGGGGGGGCACCCGTGCGGGGGGACGCGCTCCTCCAAGTCCGATTGGGACGTGCCTGCCGAGGTGGATTCGCTTTCCCTTGGGGGTCCAGCCCCATATTGCTCTGGAAAGGACTCCCCAAATCGGTATTAGTCGAGGCACAGTCATATCTCCCTTAGGGAGTTCCTCACATGGATGGTAACCTAGTGAGTCCCAGGCCCGCAAGTCCAGGGAGGTTTCCACATCTATGGGGAAACCATGAATTTTGGCCCAACTTAAAAGCTTGTAGAGAGCGTCTTCTGGCACACGAAGTCCCTTATGACGGATCATATGTCCCCACACTCTAAGGGTTACGTGTTGTGGCATAGAAATTCAGTTGGCCATTTGAAAGGCAGCTTTTTCCAACCACAAGCCTACCCTGGGTTGCAAGCAGAGCTGTGTTGGGAAATCTGTTTCCTGCCCCAGCTCCTAGGCTATGAGGGCAAAATCACAGTCCTAAGGGGACAAATCTTCTCCAGGAAGTTGCGGGGAAAGGTCACTGTTACCTCTCCGGGGTGTTATAAATTATCGAATCGGCAGCCAAATTTATATTAAAAAATTTAACAAAGATTTATTAGAACAAATAACAAAAATAGAAATTTTGAAAAAAAGAAAAACCCACCACAGCCAAGACAGCGACAGTCCCGGGAGCAGCGCTGGGTGACTTTGGGGTCCGGCTGACAGAGAGACAACGTTACCCCAGAGGTACACCCCGAGTGCTTCCTGCGGCCAGCTTATATACAGTTTATTCTGCCTGGGGCAGGGATGATCGCATATTTCTTTGTGTTTCTTCACATGTAAAATAGAATCCACACAGATGTAGAAACAGACAAAGGCGAACTCATAGATGCAGACGAATGTCTGAGTGTCCAGGCAGAAGTTGTATTCACATGTACTGGTTTCCTGAGTACTGCGGTGAAGTCATGTACCAGGTGTGTGTCTTGTGCACTGCCCCAGACCTTCTATTCCGGGAAGATCCAGATGGTATCTCCCGAATGCAGGAAATGGAGGAAATCCCCCACAACAGCCAGGGACTATTCCATTCATACGGTAACAGATCTGATATCATCTCAACGCTGTCTGGGAACTGGTTATAATAAGACTCTTCCCCCAGCCAGTGTGGTCAAAGACATAACTTTGAGTCCTTGCAATATTTTATACACACATATATCTATATCTATAGCATGAATTATCTCTACTATATACTACAGGGGGAACAGAAGGTGTCCAGACACGAGCAGGCTGCATGGGTGCTGCGGGGTCCTTGCAGGGGTCCAAGGCATCTACACCCGTTCTGCGACTCCACGGAGGGTTGCTGGATACGACGTCCACGAGGGGTCAGCAGACCCCCTCGTCTTCAGTCCAGGCTGCGAACACGGCCGTGATCTGGTGTCACCAGATCCCCAGTTCGCCAGTCTCGGCTGCAAACACGTTTGGGGTCTCCCAGACCCTGTGCCTCCAGCCTAGGCTGCAGTACACGTCGGCGGTCACTAGATGTCAGCACAACGGGCCCCCAGCCGGGTTATAATTGATATAGATTCCATGTATTCACAGAAGGATGATTAATAATATTTATTAAAAAATCCGTTGCTCTTTTATATCCTAGTTCGCTATACGTGGACCTCATTGGTCCTTTACTTAAAACACCATCACCATTGGCTAATTAAGAAACCACCCTTTGGTAAACAAATCTCCATAATACATTCCACATGTTCACAATACCAGGTGCAGCAAGTTAAGAATTGTTTCTCATTCTTTTCTCTGATCTCACAGACTTTTCCCAGGACAATGCTTGAGAAAGTTGGCTGTTTCTTTCTGTGGCTAGAGAGCTGCTGCCACAACATCCAGTGAACATAGGATGAGGACACCTGCTACAGATATGCCAACTATCAGCATCTGCCATCTGAAGAAAGTATGGACCAAGGCCCGAACTGGAAGTGATAAGGAGAAGGAGCCAAAACCGCAGCCAAGAAACACACATGCTCTAAAAAGGCAGACTCAAGGAGGGGACTTGTAAAATAGTTCCTGGAAAATGTAAACTAGTTTATGGATATGCATTTGGGTCTATGAATATGCAAAGGGCTGATGTAATGGAAAAGGTATTTAAGGGGTATCCCCAAAGGTGAAGGTGTGGTCTTGGCTGAGTGCCAAGATGCACCCAGCCATAATAACCTTTCCTTTGTGGTTCTTGTCTCCTACTGTCCTTTATTAAACTTTTTAAATTTTCATGGAAGAGTGAACGTGTTTTTCACACTGCTGACCTGTGATCCCTCTCCAGGCTCTGGGCATCTCTTGTTGGCACTGGCATCAAACTGGCAGGAGTGAGATGGATTGTTGCGCCCCTCTCCCAGCAACTTTAGTGTAAAGCTCTCTTCACCAGCTTGGCAAGCCTATGACAGGAGATGCTCTTCCCCTTGTGAAAAATGCTTGTATTTTATGATTGGCTTTTCGCAAATATTAAAATGAATATTTATATGTGTTGTGTTAGAAAGTAATGCTGTATTAATTCTCTTAAGTAGTGTAATAAATATAGTTTTAGGTTATAAAAATTGTTAAAATAGAAACTATGCTATGTAAGATACTTTTTTAAAGAAAGGACTAGCAGCAAGATAGCAGCCACAGGACACCTAAATCTTTCAGAGAAAAAGAATTTATTGCCCTCTTATCAGAAGAAATGAACTTCTTCCCGCCTCGAAGGCACGGTTAGGATTCGGAGGAAGAAGTTGACGATGACCAGACAGAATCCTGTATTTGAATGGAATTTATGCCTCATGTATGAAGTGTATGACTATGCAACCGGCTATTGCTTTTAAGGGTTAATCCTTTGTTAACGGGTGTCCTTTTTCGGGCTCGTGCTGCCCAGAAAAAGGTACCCGGGCGTCCGTAACTCTTTGTCTCTATTGTCTCATATTGTCCTAATTCAAATTGTCCAAATTATTATTACTCTAATTGTATTTCTATTTTTATAACCATTTTATTACTATTAAACTTTTAAAAATTTAAAAACAAGTGATTGGCGTTTTTCACAATTTTGGTGGCAGAGGATGGTTACTAACACCTTGTTGCTGGTGCTTTAGGAGAGTCAGAGTGGGGAAGGTGCACCCTGCCCTATTTGGCAGCCTCGCTCTGTTGCCCCTGAAGTGACCGACAGACACAGGTTACGATCGGTGGACAAAAGGAGACAATAAAACAAAGAGAAGGGAAAAAGGCTCCCTACAACCGCTGTGATTTGCCCCCTAAGACTAGTAGTGCGCACGAAGAACCCGGGAAGGAAAAAGGATTGGTAAGTATTTCTCGGGGGGGCAGGTACGGGGGGATGAATGTGTGTGAATGAGAGGCGGGCTGGTTGTCCCAGACCTGCCAAGTGAGTGCTGGAGTCTCCCATGCTGCGTTTCCAACTTGCTGCAAGGGAAGCAGCCAGTAAAGAGACAAAGCAAGTGATAAGTTGGACCTCTTGGAGGTAGGGAGCAATGTTTCCTAGCCCAATCCACTAGGAAACGGGACAGGAGGGGCCCCTAAAAACCTGCTGGGTTGAGGGATTTATATTCCAAGGGCATCCAAGAGCAGGGTTGAGCAGAATTCTGTCCGAGTGAGGATATGCCCGAGAACACTCAGGGTGGGACAACACAGCTAGATTGAGGAATAAAAATTTTTACCCGACAGGATCCGGGGTTGGACAACACAGCCAGATTAAGGGATAAAAAAATGCCCAAGAACATCCAGGGTTGGCCACACAGCAAAAAATATTATATGCCCAAGAGCATCTGTAGTTGTACCACACCGCTGGGTTGAGGGACAGAAAAATGCCCAAGAGCATCTGGGGTTGAACAACACAGCTGGATTGAGGGAAAAATACCCAAGAGCATCTGGGGTTGGACAACACAGTTGGGTTGAGGGATATCCAATAGCACTGGGACTGGCCAGTAACACCTAAATTGTAATAGGTGATGTGAAAGTAAAAGGTACCTTGTTTTGTGGTGTGTGAGAGTGAGTCACACACAAAGTCAGCCTCAACTTCCCGGGCGCAGGTGGGAAGGGGGAGGCAGTGGAAAGAGGAGTGTGTGACCCACATACCAGGCTATTGTTCCTGGGTAGGTGGGGACTTTGGGCCGAAGGGCATGAGTGACCTGCACACCAGGCTATTGTTCCTGGGTAGGTGGGGCTTTAGCTGAAGGCTGTGTATGACCTGCAAACCAAGCTAGTGTTCCCCGGGCGTGTGAGGGGGGCCGTAGCTGAACAGCGTGAGAGACACTCAGACAGCCTCACAGGTGAACGGACACCAGAGGTGACCAGAGTCAGGGCCCTTCCAAGAGGCCCAGAGATACTGAGACCTAGAGGCCAACCCCAGGGCGAGGGAGGCCACAGGGACCTGTGATTTTCTGGTGACAGGGATCCACTTTGTGTCTTGAGGGTGTGAAGGAATGTGTCAAACTGAATGAGAAATAAAAGTGAGTGAATGTAGACGAATGAAAGTATAGGTAATGTGGATTGTGCATTTTAAGCCTTACCATATGTCGTGGTTTGAGACATTGACAGGAAGTGGGGTTTTTTTTTTGGGATATGCTGTGGCCACCAATAGGTGTTCAGATTTTAATATTGGCACCTGGTGTAGCGACTGAGGTTCGGACACGCCTCTGAGAACACACAGGGGTTAAAAAAGAGAGCTGCTCCTCTGGGAAGCTCTCTTGGGACTTCGAGGGAAAGAGGTCTGATCTCCCTCCCCCGTTCAGCTGCTGCTGCTGGGTGGGGGAGGGGCAGCCATGTGGTAGGCCTGGGCCTGGACAGAGATGGGAGGTGAAGAGGCCCTTGAGGATGGAAGGGTGGAGGAGCACCAAGAGACATTGGGCAGCCACCCCCCCCCCCCCCCCAGGGGAGAGAGAGAGGGAGAGCCTGCCTTCTGAAATTGATAGTTGCCAGCCCAGGAGGCGAAGGGGGAGGGTGCGGCAGTGTGGGTACCCCTCGGCCCCAGAGGGTGCAAAAATTTGTGGGGGACAGATGTCCCGAAGGAGAGACTGTGCCTTTTTTTGGAGTGAGACAAGGCATCCTTGAAAGACAACCCTAGAAGCAGCTCTGGTCCATGCACAGTGGTGTGAGCACTGGGCATGGAAGGAAGATGTCACGATGGCAAAGGATTTTCCAGGTGGTGCTGAGTGACATGGAAACACACGAGGTTTCAATGGTGTTTCCAGGGGAAGCCTATGGTAGAAGAAGGACTCCTCTCCTCTTGATGAACTGAAGATTGAGTATTCTAGAAGGTGGTGCCGGACTGAGAGTTGGTGATTTGGGGAATGCTGGGAAATTTGGTGGGGAGGGGAGGAGGAAAATGCTTTTATAAGGTTTTCATTTTCCTTGTTTGTTGTTTTTTTTTTTTTTTTCCCTTTTCTTGTAGTTTAGTTAATAAAGTTTTCTTTATTTCTAAGTAGGAGCCTGCTTTGCTTATTCCTGGTCACATCTTACAGCAGACACCAAGGAGAGGGTATTCTCATGGGGGCACTGGCATTGTGCCAGTGTCAAACCATGACACCATATCTCCTTGGAGGGAGGTGTATTGTATTGAAAAGCAGTGTGAGAAAAAGGGTTTTTTAGGTGTAAGTAGTTGAAAGAAAAGTGGTATTTAAGTTGTTAGTAAAAAGTGAAAAGTGAAAAACAGAAGCAGGGGACGAATAAATAGAATATTGAAAAATGAGACAGAAATCCAGTAAGGTAGATACAAGAAAGAAAAGTGAGAAAAAAATTACCAACAGAAATACCCCAAGATAGCCCTTTGGGAGTTATGTTAGCCAACAGAAATACAACTCCTTGCAAAATACAAGGTATACAGAAGTTGATGAGAAAAAACATTCAAACTTGTGAATTACATACTTTAAAAAGAGCATTAGAATATTCAACACAAAATAAAGGAGTTATATATTGATTCAAAGTATGCCTTTAGAGTAGCACATACCTTAAGAAAAATTTAAAAAGAGAGATTACTTAATTCAAGAGGAAAAGGATTAGTACATGAGAAACTTATTTTAGAGGTTTTAGAGGCATTAAAATTACCTAAGAGAGATAGCAATAGTGCATATTAAAGGACACCAAAAGGTAAAGACCCCAGAAATAAGGGGAAATAATTTGGCAGATAAAGAAGATAAAGATGCAGCAGAAAATGGAGCTGAAAGAGTTAATATTAACTCCAAATGAGGAAAAATTGGAAATTCCAAAGTTTAGGGAAGCAAAAAAAAACGGGGAATTAAAACAAGATAGGTGGTGAACAAGATAAATAGAGGAAATAGAAACATCTTGATGGAAGACAATTAGATAATAAAATGCTTACTAGGGAATAGCAGAGGACATGTATCAAAAAGCCCGGTGAGATACTCAGGCTTTGTGTGATCATTTTTTAAGGAACTACAGGTGCATTGGGATTTTTGGAGTAGAAAAACAAGTAACTGAAAAATGTATAATTTGCCAAAGGATAAATAAAATCGGATTTGTTAAACTCTGGATTTATTTGTAAAACCCGTTTAATCCAGAAGAAAAAGAGTATACCACATGCTGGGGAGGGGGGAGGTTGTAAGAAAATAATATTTTTGAAAGGCAATAAGAGAAAAACGGTGAAAGTGTAAGGCTAGGAACAAAATATTACCTCATCCATTCCTGTTTGTCCCCCCACTCGTTTGCAGCTGCACCACCCCCTGCCAGCCCCTGTGCTGGCTCCGGCACAGACTGTCTGCCTCAGTCCCGGCCGCCTGGCCCGCGGCCACTCTGCCAGCCGTGCTGGGGGGGTGAGGGTCTGTCCTGCCATGTGCAAACGTGGTTACCGCGCTGACCGCATCGAGGGGGGCGTTCCGTCTGTCCCGTCTGTCCCATCCCTGGCTGCCCTGACTGGTCAGCTACCACCGCTGCAGCCGGGGTCTGTCGCCGGCTTTGTCTCTGCCGGATCAGCCACCGTGAGCCATGTGGGGGCTATCCACGCTACAGCTCGGTCTGCACCGGAACATCCTTTCGGGCGATCCCGACCGCAGATCTCGCCTTTGGAGGACTGAGACCCTGAGCTGTGCCGTCTCCCCGTCCTGCCCTGAGCTCCGGCTGCTCAGGGGAACTCTCCAAAGGAATCACCTTATCGAAACACTAAAAGTTCAGTAAAAAGAAAGCCCTCTCCTGATTCTTCCTAAAAATACGGGAGAAAGGCTATAGAAGATAAAAATCCAAAAAGAATGGGATAAAGGGATTGGTCTATTTCCATTAAGAGAGGTTCCCATAGGAGGGGACGGACCAGGGTTTGTAAATGCTCCTTTGACTTCGTCTGAGGTTTGAAATTTTAAAGAAATAAATAAAAGGGATATTTGGAGGATCCCATAGGCATAGCTGAACAATTAGACCAATTTTTAGGTCCAAACATTTATACTTGAGAAGAGATGCGGTCTGTAATGAAAATAATATTTTTCTCAGGAAGAAAGGCAATTAATCAGAGCAGCTGAAATAAAAGCTTAGGAAAAAAGATAATCCGCAAGGAACCCCAGAGAAGACAAAATGCCAACTGTACCTCCTGAGTTGGGTTAAAATAATGAGGAGGGGAGTAAACACATGAATAATTATTGTAATTACATAATCAAGGGAATAAATGAGACAGCATATCAAAGGCGAAATGCAAAAAAAAAAAAAAAGGTTTTTAAGGGACAGCTTTTAGAGAGGAAAGAAGAAACTCCAACTAAATGGATAAACAAACTTAAAAGAAATAGGAAAATGGTCCTAAGTAAGTGGAAGATGTGAAAATCTTTAAAGAGATGGGCACAGAGGAGGAATAGAGAGGTCATAAGCTCTAATTTTTTGGGGGGACAAATACCATCTGGAGCCTGTGATAACTTTAAAAGTGGGTCCCCAAGAAGAAGAATTGGAATTTGTAATAGACACAGGGGCAGAGAGAAACTGCCTGTTAAATATTCCAAAAGGTGTAAGTAAACATATAGTGAAAGTAACACGGGCAAAAAGAGAAAGTTTTACATTTCTGTTCATTAAAGATGTGGTAATTGAGGGAGGAAACTAAAATTTGGATGGGAGATGTCTTATTGGTCCCAGGGGCAGGTAGCAATTGATTGGGAAGAGTCTTACAAGTGCAATTAAGAATAGGAGTTATACCAGAAAATGGGAAAATGACAGCTAGAGTTTTAAAATTAGGTTAAGAGAATGAAGAAAAAAAAAAATCAACAAAGAAGTTTGGGCTGGAGAATGAAATATAGGAGGATTAAATAGCGACCCCATAAGAGTTACAATTGAGAGAGAAGATTGTCCCATACGTGTACGTCAGTATCCTGTATCTTTAGAAGGACGGGAATGTTTGAAGCCAGTAGTAGCAGGACTAATAAAGGATGGGACATTAGAACCTTGTATGTCTCCTCATAATACCCCTATTCCCCAGTAAAGAAGTCCAATGAGAGTTATAGACTAGTACAAGATTTAAGGGAGGTTGATAAAAGAACTCAGACTCACTATCCAGTGATAAAATATCTTAGACACTTAATAAATAAAAGTAGCTGGAAACCCAACCATGAGAAAATTGCAAGAATTTTATTCCTTCTCCCTCCCTCTTCAAAGAGGGAGATCAGAAAATTACCCAGATTAATGAAAAATTATAGATTACAGATTGAGGGGTACACACAGGCAGCAAAATTTATGTATGAAAAATTGACAGAAGGAGATGATATAAAACGGACCAAGGAAGATATTGTTAAATTAAAAGAGTTAAGTTAAAACTAGCCTAAGTACCAGCTTTAAGCTTACCCTTGTTTGAAAAATCCTTTATCATTTATACATAAATACAGAAAATGGAGTAGTTCATAAAATTTTAATTCAGGAGTAAGGAAGAGTAAAAAATTATCTAGTAGCTTATATATCAAAGATGTTAGACCCAGTAAGCCACAGCTAGCCAGTATGTATTTAAGTTATAACAGCTACTGCAATCCTAGTAAAAGAAAGTTGTAAGCTTACTTTTGGAAGTAAATTAGTTAGGTTCACCTTGTACCATCTGAGGTGTGTTGAATAAAAAAAAAAAACAAACAACCAAGTAAGAAGAGAAGAAAGAGAAAAGTTGAAGTAGGGGGGTGGTTAGCAAACTCTGAGATGTTAGAATGTGGAGTGATGACATCGTGGTGCTAGAAGAGAGCAGAAGTGTGAATGCGGGTTTTTTGCATGAAAGGCAGGGAAGTGTCTTAATACATAGTTGTTAGGAGGTTATTTAATGCTGAACTGAGGTCCAGAAAGGGTTTAGCAGAACGGGCCCTCCTTGAAGAGAAAATAGGATAAGTTGACTAGAGAAAGAAAAAGAATGTCAAGAGCACCTGGGGACGCCAAGTTTGGGGTTGTCAAGGTTGAGAGGTGTCTGAGCGCTCCCTACGAGCGGCAGGGTCTCGGAGGCTGCAGCAGGGACCGATTCATGGAAGTGACCCGGCGGTGGTGCTGGGAGCAGAGGACACAGGTTTGCCGGGCAGGAGCGGGCTGGGTCCGTGGCGGAACTGCCGGGGTGGCTCCCAGACTGTCAGGGTCCTGAGTCCAGGATGGCAGCGTCGGCCCTGGTAAGTGGGCCGAGAGAGAGAAGGAAAGAGAAAGAGAGAAGAAGAGAGAAGAAGAGAGAAGAAGAGAGAAGAAGAGAGAAGAAGAGAGAAGAAGAGAGAAGAAGAGAGAAGAAGAGAGAAGAAGAGAGAAGAAGAGAGAAGAAGAGAGAAGAAGAGAGGGGGGGGGGCAAAAGACACCCAAGGCATGCCCCCAGGGTCCCCGTGCCCGTGGCTCTTCTCCCCTGGGCCCTGCAGCCAAGTGGCAGCACCGGGGGAAGGGCGAAGACGGCATTGACAGCATAACTGTGAAAAGAGGGTGAGGGAGCTAGCACTAAAAGATAAAATCCAAGCAGAGATTGATGACTCTCCAAACCTCACAAAGTGGTTTGTTTTTCTTAAGTAAGAAGTTTTTTCTTTTTTTGTTTTGTGTGTTTTGTTTGCTGTTAAAAAGAAGTTGGTTTTTTTTCCCTGAAGAATGGGTTTGTAAGGCTAAAACAATTAAATGCTGCCCAAAAAGTAAAAAGCAATAGATGTGATACATCTCGTGTTAAAATTGGTCTAGCTTTTCTTATTTAACTAACTGTAACTCACAGAAAGAAGAATTACCTCTGCAGCTATTAGCACAGCTGGATAGAAGAAGAAGAGGCTGCTGTGGAGAAAGCTTTTAGTTAAACCCAGAAAGTTTGCAAGAAAAGTGAATAGTAAAAGTTAATGCAGTATTATCTTTCTTTTCTTACTATGCCATTAAAAAGTCCTTCCCAGGTACTACTGAAGCAACAATCAGAATCATGGAAAGAGGGTGAATTCATGCCAGCAGAATCAAAGGACTTGTGAAGGAACCTGAGGAATGGACTATCACATTTAAACCAGGTGATACCGAACTGACTTTCCAATGGGGACTGAGTGGTAATAGTTTGGGAAAACCCAAATGATCCAAGAAGTGTACAAAGAATAACACTGAATTAAGAAGTAAGACAATGCTTATATCACTGGTTTCAAGCACTGCCTGAATAAAACATCTCCTTCGGGGAAAAATACTTCAGATAGAAAGATCAAGACTGTTTTTGTATTTTGACCTTAGCCTGAGAATTGTACAGGAGAGAAGGGGAATTACCATTTCCATCAGTAAACTTTATTTTATTCATTCCAATACTGGACATGCTAGCTGGGTTATAAGTAAATGCCTGAATTGTGATAATAATTAGTATTGTAGTTCACAAAATTTATGCTCTTATTGCAAAAAGTGTTAAAGTAATAACTTAGTTTTGTGGATGGGAATTATGAGTGTCTGTCAAATGAGAGATACCTGAACAACAGTAAGAGACCACAGTTAAAGGGTGTCAAAAACAATTTGCCTGGAAATTAGTTAAGAGAAAGTGACAAGGAAATAGAGGGCAAGACCAGATTGGCCTCTGTATTTTGCCACCGAGAAGATCAAATACACCTGCTGTGGGTTGCAACCTCACAGGCATGGGAGGTGGGAGTATAAGCCATACTGGACCTCTGTTATTCCTGTTTCTGGCACTCATTTGTTGTCTTTTCCCTTTTGAGATACCAGCAAGATTGTCACAAATGCTACAGAAAGCATCATATGGAAAGAAACCAAAGTTCCTGTTTTATTACACACACCTATGTCAACAGTCACTGCTATAACCCATCCAAATTAAGAACCTCTAGGCAAAACAGAATAAATTATTGGATATCAAGAAACTTAGGAAAAAGTGGTAATAGATTTGGAATTGAATGTCCAAAAGGAGAGAGATGGATTTGTTTTATATTTAATCTTGAAGATACGGTTCAAGATTTGGTAAAAAAACAAATAGTAAAAGAAAAGGTAAAACCAGCACAGCAATTTAACTCTGTATTGACCCCAAATTATTTATTGAGTCGTATTACAAGACTCCAAGCAGATACAGAAATTATAGCAAATAAAGCCAACCAGGCATTAGAGTTAATATCAAGTCAGCTAAGCCAAACAAAACCTGTAGTGTATCAGAGTAGGTTGGCTTTGGGCTATTTATTGGCCAAAGAAGGGGGTGTTTGTGCAAAGTTTAATATATCAGATTGTTGAAAATTGATGACCACAGAGAAGTCATTCTAGAAAAAGCAAAAGAAATCAAAGAAGAAAAATATATATATGCATATAATAACCCAGGTACCAGTCCAAATATTAGAAAACAATGTTAAAACCTAGCTGGTGGGGTAATGTGTTGGGGAGGATGGAACAGGAAAGCCTTATAAATATGATTGCCTGGCAAAAGGCTTTGAGAATATAGAAACTATAAGCGAGATTGAAATGAAAGCAAGTTTTGAGATCCCTTAGTTACTGAACAACTGGAAAACAATGGCGTGGCCAGCCGAAGGTAATCCCCTCTTGATGAAACAATACCCTCTGCAAGCAGACAGGTCCAAGGGTCAGAGCAGACCCTGCAGCTTTGCAGATAGGGCTCAAAGAGTAAGATTTAGGGTTTAAAATATAACACAGTATGGTAATGTAGTGATTCTTATAGGTTGTATGGAAATGTTATAGGATATGCATGCTGCAGTAGATTAGTTGATGAGAATCTAAATATTCAACACTGAAGATGATTTATTGTAACGGGAACTTTGCTCTCTTTTTGCACTCACTTCTGCACTTCTTCTTCTTACATTCTCACTCACTCACCTACTTACTTTCCATTTACCCTCTTATGCTTTTACGTTCTTACTTCTCATCCTCTCTACCCCTCTCTTCTCTCGGGCCTGCTCTGAGCTGTGGCTGGCAGCTCCCAGCAGGGCCCTTCACCCACGCCCTTTGCAATAAACTGCAAGTTATACGACTTGGCTTCAAAGAGATCTCGTCTCTGTTCGTCCCGACCGTGCGTGAACCCCTCCCCCCCCCCCCCCCCCCCGTCACTCCTACAGACTCTCCTACAGACTGGCACCCAGACGTGGTTAAAAGCCCAGCTCAGCTTTTCTACCTGTGGGAGACTTCATGCACGGTAATTAAAGACCAGTTATAGCCGCCCTAAAGATGTTGTGAGCACGGCATACCGTTGCAGAGCAGCGAGAAAGCCGGAGCTCTTAAAATTGTGCTGAGGCAAACCCCGAGCACGGGGAGTCATTAGGACTTCCTGGAGCGCTCGGAGGGAATTACCTGGAGGTCCTGGAGCACGGCTGGCCACTGCTGTGCAGTGGCTGCCTGGAGCTCTCTGAGGACCGTGGCCGCGGCACCGGACACGCTGCTGAGTAGCGCTGACCGGAGCTCTGAGGAGGGAGCCTGCCGCGAGCCGTGAGCTCAAGCGAGCGCTGCAAAGCACCGCCCGCACCGGAGCTGTGACTGCAGATCTGGAAGGTATCTGCGAGGTCCCGAGCACGGAAAGCCGTTGCCAAGCAACGCTCAAAACCGGAGCTCCGAGGAGGGACCTGAGCGCAGCATCCTGAGCACCGACCGGAGAGCCCGGCCAGCCCCCGAGACGGAGCTCTGAGAGAGGACACTCTTTCTGCGACACCGAGGTTGGTAACCCACTGGTCTAATAATGGGACAAACTCACTCTGCCCACGACAGAGATCTCTATAAGCAACTAAAGCATTTATTAAGTTCTCTGCCAAGTCAATTACCGAAACAGGAATTAAAAAACCTTTTAGAATGGACTTTAATTAATTTCCCAAATGCTGACCGTTCAGCCGTCTTTACCAGAGACTTTTGGGACACAGTTGGAATCAAGCTCTTTAATAGTATTTCCCGCAGGGATATGGCTGCCGCGGAGCTGGTCCCAGCTTGCAGAGCGCTGGTTGACCTCTTTCCTGCAAGGGCCATGCCCGCAGCAGTCGCTCCGCCGAGCTCCGCTCCCGCCATGAGTCCAGAACGGGAAGCAATCCCCACCTCCCCGTCGAACCCCACGGCTCCAGAACCCGCAGGCGCCGCTCGCCCCCGCCGCCCGGCCCCCCACCCTCGCTGTCCCGACATCCGTCCCCCCGGCCCCGGCCAACCCCCCGGCCCCTCCCGCGATCCCCGCCCTTGCTATCCCATTGCTCCCCGCTGCCGCGGTCCCTGCCCCCAGTTTCGCAATCCTCGTGGCCCCGCCCCCTAATCCCGCCTTTGCAAACCCGCCCACCAGCATTGCCGCGGCCCCGTCCCCCCCGCCCCTGCTCCCGCCGCTTCCCCCCGCCACCCGCCCCTGCCGGCCCAGCGGTGTCCCAAGTCCCGTCCGAGTCCGTCGCTGTTACCCCGCCGTACCCAGCGCCCCGTCTGCGCCGTGTAGCATACCTCGACCTGCCCACAGGCCCCGCGGCTCGGCAGGTGCTTGCGGGAGAACCCGCCCCGGCCGGCGTTACGGCGCAACTCCCCGGTCCCAGCATAGGACCGCTTACGCTGGGACCGGGGCATTCCAGCCCCCCAGGCCACCCCGTGCCGGCGCCGCGCCGCCTGGACAGGTGGCCGCAGCCTTTCCGGCCCCTGCCCGCCGGGGCGGCAGCCACTCCAGCCCAGGTTACGAGCCCCCAGCAGCTGCACGCCGCGGGGGAGCCACTGCCCCCCCCCCCCCCCGCGGCGGGCTCCCGCCGCCCCTACGCCGCTCCTCCTGTCTCTCGCCACCCCGGAATCATCTCCTGCTGCCGAGGCTGCCCCGCCGCCACCCATGGTCGCACCCCTGCCGCCGCCGATCGCCGCCGTGGCCCCGGGCCGAGCTGTGCCCCCGCCGCGGCACCCTCCCGTTCCCGAGCTGCTGGATGGCGCGACTCCGCCGCCTCCTGCGACCACGGACGTTCCGTCGTTCCCTTACGCGAGAGCAGCCGTGGCCCCGGCTCCCGTTTCTGCGGCCCTCCAACCCCCCGCAGTCCCCAGCCCGCCCGACATGCCGAACGCCATTACGATTTCCCATGCTGCCCTAGCGGCGCAGACCACGCATGCGCAGTTGCTACAAGCCCCCCCGCAACAGCCATATCACTCCGCTCCGCCACCAGATTTACCCACGGCACTACATCAGCGCAAATCTAAAGCACCTTGGCTGTATCCTTCCGCGTCTTTCCCCCTGCCGGACCCTGAGGACGCAGGCACAGCCGCATCACTGAGAGATCCCTCTGCAGCGCGCAACCCTACACAACCGATGCCGAATACGCCTCCGCTCCCACATCCTGGACCTCTGCCCCCTCCTTCCCTGCCTCTGCCGCCGCATCCCGCAGCCGACCCAAGCAGCACCGGATCACGTCTGCATCTCCTCGAACACCCAACCGCGTTTTCTCCTTCCACTCTCCCAGCACCGAGTGGGACTACTTTGTATCATGAGTCGTCCGGGCAACCACATCCCTGCACACAAACTGTACAACGAGGAGGGGAAGGGTGGAATATGACAGCTCCTTTAATAAATCCAGGACAGACAGAGAAGTATTTTGCCCCTGCAAATGTCAACCCTCTGATTCCAACCCAAAAGAATTTCAAAAAAGAACCATTCCCAAATAGCTCCAAAGCCCCCCAGTGTTTGGGACTGATATCTCAACCCAAAATGAGACACTAAACCCTGAAAATTCGCCAGCATTAATCCAAAAATTAGACAACTCACAAAAATCTTTTGATAATTTTCAAATGACAGACTGGCATGAAGTCAAAAGCCAGATTTGCAAGGAAGAAAGTCTAAATCCTTTAGCTATGCCTGTGCTATTCAGCCAGCAAGCCGGTGGTCCCAGAACATGGGTGGCTATCCCATCTCATGAGATTAAAGAATTGCGAAAAGCAATAAGGGATAGTAGTATCTGCGCCCCATATTTTAAGCAACTGCTGAAAAGTACCCTGGAAGGGCATACACTCACACCAAATGACTGTAAAAATCTTGCTAGTATAATTCTCACGGACTCACAATATATGCTATGGGAACTCAAATGGAAAAGATTGCTTACAGGGGTACTAGCCACTTATAGACAAAGTACTGATGCAGAAGAGCCTGATCCCCCCATTTACAGGCACTTATTGAACAACAAAAAGGCAAAACTGAAAGAGCACCCCCCAGTTTTGATTAAAAATTTAGATTCAGGACAAGTAGAAGGAGCATACAATCTTATAACGTGGGGAAAGGGATTTGCATGTGTTTCCACAGGTGGAGGGCTCAAGTGGGTTCCAGTGAAGAACGTGAAGCCCTACCATGCATCAAAGCCCGCTGACACCCCCACATCAGCCAGAGACTCTGCGAGTGGAAACCAGGAAGCAAGCACGCAGACATGAACTGTGCAGAGTCATCAGGAGAAAGTGATCTGCCAGAAAAAGCTCAAGAAAAGAATGGAGTTTTATCACTTGTGCAAATGCATGTTGCTTTTATTCTTTTTTTTTAGTTTTTGTAGTGAAGCTTTACCTGTAAATCAACCAAAGACGAATGTCTGAGTTGCTTTAGCCAAGTCCGCAGGCTCTGATACCATCTGTCTATTGTTGCCTTCTGGATCAAGGCAGGCGACCTGGTTCTGAGGTACAGCTCGACAGCCCACTCTCCAGGGCCGTTCGGGCCAATGACATACGCAGACACCAATGTGGTGGACGGTCAAAAGGCATTTATTACTTCTTCTCCTGGGGTCTTATAGTCTTAGGGGTCTCTACGTCAAAAGGGGTTTGTCTTCCTTATCTATGGTTAGTAGGGAATGGAAAAGTACTGGGTAAGGGATGGAAAGTTACTGGCATTACTGTTAGTGGGGCAACATTCCTACTGTTAGTGGGGCCACATTCCTAGGGTAATCTCTTATCTTAGAGGAACAAAGGGTCCTGGCTTTCCGTGACATCGCGACAATCTTCCGCAGCGCCTCTTCCCTAGCTACCACAGTCTATCTGACACAAGCCCTGACAAACCCTTCTCAACCTGTCTAGTTGGAGTACCTTTCCCAGAAGGTTTTGATAATGTTACCTTTGAGAAATATTGGCCATATGATGATCATCATGTATCTCCAACTCCCAGCCAGAAACACCAAACTTATATTGATAATTCTAAAGTTGATAAATCTGACCTTCAAGAGCTAGAAATCCTAGGCTCATTAACTATGGATACCTGTTACTTCTTTCATTTCCTAGGAGAAGGTGGCCCTCATTTAAATGTTACCCCATATCACCCAGCTTATAGCAATATGACTTCTTGGTGTAATCAAACCAAGCTTCTTATGTATGATGAACCTCATGCAGATCATCTTAACAAACTTCCAATTCGATTCCCTAGAGGAATCTGGCTCATCTGTGGAGACAGGGCCTGGCAAGGTATTCCCTCAAAAATAGATGGAGGCCCTTGTGCCTTGGGACAACTTACAATAATTGCTCCCAGTGTCAAAGAGGTAGTCAAAAAGAAAAGCAGAAATATTAGGTCCTCTTGGGGACATCAATATGAAAGCAACTGTGATAGTGATTTTCACCCCTGGAACTCTGGAAAATCAATTGTTGCAAGCATTTTTTTTTACCTCAGTGGGGTTCCTCAGCTGCATTGACACAATTAAACAAGTTAGGGTGTTGGCACAGCAAAGAAGTAAATGCCACCTCTACTGCTATCAGTGACTTGTTGACAGATGAAGAGGCAATCAGACATGCCACTTTACAAAACAGAGCTGCCATTGATTTTCTTTTACTAGCACATGGGCATGGTTGTGAAGATTTTGAAGGATTATGTTGTATGAACTTATCTGATCATTCTGTTTCCATCCATAAACAGCTACAAGACCTAAAGGATTTAGCTAACCAAATTACAGTAGATGACCCATGTTGGATAGACAGTTTGCTTGATGGTTGGAACTTGGCACTTAGGCTAAAGGAACTCTGTAAAATAGGCTTGATTATTCTAATAGTAATAATTGTAGTTTTAGTAGCAGTACCCTGTATACTTCAGTGTGTGCAAAGAGTTACGAGTAAGACAGTGTCAAATATTTTAGTTGTTCGTCAGAACGGGGGAGATGTTGGGGAGGATGGAACAGGAAAGCCTTATAAATATGATTGCCTGGCAAAAGGTTTTGAGAATATAGAAACTATAAGTGAGATTGAAATGAAAGCAAGTTTTGAGATCCCTTAGTTACTGAACAACTGGAAAACAATGATGTGGCCAGCCGAAGGTAATCCCCTCTTGATGAAACAATACCCTCTGCAAGCAGACAGGTCCAAGGGTCAGAGCAGACCCTGCAGCTTGGCAGATAGGGCCCAAAGAGTAAGATTTAGGGTTTGAAATGTAACACAGTATGGTAATGTAGTGATTCTTATAGGTTGTATGGAAATGTTATAGGATATGCATGCTGTAGTTGATTGGTTGATGAGAATCTGAATATTCAACACTGAAGATGATTTATTGTACTGTAACGGGAACTTTGCTCTCTTTTCGCACTCACTTCTGCACTTCTTCTTCTCCTTCTTCTTACTTTTCTCACTCACTCACCTACTTACTTTCCATTTACCCTCTTATGCTTTTACGTTCTTACTTCTCATCCTCTCTACCCCTCTCTTCTCTCGGGCCTGCTCTGAGCTGTGGCTGGCAGCTCCCAGCAGGGCCCTTCACCCACGCCCTTTGCAATAAACTGCAAGTTATACAACTTGGCTTCAAAGAGATCTCGTCTCTGTTCGTCCCGACCGTGCTTAACCCCCCCCCCCCGTCACTCCTACAGACTCTCCTACAGTAATGTATTAGAAGACATTAAGATCTTTCATTTTATGTGTTACAACTGTTTTGATATTACTTCCTTGTGTAATCCCCTGTTTTATTTTGCTGGCATAGTCCAGAAGTTGCAAGTAGATAAGAAATATTTCTCAAGCCAAATGATTTACAAAGAATAAGAGTGGGGATTGTGAAAAATCCATGTATTTTATGATTGGCTTTTTGCAAATATTAAAATGAATATATGTGTTGTGTTAGAAAGTAATGCTGTATTAATTCTTTAAGTACTGTGTTAAATATAGTTTTAGGTTATAAAAATTGTTTAAATAGAAACTATGCTATGTAAGATACTTTTTTAAAGAAAGGACTCACAGCAAGATAGCAGCCACAGGACACTCAAATCTTTCAGAGAAAAAGAATTTATTGCCCTCTTATCAGAAGAAACGAACTTCTTCCCACCTCGAAGGCGCGGTTTGGATTCAGAGGAAGAAGTTGATGTTGACCAGACGGAATCCTGTATTTGAATGGAATTTATGCATCATGTATGAAGTGTATGAATATGCAACAGGCTATTGTTTTAAAGGGTTAATCCTTTGTTAACGGGTGTCCTTTTTCGGGCTTGTGCTGCCCAGAAAAAGGTACCCAGACATCTGTAACTCTTTGTCTCTATTGTCTCATATTGTCCTAATTCAAATTGTCCAAATTATTATTACTCTAATTGTATTTCTATTTTTATAACCATTCTATTACTATTAAACATTTAAAAATTTAAAAACAAGTGATTGGCGTTTTTTACACCCTTGTCTGAGAGATGGATGCCAAAATTTAATAATTGAAAAAAGATTTCAAAATTGCAAAATCTTAATTCAGGCATTTAGTTCCCAAGCTGCAAAAATCCATCATGTTTCTTTCAAAAAAGCAGGTTAATTACTGCACATACATTGAATGTATTTCTATTCTTCAAGTTTTTAAGTTGAAGATATTTCTAGTAATTCATTAAAGATGCTATTATTTTTTCTTGTTTTAATGGTGGCTATAGACTCTTTTACTCGATTCAGGCCTGGTTGGTGATATTCTGTTGCATTTGTGAGATCTGCTCAGCATCTATGTGGTGCAGACGACCTTCAGTATGCTCTCTCTGCCTGCAGCTGCAGGCACAATGTAACCCCACGGCCGAGACGCCTCACTTATGGGGACAGCAGTGATATCGGCCGTTCCATGCCTGCAGTCGCAGGCCTGTAGGGGAGCCAGTACCTGTCCATATGTCGCGCACGGACCTTCCAGCGGTCCCAGGCTGATTTGTATGACCCGCATCTTGGTTTCGACATTGCAGTGCTCAATCCAGGCCACAGCGGCGTGAAACGCCAACCAGAGCTGTCATTGCTTCCCCAGTGACATAAACAAGGCAGGAGACCTTCTCTCCTTTTAATGCCTTTATTAAAAGTGATCAGCTCAGGATTGGGCAGCTCTACAGGTCTGCAGTCTCCGTCGTCTCTCCCAGGGTGACTCGCAGGAGAAGGATATGCGCAGCTTTGTCCACTAGGGGCAGAGCTGGGGGTGTGGGAGCCTTTTTGGTGTGGTGACCCAGATGTTGAATTCTCGACTTCCGCCCTCTCCTGGTCCCAGTCCAAGAGGATTCTCCCACTCAGGGTGAGGGGCAATGAAGGTTTTCAGCATCTCTACAGGCCCAGCACTTTGCTCCTCAGGTCTAGACATCACTCTAATTTCCTAACTCTATATTGGCTCATTATTTTGGGGGTCTTTTCAGTAAGTTTGTAGTAGTAGCTTCTCATGGCATGCTGATCCTGAAGTTATTTTGCATATCCCCCCTCCCACGTTTCGTCTTTTCTCCTCACTGTCTGGGGAGGTCCACGCCCTTCACTGTCTCAGGAGAAGAGCCATCAATCCAGCCCTGGCCAGGGCCCTCATTGATACAAAAAAGAACCATTAACAACAACGACTTGTAATTATCATAACAAACAAGTAGCACTTTAGCAGCAACCCTGGTCTGATTAGTTTTTGTAACCTTTTTCTCACAAAAAAAAATTGTCAGATTTTTTGTTTATAACACCCAGTGTCCGTCTTCTCCCCAGGCCACTCTTCCAACCAGCTGCTGGTGTCAGTAAGAGTGACACTGTTAGAGCTGTGCCACCGCACATTTAATTATGGCGGCAGTGCAAGGGATTTCCCCGCCACCCTGCGCGGAAGGTTCGGTATTGTTCCCGTGACGTTACGGCAGGGGGGGCTACTGCCAGCAAGTCAGGTTCGCACCCTTGGTGGCGGCCAGGAAACTCCTCCCTGAAAACTCACGGGGTTATGCGGCCAATCTTGTGAGGATTGTGACTCGGAGTGGCGCCACTTTGGGAGTGAGGTGAGCGATGCGGAGTGCGGGCACGCAAACGCACGCAATTCTCGCGTCCGGAAATTTCATGGCTCTGGGGTGGTGACTCCGTTAGGCGTGGCCTGGCATGGGGAGGAAAGGAAGGGGAGGGAGGGGAGGAGAGGAGCATAATCTCATTCTTTTCTTTGTAGTGAGACAGTGAAAGGGAGTTGCCTCTGGTGTAGCATTGGTGGCTATTAATGCTGTGTCACAGACATATTTTCATAAAAATCCTTTCTTTAGGATTTTTCCTTCTTCTGGGAAGCTGAGGCCACAGAAAGAGAATGTAAACAATAGTTATCTGCTGCTGTGGAATGTAACCGGTGCACCTGTGACTGGCCCATGTTCCATGTTACAATTAAGGGCCAATCAAAGACCGTCTACCCAGTCTCTTTCTGTGTACTCTTTTCTGTTTTGAAACGGAGAGCAGCTGTTTTTCCTTGGATTGCTGACTGCAAAGGACAGGCTCCTTTTCCGCCGAATTCAGTGGGAGAAGACCCCTTGGGGGATGGGTTGCTGCTTCCCAGCCCCCCCTGCTTCCGGTGAAACTCCGCCGCAAGCTGAAGAAGTTTTTTTTTGCTGCGTCCTTGGAGCGTGCTCCGATGGAGTGGTCTCTTCCCCCCCCTTCTCTCTCTCCTGGGGCATGGGAGTGGGCGGGCCCGCCACAGCCAACGCTGCGGGTGCCGCCCCTGGAAGTCTGGCAGGCCCCTCCCCAGCCGGCCTCTTCGACCCCGCCCCGCTCAGAGATGGGGGTGGCACCGGTTCCCGAGGCCCCCCCGCCCCTGCCAGCGCCGCGGCCGCCTCCCCTGGCGATCCCGCCCCCTCCTCTGCCAACTTCCCCGCCTGCGTCTGAGAGATCCGAAACATCACTCCCTGCACCTGCGTTGCTCGGAGACGCCTTCGGTGACAACAGCAACTCAGCACCGCCCCCCTGACGGTCCTGCCACTGTTGCTAGGTGACGACGATGCGGCTGCTGCTTCCGGCTCAGCGGGGGAGGAATTCTCTCCAGCCTCAGCCCCTCCGCCAGCCCCCTCGGCCCCCCCGCTGCGTCAAACCGAGACAGTCCCTGTTCAGGATGGTGTTGAAAATGGTGCTGAACCCGCGGGACCCTCGGAGCGGCCCGCGGCCGCTCCTACACCCAGCGTGATTTCCCCCCCTAGTGTTTCGGGTTGTACCGGGGCTGACCCTGCGGGGAAAGCTGGGACAGGGGAAGAGGGCGTCAGCCACTCCTTCCATGGAGCCGGCATGGCCCGACAGTTGGGGGTGGGGGCAGCTTGTCTGCCTGCGTTCAAGATCAGCATTCTCAGCGGGTTGGGGGGTGTTTGGTCAGTTGCTGCCCCATGGAGGTTGCCATCTCTGCCGCCCCTCATGTGCCCTAGCGGCGAGGGGCAGGTGTGTTCTGCTGAAAGTTCTGCCTTTGGTCCCCAGCCCGGTGGGGGTGGTGCAGTGAGGCAGATGGGAGACACACCTGTTGCATTTGCATTGCAGAGGGAGAGGGCAGAGCTGGAGGAGATCATGGCTTGTTTGCTGTGGGAAACAAACATTCCAAGACCCGAGATGAGGATTTTTGGGGCTGCTTCTATTTCCCTGCTGCTGGCATGCCTCAGTGGTTTTGGGGAAAGGAAGTGTCTCACCAACCGTGCTGCCATTGTACTGGCAGCAGGGTGCAGGCCTGTGGCAAGGCAGAGCCTGCCTCGTGGGTTTGGCCTGGGCTGTTGGTCTCAGGAAGTCCCTGGGCCAGGGCCGCTGTCTGGCTTTCTGATGGCTTTGGGGGTTGTGGTTTCTCCTACCGGTCCTGGCCCGCCTTTTGTGGGCCAGCTTTGGGGATCCTGGTCCGTCCATGGGCCAGGGCCCCCCAGGGCCTTTCTCTGGCTGCTCTGCTGCTGCTGCTCTTTTTGATCACAAAAAAAAAAAAAAAATAAATTGAATAAAAAAAGATTGAAATAGCTGGCAGCAGCTCTGAAGCATTGAAGGGCCAGAAAAGGACATTCCACAAATTGTTCAAATTGTTTGAAATTGTTTTATGACTGTCAATGGTTTTTGATAACTATTGATGGACTTTTTCTGTAGCAAGCCTGTTTCAGGACCAAAAAGGACTTTCAGATATGTCCAGGAGGAAGATCTTCAGCCCATGGACTGTTCCTGAAACTCAGCTGCTTGGACTTGAATTTTCTTTGCATTGTTTTTTTGCATTTTCTTATATTGTAAGAGTGTTTTAATGATTTGATAGAATTGTATGTTCTACAGGTGAAGAAATTCCCTGTTCATTCCACATCAGCATTTTTTCTTTTTAATTTATTAGAATTTAAAAGGGTGTAATGTCACAGACATCTTTTCATAAAAATCCTTTCTTTAGGATTTTTCCTTCTTCTGGGAAGCTGAGGCCACAGAAAGAGAATGTAAGCAATAGTTATCTGATGCTGTGGCATGTAACAGGTGCACCTGTGATTGGCCCATGTTGCATGTGTACAATTAAGGGCCAATTAAAGACCAAGCTTTCTCTGGGACAGATCAGAGAGAGCTCCTTTGTTATTCATTCTTTTTCTATTCTTAGCTTAGCAGCTTTTGAACTTTTCTCTCTATTTCCTTCTAGTATAGTCATAATGTATTATATATCATAAAATAATAAATCCAGCCTTCTGATCATGAAGTCAAGACTCTCGTCTCTCTCTTCACTCCTGAAAAACCCTTGCAAGCCTTGCAATAATGCTGCTCTTGTTGCTGCGTGGGAGTGGCAGAGCTGATGAGTGCCTAAATACGGATCGCAGCCCTGCTAGAAGTCAGGGCGAATACCTAGCGCGGGTCATCGGAGCCCGCCTTGGAGGCAGCCACTGCTCCACACCAAAAGTCCCGATTGGGACCGGGGAGCTGGGGGTCTATGCCCACACTTCACAGGCAACCAGCCCCGAAGTGGTGAGGCTTCCCCAGGCGGGTCTCGCCGTTCCTCTGGGCTCGTTTTATGCTTAAGCTCGGTATCCCTGGTCCAGATCAGCGCCTTCTTCCCAAGGTGCCTTCTTCAGGTTTAATTATTTTTTCCAATAAAATGAGCAATGCTTCTTTACGGTTGTTCATTATTGTCAGAAATTAGAGACAGGAAAATGTTTTTGCTGATACGCTGCGTTTTCTGTTAAATATGCCTGCTGCTTTCATCAGGATGTGAATGAATATTTATCTGAGGCTTCTGTACTCGGGTTTGGCTCTCTGATTACATATATGTTTGCTTTTAGGACTCAGCTATATGTACTCGTCTAATACCAATTCAGATTTCCAGTGGGAAAGCTGATTGTTCTTGTTCTTTATCCCCTAGGCAATTTGCATTACACAGTCTTGGATATTTGGAGCCTTTTGCTGCAGCTGGTAGGGAGGAAAAAAGGGGAACACTGTCCTGCACCAGTTGTTTCTTGTAAAAGGGGAGAAGTATCGGACACTGATTTGGGATTATTTGTCCAAGTGCTTCCTCCTGAAAAGGCTTCTGAAACAATCATTAGGCATTCAAGAAGTGAATTTCAAGTTGAAGTCATGAACTTTTTCTTTCTAGCAGTGCAGAGCACCTTACCCTTGGACACTTTTGTCCATGTGGCATGGGTACTGTAGTATATGGTAGAGATAATTAATGCTGTTTATGTATAAAATATTGTAAAATCCAAGCCATGTCTTTTGACCACCCCAGCCGGAAGCAGGAGTCTTATTTTTATTCAATTAGTTCCCAGATGACATTCAGGTAATATCAAGTCTGTTAACGTATGAATGGAACCTTCCTGGGTTATGATCAACAACTTCCCTGGAACGTAGGTGTGATCTCGCACCTCGAAGATTGCATCTACTACACTCAGGTACCAGCGCCACCCTACTACATGGGAATGCAGACTTTTCTGAGCATTCTGACAACATCTAGATATCTGGAACCAACTTTTGCCTAACCCTGCACATGTATTGCCCCAGTTCTGCATGTGAAGGGACACAAAGGAATATTCGATCATCTCTGCCTCGGGCAGAATAAACTGTATATATACTCACTGCATGAAGCAGTCAGGGTGAACTGAAGGGGAGACTGACATTTTGGCGGTCAGATCCAGGTTCACCCAGCGCCGATCCCAGGGTTGACGTTGCCTTGGCTGTGGTGGTTGTTTTTCGAAATTCTGTTTTGTTGATGATCTACTAAATCATTGCTAAATTTTCTTATAAATTTGGCTCATGATTTGATCATTTATAACAGATACACAGCTAAATTTATTAAGTTCTGAATACTTTGCCAAAATAAAGTGTTGTTCTGCATTTAGTTACTTTTTTTCTTCCATGCATGTTCTGAGTCATAGCCATAACCCATTCTCTTAATTGACTCCAGGCTAAATGCATCCCGAGTCACTGTGTAGATGTTGCTGAAAAGTTTCATGGCAGATATTTTTACACATTTTGTGATATACCCTATGGTCATTTTGCAATGAGACCTACTTTCTAAATCAAGTGGCTGATATACATTTGCTTATAATTTTTAATTTTATTTTTTATTTAATATTTTTAATGAAAAATGTTGTTGCCAATAAACAATATGGTGGTATACAGATAGCTGTTGTTTACAAATGCCTCTGTTACCTGAAGCTAGGAAACGTTCCTCAGTTCAGATGTGAAATTTGGATTTTCGGTTTCATGGGCTGTGGTGTAAAAAGTGTATTTGCTTCACCTGTAGTTGATGCTTCTTATAGTGAAATGTACATGGAATAGACAAATGAAGAAACTGTCAGAGGGGAAAAAGGCTTCTTAGGGCAGAGACTTGGTGAATTTTGGAAATAGTCTTGCAGAATCTCTAAGCAGGAAGGATGGGTAGCTGATTTCTATGAGGTTAAATCTATGTCAAACAGCTATGAATGTAGTATTGATGAGAACTCTCAATATTATCTTGAGGAAAACAAACTGGAAAAATATAAGTCATGCAGTACTAATATCTCATCCAGCCCTCTTGGTTTAGGTAAGTATTGTAGTGTTCATAAATCAATTTCCTGCTGACAAAATGTTTTTTTCAAGGGTACAGTTAAACCAGTAATATTACTGCCTAGAAGATATTGGTTTTTCTTTTTTCTTTTTTTTTTTGGAGAACACTGAAATGAGCTTGCAGGAAATAACCTTTACTTGCCATTTTAAGAATTTGCAGAATACGTGTATTGCTACAAAAAATTTGTGTGATTTTTTTTCATGGAGATCAAAAGTATGTACATCTAGACTGAATCAGTCGGTAACTTCCTATTAATACTTTAATCACAACAATGAACTTTTATACTTATTGAACAAGTCTGCTATAGAGCTTGTGTGTCTCAGTCTTTCCATTTGTATTAGATATTTTTTCAGCATAAAGTTACTGATAATGTAGCTCTTTTAAAAATCTATTTCCTTCCAATATTCTTTGTCACTTATGGAAGTCAGATTTTATTACAAAAATTAATTTGCTGCCTATGCAAACTGGCTTTTACATGTATTGATATTTTATGGTTGGATTCAGAGTAATTTCCTATCCTGTAATGGAAATCAATGACTGATTAGTTTGAAAGTATGCCATTACAATTCCCCCAAAATTTTTTTGTAAGGTTTCAAAACAAAATATAGTGATGAACTAACCAATTTTACATGTTATTCTTAGATGTATTGCTGCCCCCTTCCCTTGTAGTGGTTAAATGTTTCTGAATATAGGTATAGTTCAGCTATTGGAATGAATATATTTATGTTTTTTGTAGGTTTGCTTTCAGCTGAATTGCTACTGCTTTGAAGAAAATTAAGATGGACAGAACAACTTAATTCAAAAGTCAGAGGTAATTTTACTAAGTTCTCTCCCCTTTACCCCACCTTGATTATTCATAAAGTTTTAATTAATTAAAATATTATTGGGTAGACTGTAAACTGAGTGTCTGCTAAAGGTGACACATTTACCTTTAGTTGCAACCTTGTCCAAAATTTTTCAGGGCTTCTTCATTACTGAAATATTAATAATAGTGAGTTAATGGAAAAAATTGTTTTGTCTAAGGGCACTGCAAAAATGTTTGATAAGATGGCTTATATTAAAACCTTGAAGAAAAGTAATTTTCAGCATATGAAACTTCGCCTAAAGATAACTAAAATGGTGGTATTTTTTCTTTTTCTTCCCTGTGACTTGCTATTTTGACCATAAATGAAAGACTTGAACCTAAATAAGTATTTTAAATTCTTAAGCTCACTGAAGTAGTTCTGTTCTGTGTGTTGTTTTTTCAATATCTAAAAGTTGACCTAGCTTCAGTATTTTGCCTTCTTAGAATGTTTTTGCTGTTTTGTTATTTTAACTTACATTTCAGTTTTGCTGTTTTGAAAATATGGAAACTCTAGAACACAAATAGGAGTGTTTCTATAATTGCTTGGGGATCTTCTAGATGGAGTCTTGGTATAGCTTGGCTTGGCTGAATGAACTGAGCCACTCGTAAAGCAACCACACTAACAGAATTACCTTCCTCATTCTCTTTTAGTTGTGCCAGTGTTTTGCTTGAAAACACCTGGTAAATGGGAAAAATTCAGGTGTGAGTGCCCATTTTATTAGATTTTTGTCTATTATGTGGCCATAAACATAGGAATACAAGTACTTGCTTTTTAAATCATAGAAGAAGTGATGTCTGTCTCTTATAAGCTTCAACTTATAAGCTTCGACTTATAAGTGATGTCTGTCTCTTATAAGAAACAACTTCCAGTGCTATCTGATACTTTTTACCTCTTGACAAAAGGTTCTCATTGAAACCAAGGAACTGCATTCTCTCCACTTACTATTTTGGGTGGCATTTTTATCTGGACTCCTTTCTCTTCTGTATGTTTTGAAGAATTTTCCTTTTAGCTTTATTAAATTAACCTTCTTTTCATTTTTCTGGTTGCTGGTAGGATAGTTATTTTTTTCTTTTCACTGTGTTTTGCATTTGGGAAGTGCATATGTTCTTATTTGTATGTGTATGTATTTGACACAGATTCAGGCATGTGCCCTTGTACCCTAAGCAAAATTCATGCTTGGGTGAAGACCATTGAGGAGAAAATGCCTAGCATGCCAGTCCTTCTTTAGGACTGCTCACAGTCTGTTAGGTGGTTTGCAAACAAGTATGAAGATAAGGTCCTTGCCCTGGAAAGATTATACTTTAAACCTTGATGTAAACATAGCTTTTGTACTGGAATAACTGTCAGCAACTTGACTCTCTTACTGATGTAAATACTTGTTACTTGTAAATAAATAGGTTTTGTTTTCCACTTTGCTCCTCCGAGAAATTCCTTCCCGAACCCGGTGTTGGGGGAGGGGTGGTTGGAGGTTTGTTTTGTTTGGGGGGCTCCCTTTTGGAGATTTCCCCTAATTTGTCCTAAACCAGGACAATATACTTTTTGGTGCATTGGCCGGGAAACGGAGGCCAAAAAACAGTGGAAAAAAAACCTATAACAATAATATTTTGGTTTTGGCTATTTTGTGGGCATATTGGTGATTCATAATGTCATTTGGAGTGGAAGCTTGCCGGTATTTTTGGTCCCTAGGGGTTTTTGAAGTTTTAATACTTTTGTGGTCCCTGGGGTTATTTCCTTACCCAAAAATAGCTCTGATGTTGTCCCTAATAAGTAGCTTTTGTAAGCGGGGGGCACTAACCAGAATAGTCATTGTGCTGGTCTTATGTGTGATGATGTGTCGGATAAAAATGCTGGACTTTATTTCAGGAATGTATGGATTGCTGTTATGGCTGTTTACTCAGTTTGTTTGGGGAGAAGAAGGGGAAGGGGCTTTTCAGCCTTTGTCTTCCTTCTTGTCCTCCAAATTGTTGACATTTCGCGTGGCAGGCGAGAATTCTACCACTGAACCACCAATGCTACTTGGAGTAAGTGGATTGCCCTCATTATGCAGCGCGCTCAAATTGGGAAGTTAAATCGCCCTGGGATCCTGGAAATAATTACAAATTGGCCCGAAGGTGAAAGCTTTAGTGTCGCGGATGAGGAACAAGAGCCAGTGACCCGGGTTGAGGAAGCTCCGCCATACAATCAGTTACCGGCAGAAGAAACATGTTACGCTCTATTCACCGATGGCTCTTGTCGCGTCATAGGGATGAAACGGAGGTGGAAAGCAGCTGTATGGAGTCCCACTCGACGAGTTGCAGAGGCTACTGAAGGAGAAGGCGAATCCAGTCAATTTGCTGAAATCAAAGCTATTCAACTGGCCCTAGGTATTGCAGAGAGAGAGAAGTGGCCAAGGCTCTATTTGTATACCGATTCTTGGATGGTAGCCAACGCTCTATGGGGATGGCTGAAGAGATGGAAAGAGGCGAACTGGCAGCGAAGAGGAAAACCAATTTGGGCTGCGGAAGAGTGGAAAGATATCGCTACTCGGTTAGAGAAGTTACCTGTGAAGGTTCGCCATGTAGATGCCCATGTCCCCAGAAGTAGAGCTAATGAAGAGCAGCAAAACAACCAGCAAGTACATCAGGCTGCAAAGATAGGGGAGTTGAAGATAGATCTCGACTGGGAGCATAAGGGAGAGTTATTCTTAGCACGATGGGCCCATGATGCCTCAGGCCACCAGGGTAGAGATGCCACCTATAAGTGGGCACGAGACCGAGGGGTGGATCTAACCATGGACAGTATCTCTCAGGTTATTCGTGACTGTGAGACGTGCGCTGCCATTAAGCAGGCCAAGCGGGTGAAGCCCCTCTGGTATGGGGGGCAGTGGTCTAAGTACAAATACGGGGAGGCCTGGCAGATTGATTACATCACACTGCCTCAAACCCGCCAGGGCAAGCGCTATGTCCTAACCATGGTAGAAGCCACCACTGGATGGTTGGAAACCTACCCTGTGTCTCATGCCACAGCCCGTAACACTATCTTGGGCCTTGAAAAGCAGGTCCTTTGGAGGCACGGTACTCCCGAGAGAATTGAGTCGGATAATGGGACTCATTTTAAAAACAATCTTATTAATACTTGGGCTAGGGAACATGGCATTGAGTGGATATACCATATCCCCTATCATGCACCAGCTGCAGGGAAAGTGGAAAGGTATAATGGATTGTTAAAAACCACCTTAAAAGCATTGGGTGGGGGGTCTTTAAAAAACTGGGAGCAGCATTTGGCAAAGGCTACCTGGTTAGTTAACACTCGAGGTTCCACCAACCGAGCGGGTCCTGCTCAGTCTGAGCTCCTTAATATAGTAGATGGGGATAAAGCCCCAGTGGCCCATGTCAGAGGTTTGTTGGGAAAGACAGTATGGATCAACCCTGCCTCGAGTACAGACAAACCCATCCGTGGGATTGTCTTTGCTCAAGGACCAGGTTATACATGGTGGATAATGCAGAAAGATGGAACAACACGGTGTGTACCTCAGGGAGACCTGATTGTGGGATGAGACTCATATGAATGTCATTGTTTGTTGAATGTGAGACAGAAGGAAACTGTAAGTGTCAAAGGTCTGAGCAAGTAAGATGAGAGGAATGCGTAAGTGTCAAAGGTGTGAGCAAGTGAAATGAAAGTTTTTATTGTATATTCACGATATGGGATAAGGGGTGGAGTGTCGTGGGTTGACAGCCTTTATCCCAATATCGTGTGTTGTGTCTGGCAGCTGTGCCTTTTCTCTCTTCCCCCCCCCCCGACCGTCTTGCTGCGGCGGGGCGGGGAAGAGAGGGGGGGGAGTGTTTGACCAGGCCTTTTTTGCTTTTGGCTTTTTGCTGCTTGGCTTGGCTAGCCGCTTTGCTTGCTTGCTTTCTGCTTTTTGCGCTGTTTTTTTCTTTTCTTTTGTTCCCTCTTTCTTACCCTCCCCTGAAGATACTGGACCGGCTCCGGACCTGACCTGAGACGTCCAGGACACCTGGAGCTTGCGAGAGAAGCTCAGCGCCCTCACCACACAGTGTGTTTCTTTCCTTTTCTTGTGTTGGGGAGTGTTCTTTTGTTACTTGTAAATAAATAGGTTTTGTTTTCCACTTTGCTCCTCCGAGAAATTCCTTCCCGAACCCGGTGTTGGGGGAGGGGTGGTTGGAGGTTTGTTTTGTTTGGGGGGCTCCCTTTTGGAGATTTCCCCTAATTTGTCCTAAACCAGGACAGTAGTAAAACCCACAAGTTTATCCAGGTCCCCGTGGAGGGTCTGAATAAAAGAAATGCTGACACAGCAGCCAAGAAGCTTCCTGACTCCAGGGACATCCGCCCTATAACCTATCCCTACAACCATGTAAGGCAATATCTTGTTAACCCTACTATTGATCACTTATGGTCCCTCTAACTTTTGCCATTGGTCAGGATTGGAATCGGGCCAAGGCTATAAAAGTAGCATACTGTACCCCTACTAACTCAGAAGAAGAGCTGAGACCCTTCACGGACCCATCCAATAATGCCATACTCGTGGAACATCCGGCATCTTCTCCTTCTCCTCTCTCTACCGTCTGCTGGAGACTCAAGCCAAGGGCAAGCTACCTAGCAAGCAAAGCTGAAATCATAAGAGCTGGCTAATCACTATAAGAGCTGAATATCCCCCTGCTTGCTAGGGGCTGACCCGCAGCCTTGGTCTGAGCGAGCTGGCCTCTGGCACTCAGTCCCCTTGGGGGCTGAGCTCTGGAGCTGTAATAGCTTGCCCTAGGATAGACCAATTAAGGCTCATTACTGATGCATTTATTCTGGTAGAATTCTAAAGTGAGTACCTTTTTTGAGAAATTATATTGAATGGTGTCGGCTGCTCTTCTGTGAAAAAACTGCTGGTGGAAGCTTTTCAGTTTAAATTTACTTAATAGAAAAAAATTCTGAAAAATTATATATGGAAATTGTGTAGATATTTACTTTGTTACTATTTCACAAGCTAATGTACTTCAAGTTCTTTTTATTTCTCTGTTCTAGTGAGATTTTTCTGTTTAAAATGCATGGGTAAAATGGTTTTATAGTGATAGTTCATCTGTAATTTCTGAGGAAGTTGCTCTTAGATCTTTACTTTTTAGTACTAGGAGTAAATTCTGTCCTGCAAGGAGAATTATTTGCAGACTTTCTTATAAATAAATGTGAATGAGACTTGGTATGCTTTTTGTTTGGGTTTTTTGTGGTTTTTTGTTTTGTATCTTTTTTTTTGTTACTGTGTGGTTTAGTGCAGTAATATTATACAGTGGCTGATGCTCATGTCCCATGTGGTGCTATCAACTCTTACACGATCATTATCTTTCATATTTTGGGTAAAAATAGTCTGGGAAACAGTTGAAATAATATAGAATTGTTTTTCTGCTTTATATGCTGAAGATATTTTAAAACTGCCACCTTTTTTAACTGCTTTTTCTTTAGATCCTTGTCAAGACTCCAAAGTACAAAAGCAGTCCTGGTGATTTTGATACATAATTGTTGTGGTGTGCTGTAATGTCCCATTTTGGCCTTCCAGGTCATTCCCCCAGGTGTGCCTATGCCTCTCTCCCTTCCCCCTTGCCCCCATGCTGAGTGAGTCCTGTCAATCAGGCTTAACATTCCAGCAAGGCGTCGTGTGGTTGGTCAAGTTCAAAGGATGCCCCTATGCCCAGAGGTCATTGGCCTTTCTGGGTGTCATCTTCCCCTGAGACCCTGCCCCTCTCACCTGGTTGGTGGCTCACCTGTACCTCCCCTCCCCCTGTCCCTGAGCTTAAAAAGGTGATCAGACCATGCGGCCGACATTCTGTTGGAGCAGTTGCTCACGTTCAGACCTCTGTAACCATGGAATAAACCTCTGGACATTAAACCCTCCAGCAGAATCCTCTCCTTTTTCTCTTCACCATCGCCTGAAGCTATTCCTCCTGAGGTAAACGGGGTTCCTAACAAGCCTGGACTTATTCAGTGCCCAGCTGCAACCACCAGCAAGCCAAGGTATCTCTGGGGTGATGCACTGCAGTTGCTGCCTTTGGCCCAGCAGCAAGGGTTAGACTGGCCCAGGCACAATCTAACTGGTAATATTGGGAGCCTTTTTCCAATACATAATGTCTGCTCAACTGGGTGGTGATGATAGTGCACTTTTGGACTTCAAACCTTACAGAGGACAAGAGATTAGTGTTCATCCAGCTTTCTGCTAAATGATAATGCAAGTGTAGGTTTTCAAGCAGAAGGAACCTGGTTGTAGTTTACCTTCAAATATAAAGTTATCCTGTGTTACAAAATAGTTAGCGTTTTTTAAATTTGTATTTTTGGTACGGTGCAAGAAGCAAAAATTTCTTTGGATAAAAGTAATGGTCAAGGTATTCTGAGCTCTGTCATTAATTTTGGCTCTAAAATATTTCCTAAAAGATGTCTTGATTTTTGTAACAATAATATTTGATTCACAGAAGTGTTGTAAACCCTATTGTTATATGTAGTAGAGATAATTCATGCTATAGAAATAGGTATATGTAGGTATAAAATATTAGTAAAGTCTAAACCTATGCTTGTGAAACCACCCTGTCCAGGAACAGAGTCCTATTCACATTATAACTGATTCCCAGACAGAGTTGAGATAAAATCAAACCCTGTTATCGTATGAATAAGGATATCCCAGAGCCACAATGTCTGCAATCGCCCTGGTCCCCTGGTCAGGGATAGAGGTATTCACATTATAACCTGTTCCCAGACAAACTCTGGGACTATACCAGGCCCATTATCAGATGTAGGAGACAGGCTGGAGCCATCAGAAAGGATTTCCTCTGACACCAGCACCTGGAAGATATCATCTGGAATTTCCTGGGTGATGATCAACGGGACATCTCAGGAAGCCCACGAGATCATGCACCTGGATTTCATTAAATCTCTGGTACTCAAGAGATGGCATCATCTACTACATGTGAATGGCTCTTCTTCTTGGGCACTTAGACATTCATCTAGGCTCTGGACATTCTCTTTGTCTGTTTCTACACATGTATGGATCCAACTTTACATGCAAAGAGATACAAAGAATTATGTGGTCATCTCTGCCTCAGGCAGAATAAACTGTATATAAGCTGGTTGCTGGAAACACTCGGGGTGTACCTTCGGGGGAACGCTGTCTCTCTGTCAGCAGGAACCCAAGGGCACACAGCGGCTGCACCCGGGGCTGACGCTGTCTTGGCTGTGGTGGGATTTCAAATTTTCTATTTTTGTTAATTGACTTAATAAATCCTTGTAGAATTTTTATAAAATTGGCTACAGATTTGATCATTTATAACACTATTGCTTTTTAACCATATCTATATATGTAAAGGGTACCATATGATAAGGAGCAAGTGGTTAGGATTTTTAGAACACCAGTGTCCCACCAAGTCTGCCAACATTTTAGATCCTTATATAAAACAAAGGTAGTAAGTGCACTTTAGTTTATTCATCCTCACTTAAGGAACTTGACTCCTAACTCGAAGCAAAGGTGGATTTTTCTTGTTTTTGTTGTATTTGCTAAGTCACTGTAAAGCTAGGTGTTAGGGCTGTGTCTGCATTAGGGGATGTGTTGGCTTTTTATGGTTAAAAACTTGACTTTTAGAGTATGATTCAATACACTTCTCACACCCTGGCATAAGACTTTTGGAAGTGCTCAAATTTGACAGAGGACTTTGTCCCATCATGGTTCTGCAGGCAGCCTTAGTTACCATACTTTTTTTTTTTAAGATAAGGCAAGAATGTAAATTAAAGAAACAAATGGATTTTTTTTCCTGTCATTATCCACTGCTAGAATGCTCATCAGATCAGTTCTGTATTGGTTGGTGTTACAATCCAGTTTAAATCCACAAGAGCAAAGAAAACTGTGTAAAATGGAAAGAACTCTGAAGGTTCAAAATATACCCAAGAAACGTGATTAAAATCAAACTAGGTTGGATGTTGGTGCCAAAAAATTGATATATTTTATTTAACAGTAAGAGGCAAAGAAAGAAAGAAAAATAGAGAAAGATGTGTGCATGGAGGGGTGGGGGTACAGGGAGAGAGTGACAGGGGTTAGGTAAAAGCATATCACCCTTGTGGAGGTCCCAATGACATCTCGTTGCTTCCGTCCATCTGGTCTTCTGGTGGTGAGAGTCACCCACCACGGTCACACTGAAGAGTATAGAATTCCATGGATTAATATACGTTTTGGGCTGGATGGGAATGCCCACGTGCCTTCCTTGCAGGGAGCCAGTTTGACACTGTCCCTTGCAACACTATGGATCTGTTGCATCATCTGCAGTGCTCAGGTGCAGGGTCTGGGGACCCCTGGGGGGGCTTATGATGGGTCATGACCCCCCCCTCTGCTGTGGATAAGCTTTTTCCCAGGTGAAGGGGCCCTTAAGCTGAGCTGATCTGCACAGTGAAGGATGGGTGTTTACTGGGCCTCTGACCAGAGGCTTTTCCAACACACACCCAAAGCCTCTCTTTCCCCCATCCTTTGGTATGAGGGTCTGGCAGCTGATAGCCCTGGGGCTGCGGTTTCAATTCCGAAAGTGTTAAGCTTGTGCTCTGTGAATGTATCCTTTATCCCTAGCCCTGAGTTGTTACTTTATCTTATCTCCATCATCGAGCAAACCAGGGCCCCAGTCAGAAGGCCTATTCAGGGTGCGGTGGTCTTCTCTGTAGCTTTTGTAATACAGTTTTGCTATTAGTCCTTCATGAAAATGTTTAAGTCATAAACAATATTTCAGTCTCTGACAATCCACCCTGTGACTTAAACATTGTAATGACTTTTCTTCCGATGTTTCTTCAGTTTATGGGTTGCCCACGGTGGGTGACATGTATAGAGTGGTTAGTAAGAGAAAAGATAGAAGTATTAATAATGCGAGTAATACATTAGTTATTCCAATCATCAAAAATGTAAATTCGATTGCAATCATTAATCCAATCCTTATTAGAAAGTGTCTCCCACCCTGTGAACCCAAAGATCAGTTTTTTTATTTGGTAGTGGGTGTGAGGAATTCCCCAGCATAGTATTTCTTGGATGTTGACTTAACATGTTTTGAAATTGGTCATAGAGCTACACAACGGGTTTTAATTTTTAAATACTATCTCCAGTATTAACCATGTGTCAATTGGTTGAGTTTCAAGGAGATCATCAGTACTTATAGTACAAATGTACCCTGGGACAAAAGTATGTCAAAGGTTTTAAAATAGGTTTTTTTCTTGAGTGCATTCACATATAGTTGGAAGAATTTAATCGGTAGTATTCTTGTTCTGCTGGGTAAGTCTTTGAAAAATTAACTTTTATCATATCAAATTCACAAAATACAAAACATTTTCATAAAAAATATTTTCATGCAAACACATTTTTACATCAGGGCTATGTTTTATTTTTCAGGGAATAGATTATAGCACTGTTGTAATTTAATTTTGACACAAAACAGAAGCTGTAGCTGTATTATTGGCAGGATTAAAAAATGAGGAAACAAAAAAAAAGAGGAAAAAATTAATTCTCTTTTAAATATAGTTGTATTACCCTAAGAAACTTTTTTTTTGAACTTTAGTGAGTAAATTTTAGAGAAGCAAAGAACCTGAGGGAATTGTCATATCCAAACTTAACCTTGTTTGTAAATTATCATATGTCTGTCAACCCTCTTCTACATTGAAATCTTGGAGGGGAGAGTGGCAACAGGACAGGCATTTTCCTCTCCCTGTGTTAAAAAGTTGGTTGTAAAGTTTGAAGCTCAGTCTTTTGTTGTGGCTGTGAATTTAAGTCGAAAGAAAGGAAGGGAAATAAATAATCTTTAGTTCAAGCAGGTGTCACACTTTTGCATCAATCTGTGATTAGTAGAAATGTTTCCATTTTCAAAAACTTTGTAAAGCTTGTGTTAGGATTCAATGTCTTTTTTATTAACCTACAAATTTTGGATAGCAAAGTAACAACTTGAAACTAGCTTATTTTGCTTTGTTCAAACTAAATGTGACAGAGTAAGGAAGATCTTTAATAAGCTGTGTTTTTTAAGGGGAATAAAAATTGATATGTATAAGCTTTAAACACAAGTATTGTTTAAAACTTACACTTACCAACTTCAAAATAGTGCTACTCTTGACTAGACATAACAGGGAAGAATATTTTTATCACAATAAATTTTCAGTTTAAAAGAAAATGTGGGGGGTTTTGTGGCAGAAGGAAAAAAAAACTTTTAATGGAGTAGGTTACTTGAATTGCCTGCTTGGTTGAGAAAAATCCCAAACATTTCTGAAGAGGAGACTCTAGTCTGATGGTTAGGATTTGAGCATAGTTTCTTTGCCTAATTCCAAGCAAAACTTAGTAGTTCTGTGGCTGATGGTAAGTAGATGAATTAAATATTAGAAGCTGGCCCAAGATGGGAGAGCTGAAAGGTCAATTTATTCTGTAGCTCTGTAATTCCATAGTTGCTCAATTTTACTGAGAACTTTGCCTGCTACTGATGCTTCCTCAGGAAAAAAAAAAAAAAGAAATACCTTGGCAAGTAGTTTTCTCTTTTTGTTGTACTGAAATGAAGTACAATTGATATTTGGCATATCTGGTATACATTCAACTTTAATTCCCTGATAGAAAATTGTGTGTCTTCCTTTCCCTTCTTGTAGATGGTCACTATTTTCTAAAATGTCATGCAGACTTGCTTAGTGGGCCGCTCTGAAATTCATATATGCTTGGTTTTTCTTCCTGACTTAATAAGGACGTGATACACTTGCTGTAGCTCATTACCAAGCAAGCAAAGCAGAAGTAGCAACAGACTTGAGACACTGAGTAGTATATAATCTTTTATTTTTCCACTGTCATAAGATTACTCTATTTTAATTCTGATGCCTTACAACCTTCTTTTACCCCATTTATGACTTTTATACTAAAAATTATGATGGAGCTGTTATCAAACAACTGTGTAGTTGAGGGATGGAGTTAAGGTTCCAGCAGTTTATGGTATGCTCTTCTTATGCTAATAATAATCTGTGAGGCAATAGGTAAAAGATAATAGGGGGTGGGAAACAGGACTCCTGTACGACTAACCAATATGATTAAGCAGAAGCAGTTTATTCTTTACATTATGCACTTATTTATACATTCTAAAACTACTACACACACTAGTCACGCATTTCTTCATTGGTGCCTCTATCTTGTCCACACGTTCTGCACGCACTCTTCAGAGTATGTGGTGGGTTACAGTCCAGATGGTTCACCGCCCTCTGTTATCTAGTTCTTACGGTCTTGGTATTTGTTTCTCAGCCTCTTCCTTTTTGATTTAGCACAGTTTATGTCTTAGTAACCTTGATGAATTCCAGAGGGCTCTGATAAGAACAACTAGAGATAATTTGGCTGGGGTGATATGTTTTCTCCTCGAGCCAGGTCTTATAAGCTCTCAGGGGACCTATCACACCTGAGACAGCCCAGCTACCTCACATGACATAAAATTAGCAGGATGACTTCTGAGGTAGTGTTGGAAACAGACAAGTTTTAATAAAAGGCAAAATAACAAAGCTCTTGCAGACGAAACCCGAGCAGGGGCAAGAGGTTCTTGCTCCTGCTAAAACACCCCACAAAAGTGATTACTTCCTTTGTTGTCTTCTTTTTCTAGTGAATTACTAAGGTGGGACCTTTTGGCTTCTGTCCAATTGGCAGCCTTAGGTTTAAGGTGAAGTCTCAAAGGTCCTATGAAGTGTCTTTTTACCAAATTGAGTGGAAAAACTTCTGGGCTTTTTTCCTTTTTTAGGGAACAAAGGATAATTTGGTCACTCTGTCAACAGGGGGCACATTCTTACACTGGGACACAATGTTGCCTAAGTTGTTCAGATACATTGCTACAATTCCCCCTTCTTCTTCTTGTACCAGCAAAGCTCTTTTCACTGTATTTTTTACTAAGCAGGTAACCAATTTTATTATGCATGGAATAACAGAAAGCAATATAATAATGACTACTAATACTAACAAAGCTCCCTTTACGATATCTTTCAACCATCCAGTTATTCCCCATCCCTCAAACTGTTCATCTAAACCCCAGTCATTCACAGTCAATTTTTTCATGTTATCTTGTAGTTGTTTGAGTTTCCTGTGAATGGATGCAGAATGGTCAGAGAGGTTCATACAACACATTCCTTCAAACTCCTCACACCCGTGCCCATGTGCTAATGTAGTATATGGTACAGATAATTCATGCTATTTATGTATAAAATATTGTAAAATCCAAGCTATGTCTTTTGAACACCCCAGCCAGGAGCAGAGTCTTAGTTTTATTCAGTCAGTTCCCAGACTGTCATTTAGATAATATCAAGTCAGTTAACGTATGAATGGAACCTTCCTGAGCCATGATCAATGACTTCACTGGAATGTTGGAGTGATCTCCCACCTTGAAGATTGCATCTACTACACTTAGCACTGATGGTCACCCTGTTACATGTGAATGCCAACATCTCCAAAGTGTTCTGACAACATCTAGACACCTGAAACCAACTTTTGTCTAACCCTGCACATGTATGGCCCCAGTTCTGCATGTGAAGGGACAAAAAGAAACATTCAGTCATCTCTGCTTCAGGCAGAATAAACTGTATATAAGCTCACTGGGTGAAGCAGATGGGGTGAACCGAAGGGGAGACTGACATTTTGGCAGTCAGATCCAGGTTCACCCATCCTGGGGTTGAGGCTGCTTTGGCTGTGGTGGTTTTTTGATGGAAATTCTGTTTGCTGACAATCTAATAAATCATTGCTAAATTTTCTTATAAATTTGGCTCTCGATTTGATAATTTATAACACTATCAACAAAAAAATCTATAACAGCTCTATTTTGCAGTGTGCCATGTCTAATACTATCTAAATCAGTGAGCATCTGATTTAAAATAGCTGAAGTTATGTTTAGTTTTTTGACTGTCCAGCATCCCAATTTATTAAGTGCAGCCAAAGCTTGAGCAGCAGCAACACCTGGAGTAAGGAATGATGCTATTATTCATGCTGGAGTGCCCCAAAACTCTATGTGGTTGTCACAATCAGGTCTTAAGCTTGTGATTTCTCTTTTAGTTCTTTTACTATGTCCCACTCTCCAAATAGTCTGATTCAGTATTTCACCCATGCTAGGAGCAAACAAGGTTAGTTTTCCTAAGTAACAAGGACCACCAAATGAATTACTTGGAGTTGCGGGCCATGCCCTATCCCCACAGATTAAAAAGACACCTGATGGAAGCTTTCTTTCAGTCGCATCTGCACCAGCATTTCCAGGATAAGTCCAATTGTGGCAGTATTTGGTCAGGTTCTTATACCATGGAGAATTGGGATTAAGAATAACACTATTATTTTTGGGACGTGGCACTAGGACATGGCTCATATTAGTTGATTTTGGGTTTCAAAAGTAGTTAAAAAACAAGCAATAATTCCCAAGTACCAGTCCTAACAAGTTCTTGGGGTTCTAGTCCACTGTCATTCAGTGATTGTGTTATCATACCTGCTTAGAAGTCCTCGCCATTTCCCTTAATCCCCAACCTTTTACATATATCCAATTTTGTACCACCTCTGGTTATGTTACACCGGCGATTCTCCGCGCTGGATCTATTTACTCCCACGTATGGTTTCCCTCCAACTCCTACCCATTTTGCAAAAACAGTAAAATTACTTATTGGGATATCAATTAACATGTGCAGAAAGGATCTCCTGGCATGGCTAAGGATAAACAAAGGAATCTATCCCAGTAGCATTGACCCCAGTAAGCCACATATTCTGTCAATGCCATCCTGGTGGGTTAATTTCTTCCGCACTACAGATGCTGCCACATATCCCAAGTAACAGAGGGAGACTCCTAAAAACCCGCACATCTAACTTAAGACTATTCTTCATTCTTATAATTGGCAAGAAGTCTTTCCCCTGTGGGATCGGATAAAATCCAAGCTGACTGTGCCTATTGCTCTTTACACCATTCTCCTATGTCCTGGGGTGATGTTATGATGCTTGTATCCCCATTCATATGTTCTGTGCCTTTAAGACCGGCTCTGAAGAGTGGAAGTTTTTTTTGGGTTTCTCTTATCAGGGACACAGAGACGGGCAGTACATAGGGCTGTTTTTGCTTCTTGCTTTCGGCTTGCTGCTTTGCTTGCTCTCTTTTCTGCTCTCGCTTCTGCTCTCCTTTGGCCTCTGCTTATTAGCAGTTCTAGCTAAACAGTCCAAATTCCTTCCTGGACTGTTTCTCCTCTCCTGTTTCTGTGACCATCTCGAACCTGCTCCGGACTGGGACCTGGGAACACCGAGGGTTTGCACCGTTTTGGCCTGCAGCAGCTGCCCCAGTGCTGGAGGGACTTAGAACCGAGCAACCACCCCCGAAAGAAACTTTCTGATTTTGTCATCTTTCTCAGAGCGGTGTCATCTGGTATTGTTCATTTTGTGTGCTGGGGGGTGCTGTGCCAGTCAAATAAACAGGTTCTTTCCACTTATCTCCCAGGAATTCTTCCCGAACCAGTTGGGGGGGGAGGGGCCGTGTGGGTTTGCTTTCTGGAGGGGCTCTCCTTTGCAGATTCTTTAACAAATTTGCCCTAAACCAGGACATCCTATTGACTTTTCTGTTTCTTCTCTTCCCACCTCTGCTTCATTTATTCCCACTGATCCAGTCTAACTCCCCAAGTCCCAGAGATAAATATTCCTTTCTCACATTCAATAGCCTTGATCTTATTCTCTCTCTTTTTGCTTGCGCTTTCAGCATTCGTTATGAAACCTCTGAATAGCCTGCCCTAATTGCTCCTGAGACTCAAACAAGCTCAGTGCTTCCTGACAGGTTACAGGGGAATTAACTGTTGTTCCTGTCACTTGGGATAACATCACCCAGGTATTGAATTCTTGGGTGTGCCGATGTCTGCACTCTATACACCTCGGGAAGCTCCCTCCTCTAAACTCACACCACCTATCTAATCCACACCCCACACATTCTAATCTCACTCAAGGATAGCAAAGCATTCACAGTTCTGAGGGCAATTGATGTTTTCAGGTAGTGCTGGTTGCTGGTGCTTCACTATGATTACCTACTAACTGCAGATGATTCAAAACATAAACTGCTTTCAGCATTCTGTCCTGCGGGCTCAGCCCATCCTCCCCCATTTTTTGTTTATCAAGTAGTCCTTTCAGTACCCAATGTGTCCTTTCAATGATAGCCTGTCCTGTAGAGTTACCTGGAATACCTGTGCTATGCTTCACTCCCCAATGAGACAAGAAATCTTGGGTCTGTCAGGCTACATATCCTTGCCCATTGTCTGTCTTGATTTCCTGAGGCAAGTGTCAAATGACAAAACGAGACCCTTCACTTGTCATAGGAGTGGCCCAAACCATGGCAGAAAAGGTTTCTATAGTTACATGAATGCATTTAAAGTGACCAAAAGGGACGTAGATAGGTACATCAGTTTGTCACAACTGCAAGGACCCCAGGATGCGAGAGTTGACTCCAGGACCCAATCCACCAATCATACCCTGGCATTGCAGACAGGTTGTGACAATTCCTTGAGCATCCTGCAGCGATATCCCAAATTGTTTGTGTAAAACTTCTGCACTTTGGTGAAAAAGCTCATGAGCCCGACTGGCCTGGCCAAACAGAGCAAAACTCCTCTTCAAAAATCTGGAAGTAGTCACAGACAGGACTGTGAGTCTATCTGGACACTGAAAGTGTGAAGGTGGAGGAAGTGCAGCTAAATGAGAAATTGATTACCGAGTACGAAACCCAGAAAAAGAAATTATTGTTGCAGCTGGACCCCCTGCTGGAGTGCTTCTGTAATAATAACTGTGGAAGGCCACAAGACTAACAGTCTGGAAGAGGCTTTCAATGAAGCTCAAATATATTTTCTTAGAACTCTGAAAGATACTTAAAATTATGAGACAGCATGGGGTCAAACCATAGAGTTAATGCAGGGACTTGCTAGAGAGCTAACCTGTTCTAAGAGATGCATAAGCAGCTAGAGAAGAAAAGTAGGATCCTGAAGCGACATGTGTCTTAAGTGATCACACAAAGAGATGGTAAAACATATGAAAGCTGGCTGTAAATACTATAATAATGCCTTCTAAATGATTCTTATCACAAAAATCAGAGAATTCACATTATACAATCAATATATCAGCAGCGTCTGAGGAAGTTAAGACAACCTTTTTTAAACAATCGTAATATTTATTAATACAGTCACTACTCATTGGTGTTACCTATAGAAAACAGAAATAACAGAGGTTATAAGCTCACTATTAGTACTACCTAAAGCTTTGAATTATTAGGGAAAAGGGAAACAGCTGATGATTTTACAAATGGGATCTCATCCAAGTTCCCTAAATGTTCTGTCTCCAGAGAAATTTTGGATGGTTAAATCACTGCTACTATGACTTATATATTCACAAGGTGTTTCTACTCACTGGGAAATACTTTCCCCAGTAAAAGATTTCCATCTATGTCATATTTAGAATTACTCTGATTTACATAGCCTCTTCCCTTTTTGCATCTAGGACATCAATTAGGTTACTTTATATTTTTTGTGGGCTCTGAGCAATATTTGTTTATATGTCCAGGCTTCCCACATTTGAAGCATGTTTTGATGGCTTCTGTTTGCATTGCAGCAATGGCTTGTGTGAGGCAGTCTATGGATAAAATGAACGGCTAAGATATCCCTTGTGTTATTTCTGTATATGTGCCCTCTGGGCTTCCTCCTAGTTGGGTTTGCAGGATTGCTTTTTCTGAGTGAGCACTTGATTTAAAAATTGAAAAGTCTCTGGTATCTGGAGGAAATAAATTTTGTTCTGTCTTTGGATATAGTTGAACTGCATCCTGTAGATTTGTTTCTTCTGCCTGCATTTCTGTATAGAACTGTACTACTTTTTCTCTTCCCTTTTCATTGCAATAATAGAAGCAGCCAGAGGTGGTGCTGTAGCGGGAGGTCGGCAGTCTCGGTGGTCACAAAATGGCGTCTGTGGCAGTGCGCATGCTCAGCATTGGGGGCCACTATCTTGTTGTACGGCAACTTCTTGTAAAGGACTGCCATTTTGATGTATGGCAACTGCCTGTAAGGCGCCGTCATTTTGTTCCAAAGGAGCATGCTCAGCAATCATGTAAGAGATCTGCACAGTCCTCCCGTTTTGGGACCGAGACTTATTTTTGGTTAAAAGTTCAGGGAGGCAGCTGCCTTTTTCAGGACTGTTATTCCCAACACTGTTACATTTGTGCATAAGGTCGAGGAAGTTACCCATGGGCTCCATATCACTGGCTATGAGTACACTGGAGCTAGCCTTCCTCCCCTCTCAGAGCAGGGCTCCCTCCCCCTCCTCTGGTGTAATATTACAAGTGACCGAAGGTAGCGTGAGCTCGGCAGTGGGGGTCAAAGATGGCACCCACTTTTGTGTAGGAGAAATTCCAGAGATAAAACTGCTAGCTATGTAGTTCAACTAAGTCTCATTAACTACATGGCACGTTCAAAGCAAAACAGCTGCAATTCTATTTCTCCCAGTAGCAAGATCAAAAAGTCAAACACCAACAGAGTCCCAGAATTCAGAGAAATTCTTAATTACCCAGAGTAGTAAATCTTCGAATCGAGAACTTAATCTTGTCAGAGTCTTTAGTTTAATAAAACATCCCTTTGTTCTGACACATCTCGACCCGTGTTTAGTCGTCCAGTGCGAGCTGCCTCTTGCTCCCACTGCACTCTCTCCTCAAGTGGCACAAGCTCTTTGCATTTGGACAGCCGCGCTCTGCATTTGTATACCCGCTGCTAGGCTAGACGGAGGTGAGTCAGGCCACGAAGAGGGTAATGGGGGAAATACGTGCCCCCCTGCTGCTATTGTTAACTCTTCAGGAGATACCATGGGGCACCTCATGAGTAGTCCCGGTGCCGGAGGGGGGAGCAGCACATCCACCTCCATTTTCTCTGGTTCCGGTGCAGGCTGCGGAGCCAGTGCCGGCTGTAGGACCGCGTTGTTACTGTCTGAGACTGCCTGTTGAACCTGCAGCTCGGGCTCCGCGGGTGCAGAAGGTAGGGGTATAACTGGGTCCACCCCCCCTGAAAAACTATTTCGCAAACGCCAGGAAGGCCACCATGGAGTCATCTGGCTCTAGGGCTGCTGCCGCCCCTGCCGTGGCTGTTCTTTCTGCTTTAAACTGCTTCAACACCATTATCATGATGTGATATGTAATGTAGTTAATTCATGCTGTATAACAGATATGTGTGGGTGTAAAATATTGTAGAAATAATGTTTTAACCTCCCCAGCCAGGAACAAAGCTCTATTCATATTGTAACTAATTCCTGGCAGCATAGAGATAGCATCAGACCTGTTTAACATCTGAATGGAACCTTCCTGGACCATCAGAGATGATTTCCTTGTCTCCTGCACCTGGGAGATAACATCAGGGGCCTTCCTGGCCCATGATTAATTACTGTGTCCCAAAAATTTCACAAGATTCAGACTCGCCCTGATTGCATCTGGGCACTCAGGAACCGATTCCAACTTATTCAAACTTCTCCTGTGTGCTCAGACTTCTGTCTACAAACTGGGACCCGTCTTTGTCTATTTCAGCATATGTATAGAAATAGATTTGCATTCGAAGAAGTGAATAGAAAGATGCGGTCATCTACGCCTCAGGCGAAATAAACTGTATATAAACTGGACACTGGAAACACTCGGTGTGAACCTTTGAGGGGACGCTATCACTCTGTCGGATGAACCTCTGGTCTCATCCAGCGCCCGTACCCGGGACTGACGCTGTCTTGATTGTGGTGGTTGCTTGAAATTCTATTTTTTTGTAATTGACCCAATAAATCGTTGTTAAATTTTTAATAAATTTGGCTATCGATTTGATCATTTATAACAATGAGTTTCCAAGTTGTGCTAAGCCCCTTGGTTTCTTTTAACCCATCGCTCATGGCATCCCAAAGGGCTATTCTGAGCTTTTCCCACTCAAGGGTGTCAAATACGCTTTTGGGGGTGGCAAAAAATCCTCTCTCCTGACCCCACCTCAATAATCTTTTCAGGACTTCTGGGTCATATTTAATCGCTCTCCTAGAGAGAATATGCTGAAGGACTTTTAGAGTGGCCTGCTCTTCTTTTGACAGTCCTTTCCCCACCCTCCAGCCCCCGGCCGCTCACCTTTACCGGTGTTCGGCTGCAGCGTATTTTTCCCGGAGTCGTATTCTGACTCTGAGGAGTCGTCCTCCGACTCCTCCCGCACCGCGGTCCGGCCGCGGGGGTCTCCGACCGGGACTTCCCGCTTTTTCATTCTGTAGACCTGTCTTCAGAGTCCAGAGGGTCCAAAGAGTCCTGTCTACTTCTTTATCAAGTCGTAATCTCCTCGGTATCACATCGTGGTTCACCAATAATGCAGGAAACAGGACTCCTGTACGACTAACCAATATGATTACGCAGAAGCAGTTTATTCTTTACATTATGCACTTATTTATACATTCTAAAACTACTACACATGCTAGTCACGCATTTCTTCATTGGTGCCTCTATCTTGTCCACGCGTTCTGCATGCACTCTTCAGAGTATGTGATTGGTTACAGTCCAGGTGGTTCACCACCCTCTGTTATCTAGTTCTTGCGGTCTTGGTATTTGTTTCTCAGCCTCTTCCATTTTGATTTAGCACAGTTTATGTCTTAGTAACCTTGATGAATTCCAGAGGACTCTGATAAGAATAACTAGAGATAGTTTGGCTTGGGCACAATGTTGCCTAAGTTATTCAGATACATTGCTATAATAGGATATGTTCCACTTAGATATGCATATGTGTTAATTTTAGATTTTCTGAAAACTATATATGTACATATATCCACATGCTTTTAACATTCTGTTCATGTATTTCTCTAAGCAAATCAGTAGGCTGAAGTTCTAAATGGTCTTCAGGGAGCATCAAGAAATTTGAATTTGTATTTCCTTTACAACTTTGGGAATTTATGTTCTGAAACTCACTTTTTTTTTTTCTGTTAATAACTTTACTACTCTGCTTACAAGCTTCAAGTATTCATGCCTATTTGAGTTTATATTACCTTTTATTTTAATCTTCTACCAATCTCTTAAATACCTAGTGTCATGGAAACTGCTTCCCGTAAAATAATTTAGTCTATCCACAGAGTGTGAGAAGTATGTAAGCTTAAAACGCAGAACTATTTTTCCTTGTGTCTAGTTTTTGGTGACATGGGTTCTGCTGACAGGGATTTTTTCTGTTTTAGCATTATTTAAAAATGAGTTGGACAAATTCACATAGGTAGTTCAGAAAAGTAGTGTTATCAAATGTATCTTGCCAACAGTAATGAAATCTGTCTCAGATCATAGTGTGGCCTGGGGGCAGGGGATGATTATTACAGCGCCCTGAGTGGGTCGCTGCTGGTGAGAGAGAGACGGTGAAGCTTGTTTCTAGATCAGAAGGCTGGATTTATTGATATATCATATATAATACATTATGACTATACTAAGTAGAATAAAGAGAGAGGTTTGCAGAGTTGCTAGGCTAAGAATAGCAAGAAAAGAATCTATAACAAAGTTGTGTCCAAGGACTCTGTCCCTAGTTTGCACTTTGTGATTGGCCCTTAATTATAAACTTAGGAACATGAGCCAATCAAGATGCCCCTGTTGTATTCCACAGCAGCTGATAACAATTGTTTACATTTCCTTCTGAGGCCTCTGCCCTCCAGAAGACACAGAAATCTGAAAGAAAGGATTTCTGTGAAAAAATGTCTGCAACAGATGATGACAGGGTGGAGGGGATGTACCACCACAATATTGAAGACAGTTTTCTGGGCTAGGGAAATATTTTTATTTCATGCATTGAAGAGACCTTCCTGAAGTTGGATCTGTTCAACACCAATGGGCCTGTCTTTGCCAGCTAAATACTGATTAAACAAATTAAAGAACGTGCCCTTTAAATTGGGTGGGGAGGGTCTTTGATCTCATATCCTTGTCATCCTTAAGTTCTTCTGTGGTTTTTTTTTTCTCTACCCTCGATGGAAGAGGATCAGGTCAAGGGAACACTTAGATATACATAAGTTCATGGGGTATCAGACTAGTAATCCTGGAAACCATTTCCAAACATACGAAGGACAAGAAGGTAAGTGGGAGCAGTCAGCATGGTTTTATGAGGGGGAAATCATTCTTAACCAAGCTAGTAGCTCTCTAAAGCAAGTTGACTAGCTTGATAGATGAAGATAGCAATGGATGCTGGTTGACTTCAGTAAGGCTTTTTACGCTGTCTTCCCTGACACGCTCATAGAGAAGCTGACAAAGTGTTAGAGAAGTGAACAATGAGGTATATCAAAAACTGGCCAAATGGCCAGGCCCAGTCTGTCAGGATTGTGATCAGTGGCACCAAAGCCATTTGAAGGAAGTCAGTGTTGTACCTCCAGGCTTCAATACTGGATCCAGTACTGTTTAGCATCTTCAATAATGACCTGGACATAGGGCAGAATTTACCCTCAGCAAGTCTGCAGATAATGCAAGATGGGGAGGAATGGCTGATACAGTAGATATTTGTGTTGCCATTCAGAGGAACCTGGACAGAGGATCCTCATGAAGTTCAGTAAAGGGGAAAAGGTGAAGTCCTACATCTAGGGGAGTAGTACTGTGTATGCCAGTACAGGCTGGGACCTGACCAGCTGGTAAGCAGCTCAGCAGAGAAAGGCCTGGGAGCCCTGTTGGGCAGCAAGCTGACCATGAGCCAGCAATATGTCCTCACAATAAAGGTGGCCAACAGCACCCTAGGCTATGTTAGGAAGAGTGTTGCCAGCAGGTTGAGGGCAGTTCATCCTTCTCTACTTAGCACTGGTGAGGCCACATGTTGAGTGCTGCGTCCAGTTATAGGTTCTCTGGCACAAGAAAGATACGGACTTAGTGGAGTGAGTCTAGCAAAGAGTCACATTCCTCCTATAATCTGTAATGGATGTGGATGTGAGAAAAGAAAAGGTAGGATTACATGTTTTTTACAGTTGATCATGATTCATGAAAATGTTATAGTATTTATAGTTAAATATATTAAAAATATGATACTGAATGCATTTCCTCTAGTTGGAACTACTTAAACCATTGGAAAAATTAATTAAAATAGTCTCAAAAAATCACAGCAATTAAATGTGAGTGCATATTAGCTTATATGCCACAGTCCTTCTAGGAATCTGTACTTTAACAATCAGTCTCATTTTTTCCTATTTGACCTGTTTATAGAAAACAAAAGATGCTAGGAAAATCTGATAAATGAAAGTGAAACTAGAAGAAATTCAGTGGCGGTTTCTCGGCTGTTTTATGGCCTGGAAAGGCTCGGGGATGGCCTTGGGCAGCCCGCGCTCCAAAGGACGAGAAGAGGCTTCAGGTTTTTTCTCGGTCTTCAGTGTTTATTAGTTATTTATCTAAAAGATTTTCTCTCGGCCCGACAGAGGTCTGCACAGCAAGCCAGCCATGAGCACACTGAGACCCCCCTGGGGCGGTCACTTATCTTTATACTCAAAACTACGTATACAATATTTACCTATTTCCCCCAATACCTTTTACCCTTATTGACCAGTACACCTTTAGTAATAACCAATCCCAAAGTGCCAACATCACCACAGAAGATGGAGGCCAAGAAGAAGAAGAAGAAGGACAGTACGCGCCCCAATTCCTCCATCTTACTTCTTTAGACCCCCCTGTACAGAAATCTTAAACCCTGTGTTTCACACTCTAATTAACTTATCCCTTCACCATTTACCCCAGTGAAATCCTCCCATCCTCATACAGGTGTCGTCTCCCGTGTAGGATCAAAGTCCAGCCACCAGACACTTCTGGCAACATTCCAGGACCTCCGAGCCCCCCAAGGGTGGTCTCGGTCACTCTGCACATCAGTCCTGAGGTGCTGAGATCCCACATCTCCCCCTTCTGTTTGCACTAAAAAGACCTCTTTTGCTACCTGACTCATGGCACGTCTTAAACATGCAAAGATGCATGGGACAACAAGGATGAGGACTAGGACAATTATTAAAATATAGAACCCTCTCTTTAAAATTCCTCTCCAAATGGGAGAGATGTCAAAGAATTCTACCATTGCTTATTACAATGAATGAAAGAATGATGCACATAAGCATCATGAAATTCATGACTTCGCTTTTGTGTGAAATCATTGTTTTGTTTTCCATTCAAGACCTTAAAGGAAAATTCCCCAAAGTCCTTAGTTTCTTTTTATTTCTCTTCTGAGTCGCTCTTAGCAGTCTGAGTCTTGACTTCTGTCTGAGTACTCGTCTCTTTGTTTCTCGGATCAGCGTTCTCCTGTTCTCGCGTTCGAAATGGCTTCACGTGTCGCGCTGACACCCACTTCAGACCTCAATCTTTGGAAACACAAGCGAAACCCTTGCCCCAAGTGATTAATTTGAAAGGACCCTCTTTTTGTCCTGTCTCTGGGTTTCTGATCAAAACTAAAGGATTTTCCCTTAGCTTTGCCTGTGTGCTGTTTAGAAAATGTCTCACGATTGGTGGATTAGGTTCTGAGGATGAGCTATTTAAGAAATTCAACACATACAGCGCTTTATTTAATTCCATGTGAGGTGTTGCCTCTGGCTCCCCCCTTCTTTGTCTGTCCAGAAGGGATTTCAGGGTGTGATGTGTTCTTTCAATGATCGCCTGACCTGTGGGCGAATGTGGAATACCAAACATATGTTTGACACCCCATCTTTTCAGGAATTTGTCAAGCACCCTGCCTGTATATGTTGGACCATTGTCTGTTTTTATCTCCTGAGGCACACCTAATGATGCGAATGCTTGCAGAAAATGTCGACAAGCATGGTCTGCTGTTTCCCCTGCATGTGCTGAAGCAAAGACTGCACCTGAGAATGTATCTACAGAAACATGAACATTTTTGAGCCTCCCAAAGGATGGATACTTCGTGACATCAGCTTGCCACAATTGAAGACTTTGCAGCCCCCGCAGATTGATTGCTCCGGTAGAAGAAGGTGGCTGCACAAACTGACAGTCTGGACAAGCACTAATGATTTCCCTCGCCTGACTCTTTGTGAGACGAAAGGACTCCATCAGCGCTTGTGCATTCTGATGAAAGAACGCATGATTTAATCTTGCCTGCTCAAAAATGTCCGGCAGTGTTTGCGAAATGGGCATTGTCAACCTGTCCGCTCGAGCATTCCCTTCCGCTAAAAACCCCGGAAGTGTTGTGTGCGCTTTAATGTGCGTGATAAAATATTCTCTTTCCCTGCTCTCTAGCAGTGTTTTCAAGCTCATCAGATATGAGTATGAAACCTCATTACTGACTTCTTTCAAGAGCGAACCTTCCAATCTCTTGAACACACCCGCAACATATGCGGAATCTGTCACCAGATTGAGAGGTTGTTCGAACAACTGAAATGCTCGGACAACGGCTGCCAACTCCACAATTTGTGGAGAGCCCTGAACCATCCTCACGTCTGATTCCCAATCCCCTGTCGTTGAGTCTCTCCACGTGATCACCGACTTGTGTGTCTTCCCTGAGCCATCTGTGAACACTGTGATCCCGTCCAAAGGTTCTTCACTTATTCTTGGTTTTGCTCTGTAACATATTTGTGATTGCAGTATTCTATGCTGTGGAAAGTGGACTGTGCAAGTTCCTGGGAACGCTAACAACGTGATTAATAAGTCTTTCGATTGCTGCATTGCCCAATCGAAATAGTCTCACTTCAGAGGTAATCTGATGACTGAGAATTCTCTTCCTGCCATTGTCAGCAACCTTGTTCTCGCCTTTATGATGATTTGTGCTGCCATCTCCAAATCTTTGAGAATTGTTTTTGCGGGCCTGTGTGGTAGGAAAATCCACTCTATGATTATCAAAGAGTCCTTTTGTGATTCATCCCATTGGAAGATCAGACCATGGAACTGTGTTTTCTTCCCCAGCACTGCCAACTGAAAAGGCAACGTTGGAACAAATCAATGTGCCTGCCTTTTCTGTATCGTGTCTGTGACTTTCTCCAACTCTTTTTTCGCTTCTGGCGTGAGTGTCCTGGGAGATCGAATGTCTGTGTCTCCTCTCAAAAGATCGAGCAACACTGGAATGTTGCTGTTTATGATTCCCCCCCCCGGGTCTTTGCGAGTCCTGCCCCTCGCGCGCGTCTCTGGCACTGTGCCGGCTGGAGCGGCCGCCGCTCCCGGCGTTGTGCTGACAAAAGCCACACCGGAACTTGTATCTCCCGTTATCTCTTTACCCGCGCCCCCCACCTGCACCGCCGCAGCCTGGCCGCCCTGCTCTGTCGCTGCCATGGCGCCGTGCCTGTCGCGAGAAAGTGCCCCTCCCGACCCCTTCTGTTCCCCCCCTGCATCCCCCCTTCCGATCTCACGTCTGAGTCGGACCCTGAGTCCCCTGTACTCTCCGGGGTTTCAGGACATTTTAGGGATTTCCTGGGGTTTCTGGGTCTTGGAATCGGAGGCTTTAATATTATTTCCCGCTCCCTTTCCTCGAGAGCTTTTTCCCCCGGCAACCTGAGACCAGAGCTAATTTTTGCCGAGAGCTTTGCTCTCCCCCTCCTTCTTCTGAGGGTCCCACAACTTCTCATTGCTTTTCCAGTCTTTTCGACTGCACAGAAATGCCTTCTAGCATTATTCTTGCTGGCGAGAGCAGCTTTAACGCTGTCTCATCTTTTTTTATTGCTAAGAGATATAAATGTCTATTAATTTCCTGCCAAAACCCTACTTCGAATAGCAGACGTGTCTCTGAAAATGGATAATTGAGCCTCACCCACAATAATAACTGTTTTAACTCCTTCTTTGGGATCCCTTCTGTGTATGATTGAGCCACGCCTTGTAAGGCGGACAAAATTTCCCGCTGTTCCTGGGAGAGTGTGCCCCCCATGTTCTTATTTTTGACCTTCTCACCGAATCTGTCGTCAGAGCGGTCCGAAAGCTCCCGATCTCTGTCCAGCAGGTCACAGGAGATGGATCCAGAGGCGCCTTTCTGGTTCCGATCCAGGCTGCTCTGCTATGAACTTTCTTCGGCAGAAGCTGAGAAATGTAATTCTCAGTGACTGCTGTTTTTTGCAGACTCTCTTGGCTGTTTTTTTTTTCTTTCTCCTGGCTTCTCTCCTCAGGAGTTATCAGTGCTCTCCTGGGAACTCGTCCAAGTCCGGAGCTACCCTCTCGGCTCTTCAGCTCTTCAGCTCTTCAGATCTTCAGGGCTGACACCCCCCCGTCTGGTGGCGAGTAGCCCACGCAGCGGACGCCACTTGGCGGTTTCTCGGCTGTTTTATGGCCTGGAAAGGCTCGGGGATGGCCTTGGGCAGCCCGCACTCCAAAGGACGAGAAGAGGCTTCAGGTTTTTTCTCGGTCTTCAGTGTTTATTAGTTATTTATCTAAAAGATTTTCTCTCGGCCCGACAGAGGTCTGCACAGCAAGCCAGCCATGAACACACTGAGACCCCCCTGGGGCGGTCACTTATCTTTATACTCAAAACTACGTATACAATATTTACCTATTTCCCCCAATACCTTTTACCCTTATTGACCAGTACACCTTTAGTAATAACCAATCCCAAAGTGCCAACATCACCACAGAAGATGGAGGCCAAGAAGAAGAAGAAGAAGGACAGTATGCGCCCCAATTCCTCCATCTTACTTCTTTAGACCCCCCTGTACAGAAATCTTAAACCCTGTGTTTCACACTCTAATTAACTTATCCCTTCACCATTTACCCCAGTGAAATCCTCCCATCCTCATACAGGTATCGTCTCCCGTGTAGGATCAAAGTCCAGCCACCAGACACTTCTGGCAACATTCCAGGACCTCCGAGCCCCCCAAGGGTGGTCTCGGTCACTCTGCACATCAGTCCTGAGGTGCTGAGATCCCACAATTCAGGATAAAGGATCATGTTTATAATGGAGCAGGAGTGATCACCTAAATTAGTTTTTGTGTAACCAGTTTATTCCAGACCTCTGTATCTTTTGTTTTTTTGATAATATGGTAAGGCCAGGTTGGAGACATTTGTAAAAGAAATTACTATTGTTCCACTGTGTTAGCAGGAGAAGTGGAGGAGACATTATATGAAGTTCTGTTGAAGTGAGGGGAGAACGACCATCCTTTGATGCATCGAACTCAAGTTTATTGATCGATCAGCCAGTTTAAATAATAGTGTTAACGAACTTCATGCATATTCCAAAATCCAGGTTCATGATAGGCTAACAGAGAAAACTCTAACCACTCCTTTTGTTTTACAATACCGTTGATTGTTTACACAAAATAAAACCAGTGTTCCCACTGTGATATGAAAGGTTCCCAAAACTTCCATATCTGTTCCCAGGGTGCCATCTTTTCCCAGAGAGGGTGTTTCGCTTGTTATGGGAAGACTGCCTGAGAACCTTATTGTTTATAAAGTGATGCCTGAGAGAGTCTAATTGCTTATAGAAATCAGGCTGGGAACTGCTTTTGGAACTGCTTCGCAACTACCTTTTACTTTTCTCTCAATTGCATGGCTTCATGGCCTTTTTCTTTAAGCCATGCTTGAACTAAACTCTCCACACTTCCCCCGCTTTTTTCTTTAAGAGAAAGGAGGTTAGTTTGCCAGGTTTTCTCTATCATCCTACTAACCATCTTTTGTATACAGCTACAAAAACAAGGTAATATAAGTAAAAGCAATAAGAGTACACCTAATATCCCTATAGCATATATTACAAGGTTTCTTAGCCATGGTCCCAATCCGAAACTTTTAAGCCACTCACCAATTCCCAGTCCTTCTTCTTCCTTAAGGCTGTTAAGCCCTAGCCGTAGCTCTTTTATCTTAGCATGAATAGATACAGAGTGATCAGATAAATTCATGCAACACATCCCTTCAAACTCTTCACACCCATGGCCTTGTGCTAACAGTAAGAAATCTATGGCAGCTCTATTTTGCAAAACAGCGTGATTAACACTCTGTACATCTGCAGTTAACATATCTAATATCTGTGATGTCTTATTCAATTCACCCTTAGTCCAACACCCTATTTGTTTTGCTAAAGTCATTGCTTTGCTTGCAGCACCCCATGGTAGGAGAGCTGAAACCATCACTTGTTTAAATTTACTCCAGAACCATGGATCTCCTATTTGGGTACAGTCTAAATTATGTAAGCTGCGCTTTTGCCTGTTTATCTTATGACTTAATTGCATTAACACAGATATATTAGGGTGGAATAGTGATAGCTTGCCTAAATAACAAGGTCCACCCTGAGGTTGGGCAGGTATACCATTCCAGGCTCTATCTCTGCAAATTAAAAATATTCCTGTAGGTAATTTCTTAGGTGTCATAATGCTAGAGCCTTTACATTGGTTATAAAGTTGTTTAGATACTATGTCTGGGCTTAGGGATTAATCCAGAGTAGCCCATATCTGTTCATGCTGATTCATCTTTTGAGGATTAGAGTAATCAAAGCTGAACCACCCACCGTTGGAAGTGCTGCTCATGCTAGCATTTGCACTTCCGAAAAGCTCCAACTCCTCAGGTGGAGAATGCAAAGGAATATTAAGTGATTGAATTAACAGGCATTGACGGTAGCCGTGACTCTGACTGGCAGTATACCCTTTTTGTGCAGGCAATTTAATATTTACCATACTGCGCATACATAAGTCATGGTTATTAATAAGACTGCAGAATTCTTGAGGAGACCATACTGGAAGCCCTACCAAACATGTTTTGAAAAGGGTTAGTAACTCCTCCAATGCTGAGACAAAGCGATGTCTGATTAATCTGCCTAGCAAGTGTTATCCATACATTATCTCTAGGTTGACTAAAATGTGTTACCTTTAATTCTTCAGCTACCACTACACCAAGCAATATAACAAAAGTAAACCTCATTTTTCTGGTTTTACTTTGACCTTCTTTTTATTATCAGTTTTTAACCTTACTGTTCCTGAGACCTGAAGACCACACCTTTGTAACCTTCTAATGCAGTTATTTAGTGCCTGATTGGGATCTCCTTTTATAGGCCCTACAACGGAATGTTGTGTTAAAGGCACCAGTTTTCTACACCTTACAGAGGCTATATATGATGCACTTTGAGCTTTAACCCTTTTCAAAATACACTGTACCTCCCACCGATAATAAGCCAAGATTTTCTGCTCATGCGATTCATAAAGATCTAAAGCTGAGGCAGTGTTTAGTCCTGTTTCATTCCGTAGTGCCCACTCCCAATTATGTTCCCAGGTATGTCTATGATTACAGGTATTACACCATAAATGAAAAAGTGACAACTGATCCACCCAAAAGGTCTTATCACAACCCCCGCAACACAGTGCAACCCAAGCAGCACAATTTGGGCTGTGACATTCAAGACAGTTCTCTTTTGTCGATCCTTTTATATGGAAAGATGATAATGATTCAATAATGTCAATCAGTTCCCTGGTCGTCCGGCAACGGCGTGTTATGGCCCTGTCGATCGCCTTCGAGTGTCCCTTCAGTTGAAGCAGTAGTGGTCTCAGGATCAGGAGCAGCTTTTTCTCCAGACGGTCCTTGTCCTCTTCCGTGAGTTGATCCACCAGCCGCTGCATCAAGAACAGGTTTAGTCCACTTGGCAGGTACCCACAATGCTCCTGTAGGGGTGGAAATACAAAGATATCCCCTTCCCCAGAACAGGACCTTAGCAGGATCCTTCCATAGCCCTGTCTTGGGATCTCGGTATTTTACCCATACTTCTTTTTCCTGTTCACCAATTTCTTGTGGCTTATAGTGTAGTTCTGCTGGGGGCTGCCCTACATCATCAAACACACACAAATGATTGATCACAAATAGGCATTTTAGTAATCTGGAGTGGGGGTCAGTTACTTCCTCATGCTTGGCTAAATACTTCTTTAAGGTATCATGTGCCCTTTCAATGATGACCTGCCTTGTTGGGGAATTTGGAATACCTGTAACATGTTCAATCCCCCAATTTCTTAAGAATTTCCCTATTCTATGACTGGTATAGGCAGAACCATTATCTGTTTTAATTCTTTTTGGTGTACCCATCACTGCAAAGCAACTGTAAAGATGTCTTTCTACATGTATAGCTTTTTCTCCTAACTGAGTTGTTGCCCATATATATTTGCTATAAGTATCAACGGACACATGTACATACTTTAGGTTGCCAAAACTAGGGACATGTGTAACGTCCATTTGCCACAATTCATTTGTTTGCAGGCCTCGTGGATTTACTCCTAGGCCTAAACCACTTCCCCCATTATGATCACTACAAGTCGGGCAAGCCCTCACAATAGCTTTTGCTTCTGAGAGTGTTATCTTAAATTCTCTGCTTAAGCCTTTTGCATTCTGGTGAAACATTGAGTGAGTCTCTCGAGCCAATTGGTGACTTGACAGAGGTGTACTTTGGGTAATGGTAACCAATCTATCTGCCCTATCATTTCCTTCACCTAAACCAACCTTCTATTTATGAATTCTAATATGAATTACAGCATAAGCATTTTCCCTGGATCTTGTAGCTCTCTTTAGCTGCAATAGTAGTTCATATAGTCTTTGATTTTGCACCTCTTTTATGGAAGCATCTTCAATTCTTGCTACAACTCCTGCTACATACAGAGTCTGTAACAACATTCAAAGGTTCCTTAAATTGTGCCATTGCCCATACCACTGCTAACAGTTCCATGGTTTGTAGGCTGTCCACTGCTTCTGCTTGCAGAATATGATGCTTCCATACTCCCTTTTCTTGCCAGGTTATTGCAGCAGTTCTTGATTTCCTGCCAGCATCTGTAAATGCAGTAATGGCACCTGAGATAGGAGAATTCTCTCGCTTTGGACGAGTTATCCAGTCCCAGTCCCCTATCCATTGAATGAACGCTGGTCGAAGCTGGTGTGTTTCAATAGGGCAACATGCACCCAAAAGGGCTTCCTGCATTTCCTCTGAATTAGTCAAATACCAGTCCAAGGTATCCTTCTTCATTGGTATCTTGATGGCAGCTGGTTCTAACCCAGCTACCTGCAACATCCTTTCTCTGCCCTTCTTTATCAAATCCGCTAACATTTCAGTTTTTTGAAGAAGAGTCTTGCTTTGCTGTAGTGGGGGGGAGATCCATTCTAATATCCGTGTTTCCCCTGTTTCTTTTTTACATTGTGTAAGTGCTCCCAAAAGATATTGTGGGCCTTTCCAGATGGTAAGATCTATGGGTACATCTGGATCCCTTTGATGAACATGTCCATGCATAACACAGTTCATAATTTGCTGAATGGCCCGCTGTTGCTTATCAGTAATACACACCAGGTGAGTTGGGTCAGTTCCTTTTAACAGTGGACGCAGCTCATCAAGCAGTTCATTAGGTATTCCCATCATCGGTTTTAACCACTGTAAATCACCTAAGAATCTTTGAGCATCATTTAAGGTACTTATTTTTGTTTTTAATTGCAGCTTTTGAGGTTTAACAATTTTTTCTGTCATAGACCATCCCAGATATTTCCAGGGAGCAGTTGTTTGAATTTTCTCAGGAGCTACTACTAGAGAGTATTGTGCCAGTGTTGTTCTTATTTCCTGGACTTGTTGTTGTGTGAAAGGCATCGGCTGAGCAAACAATACATCATCCATGTAATGATATATTACTGTATTAGGCCATTGCTTTCTAAGAGGTTGCAAAGCTGCATTGACATAAAGCTGACACAAGGTGGGGCTGTTGCGCATGCCCTGCGGAAGAACCGTCCATTCAAACCTCTGATCGGGTCCTTCTTTGTTAATCGCAGGTAATGTGAAGGCAAATCGTCGCATATCCTGCGGGTGAAGGGCGATAGTAAAAAAGCAGTCCTTAAGATCAATAATCAGCAAAGGCCAATCCATCGGGATCATGGCTGGGTTAGGTAATCCAGGTTGTAATGAGCCCATAGGTTCCATCTGATCATTAACAGCACGCAAATCATGGAGCAGTCTGTATTTTCCTGACTTCTTTTTAATTACAAAAATTGGAGTATTCCAGGGGCTGGTGGACAAACGCAAATGTCCCTGTTGAAACTGTTCTGAAACGAGCTGATGTGCGTGTTGCAAACTTTCCCCTTTCAAAGGCCATTGCTTAACCCATACCGGGGTGTCATCAACCCAGGTGATGGGAATTGGGAAAGTCCAAGCAATGGCTTTTACTCCAAAGGGTGTTCATTTGTTAAAACAACCCCTAGCTGAGCCATAATATCCCAACCTATAAGGCATTGAACAGTAGGTGGTAACTGCACCACTGAAAAGGTCGCCGTCAGCTGCTTCCCGTCGATATGAACTTGAAGGGGGAGTGAGCAGCTCGCCAGGGTAAATCTTCCTACCCCAAATACTGCAGTGGCTGCCGGCTGCAAGGGCCAGTGATGAGGCCAGCAATTAGGACTAATGATGCTGGAATCTGCTCCAGTATCCAGCAGACCTGAAAATGACCTTTTCTGTCCATTAAATTCTATCTCTACTTTTTTCTTCGGTCTCTCGGCAAGATTTAAAGTTAACAAAGTAAGTCCTCCTGTGGAACCAAAAGCATTGTCTCTCCTCTCTTGGGTTTTTATGGGTTGTATTCCTTTCGTCATTTGCTCAAGCAGTACCAGCTGAGCAATCCTTTGTCCTTTGTTTATTTGAAGAGGAGGAAAAGGGGTGTAAACCATTACCATAATCTCTCACGTGTAATCCGCGTCAATAACGTCAGGCAAAACAAACAGTCCTAACATAGATGCAGAAGATCTCCCAAATAGTAGTGCACCCACAGCTTTGTTATGTATAATAATAGGTCCTTGGACCCCCGTAGGGATTTTTTGCGGGTGCGGAGTCATCAGCGTTACGTCTACTGTGGCTGCCAGGTCCATGCTGAGGCTCCTTGCTGTAGCGGGCTGGAGACTCCCGGCTGCGGCGGGTTGGAGACTGCCTGCTGTGGAGGGTTGGAGGCCCCCTGCTGTGGAGGGTTGAAGGCACGGGGGGGTGTTGTTTCTGCAGCGGCAACTTGTGTCTGGGCGCGGCTGCTGCGGGAATATGCGCTCCTGGAGAAGTTTCCCGACCTCCGTTTACAAGCGCTTGTATGATGATTATCCATACGGCATTTCTGGCACCAGATTCCAATAGCCTGGCATTCCTGGCACGTATGGCCAATGCCTCCGCAGCGAAAACATTTCACGCGGCCCCTTTTATTTGATGCTGCAAATGCAGCTGACGCTTGAAGAGGTGCAAGTGCGGCTAACACCTGACTCTGAGAAGACTTTGCCTGTTCTTGCAAGCCTACTCCTAGCTGTTTAATTGCGTCTACCACTAAAGCCTGCTGCCCGGTTGGTACGAGAGCCATCCTCTCTAATGCCTCCTCTATAGTCCAATTTGCTCCTAAGGTATTAAGTATGTTTCTAGTAGCAGAATTACAATTTTGGATGGCACACTGTTTGAGAAGGGCCCCGCGCATATATTCTGCTACTCCTGCCCTCTCAATTGCAGCCGCAGCTCTATCAATAAAAGCGCCAAATGATTCCTCTCTGCCTTGCTTAATTCCCATATATACTGGTGTCCCTCCTGGTTCCTTTACCCTTTCTATTGCGAGTCTGACTAACCTCATTGCCTCCCGGCACTTCTCCTGACCTAGTAAAGCTTGTGCCTCAGTGCGAAATAATGGTCCCAGACCCATAAGCTCATTAACAGTAACGCCATGGAGGGGGTCACCCTGCTGCCTTTGTACTGCCACGCACTCATTAACGAGCGCTTGCCAATGAGCATTAAACAGCAATTGTTGATGTTGGGTAAAGATTAATTTAACTATGCCACAACAATCATTAATAAGAAGAATACTGGTGTCAAAAATATAGTCGAGCATTTGCTTGGCTGGTTCGCTTTTAAAACCAAACTGGCTAACAGTGGCTCGCAACTGAGATAACATCTTCCAGTCTAAAGCACTGATTGTAGCCTGTATGCCTCCTCCGGCCTGAGGGGTGAAAATAACCGGAAAAGCCAGTTCGCTCGCCAAGCTTATCAACTCATGGTCTCCCTTTTCCACGGCATCTTTGGCCAGAGCTGCCCACGCATCTCGTCTTTCCCTTGCAATCATCGCCGCTCGATCATTTTCCAACCCTGGGCTCTGATTGCTTTTCGGGAACGGAGCATACGTTTTTGGCCCCGGCTGCTGCGATGCAAGAGATACAGGAGACTCAGAAGTGCTATGCATAGCCTGCGGCAAAGCGGGCAACAAAGCACCCTGCGGAGCACCCTGCAGAGCTTGGCTCGTTAAGGGGGGCTGGCTTGTTAAAGGAGGCGGCGCAGCGGGTAGTAAAGCGCTCTGTGGAGCCTGGCTTGTAGCCGGGCTCGCAGCCTGGCTCGGAGCCTGGCTCGGAGCCTGGCTCGCAGCCTGGCTCACAGCCTGGCTTGCCGAGGGAGGTGGCGAGGCAGGTAATAAAACCGTCCTCATTGCGGGGCCGAGAGGGCTCCCCGACTCTTTATCAAACTCCCTGTCTTGATTGTATTCTTTATTACGATCGTGAGCAGCAGTAGCTTGGTGGGCAGCCCTTTTTTCTGCCTGAAACTGCAACAGCTCGGTGTTAATGACCCGCCATAATTTACCCATCTTCCTAGCAGTTTTATCACCATCTAACGTAGCCTGCCATAATAAATCACCAAATTTACGCCATTCCGACAACTCGTGAACTGTGTGGGGATTCACAAAGACTCCCCGTTCCAGACCATAAGCCAAAAGACCTTGCAATTTCTTCTGTAAGTCTATTCCCTTAATTTGCCTTTTTTGCAAAAACGTAATAAAAAGTTCATATGCGGCTTGCCTTTCCATACCTATTTAAGTGTGCACTTTGCAGCTTTTCCAGGCTTCGGCCGCACATATCGGCTGGACCCATCTATACGGTTGCCAGGGCACGGCGCATATCGGCGGCTTTTCCTCCGCTTTGTTTTCGCGCTTATTTGCCGTTCCGGCTGCTTCGGAAACCCAACCAGTCCTCACTTCTTGTGGTGTTCGCAATCCCCGTGGTGTTCGCGATTGTCGTGGTGTCCGCTATCACGTCCGGGTGTCACCATTTGTTGAAGTGAGGGGAGAACGACCATTCTTTGATGCATCGAACTCAAGTTTATTGATCGATCAGCCAGTTTAAATAATAGTGTTAACGAACTTCATGCATATTCCAAAATCCAGGTTCATGATAGGCTAACAGAGAAAACTCTAACCACTCCTTTTGTTTTACAATACCGTTGATTGTTTACACAAAATAAAACCAGTGTTCCCACTGTGATATGAAAGGTTCCCAAAACTTCCATATCTGTTCCCAGGGTGCCATCTTTTCCCAGAGTGGGTGTTTCGCTTGTTATGGGAAGACTGCCTGAGAACCTTATTGTTTATAAAGTGATGCCTGAGAGAGTCTAATTGTTTATAGAAATCAGGCTGGGAACTGCTTTTGGAACTGCTTCGCAACTACCTTTTACTTTTCTCTCAATTGCATGGCTTCATGGCCTTTTTCTTTAAGCCATGCTTGAACTAAACTCTCCACAAAGTTCTAGTATATGAAGAAAGTCAGGTTGGATCATGTTCTGGGTCTAAAAGGAAGTGAGTTTTTTGGGATGCTGTGGTAAACCAATAGGTGCTCAGATTAGTATATTGGCACCTGGTGTGGCCACTGAGGACATGGATACGCCTCTGAGAACACGGGGGGTAAACGCAGAGAACTCCCAGGGGGAAGCTCTCTTGGGTTCTGTCGGTGAAAGAGGTCAGACGTCCCCTGCCCAGCTGCGGTCTGGGCGGGGGAGGGGAAGCCATGCGGCCGGGTGAGGTAGGCTGGGCCTTGGACAGAGAAAGGAGATGAAAGCCCCTGCAGGATGGAAGGGTGGAGGAACCCTGAGAGACATCGGGCAGCCACCCCACCTCCCCCCTCCTCCCCCCAGGAGAGAGAGAGAGGGAGAGAGCTGGTGTCTGTGCCACCTTGAAATTTCATAGCACGGCTGGCCGAGAAGAAGAATGGGGGGGGTGCGGCAAGAAGGTGCCTGGCAGGGCAGCCATGGGAGTTCTGGACAGGCAGAGCCTGAGATTTTTAACCCTTTTCTTGGATGATGGAAACCTTACAAATGCTGATCCTCCTGGAGTCGAATGAGAAGAGAGATAGAGATGAAATAAGAGGAAATGGGCCACGAGAGAAGTTGAGAAGTGTCACAGACATGAAAAAGCCTTTCCTTAGGATTTTTCCTCCTGAGAAGCTGAGAGGCCTCAGGAACAAAATGTAAACATTGATTATCTGCTACTGTGGAATGCAACAGGTGGATCTTTGCTTGGCCCATGTTGGTTGTTTCTAATTAATGGCCAATTACAGCCCAACTGGCTCGGACAGAGATTCCAAGCCACAAACCTTTGTTATCATTCCTTTTTATTCTATTCTTACCTAGCCTTCTGAGGAAATCCTTTCTTCTATTCTTTTAGTGTAGTTTTAATGTAATATATATAATAAAATAATAAATCAAGCCTTCTGAAACATGGAGTCAAATCCTCGTCTCTTCCCTCAGCCTGAGACCCCTGTGAACACGGTCACACATGGTGACCCCGAGTGACTGAGGAAGAATTCATAACTTGGTGAGACCCCAGAGGAGCACTGCTACACTGGGTAAACCCCGAGTGTGTGGCATTGATGGTCACCTCACAAGTGACCACAGAAGTGGATTCTAGCCAGGAGCTGAAGAAATGAAGATTCTGAATTTGGACAGAGTTCACAGCCAAGACTGACCACAAAGAGAACCTTTTGAAAAGTCTCCAGAGAAGATGTCCGGAAAGCTTCTCAGCACCGAGCAGCCTGCTGAAGCCCAGAGGACACTGTGACAAGGTACTGTTAACTCTTCCCTTCCTGACAATGCTGCCATTCACAGAATGTGGCTGGACATTTGGGAGAGGGTGCCTATGGAGGCAGAGCTTCCATTCTCCCCCTCAGAGGAGAAGCTTATTACCCTCTGGCAGAAATGAGGGGTCATGAGGACAGAGTTCCTATGGTGAAGAGACATTTCTATGAGTTTTTCAGGTGGACAAAACACCTTAAATTTTTTGTTGATATTCTGTATGCCTTTGATATGTATATATGGGAATGTATGGAATCCATATTTGAAGACTCTTGTTACTGGGGACTTGGATATACTTGGATTTATCCGTCATTCAAAACTCTCTTCCCAGTTTTGAAACGGAAAGCAGCTTCATTTCAGTGGATTGCCGACTGCAGGGGTCAAACTCCCTTCCCGCTGGACCCAGCAGGAGAGGACCCTGTTAAGGAACACAAACTGCTGAATCCCAGGCCCCCTGAATTGTGGGGGGGCGAAGTTTTGCCCGCAGCTGAAGAAGAGTTTTTTTCTGCGCCTTTGGAGCATGCTCAAATGGAGCCATTTCCCCCTCCTCCTCGTTGCCCTCAGGGGGGATCTGAGTGGGCTGCGCCACCCCGCCCAGCCCCGTGGGCCCCGCCCAGCCCCACAGACTCTGCCCCAGCTAGCCCCGCGGGCGGCACCAGTCCCCACGGCACCGCCTCCTGGGCCCGCGGGGCCACCCCGACCAGCCCTGCGGGCGCGGCCGCCTCCCCGGACAGCCCCGCCCGCAGCTCCAGCTGTTTCAGTGACTGCACCTGCACCGGAGCCAGGGGCGGAAGCTCCTGCTGCTCCTGTGCCAGCTCCCTCTGCATCGCAGCTGGCAGTTGCATTCACAGTTTCTAATTAATGGCCAATCACAGCCCAGCTGGCTCGGACAGAGATTCCAATCTGAGGAAATCCTTTCTTCAATTCTTTTAGTATAGTTTTAATGTAATGTATATAATAAAATAATAAATCAAGCCTTCTGAAACATGGAGTCAGATCCTCGTCCCTTCCCTCAACCTGAGACCCCTGTGAACACATGAACACAGTCACAGCGAAGCATCGTGGGTGGGCGGAGGTGATAGTGTGGCCTTTGGCTGGACTTTTCTTGTGTAGCCATGGACAGAACCATTTTTCCTGTGACACAGAGACTGAATTTAGGGGGAGGCAATGGCTTGGAGCCAAGAGAGTGCAGTGATGATATATGAAGGAGTGCGTGAACAGATACGACGGGTGAGGAGGGTGGTGGTGCCCTCTGTCTTCAGGGAAGAAAACCTCTGTTCTCGAGAACCCTTGGCCCCAGGGGATGAATTTAGGAGGGACTGGTGTCCCGAAAGTGAGAGACTGTGCTTTTTTGGAACTAGGCAAAACATCCTTAAAAGGGGAACCCTAGAAGCATCTCTGGTCCATGTGCAGTGGTGAGAGCACTAGGCACAGAAGGAAGATGTCACGATGGCAAATGATCTCTGGGCGGTGCCACGAGTGACATGGAAACACAAGAGGTTTCAACTGTGTTTCCTGGGGAAGCCTATGGTACAAGAGGGACTCCTGTCTCCTTGATGAACTGAGAATTGATTATCTAAAGGGTGGTGATGGACTGAGAGTTGATGATCTGACGGGTGGATGTATTGGAAATTTGGTGGGGGGAGGAGGAATGTTTTTGGAAGGTTTTCATTCTTTCTGTGTGTTTCTTTTGACATATAGTTGTAGGTTAATAAAGTTTTTTTTTCTTTATTCCTAAGATGGAGTCTGCTTTGCTCTATTCCTGGTCACATCTCACAGCAGACACCGGGGAGAGTATATTTTCATGGGGGCACTGGCGTTGTGCCAGAGTCAAACCATGACAGATCATTAGAGGACTGGGTAATCACCAGCCACATGAAGTTTAACAGGGGCAAGTCCCAGATTCTGCACCTGAGATGGGGCAATCCTGGATGTACGGACAGACTGGGGAATGACATACTGGAAAGCAGTGCCACAGAAAGGGACCTGGGGCTCCTGGTCAATAGCAAGTTGGATATGAATCAGCAGTGTGTGGCAGACATCTTTTCATGTAAAATCCTTCCCTTAGGATTTTTTCTTCCTGAGAAGCTGAGAGGTGTCAGAGACAAAATGTAAACAATGATTGTCTGCTGCTGTGAAATGCATCAGGTGGATTTTTGATTGGCCCATCCTGGATGTTTATAATTAATGGCCAATCAAGGCCCAGCTGTCTCGGACAGAGTCCGAGACAGCTGCCTTTTGTTATCATTCTTTCCTTTCTATTCTTAGCCTAGCCTTGTGATGAGAACTTTTTCTTCTATTCTTTTAGTATACTTTTAATGTAATATATATATCATAAAATAATAAATCAAGCCTTCTGAAATATGGAGTCAACATCCTCATCTCTTCCCTCATCTAAAAACCCCTGTTAACACTGTCACAAGCAGTGCCCTGGTATCCAGGAGGATGAACCATGTCCTCTGGGGCATTGGGCACAGCATCACCAGCCGACCAAGGGAGGTGGTTTTCCTGCTCTGCTCTTCACTGTGGTGGCCTCACCTCAAGTCCTGGGGGTGGTTTGGGGTACCAAAATATAAGAGAGATATTAAACTATTAGAGAGTGTCCAAAGGAGGGCAATGAAGATGGTGAAGGGCCTTGAGGGGAAGCCTCATGAGGAGTGACTGAGGTCACTTGGCTTGTTCAGCCTGGAGGAGACTGAGGAGACTTTCTCATGAGGGGAAGAGGAGGGGCAGGCACTGATCTCTTTTCTGGTGGCCAGTAACAGGACCTGAGGGGATGTTCTGAAGTTGTGTCAGGGGAGGTTTAGGTTAGATATTAGGAAAAGATTCTTCACCCACAGGGTGGTTGGGCACTGGAACAGGCTCCCCAGGGAAGTGGTCACGGCACCAAGGCTGCCAGAGCTCAAGAAGTGTTTGGACAACACTCTCAGTCATGAGATGGGATTTTTGGGGTGTCCTGTGCAGGGCCAGGAGTTGGACTCAGTTGTCCTTGAGGGTCCCTTCCAACTCATCATATTCTGTGATAAAGCTTCCAGTGTCTGTGTTGGAGACTTGGTCTTTTCTTGTTGTTTGTTTTAAAGGTTTGCCAGTTCTAATTGTTTCCAGCATTTTATACATCTGGCATGGAAACAAAAAAAGTCTGGGTCTGTCCACTTGCCTTATCCTTTTGGTCCATGGGTTTTCTTACCACAACTACTTTCTGGTTTAGCATTGCAGCTAAACAAGTTCAGAAATGTACCCGATTCTGTCTGTAGTGGCTCTATAGTTACCCTGTCTGTAATGAGTCTGGTATGTGCCTGCACTGTATCCCCATTTTTTTAATGTGCTCTGCAGAGATATGAGGTGGACTAATGGATGTTTTCTAGGATTCTGCAGTATGCTTATTTTATAATGCTATCACATTTCATGAGTGGTTAGAAGCTACTGCCATGTATTGCCTATTTGATGAAATTGTTCAGGAGTGAAGGAGAATGAAATCTGTAACTGACAGTTGTGGTGGCAGGAGCCCCTAATTTAGGACAAAGGGCATGAGAATGAGTAAGCAGCCAGTTTTGGGGTTTTTTTTCTCCTGGTAAATGGGAGGCAGCAGAGATTTTTAACAAAATATATTTTTGAAGCAGGAAACTACACAAATTTTATTAAAATGTGAGAAATTGTATTTGGTGAACCTGAGATATATTCCATAACAGTGTTTTGGGTAGTTTGTTCAACTGTATCTCCTTGATCTATGTATTTCATGCCCTTATTTTATATGATAACTGCATGGAGGTTTTAGTTTTGTTGCAAATTGAGTGATGCACTTCACTCTTAAGAAAGAAGCAACAATATACTTTATAAATAGTGAGTTAACAGAGTTCAAAGGTAAATGCAACCTGGTTTAACAAGTTTGATGGCAAGGTACACTTGCTTATTTTCTGCATAGAGGACAGAGTCAGACAATTGTCAGGGAGACCTTTCTGTTGAGTCACAAGGTGCAGAAAGGACCCCCTTGCTTTCTAAACTCCTTCTAAGAGAAGAGTCCAGGTGTGACTGGATCCAATCTTAGCTCCAGACTTGGTCTGTGGAATCCTCTGAATCCTTCCCCCTCAGGGAAATCCCCAGGGCCTTGCCTTGGAAGAATATACCATAGAGTTTCCCCCACCTAGGCTAAAGAGAAGACCTACCCCATGATGCTCTGCAGCACTATTGCCAATCTACATTAGATTGCTTCCCCCAATGGCCAGTTGACACTGCCCACCCCAATTATTCATCCCTCATTCCCCCTACAAGTTGCTGCCCTTTGCCCTGCCCTTTGCCCCGCACCTGTACCATCAGGTCATTGGCCACTGACCCCATACTTAAGTCTGTGCAAACTACATGGTTTCATCTTTGTCCCTGATCCCTCTGGCGTAGTGGATGCAATAAACCCTTGCTGGAATGCATCATACAAAGATCCTTCCTGTCTTTCCTCCACTGAACTATCCGTGGTGTGTGTGTGTGCATGGACTTCAAATGGCTGTTCTCGTGGTCTTACTCCAAGCAGCTTCTGAAGGAGACATTTTGAAGAAGGTCGCAGCATTTTTACCACCCTGCCACGCTGTAACATTAGTCATTGCTTTATGTCTGAAAGATTATAAATGCAATACCAATCCTTTATATTACTTAACTAACATTTCAGTTTATCATGCTATTAATCACTTACTGAGGATCTCTTGAGGCAAGGAATCTCTCAACCTCGAGTAATAGCCTTGAGAAGCATCCCTGCTCAAGGGGAGAACCTGACGTGCAGCTTGCTGCCATGCAGGAGAGTTCAGTGGGTCCTGGGCTGTCTGCTATTTATAAAGTAAGATGATTGACTTATAATCAAGTTTGTATACCAGAAAAATGACTGGGTCGCTCTATCATGCATCCCTTGGCTACCATGTTGCCATTTGTTCCCCAATGTCCACAGTAAGCTGAATGCAGCCATCACAACCCCCACTGGTAGTTATGGCTTAAGTGTGTGTGTGTGGGTAGCACACTGTCACACTCCACCCTGTGACTATAGTAAATTCATCTTAGCTTCACAGAGTGGTGGCATGATCACCTCTTGCCTCTGTGCTATAAATAGTATATCAAAGGATTGTGCATTTATAGATCCATTGTAAGCACTTGTATTTGTTAATTTGTGTGTTTTGGGTATCATGATAAATGGTGATTAGAATTTTGTGTCTATTGTTTTGTGTGAGTTCTAGCATTTGCCACAGGTCATTGTGTTGTAGTAGTTTATTCACCAATGCAAGATTCATTTTAACGAGAGTAGGCAATAAATCTTTACTCAATGTATAATTAGATTGTAACAACTGATAAGACATAACAGGAGCTGAGTAATTCAAGTCACATCCCACAAGTGTTTTGATAAGCTACTTGATGGAGTACTTTGGGAAGTCTCATATTCCATTGAACCTCATGTGGTTTTAGATTCTTTTTCACTAAGCCATTAGTTTTTTCTGACATCTGATTTGAATAAGGGAAGTATTGGGTGTGGAATACCCATTTAATTCCCTCTTGTTTTGCCCAATCATGCACTTCCTTCCATGAAAAATGTGAGCCATTATCTCTTTGAATAACATCAGGAGTAGGTAAATTTGAGAACCAAAATTATAGCCCCTGCACTGTATTTCACCCATCGGCTTTCTGACACTTAATCACCATAAGCAAGTTGAGACTGCCTTCCACTCCTGTGAGGATGCATCAGTATCTGCACTGCAAAGGATTTGAATGATCTGATGTAATCAATTCACCATGTAAATCATAAAGTTTTCCCTTCATTGTTATGTAGAGGTGGTGCTTTACCAGGATGATCCCCTTGTAATTTTGATGCCTTTAAGTTTTAGCTTTCATATTTTCCAGATTTTGTACTGCATTAGTGTGTGACTCTGAACTTCATATAAAGTGTTAGCAAGTTGTCTTCACAGTTTAGTTAGACAAATCAATCCTTTTCAAGCCTGAGAACCAAGGACACTGTTGCAGCTTCAGGCCCAAAAAGTTTAAAGAACAGCAAATTGAGGAGAGCAGTTTGGGAGGATGGAACTTAATAACCTGAAGCTGTAATTGGACAATTAACCCCAATATGTAAATGGACCAAAACTTATAGAAGTGTGAAAACTCATGACTTGCTGTCCATCTTGGTCCATCTTGGGTGGAGCCACAGCTGGGCTCTTGTACTGCCCAAGATGTATCCTTTGAAGGGCTTTTAATAAATACCTACTTTATTCCTTTAACACTGTCTAGCCTCCGTTCCAGGTAGCCTCTCCCCAGTCTACATTGGGGTCATTCTGTAAGAGTAGTTTCATAAGTTTTTCTGTTCATATGCCATCCTTTACTCTGTGCAGCAAAATATAATGCTTTTTTACTTGTGTGGCCTAAGTTTTGATGCAACCATCATACCATGATACCATTTAGGATTTAAGGTAATTATCCCAATTTTAGTTAGCTCATCTACCTTTTGATTCCTCTTTGTGGCTGGTTGATTATCTATACCATGACCTTTTACCCATCCCATCTTGAAAGGTGTTTTACTGGCTATATCTAGTAATAATTGCCAATCTCTGCTACTCCAAACTGAGGATCTATTTACTTCCCAATTCAAGGTTTCCCATTGACAGAGCCACAGTGTGACACCAGCCCACACAGTTTATGAGTCTAGATATATAATTTTTGCTCCCTGATGTGCTGCCAAGAAAACTGCTCTAATTTCTCTTACTTGTGCACTGCCTTCACCGTCTTCTATTACTTGTTTGCCAGTCGTAATATCTAATGCAATGGCCTTATATTGCCATTTACCATTTACCCTTTTTGCTGAAGCTTCCATAAACCAAATCTTTTCTGTTGGTGCACCCTCAGTGAGAGGCAGTGTTTTACGGAGAAAAGAAGAAACCTCACAACTTTATAAAAGTTGTAAAGCCCGGTATGTTTATTTACGACGCGCGCCCGGACGCAAGTCCCCCAACAAGGCATGCGTGCCTCTGAAGACCTCGGGTCTTCTTTTATCCCCCTTCCAAATGCATATGCATACAGTTTCACAATAAGTTCATACATATTCATTCCGCGTGACATTTAGCACCAGTTCGTCTTTATCAAAGGAATTTCTAAGTCGGGGGCAAATCGACCTTGTGGTCTTTTCTGTTGTTCTTTCTCTGTCTCCTTGCTGTCTCGGCATGCGAGTTCTTCCTTCAGCTTTGGCCTCACAGACTTTTCACCTCTCTTAGACACTTCACCTAATTCAGAATGGATCTTTACTCTGTCTCATTCCCCCCTTTCCTAGGAAATAAGTAAATTCTTTTACTTAATGAAAACCTTCACAACAGTAAGTGTCTTTTAGTGCTTCACCATGTGCTTTTGACAAAGATGTTAGTACAGCTATTTGTTGTAGCATTCTCCAGTTCCAAATTAATAATATAATAGATAATCCTAAGCTTACCCCAACTAATATTAGTAAAACTACAATGGGGTGGCACAACTTATTAAAGATTCCATTTGCAGTTGGTGACCACCCAAAGATCACATCCAATAATCTTAACAAAATTACATATACAGAGATTAGAATGGTTTCTACTAGACAGAATAACATCATTGCTATCAATTTGTACAGCAGCACAAGCAGTTCTCAAGCATACCCCCTTTTCCAGTATATACGAGCACAGTTTTCTGGTCAGTGACTGGATGAATTTCGAAGTGACAAATACTCTGCTCAGTGTCCAAACACACATCCTGAGCATTAATAGTATTGCTTTTGCAGATGAATCCCATCTGTTCTCTAGCAGTGCAGGATTCTAAGTTTCATGGTTTGATCCTAGAGCAACGATGGGATGAATAACATAAACAGTGGCATTATGTCATAGGTGAAATTCACCATAGTCCGCCAGGTTTGAAACTTCCTTTCAACATCAATTGCATTATCCCACACAATTTCTTGAATTTCAGCTGGAAAATTACCTTCATCCCTTTCCCATATGATCAGAGCTGCTGTTGCTTGTATCCATAACTGTGCTTGTATACAACTGAAAGCTAAAGACACATTATCTTGAACTATACTAAGTGCTTCTACTATCAACTTGTGGTCTTGGTCCCTGGCCTTTTCATACTTCCTTACTTTGGCAGTACTTTTGAAATCTGTCATTGGCTAGTTCCTAATGCCAATAGAGATTACTATAAAGGCTGCTTCAATTTTGTTAGGCTACCTGCTGCAGTGGCCAGTTTATTCACCAGTATTTCTGAATCAATTCCATTTAAAACTCCTAATCTTGTCCCTAATATGCCAGTTAGATGTTTGTTATGGGGAACAGGAACTGATTTCTGTTTATGACCATCCCTCCCTGCCAGAGGGATGTGCTGGGCTCACACTGCAAATTCAGACACACTTCACAAGTGTATCTGACAGAGGTTTAGGTCATATTTGAGGCAGATGTTTGTTCTGAAATGTAGAGACCTCAGGAATCTCCTTCCCCCTCCAGAGCACGTGATTTCCCAGATGTGTGGCAAGCAGGAATGTCTCTCCTGGTCTAGAAAACCTCACCCACCTTGCCCCTAGCTTCAGGTCCAAGCCTCAAGTAAATAATGAAGGGGAAGTCTAAGAGAAGAGGCTAAATTCATTGCAGTGCCTCAGAAGAAACTGGGATCAGGTTTCTGCTACTTGAAACACTCAGCACAAAAGTGATGCTCAAAATCCTACAGCCTGTTGCTGAGCTCTGAGGGGGGGGTCTCTCTCTACCTCTTTTAAGCAGAATCCAACTGCCTCAGACTGGGACAATCACTGATCCAAATCTCAGTAGGAAAAGGGATAGCTATAAATAAAGAAAATCACCTTCCTTGCTTGGGTTAATTCACCACCTGCAGTTCAGCACACTTTACCAGTCATTGCCTGGGTGTTCAGCCAACCGGCTTGGAAAATGACCTAAGGAGCTGTTGTTCAGTCACATTCTTTACTACGTTAGGTTCAAGTTTGGAGTTTGGGTAGAGTCTGAACTAGTATGGGGTGTATAAGGCTCTGCTGTGGTAAAAAGTGCAGAGTCCACTTTGAATTCAAATGAAAATCTGATAGCAATTCGAGCTCAAAGGCAGGTCACTTCTACAGGCTGTATCAAGGTGAAATTACACCAACAGTCTGATTCACTTAGGTTACCACAGACTTCCTGGTGTTCATATACACCAGGGGAGGTTCAGACACTAATTACATCTGGTCACTCATAAGCTACCCTATTGATGACCTGGCACCCTACTTTGATTTCTCCTCCTCTGATTCCTTCAAGAGTCCACAGTTCCTGTTCCTGCCATTCTTGCTCCTCACATACCTGATTCTCGTGGATTACTACAGTAGATATGTTTAAATCTTTTATCTCAGAAGGTTTTCCTATGGATCCAGTATACTGATTAAATGCCAGGGACCAAGGCCATTTAGCATTACTTTGAACAGAGGTACTCTCAAGTTCTGAAACTTCAGTTATGATTACACACAATACAATTCTACAAACTAAAATATGAGCTACTCCCGACCGCAATATACTCATTTTGCCCGAGTAAGTTTTAATCTCAGTTCATTGTCTCCTGGCGTCACACCTTAAGGGGTTTCTGGGCCTTCTTCACCCGAGAGTGATGGATCCAGGCATTCTGCTCCTTGATTTTGATTGCAGTGAAGGTGGTGAGAAGTACTCGCAGTGGTCTCTCCCACTGTGGTTCCGAAGTCTTCTCTGTAAGAGACTTAACATATACATCATCCCCAGGCTATCTAACTCCCTGCTCCGAGTTCCAGCCACATGTTTCTCAATTACTCTGAGCTGTTTGCTTAATGCCACCATGTAGGTGAACATTCTGGACATTCCCTTTGTATTCTATATGGTCTTCTATAAGGCATTCCAAAAGGACTCAGCATTCCTTTAGCTCAAGATTTAGTTTGAATTTGCAATAGTGCTAGAGGAAGAGCTTGGGCTAGGGTAGATTAACTTCTTGCCCCAGTCTTATGATTTGCTGCTTAATCAAATGATTCATTCTCTCCACCTGGCTGCTTGATTGGGGGTGGTATGGGGTGTGAAGTTCTTGATCTATGCTCAGATGGCTACTAATCTGTTGCACTATTTTGGAAATGAAATGTGATTCTTTATCTGAGGATATCGTGGCTGGAACTCTGAAGCATGGTATTATTCCTTATAAAAATAATCTGGTCACCTCTTGAGCTTTGACAGTTCTGGTGGGGAATGTTTCTGGCCACCCTGAAAATGTATCTATTAATACCAGTAAATACTGATACCCCCCTTTCCTTGAGAGTTCTGAAAAGTCAATTTGCCACTGCTGTACAGGCCCATGGCCTCTCCCAGTCTGACCGAGTTTTGGCCGAGGGCGTATTTTGGGGTTAGTCTGGAGGCAAGGATCACATTGTCAGCTTACCTGAGTGATAGTGGCATATAAATTCCTGACAACGATACAACGATTGTTTCAATTAGATGTGCGTTCTAGAAAGCCTGTGGAAATTACTGCTTCAAAGTCAACACTTCATTTCAATGCACTCTGTATCACTCGCAGCCTTGGTCATTTCGAAAAGGAGCCACACTCTATAAAAGGCTTTTAAGTAGTTAGGCCCTAGTGTGTTTTCTAGTGCCCTTCCTTCACTAGTAACCACGAAAATATGGGAAGGGATTACTAGCTCTCTTTCAATGGTAGCCCACCCCTTGCAGTTGTACGTCTCTTTTGGTTAGTATTATTGTATTATGGCTTACCTTCGAGGAAAATCTGTACCTCACCCTTTGCTGCTTTCTTTGCCTCTCCATCCGCCAGCTCATTTCTTCCCTCCAATTTTAAGCTCACTTTCTAGTGTGCCTTGATATGCCTTTTCAGGTAGCTGAACTGCTTCCAGCAGCTGGATTGTCTCTTCTTTCCCTGTGAGGTCAGCAGTCCCTTCTCATTCCAGAGGGCTCCATGTGCATGTATGACTCCACATGCATTCCTTGGGTCTACGTAGATGGTTATTCTCCTCCCTTTTGCCCTTTCCAGGGCACGGGTCAGGGCAATTATCTCACCCTTCTGCTCAGAGGTGCCTGTTGGTAAGGGTCCAGACTGGATTACCTCTCTGCAGGTAGTCACCGTGAACTTTGCAATGTCGCTTTCCTGTCAGTGAACCAGGTCTCTGCATCGTCCGGAGGAGTGTCCCTTAAGTCTGGGCGGCTGGAGTAGGTAGCTTCGGTGGTCTCTAGGCAACTATGGTGTCCACTGAGAAAAGAAGCTGAGTTGACAATATTAGTCACCACTATCTCTATATCGTCTTGCTCTACCATGATGGCCTGGTATTTCAGAAACCTCTGTGGTGAGAGCCAGTGGCCACCCTTTACTTCCAGTGCTGCGGACACTGTGTGGGACACTAGCACAGTCATTTTTGTCCCAGGGTAAACTTGCATGCCTCTTGAACATTCAGCACAACTGCTGCTACAGCTCTGAGGCAACCTGGCCGTCCTTTGGCTGTTGCATCTAGTTGCTTAGAGAAGTAAGCAACTGCCCTTCAGTAAGGGTCCAAGTCCTGAGCCAGTATTCCCTGGGCAATTCCTTGCGTGGGAAAAATAGAAAGAATGGTTTACTTACATCTGGAAGTTTCAAAGCTGGAGCTGACATGAGGGCACTCTCTCTAGCTGGCGAAAGGCCCATGTGGTGTCTTGTGTCCACTGGAGATCTTTGTTTCCATTGGCAATAAGAGCATAGAGGGGTCTGGCGAGCAGTCCATAATTATAAACCCACAGCTGGCACTACCCTACCATGCCTAAGAGGGTTCGGAGTTCTTTCATTGCCTGGGGTTTCAGGGTTTGGCATACGGCTTCCCTGCCTTAAAGTCTGCTGCTCAGCACTCACTTCTTACCCCAGGTAGATTACCTTCTGTTTCACTACCTGTGCCTTTTTCTTTAAGACTCTGCCTCCTTGGAGTCCTAGGAAATTCAAAAGGCTTACCGTCCAGGCTTCTCTTGCTTCCCTCGTCCGAGTGGCTACTAGAAGATCATCCACATACTGCAACAGCCTCCTTTCCTCTTGTGGAGCTTCCCGGGAGTCTGGGTCTTTGCAAGCTGTTCTCCAATCGGAGTGGGGAATCTTGAAGGCTTCAGGCACATGGACTATGTGAGCTTGAGTTTGAATGCAAAAATTTTCTGGCTGGCTTCGTGGATAGGGAGGCAAAAGAAGGCATCTCTTAGGCCTAAAACAGTGAACCAGGTTAGCTCAGGTGTTAAGTCAGTAAGGTATATGGATTTGCTACCACAGGGTATAAATTCTGTGTTATCTTATTGACAGCCCTTAATCCAATACTATCAGTTATTGGGCTGATTCCTTCCTTATTTTCCTTTTGAGGGTTCTCATTAGTTGTGTTCTTTCCTTAAACTTGATGCTCATGGGGGAGCATCTTTCAGTCTCCCTGGTACAGCAGAGGCCCATTCCCTTGAAAACATTTGTTTACTTATTCTAATATCTCCTTACTAATGTCTTTCTTAATTTCAGTGTCTGTTAATGTTAAGCCTAACATCTTTATATCATTTGCCTCCAGAGTAACCTTTCTCATTTGAGAATGTTTAGCAAATTGAGCGAATTGTACAAAAGCTTTTAGGTACACATAGTACACATATTACTTTAAAGGTTTGCACAAGTATGCCTTCTCAGACTGGCCAGTTGTTCAGTTGTTCCCCACACTGCAACATAAACATTCTCCACAGGTACTAAAGTTTTATTTAAAACTGAATATATGGCCCTTGTGTCAACAAAAATTCTTCCCTTTTGGGGAGGTCATCTTTACCCTTCCTCCCTTACCTTGGGAGGAGCCTTTAGCAAATCATATGTACTCATTTTGTGAACTGTGATTGCTTTGCATTTCAGCATGATAATCCTTGCCTGATTTCATACGTTGCTATCTTATGCTGCATGCTGAACAACATGTTTGATTTGCTTTCTCTTTGCCTTGTTTTCCCTTTTCAAGAAATCTGGGTGATTTCTTAAAACACAAAGACATTTCAGCATACAAAACTCTATCCCATTTATCCTCCTATTTTAAAACAGTACTAACTGCAATGAAGTATTATAAATCTTTTTATTTTCTGAGCTGCTCCTACTGGCAGCCTTCTCCCAGTGAGCCCCTCCCAAAAGGGGCTAATTTAGGAACCTCTTTGCTCTGGTCAGTTCTCATTATTTATTTCTCCATGCCCTATCTCGCTTCCACTCAAACCTTTTTACCGACCTTCACAGTAGTTTCTCTACTTTCCTCCTATACACACAGCTCCAGGTGGCCGGTATCAGATGTGGTTCCCACACACAAGTTCTAAGACCTTAGGTTCTGAATCCACTTGACCAGAAACCTCTAATTTACATGTGCCCTGACACTTATTAGAACAGCAAAACCAGTGTTTCTCATAAACACCGCACTGCAATAATACCTGCACATCCAGCTTTTGCTCACAGGCCATTCCCGTGTTCCCTGGGGAGACGGGGCAGCCAGAGCTGTCCCTGTGCCCAGGGGACAGCCACTGTCACCTCACACAGCATGCTAATCAAAAACATGATATAGACACTATATTCTGATCAAACAAAATATCAGTCTTTTCTAGTTCTCTTCTTGCACAATCTAATTAAGCCCTGTGTCTACTTACACTTGTTTTACTGCTTTGCAAAAAGGCTGTGCTAGTCACAGCCGAAACTCTGATATGCCCTCAGACACAAACACTTGCACCTGCACCCCCCCTTTATCTCAAATTCGCTAGAGCCAAGGCTTGAATTGCTGTGAGGGGGAGAATTCTTGGAATTCCTTTAACTCTATCGTAATTAAGCATAAATCACCGTACTATAGTTCTCCTATGTAAAATGCCACTCTTGTTGCAACAAAATCTTAAGATCTCCACAAACACTACTATACAATCTGAGAATCAAATTACCACAATGCAGCGGAAGAAAATCACCACACAAAACCACTGGGAAAGGGCATATCTCTCAAAGTGCTCGCTTTTCTCAACACAACATAGCATACCATAATTCAGCATTTACTCACATCAATTTTCTTGGACACAATCAAAATCAAACATCCAAGGCAAAGGAACTCTCTGAGCTCATACTCACGGTTAAAATGTACCAGATCTACAGAAATCACTACATTTAAACACGATTAGTACCATCACTGACATTCTTCCACTCGCTTCTCTGCGGGGCACTTCTGTCCCTGCCCCCGCAGCCTGCTGCAGCCGGCGCCTCAGGCCTCACTCAGCTGCTTCAAACACGGGTAGTACTGACCCCCCCGCACTGTAGATTTATTCTCTTTTATACACCATACACTTATACACTTGGACGATTAGAAACGCAGTGCACCGACCACACAATGCACACATTAACCATACAGCAACACAGTGTCTGGACATCACACACGCACAAACAAAGCACACACGGGCTCAACAGTTCTGCTCTATCAGAACTATGAACCCCCAACACACATACACGGGTTCACCCGGCTCACCCCCAGAGCCACTAGCGGTCTGCTCTATCAGAACGATGAACCCCGTCTCTAATACAGCTGCTCTATCAGCTGAACCCAGACGTCACTGGGTGGTTTACTCCCTTGCTCTCCTTTCCCTCTCCCGGGGGCCATCCAGTACATACCGTATCTTCCTCCGCAGGCCAGCAGGTTGTTGTCTGTCCTCGCAGGTGGCAAGTTGAGACAAGCGGAGCCCCACCAGGAAAAAAATCCTAGGGCGCGCCTTTGAGGTCCGTCTATCCCCCCTGCCCCTGCGGGGACAGAGAACTCCTGTCTTGGCTCGCCATAATGTTTTGCGGAGAAAAGAAGAAACCTCACAACTTTATAAAAGTTGTAAAGCCTGGTATGTTTATTTACGACGCGCGCCGGACGCAAGTCCCCCAACAAGGCATGCGTGCCTCTGAAGACCTCGGGTCTTCTTTTATCCCCCTTCCAAATGCATATGCATACAGTTTCACAATAAGTTCATACATATTCATTCCGTGTGACATTTAGCACCAGTTCGTCTTTATCAAAGGAATTTCTAAGTCGGGGGCAAATCGACCTTGTGGTCTTTTCTGTTTTTCTTTCTCTGTCTCCCTGCTGTCTCGGCATGCGAGTTCTTCCTTCAGCTTTGGCCTCACAGACTTTTCACCTCTCTTAGACACTTCACCTAATTCAGAATGGATCTTTACTCTGTCTCAGCAGTGCATCCAGAATTGGTGAGGGTTTAAAAGGTTGTTGTAATACTAAAGGGTCTGGCTTTATGGGCATCTGAAATTTGGAAACCTTAGTGTGTCCTTCAGTTAATTGTATATTTTCTGCAGCACCTGTTAGGTAGGCATATCATTTTCTGATAGTGGATTTTTGTGAAACTCCTTCTGGGGGAGCAGTCCCCTTTAGGATTGTTTCTAGTAAATTAAATGGTCCTCTAGTTTGCACAGGTTGTATCTGATATATTTTCTCAATTTGTTTAACTATTCAGACTAAAAATAAAAGTCCCTTTTCCCATTCAGAGTATCGTTGTTCTGTTTCTTTAAATGCAGTTAAGCTAAACAATAAAGATTTTTTGGTCCATGTTCCATGAAATCCCATTCAGCTATAATAGGGTTGTGGGGGTGTACTGGTCTCAATGACCGATATGTTTTTAACTCTTCACTTAGAGTTTTGACCACCTCTTTGTGTTCTAATTTCCACTCCAAGGTTTTGCCATTCCATAAGAGTGAGTATAATGTGCAGGAAATAATAGGAAATCCAGGTACATGCTTTCTCCTATTATATTTGCTGGGAAATGTCCCGACGAAGGCAGGAATGATGCATCTGACTCCATGTTCTAAGAAGTCTAATTTATTACTTTATAGTACTGTCCTGGTTTAGGGCAAATTTGAGAGTTTCCAAAGGAGGGCCCCTCCAGAAAGCAAACCCACAGGGCCCCTCCCCCCAACCAGTTTGGGAAGAATTTCTCAGAGACAAGTGGAAAGAACCTGTTTATTTACCAGGCACAGCACCCCCCAGCACACAAAATAAACAATAACGGATGACACCACTCTGGAAAAAGATGGCAAATTCAGAAAGTCTCTCTTGGGGGTGGTTGCTCTGTTCTCAGTCCCTCCGGCGCTGGGGCAGCCGCTGCAAACCACAAGGTGCAAACTCTTGGAGTTTCCAGGTCCCAGTCCAGAGCAGGTTCGAGATGGTCAAAAAAAAAGGAGAGGAGAAAGAGTTGAAGCAAAGTGAAAATTTTCCAGGATAGAAATCCATTTTAATTTAGGTGAAATGTATATTTTTGTGTTGAGTCTGTGGTTAGAAATCGTAGTTATTTAGCCAGACTGCAAGGCCTAAGCTCAGTGAAGTTACTTCAGCAAAGGACAGAGATAAAGGGGAGGAGACAGAAGATGATAGAGAGAGACAGGGACTGCTGTAAGGCCAAGTCAGCCTGACCTCGGAATTCTTTCTGATAAAAAGGAACTAGTGGTAAAAGTCACACGAAACCCATAAAAATGAATATGTATGAATCTATTATGAAACTGTATGCATATGTATTTGAGAGGGGGATAAAAGGAGACCTGAAATCCTCAGAGGTACGCATACCTTTTGAGGAGAGTTTTCTCCGCATGTGTCCGGTGCCGTAATAAAACATACCGAGCTTTACAACTTTTATAAAGTTGTGAGGTTTCTTCTTTTCTCCGCAAAACAATCCAGGAAGAAATTTGGATTGTTTAGCTAAACTAGCTAATAAGCAGATGCAAAAAGCAAAAAACAAGCAGAAACAAAGCAAGCAAGAAGAGAGAGGGAGTAAAGCGAAAAGCAAAAGCAGAAAAAGCCAAAGCCGCAGTCTCTGTGTTCTGCCTAGGCTGATAAGAAAACCAAAACAAAACTTTCACTCTTCAGAGCCAGTCTTAAAGGTACAGAACATAATATCCAACATTAACAGAACACATGAATGGTGATACAAGCATCATAACGTTACCCAAGGACATTGCACCCCTTATCCCCATATCATCAACATAGTACCACACATCATGCATTTATTCACACAAAATTTCCATCTGTTCCCCCAAAATTTACAAGCAATACCCATCATGCCCTCATCACATCCCCACACTGGACCACTGAATCCAGGCTCTATACTGCAGAGCTGCGGGATTACCCCCTTCCACCATACTCACTCAAAGCTCCATCTATCACTTGCTCAGACCTTCGACACTTGCACATCTCCTACTCCATCTTCCACTTGCCCAGACCTTCAACGCTTACACATTTCCTTCTATCTCATGCCTGTATGGTTTAATGTACAGACAATGGCAGTAACATTCAACGAACAGTGGTATTTGCATATCATTCTCACCCCACAATCAGATCTCCCTGAGGTACACATTGTGTTGTGTGGAGAGTCAGGGACAAGCATGTGGAAGATCTTGGGCTGTACGGTTAGATAGGAAGCCCCCCCTCACCCTGCAGTCAGACCTTTGCTCCGTGCCTGGCCACACCCAGCCGGACGTGAGCAGAAGGAAATGACACTGACTGCCCAAGCCATTATAAATCCCTGAGACCCCCCAATAAATGCCATTTCCGGTCCACCACATTGGTGTCTGTAGCATGTGGACCGAGTGACCCTGGGCTTTGGGTCACCGTGCCGGACTCCGAACCAGGTCGCCACGCTGTAACGGCGACAGTGTTGTTCCATCTCTTTGCATTACCCACCACGTGCAACCTGGTCCCTGAGCAAAGACAACCCCACAAATGGGTTTGTCTGTACTCGAGGCAGAATTGATCCACACAGTCTTCCCTAACTGACGAAGTGAAGGGAGACGACCATCCGATTGATGAGCATCAAACTCTGATTTATTGATCCAACATGCACATTTTTATAACCGTGTTAATTAAGTTCATATATATTGCAAAACCCGAGCACATCATTGGCTACAGATTACACACCAACCCCTCCTCTTGTTTTCAATACCTATGGTTTGTTATTGAGACCAAAACTTGTTTTTCTCATCCTGTTATTAACTGTTCTCAAGGCCTCCATGTTTGTCACTCTGCTTTCCCATCACTATCCAAGGACAAGGTATTTACTTGTTATTAAAAAAACAAGCCTGAGAACTCTGTTGTTTACAAGAATGTGCCTGAGACCTTTGCTGTTTACAGCTGCCTTTTACTTTTCAACCAGCTGTATATTTTCATGGCCTTTTTTCCTTCAAGCCTTGTCTGAGCAAAATTCTCCAACACCTAACAAACCTCTGACATGTACCACTGGGACTTTATCTCCATCTATTATATTCAGGGGCTCAGACTGGGCAGGACCTGCTCGGTTGGTGGAACCTCGGGTGTTAACTAACCAGGTGGCCTTTGCTAAATGCTGCTCCCAGTTTTTGAAAGATCCCCCACCCAAAGCTTTCAACTGGGTTTTTAGTAGTCCATTGTACCTCTCTACTTTCCCTGCGGCTGGTGCATGGTAGGGCATATGGTACACCCACTCAATGCCATGTTCCCTAGCCCAGGTGTTGATAAGGCTGTTCTTGAAATGAGTCCCATTGTCTGACTCGATCCTCTCAGGGGTACCATGTCTCCATAGGACTTGCTTTTCAAGGCCCAGGATGGTGTTCCGGGCCGTAGCATGAGACACAGGGCAGGTTTCCAACCATCCAGTGGTGGCTTCCACCATGGTCAGCACGTAGCGCTTGCCCTGGCGTGTCTGGGGCAGTGTGATGTAGTCAATCTGCCAGGCCTCCCCATACTTGTACTTGGACCACCATCCACCGTACCACAGGGGTTTCACTCGCTTGGCCTGCTTGATGGCAGCACACGTCTCACAGTCATGGATAACCTAAGAAATACTGTCCATGGTTAAATCCACCCCTCGGTCTCGTGCCCACTTATAGGTGGCATCTCTGCCCTGATGGCCTGAGGCATCATGAGCCCATTGAGCTAGGAAAAACATTCCCTTGTGTTCCCAATCTAGGTCTATCTTGGACACCCTGATCTTTGCAGCCTGATCTAACTGCTCATTGTTTTGGTGTTCCTCATTGGCTCTACTCTTGGGGACATGGGCATCTACAAGGCAGACTTTCACAGGTAGCCTCCCTACCCTGGTAGCAATGTCTTTCCACTCATCAGCAGCCCAAATTGGTTTTCCTCTATGCTGCCAGTTAGCCTTTTTCCACTTCTCCAGCCATCTCCACAAAGCATTGGCTGCCATCCATGAATCAGTGTAGAGGTAGAGCTTTGGCCATTTCTCTCCTTAGGCTCATGCTGGTAATTCTCTTTCAGATATTTCCCCACCTCAGCTGGGTTCTGAATTTGTTCATGGGGAAAATCCCGGACTATAGGGTCAGAGAATTCCTTCAGGATTTGGCCTATATCCTCCCATTTCCCACACCACTCAGGATTTTCCACACCTGGGTCTACTCCTGAGTCAAGGGTCTCATCAGCCCGTCTAGAAATCTCAGCCCTCATTCTAGAGAAGCAGCAGACTGTATAGAGAAAGATTACCAGGTTAAATACCAGAAAGATGGTTTCTTTAACATTTAGGGGAAACTGAACATCCTTCACTAGTGATGCAACCGATTCATAGGAGAAGAAGGAAAGCAAAGGCTGAAAAACCTCATTCGCTGCTGCTCCTCCTCTAACAAACTGGATGCAAAACCATAGCCTGGAACCATTCATACTTGGAGCAGACCCCAGCATTTTTATAAACTTCTTACAAATCATTGCCACCAAGCCCAGCAGGATAGCTATTCTGGTCACTGCCCCTCTGCCATAAAAACTATGTATTAAGGACAATACTGTCACAGACATCTTTTGTGAAAAATTCTTCCTTTAGGATTTTTACTTCTGGGAAGCTGAGGCCCCAGAAAAAGAATGTAAACAATGATTATCTGCTGCTGTGGAATGCAATAGGTGCACCTGTTATTGGCCCATGTTGCATGTGTACAATTAAGGGCCAATCACAGGCTGAGCTCTCTCTGGGACAGAATCAGAGAGAGCTCCTTTGTTTATTCTTTTTTTTTCTGTTCTTAGCTTAGCAAGCTTCTTAACTTCTCTCTCTATTTCTATTAGCATAGTAATAATGTAATATATATCATAATATAATAAATCCAGCCTTCTGAACATGAGGCCAAGGTTCGCGCCTCTCTCTTCACCCTGAAACCCTTGCAAGCCCAGTAACATCTGGTGACCCCTCGTTGGAAGAGCAAAATAATTAGATTAGACCCCAGAGGAGCAAATTGCTGCACTGGGTGAACCCTGAATGTGCAGCATTGATGGTTGCTTCACAAGTGACCACAGAAGTGGATTCCAGCCAGGAGCTGAAGAACTGAACATCCTGATTTGGACAGAGTTCACAGCAAGGCTGACCACAAAGAGAACCTTCTGAAAAACCTCCAGGAAAATGTTCGGAAAGCACAGCAGCACCGTGGAGCTGGTCAGAGCATGCTGGACTCTTTCAAAAGGTACTGTTAGTTTTTCCCTTCCTGAAGATGCAGCCCTTCGTAGTTTGTGGCTGCTGATATGGGGAACACCCCCTTCAGACAATGAGGTTCATTTTTCTCCTTCAGAGGAGAATCTTATTGCCCTCTGGCAAAAATGGGTTGAAGAGGATGGAATTCTCCTGTTGGAGACAGATTTCTATGAGTTTTTTCGATGGGCAAAGCTTTTTGGGTTCTTTACTAATGTGCTGTATGCTCTGGATGTTTTCGTATGGGAGTGCATGGAATCCATTTTCCAATTTGTTTGGGACCGTGGTGTGGGATATCCCCGCGTCTACCCAATCGTCTTCTGTGTACTCTTTTCTATCTTGAAACGGAGAGCAGCTGTTTTTCCCTGGATTGCTAACTGCAAGGGACAAGCGCCCTTCCCTCCGTCTCCAGGAGGAGAAGACCCTTTGGGGGACGATCTGCTGCTTCCCAGTCCCCCCTGCCTCCCAGCGGGGGGGGGGGTGGGGGGGGTGTGTGAAACTTTGTAGCGAGAAGAAGTTTTTTTTACTGCGTTTTCGGAGCATGCTCAGATGGAGCAGTCCTTCCCCCCCCCCCCCCCCCCTCCGGGGGGATGGGAGTGCCCCTGGCGCCTCCCAGACACGCCCCGCGGGTGTGGCCGCCTCCCAGGGCACTCCCGCCCGTGCCCCCGCCGGTTTCCACGCCTGCGCCTGAGAGCTCAGAAACACCGCTCCCTGCAGCTGCGCCGATGTTGCTAAGCAACAGCGATCCTCCGCTGCCTCCCCTCCTGGCTGTTTTGCCGCTGCTCGTGCCGGCTCCGCCGCCTCCCGTGCGCACTCCGCCGGCTTCTGCAACTGCGCCTCACCAGCTGACCCCAGAGCCAGCGGCAGAAGACGCTGCCAACCCCGCGCCGTGCTTGCTGCCGCTCCCAGAGCCAGGCGAGATGGCAGCGGCGTGTTCCCACGCATCCCCGCCGCCTCAAACCGAGCCAGTCCCTGTACAGGACGATGCTGAAAATGCCAGTGAACCCGCGGGACCCTCGGAGCAGCCTGCGGTCCTGCCGCTTCTGGCAGCAGTTGTCGTGGCAGCTCCTGCAACCAGCACGATTTCCCCCCCGAGTTTTTCGGGTTGTGCCGGGGCTGCCCCTGCGGGGGGAGCTGGGACAGGGGAAGAGGGCGTCAGCCGCTCCTTTCGTGGAGCAGGCATGTCCCGACAGCTGGGGGCAGGGGCAGCCCGTCTGCCGGCTTTCAAGATCAGAGTTTTTGGTGGGTTGAGGGGTGTTTGGTCAGTTGCTGCCCCTTGGAGGTTGCCATCTCTGCCGCCCCTCTTGCACCCCAGCGGCGAGGGGCAGGTGGGTTCTGCCCAAAGTTCTGCCTTTGGTCCCCAGCCCAGTGGAGGTGGTACCGTGAGGCGGGTGGGAGGCACACCTGTTGCATTTGCATTGCAGAGGGCGCAGCGGGAAGAGATCGTGGCTTGCTTGCTGTTGGGAAGACACATCCCCAGATCCGAGATGAGGATTTTTGGGGCTGCTTCTCTTCCATCACTGATGGCATGCCTCAGTGATTTTGGGGAAAGGAAGCGTCTCACCACCCGTTCTGCCATTGTACTGGCAGCAGGGCCTGTGGCAAGGCAGAGCCTGCCGCGTGGGTTTGGCCTGGGCTGTTGGGCCCAAGTTTCTGGGCCAGGGCCAGTGCCCGGCTTCCTGATGGCTGTAGGGGTGTTGCTTTCCCCTACCGCTCCTGGCCTGCCTTTTGTGGGCCAGCTTTGGGGTTCCTGGTCCGTCCATGGGCCAGGGCCCCCCAGGGCCTTTCTCTGGCTGCTCTGCCACTGCTGCTGTTTTCGATTACAAAAAAAAAAAAAAAAAAAAAAATTAAATTTAAATTATATATATTATATATATAAAAAAAGATTGAAATAGCTGGCAGCAGCTCTGAAGCATTGAAGGGCCAGTAAAGGACATTCCAGAAGTTGTTTCTAATTGTTTGAAATTGTTTGATGACTGTCAATGGTTTTTGATAACTATTGATGGACTTTTCTGCAGCAAGCCTGTTTCAGGACCAAAAAGGACTTTCAGATATGTCCAAGAGGAACATCTTCAGTCCATGGACTTTTCCTGAAGCTCAGCTGCTTGGACTTGAATTTTCTTTGCATTGTTTTTTGCATTTTCTTAGATTGTAAGATTGTTTTAGTGATATGTTAGTATTGTATGTTCTACAGGTGAAGAAATTCCCTGTTCATTCCACACCAGCATTTTTCTTTTTACTTTATTAGAATTTAGAAAGGTGAAATGTCACAGACATCTTTTGTGAAAAAGCCTTTCTTTAGGATTTTTCCTTCTGGGAAGCTGAGGCCCCAGAAAAAGAATGTAGACAATGGTTATCTGCTGCTGTGGAATGCAACAGGTGCACCTGTGATTGGCCCATGTTGCATGTGTACAATTAAGGGCCAATCACAGGCCGAGCTCTCTCTGGGACAGAATCAGAGAGAGCTCCTTTGTTTATTCTTTTTTTTTTTTTTCTATTCTTAGCTTAGCAAGCTTCTGAACTTCTCTCTCTATTCCTATTAGCATAGTAATAATGTACTATATATCATAATATATATCATAATATAATAAATCCAGCGTTCTGAACATGAGGTCAAGATTCTCGCCTCTCTCTTCACACTGAAACCCTTGCAAGCCCTGTAACACAACACTAGAACTATTTCTGGATAAGAAAATAAACCTAGGGACCACAGAGGTATTAAGATCTCAAAAAACCCTATGGACTAGAAATACATGCAAGCCTTCACCCCTACAGACATTATGAATTCAAAAAGCACGGCTATTAACTGCTTTAAACAAACAGAGAGTAATGGCAACCAAAATGCACTCAAAACAGGGTTTTTCCACTCTCCCTCGTGGGTTCGAGCCACTAGTTGGGTGCCAAGATTTTGTCCTGGTTTAGGGCAAATTTAGTAGAGATTTTCCAAAGGAGGGCCCCTCCAGAAAGCAAACCCACAGGGCCCCTCCCCCCAACCAGTTTGGGAAGAATTTCTCAGACAGAAGTGGAAAGAACCTGTTTATTTAACAGGCACAGCACCCCCCAGCACACAAAATGAACAATACTGGATGACACCACTCTGGAAAAAGATGACAAATTCAGAAAGTCTCTCTTGGGGGTGGTGGTTGCTCTGTTCTTAGTCCCTCCGGCGCTGGGGTGGCTGCTGCAACCCACAAGGTGCAAACTCTTGGTGTTTCCAGGTCCCAGTTTGGAGCAGGTTCGAGATGGTCGAAAAAAAAAGGAGAGAAGAAACAGTACAGGAAGAAATTTGGACTGTTTAGTTAAACTAAGTAAAGAGCAGAAGCAAAAAGCAAAAAGCAAAAAGCAAGCAGAAGCAAAGCAAGCAAGAAGCGAGAGGGAGCAAAGCGAAAAGCAAAAGCAGAAAAAGCCAAAGCCACAGTCTCTGTCGTGCCAGGCTGATAAGAAAACCAAAACAAAACTTTCACTGTTCAGAGCCAGTCTTAAAGGTACAGAACATAATATCCAACATTAACAGAACACATGAATGGGGATACAAGCATCATAACATCACCCTAGGGCAAGTACTATATTATATTAAAGAATACTGTACTATACTATATTAAAGAATACAGAAAGGATGCTTACTCAGTGCTAACAAGATAATGAAAACTCGTGATTCTTTCCAGTCTCGACACAGCTTGGCCCTGATTGGCCAAAGGGTCAAAACAACTCGCACCAGAATCCAATGAAACAATCACCTGTGGTAAATACATTCTACATGAGCAAAACAGAGGAGAAGCAAATGAGATAAGAATTGTTTTCCTTTTCTCTGAGGCTTCTCAGCTTCTCAGGAGAAAAATCATGGGTGAAGGGATTTTTTCAGAGAATGTGAATGCCACATTCTCCTATATCCCGAAATTCCCATTAATTGTTGTAACTCATTCCTTGTTTGGGGCATTTGGGCCTCTTTAAATTTTTTTAAGGCATCTGGAGGAATCACTGTACTACCTGTGATTTGCGGGAAAAAAACCTAACTCCACAACTTGTAAAAGTTGTAAAGCTGGTATGTTTATTACAGCACCAGATGCATGTGAGGATTGTTCCTCCTAAAGGACATGTGCACCCCTGAGAACTCCTGATCCTTTTTTTTCCCCCCTTACTGGTACATATGCATAGAGTTTCACAACAAGTTCATGCATATTCATTTTACTGGTTTCCCATTACAACTTGCAACTAGTCCTTGTACAGAGAAAACTCTCTGGTCATCCTGTCCAACTCTTGCCTTCGTTTCAAAGTTCAGGGGGCCCTTCTTATCTCTTCAGCTTGGAAATTGCATTCCTTTTTCCTCGGCTGAGGCAGTTTTTGTGATTGCAGCAAAGCTAACAGACTAAACAAGTTCACTTATGCTAGCAAGCTACAGACTTAATAATTCAAAGAGGCCCATTTCACCTTAATCCAAAATGGATTTCTACTCTGTTAAATTTCCACTCTGTTTCACCTGCCATGCACTACTTGGTCCCTGATGCTTTCTGTGTGGAACCTCAATTTCTGCTTTATTTTGTGCTTCTCATACTTCTGCTGCCACTTTCCCCACCTTCTCAGGAGAAGTCCCTCCAATTAAAATGTCATCTATATATTGGTACAGTTTCACATCTGGGGGAAGTGAGACTGTCTGTAAAAATTCAGCAAGTGTGGTCTTGGGATTTCTGCTGATCAGAGTGACTTTGAGATACGTACAAGTCACTTTTCTCAGCTCAGCAGTCAAAGGAGTCAGGATTCTTCTGTTCTTATTCTCAAGGTTGTTTGTTATTTCTTATCTATAACATTCTTTCTCTGGCCTGCTGAGGTCTGTTCAGTAGGTCAGACAGAGGCACACTGACTGCCCTTGAAAGTGGTGTTGTCTTTTATACTAAAAACTACGTGTACATTATTACAATAACTTTCCAATACTTATCACCTATGTGAGACAGTGAGTTTCTACTTTAAACTAATCTAGAAGTGCTACCATCACAGCAGAAGATGGAGGTCAAGAAGAAGAAGGAGAAAGACTGGTCACGCCTAGATTCCTCTATCTTGCTTCTTGAACCCCTATTCTATAAACCTCAAAATTCTACATTTTCACCTTGTGATAAATTCACTATCATTCTACTTAAACTTTCATGGCTTTCAGATCTTCATATAAGGTTGGTATTTTTTTCCATGGGTCAAAATCAAAGTCAGAGGTGTCTTGGGCTCTGTGCCAAGGTCCCTGAGCCCCCTAGCAGGGGCTCGAGACATCTAGGACAGCCAGAGAGATGTCCTGAGTTCCGACAGCGTGGTGTGAGCAATTATGGGTGAATGTTTATACCCCTGAGGGAGCCTGTTAAAGGTATGTTGTATTCGTTCCCAAGTAAAAGCAAGCTTCTCTTTATCCTCCTTTTGCAAGGGAACCATGAAGAGCATATATTTTACATCTAGCACTGCCATCCATGGGTGCGAAGCTGCTTGCAGTGTAACAGGGAATTTTGCAATGTTTGGTACAGCAGGTGTTAGCAGGGCTGTATCGGCATTCAGGAGCTGATAATCAGTTATTAAACGCCACCTCCTCGTCTGGTTTCTGAACTGGTCAGGCAGGTCATTTATATGGGGAGTAGATTCTGAAGATGATTTGAATTTCTCCAAATTAGCTATGATTTCAGAAACTCCATTTTGTGCCACAGTAGAAATTGGATGTAACAGTATGTCAGTAATTTTTGAGTCAGAGTGTAGGGGGCTGCTGAAAGTACACACACTGCAGCCTCCCGATTTTTGCTGAGGCTGGAGTCAATATCTGAGCCGAAGGACTACAAACCACCATCCAGCAAGCACCAGGTTCAGCCATTTAAAACATCAAAATCTGAAATATTTTCATGATAATTAATTGCAAAGCAAGCAGTGTCCATGTGCTTCTCAGCCAGGAACTTTAAATTGACCTTGTCAGTCTGACACACAACACACTCTTTGTTCACACCACTAATCTTCACTCTTTGCTGTCCATCTCACATACCCAGCTACTTGTCATCTTGTGCTTGTGTTGAAATTTGTGTTCTCATTTCTATTAAAAACTTTGCCAATTGCATCTGAGAACCAATTGGAATTAAAATGTATGGGCCATCATCACATCACTGATAAGCCTCTACTTTCTGGACAGGTGGGCCCAATTGCTTGGTTTTTTTGCTTCTGTGCCTTGCAATTCTTCCCTAAGGTGGAGGGAGGGGTTGTCTCCCTTTCTGGGGACTGGTGCCGGAGGAAATGAAATATGCTCCTACCTTGAATCACAGCTCTGGGAATGCCTAGGGCTCATGCATTCCTCCACAATTCATTCTTCTGTTGAGGGTTTTAAAATTTGTTTGCCTTTGATCTAATTTCTATTTCCTGTTTCACAGGTCTTACTTTGAGATCTTCTCCCCAGGGCTTCAAGTTTTGTTTTTCAGCTGGTGCATTTTCCCAATTTCCTGACTGTAGCTAACCATGCAGTGCATTAATTCCACCCATGTAGAGAGTTTTTTAGGAACATTATTGCCCTGGCTTTTATTGTATTCAGCATGTCTTTTAATCTCATCCTGTTTTGCAATTAAATAGGTTTTAAGGATTGCCGGGCCTCCTCTAATTAGTGACTTTAACATTGCAAAATCTACTGTAACAGATAGTGGGACTTCATGGGACCTTCATTTGATGCTGTTGAGTCAGGGACAGAAAGAAAGACTCCAGTCTTCAGGTGGATCAGAAGGCAAAAGAATAATTCATTCGCAAGAAGTTTCAAGCTTTATAGTCTCACTCGCTAAGCTGGGACCTGATTGGTCTCAAAGTAGAAACATCTCGCATTATTGTTGACTATGAATAGCACACTCCAGGAAACCATAACTATAAACAATGCTTACAGAAAGAGAGATAATAATTGTTATGAACAAAAATTTGGTTAATATTTTTTTTGTTTTAAAAAGTTACCACTACTGCTGGGCAGCGGCCTTTGTTATTGTAATCACGGGTCGTTGTCATTAATGGTTGTTTTTGAATTAGTAAAAACCCTGGCTGGGGCGAGGTAATGGCCCTTCTCCTGGGTGGGGACCTTGCCCGAAGCTAAGTTTTACCTTTCTCAGAATAGGGAAGACACCTGAGAAGGTGGGGGGGGTTATGCAAAGTGACTCGCAAGACCAGAATGCTTTGTGGGACCCCCATCTCCAAACTCATGGAGAAACCCCAAAAACAACGAGCCACCTAAGAGTTGAGAGACTGGAGTGATGTCTGGACGTGAGGAACCGAGTGCTGGGCCTGCAGAGATGCGGGAAACCTTCGTCGTTCCTCACCCTGTCCTCGAGATCCTCCCGGGCCAGGACTGGGAGGGGAGCGAGACCCGGACCGAGGTAACATCTTATGGGATCAAGCCCTGAAGGCTCCCAAGAGGATCTGATCCCCAGCTCTGCCCCTGGTGGACAAAGCTGCACATATCCTCCTCCTCTGAGTCGCCCTGGGAGAGACGACGGACGCTGCAGACCGTCGAGCCGCCCAATCCTGAGCTGATCTCTTTTAATAAAGGCATTAAAAAGGAGAAGAAGTCTCCTGGCCTTTTTGTTTATTTCAATAATTGTTTTAATTCTTTTCCTTTAAGATTCCCAGGCTCAGCCTGGGAGAAATTAACTCTGTTCTTTCTTCGACTGAACTGAGAATATCCACACTCATTTATGCTTTTATTCAAACAGCTTTTGTGACAGCTGTAGAGAGCTTGCTTAAGATATTTAATGGGGGTTATGGAGGGTTCACCTCATGGTGTCTGTTTCTCCAGACCAATAAGCTACTTAGCTGGTGAATAGAATGGGGCGCATTTGTCAGGTTGCGTCCTAAATTTAGGAAAACTCCTGTACCCTCAGTAGCCATTTGCTTTGTCCTCGCTTAACATGATTCAGTTGCTGGCACTCAGACATATTCACCACAAGTATTCAGTTTCAGTTTCACCTGTGTTTCTGCTGTATTTATTTTGCAAATTTGTCAATTACAAAGGATACCAGGGGATAGTTTGCATAGTATGCTGCAAATGATCACCCCAAGGTCCCACAGTTGTTTCCGTTTTAACAACAATTCTAGCCTCATATTCAAGACGTTTTGTGGGGAACCAGGATTGTCTTCTGGTTTGCTGTCATTGGGTTCACCCCAAATATCTTCATCCCAGTCTTCAGGGGATACTATTAGTTTCCTAATCTCTGCAATGTTAAGGGGAACAGGGAGCCTGTATAAGCACCATTTTGACTTTTTCTCACAAATTTTCTTTTCTTCTTTTCTTCCTATTATTATTTTTGCAGCTGGTCTACTTTTAAAGACAGCAATAACTCAGTTGCCTTTCTACTCTATTTCCTTCTCAATGTCCTGTTCCTTCCTTTGTCTGTTCTCCCTTCCTGATATACATCTTCCAAACAGGTACCTGGCATCTTGCAGATAACTCTTTTCAACCCTTTATGTGGCCCTGAATGGCCTTTAAGTGGTTTTTAATGACTCCCCAATTATGCCCAGTCTTCTGAGAATTTGGGATTCACTCCATGCCTTGGTAAATAATTGGTGATAATGATTTGCGGAAACAAAAAAACTCCACAACTTCTGTGAAAGTTGTAAAGCTGGTATGTTTATTACAGCACTGGACACATGCAGGAATCATTCTTTTTAATAGGACATGCGTGCCTCTGGGAACTCCAGATCCTTTTTTATCTCTCTCTCAAATACATATGCATGCAATTTCACAATAGGTTCATACATATTCATTCTACTGATTTCGAGTGACATTTGCTACTAATTTTTCTTTATCAGAAAGAATTCCTGGGTCATTTTGACCCTGCTTTCCATAGCAGCCTCTCTGTCTGTTTCAGAGTTCAAGGGGTCCCCCCCTTATCTCTGTCCTTCTGCTAAAGCAGTTTCTTAGAGCATAGGCTTTTTGTGAGAACAGGCAGTAAGACTAAACAGCTATGTCTGTAAGCTACAGACTTAATTCAAAGATGTACATTTCACCTTAATCAAAATGGATTTCTACTCTGGAAAAATTTCTACTCTGTCTCATTCCTCACCCCCCCCCTTTCCTAAAAGGAATAAGTAAATTTTTTTACCTAATGCAAATTCCTATGACAATAAGTGTGCCTTAATGCTTTACCTTGTATATCTGATAAGGACGTTTTTCAAGCATACCACAACCTTTACTAGTATATACATGCACAGTTTTCTGATTAGTGCTTGGATGAATCTTGAAGTGGCAAATACTTTGTTCAGTGTCAAGCCACACATCTTGAGCATTAATAGTATTGCTTCTTAGTTGTTTCTTAGTAACACAAGATTTTAAGTTTACTGTTTGCTACTTTTTATTTACTTTTCGTGCCTACACTTTATGTTCTGAAGGGTAGAGCACTGTTTTTTTCGTTATTTAATTTTAGTGCAATGATGGGGTGGATAACATAAATAGTGGCATTATGTATAGTAAGCACAAAGGCAGTGGCCACATTAGAAGCAGGATTATAGGCCAAATTTATTATAGTCTACCAGGATTGAAACTTCATTTCAAAATCAATCACATTATCCTAGACAACTTTTTGAATTTCAGCTGGAAAATTACTTCCATTTCCTTCTTGTATGATTAAAGCTGCTGTTGCCTGCATCCATAACTGTGCTTGTATACAACTGAAAGCTAAATACACATTATCTTGAACTGTACTGAGCACTTCTACTATTAGCTTGTGGTCTTGGTCCCTGGCTTTTTCTTACTTTGGCAATACTTTTGAAATTTGCCACTGGCTAGTTCTTAATGCCAATAGAGATGACTGCAAAGGCTGCTTCAATTTTGCTAGGCCACCTGCTGTACTGACCAGCTTATTCATCAGTATTTTTGAATTAATTATATTTAAAACTCCCAATCCTGTCTTTAATATTTCAGTTAGATCTTTTCTTATTCTGCTCCTGAGGTATACTTGTCTTTGTAACTACATTGTCCAGCCCTCAAAGGATGTTCTTAGGAAAGAGGAGCAGGCTGGTTGGATTTTTGAGATGTTAATTTGCATTAGCAACCCAACACGTTTGAGAAACTACTTGGAATTGAACAACAGTTGTTGTTTACTCATATTCTTCACTACGTATGGGCTTATTTCATACACTTTAGGTTCAAGTTTGGGTTGGGTCTGAACTGCTTGAGTACTGGTGTGAGTTGTATGAGGTCTTGCTGTAGTAAAAGGTATAGCATCTATTTTAAATTTGAATTTAAATGAGAGCTTGATAGCATCACAAGCCTAAAGGCAAGTCACTTCTTAATACAAGGCTGTATTAAGGAGAAATTACACCAACAGTCTGATTCACTTGGGCTATCACAAACTTCCTGGTGCCTGTATACAGGAGAGCTTGAGACGCTAATTGTATCTGGTCTCATGAGCCGTCTCATTGACCACCCAGCACCTACCTTGATTTCTTCTCTTCTGATCTCTTGAATTGTCTACAGTTCCCATTCCTGCCACTCCTGCTCCTCATATACAATGAAAGAAAGAATTACGGACATCCGTGTGTTCTGCTCTGCCACAGAACACACTTTGCTATCAAAGGATAAACCCTTAAAAGCAATAGCCTGTTGCATATTCATATATCTCATACATGATGCAAACATTCCTTTCAAACTAGGGATTTTTCTGTTTATTGTCAACTTCCCCCCTTCATCTTGTAAATCAATTGCTTTGGTCCCCACAAAGTCTGGTTTTTTCCGATAAGGAGGCAATAATTCTTCTCTTTGGATTTTGGTGTCTTGGTGCTGTTATCTCTATGTGAAGAATTTCTTGATTCTCTTATCCATTCTTTGAGCTAGTTACAAAAAGTATCTTATATCACATAGTTTCTATTTTAATATTATGTTATAGCTTAAAACTATATTTACCACACTACTTAAAAGGATTAATACAGCATGTCACGGTCTGCTCATATGAACAGGGGTCATGATGGTCCATTAGCTGATCTCAGATTGCAAAAAACAACATGGAAAGGGGATTGCAGTATCAATCAAAACAAATGCACCTTTTATTGAATGACCAGAGCAAATGCATTAAAGGAATTAGGAAAAAGGAAAAGAAGAAAGAAAGAAAGAAAGAAAGAAAGAAAGAAAGAAAGAAAGAAAGAAAGAAAGAAAGAAAGAAAGAAAGAAAGAAAGAAAGAAAGAAAGAAAGAAAGAAAGAAAGAAAGAAAGAGAAAGAAAGAAAGAAAGAAAGAAAGAAAGAAAGAAAGAAAGAAAGAAAGAAAGAAAGAAAGAAAGAGAGAGACAGAAAGAAAGAAAGAAAGAAAGAAAGAAAGAAAGAAAGAAAGAAAGAAAGAAAGAAAGAAAGAAAGAAAGAAAGAAAGAAAGAAAGAAAGAAAGAAAGAAAGAGAGGGAGTATAGCTACCAAACATAGAGACAAAGTCCTTGTGGTCCAGTCAATGGAGTTCACCTAGTCATGACGGGGAGATCTCAAAGTCCTGGTTAACTCAGGGATCTATTATAGTCCTCTGCCGAGGGTGGGGGCAAACACATCTTGAAATCGCTGAGGGGGAACAGATACAATAAAGAATAAGTCTATTGAAATCACTGATGGGGAAAAAGGTATTGAAGACGGGTACAGACAGTCCATGTTCTTAGCAGGATAAGTCAATATCAACCGTGAGTGGGACCCATTGTTTCAGGACTGGTTTCTATGGGAAACCAGTCTAGGTCCAGTGAACACATCTGTAGGCAACACTTAGCAGGCATCCCGCTTCAGTCAGGCCAGCACCCCTGTATCAGAATTACAGGGGTCTCAGTCCGGGGGAGGAGGCTTCAATCTCCATCTGTCATGGTGGTACTGAAGCAGATGAAGGATTTTCCGTGGGGAGGGGGAACTGACAAAGTTGCCCCAGCAAGTTCATTTGGCCAAGAGGTGGGAAAATTCATAGGCTATTGTAGCAAAGCAGGTGTAAGCACATAGGGCGCATCGCCCCCTGGCAGGCCCTGCTAGAAGCAGTCACTGTAGACACAGCTGTGAACAATCACTTGGCAGGCCAGAACTCTGCTCAGGGGCCTCAGGATCTTGGCATGCATCCACCTCAGGCAGGCCAGAATTCTGATCAGGGTCCTCAGGGTCCTGAAATCTGTACTTAGGATGGTCGTGAGGCAAATGAGGGGAACTTCAGACCATCTTTCACATAGCACTACAAAAAAATTAATACAATATAACAGCGTCCTGAGTGGGTCGCTGGGGATGGTGAGAGATGGATGAGAATCTTGTTTCTTGATCAGAAGGCTGGATTTATTGATATATGATATATAATACATTAATACTATACTAAATAGAATAAAGAGAGAAGTTGCAGAGCTGCTAGCTAAGAATAGAAAGAAAGAATCTATAACAAAGTTGTGTCCAGGGACTCTGTCCCTAGCTTGCACTTGTGATTGGCCCTTAATTATAAACAAGCACATGAGACCAATCACAGAGGCCCCTGTTGCATTTCACAGCAGCTGATAATAATTGTTTACATTCTTTTTCTGAGGCCCTTGCTTCCCAGAAGACTCAGAAATCTGAAAGAAAGGATTTCTGTGAAAAAATGTCTGTGACAATACAACATAACTTTCAAACATAACACATATAATATTAATTTTCATTTTTGCAAAGAGCCAATCACATAATATGCATTTTTTGCAAAACCAAAATGCAATCACTACAGGTTTTATCCACTTTCTTGAGCCTCACCTTAGGTGCCAAAAATGTATTTGTTTTGGTTTAGGGAAAATTTGTGAGAAAATTTCCAAAGGGGTCCCTCTAGAAAGCAGATTAAAGTGGCCCCTTCCCCTACTCTTTCTGGAAAGATTTCCTTGGAGAAAAGTGGGAAAAACCTGGTTTATTTAACAAGCAAAATATTCACAAGCATAAAAAAATGAAAAACATTAAACAATAAAACCTCTCGTTGTTCTGAAGAGATGGCAAATTCAGAAAGTCCTTGTTGTGGGTTGTAGCTCAGCTCAGTCTCTTATCAGTCCCTCCAATGCTGGAATGCAGAATCCTGGGCCTGGTGGGCCACAGGTGTGAGCTCCCACTGTTTTCCTGGGTTTTCAGTCCAGAGCAGGCTTGAACAGTTCCAAGAAAAAGAAAAACCACAGTCTACGAAACTTCTCTGCCTCAGCTAGCTAAAAAAGAACTAACTAAAAAGCAAAGGAGAGCTCTGTCCCACTGTCTGTGCTGCAGACAACACAGTGCCTGAGAAGGAAAAGCGGGGGACCAAGTGCAGTTTCTGAAAACAAACTGCGCTCTTCTTCACTCCCCCTTCACTCTCGGAACCAGTCTTAAAGGTTGTTCTGGTTCAGGGCAAATTTGGGAGAGAACTCTTAAAGGGACTCTTCTAGGAAAGCAGATTCAATCGGCCCCTCTCCCCAACTGGTCTGAGAGAAAATACTTCTTTGGAAAAAAGTGGAAAAAACTGTTTATTAAACAATAAAACTTAAACAATATTAAACAATAAAACTTCTTGCTGCTCTAAAAGAGATGACAAACTGAGAAAGTCCCCTCCCCGGGTTGCAGTTCAGCTTACTTAGTTTTTTATTAGTTCTTTTGGTGCTGGAAATGCTGTGGCCCAGGCCCAGCCCAGTGGGCCACAGGTGCGAGCTGCCAGTGCTCTTCTGGGTGTTCAGTCCAGAGCAGGTTTGAATAGGTTTAAAGAAAATGGGAAAAAACTTACACTCTAGGGAACTTTTTTGTTTCAGATAGCTAAAACTAACTAAAAGCAAAGGAGAGCTCTGTCCCACTGTCTGTCCCTCTGCAGACAACACAGCCCAGGAGCAGGAATGTGGAGGAGTGAGTGCAGTGTCTGAAAACAAACTGTGCGCTTCTTCTCTCCTCCCTTCACTCTCTGGAACAAGTCTTAAAGGTGCAAAACTTATGATTCAGCATAAACAGAACAAGATGATTGGGGATAAAAGCATCATATAGTCAACTTAGGACATTCTACTCCTTATTTCTGTATTGTCAGTTTACTACTAAAACTAAGATATATTCTAACTCTGCAAACAGATACATCATGCATCTAATATACAGCTATACATAGACAATGGTAATAGCATTTAGGAAACAGTGATATTTACACATAGGTCTCACTTAACAATTAGATTTTTCTGAGGTACATATCATGTTCTTCTATTTTTTTGCATTATCTACTATGTGCAACTTGGTCTCTGAGCAAAAACAACTTTATGAATGGGTTTGTATTCGAGGCAGAATTAATCTAAGCTGTCTTATCTAAAAAACTTCTGACATGTACTACTGGGACTTTGCCTTTATCTACTTTGTGTAAAGACTTAGATTGGGCAGGGCTTACTCGGTTAGTAGAGCTCTGGGTGTTAACTAACTAGGTGGCTTTTGCTAAATGTTGCTTTCAGTTTTTGAAAGATCTCTCACTTAATGTTTTTAAGGTGGTTTTTAACAGTCTGTTGTACTTCTTTACTTGCAGCTGGTATATGGTACAGGATACGGTATACTGACTTAATGCTATGTTCTCTAGCTTAGGTGTTGATAAGGCTGTTCTTGAAATGAGTCTCGTCTGACTCAATCTTCTCAGGGGTACTATGTCTCTACAGGACTTGCTTTTCAAGGCTTAGGATGGTGTTACAGGCTGTAGCATGAGGCAAAGGGTAGGTTTTTAACTATGTTGTGGTGGCTTCTACTGTAGTCAGCACATAGCGCTTGCTTTGGCATGTCTGAGGCAGTGTGATGTAGTCAATTTGCTAGGCTTCTCTATATTTGTACTTGGACGCTTACTATACTATAGGGGCTTTACTCGCTTGGTTTGTTTGATGGCAGTACAGGTCTCACAGTCATGGATAACCTGTGAAATACTGTCTATGGTTAAATTCACTTCTTTGTCCCGTGCTTACTTATAGGTGGCATCTTTACTCTGATGGCTTGAGGCATTATGGGCTTATTGAGCTAGGAATAAGTGTCTCTTATGTTGCTAATTTAAGTCTATTTTTGACACTGATCTTTGCAGCTTGGTCTACTTGCTCATTGTTTTGGTGCTCTTCATTGGCTCTACTTTTGGAGACATGGGTATCTACATGGCGGACTTTTAGAGGTAGCTTCTTTACCCTGATAGCAATGTCTTTTTACTCATCAGCAGCTCAAATTGGTTTTCTTTTACGCTGCTAGTTAGCCTCGTTCTACTTCTCTAGCCATCTTTACAGAGCACTGGCTACTATCTATGAATCAATGTAGAGGTAGAGCTTTGGCTACTTCTCTTTCTCAGCAATGTCTAGTGATAGTTGAACAGCTTTGAGTTCAGCAAGTTGGCTTGATCTACTTTCTTTTTCAGTTGCTTCTGTGACCTGTTGTGTGGGGTTCTATACGTCTGCTTTCTACTTTCATTTCATTCTCACAATGCGACAAGAACTATTAGTAAAAAGAGCGTAGGGTGTATCTTCTGCTGGCAGTTGGTTGTATGGTGGAGCTTTTTCAGCAAGTGTCACTTCTTGTTCTTCTTCATCAGCGAGACTAAAGTGTTTACTTTCCGGCTAGTTTGTAATTATTTCTAGAATCTCAGGTTGATTCAGTTTTCTAATACGGGCACGCTGTGTGATAACGGCAATCTATTTGCTCTGTGTAGCACTGGTGGCATGGTATGTAGAGGGAACTTTTGCTTTGAACATCTACCCCAGTACTGGTAGTCAGGGTGCCAGGAGGACTTGTGCTTCAGTGCTTATTACTTCTGAGGCGGCTTGGACTCTTTCATAGGCAGCTAAGATTTCTTTCTCTGTTGGAGTATAGTTGGTTTCAGACTCTCTGTAGCTTCGACTCTAAAATCCTAGTGGTCGGCTTTGAGTCTCTTTAGCCACTGTCTGCTAAAGGCTTTAGGACAAACTATGGTTCCCGGCTGCAGAGTAGAGCACGTTCTGTACTTCTGGTCTTGTCTTGACTGGGCCAAGGGCTACTGCATGAGCAATCTCTTGCTTGATCTGGGTGAAGGCTTGTTGCTGCTCAGGGCTTCAGTGGAAAGTGTTTTTCTTATGGGTGACTAGGTAGAGAGGGCTTACGATCTGACTGTACTCAGGAATGTACATTCTTTATAAACTTATGGCGCTTAGGAAAGCTTGTGGGTTTTTTTCACCGGATGGTAGAGACATTGCTGTGATCTTGTTGATTACATCAGTGGGAATCTGACACTGTCTATCTTGCTACTTTAATCTCAGAAACTGGATTTTTTTTGAGCAGGTCTTTTGACTTTGCTCTTCTTGATGGCGAAGCCGGCTTTCAGGACAATCTGGATGATTTTCTCTCTTTTCTCAAACACTTCTGCTGCTGTCTTCTCTCACACAATGATGTCATCAATATATTGCAGATGTTCTGGAGCTTCACTCTTTTCTAGTGTAGCTTGGATCAGTCTATGGCAGATGGTAGGACTGTGCTTCCACCCCTGGGGCAGCCAGTTCTAGGTGTACTGCATGCCTTTCTAGGTGAAGGCAAACTGAGGCCTGCATTCTGCTGCTAGAGGAATGGAGAAAAATGCATTGGCCATGTCTATGGTGGCATATTACTTTGCTGCTTTGGATTCTAGCTCGTTCTGGAGTTTTAGCATGTCTGGCACAGCAGTGCTCACTGGTGGAGTCACTTCATTCAATGCACAGTAGTCTGCAGTCAATTTCTATTCTCTTTCAGATTTACGCACAGGCTAAATGGGACTGTTGAAGGGTGAGTGCATCTTGCTGACTAGTCTTTGGCTCTCTACCTTGCGGATCATTTTGTGGATGGGGATCACAGCATCTCAATTCGTTTGGTACTGTCGGCGGTGCACTGTTGAGGTGCCAATTGGCACTTGTTGCTCTTTTACTTTTAGGAGTCTTACTGCAGATGGGTTTTCTGACAGTCTAGGCAAGCTGTTCAACTGCTTGACACCTTCTGTCTCTACAACAGCTATTCTAAATGCTTATCTGAGTCTCTTTGGGTCTTTGAAATACTCACTTTGGATGAAGTCTATGCTTAAAATGCATGGGGCTTCTGGGCCAGTCCCAATAGGGTGTTTGTTCTACTCATTTCTAGTCAGGCTCACTTCAGCTTTTACTAAAGTAAAATCTTGTGATCTTCTTGTTACACTAGCTATAGAAACTGATTCTGTCTTCACAGGTCTTGATGGGATTAATTTGCACTGTGCACTAGTGTTGACTAAAGCTTTGTATTCTTGTGTTTCAGATGTGCCAGGCTAACGAATTTATACAGTCTAAAAAACACGTTTTTTCTTAGCCTCTACTTGGCTAGAGGCAGGGGTCTTCAAAGCTTGGTTATCTTTTTTTCTTTGGGCATATGTCTTGGAGGTTCTTTCAAGGGGATCGAAAATATTGTCATTATCATCATATATGACAGTTTGGTTATTGGCTACCAGAGCTGCTTCTTTTTTGGAACTTCTTCTTTGAGTCTTCAGTTCACACACCCGTTGTGCCAGAGCAACGGTAGGTTTTCTATCTCATCTCCCCATGTTTTCTTTGCAATCACGCAGGTAGAACCACAGCTCAGCTTGTGGGGTGTACCTTCTCTCCCCATCTGGGGAATGTTTGAGTTGGATACTAGAACTTCTGATCTGTACTGCTGAGATTTGGAGAAAGCCCTCTTTAATCTCTTCTTTCAGTTTCTTGTGATTTTCTTCTATCTTGTCTTCTAATTTCTGCAGACGTGTTCTACTGCTGCAATTTTGGCATGTGTTGGGCTACGTACAGCATCTGCATATGCTTGGAGCTTCTTTGCCATATCAAGTACAGTCTCTTCATCATCATCTTGCTGCATTATGGCTAAAGCATAAGTGTATTCTTGTGGCCTCAGTCGTACAAGTTTTCTCCACATCACAGATGTGCATGATACTAAATCTGGATTTACAGTGTTTACATAATCTGAGAAGACAATCTCTGCCACTGTCATTTTTCTCAGGCATTGAAACTTTTGTTCTATGGTCTTCTACTGGGTTTGCTGCATATAGAGATTGTCTGCACACAGGTATCTTTGTGCTACACTTCCCAGGACCCATGCCCAGAGGCTGTGAGGGTTTGCTCTTCTCATAATTCTTTGGTCAATGACAGGATTTTGTGACAGGGATCTTAAATGCTTCGCTTTATTACTGTCTAAAACTGTAGATTCACTTGCAGCATCTTAGAGACAGACTAACTAATTATAGATACATTAGGTCTTCGAGTGTAATCTTTTTTTAGGCTACAAAGGTCTTTCAGGGAATAGGAGTCAATAGTGGCTTCTGATGCTGTGTCAGTTGCGTTAACTTTGGCTTTTGTATCAGTTGGTGTTGAGGGTCTTTCTTCTGGATCATCATCGTCAGTTGCTGGCTGATTTGTTTTACTTGTGTGCTTTTTTCTTGCAGCAACTACCAGTGGCTTAGGCTCACTATCTGGTTTAGCTGCTGGCTTTGAGCTTGGGGTGTTGGCTGCAGCCTGAGTGACTGTGGTAGCTTCTGCTTTATCTCCCTGCCCCCCTGCCTCTGTCTGCTGCTTTACGGTATCTAATAGAGTGGGATAAGCATAGGCCAGGGCTTAGCTTATTGCAATGAGCGTTTTCTCTTTAGAGTCATCATGGCACTTCTCTTTCAGGTATTTTTCTACTTCAGCTGGGTTCTAAATTTGTTCATGTGGAAAATCTCAGTCTACAGGGTCATAAAATTCTTTCAGGGTTTGGCTTAAATTTTCTTATTCTCTAAACTATTCAGGATGTTCTATGCTTGCGTCTGCTTCTGGGTCAGGGGTTTTACTAGCTCTTCTGGATATCTCAGCTTTCATTCTAGAGAAGCTGCAGACCATATAGAGGAAGCTTACTAGATTAAATATCAGAAAGATAATCTCTTTAACATTCAGGGGAAACTTAATATTATCAAAAAGTGACATAACATATTCAAAGGAGAAGAAGGAAAGGAAAGGAAAGGCAGGAAAGCCTCATTCCTTGCTCCTCTACTAACAAACTGGGTGCAATTACTAATAAATTCTCAAAACATACTACTGGAATTGGGATGCAGGGTAGGACAAATAATCTATAAACTATACATATCGTAAACAGATTCTAGTATCTTTGTAAATGATTTATAAATTATTATCACCAAGGCTAGTACAATAGCTATTCTAATCTGTGCCCCTCTACTGTAAAAATTATGTGTTAGAGACAATAATCCTAGTGACCAGAAAGGTATTGAAACCTCAAAATGTCCAGAGACCAGAACTACATGAAGGCCTCCACCCTAAGAGACATTACAAATTCAAGCAACATGGCTACTGTCTGCTTTAACTCACTACAGAGCAAGCACAACTAACATGCAATTAATAGAGCTTTTTTCTACTTTCTCAAGCTCTACGTTGGGCGCCACTAGATGTATTTGTCCTGGTTCAGGGCAAATTTGGTAGAGAACTCTTAAAGGGGCTCTTCTAGGAAAGCAGATTCAATCGGCCCATCCCCCCAACTGGTCTGAGAGAAAATACTTCTTTGGAGAACAGTGGAAAAAACCTGTTTATTAAACAATAAAACCTAAACAATATTAAACAATAAAACTTCTTGCTGCTCTAAAAGAGATGAAAAACTGAGAAAGTCCCCTCCCCGGATTGCAGTTCAGCTCACTCAGTCTCTTATCAGTCCCTCCGGTGCTGGAAATGCCACGGCCCAGGCCCGGCCCAGTGGGCCACAGATGCGAACTGCCAGTGCTCTTCTGGGTGTTCATTCCAGAGCAGGTTTGAACAGGTCTAAAGGAAAGGAAAAAAACTCACAGTCTAGGGAACTTTTTTGTTTCAGATAGCTAAAACTAACTAAAAGCAAAGGAGAGCTCTGTCCCTCCACAGACAACACAGTCCAGGAGCAGGAATGTGGAGGAGTGAGTGCAGTGTCTGAAAACAAACTGTGTGCTTCTTCTCTCCCCCCTTCACTCTCTGGAACAAGTCTTAAAGGTGCAAAACTTATGATTCAGCATAAACAGAACAAGATGATTGGGGATAAAAGCATCATATAGTCAATTTAGGACAAAGGTGCAGTGCTTAATAGCCAGCATAAACAGAACAGACTATTGGGGATATAATGCAGCATCATAAAGTCACCCTAGGACAAAATCTTATCTAAATTTATGGGCTATGGTAGGATTTTTTCTGAAGTCACTATGCAATACTTGAATCATATACCAGAGACTATTACTGGGATTAGACTGAATATTTTGACCACTCTGATTAAAGGAATTTGAATGTGTTTGAGTATTAACAATATAAGGATAACAGCACTTCAGTATCTTTTTCTTGCCTTTTTAGAACTGTGCAGCTCTGCTTCAGTAATAGACAACCTGAAGCAAGCTAGCTTTTATGATACTTCTGTTAGAGAATGGCAGGTATATTTTGAGTTTGTGGTACCAGAGAATGATGAATTCATCATTCAGTGATGAATTTTGGGCATGATCTTGCTTTCCAAGAAAGTTTCTGAAAGCGATGGAATAGTGTTCAGATCTGTGGAGCTTGCCTCAACAGGTTTACTTGTGATAGCTTCTATTAATGCTGTGGTAGTACAACAGCTGGTTTAGCTGTGGTAATGAACAGTGGTTGATCTGTTTTCTGGTGTGCGTATGTAAGAGAAGACTTACTAGCCGACAAATGAGTCTTTCATGGTCTGACAGGAATTTGTTTTAATTATATTGGAAATGCTTGTACAGCTGCATATTATCTACTTTCGTTCTATTAAGATACTTTAAATGATTTTTAAAAAATTTTTAGAAGTAGAAAAGTCCCATGTTTCTGAAAGGCAGAAGTATTTTTTTTTAATTGTTGATCAATATCACCTATTTGCCTTAGTGGCTCCTCAAGCTTTGTAAAGGGTAGCTCTTGTTTGATGTCAGCTAGAAGGATGTATCAAGTGAATTTCTAAAGAAGTCTCTTCAGTATTTTTATTAATAGCTTCAATCATGAAATGGATTATATGCTTAATGAATTTGTAGATACTATTGTGATAGGTTGACCTTGGCTGAACGTAAGGTGCCCACCAAGTTGCTTCATCACTCTTCTTCCCAGTAGGACAGGGAAGAGAAAATAAGATGGAAAACAACTCATAGGTTGAGATAAAGCAGTTTACTAAAGCAAAAGCAAAAGTTTGTATGCTCATAAGCAAAGAGGAAAAAAGTTTGTTCTCTACTTCCCATTATCGAGCGATATTCAGCCACTTCCCAGGAAACAGGGTTTCAGCACATGTAGTGGTTGCTCTGGAAGGCAAACATAAAATAATGAATACCCCCCTTCCTCCTCTGTTGCAGTGTGTTGCAATTTCCTGTTTTACTTCCCAGTCCCCTCCCGGGTGTGGCACTACTCCTCTCCCTTCCCCTTCGCCCCCTTGCTGAGTGAGTTCTGTCAATCAGGCTTAACATTCCAGCAAGGCATCGTGTGGTTGGTCAAGTTCAAAGGATGCAATTCAGGCCTGGGGGTCATTGGCCTGTCTAGGTGTCCCTTGTCCCTTGAGACCCTCCTCCTCCCACCTGGTTGGTGCTCACCTGTCCCTTCCTCTCCCCCTGTCCCTGGGCTTAAATTGAGCCTGGACCATGTGCTCGGTATTCTGTTGGAGCTGTTACCTGAGATTCAGACCTCTGTGACCAGCCTCAAGAGCTGGTAGCAGAACTGATCCGGAAAGCAGGGAGTTCGCAGAATGTGATTTTATGTGCATTCACATTCCAATTGAATTAAAATCGGGTCAAAATACTATGAAAATACTGGAACAATCGTTTCAAGAAAATGTAGTGTTGCAATTTGCTCTGGATTCCTACTCAGGACAAAATTCTGTAACGCGGCCTGCACACAAATTATTCGAACACGATGTTCAATTCACTCTGAAATTAAGAAGTGCTCTAAATAGGACACCTTTAAAAAAGGCTCTAACTGTCTTCACAGATGCGTCCAGGAGGTCCCACAAGTCTGTTATGACTTGGAAGGATCCTCAAACCCAGCAGTGGGAGACGGACATTGCTGAAGTGGAAGGGTCACCTCAGGTTGCTGAATTGGCTGCAGTTGTTAGGGCTTTTGAAAGGTTCTCAGAACCATTCAATCTGATTACAGACTCTGCATATGTGGCCGGAGTAGTATCCAGGGCAGATCAAGCAATACTGCAAGAAGTGTCTAACATCACACTTTTCAAATTGCTCTCAAAACTGGTAAAGTTAGTCACTCACCGAGAGCAACCTTTTTATGTGATGCACGTCAGGTCACACACTGACTTGCCAGGGTTTATCGCTGAAGGCAACAGAATGGCAGATGCTCTTGCTGCACCTGCAGTGATGGCCACTCTCCCAAATGTTTTTGAACAGGCAAAAATCAGCCACAAGCTTTTCCACCAAAATGCACCTGGCCTGGTTTGTCAGTTTAACATCACTCGAGAACAGGCCAAAGCGATTGTGGACTCCTGCCCAAATTGCCAACAACATGCACTCCCTACAGTGAGTACGGGAGCAAACCCAAGGGGACTGAACAGTTGTGAACTGTGGCAAACAGATGTAACACACATACAGTCTTTTGGATGGCAGAAATATGTTCACGTTTGTGTAGATACCTTTTCTGGAGCGGTCTATGCTTCTGCCCACACAGGAGAATCATCTATCGATGCCAATAAGCACCTCTTACAGGCATTTTCTTTCATGGGCACCCCCAAGGAGTTGAAAACTGATAATGGGCCTGTTTATAAATCCAAGGAATTCAGGAGCTTCCTGCAGCAATGGGGAGTAGAGCACAAAACTGGCATCCCCTACTCCCCTACAGGTCAAGCCATTGTAGAAAGAACTCACCGTGATATTAAAAGAGTCCTGGACCAACAACAACAGGTCCTGAAAGTGGAACCTCCCCACATCTGGTTATCCAGGGTGCTATTCACAATCAATTTTCTGAATTGTTCCTTTGACAGCCTGAATCCACCCATCGAATGCCACTTTGGGGGGAGCAGTCATAGGTTGATGAAAGAAAAGCCTCCGGTTTTACTAAAAGACCCTGAGACTTGGAAAACGGTGGGACCTTACAAATTGGTTACTTGGGGACGTGGATAGGCCTGTGTGTCCACTCCCTCTGGTTTAAAGTGGGTTCCTTCCAAATGGGTAAAGCCCTATGTCCCCAAGGTCTCAGAGAAATCTACAGAAGCGCCCCAGGTTGCTCATGCTGCCTGGAGAAGAAAACGCCGCACGCATTTTCTGGAAGAAATTCCATTTAAGCCTCCTATCTGGAATAGTTTGTAATATATGTTTGTCTTTAGTTTCCTTTTACCAGTTTAGATCCCACTGTTTGTGTGTAGCCTCGAGACGCCATGAGACCGAGCCTGCTCCTTGTCCTACTCGTGATCATACCACCTGCAATCTCCTGCATAGTTCCTCAGCCCAAAGCACGTATGGACTACCTTGACAAAAGCTCTCGGACATCAACAGAGAACCTGATGACTGGCTGAGTGGACTGTTCAAAGGCTGGGGACTCGGGCTGCTTGGGATCTATTCTGAAAACTGTGTTTTTAGTACTGTTTATTTTAGTTATAGTTATTGTAGTTGTTAGCATTGTTTTTGGATTAATCAAACGCATGGTTCTCAAGTTAATTTCAAGCTCATCTCCCCCTCCTGAAGTCTACCATTTGGAAGCCCTCAGTGCTCCAATGGATGACCTGGAAGCCTCAGTGGAAAACACTGACCCTCATGTAGAGGAAGAACCGATTTATCAGCCATGGCTTGGCAAGCATTCTGCACCACAAAACCAGTCGTCTTCTTTTTAAACAAAACTAGGGGGAGATGTTGCAGTGTGTTGCAATTTCCTGTTTTACTTCCCAGTCCCCTCCCGGGTGTGGCACTACCCCTCTCCCTTCCCCCTCACCCCCTTGCTGAGTGAGTTCTGTCAATCAGGCTTAACATTCCAGCAAGGCATCGTGTGGTTGGTCAAGTTCAGAGGATGCAATTCAGGCCTGGGGGTCATTGGCCTGTCTAGGTGTCCCTTGTCCCTTGAGACCCTCCTCCTCCCACCTGGTTGGTGCTCACCTGTCCCTTCCTCTCCCCCTGTCCCTGGGCTTAAATTGAGCCTGGACCATGTGCTCAGTATTCTGTTGGAGCTGTTACCTGAGACTCAGACCTCTGTGACCATGCAATAAACTCTGGATATTAACCCTCTGGCAGAATCCGCTCTCTTTTCCTCTTCACCATTGCCTGAAGCCTTCTCACCTGAGGTAAACTGAGTTTCTACAAGCCTGGACTTGTTTCAGCTCCCAGCTGCAACCACCAGCCAGCCAAAGTGTCTCTGAGGTGAAATACCACAGTTGCCACCTTTGGCCTGCAGCAAGGGTCAGACAAGCCCAGGCACAATCTACCTGGTAATACTGGGACTCATATTCCAATACTCCTCCCTCCCTTAGCTTTTATATCTGAGCTGACATCATATGGTATGGAATATCCCTTTGATTAATTTGGGTCAGCTGGCCTAGCTGTGTCCCCTCCCAGAATCTTGCTCACACTCAGCCCCTTGATGGGGGGGAATGTTAGAGACAGTGCTGATGCTGTGCCAGCGCTGCTCAGCAGTAGCCAAAACACTGGTGTGTTATCAGCATCTTTCCAGCTCCCAGTGCAAGGCACAGCACTGGGAGGGCTGCTGTGGGGAAATTAACACCAGCTCAGCCAGACCTGATACAACTATGAATCTTGATAAAGGTTGCAAGGGCTTTGGGGGACGTAGAATGCAGATATGTCTCTGCTGAGGATAGCTTAAGAAGTAATGACTTGAATAGCAGGAAAAAAGGCTTCTGTTAGACTTTATGGAAGAAACGTTTATAGTGATGTAAGAATAGTTCAAAACAGGGACATGTTTCAGGACAAAGTGATAGTTGTTGGTCTAACTTAAATTGGAAAGACAATGAAGAATCAATCAAACTGATGTTTAGCGACCAAGCTGATCATCAAGAGTTTAAGCATATCAAATCTTGTTCGGCAGCAGAGTGGTCTTGCTGAAAACCCATTCTCACTTTTTGTGATTTATTTTCAATTTATGAAAACTATCTTCCTAAGACTGTGTCCTAGAGTCATCATATATTTGCTAGATCATAAAAACAGAGCTCATGCTCATAGTGAAAATGCTTTTATATTAAAATACACTCTAGAACAAACTTGCCGGTAACATCAGAAAGGTAGCATCTGTAAGAGTATGTATGAAGCCTGGTTAAGCATGGCAATGTTAACGTAAAGCTGGGTAGGCTGTTTATTCCAAAATGCAGTTTAGAAAAAAATAATCTTTGTCCTTTCCTGATCTGCTGTGTGTTTCCCAATTTAATTATGGATAGAGTATTTGTGCCTTTTAGAAGTTAGTGAGTAAATAAGGTTTAAAAATGATAATATACAATTTTCCCATGTTTAATTGCCTGACCAATAATATGTACAATCAGATGTGACAGTGTTTTCTTCACTTCAGTGGTGTGGAGATTAATATCTTCAGTAGTTGTTTCTTTTGGTAGCATTTAACTGCAAATCTATTAAATTGGATCTAAAAAGATATCTATGTTTTTGTTATTGTTTTTTATCAAAATTAACTGGAAGAATTAGGCCTAAAAGAGTTTATTTTATGGGCTTATTGAAATATACAGGTATTCTGCTGCTGACTGCACTCTTCAATATTCTTTTGGTTTGGCCCAAGCTTTCTTTGTCACTTTGGAGAAAAGGGATTGACTTATCTGACTCAGCAAAACTGTCAAAAACCTTTTTAGAGTGTTTAGTTGGAGATCTGAGGGAACATGGTGTCTTGGTTTAAAAGACAGGTGTCTGCCAAAGAAGGCAGGAACCTCCCTTGGAATAGAAAATGTCATCCCCTTCCCTCCAAATTATCATAACTTTGAAATTACAGGGCTTTCAGGCAAAGATATGGGAAAAGGAATAAGAGTTCTTTACTATTATGTATATGCATAACAAGGCAAACAACCAGAATGGCAGCAAAAACAAACAAAACCAGAAACCCAGTAACAGCCTTCTCTCAGCTGTTGAGCTCTTTCCCCTTTGATGTAGTTACGGTCACAGCCGGAAAGGGCAATGGTGGCTCCCGGTGGGCAGGGCAGATGTGATGGTTCCCCCATGGCTGCAGGGGGCGCCGTTTTAGGGAGCCTTTTCCCTTTTCTTTGTTTTATTGTCTCTTTTTGTCCACTGGTTGGAACCTGTGTCTGCCCGATCACACCAGAAGAAACAAAGCAAGGCTGCCTCCCTCACTCGAAATCCTCTGAGGTGCCAGCAGCGAGGTGTTAATTCCCAGGCTTTGGACCATAATTGTGAAAAGCGCCAATCCCTTGTTTTAAAATTTTTAAAGTTTAATAGTAATAAAATAGTTATAAAAATAGTAATACAAATTAGAGCAATAAGAATTTGGACAATCAGAGTTAGGACAATAAAGGACAATAAAAAAGCAAAGAATTACGAACATTTGGATGCTTTCCTCTTGAAAGCATGGGTTGCTAAAAAAGGATTAACTCTTAAAAGCAATAGCCTGTTGCATATTCATATATCTCATACATTATGCAAAAGTTCTTTTCAAACAAAGGGTGTTTTCTGGTTATTGTCAGCTACCCCCCCTCATGTTGTAAATCAGTCATCTCGGTCCCCACTAAGTCTGGTTCTTCCCAATAAGGAGGCAATAATTTTTCTCTTGGGCATTTTTGTGTCTTGTTGCTGTTATCTCTGTGCAAAGAATTTCTTGAGCTAGTTAGAAACAGTATCTTACATCGCATAGTTTCTATTTTCATATTATGTTATAGCCTAAAACTATATTTAACACACTACTGAAAAGGATTAATACAGTATAACTTTCTAACATAACACATATAATATTCATTTGAATATTTGTGAAAAGCCAATCATATAATATGCATTTTTCACAGCTGTATTAATCTCTTTTAAGTAGTGTGGTAAATATAGTTTTTAGGCTATAGCATAATATGAAAATAGAAATTATGCGATGTAAGATACTTTGTGTACTTAGTTCAAGGAATGGATAAGCGAATCAAGAAATTCTTCACATAGAGATAACAGCACCAAGACACCAAAATCCAAAGAGAAGAATTATTGCCTCCTTATCGGAAAAAGCCAGACTTTGTGGGGACCAAAGCAATTGATTTACAAGATGAAGGGGGAGAAGCTGACAATAAACAGAAAAATCCCTAGTTTGAAAGGAATGTTTGCATCATGTATGAGATATATGAATATGCAACAGGCTATTGCTTTTAAGGGTTAATCCTTTGTTAAGAAAAGTGTGTTCTGTGGCAGAGCAAAATGCCCAGACATCCGTAATTCTTTGATTTTTATTGTCCTTTTTTTGTCCTAACTTTGATTGTTCAAATTCTTATTGCCCTAGTTTTTATTACTATTTTTATTACTATTTTATTACTATTAAACTTTTAAAATTTTAACACAAGTGATTGGCGTTTTTCACATCTTCTAGTATCAATAGCTCTGTTGGTACTTTCTAAAAATCTCATGGTTCTTTTGCTTGGAGATAAGAACTGCATCTGAGGGAAGGAGAAACAAAGAATTCTTGCTGTAGTCTGTTCACATTTAATTTGCTATTAATTTAGCACCACTAGTGTAAGTTCACCTGTAAAAATACATGCTTTTCTGTTTCTATACCATTGCTGAGCATGATTAATCAGTAAAAGTGATCTTGGTTCCTGTTAGAAAGAAAAGCCATTTTTGATGGTTCTGTGACTAGAAATTTATTTATTTAACTAGTCTGACACAATTGTATTATTTAGAAAATTTCTCTGGAATTTCTTTTGAAGTTAATTTAGAGGAGAGTCTTGGATGATTTCAGTAGAGTAATTTATAACAAGTTAAACAGCTATTTTAAAACTTGTCTCTATTAAATAATAGTGGATTTTGTGCATCTTACCTTATAGTTTAACTCTGGTATCAGAAGTACCTAAAAACTTTTGTATGAGCTCACTACATAAAAAAGAACCCACAAGTTAGTTAAGTAGTACAGTTAAATGCTTATTTTGAAAAACACGTTCACTCTCCTGTGAAAATTTAAAAAGTTTATTAAAGGACGATGGGAAACAAGGATCATAAAGCAAAGGTTATTATGGCCAGATGCATCTTGGCACTTAGCCAAGACCACTCCTTCACCATTTGGCATACCCCTTAAATACCTTTTCCCTTATATCAGCCTGTTGGGTATTCATAGACCCTTATGCATATCCATAAACTAGTTTACATTTTCCAGGAACTATTTTACATGGCTCCTCCTTGGGTCCACCTTTTTAGAACATGAGTGTTTCTTGACTGTGGTTTTGGCTCCTTCTCCTTATCACTTCCAGTTTGGGCCTTGGTCCATGCTTTCTTCAGATGGTGAGTGCTGATAGTTGGCATATCTGTAGCAGGTGTCCTCATCCTGTGTTCATTGGATGCTATCCCATCCAAGCAGGCATTTTAACACAAGCATAGCTATTTCACTACTATTTCTAAGCTTAATTAACAGTAGAAATACAAACAATATCTTTATAACAAAGTTACTTTAACATCACACATATAAAATCCTTTTTAATATTTGTGAAAAGCCAACAATATAATATGTATCTATAACACTTATGAGACTGGTATACTTCCTTTTGGCAGTTGGAACATTTTTCTCTGATACTGGAAGTCTGCAGTAGCATACTTCAGGCCAGAATAGAACAGTAATTATGTCAGGTTCAGATGACTCAGCTCTTACTAAAATTTACTCAAATTACAGCAGCTTTCAATTAAAGTGAACTACATCTGTGCTCACTCTTGTAAATACATATTATGTTGCTGGCTTTTCACAAATATTAGGATGAATGTTATATGTATAATGTTAAAATAACTTTGCTTTTATTTCTGCTATTAACAAAAACTTAGTAGTAGTGGTAGCTGATACAGTTATGAGTGAACTGTCTGTTTGGTTGGGATGACATCCAGCGAACATGTAATGAGGACCCTGCTATTGATATGCCAACTATCAGCATCTGCCATCTGAAAAAAGTATGGACCAAGGCCCAAAGTGGAAGTGATAAGGAGAAGGAGCCAAAACCACAGTCAAGAAACACTCATGTTCTAAAAAGGTGGACCCAAGGAGGAGCCATGTAAAATAGTTCCTGGAAAATGTAAACTAGTTTATGGATATGCATAAGGGTCTATGAATATGCAACAGGCTGATATAAGGGAAAAGGTATTTAAGGGGTATCCCAAATGGTGAAGGAGTGATCTTGGCTGAGTGCCAAGACGCACCCACTTTGCTTTATTGTCTTTGTCTCCTATTGTCCTTTATTAAACTGTTTAAATTTTCACAGGAGAGTGAATGTGTTTTTCACACTCACTGACTAACAGATTTGCATTCTGTTGTGCAGAGATTTGGAATATGTCTGTATTTGGGTCTCCCTGTAAAATGCATGTGGAGGTTAATTGTTTTCACCAGCTGAATTTCTAAGTGTGTATATCATACTTAAGATATTTTTGAGTCATTGACAGTTTTTCACTATCTAGCTGCAGAGCATGATTCTATGATATCCTTTTAATTCAGGCAGCTTCATCTATTTCTTTCTGTGCTGTTGCTCACCTTCAAGTAATATAGTTTGCATTATCTTGCATTCTCTTGCTTACTGAGAGATGTTTTCTCACCTGTGGAGAGAGTATGGGATAAGAAAAGTACTCTTAGGTTTTATCTTAAACTATTATTTTCTCCTGCTCATTTTCAAGCTAGAGAATTTAAATGGATTTTAACAGTATTTCTGGACATGTAAACACTATTTTCATTAAATCAAGAGCAAATATGGGGCATGTGGTGGTTCTGAGCAGCTAGTCTTTTATTAGGGAACTATAATATGGCCTCTAAGATTAACTTATAGGGACTAATTTGAAAAATCAGCTTCTTCTAGGAAGCTAATGAAATAGCTCCTGCAACAGTTTATATTGAGTGGCATCACGCAGCACTTACAGGATGTAGATCTGATGCGATAGAGGTCGGATCTAGGTTCACCCAGCGCCGACCCTGGGCTCAACGCTCTCTCTTTGGCTGTGGTGGTTTTGAGGACTGTATTTTGGTTGCGGAAAAAGATAAATAAAATCTTTTTGCATTTTCGATAATTTGGCTTCTCGATTGATCATTTATAACAACATGGATGAGGGTATTGAGTCTTTCATTAGTAAATTTGCAGATGACACTAAGATAGGAGCATGTGTTGATCTGTTGGAAGGTAGAAGGGCTCTGCAGAGAGACTTGGAATGGTTGCATGGATGGGCAGAGTCCATTAAGATGAAGTTTAATAAGTCCAAGTGCCAAGTCCTGCATTTTGGCCACAATAACTCCCTGCAGCATTTTAGGCTGGGAATGGTGTGGCTGGACAGTGCCCAGGCAGAAAGGGACCTGGGGGTACTTGTTGCCAGCTGACTGAACAGAAGCCAGCAGTGTGCCTCGGAGGCCAAGAAGGCCAAAGGCATCCTGACCTGTATCAGGAATAGTGGGGCCAGCAGGACCAGAGAAGTCATTCTTGCCCTGTACTTGGCACTGGTGAGGCTGCACCTTGAGTACTGTGTCCAGTTCTGGGCCCCTCAGTTTAGGAAGGATGTTGAGACACTTGAGCATGACCAGAGGAAGGCAACAAGGCTGGTGAAGGGCTTAGAACACAAGCCCTATGAGGAATGTCCAAGGGAGCTGGGATTGTTTAGCCTGGAGAAAAGGAGACTCAGAGGTGACTTTATCATTCTCTACAACTTCCTGAAAGGTGGTTGTAGTCAGGTGGAGGTCGGTCTCTTTTTCCAAGCAGCAACCAACAGAACAAGAGGACACAGTCTTAAGCTGAGTCAAGGGAAGTTTAGGTTGGATGTTAGGAAAAAGTTTTTTACTGAAAGAGTGATAAAGTACGGGAATCATCTGCCCAGGGAGATGGAGGAGTCACCATCCCTGGATGAGTTTAAGAAAAGATTGAATGCGGCACTCAGTGCCATGGTTTAGTGGAGGTGTTAGGGTGTGGGTTGGACTCGATGATCTTGAAGGTCTCTTCCAACCTGGTGGTTCTGTGATTCTGTGATCTATTCTAGATAATACTAGAAAATATTTCTGAAAGGTAATTTTGTCATTACTTTCTGATCAGACCTTATAAAAGATGCTTCATCCCATTTATAAGAAGAAATAAAGGAGTGAATGTTACAGTTGTATTTTCATTATACCTGTGATATATTTGATTAGTGTGACACTTTGGTAATAAAAGTGTAGATGTGATGCTATAAATGAGATGAGGCTGGTTAAATTCTAAAACCAGATAGAATCATAGAATCATTAATGTCGCAGACATATTTTCATTAAAATCCTTTCATTAGGATTTTTCCTGCTGAAGCTGAGACGTTTCAGCAACAAAATGTAAACAATTGTTATCTGCTTCTGTGGAATGCAACAGGTCCATCCGTGATTGGTCTCCTGTGGTTGTTTAGATTTACTGACCACTCACAGCAGAGCTGGCTCTTGCTCTCTGCCGAGACAGAAATCTTTGTTATTCATTCTTTTCTATTTTATTCTTAGTTAGCCTTCGGAGAATTTTTTCCTTCTATTTCTTTTTAGTATAGTTATAATATATGTATATATCATAAAATAATAAATCAAACCTTTTGATCATGAAGTCAGCATTCTCGTCTCTTGCTTCACCTGCAAACCCCTGTGACCACGGTCGCACATTAAAGTTGGAAAGGACTTCCAAGATCAAGTCCAACCTTTGACTGAATACCCCCATGCCAACTAAACCATATTGTGAAGTGCCTCCTCTAGTCTACTTGTTTTTTGAGCACTTCCAGGGATGGTGACTCCACCACTGCCCTGGGGAGCCTGTTCTAATGCTTAACCACTCTTTGTTCCTGGCACAGCTTGAGGCTGTTTTCTCTTGTCCTGTCCCTTGTTCCCTGGGAGCAGAGCCCAACCCCCACCTGGCTCCACCCTTCTGTCAGGGAGTGGTAGAGAGTGAGAAGGTCCCCCTTGAGCTTCCTTCTCTCTAGGCTGAGCCCCTCCAGCTCCCTCAGCTGCTCCTCATAGGGCTTGTGTTCCAGCCCCTTCCCCGGCTCCATTGCCCTTCTTCTTGTACTGAGGGGCCCAGAACTGGACACAACACTCAAGGTGCCTCACCAGTGCCCAGTATAGAGGGACAATCATGTCCCTGGTCCTGCTGGCCACACTGTTTCCAATACAGGCCAGGATGCCATTGGCCTTCTTGCCCACCTGGGTACATGCTGGCTCATGATAAAGATGTCTGAAAAAATACTAGAAAACAAAATGGAAGTAATGATCAAAACACCACAAGAGTAATCTTCTTTTAAGATAAACATCTGAAAAGTGCTCATTTCTTGATTTGTTCTCATTACAGGGACTTGCCATGATTTGCTGAAGCCTTGTTTCATTGATTCAGAGATTGGACCTAAGTGTCGCAGCATGACTTTGCTCCAGCCTGGCTTAATTTTCCTACTCCGCCACCAACAAAGGTATGTTCTTTGCTCTTCCTTTTAAAATAAGCAGTATTGTTATTAGAGAGGTCTAAATGTCATAACTTCGATCAGTAAAAATACAAATCTTTTTATGAAAATGTGAAGGGTGATAACAGATGTTATCTAGCAAGTCTTGCTGTCATGATTTAAATAATTGGACCTTGGTTGTCAAGCTTGTACCTCCAGTAGGGGTTTTTCCTTGAGCATCTGATTTCATGGAAAGAAGTATGTGCCTGGACATGTTGTCAGAGCTATTGCTGGATTGTTTTGCAGAGAAAAGAAGAAACCTCACAACTTTATGAAAGTTGTAAAGCCCGGTATGCTTTTATTACGACGCGCGCGGGACGCAAGTCCCCCAACAAGGCATGCGTACCTCTGAAGACCTCGGGTCTTCTTTTATCCCCCTTCCAAATGCATATGCATACAGTTTCACAATAAGTTCATACATATTCATTCCGTGTGACATTTAGCACCAGTTCTTCTTTATAAAAGGAATTTCTAGGTCGGGGCAAATTGACCTCGTGGTCTTTTCTGTTTTTCTTTCTCTGTCTCCTTGCTGTCGGCATGCGAGATTTTCCTTCAGCTTTGGCCTCACAGACTTTTCACCTTTCTTAGACACTTCACCTAATTCAGAATGGATCTTTACTCTGTCTCAGGATTAAGGTTGCTTTCATTGGGAATTTAAAATAAATTATAATATTTTGTACTAGAACAAATGAGACAGAGGCATGTGCTTAATGTTCTTGCTTCTGATTTTGCTCTGTCCTATACATTTTACAGAAGTGTTATTCTATCATCCAAGTGATAAAAAAATGCTTTTGAAATAGACCTTCTGAAATAGCTCCTCAGTTGCTATCAGGATGCTTGTTGCTACTGGTAGCATGTGGCACTTTTAAATAGTTATGCATTCTCACTGTGGTGGTTTCATCTAGACTACTTTTACTCTATGCAATGAGACAGGTTGGAAACAAGAAATAGAAATCTGAATTGTTAGGATTTGTAAGTATTCTTGGGAATCTTGAATATATCTATCTCATAAATGTTTCTTTTTTGGGGCTATCCTACTCTCTTAATTTGCGTGAATGCAGAAGCAGAAGCAGCACTGGATATTTCAAACTACTGTAATCTGTTTTATTTCTCCATTTGTAGAGATGTCTTCATTATATTATTTTGAATGCAATATCTATATCTGCAGCTATGAGAGTGGCATTGCCTTGCTTTAATGTATTTATGGAAGTTTCTTGCTGTCTTTCATGTCCATGGAAAATGTTTAGCCTTTACAAAGTTATGGAAATAGGCTTGTGCTATTGTTTAATGCACAGTCAACTGTCAGTATTAGTTGTGCTCCCACTGCTTTACTTTTATATATTTACACATGCACATGTATATGCATGCATTGAGTGTCCTTATTTGTTATATTGCTCTATTCAACTTCTAGGCTGATCTATCTAGCTTCTTTGTTTAGTGTAGTCTATAAGCAACTGTCAATTGCTGTTCTGGGAACATCAGGCCAATCTGTTCCAGGGTGGTTCCTGTGATCTATTTGTTTTCATTCTACTTGATTTCTGAGGTATTCAGCTCTTCTGATCTTCTTTTTCCAATTTAATACATTTTCAATCAGAAAAGTAATTAGAGCTTAGTTTAACATGATGTCACAATTGAAAAACAATCTTTTTCCACATTTTTCAAGAATCTGCTGGAAGAGCTTTAACTGTATACTTAAAGAGTCAATATAGCCAGATAAAAAAAGTTCTAGCCTTACCCCAGTACTACTCAAATATATCTGGGGTGTGGGTTGTATTTGTCACTTTATTCCTCATTTGTTGAAAATTTCATTGCAAGTATATGCTGTGGATCCTGTTCTCTTTCATGAATCTTCGCCTCAAGTTTAGATATACTTTTTTAATCTTGTAAAAACTCTGTAGTTGTATGCTTTCTCTATTATAGTCTTTGCAGTTCATTGTTTGAAATGCAGCTTTTTTCCTTGCATTGTCTTTTCCCTCAGTGATCAGCATTGTGTGATATAGAGCACATTTGAATATTAAATACTTGAAAAGTCTTTTTGGTCCTACCCAATGTGTAGTAGTTCCCAGTTTATGGAATAAAGCTAATCCTGTCATTCTTCTACAAGACAGGTCTCAAATAATGTGCTCTTTTGTTCCCTGTCCCCTCCGTTTCCTAGGATAGATGTTTATTTCTGCTTCCCATACCTCAACATGAAAGCTCCTGAAGAGAAGAGCAGGTTAAAGGGATGGAGATGAAGAAGAATGGGGTGAGGAAGGCAACATGTCTAATGCTTCATGTAAAATGTAGATGGGATGAGGCTACAGTATCAACAGCATTTAAACTTGAGAAGGAGAAACTGAACTCTGCCCAGTCAGCTTTTATTTCCCTGAAAGGCACTTGGTAGGAACTGCATTTGAGTTTAGTTTCCCCCTCAGTCCTGGGTACCTGAGGCTTTCCCGTACCTAGATAAAGGCTAGCATTAGAAAAATATGGTGCCAGGAAGCTAGGATTGTGAAAGAATTTTCTTAATGTGACTGATTACAACTTAAATGAAATCCATCTCATCTGTTGCTGATGATTTCTTCTTAAAGATAAGCTTTTATATCATCCCCCTGTCACTTATATGGCAAAATCAACTGAGATAGCTGGGTATCCATTGCTCAGTAGCTTTAGTTTGGGTCTGAAACGAATATATTTACAACAGTACAGTATTGCAGTTGAGCAGATGAAAATGGGAAAGCTTTGTGAGTAGTGAAGCCATCTTCACTATAGATGAAACTTTAAAAAAAATAATTGTTGTTAAATTTGTATGGGGAGAGGGCAGATTGGTAAATGCAGTAGTTTTTGCAAGTTTGCTGTTACTTCATGTTAAGCAATAAGACTTCTTATACTTCAAAAATTTCTGTTGCTTTCTTTCTTGGCTGGTTATATCAAGTCAGATAATTTCTCAACTTCCAGAAATTGCCAATAGATTTCCTGCTGATTTCAAGAAAGTTGATCAACGAATACCTCCATCATGCGAGGAAAATGCAAACTGCATGACCTTTGCATACAATTTAGAGACTTTAAATGCATTATATCAAATACAACTCAAACACTATATATGAAGTACTGTCAGTTATAGCTTGTGAAAATGTGCTTGTTATTCAAAGTTCATACCAAAAGAAGTTAAACTCCAAAGGCAACATTAGACAGTTGTTGTATGTAAATGAACACATGAAGTTAAATTCTAAAATTTCATCTATGTTCAACAGATCTGGAGCTTTCAGAAACTTTTGGCAGTTTATTCAAAGTTTGTTTATAAGGAATGAATTTTTGTTAACTATTTGGATCTTTTGATAATTTCTTGTGGTTTTCTATTTTTTCTCTCCAAGTTTGTCAAGGAAATAGTTAATAGGTCTCAAATTGAGAGGGAAATCCCTTTTCATTTGACTTCTATACAGTTTGGAAATACATATCTATTGCTTACTTGAGTCTGAATTTTAAGCAGTGGATTTGGAACGGTGCCTTGAGTTCCACTGGGGAAATTGTCAGTAGAACTTAGGTGTTATTTTTTGTGTGATTGTCTCAATGTATTTTCCAAAGTAGTTAAATCAATTACTGTAATTTCCTTTTTTTTCCTTCTCACTTTGACCAGTAGAGTACTTTGAATATTAATATGATTTGTTTAGACTTTAATGGATTATAACTGTGGCAATATACTTGGGGCTTTAATTTTTAAACATGCACCATTAATGCTATGCTTTTCTTTTTGTTCTTTTCTTTTTTTCCTGGCTGTTAGTCTGGAGAGAGAGCAAGCTTCAGGCAGCAAAGTTGATACTTTTGGTGCAGTGAAGTTTATATTCTCTGAAATCACTAAGCTTACTTTGCTCACACAGTACATTTCCACATTTATATACATTTATGTACTTATGGCGATTATGGCCCTGGGAAGTGTTGAATCTCTGTCACTGTTGAGTCAGGAATGGATGAATGAGTGACACATAGACTCTAGATCTCCAGAAGGCTAATAATCCAGTTTATTAGAAACCCATTCCTTTTTATACACTGTCTTGACACCGGCGGACTTGATTGGTCATTTAATCAACACACCATCACCATTGGCTAATTAAGAAAACACCCTTTGGTAAACACCTTATGAGAAACAACTGTTCAAAACACCAGCTGCAAGATTGTTTTCATTCTTTTTATCAGCCTTCTCAAAACTCCCCAGATCAATTCCTGGGAAAGTTTATCTGGCTTTCTCTCACTGACCAGGCTGTTGCAACCACAGATCTCTTGTGCATCTGCAATACAGTGGACATGTATGCAGTATGTGGTGGAAGGAAGAGGGCTTTATTTTATCTGCATCAAAGGTTGGCTATGTAGCAGGGAGGTACTAGGTAACAGCTTTCTGCTATCACGGGGTTTTGTGTGGCAGGTACAACAGTAAGGCTAAGCACTATTTTTGCAGAATGAAAATTTATTCTTTAATTTTTAAGGTGTAACAACGAAAGAAATGTTATAGCATTAAAATAGTAAAGCCAGCTAGAAGTATTAAGTAAGACAGCTGCTGTAAGTAATCCCATTAGGTATGAGTTGTAGTCAGGATATGTTTGGATTTTTGAGTGCTATTCTCAACATAAGGTTTTAGTTTAATATACCAGTGGGAAGTACTTTATAAAGATTGAATTCTCTAAAATTTCTACTATGTCTACTTTATAACCTGGTAATTTGAAGTGCATTTGTGAATCTGTACACTTTTGACCCTAGATTTTACTTGTATTTCATAACTAGTTGCATTTTCTTTATTATGTTGTAATGACAGGGCTAATAAACTGGGCCTTTTTTGGGTACAGCTGTCTGGTGGAAGCAACTCTCTGCTTTCTATGCAATACACATGTAGTCTCTACTCAAATAAAGATCACAGACTGCTTTCCTGCCTTCCAAAACTTGTCTTGTATTCTTTGTTATCTTTTTTTTCATTTTTTCTCTGCTGCAACATGTCACTTGTGCTCTCTTATGCTGGCAAACCAAAATAATTGCTTGGGATTTTTACATTGTGTCACAAGCATGGTCCTCAGCAGTGTTTCAGTGTCCTGGAGCAGAAGATACAGCTTCTGCTAGCATGGGAGATGATGACCTAACTGAACATATGCATACTTGAGGACTGCTGTATTGTCTGCTATTCACAGTCCTTTTAAAAATGGATTGTATATACCATGAATAACATACATATTACAGTTCTGATAATTCAGTTTTGTTATTAATCAGATATCTCTTGTTCTTCTTTACAGTCATCGCTGAACTTTGAGAAACATTTTGAAAAATTTTGGTGGACAAAAAAGCATTATGAAACAAATTACAGAAGACACAACTCTTCAGATGGGTTTGATCCTAACATTGGATGGCCTAGTGGAGGTATAATTTAGTTTCCCTTGAACATTTTAAATATGTTTGTTATTATTGTCCTATGACAAATGCTGCATTCTGTAGTAGAATAGAGGTAATAGAAAGATAGATCTTTTGGGAGATGATGTGATGTGGGATCTCAGCACCTCAGGACTGTGGTGCAGAGAGACCGAGACCACCCTTGGGGGGCTCGGGAGTCCTGGAATGTTGCCAGAAGTGTCTGGTGGCAGGACTTTGATCCTACACAGGAGATGACACCTGTATGAGGACTGGGAGGATTTTACTGGGGTGAATGGTGAAGGGATAAGTTAATTAAGGTGTAGAACACAGGGTTTAGGATTTCTGTACAGGGGGGTCTAGAGAAGTAAGATGGAGGAATTGGGGCGTGTCCTGTCCTTCTTCTTCTTCTTCTTGGCCTCCATCTTCTGTGGTGATGGTGGCACTTTGGGATTGGTCTTTACTAGAAGTGCACCGGTTAATAAGAGTAGAAGGTATTGGAGAAAAATCATAAATATTGTACACGTAACTTTGGGTATAAAGATAAGTGACCGCCCCAGGGGCTGGGGAGTGTGCCCATGGCTGACTTGCTGTGCAGACCTCTGTTGGGCTGAAAGAAAATCTTTTAGATAAACAATTAATAAACACTGAGACCGAAACAAGATCAGAAGTCTCTCCTCGTCCTTTGAAGCGCGGGCTGCCCAAGGCCACTCTGGGCCTTTCCAGGTCTTTGAAACAGCCGAGAAACCGAGCAAGTGGCATCCCTGAATCTCCGGACATAAAACAGCCGGGAGAAACAGAAAACCGACAAACATAAATCAACCTAAAATAAATCAGCTTAAATCAGAAAAGAGAAAAACATTGAAAATCTACAAGTGGCGTTCACTGCTTGGGCTACTCCCCACCAACCCTTTCGGGGGGGGATCAGCCCTGAAGAGCTGAAGGTCAAGAGCTGAAGAGCAAAGAGAGCAGCTCCAATCTAGGACGAGTTCTCAGGAGAGCACTGATAGCTCCTGAGGAGAGAAGCCTGAAGAAAAAAGAAGAAGGAAGAAAAAAAAAAACGGCCAGAAGAGTCTGCAAAAAACAGCAGTCACTGAGAATTACATCTCTCAGCTTCTGCCGAAGACAGTTCGTAGCAGAGCAGCCCGGATCGGAACCGGAAGGCGCCTCTGGATTCTTCTCCTGTGACCTGCTGGACAGAGACGGGAGGCTTCGGACAGCTCTGACGACAGATTCGGTGAGAAGGTCAAAATATAAGAACATAATTGCACACTCTCCCAAGAACAACGGGAAATTTTGTCCGCCTTACAAGGCGTGGCTCAAGCACACACAGAAGGGATCCCAAAGAAAGAATTAAAACAGTTATTGTTGTGGGCAAGGCTTAATTACCCACTGGCCGAAACATGCCTGCTATTCGAAGTGGGGTTTTGGCAGGAAATCAATAGGCACTGATATTTCTTAATGAAAAAATAAAAAAGACGAGACAGCGTTAAAGCTGCTCTCGCCGGCAAGGGTAATGCTGGAAAAGCATATCGGTTCAGTCGAAAAGACTGGGAGAGCAACGAAAAGTTGCTGCACCCTCAGCAGAAGGGTGGGGGAGCAAGGCTCCAAAGAAAAAAAAAAAAAAAAAAAAAAAAAAAAAAAATTATTTCTGGCCTTAAGAAGCCAGGGGGAAAGGGGCTCTCGAGAAAAGAGAGCAGGAAAAAATATTAAAGCCCTCGGTCCCAAAACCCAGAAACCCCAGGAAGCTCCTAAAGCGTCCTGAAACTCCGGAGAGTACAGGGGAGTCAGGATCGGAAGGGGGGGTGAAGGGGGACAGAGAAGGGATCGGGGGGGGGGGGGGGGGGGCGCTTCCTCGCAGGGGCACGGCGCGCGGTAGCGGCGGAGCCGGCGGGGAGCGCGGGAGAAGAGATACCGGGAGACACATGTCACGGTGCGGCTTTTGTCAGCACGGCGCCGGGGGGAGGCGGCCGTCCCGGAGACGCGCGCGGCGGGCAGAACTCGCAAAAACCCGCGGACAAATTCGGCTCGAATTGCGGGGCGGGGCGGGCCGTACACACCGGCGGGAGGAATGGACACAGAGACAGAGTCAGGGGCAGACCGAGGGAGGAGACCTGGGAGGTGGAACAAGGGAGAGAGTGACGTCAGCCCAGGAGAGACGGGGAGAGGCTCGGAGAGCACGCATGCGCAGAGAGTAGAGCGCGGGCGGGGGCGGGGCCGTGCTCGGGTTCCTATGTCCCAGCGGCTCCACACCCTCTTCAGACTTGGTACCTCTGGATGAAAACCCTCGGAGTCCCAGTCCCTTCCCTTCAAGGGAGACGTTCTGGTGTTCAAGCTCCATTTCCAGCTGAATTAAAAGCCAGGCAGGCACGGTCTCAAACGAGATCACGAACACGGCAGTTGACAGGACGAGGGGCAGTCGAGCCCATGCTGTCGTCCGACGTGGGGAGGCCGGTGACAGCGCCACCTAGTGTGGGGCAAGGCTTTCGCTTGTGTCTCCACAGATCGAGATCTGACGTGGGTGTCGGTACGACAGGTGAAACCATTTCGAGTGCGAGAACATGAAAACGCGGATCCGAGAAACAAGATCCAAGAAACAAAGAGACGAGTACTCAGACAGGAGTCGAGACTCAGACTGCACAAGACAACTCGGAAGAGAAATAAAAAGAAACTAAGGACTTTGGGGGAATTCTCTGTTAAGGTCCTGAATGAAAAGCGAACAATGATTTCACATAGAAGCGAAGCCATGAGTTTCATGATGCTTATCTGCATCATTCTTTCATTCATTGCAGTAAGCAATGGGGGTAATATACCTATTAGTCAGCAAAAGCAAAATGTATGGTAGAGTTCTTTGACATCTCTCCCATTTGGAGAGGAATTTTAAGGGTAGAGTTCTATGTTTTAATAATTCTACTAGTCCTCATACTTGTTATCCCATGAATATTTGCATGTTTAAAACACGCTATGAATTGGATAGCAAAAGAAGCTTTCCTGGTGCAAACAGAAGGGGGAGATGTGGGATCTCAGCACCTCAGGACTGTGGTGCAGAGAGACCGAGACCACCCTTGGGGGGCTCGGGAGTCCTGGAATGTTGCCAGAAGTGTCTGGTGGCAGGACTTTGATCCTACACAGGAGATGACACCTGTATGAGGACTGGGAGGATTTTACTGTGGTGAATGGTGAAGGGATAAGTTAATTAAGGTGTAGAACACAGGGTTTAGGATTTCTGTACAGGGGGGTCTAGAGAAGTAAGATGGAGGAATTGGGGCGTGTCCTGTCCTTCTTCTTCTTCTTCTTGGCCTCCATCTTCTGTGGTGATGGTGGCACTTTGGGATTGGTCTTTACTAGAAGTGCACCGGTTAATAAGAGTAGAAGGTATTGGAGAAAAATCATAAATATTGTACACGTAACTTTGGGTATAAAGATAAGTGACCGCCCCAGGGGCTGGGGAGTGTGCCCATGGCTGACTTGCTGTGCAGACCTCTGTTGGGCTGAAAGAAAATCTTTTAGATAAACAATTAATAAACACTGAGACCGAAACAAGATCAGAAGTCTCTCCTCGTCCTTTGAAGCGCGGGCTGCCCAAGGCCACTCTGGGCCTTTCCAGGTCTTTGAAACAGCCGAGAAACCGAGCAAGTAGCATCTCTGAGCTAAACCGGTCATAAATCAGCAAAGAGAAACAATGAAAATCGACAATGTGATGAGTAAGGGTTGGTTAAAGTAGTGTGATTGCAGATGTATTTCTCTTTTAAGTAGATGGTCAAGTTAATTCTCTAGCCAACAACACAAAAATGAGTAGCCAGAAAAGGGGTTTGACTTCTTCATGTTTGACTACTATTCTCTTTGTTTGGCACTGTTTTGAGATTCTTCCCTGTTGCTTATGTAAATGAAAACTAAGTTTACTAAACTGTAACATCCCAGAGTATAGAGCTGCTTGCTGAATTTCTCTACCAATTTTGCAGAAGTAGAATGTTCATTCAAAACCACTAGTAACTGTATTTCTTTAAAATGTAAAAATCTAAGGGCATGTTGGGAGAAAAGAGAAGAGTGGTTGGCGTTCACGAGGAAGAAATGGTACAGAAAATATAAATCATCATGGGGGATACCATGGTGGAGGTTTCCACACTTGTACCAGCACTTTGCACTGTGGAAAAGGCCAAGGACTGCATGAAAGCAGTTTATCTGATAATGAAACTGGGAAGAAGGAAGACAAGGAAGTACCCAAACAGTTTGAGGCTGAGGATTTTTTAATTTATTTGAAATTATAATAAAGAAGGTTTCATTGTTTCTGTGCCGTTTTGTCCATTGCAAGCTATTTCATGAGATTTTACCAGTTACAGATCATCATGTAAGGGATCACCCTTCCCAGAGGTAAAGGAATGTTAGTCATTTGTCCACTAACTCTTTTCTCTTTCTATATCCAGACTTGATAATTGTTTTTATTATTGTCACATACGTGTTAAAGTGAAACTATAATTGGGTTCTAAATTTACTGTGGCATGTGTATGCATTAAATTCTACACAAGTACCTTACTGGAAATCTGAAGTACTAACAAAATTATCTTTCTGCCACTGGTTGTTTGAGATCCCATGCTTCAACCTAAAATTGTAGCATGTAAGGTGAGCTTCCTCTTTGAAGAACCATACGTCACTGTGTTTTGCTTTCTTTGGACAGATCATATAATGGTATTGACTGCTGCTTGAGATGTTTTGTTGGAGAAGAGGAAACAAGTGAGTGTTGAATCTATTTGGGTTGCAGGGAGAAGTCTCAAATCTGTCTCCATTTGCAAACCTTTGACAACAGAGGTCATACTTTCAATATTATTGTGTTTCTATATTTCATTGGTCTCACAATTCAAGACTTGTAGTAAACCCCTCAGGTTTAGCCAGGGCCCCTTGGAGAATAGAATGCTGACACAGCGGCAAAGAAGTTTCCTGACTCCAGGGACATCCGCCTCGTACCCTATCCCTATAGCCATGTAAGGCAATATTGTGTTAACCCTACTGTTGGTCACTTATGGTCATTCTAACACCTTTGCCATTGGTCAGGATTGGATCCGGGCCAAGGGTATAAAAGTAGCATACTGTACCCCTACTAACTCAGAAGAAGAAGAGCTGAGATCCTTCATGGAACCCTGCAATAAAGCCATACTCGTGGAACAGCCAGCGTCTTCTGCCTCTCCTCTCTCTATCGTCTGCTGGAGCCTTAGGGCAAGGGAAAAAGCTACCTAGCAAGCAAGGCTGAAATCACAAGAGCTGCCTAATCACTAAGAGCTGAATATTCCCTGCTTGCTAGAGCTGACCCGCGGCCTTGGTCTGAGAGCGAGCTGGCTTCTGGCACCCTGTCCCCTTGGGGACTGAGCTCTGGGGCTGTAATAGCTTGCATAGGATAAGACCAAGTAAGGCTCATTTAAGTGGCTGCCCAACGTGTCGTCGGACCCTGGCCCCCAGGAGCAAAGCGTCACCGGAGCATCGGAGCCTTTCAGGGCCTCCTGTTATTGTCTGTTCGGGAAGCGTCTCTTTCTGCGAAAGGACTTTTCATTTTAGAAAATCCTCTCTGCGGAAGGCTCAATTCGACCCTTAACATACATCTGGACGAGATAAAGTCTGAGGAGAATTGAGGAGCAGACACCCTTCCACAGACCCCTGACCCCAAAGGACGTAAGTATTACTTAAGATTGAGGGCATACCTTTGGGTGCTCTAAAAAACCTTTTTCATTTTTTTTCTTTTTTTTCTCGTTTTTCTGTGGAAAGGGCTTGAAAAATCATGGGTACTTGTTTAAGCACCCTAAGACTAACCACACTTGAGAGAGAGTTATATTTAACCATTGTAGAAACCTTATCTGTTAACAATTTTACTTTTTCTAAAGGTAGTCTGTCAAAAAAGACTCTTAAAAAATTTGTAACTTGGCTTGTGCTGCATTTCCCTGAAACTGATAAGACCACAATTACTGAAAATTCTTTCTGGGATGCAGTTGGAAACACCATTTATGTGTCTCAAACCAAACAGGACTTTTCTGTTACTAACTTCTTACGTTTATTTCATATAATAACAAAAACGATTGAAAAATCGAACTCTGAAAAAAGTTCCAAACTAACAGATCTTTCCTCTTCATATGCTAATTGCGCTGATAAGATAACAGAGGAATGTGGCTTGCATGCCACACAGTCACTGGGCGCTGCAGTGCTTCCTGCAGATAGCACCCCGCAGGCAGAAGCCAAGCAGTCCCCCCCACATTCCCCCTCCTCGCGGGACCCTCGCTGCCCAACTCCCCATTTCCTGCAGCCCCCCAGCCCCCCGGCCCCGCTTCCTTCCCACGTCCGGTCCTGGGGGTCCCACTCCCTGCCCCTACCACCGTACCCTCCGCTGCGACCACCCCTTCCCCTGCGCTGCTCTACCCCCTCCTCCCTCCCCCCGCGCCCGTGCTGCCGTTGCCGCCTCCTGTCATCGGGATCGCGGTCCCCCCCACCCCCACACCGCCATTCCCCGCCCCCGCTTGCTCCGTCGCGGTACCCCCCGCTCCCGCTGCTGCCCCTGCCCTGCCCCCTGCTCCCCCCGCCGCGCTCGCCGCGTTCCCCGGTCCCGTTATCGCTGCCACCCTGAGACAGAGTAAAGATCCATTCTGAATTAGTTGAAGTGTCTAAGAAAGGTGAAAAGTCTGTGAGGCCAAAGCTGAAGGAAAATCTCGCATGCCGAGACAGCAAGGAGACAGAGAAAGAAAAACAGAAAAGACCACAAGGTCGATTTGCCCCCGACTTAGAAATTCCTTTGATAAAGAAGAACTGGTGCTAAATGTCACACGGAATGAATATGTATGAACTTATTGTGAAACTGTATGCATATGCATTTGGAAGGGGGATAAAAGAAGACCCGAGGTCTTCAGAGGTATGCATGCCTAGTTGGGGGACTTGCGTCCAGCGCGCGTCGTAAATAAAGGCATACCGGGCTTTACACCTTTTACAAAGTTGTGAGGTTTCTTCTTTTCTCTGCAAAACATTATGGCGAGCAGGGGCAGGGGGGATAGACGAACCTCCAAGGCGCACCCTAGGAATTTTTCCTGGTGGGGCTCCGCTCGTCTCAACTTGCCACCTGCGAGGACAGACAACGACCTGCTGGCCTGCGGAGGAAGATACGGTATGTACTGAGGGGCCCCCGGGGGAGGGAAAGGAGAGCAAGGGAGTAAACCACCCAGAGACATCTGGGTTCCGCTGATAGAGCAGCTGTATTAGAGATGGGGTTCATCGTTCTGATAGAGCAGACCACAAGCGGTTCTGGGGGTGAGCCGGGTGAACCCGTGTATGTGTGTGTTGGGGGTTCATTGTTCTGATGGAGCAGAACCGCTGAGCCTGTGTGTTTTGTTTGTGTGTGTGTGTGATGTCCGGACACTGTGTTGCTGTATGGTTAATGTGTGCATTGTGTGGTCAGTGCACTGTGTTTCTAATCGTGCAAGTGTATAAGTGTATGGTGTATAAAAGAGAATAAATCTACAGTGCCCTACAGTGCGGGGGGCGGTGAGTACTACCCGTGTTTGAAGCAGCCGAGTGAGGCCTGAGGCGCCGGCTGCAGCAGGCTGTGGGGGCAGGGACAGAAGTGCCCCGCAGAGAAGCGAGTGGAACAATGTCAGTGATGGTATTTATCGTGTTTAAATGTAGTGATTTGTGTAGATTTGGTACATTTTAACCGTGAGTATGAGCTCAGAGAGTTCCTTTGCCTTGGATGTTTGGACTTGATCTCTAGACTGTATGCTGTTATTCTGATTGTGTCCAGGAAAAATCGATGTGAGTAAATGCCGAATTATGGTATGCTGTGTTGTGTTGAGAAAAGTGAGCACTTTGAGAAATATGCCCTTTCCCAGTGATGTTGTGTGGTGACTTGGTGATTTTCTTCCGCTGCATTGTGGTAATTTGATTCTCAGATTGTATAGTAGTGTTTGTGGAGATTTTAAGATTTTGTTGCAACAAGAGTAGCATTTTACATAGGAGAACTATAGTACGGTGATTTATGCTTAACTACGATAAAGCGAGTTAAAGGAATTCCAAGAATTCTCCCCCTCACAGCAATTCAAGCCTTGGCTCTAGTGAATTTGAGATAAAGGGGGGGTGCGGGTGCGTGTGTCCGTGTCTGTGGGCATATCAGAGTTTCGGCTGTGACTAGCAACAGCCTTTTTACAAAGCAGTAAAAGAAGTGTAAGTAGGCACAGTGCTTAATTAGATTGTGCAAGAAGAGAACTAGAAAAGACTGATATTTTGTTTGATCAGAACATAGTGTCTATGTCACGTTTTTGATTAGCATGCCGTGTGAGGTGACAGTGGCTGTCCCTTGGGCACAGGGACAGCTCTGGCTGCCCCGTCTCCCCAGGGAACACAGAAATGGCCTGTGAGCAAAAGCTGGATGTGCAGGTATTATTGCAGTGCGGTGTTTATGAGAAACACTGGTATTGCTGTTTTGCGGTCAGGGCACATGTCCCGAGTGTAAATTAGAGGTTTCTGGTAAAGCGGATTCAGAACCTAAGGTCTTAGAGCTTGTGTGTGGGAACCACATCTGATACCTGCCACCTGGAGCTGTGTGTATAGGAGGAAAGTTGAGAAACTACTGTGAAGGTCTGTAAAAAGGTATTACTGCGCCTGAGTGGGCGCTGGTGGCAAGAGAGAGACGGTGAATCTTGTTTCTTGAATCAGAAGGCTTGATTTATTAAGATATTATATATAATACATTATGACTATACTAATAGAATATAGAGAGAGGTTTGCAGAGCTGCTAGGCTAGCTAAGAATAGATAGAATCAATAACAAAGTTGTGTTCAAGGACTCAGTCCCCCTAGCTTGCACTGGTGATTGGCCCTTAATTATAAACATAGGAAATGAGCAAATCAAGGTGTCCCTGTTGCATTCCACAGCATCGGATAATAATTGTTTACGTTGTCTTCTGAGGCCTCTGGCCTCCAGAAGACGCAGAAATCCGAAAAAAAGGATTTCTGTGGAGAAATGTCTGCGACAAAAAGGTTTGAGTGGAAGCGAGATAGGGCAAGGAGAAATAAATAATGAGAACTGACCAGAGCAAAGAGGTTCCTAAATTAGCCCCTTTTGGGAGGGGCTCACTGAAAGAAGGCTGCCAGTAGGAGCAGCTCAGAAAATAAAAACATTTATAATACTTCATTGCTTTTAGTACTGTTTTAAAATAGGAGGATAAATGGGATAGAGTTTTTGTATGCTAAAATGTTTTTTGTTTTAAGAAATCACCCCGAATGGCAAAGAGACTGTAAGATCAGACTGCCCTCTGGTCTTGGCCCTTGAAAAAGGAAAACAAGGCAAAGAGAAAGCAAATCAAACATGTTGTTCAGCATGCAGCATAAGACAGCAACGTATGAAATCAGGCAAGTATTATCATGCTGAAATGCAAAGCAATCACAGTTCACAAAATGAGTACATATGATTTGCTAAAGGCTCCTCCCAAGGTAAGGGAGGAAGGGTAAAAATGACCTCCCCAAAAGGGAAGAATTTTTGTCGGCACAAGGGCCATATATTCAGTTTTAAATAAAGCTTTAGTACCTGTGGAGAATGTTTATGTTGCAGTGTGGGGAACAACTGAACAACTGGCCAGTCTGAGAAGGCATACTTGTGCAAACCTTTAAAGTAATATGTGCACTATGTGTACCTAAAAGCTTTTGTACAATTCGCTCAATTTGCTAAACATTCTCAAATGAGAAAGGTTACTCTGGAGGCAAATGATATAAAGATGTTAGGCTTAACATTAACAGACACTGAAATTAAGAAAGACATTAGTAAGGAGATATTAGAATAAGTAAACAAATGTTTTCAAGGGAATGGGCCTCTGCTGTACCAGGGAGACTGAAAGATGCTCCCCCATGAGCATCAAGCTTAAGGAAAGAACACAACTAGTGAGAACTGAGTAGTACCCTCAAAAGGAAGATAAGGAAGGAATCAGCCCAATAACTGATAGTACTGGATTAAGGGCTGTTAATAAGATAACACAGAATTTATACCCTGTGGTAGCAAATCCATATACCTTACTAACTTGTTTAACACCTGAGCTAACCTGGTTCACTGTTTTAGGCCTAAGAGATGCCTCCTTTTGCCTCCCTATCCACAAAGCCAGCCAGAAAATTTTTGCATTCAAACACAAGCTCACATAGTCCATGTGCCTGAAGGCTTCAAGATTCCCCACTCCGATTGGAGAACAGCTTGCAAAGACCCAGAGTCCTGGGAAGGTCCACAAGAGGAAAGGAGGCTGTTGCAGTACGTGGACAATCTTCTAGTAGCCACTCGGACGAGGGAAGCAAGAGAAGCCTGGACGGTAAGCCTTTCGAATTTCCTAGGACTCCAAGGACGCAGAGTCTTAAAGAAAAAGGCACAGGTAGTGAAACAGAAGGTAATCTACCTGGGGTAAGAAGTGTGTGCTGAGCAGCAGACTTTAAGGCAGGGAAGCCGTATGCCAAACCCTGAAACCCCAGACAACGAAAGAACTCCGAACCTTCTTAGGCATGGCAGGGTAGTGCCAGCTGTGGGTTTATAATTATGGACTGTTCGCCAGACCCCTCTATGCTCTTATTGCCAATGGAAACAGAGATCTCCAGTGGACACAAGACACCACACGGGCCTTTCGCCAGCTAGAGAGAGTGCCCTCATGTCGGCTCCAGCTTTGAAACTTCCAGATGTAAGTAAACCATTCTTTCTATTTTTCCACGCAAGAAATTGCCCAGGGAATATTGGCTCAGGACTTGGACCCTTACTGAAGGGCAGTTGCTTACTTCTCTAAGCAACTAGATGCAACAGCCAAAGGATGGCCAGGTTGCCTCAGAGCTCTAGCAGCAGTTGTGCTGACTATTCAAGAGGCATGCAAGTTTACCCTGGGACAAAAATGACTGTGCTAGTGTCCAACACAGTGTCCGCAGCATTGGAAGTAAAGGGTGGCCACTGGCTCTCACCACAGAGGTTTCTGAAATGCCAGGCCATCATGGTAGAGCAAGATGATGTAGAGATAGTGGTGACTAATATTGTCAACCCAGCTTCTTTTCTCAGTGGAATCAAGGAGAAGCAGTACACCATAGTTGCCTAGAGACCACTGAAGCTACCTACTCCAGCCGCCCAGACTTAAGGGACACTCCTCCGGACGATGCAGAGACCTGGTTCACTGACAGGAAAGCGACATTGCAAAGTTCATGGTGACTACCTGCAGAGAGGTAATCGAGTCTGGACCCTTACCAACAAGTACCTCTGCGCAGAAGGCTGAGATAATTGCCCTGACTCATGCCCTGGAAAGGGCAAAAGGGAGGAGAATAACCATCTACACAGACTCAAGGTATGCATTTGGAGTCATACATGCACATGGAGCCATCTGGAAGGAGAGGGGACTGCTGACCTCACAGGGATAGAAGAGACAATCCAGCTGCTGGAAGCAGTTCAGCTACCTGAAAAAGCATATTAAGGCACACCAGAGAGTGAGCTTAAAATTGGAGGGAAGAAATGAGCTGGCAGATGGAGAGGCAAAGAAAGCAGCAAAGGGTGAGGTACAGATTTTCCTCGAAGGTAAGCCATAATACAAAAATACTAATCAAAGGAGACGTAAAACTGCAAGGGGTGGGCTACCATTGAAAGAGAGCTAGCAATCCCTTTCCATTTTCGTGGTTACTAGTGAAGGAAGGGCACTAGAAAACACACTAGGGCCTAACTACTTAAAAGCCTTTTATAGAGTGTGGCTCCTTTCTCAAAATGACCAAGGCTTTGAGTGATACAGAGTGCATTGAAATGAAGTGTTGACTTTGAAGTAGTAATTTCCACAGGCTTTCTAGAACACACATCTGATTGAAACAATCGTTGTCAAGAATTTATATGCCACTATCACTCAGGTAAGCCGACAATGTGATCCTTGCCTCCAGACTAACCCCAAAATACCCCCCGGCCAAAACTCGGTCAGACTGGGAGAGGCCATGGGCCTGTACAGCAGTGGCAAATTAACTTTTCAGAACTCCCAAGCAAAGGGGGGGTATCAGTATTTACTGGTATTGATAGATACATTTTCAGGGTGGCCAGAAACATTCCCCACCAGAACTGTCAAAGCTCAAGAGGTGACCAGATTATTTTTACAAGAAATAATACCACGCTTCAGAGTTCCAGCCACGATATCCTCAGATAAAGAATCACATTTCATTTCCAAAACAGTGCAACAGATTAGTAGCCATCTGGGCATAGATCAGGAACTTCACACCCCATACCACCCCCAATCAAGCAGCCAGGTGGAGAGAATGAAAAAGACTGGGGCAAGAAGTTAATCTACCCTAGCCCAAGCTCTTCCACTTGCACTATTGCAAATTCAAACTAAACCTTGAGCTAAAGGAATGCTGAGTCCTTTTGGAATGCCTTATAGAAGACCATATAGAATACAAAGGTAATGTCCAGAATGTCCACCTACATGGTGGCATTAAGCAAACAGCTCAGAGTAATTGAGAAACATGTGGCTGGAACTCAGAGCAGGGAGTTAGATAGCCTGGGGATGATGTATATGTTAAGTCTCTTACAGAGAAGACTTTGGAACGACAGTGGGAGAGACCACTGCGAGTACTTCTCACCACCTTCACTGCAATCAAAATCAAGGAGCAGGATGCCTGGATCCATCACTCTTGGGTGAAGAAGGCTCAGAAACCCCTTAAGGAGTGACGCCAGGAGACAATGAACTGAGATTAAAACTTACTCGGGCAAAATGAGTATATTGCGGTCGGGAGTAGCTCATATTTTAGTTTGCAGAATTGTATTGTGTGTAATCATAACTGAAGTTTCAGAACTTGAGAGTACCTCTGTTCAAAGTAATGCTAAATGGCCTTGGTCCCTGGCATTTAATCAGTATACTGGATCCATAGGAAAACCTTCTGAGATCAAAGATTTAAACATATCTACTGTAGTAATGCACGAGAATCAGGTATATGAGGAGCAAGAATGGCAGGAACAGGAACTGTGGACTCTTGAAGGAATCAGAGGAGGAGAAATCAAAGTAGGGTGCCAGGTCATCAATAGGGTAGCTTATGAGAGACCAGATGTAATTAGTGTCTGAACCTCCCCTGGTGTATATGAACACCAGGAAGTCTGTGATAACCTAAGTGAATCAGACTTTTGGTGTAATTTCACCTTGATACAGCCTGTAGAAGTGACCTGCCTTTGAGCTCAAATTACTATCAGACTTTCATTTGAATTCAAAGTGGACACTGCACTTTTTACCACAGCAGGGCCTTATACACCCCATACTAGTTCAGACTCTACCCAAACTCCAAACTTGAACCTAACGTAGTATTATTAAATCCAGAATGGTCTCTCAAATGTGTGGAGTTGATAATGCAAATTAACATCTCAAAAATCCAACCAGCCTGCTCCTCCTTCCTAAAAACTTCCTTTGAGGGCTGGACAACATAGTTACAAAAACAGGCATATCTCAGGAGCAGAACAAGAAAGGAAGGAGCCAGCTCTCCTGGTGCCTAAAACCAGGAACACCAAGAAATCAGTTTCCTTAGGTCATTTTCCAAGCTGGTTGGCTGAACACTCAGGCAATGGCTGGTAAAGGGTGCTGAACTGCAGGTGGTAAATAAACCCAAGCAAGGAAGGTGATTTTCTTTATTTATAGCTATCCCTTTTCCTACTGAGATCTGGATCAGTGATTGTCCCAGTCTGAGGCAGTTAGATTCTGCTTAAAAGAGGTAGAGAGAGAGAGACCCCCCCCTCAGAGCTCAGCAGCAGGCTGTATCACTTTTGTGCTGAGTGTTTCAAGTAGCAGAAACCTGATCCCAGCTTCTTCTGAGGCAGTGCAATGAATTTAGGCTCTTCTCTCAGACTTCCCCTTCATTCTTGGACCTGAAACTAGGGGCAAGGTGGGTGAGGTTTTCTAGACCAGGAGAGACATTCCTGCTTGCCACACATCTGGGAAATGAGGTGCTTTGGAGGGGGAAGGAGATTCCCTGAGGTCTCTACATTTCAGAACAAACATCTGCCTCAAATATGACCTAAACCTCTGTCAGATACACTTGTGAAGTGTATCTGAATTTGCAGTGTGAGCCCAGCACATCCCTCTGGCAGGGATGGTCATGGACAGAAAGAAGTTCCTGTTCCCCATAACAAACATCTAACTGGCATATTAGGGACAAGATTAGGAGTTTTAAATGGAATTGATTCAGAAATACTGATGAATAAACTGGCCACTACAGCAGGTAGCCTAATAAAATTGAAGCAGCCTTTATAGTAATCTCTATTGGCATTAGGAACTAGCCAGTGACAGATTTCAAAAGTACTGCCTAAGTAAGGAAGTATGAAAAGGCCGGGGACCAAGACCACAAGTTGATAGTAGAAGCACTTAGTATAGTTCAAGATAATGTGTCTTTAGCTTTCAGTTGTATACAAGCACAGTTATGGATGCAGGCAACAGCAGCTCTGATTATATGAGAAGAGAGTGAAAGTAATTTTCCAGCTGAAATTCAGAAAGTTGTGTAAGACAATGCAATTGATTTTGAAAAGAAATTTCAGTCCTAGTAGACTATAGTGAATTTCACCTATGATCCTGTTTCTAATGTAGCAACTGCCTTTGTGCTTACCATACGTAATGCCACTGTTTATGTTATCCATCCCATCATCGCCCTAAGATTAAACCATGAAAAAAACATACTCTATCCCTCAGAACATAAAGTATGGGCACGAAAGATGAATAGAAAGTAGCAGACAGTAAACTTAGAATCCTGCATTACTAGAGAACTGAGGGGATTCATTTGTGAAAGCAATACTATTAATGCTCAGGATGTGTGTTTGGACACTGAACAGAGTATTTTTCACTTTGAAATTCATCCAGTCACTGACCAGAGAACTGTGCTCGTATATACTGGAAAAGGGTGTATGCTTGAAAACTGCTTGTGGTGCTGTACAAATTGATAGCAATGATGTTATTCTGTCTAGTAGAAACCATTCCAATCTCTGTATTTGTAATTTTTTTAAGATTATTGGGTGTGGTTTTTCGTATTTGGTACCAGTAACATCCCACCAGCTGATTTAAGCCAATTACACACTGTATCACAGACAACCACCTACCCGTAGTGGGATGAACCTTACATATGTAAAACAATTAATTAAGCACCAAGACCTATTGGAAGGCTTGAAAGGAATCCAAGGAAGTGGAAAGAAAACCTTGATTACTGTCCAACATGATACAAAGGAGATAACCAGAGTTCTACAAAGAATAAAACCAAATATGGATCATCACTGGTGGGATGTGATCTTTGGGTGGTCACCAACTGCAAATGGAATTTTTAATAAGTTGTGCCACCCCATTGTAGTTTTACTAATATTAGTTGGGATAAGCGTAGGATTATCTATTATATTGTTAATTTGGAACTGGAGAATGCTACAACGAGTAGCTGTACTAACATCTTTGTCAAACGTCCATGGTGAAGCACTAAAAGACACTTACTGTTGTGAAGGTTTTCATTAAGTAAAAGAATTTACTTATTTCCTAGGAAAGGGGGGAATGAGACAGAGTAAAGATCCATTCTGAATTAGGTGAAGTGTCTAAGAAAGGTGAAAAGTCTGTGAGGCCAAAGCTGAAGGAAAATCTCGCATGCCGAGACAGCAAGGAGACAGAGAAAGAAAAACAGAAAAGACCACAAGGTCGATTTGCCCCCGACTTAGAAATTCCTTTGATAAAGAAGAACTGGTGCTAAATGTCACACGGAATGAATATGTATGAACTTATTGTGAAACTGTATGCATATGCATTTGGAAGGGGGATAAAACAAGACCCGAGGTCTTCAGAGGTACGCATGCCTTGTTGGGGGACTTGCGTCCGGCGCGCGTCGTAATAAAGGCATACCGGGCTTTACAACTTTTACAAAGTTGTGAGGTTTCTTCTTTTCTCCGCAAAACAACCCCCCCAACCCCGTGCTGCTACCCCCCGCCCCCGCGGCCGCCCTCCCCGCCGTCACCACCGCTGCTCCCGCCCCTCCCGAGACCGCCGCGGCCCCTCCCGCCGCTTTCCCGAGCCATGCCCACACCCTATCCCCCTGCGCCGAGCCGCACACATGTGCAGTACCCCAAACCAACAGCAGTGTTTGCGCACCCCCAAAACCCCCAGGCGTGCATCCCCAGCCCGCCCACCCCCCCTGACCCCACGCGTCCCTCCAACCCCACACCCACCCCTCCTGCCACCCGAACGGATCAGAGACCACCTGTGGCGTTCCCCCCCCCCCCCCCCACCCAATCCGGTCCCTGCTGTGCTGCGACACCTCAACCAATAGTGCCAACTTCTGGCCAGTCATTGAAAACCTTGAAAAATGCTTCTAAACGAAAAAAAAGGAATTCACGGGTAGCATATCCCTCACAGTGTTCCTCAGACGATGAGAGCTCTTCCGATGAATCTGATTTTGATACGATCAATATAGACCCATGGGCTCTTATTAAGATAGAAGCTACGAAGTCTGGGAACTAGGACCTAGCACAGAAAATCACAGCCTTTCCGGTCGAGTACAGGCAAGGAAGGAATGGTGGGGAATCTAATATCAAGACATGGAAACCAATTTCTAATAAGAAACTCGTGCAATTGAGAAATATAGCCAAAGAACATGGACATAGTTCACATATCTTTAGAAATTTCCTAGAAGCCATGTTCTCTGCACGTGTCTTGCTTCCTCACGATGTAAAAAATATTTCACAATGCCTTCTGTCACCGGCAGAATATTTGTTATGGGACAGGCATTAGAAGAAACACTTAAAAACGTTATCAGATTCATATACTGCCTATGCTACTAAGACCAACTTCACAGTAGAACAGTTGGCCGGTGAAGGAGACTTTCAAAAGCCAGCAGAACAAATGAAAACTCTGAATAAAGAAGCGCTGCAGGATGTAGCAATTGCAGCTAAAACCTCCTTGCTTCTTATGCAGGATGAGTCAATGCCAACAATCCATTTTTCTACTATAAAAAAAGGCATTGAAGAAAGCTTTATAAAATTTGTGGACAGACTTAGAGATGCTTTGGACAAACAAATAGAGAGCGCTGAGGCAAGACAGGAACTCTTATGTAAGCTTGCTTTCAGCAACTCAAATGAGAAATGTAAGGCCATTTTGAGGTCTCTACCCGTGGATACAGACCCTACTATAGAGCAAATGCTAGAATGCTGTACACGTCACATGTCCACTGAAAATACAGTGGCCCAAGCAGTTGCTAAGGGTATTGCTGAAGGAGTTTCGGGTGCATATGCAGTCATAACCTCTAAAGAACAAGCTAAATGCTCTCACTGTGGAGAGCTAGGACATTATATAAAGGACTGCCTGGAACGATCACCTCCCCGATACCATCGTAATTATTATCAAAGACCCCAATATCAGCAACGCTATCAACCGCATCCTTTAAACTCCTTGAGCCACCCGTTCGACCTTCGGGCACAGAATACAAATCAAAGGCCACCCAGACCCAATCACGCACAAACTCAGGCTGCTCCAGACCCAAAGGAGAAGCCCCAACCCACGGGACAACCCAGAGAGGTACCCGCCGGCAACTGGTAACTGCTTTGTCCATTGACTTTAATGATAAGAATGTTCACCATGTTCCCACAGGAAAATATGAACCTAAAGGGAGTCCTTCAGACATTTTAATTACAGGTGACTCGCTTAATACTCCAAAGGAAATCTTCGTTGTTCTGGAAGTGCTGACAGTGCAGCCGGGACAAGAGATCCTCGTGCAGGTATACTGCATAGACTTACCATTTTTTCTTTGTAAGGGAACTCCAATAGCTCAGGCATTTTTACTCCCAAAGAATCACAGGGAACAGATTCCTCTCAACCCTACAGCTATGTGGGCACAAGCCATGTGACCATCCAAACCTACCATCGAGTGCAGCCTCTCCCACAAAGGAGACCCACCTGCCAGGAATGCTGGGCACCGGTGCAGATGTGACCATCATTGCCCGTTCAGATTGGCCAGCACACTGGGATCTACAACCTGTTGCAGGCATGATTTCCGGGATTGGTGGAACTACAGTATCCATGAGGAGCAAGAACAACATCCTTGTTGAAGGGCCAGAAGGCAAGCTTGCAACCATCCGTCCATTTGTGGTAAGGGCCCCCATCACCCTTTGGGGAAGAGACGTTTTATCCCAGTGGGGTGCTTCCCTACGCATTCCCATTCAGGATTTCTGACTGGGGCCACTGAGTTGAGCCCGCTGCCAGAAATACCCTGTCTCACCTGGAAAAGCCACAAGCCAATCTGGACCCAGCAGTAGCCCCTAAAGAAAGCCAAGCTGCACGCCCTAAACGCCCTTGTGGAAGAACAGCTCAAAAAAGGCCACATAGCGGAGTCCGACAGCCCTTGGAACTCTCCAATCTTCGTTCTACCAAAGCCAGGTACAAACAAGTGGAGGCTTCTCCACGACCTTCGCAGAATCAACGAAATCATCAAGGACATTGGCCCTCTTCAGCCTGGCCTGCCCTCTCCATTGATGTTGCCTAGAGACTGGACACTTGCTATCATAGAAATTAAGGACTGTTTCTTCAGCATACCACTGCATCCTGAGGATGCTCCACGGTTTGCTTTCTCCGTTCCCTCTATTAACAAAGAAGCTCCGCTCAAAAGATATCATTGGCATTATCTTCCTCAGGGACTAAAAAACTCGCCGACTATCTGCCAGTGGTACGTGTCTCACATTCTGTCTCCCATTTGGAAATCATTTCCAGACGCCATCATCTACCACTATATGGATGACATTCTGGTGTGTGCTTCAGACAAAGCTTACTTGGACAAAACGGTCAAAAAGACTATTGAAGCCATTGAAAAGGCAGGAATGGAAATTCGTGAGGACAAAATCCAGTACACAGAGCCATGGACTTACCTTGGAGTCCAGATCTGGGAAAGAACCATTGTACCTCAGCAGATCATCATCAACGACGACCCAAAAACCCTCAGGGACTTACACAGCCTGTGCGGATCCATCAACTGGGTACGTCCACTGCTAGGAATTGCATCAGAGGACCTTGCTCCCTTGTTCAATCTGCTTCGTGGACCCAAGGAACTGGACTCTCCCTGCACTCTCACAGAGGAAGCCAGAGGTGCCATCGTCAAAGTCCAGGAAGCCCTGTCTTCACGCAAAGCCCATCGCTACGAGCCCAGTCTGCCTTTCCAGTTCATCATCCTGGGAAAAGCACCCAGATTCCATGGACTGATCTTCCAATGGGACCCTCAGCTGCGAGATCCTTTGTTGATACTGGAATGGGTTTTTACAAGTAGCCAGCCTACAAAGACACTTACCACCTACCAGGAGATTATAGCACACTTAATAAAAAAGGCTAGGACTTGCCTTTGCTCTCTTTCAGGTTGTGATTTTGAATGCATATATTTGCCAATAACCCTTAAAGACTTTGAGGATTTGATTAAGACCAATGCGAGTCTACAGTTTGCTCTAGACAGTTATACGGGTCAAACTTCATCTGACATCCCAGAACACAAGCTTTTCAACCAGAATGAAACTTTCCATTTGATTCCAAAACTAATCCAAAGTAGAAATCCTCTCAAGGCTCTAACTCTATTTACAGACGGCTCAGGGTCATCCTACAAGTCGGTGATTACTTGGAGAGACCCCCGAACACAAGAATGGCAATCTGATATACAAACAGTGGAAGGATCGCCACAGATTGCAGAATTAGCAGCTGTCGTCAGAGCCTTTGAAAATTTTAAAAACGAGCCTTTCAATCTGGTCACAGATTCAGCTTATGTTGCGGGAATAGCTATGAGAGCAGAACATGCTCTTCTCAAAGAGGTCTCTAACCCAAAGTTATACCAACTGCTCTCTAAATTAATACAATTGATATCTCACAGAAAGCAACCTTACCACATAATGCATGTGAGGTCTCACACGGGCCTCCCAGGTTTTGTTGCAGAAGGCAACAGGAAAGCGGATGCATTAGCCATGGCAGCAGAAACTGCTAATGTTCTGCAGCGAAGTGTATTTGGCCTTCTAGAGCAGAGAAGGTCAGAGTCCGGCTAGCTGAGGTTAAGGCCGACACCCAGCTGCATAGCCTGCCAGCACCCCTCGGCGTCGTAAGGCCTCGGGCCGTGCTGGTTGCGGACTGGATTGCTGCTAAACGACGAGAAGGAAGGAGCTGGACACTCGCTGGGGGCGAACTTGGTTTATTGGAAAGCCCAAGATGTATCAGCAAATGACCCAGAACAAAGGGTGCTTCAGGGTTATAAAGAGAAGGAGTGGACCCGGGAGGGGTTTACAGAACACCAGTAGGGGGAGAAGAGGGGATGAGCTTAACACAAATGACATAGTGGAGAGCCCAATAGGTACCAGGTATGGGAGGGGTCCCGGGACCACAGCCAACCACAACCCCCAAAGAGGAGAAGCTTCTGGAATACTAGGTGGAGTGGGGGGGTGATTGACTTGGCCCAGGGAGGAGAAAAAGCATACATATAAGGGAAAAAGGGGAAGAGGAATTATATAACCTAAAAGATTGACAATATAACTGGCAGGGCTGTGGCGGGAAAACTGATGAGGGCAGAACCATTTTACACAAAATGAGGGGGAGCAGATACACAAAATGGGGGAGGAATTAAATTAACTTAATGAACACACTACAACAATGTTCCTAACATCTTTGCTCAGGCAAAGCTGTCACACGCGTTCTTTCATGAAAATGTACCTGCCCTTATGAGAATGTTTAAGCTCTCAAAGGATCAGGCAAAAGCTATCGTGGCTACCTGTCCGAACTGTCAAAACTATCAGATACCATCTATGGTTACGGGAGTCAATCCCTGAGGTCTGAATAGCTGTCAGCTGTGGCAGACAGATGTAACTCACTTTGCACCTTTTGGAAGGTCAAAGTACGCGCATGTTTCGGTCGACACGTTCTCAGGAGCAGTGTTTGCATCATCACATGCAGGAGAAAAGACCATGCACACAATAAAACACTTTCTCCTCGCTTTTGCCACCCTGGGTGTACCAAAGGAGATTAAAACAGATAATGGACCAGCCTATACCTCCCACAAGTTGAAGGAGTTCTTCAATGAATGGGGCATAGCACACAAGACGGGCATACCTGTAAACCCCACAGGACAATCCATCGTGGAAAGGACACATCAAACCCTCAAAAGAGTCCTCGAGCAACAGAACAGAGACACGAAAATCACATCTCCAGTGGACAGACTGTGCAAGGCTCTCTATGTCATCAACTTCCTGAACTGCACAGCATCAGAGCCTGACCCACCAATACTTCGCCACTTTGCGAATACCACACAAGCAAAGCTCACGGAGAAACCACCCGTGCTCATGAAGGACCCTGAAACACACCAAATTTCAGGGCCTCATCAGTTGATTACCTGGGGTAGAGGTTATGCATGTGTGCTACTACAATCAGGTCCAAGGTGGTACCCAGGAAAATACGTAAAACCATACTTAGGCACAGCGAACACTACTACAGACAAGGACAAGAACTCTCCTGAGGCAAACACAAGACCACCTCAAAACCAAACCACCTCAGCCTGGAGACGAAGGTGTCACCGAACACCCATAAACACAAGAACAGACCGCCCCCATTACAAGGCAGCAGACAAAACAGAAAGTTAAATAACAGTCTGCTGTAGTAGGCCACAGATAGCCTTAACACAAAAGTGTTCTCTGAATTATGTGTTATGACACTGTGTGTTGTATTGTAAAAAGCCTTATTATTCCCTTTCCCTAACCTTAAAACCTCATAACCTTCTACCCGCTCCTCCTCCCGTAGTGCAGCTTAGAAATTAAAAGAAAAAGGGAGGGAGGAGGGGAACACAGAAAAGAACAAGGCAGAAATCCCTCTCATCATAAAGATAACAAATTGTGCTTATATTCCCTATCAGAAGCCCTAATCCTGCCCAAAGATGAAAAATATCTCCGTCGGTGCTGTCCTCAACGCTGCCTGGATGCTCTACACCGTACCATGTGCCTTCGGCTGGATTAGCCCTCAGCCCAGCCATAATGTTTGGGTAACCTTAGCAAAAACATCAAAACAAGACAACATGTGCTTGTCCATGGGAAGCATTGATAATCTACTTTCTACATGTTTTGTAGGAATTCCCTTTTTAGCAGACGATTGGCCTGTCCAGAACTCAGAGGTTCTCCGCACCACAGGTAAGAGACCCAATGGGGCTGATACTTGGGACGAGTGGACGAAAATTCTGCCAGATGCTCGAGAGAGGAACCCCAAGAATTGGATCTATTGGGATCCTCCAAAGCCACATATTGTGTCAAATTTTACTTTAGGCGTCCAAAAAACGATTGGCCAGAAATTGACCAGCACAAAAACACATATCGAAAAGATGTATCCCCAGTGAACAAAGCCTATAACCCTCATGATTGGTGCAATTACACCGCTCGTGTAATTTTTGTGTCCTCCCTCCATCCCAAAGTATTACCCAAGGGAATGTTTCTCATCTGTGGTGACAGAGTATGGGCAGGGATCCCCTCCCGACTCCAGGGAGGTCCCTGTACTCTGGGAAAACTTTCTACCCTTACTCCAAACATCACCCTGTTACATAATTGGAAAAAAGAAAGCGAATCAAAACGGCAAAAAGGTCCTACACTAAATTCAATGAAAATTGTGATCCGAGATTGTATGATTGGAACAGACCAAAAAAGATTGCTGTCTCTCTGTTTTTACCCTGGATAGCTGCAGCTAAAGCCCTCGGTGAAATAAATCACCTTGGGTGCTGGCTCAGTAAACAGGCTAAAGCCACATCAGCAGCCCTGAGTGATCTCTTAAAGGAAGAAGAAACCACAAGACAAGCTTCACTCCAAAACCGAGCAGCAATCGACTTCATGCTGCTTGCCCACGGACATGGATGTGAGGACTTCGAGGGAATGTGCTGCTTCAACCTCTCTTCGCGTTCGGAGTCCATCCATGAGAACATCCAGAAACTGAAAGATCTTGTGAAGGACTTGAAAGTAGAAAGAATCCCAGATTGGGTCAATGAACTTTTCGGGCAATGGGGACTAACAGGATGGACTGCATCTTTAGTCAAGGGATCGTTGTTGATTCTCCTTGTAATTCTCATTGTGTTAGCTATGTTCTTGTGCCTTGTTCACTGTTTCAAAAGAACTATCGCGAATGCATTTTTTGTAAAAACATAAAGTGGAATTGTATTAAACCCCTCAGGTTTAGCCAGGGCCCCTTGGAGAATAGAATGCTGACACAGCGGCAAAGAAGTTTCCTGACTCCAGGGACATCCGCCCTATACCCTATCCCTATAGCCATGTAAGGCAATGTTGTGTTAACCCTACTATTGGTCACTTATGGTCACTCTAACACCTTTGCCATTGGTCAGGATTGGATCCGGGCCAAGGGTATAAAAGTAGCATACTGTACCCCTACTAACTCGGAAGAAGAAGAGCTGAGATCCTTCATGGAACCCTGCAATAAAGCCATACTCGTGGAACAGCCAGCGTCTTCTGCCTCTCCTCTCTCTACCGTCTGCTGGAGCCTTAGGGCAAGGGAAAAAGCTACCTAGCAAGCAAGGCTGAAATCACAAGAGCTGCCTAATCACTAAGAGCTGAATATTCCCTGCTTGCTAGAGCTGACCCGCGGCCTTGGTCTGAGAGCGAGCTGGCTTCTGGCACCCAGTCCCCTTGGGGACTGAGCTCTGGGGCTGTAATAGCTTGCATAGGATAAGACCAAGTACGGCTCATTTAAAGACTTATTAATAAATTTTATTTAATGATTATAAATGTTCCTTTCAGCCATCTTTGAATCCTGAATATGAGGGAACACCAAACCAGAATAATTCTTCAGCTGCAGGTGCTTGGGGTGCGTATTTCTGATGTTTCTAAATGTAAAAATGTAGCAGAGATCTGAAGTTGTTTTATATTTAACATAGAATGTTTTTAGAATGTTACACAGATATAGATTAAAATGGAGGAAACTTCAATATTATTACAATGGTAGGTATCTTTTTCTAGAGAGGTGACACTTCTATTTGGATATAAATATGTTACCATAACTGGGATTCTTTCCAAGAACAAGTATATGTCTTTTTGTAAAGATGTCAAGAATTTATCTCCCAAGAGGAAATGCAATAAAGGTGGATCACCTAAACTAGTGCTGTGTTTACTAACTGAAGACCTGGTATAAGAATTCTCCTGACTGATTAGAGCTGTTAGAAGATCTTGGAGAGAAAGGTAGGAGGGGCTAGGAAGAGAAGACCAGGTTAATTTGCACAGAATCATTGAATCACTTAGGTTGGAAATGACCTTTAAGATCAAGTCCAACTGTTAAACCTTATGCTGCCAAGTCCACCACTAAACCATGTCCCCTAGTGCCACATCTACACATCTTGTAAATCCCTCCAGGGATGGTGGCTCAACCACTTCCCTGGGCAGTCTGTTCTAATGCTTGATAACCACTTCAGTGAATAAATTGTTCCTAATATCCAATCTAAATCTCCCCTGGTGCAACTTAAAACCTTTTCCTCTCATCCTATCACTTGTTACCTGGGAGAAGAGACTGACACTCTCACCTTGCTACTGCCTCCTTTCAGGTACTTGTAGAGAAGGAAAAGGTCCCCTATGAGCCACCTTCCTTCCAGACTAAACAACCCCAGTTCCTTCAGCTGCTCCTTATAGGACTTGCTCTCTAGACCCTTCACCAGCTTTGTTATAGAATCATAGGATGTTAAGGAGTTGGAAGGGACCTTCAAGGTCATCTAGTCCCAATCTCCCCTGCCATGGTCAGGGACACCTCCCAGTAGACCAGGTTGCTGAAGGCCTTATCCAACCTGGCTTTCAACACTGCTGGGGTTGGGGCATCCACAAGCTCCCTGGGCAAGCTATTCCAGTGTCTCACCACCCTCACTGTAAAGAATTTCTTCCTAATATCTAACTTAAATTTGCCCTCTTTCAATTTGTACCTGTGTCATGGTTTATAAATTATATTCTCCAATTTAGTGTTTGCACTGAGATACTCCAAAAAATGTTCCGCTTGCTCATTCCTTCCTTCCTGTGCAGCAGGCTGGAGAGGAGAATTGGAGTCACAAAAGGTAAAGATCAGGGGTTGAGACAAAAACAACTTACTAGAAACAATAATAAGAAAATGAGCAGTAACAGCAGCAATACTAATAATAAAGTGTACAACAAACAAACAATTTACATGTGAATGCTCACCACTGACAATACCCCACCATGCTGCCATGCAATGTGGCCTGGAAAATTATGTGAGGTGCTATAGAATCTCCTCTGGGTAGCTAGCCCTTCCCTCTCCTGGATACTAAAAAAATTAACCCTGTCCTGGCTGGAACCAGGACAACCCATCACCCCTTATTCTATATGATATAAATCATGCCCATATATATATATATATATATTTATATTAAAAATATATACAAGCACAGGCATCATTTCCATAGTCAATGGTCATCCCTCCAAGATGTCTGTTGCGTTCATTTAGTCCATGACTGTGGGCTTTATGTGTCCTAGATATCTTCCAGGGCAGGAGGGCTGGTGTGCTGTCAGCTGGTTATTCCATCAGGAGCTCATGACTGATGTATGTGGAGCAGTCCATCCTCACTTGCCCTGGTACTTTTAGCACATGGTGGCAGTGTCATTCAGCAACCAATATCATACAATTAAATGTTACAGACTATCCTCACCCAAAAATCAAATCCTCTTGAAGTACACATTGTATTTCCCCATCCCTCTGCATTACCAACCAAGTGCACCCAGGTCCTGGAGAAAAAAAAAATCCGACAGATAGGTTTGCCTTTGTTTGAGGCAAGACTAATCCAAACTGTCTTGCATAACGCATTTCTCATATGCAGCATGGGGACTTTATCCCCTTCTACAGTATGTGGAAGTTTGGATTGAGCAGGGCCAGCTCATTGGTAGAACCTCTAGTGTTAACGAACCAGGTGGCCTATGTGAAATGTAGATCCCAATGTTTGAAGGTCCCACCATCCTTTGCTTTCAATGTGGTTTTTAACAGTCCATTGTACCTTTCACCTTTCCCAGAGGCTGGTGTGTTACAGGGCTTGCAGGGGTCTTTCATGGTGAAGAGAGGCGAGAATCTTGACCTTATGTTCAGAAGGATTGATTTATTATTTTATTATATATATTACATTATTACTATACTAAAAAGAAATAGAGAGAAAGATTCTCAGAAGCTTGCTAAGCTAAGAATAGAAAAAGAATGAACAACAAAGGAGCTCTCTCTGATTCTGTCCCAGAGAGAGCTCGGTCTCTGATTGGCCCCTAATTGTACACATGCAACATGGGCCAATCACAGGTGCACCTGTTGCATTCCACAGCAGCAGACAACCATTATTTACATTCTTTTTCTGGGGCCTCAGCTTCCCAGAAGAGGGAAAAATACCAAAGAAAAGATTTTTCACAAAAGATGTCTGTGACACTGGTGCATGATAGGGAATATAATATTGTGACCATTTGACTGTTGGCCAAATGCCAGTGCACCCACAAAAATAATTCAATCATTTTTTCTGTAATGATTGAGCAGAGGAGGGGAAAGATCAATTAAAATAAAGCTCATGGGGTGAGATAAGAATTAGGAGAAAAATACTTTAAGGGCAAATCAGGCTCAAAACTTTGAAAGGTATAAAGGAAAAATTTATTAACAGAATTTAAAGAGGATAATGAGAACTAAAAATAAACCTCTAGAACACCTTTTCCTTCTTTCCTTCCCACCATCAGTGCAGGGAGAGAAAACATGATTTTTAGTCAGTTTGTCACTTCTAAAAAAATCTTTCTTCAGTTCCTTTAGGAAGAGGAGTCTCTTATGCTATGCCATGGAATCCTTTCCACAGTAGACAGGTCTCTGTGAACTTTTCATCATGAGTTTTGTCATAAACAAAAATCTGCCAATTTTTTTGTGAGAAAAAAAGTTACAAAAACTAATCAGACCACTGTTGCTGCTGGGGTGCTTCTTGTTTGTTATGGTAATTACAGGTCAGTTTCGTTAATAGTTGTTATTGTATCAGTAAAAGCCCTAGCTGGGGCCGAGTTAATGGCTCTCTTCCCCAGATGGTGAAGAGAAGGAACTGAGATGTGGGAGGGGGTGTATGCAAACTAACTTCGGGACCAGCATGCCATGGGAAGCT